>NC_135348.1:19459915-20668732 GCF_023851605.1 Tamandua tetradactyla | reverse complement strand
TCTCTGAAAAATAAATTTTAAAAAGCAAGCACTGCCTTGTTGATGTCTCAATTTTGGTCTTCTAGTTTCAAGGCCATGAGCCAATAAATTCCCATCATTTATGCAAACCCATTGTACGGCAGTTATTTTAGCAGCTGGAGAACTAAAGCACTTCGTCACTAGGTTTGCTGAATATATTGCCTATGGAATATTGGTCTTGTTATCCTAGTTTCTGTATCTGATTTGTGGAGGATTCAAGTAGATTAAAAAAAATTGTAACACAGAGTGCCATCTTGTCTTCCTCCAAACTACTCTGGTGATATGTAAACTTCCTCTGAGTTTCCTGAGATCCCGTTTACTTTCACAATACCACTGAATCTATTCTTAAATCTCAGTAAGTGGAAAGTCATTCTGTGTTCATGGATTGGAAGACTAAATATTGTTAAGGAGTCACTTCTATTCAAAGTGATTTACAGATTCAACACAATCCCAATCAATATTCCAGTACCTTTCTTTGCAGAAATGAGTAAGCCAAACATCAAATTTTATGGAATGGGAAGGGGTGCCTGTATCCAAAACCATCTTGACCAGGAACCAAGTTGGAAGACTCATGCTTTCTGATCTTAAAAATAATTAAGAAGACTCAGTAACCAAACAAAAGAAAAATATATATAAACAGTACCTCATCAAAATTAAAACTTTTTCTGCATCAAAGAACTTTGTCATGATAGCAAAAATGACAGCCTACACAGTAGGAGAAAGCATTTGGAAACCACATATTCAATAAGAGTTTGATATCCAGAATACGTAAAGAAATCCTGCAACTCAAGAATAACCCAGCTGGATGAAGGGGCTCAGATAATATAAAAATAGCTACAGAAAATGAAGCAATTATATTTTCTTTGTATATTTCAGAAATGGAACATTAATTTATCAACCACACAATATATTTTTACAAAATTGGGGTCAGATTTTACATATAATGCATTGACTTAAAATATGAAAAAGCTTTTTCCCAAGCATTCTTGCAAACTTAGTGTTTTATAACCAACAACATTTCATAGGCTGAATATAATTTACTTTACAAGTCTGCTATAATTAGACATTTATGTTGTATCCAATTCTCCCTGCTGTAATTAATTATGCAATGATTATTTTCATTACACACTTGTGCATATCAATATTTCTTTACATTTCTCATTGTAGAAATGTACAGTTTGTAGCTTTTAATACATATTATCAAGCTGTCCTCAAGATAAAGCTCAAACTCCTCAGTAAAAAAATCCTTTATGACTTTATCTCTGTTTATCTGTACAGCCTAAATTCTTTCTATTCCCCATCTGCCTTAAACCATATACTTCAGCTCAATGCTACCCACTATTATCTTTAGAATCTTGCCTTGAGCCGAAACAGCACTTTTTCCCATTTGCTCAATTTCCCTTTTTGTTTGACTGAGCACTACTCTTCGTTCAGATATTAGCTTAAACTTCATCTCTTCCTACCCTCAACACAAACGTGTTGAGACAGTCCAAGTGATAATTTGATCTCCTTAATAAATTGGTGAATCTTCCCAACTGAACAAAGAGTCTTATTCTTGAGGTCGTAACAAGTCCATAAGAATGGGATCAAAGGACACACAGCTAAGTGCCAGGTACTGTATTAGGCACTAAGGAAGGGTACAAGCATAAGATAAACTTTTTTAAGCAAGTACCATGAAATGGACTGGGTTAAACAACAGGAATTTATTTGCTTATGGGTTTGAGGCTAAAAGAAAGTTCAAATCCTGGCATCATGACGACAATGATTTCTGCCCAAAGACTGGGGTGTTCTGAGTTGGCGGCTGGCTGTTGGCAATTCTTGGTCCTTAGCTTGTCACATGGCAGGGCACACAGAGGGCTCTCCTGACCTCTCCATTCTCTTCTGTTTTCTTCATGTCAGCATCTTACTACCTGTGGCTTTCTCTCTCCCTGCGTCTGAATTTCACTCCATTTGTAAAGGACTCAGGGGATTAGGGTCCAGACTCATTCTAATTGATACGGGGCACACCTTAACTAAAATAACCTCATCAAAAGGTCCTACTTAAGATGGGTTCACACCCACAAGAATGAATTAAATTTAAGAACATGAGTTCTGGGGAACACACAGCTTCAAACCACTACAGAGACATAGTTCAAAGAGTACAAATGTCTTATCGACACCTGATTAAAATCTGACCTCATCAGAAGTCAAGTAAATATAATTTAGGACGCAATATTACTTTTCTTATAAATTCAGTCAGCTGTTTTTTGAGACAATGATACCCTGTGATGATGAAAATGTGGGAAAATTTATACCTAATTGGAGGGGGTACAACTTGTTACAGCTTTGAAATATAATACTTTGTGTGTATACTGAGATCCTGCAAATCTACTTAAATATATAGAGATTTGAATGAGAGGTAAATAAATTTTATTACATATGCAAATAGTAAAACACTAAAAGGAAAACATCAAAATATTAACAATGGTAGGGACCAGGTAAAGTGGGTTACTTTTTCTAATTTGAATATTCTCATAGTTCCAATTTTTCTACAACAAAGATGCAGAAATTTTATAATCAGGAAAATAAAGTCTCTATTAAAAACTGTAATCTTTTACCCTTAATCAGTTTTTTCCAAGTAAGGAGGTGTGGTAATTTGAAGCTGTCATGTACCTCAGAAAAGATCATGTTCTTTTAATCCATTCCTTTGGTTGTGTAGACTTATTGTAGGTGGGATATTTTGATTAGATTATTTCAATTAAGTTGTGATCCACCTCATTCAGGTGACTCTTAATCCTCTTACTGGGATCCTTTATAAAAGGATAGAACACTGCAAAAGCTAAGAGATGAAATTCAGAGACACACTCAGAGAAGTTGAGAGATGGAGCAGTCAGAAGCTGAAAGCAATGGAACCTGGGAGAGAAAGAGCAGCAGACGCTGCCATGTGTCTTTCCACGTGACAGAGGAGCTCAAACTCACCAGTAGCTGGCTTTCAGGATCCAGGTAGCATTCTGTTGGTGCCCTGGGTTGGAACATTTTCATTGCCTCAGAATTGCAACCTTGTAAGCTACTAAATCCTACTGTAAAAGCCAACCCATTTCTAGTATATTGTATTCCGGCAGCTTGAGCAAACCAAAACAGGAAGTTATTTTCCTGGGGAGGCTCCCAGTAAACACATGATCAAGGTTCCAAGCTGCAGAATTGACAGACCAGTCACTGATATCTGAGTATCAGCTAAGCTGCAGCTATACCATAAATTCAATTCAATAGTCGCTAGTTTCCCTCGTGTTATTACTGCATTAATCACTTGCCATCTATTTATGAATGGTTACGCAGATTATTTATTAAAATGTTAATTTAGATGGGTCAGAAATAATTTCTGGGATGTCACATCGTCAAAATTTCTTTCAGCAAGATTCCCATATACACTTACCTTTTATTTCTTGGCAGCAAACAAGAATTTTATGGAGTGAGAACCTTAATCATTGATGACTTGATTTACTTTCTTACTGAAGCTTACAAGTACTTTTGAAAGGTTAAATAAATGATGTGTACTGGTTTCTCTTTATTCTCAAGCTTATTTGATCTCTTCAAAGAATTCCAATAAAAATTACCCTTAAAGTCTTAGTCTTCATTTTAATTTCAGTTGGAAAGAGATTTTTCCATACGCATTTTTGTTGATCAAGTCTCTTGCTAGATGTTGGTATGGGAGGCATTCTTTTCAATATTTTTGAATTCATTATGTAAAGTGAAAACATCTGTGTCCTTTTCAAAGCAAAAATGCATAAAATCACGGTCACCTAAGAATTGAAACAGTAACATTAGACATGAAAATATTGGTGGCCAACACAGTCTAAAGGAACTCTAACCAGGAATGTTCACAAACCCAGTTAGACTGCCTTGCCCCAACTCATTGTCAAGCCAATGCCATCAGATTTGGTTATCACTGGAAGCAAATTGCTGGAAACTGGACCATATTCTCAAAAACTTTCGAGATTAGCCACCAAATAGCCAGTGACTAAAAACCTGAGCCAAGGAAAAAGACCCAACTAGTTCTATTCAGTGACTTGAGCCATCTCACCAGACTCTATCCTTCTTTTTGGATCACAGCTTGGCAACTTAACTGCATGAAGCTTTGAGTTATAATTTTTAAATCATGTGGAATATAGTATTTCTGTCATGAACAAAACAAAATAAAGGATAGCTAGAAACATAAATCCCACTTTTGTTATATGCACTGAGATTAAGAGATGATGGGGCAATTTTATTCTTGACTTAAAGATGACTGGCTATATAAACTATTTAAACAATCCTGTTTTCAAACCAGCCAGTTGAAGATATGTGCTCCTCTCTCCCACTACCAGTGCAACCCTCTGAAGATCTACACAATTATTTTTGTCTGACAGCAAAAGGAATATGTTTATTTGTACGGGACATTCTGGTTTCACAGCTCTTTTTTTTTTCTTTGTATGCTGTATGGCGGGGATCACATTTCATTCTGTTTTCATGGGAATATCCCCTTATTGTAGCACCATTTGTTGAATTTTTGCTTTTGTTTGGCTTTTTTTTGTTTGCTTGCTTGCTTTTTTGTTTGTTTAGGGGGACATGTATGGGCCTGGAATCATAGCCAGGTCTCCCACATGGCAGGTGGGAATTCTACCACTGAACTAAAATATAGAAGTTATATAAGTTTTCTCCTTCATTATCTCTAGAATCTTGGTGCTCAAAGTTTGGCCCCTGCATGAGCATAAATGGGATTACCTAGAAGCTTGTTTAGAAATGCAGAATCTGAGGCTTAACCCAGGCCTACTGAATAGAAATGTGCATTTTAACAAGATCCCCAGGTGGTGTGCATGCACATCAAATTTTAACATGTATTAAAATTATCTAGACGACTTGTTAGAACACAGATTCCTGGGTCCCGCCACCAGAGTTTTTGATTCAATAGATCTGGAATGTGAAACAGG
The DNA here is from genome assembly GCF_023851605.1 of Tamandua tetradactyla. Classification (NCBI taxonomy): domain Eukaryota; kingdom Metazoa; phylum Chordata; class Mammalia; order Pilosa; family Myrmecophagidae; genus Tamandua; species Tamandua tetradactyla. The sequence continues at coordinate 20,663,768 of NC_135348.1, read as the reverse complement.
ATTTGTATTTCCAACAAGCTTCCAATGATGTTCACGTTGATGATCCAGAGACAACACTTTGAGAATCACTGTTCTTGACTTAGGATGCCTTATGTCGCCTCTTAGTTGTGTAACAGATTATTCATATTTTGAGCAAAATAATGAATGGTGGGGATTTCTAAATTCAGGCACACCCCATTGAAAAGCCTCTAATTTAATTGTTTAAAATTATCTTTGATCGATATAGTACATGCACATTGGAGGGGCTATACCACTACCCGATTCTACCACTTCACAGCAGCTGTACTCCGTGTCCTATCTCCTGGCAATATGGATGGCTGAAACCAAGATGGAGACAACCCATCTTGTCTGTCCCAATCAAATTCTCCCATCCAGGAATTTGAAAACCTGGGTAAAGACAAGGTAACTGTATCCTGTTTTACCCCGGGCTCAATTGTTGAGTTCTTCTACCAATCCTGTAGGCTATGAACATTCTTCCAATAATTTTCTTTTTTAAAGGAAAGGTGATCTTTTTTTGTATGCTGTATGAAGGGGGTCACATTTCATTCTTTTTCCATGTAAGTATTCTGTTATTGCAGCACAGTTTGCTGAATTTTTGTTTGCTTGTTTTTGTTGGTTTATTTGTTTGTTTTTTGGGGAAGTGAATGGGCTGGGAATCGAACCCAGGTCTCCCACATGGCAGGCAATAATTCTACCACTGAACTATCTTTGCACCCCCTCTTCCAATAATTTTTACCAAGCTATAAGAATTAGTATCTTTTGCTTACAACCAAAGCACAGATGCATTTATTCATCAGGGTTTTTTTGCAACAACCATCTCCTTCGTGGATCCTTTTTTGGTTTCATTTTACCAATGGCTGAATAAAGGAGCCATGAGAGAGTGCCAGGCAATATAAAGAATAATGAAAACAGGCACCTCTTACGCAAGCCCAATGACTGTCATCCTTGTTCCCTACTGTTTATTGTCTGTTGAATGAAGATTGCATGCCCTCTGGGGAGAGACCAGATGGGTATGTTATTGGTGTTGGTAAAATGCTTGACACTGACAGTAACTATGAAGCCTGATTCTCACACACCTTCCCTTTTCTAGATAGAAAGCAGTCATAAAAAGGTTGAAAATCCACTCTCGGAGAGTGGGGAGAAGATGAAAACCAGCATTGAAGGGAACAGGTGGGTCATACCAGGAATGGAAAAAATTCTCTGTTGCTCCAGCCACCCTAATGAGGTATCCTGCATTTTGTTGAGTATGCTAGGACTCCATATTCAATCTAAGTTTTTAGTGCTTGGGAAGGGCTTTTCACCCTGAGCTACTGCTACAGGCAAGAATGGTCTGATTCACTACCACTCTCATAAAGGGCATCAGTGTTTAATCTCTTAAACTTTTCACAATTTAATGTCATCCAAGTGAGCAAGATGTTAAGAAACAATATTCTTCACACCTCTACAAACCAACTTGAAGTATATCATTAGCTTCATATGAGATCTCTTAACTTGGTGTTTCTTCTTCTGAAGTTTTAAAATAATTCTCAACCATTCAGGGCTGAAAACTACAAATAAATTCATAGAGGGTGGACCATGGTGGCTCAGTGGCAGAGTTCTTGCCTGCCTAGCCGGTGCCTGCTAATGCAAAAAAAAAAAAAACAATTCATGGAGCAATACATTGATCCTAGAAGCCTAAAACAGAGAAGGTAGGAAGCAGACCTCTTCGCCTCAAATCCCATGGTAGATGTTCCTGCCTTCCAGTATGTGCCAGGTTGAAGCTACCACGTACCCCAGAAAAGTCATGTTTTAATCCTGATCCAATCTTGTGGGGGGCAGCCATTTCTTTTAATCCTGATTCAACATTGTAGGTAGAAACTTTTGATTAGATTATCTCCACAGAGATGTGGCATACCCAATTTGTGGGTGCGACCTTTTGATTAGACGGAGATGTGACTCTGCCCATTCAAGGTGGGTCTTGATTGGTTTACTGGAGCCCTTTAAAAGGAGAAAACACTTTGGAAAAACCTCAGAGAAGAGCTGACACACATGCCAACACTTGGAGAACAGAGACACGGATGTTTGGAGATGCTTGGAGCCCAGCAGACATTGCCATGTAGCTTCCCATGAGATGTTAAGTAAGCTAGAAACTGGAAACAGCCAAGAGAAGCCAAGAGATGAAAGCCAGCCCTGGAGAAGCAAAGTGAGGAACCCCCACAGGAACAGAGGCTGAAAGCAACAGAGCCCAGGTGCAAGGGACCAGCAGATACCAGCCATGTGCCCCCTCAGCTGACAGAGGTGTTCTGGATGGCGTTACCTTTTCTTTAGTGAAGGTAACCTCTTTGTTGGTGCCTTAGTTTGGACATTTTCTCAGCCTTAAAACTGCAAACTTGCAACTGAATAAATCCTCTTTTGAAAAGCCATTCCATTTCTGGTATACTGGATTCTGGCAGCTTAACAAACTAATACACATCTTCCCTCACATATTTACAGAGTTTTATGGATGAAATGGATAAGTCAAATTTATAGCAGAGAGGATGCAAACCCCTAAGTCTTTGAATTTTCTCAGAATAGAAGTTCTGAAGGGAAGTTGTAGGCATCATGTTCATAGGGGCCCCATACCAACTCTCCTGTTCTCCTGGCAAGAGGGTTTTCCTAAAATCCTGGACTGACAGGTGCCTCCTCCATTCCTGGACACTTGAGAACATCTAGCCTTTATCACAAGATCAGAATAAAAATAATCGGCAGCATGTAACTGATATTTCTTTATAACACTCAATAAATTCATGAAAAGAAGACAAACAGGAGCCTCCTGAGGTTGTGATTTGAAGAATCATGCTATATTCTGCTTACCAGAAGGGAAGACTTAAGGATAAACACAAAGTAAATGACCTAACCTGGATTTTAATAGGTCTTCCTTGGCCTCTGTAGAACTAGATATAATTGATCTAAAAAACCCCATTTTCATGTCCTGGGCAAGCCCAATTCCTTCACCAAGATTATCACAGATTCTGACGAGGGGAAGGTGGGATGCAGGGGACTAATGTGTTATGGATCTCCTCTGACTATAACCTTCTGTTTCTTCAGTTTGCTGATCACTTCCCAAACTCAAATATGTTCTGGATCGCATCAACCCAGAGCAGAAATCAGCATCTGTCTTCATTTCCTCACTTGTGCACGTGCACATTATTTCTCTGTCTCTGTCTCTGTCTCTGTCTCTGTCTCTGTCTGTCTGTCTGTCTCTCTCTCTCTCTCTCTCTCTGTGTGTGTGTGTTTATATGTATAGGAAATGAGTGAATTTGGTGTATTTTAATATTTTTCCAGATATGGAAGAGGAATTTTAAAAGATCTCTAGAACTCTCTCTATCAGGTCTATTTCACAACTTGTCTTGCCTTCTGTTTTAGTTTCCTTGGCTGCTTAAGCAAATACCATACAATGGATTGGCTTAAACAATTGCAATTTACTAGCTCACGGTTTTGAGGTGAGGAAAAAGTACAAATAAAGATATCATCAAGGTGACCAGTCTTTCTCCCCAAAGATTAGCATTCTGGGGCTGGGTACCAGTGATCCTTGGTCTTGGGCACCTCTTCGCAATGCAGATGGAAACCTTTCCTGGCCTCTCCATTCTCTTCCAGGTTCCTCTGATGTTCAGCTCCTGGCTGCTCCCTCTGTGGCTTTCTCTCTCTCAATTTCATTCTGCTTATAAAGGATTCCAGTAATAGGAGTAAGACTTTTTTTGATTGGGCTTGACCACCTTAACTGAAGTAACCTCATTAGAATGTCCTACTTACAGTTTTTCACAATGGTTTGCTGCCAGAACACAGCTGCTGCTTCTTGTGACCCCACAGTGTACTGAACACTCTCCTGTTACTCTGATTATGGCCCTACTCCTTCGGATGAAGGTTTTCTTAGGTGTCATGAAAACCATTATCTTAAGCCAAAATGGGAAAGAAAAGCATTCATATCAACCTTGTCATTATTTGACACGTAGACTCAGGCAAGTCCACTATTACTGGCCACCTGATCTACCAATGTGGTGGAATGGACAAAGGAATCATTGAAAAATTTGAGGAGGGTGCTGAAATGGGGAAGGGGTCCTTCAAGTATACCTGGGCCTTGGATAAACTAAAAGCTGAACATGAGCATCACCACTGATATCTCATTGTGGACATCTGTGACTTGCAAGTATTATGTGACCATAATTGATGCCCCAGGATACAGAGACTTTATTAAAAACATTATTACAGGCACTTCTCAGGCTGACTGTGCTGCCCTGATTGTTGCTGCTGGTGTTAGTGAATTTGAAGCTGATATATCCAAGAATGGGCAGAACTCTGAACATGCCCTTCTGGCTTACATATTGGGTGTGAAATAACAAATAATTGGTGTTGACAAAATTTGGATTCTACTGAGCTACCTTACAGTCAGAAGAGATATGAGGAAATTGTTAAGGAAGTTAGCCCCTACATTAATAAATCTGGCTACAACCCTGAGCCAGTAGCAATTGTGCCAATTTCAGTTGGAATGGTGACAACATGCTGGAGCCAAATGCTAACATGCCTTGGTTCAAGGGTGAAACCATGGTGCTTGAAGCCGTGGATTGCATCCTGCCACCTACTCATCCAACTGACAAGCCCCTGCATCTGCCTCTTCATGATGTCTAGAAAACTGGTGGCCATAACATCTACACCTGTGGGCCAAGTGGAGATTGAAGTTCTCAAACTGGGCATGGTAGTCACCTTTGCGCCAGTCAATGTTACAACTGAATGTTGAAATGCACCATGAAGCTTTGAGTGAAGCTCTTCCTGGGGACAATGTGGGCTTCAATGTCAAAAACATGTCAGTAAAAGATGTTCATTGTGGCAATGTGGCTGGTGGCAGTAAAAATGACCCACCAATGGAAGCAGCTGGTTTCACTGGTCAGGTGATTATCCTGGACCATCCAGGCCAAATCAGTGCTGGCTGTGCACCTGTGCTGGATTGTCACACAGCTCACGTTGCTTACAAGTTTGTTGAGCTGAAGAAGATTGATCACTGTTCTGGCAAGAAGCTGGAAGATGGCCCCAAATTCCTGAAATCTGGTGATGTTGTTATCATTGATATGGCTCCTGGCAAGCCTATGTGTGTTGAGAGCTTCTCTGACTATCCTCCTCTGGGTCATTTTGCTTGGATCATGATATGAGACAGAGAGTTGCTGTGGGTGTCATCAAGGCAGTGGACAAGAAAGCTGTTGGAGGTGGCAAGGTCACCAAATCTGCCCAGAAAGCTCAGAAAGCTAAATGAATATTACCCATAACACCTGTCGCCCAGTCTTAATCAGTGGTGGAAGAATGGTCTCAGACCTGCTTGTCTCAATTGGTCATTTCAGTTTAACAGTAAAAGACTGATTAATGCTAACAGTGTAATGTAAAACCTTCAGAAGGAAAGGAATGTTTTATTGACCATTTGTTTTCGTGTGGCAGTTTTAAGTTACCAGTTTTTAAAATCAGTACTTTTTAAATGGAAACAACCAAAATCTGTCACATAATTTTGAGACCCATTAAAGCAAAGTTTAATGGGAGAAAAAGGTCCTACTTAGAATGGGCTCACACCCTTATGAATGGCTTAGGTTTTAAAACATGTTTTTCTGGAGGCATGTTGCTCCAACCACCACATTCTCTATCTGACCCCTCAGTCTCAAACTATCTGGCTCACACTGCTTCTCTTCCTCTTCACTTTCTTCCTCATTTCTTCAAGAACAAAAAACATACCCCTTTCATTGCCTCATGCAGACAGGTTGGTGATCTCCTTTCCTTCGTTGGCACTTGTCCTCACCACGTCCCCAAATGCTACCCAGGCACAGAACTTTAGGGTTTCCAGATGCATCACCATCACAGGGGGACTTATTGGAAATGCAAATTTTCAGGCTCATCCCAGACCTGCTGCATCAGATCTGGGGCCGTGCCCAGAAATCTGTTTTAATAAACCTTCAGGTAATTCTTGTATGTGTTGAAGTTGAGAACCATTGATTTAGTGAATAGTAGTTAAGCAAGTGGTAGAGTCACAGCTGCCAAAAAAAGAGATGGAGAAAGAACGTTTCCACAGTAGGATAATATTTTTAATGGCAATATCAACAAGTGGCTTAAAGGGAGGGGAAGCTTAGTCACAACCAACACCACGCCCACTCCCACCACCCCACCCCTGCCCTGAATAAGTCTATTGTTACTTTATCAATGTAGCTACAATACAAATGCTCCATCCTCCAATTCCCACTAGATTGCCACATGCCTCCAACAAACCCTTTTATAAAAATGTTTAAAGCTGCCAGTGAGTCCTCTGGTGTTGTATTAACTATTGCAGAGGCTAATGATATAAGATTCAAAGACAGTATATTTATAATCAGAAAGGAATTTCTCAAAACAGGTAGAAAACAAGGATAGCATAGTCGAGCAAATCCTGTGGAAACCAAATAGAATAGTTGACAATGAAGATTAATTCTGGCTTTGTTTTATATGAAAAAACTTAGAACCTCTTCTCTGTCTGTTGTGTATAACTACATTGGAACACTAAGCAAAGAATATATTCCTATCCATTGGTTTCAAATTCTAGCAATAAACCATTGGAGATACTGGCCATTAGCTAATTATTTTGTACCTTATCATGGCACAAAGTTTTGGTAGCAACTCCATGCAAGATCACAGTCAGTCACTGAAAATAAAACTTCAAAAAAGGTACCATTTTGCCAGCAGCCTCAGGAAGAAAAAAAAATGTATGAGGGAGGAAAGGATGGAGAAATTTGGAACATTTCATATCCTAGATTCTCCTTTATTTCAATTAGAGAAAGCAAGAATAAACATCCTTCATCATTTAGGCAATTCAGTAATCTGCCTCTTAGACTGATATTGTTTCATTGCTCATAACTCTGTTTTAATTATAAATGCAAAGGTAAATAATATGTAGAATTTTTCAATGAAGTTAAAAAATATTCTCCTGATTTGCTTATATGGTTTATCTACCTTCTTCCATAGTTGCTATTTGGTTTAATTATGTATTGCCGCATAATAAAATACAGCAAAATTTAGAGGCTTAAAACTAGAAACATTTATTATCTACATAGTTTCTGAAAATCAGAAATCCAAAAGCAGCTTCGCTGGATGATTGTGTCTTGGGGCCTATCATGAGGTTATAGTCAAGACATCAGCCACAGCTGTAACAGAGTACTTAACTAGGGCTGAAGGATCTACTACCAAGATGGGCCACTCACATGGCTGTTTGCAAGAAGCCTCAGTTCCTCACCATATAGGTTTCTCATATGGCTTCTAACAAGGCAACTAACTTCCACCAGACTGAGCAATCCAAGGGAGCGAAAGGAAGCTACGGTGCTTTTATGACCCTGTCTCCAAGGTTGCATACCATCACTCTCATTTTATTTGATTTGATTGATTGGGTCACTAAGTACAGTTCATGTTCAAATGGACTGGAATTAGGCTCACCTCTTGAAGGAAGGAATATCAAAGAATTTGTGGGCACATTTTAGTTCACCACAATATTTAAAAATATATATTGTGTTTTTCTCCATAGATACTTCATCATTGCAGAAAACTAAAAAAAAGTATGAATTTTTTTATAAGAATGAACCATAACCAGCAGTGGTTAAACAAGTCTATATATGTGATAAATGGCATAGAACTATACACAGACATTGTAAAAATGTCAATTCATGGTTTTGATATCATACTATGGTTAAGTAAAATGTACATGGGACCTCTCTGTACTATTCTTGCAACTTCCTATAAATCTATCATTATTCAAAAAAAGTTTAAAATAACAAAAAAGAGCAAACATACAGAAGTTAACCATAATCAAAATACTCAGGAAGAATCATTGTTAATGTTTTATATCATCTCAGATAATTCTCTAGACATATATTATTTACAAAAAAACTCATCATTCTATTCAAAGACCTTTGTATCTTCTTTCTCCACAATCAAAAACAGTGCTCTACATTAAAAAATAGTTTCTATAGCATAATGTTAAGTTATAGAAGATTCCTTTATATGGACATACGATAAGTTGCATACCCAATTTTCCACTGTTGAAATTGAGTTGTTTCCAATTTTTTAGTTTTTGAAAATAACATCGCCATAAGCATATTTGGACATCTTCATACACAGCCCTTTGTTAGATCAATGGATTTGGATATTTTTAAGCTTTTGATACATACTGTTAAATTCCATTCCAGAAATATGCCAATTTGTATTATCCTCAATGGTATATAAGAGTACATGTGTCACCCTTCCTTTTTTAATTTGGTATTATCATTCTTATTATCAGAGCCCCAGAAAGAAGGGAGAAAGACAGTGGGGTAAAAGTGTAGCTCCAAATATAATAGCTAAAAATGTATCAAATTTGGAGAAATATATAAATCTGAAAATTCAAGGAGCTGAACAACCCCCAATAGGATAAACACACTATAATGCCAACAGATTCTTTTCTAGATAATAGAATTATGGGTGATATTTTCTTTTTTCTATTTGTCCAACTTTCATATTTTTCATATATGTATGAAACTACATATATGTGTATATTTGCAAGGAAATATATATACATATATAGATGTTTGTTGATATAACTGAGTGATTTATCACTTGGTATGGTATCAAAAACAACAGATTTTTTTTTTATCTTCTCTAACCATCTTCCATGAAACTATATAAAACCAGTATCTCAGAACAATCCATCTGTATTAGCTAGGGTTCTCTAGAGAAACAGAATCAGCTGGAGATATCTGAAAATATGAAATTTATAAAAATGTCTCACATAACCGTGTAGAAGTAGAGTCCAAAGTCTGTAGGGCAGGACACAAGCTAGCAGCTCCAATGAAGGTCCTCAACGAATTCTCAGGAGAGGTTGGCTGGTGAAGCAGGAAGAGTGATTATCTCTTCTAAGTCTTCTTTAAAAGCCTTCTGGTGATTAAGTATCATTCATTGCTGAGTTATGCTTAGCTGATTGCAAATGCAATCAGCTGTAGATGTCACCAATGTGGTCATGATTTAAGTCCATGAAATGCCCTCATAGCAACAGACAGGCCAGTGCTTGCCTTACCAGTCAACCAGGCATCACCACCTGGCCAAGTTGACACATGAATCTGACCAGGATACCATTGAAGAAGATAAAGGGAGAAAGTTACATCCTCTGTACATCTCTCACTGATCAAAGTTCTGTTCTTTTGTCATTGAGTCCCCTGAACCTCCGGGTTGCACATTTTGGGAAAACAAGTAAGTTCTACAGAGTCTCACAACTCAACAGCAACAAGGACATCACAGGTTACAGGTAAAAGGTACATAGCACAGGCATAAGGCAAGGCACTGTCATATTTTCCTTCTGAAGTCAGTGGCTACATCAGCTAAGTGAGACAAATGGACAAGGATTTCATTAATAGGAGAAACCAAAAGATCAAAAGTGTCACAAAAGAGGTGTCTGACACAACCTCCCCCTTGCATCAATCAGTCCCCTCAAATAATATATAGCTCCCATACAACATTTTAGGCTTCCACTGTTATTAAAATAAAATGCCCTCATTTCTTGTCTGAGTGGAAAATATGACCTTAATTAGTCACAAAGTCATTTTCAAAGTAGGGACCCCTTTTGAACTGAATGAAAATGAAAGCAAAGCATATCAAAATTTGTGCAATCCAGCTAAAACAGTGTTTAGAGAGAAATTTATAGCACCAAGTGCCAATATTAGAAAAAATAAAGGGGAAGGGGAGGTCTCAAATCAGTAGGTTCAGCTTATACCTTAAGAAATTATGAAAAGAAAGAGTAAATTGAACCTAAAGTAAATAGAAGACAGGAAATCATAGAAACTGGGACAGAAATCAGCAAAACAATAGAGAAAATCAACAAAACCAAAAACTTGCTCTATGAGATCAATAAAAAATATGACCAACCATTGGCAAGACCTATCAGGAAAAAAATAAGAGAAGTCACAAATCATTAAGATAAGGAATGAGAAGAATGACATAACTATAAAGATAAAGATGTTAATACAAGGGTAAAATGCATTTTGCCAGTAAAGGCAAAACGCAGATGAAATGGATAAATTCCTTGAAAGACACAAAGTACTAAAGCTGACTCAAGAAGAAATAGATAGTCTAGGAAGTACTATATCTACTGAATTTGCACTTACAAACATCCCCACAATGAAAATTTCAGGCCCAGGTGACCTCAGTGGTGAATTCTTCCAAGCATTTAAGGAAAAAAATCACACTAATTTTATATAAATTCTTCCAGGAACTAAAGGAGAAGGAAAATATCCCAACCCAGTCTGTGAGACCACCCTTATCTAGATACCAGATCCAGATGCATATACTACAAGAAAAGAAAACTATAGGCTATATATTCCTTATGGACATAGATACAAAAATTCTCTAAAATTTTTGCAATTGACTCAAAAATATATGAAAAGGATAATGCATCATAACTAAGTGGAGTTTATGCTAGGGATGAAAGATTGGTTTAAAAATCAAGTATTAGTCAATGGAATTCACCATATTAACATACTAAAAAAGAAAATAGTAAGATAATAATAGACGCAAAAAAAAATTTGCAAAATTGAACTCCCATTCCTGATTTAAAAGAGACAAACACCTCTCAGGAAAGTAGAAATAGAAATGAACAACCTAAGCCTCTTAAAGAATATCTACAAAAAAAAACCCTACATCATACTGTATGTTTTTCCCCCTAGATAGGTAACATAGCAAGGATATTTTCACTCACTACTTCTATACAACTTATTAGAGGTTCTAGTCAGTGCAATAAGGCAAGAAAAAGAAAATCTATACAATTTGGAAGAGAAAAGTGCATATTTTATTCACAAATACATGATTATTTATATAGAAAATCCTACAGAAGCTACAAAAAAGTTACAAGAACTAATGAGTTTAGCAAAGTTGCAGGACACAAGGTCAATATGGAAAAATCAATTGCATTTCTATATAATAGCAATGATCATAATTGATATTAATAGTGTATAGCATTTACAATAGTATGTAAAACATGAAAATGTAAGGATAAATCTGTGTGAGATTTTGTACACTGAAAACTACAATGAATCATTGACATAAATCAAATCAGATTTAATTACATGGAGATAGAAACCATGTTTATGGGTAGAAAGGCTCAATATTATAAGGTGTCAATTTTCCTCAAATTGATCTTTATCTTCAATGCAATCCCAACCAAGCTTCAAACAGTTCTTTCTGCAGAAATTGCTAAACTTGTGTGTTTATTTGGGAAGTAAAAGGACTTCAAATAAACAAAGAAGCTTTATAAAAGAATACAAACTTGGAGGATTTACACCACATGATTGCAAGACCAACTATGCTACAATTATCAAAATGTGTTGGTATAAAGAGAGCCAAATAAGCCAATGCTCCATTTAACATGGCTTCCTCCCTTTCTGTACTGCCTACCATAAAATCCCAGATGCTATGCAGCAGATATTAGAAGGATTATGATATGCATGACCCTCAAGCTTCTTTTTAGGTCTAAGGGTTCTACAAAACCATAGCAATGTCCATGTTTATTTAACCTCTTACAGGAAATTAAAGCATGGACCCTTACCTCTGGAAGCTCATAGTCTAATGGGGTAAACAAGCACAAGAAAAGCCAACTTTAGCACTAGTAAAAATGTCATTATCACAGTTGGTTATGGGTGTTTTGAGGGGATGCAGAAAGGGATACCTGTAGGGCAGGATTTGACGGGAAGTCAGGGAGAGTTTCCTTTCCTCGGGGAATGAATAAGCATACTAATCAACATAGTCTCAAAGTGCTAACCTAGCAACACAATGTCTATGGTCAGTTTATTACTTACTTGAATTCCAAAACTAATGCTCATAATAAACTAGTTGTTGTAATTCAGCACTATGTTAATTAGGCACAGTACCTGAAGACAGGTACTTCCTATGAGAGAGGAGTAAATGGGGGAGTTTCAACTCTAGATGCACCTCTTGGGGATAAAGAGGGAATGATAATCCCTACAGCTGTGCTTTTCAAATTGTAGCTGGCATAAGAATCTCCTAGGAGGCTTATTAAAACACGGATTCCTGGGCCCTCGATTACTGGGACACTGTCCCAAGAGATTCACACTCAATAGATCTAGAGTGGGCTGAGGCATTTGCAGTTCCAGTAATATCTCAGACGATTTTGACGGTACTAGTCTTGGGCCACACTTTGAGTGGCATTGCCCTAGAGCAATGGTTCTCAAACTTTAACCTACTTCAGAGTCACCAGGAGGGTTGATTTAAATACAGATTACCGGCCTCATGCCAAGGGTTTCTAATTGGTAGGTCTTGGGCAGAGTTGCAGAATTTGCATATCTAACAATTTCCCTGGTGATGCTGCTGGCTCAGGGTCCACACTCTGAATCACCTTATACTAGAGGAACTTCCTGCACAGCAGTGTTTTTGTCAATAATTGTCCTGACCCCTAGAAATCTTTAAAGAAGAGGCATTGTAGCCCTAGATGGCAGATACAGGCTAGAATCAAATGGAAGGCAGAGAATAGGAATGGAGAAGAAAAGATGGTGAATAAAGAACATCTATTCTCTTAGAAGGAAAAGAGAGAACACAGACATGCACCAACAAAATAGTTAAATGGAAGGATCACTGGTTTTCTAGTCACAGACATAAGTTCAAATCCCCCTTTCTAGTGCTGTGTATGCATGGTGCTGTCTTGTGCAAGGCATAAACCCCAACCCCTTTTCTTACCTGTAAATGGGGCTAAGGAAGTTTTTTCAGATTTATTGTATGTATTCAATGTGGGTAGCATAGAACATAGTAAGAAGCACCTAGAACATAGTAAGAAGCAAGAAAGTAACAGAGAAATTTCTTGTAAACAAGTTTATAAGTTTTAGAGTATATAAGGAAAAGCTTGTATCATTTTCCCAAATTTCCTTTATTTTTCCCCATGAGTTTTAAGAAATGTCAATCAAGTGTCCACATATTTTAAAAAAATGCACATTCTTTTTATCAGAGATTAGAATTAGATGGCTACCGTTTTTGCCCCTCTACTTTTAAACTATTTGATTATTAAGTCAAAGATCTCCATTAAAAGTTTGAATATATTATCATTCCCCAGGGCAGAAGAAAACAGTGCCTGAGTGTATAGAACAACCAGCCATAGTAAGAAAACATCTAACAAAAATTGAGGCTGGTGTGAAATCCATTGCTGATTACAAACAACAAGTTAGGCAGAAATTCACTACCTCACTCAAGGAAATTTGGGTTACAGACATTCTCGATGATCAACATGCTAACTGTAGTACTACTCAGGTACCTGTGTGTGGAAAAGAGGGAACCATTTCATTACAAAAAAATCAAGTTGAACCAGAAGACTTATAATTAAGCCAAATGGGATCATAGGACTCAAGACATAAACCAGAACTGTCCTGAATATACCAACATATTCAGCCAGTTTCCTCATAATGAAAAACACCAGCTCCCTGACCCACGCCAACACCCAATCTCATTCCCCAGCATCACTCGCTGTTAACTCTTTTAGCTGTTTCTCTGGAAGGTCATCTCCATTTTTCTAAATAATATAACTATATGACAAATTCTTGGCTAATCAAATTTAGACCTTAATTGTAGATTTCTGATTATTCTAGACTAGGATTGCATGTGCTGGCATCAAAAACCTTCCCTCCTCCAATCACTTAATATAATTACATCACTGTTTTTAGTTAAATTAATAATTAGTGTTTATGAAATAGACAATGCAAATATTATTCACTGCAGACCCAAGAAAAAGGATTTTTTAAAGATTACATTGTCTTTCTTAAATTACTTTTCCTGAAATTAAAAATTGTCTTATTTCCTGACTTACATGATTTTCAATATTCATATTTGGATTTTTTCCAAATGCCCCGTTATGTCTGCCATCTATGTGTTCTCCCTACTCCCGCTTTTTGCTCTGTTATATCCTGTTTTGTCAAGTCTTCCTTTTATTTTTTACAGTTGATCTCTTTTCAGGAACCCCCAAACCTCCAGCTCCAGTCTGAATAAGTGGCTGCCACCCAGGTTTCTTCTTGTATATTCTTTTAACTGCCCTCCTGAGTTGCAATCACTACTTCCTGAAGGCTATGTCTTTTCTTGATTTACTCCTTCATCGTGATGAAGCACGTTCATTAAAAGACAGACTGCCCGATTAGGAGTTCTAAATTCTGACTTTCAAGCCATCTCCTATTTTCATCACTGCCCTCTTCCAGAGTTTCAATTCCACAAAGGCTCTACCAACAATTTTCTATCACCCAGGAAGACAAAAACCAGCTCTTTCTGTAAATATTTCCATTCACTGGAAATATGTTTGATGTTCCACCCAGAGTGTTTACAGCCAATGTCATACAGAATTAAATATAATAATGAAAAACAATTTACATTTAATGTCACCTTTACAAATACCAATTCTCCAACCATTAAGATGCTTCACCCAGCGGAAATAAAAATATGTTAAGAGCAAATGCTCCACAATCCTATCTCTCTTTTGAAATCATTTATAATTGCTTGCTTATTTGTTTTTCAGGTGATTCATAAATGTGGACTGCCAAATAGGTCAAAAGCACAGGGGAAGGCTCCAAAGTAATTAAACCCATATTGGAGATGGAAATAAGATTTTTCCATTTTTTCATTTCTTCCAGAAAGAAAAGTCAAAAGTTCATGATCTCTCAAAAGTTCTGGATTTTGAATTGTCATAAATAACTTTGAAATGAAAGGTGTGTGTTCTTCTTAAATATATTTCTATAGTGTCTGCGTGAGCTGAGATAAAACCAGAGGTATCCCAATGAATTCCAGACCTTAGAGGTGTGAAAACTTTCCCTCCAACCTTCTATAGATGAGAGTCAGGCAGGTAAAGCTACTTCTCAGTCAATTATCATATTTCAAAGACAAAAAGAGCCGGTCCATATTCAGCCTTTTCTCTGTTATACATCAGAGGGAATGACTGCTGATTGTAATATCAGACTGTGAGGGGCTCACACGGATTTGCAGAAGACAGTTATCTATGACCAGTAAGCTACAAAAACACTTCCAAAATATTCACTCCAGGTTAGAAAATAGTTGTTTACCATTAGAATGAAGATTCATATTTCATACCAATAAATCTAAGGGTTCATTGTGACAACATGCCAAGAAAGTAGTTCTAAGTTCTGATGAGCATTCAAAGTTCTAAGGTTTGAATGAATGTGGATGACAAGCATGTCTCCTTCAAAAAAAAACTACTGCAAACATTAAAGTGGACAAAATTCACAAATATGAGAAAGAAATGTCTAGGTGAACAAATAAAAAAGGGTCAAGACTTGATGTTCTGATTTTCATTTTGCATGGTTCCTTCAGCACTTCCCATGAACTGACATAGTTAACCATTAATATGTGTCACCGATTTTAATTTCTAAGTTTAATTTCCAAATTTGAAGGCCTAACAAGTTCCCAGGTGGTATGTAAGTCCTGGTTCAAGACCCCACTCTGAATCATAGTATTCTAGAGGAACTTCTTTCATGATAGTGTTTTTTGTCCACAATTGTTCTGATCTCTAAAAATCTTTATACTATAAAGAGATAAGGGGCAGTAAATGCAGGGAAAGTACAGATGGCGGGTAAAGATCAAGTAGAGAGAAAAGAGAAAAACCTCTTGGTCATGCACCAACAAAGTGGAGGAAAAACTGGTTTTCTAGTCACATGGGCCTAAGTTCAAATCTCTGGTGGTATATGTGGTGCTATCTTTAAAATATCTATGCAAGATAGATATTTTAAACCCTTTTCTCATTTGCAAATGGGAGCTTTATAAAAGAAAATTGTGCATGTTCACTGTGGGAAACTTATTGAAGCACCTAGCATATATTAAGAAACAAAATAACAGAGCAATTTCTTGTACACAAGTTCATGAGTTTTAGAGGACAGAAGGAAAAGCTTGTATCATTTTCCCAAATTTCCTTCATTTTCTCCCCCGTAAGTATCATGATCTTCTAGACCAAGAAGAGGGAAATCAGTCTGTCCTGACTGGACTTTCCGTGACACACAGTTCTCAAGTACAGGGAGCTTTATTTATTTTTGATATTTTGTTTCCATTCCTAGGTATATAGATTACTTCATCTATTATAAAAGGCAGCAGCTTTTCATTTCACTTGAATGATGAAGAACTACAGTTTAAAACCACTCAGATGTTTTTGTTGTTTTTGAAAAGACACAAGAGGATAAATTAAAGAGCTGCATTTTATTTTGAGAGACCAGAATGAAAGAAGGTCCAGAACTGCTTTGATACGAATATTGTACTTTCATGTACACAAAGTTCGCAAGTTTTTTGGTTAAATACACGTTTATCTTTCCCAAGCCTAAAACAATTAAGATGCGTTATCATTTTCTGTTTTGTTATTTTTCTAGCTGTGATAATGTTCCCTGATGCAGTATTATCTGATTCTTAAATGAGTTGATACTATACCTGATTTAGAAAAAAATCAATAACATCTTAAATATAGGTAGATAATATATTATCGTAATTACCATCACAGCCAATAGCCATTTATTCAACATTTCCTATGTGCCAGGAATTACAAAATGCTTCCTATTCATTCTTTTGTTTCCTTGTAAGAGATATGGGACCATCTTTCCACTGTCATCAAAGTTCAGAGAGACCAAACTGAAAGTCTTCTCTTCTCTAAAATTGACTCAGACTAATTCTTACTCATGACAGATCATGTTCACAGGCTATAAATCACACTAGTTAAACATACAGCTGTTATCAGCAACTGAATCCACACCCAGAAGATAATTATTGATACACATGAACTGCCAGGCTGCAGTAGCCACTGAAACCCCACCCCAAGTCTGCTCATGATTGCCTCATCACAATAGGCACAAAGACAGCTTTATGAGGAAGTGATGACAATAGTCCTAGCTACAGCCTTCCCTGCTGGAATTTGCAAAAGGGAAAGGGCACCGCCTTTTACCTTTTTAATCTCTACAGGCTTCTTGCTTTCATCTTACAAATATCTTCCACTCTCCATTTACCTAGGGGGAAAAAAACCTGTCTTCTTACTCCATTTCCTTCTCACTGTTCTTCTTTCATTGGATTCCTTTCACCATTCATGCCAAAAGATTTGTTGGGGTAATCCTACAATTTGCCGGCCTCCAGTTACCAATGACATGTTAACCCTCACAAAAACTTGGAATAATGATGAGAAAACTGAAGTCCACATAATTACCTGATTTTGTCATTAGGGTTCAAGCTCATGTCTGCTACCACAGCCTGTGGGTTGCCTCCTACATCACCACAGCACCTCCTGGAGAAAAGTCCATACCAGCTGGACCCCTTCTCTCACTAGGTCAGAATAACAAGCCAATCTTCTACCTCAAGTTGGCATTTGAAACTTGCACTATAGAGTTGGGTTATCAAATGAAATTACCTCTCTGTGGTTTTCATGTGGCTAGAGGTGTATTCATATGCAGTATTGGGATTATCTTTTGGAATGTTCCCTTGGGAACAACCCTTCACCTTTTAGTTCTACATCATTACCTCCCTCACTGGGAGGTCTGTAAGACGAAAACTTTCATCAGAGGATGGCACCATGAGTGCGTCTGGGAGAGAGGAAGGAAGAGGAGGAATGGAGGAGAAGAGGATACTGGGAAGAAGATGGATATTAGGAAGGTCTTCCATCCCCAACCCTAGTGAGTAAGCATTTTTAATTAGTGGCAAAGTAGGTCCACTTGGATAACTCCAACTACTGGGAGATTCTGCCTAAACCTAAAACTCCAGGCCTCTTGTCTTTGAATAACTAGGCACTCTTCTGCCTCAGGACCTTTGCACATGCTCTTCTCTCTCCTTACAATACTCTTTCTATATGTCACCAAAGTAAGGCCTTGCTTGCTTACTATTTTTTAAATTGCAACAATTCTCCATACTCCCTCTCCTCCTTTGCTGCATATTTTTCTTCATTGCACTAACATCTACCTTACATACTATGTAGCTTACTTTTTTATTTTGCTTATTGTCTCTTCCCCTACTAGAATGTAATCTCCACCAAGAAAGGGATTTTTGTTCACTGCTGCATCACCAATGCCTAAACAGTGCCTGACATACAATAAGTGACCTAAAATATTTATTGAATGAATGGATGGTTTTGAAGGTAAGTGTCTCTTCACCTAAGTTCTCTCTCATATAGCTGAGTTTGAGAGAGAATCCAATATATTCTGAGCAAATCTGTGTTTTCCTGACTAAGTGTGCTGACTAAGTCCCACCTCAGTTCAGTGGGGCACCACTTACCTTTGCCCTGAGGGTCACCAAGAAGATTTTTCTTTCAGAGTTATACGTGACCCCTGCAACAAGAAACTAGTTCTAATCAGAACACCTCTGCCCTAGACACTGAGAGTGATGTTCAAGACAAGACTTCATACTGTGAACAGTAGAGAAGAGAGCAGCTGCTTAAATAACCACTTAAAGTAAGGTATTCTAAGAATCAAGGATGAGGAGCTGAAATGTCTATTCTCAATCTGCTTTATCCTTTTCAGATTACAAAATTTTAGTTCCACAGGCCTTAAATTATAAATTTGCTATGTAGAAGGGCCCATGATACCATCATGTTGCCCCATCAATTAATTACCCTAATTCTGTATAAAGCTGATTTATTATACTGTGTATTTTGTGCTTTTAGTGAACACTACACTCATTTTACCCTATAAATCTAAAGGCTCTAACAACTTTTTAAAAAGGTTTATTTTGGATACTTATACTTGGCTTGATACTCAGAGAAAGAAGGATTTTAAAAAGTCATAAACTATTGGGCTTTCCCAAGAACAAGTAATACTGGAGTCTAGCTGGCAGGGGTTAAACACAGAATGTGCTCACAGCTCAGATTTCACAAGAAGGGAAATGCATGGTGTGTCTCCAAGGAATGTCAAACCCAAGAAGCTGAGAGGGGATTTGAGAAAAATTAAACATGTGCAAACTTTAGTTGTATTTTATTACAAAGCACACAGGATGTCCAATGTTAAATGTAAGGGCATCACATGAGGAAAGTCAGAGTGGTTTTCATTTCATGAAACCATGGTAAAGTTATAGAAATCTCAGTAAATGGTTAGCAGCTTAAGAGATAATTATGGTGAGAGCTTATTTTTTAAGTTTAATAAAATTAGTTAAAAACAATGGGCTGAGCCCCAGGGGCAAAACCCAGCTAAGTGAGCAGACAATCTCTAGAGACATTCCCAGGAGATCCTCTACATATCACCAGCAATCTCTGGCCTTTTGTCTGGTGAATAAACACAGCTTCATAGTGGTTCACAAAAAGCCAGCCCCAAAACTGTGAGTGCTAATTTAAATTTTTGCTACATATCTGAAAGCAAACTGAAGTTCCTTATATGGCAACTTGGAAGAGACTGAATAATGTGTATTCTTGGTGTGACTTTTATTCTGATTTAGAACCTTATGAATTTAAAATGGTATCACTGAAGAGTTCTAATGAACATTAAATGAATCAGAATCGTTTAGGAGGAGAGGGTTGTGATTATTAAAAATGAAAATCCCTAGGCTTTTAACCTAGACTTACTAAATACAGAATCTCTGAGGATAGAGCTCTGGAATCACCAGTTCCTCCATAATTCTGATGCTTGCTTCAGTGTAGGGCCAATGCTACAAATGGCCTCAACCTAGCTCTATATGGAAACACCTGGGAAACTTGACTCCAATAGATTCTCGGAATGATCTGGAGTACTGTCTGGGCATCAAGACTTTTAAGATTCATTCCTAGCTGATTCTGATATGCAGCAATAGAGTCTCTTCTGAATAATAGCCTACTCCTTCTAATAACATGGAATAGAAATATGAATTATAAAATAGGTGTGATCAAAATAGAAAGTCCATATCTTACTTACTTCTTCTAAGCTTACTTACTTCTAAGAAACTGCTAAGAGGTAGAAATTATTATCTGATTATATGGGACAACCCAAGGACTGGGACATTAAAAGAGTTCTAGAAACTGTCTGAAGTGTGATTTGATTATTGTAGACAAGAAGAGAGATCTGAGCAGGAAAGTTGTAGACTTTATAATCATTGAAAATATTTCAGAGAGAGATTTTATAGATTTGTTAGAGCCCTTCTTGTTCCTTCAAAGTTGGAAAAGGAGTTGGGTGAAACATCGAAATTTGTGGCCACTGTCAAGTATCATTCAGTATGCTTTTAAGTATTTAAAACCTTAATTGTTTTGTTTATAAGTCAAGAATATCAAGCATTAATAATAATGTCCAATAATTGATGAAGCTCTTACTATGTGTCAGGCTCTGTGCTAAGCACTTTAAACACATTACCTCATTTACTGCTATGTGGTAAGGACAATTCTTTTCCCAAAGAGTTAAATGGAGACCTTTAAATTTTGTGAGGTTAAATTGTCCAATGTCCTTCAACATGAAACCTCAAAGCTCATGTTCTTAAATCATTTGATAATATTATAGATTTAAATGCAGACTCAATAGTCATCCGGTAGTAGGAACACACACAGAAAACCAGAGAAGGGAGCTATATTTATTTCTATACAAAAAAAACGATTTTTCTAACAAGTTAATCACGCAAATTATGATGAGTAAATCCCTATTCCCAAAGTTGCAATGCTTAGTAAGTACAGGAAACCTAAAATTGTCTCAGTGAATCTCATCTCCCATGGGGGACTGCTACAGACCAATCTGTAATGGAAGATACAGTCTTCTATTTTTAAACTACAGATCAGCTCTCAGTTAAATACCATAACTTGAAAGAATCAAGACTTTGTTTGGAAATCAAAGAGGAAAATTCAGGGATGCACTTGGAGAATGAGGCAAAAATGACATTTACCTCATCAACGAGATTACAGGTTCTTGAGTGTTCACATGTCTATGCACTCAATGATCTTCATGAAATTTCAGTTGCTTCCATTACTGGAATGGACTTTTGTGATATTAAAGGTTTAAGGGGGATTGCCTTTTTTAAGACTTTCACAAGTGGATTTTCTTTAGAATGTATTCTGAAAACACCATGAGTTTTAATATGTCATAGAAGGACTGGATTGGCAACAATCTGTGTGTGAAAAATATATACAGTACAAAATTTCCCATTTAGCCACTTCCTTGTATAAAATATGGTGATATCAATTACACTTGCAAAATGTGCTACCAGTTTTTCATCATCCCAAACAGATGATGAAATGAGTACAGAAATTCTGTACCCATTAAGCAATAATTTCCCATCACCAACCCACCCTCCTCCAGCTCCAATAACCTACAATCTACCTTCTGTCTTTAATGTATTCACTTATTCTAAGTATTTAATTTGCAATATTTTTTAAAAGAAAAGTACTGGCACCCAGTGAACCAATGACCCTCCTCATTCATCATAGGGGAAGGACACACTTCAAAAAGGCCCCATAGACTTTTTTTCTTCAGAAGAAGAGAATGTTCTCATATTTACTGTAGTGGTAAATGCACAACTATGTGATTATAACAAAAGCCGTTGATTGTACATTTAGATTGAGTTGCATGGCATGTGAATAAAACTGTTAAAAAATAATAAGGGGGTGTGCCATTTTGAAACTGTTGTGTATCCCAAAAAAACTTGTTCTTTAATACTGATTCAATATTGTGGAGTGGGATTAAGTTGTTTCCGTGGAAATGTGATCCACCCAACTGTAGGTAGGACTTTTTGATTAGGTGGTTTCCATGGAGATATGTCTCCACCCATTCAAGGTGGGGTTGCTAACTGGAGCCCTTTAAGAAGAAACCATTTTGGAAAAAGCTTCAGAGCCCACACAGTCAGAGACGTTTGGAGAGGCAGAAAGAAAATGCCTCTGGGGAAGCTGTTTGAAGAAGTCAGGAGAGGAAGCCAGCAGATGTCACCATGTGCCTTCCCAGTTGAGAAAGAAATCCCAAACATCATTAGCCCTTTCTTGAGTCAAGGTATCTTTCCCTGGATGCCTTAGTAGGGACATTTCCATAGCCTTAGAACTATAAACTTGTAACATAATGAATTCCTTTTTTTAAAAGACATTCCATTTCTGGTATATTGCATTCCAGCAGCTATAACAAAACAAAACAGGGGGAAAGGGGTATGGGATGTTTTGGGTTTTCTTTTTTCTATTTCTTTTTCTTTTGAAATAATGAAAATGTTCTAAAATTGATTGTGGTGATGAATGTACCACTCTATGATGATACTGTGAGCCATTGATTGTATACTTTGCATGGATTATATTGTGGGAATATAATCTCAACAAAATTGCATTTTAAAAAAATCCCCATGGCTCTTCCATCAAATGAAAGTACTGAGGGTAAGAAGGGGATGAGAGAGAGGAACAATAGCATTTGCTGAGGTTTGGAGTCAATTCTTGACATCTTTTCACCAGCTAAGGTATTTTTAGCCAAGAAAGGAAGCCAGGAATTCTGATTTCTTGTCCCCTTTTCACTTCTGACTCACTTGGCCTAAGCAAGTGTTGCCTCCCTGGGCTTGTCCCTTCCTCTCAAAAATGGAGTTAATGATAGAGTATTTCAGACACTTAATCCCAGTGATGGGGCTAGGATTAATGAGAGTGCTTGAAAAAGTAAAAATAATAATAATAATAAAGTCTTCGAGCTTGGATCAAAGGTGTGGGCTAAGTACCATCTTTTATTATAAACAATAATAATAGGCCTTATTCCCCCTGAGGACTGCAGAGGAAACCATTCCCCTTTTGGCCTGCATTAATGCTTGGATCTGAGGGTGTTAATTAGTGCAAACCTTTAACATTAGATGCTACTAAATGGCACCCTAAGGGCCTAAAGGAGATAATCCGTCTCCAAAGGCTGACTAATTTACTCTCCACTTCCCCCACCCCTAACTATTCCCACACTTGGCTCCCGTCTATAGCATAGAACAACTGCTCACTTCTTATAGGGCTATTGGGCACCATTTGCTTCCTTTAATTCACTTAACAGAAAATAAGGGATCTGAGAGTGATGTTGGAATAATTACTTTCACGCTGAATATTTACTCTTGACTCATTGGTGGAAGCTAAACTAAAAATGATTGCCAATGACGGTTTATAGTTGGTGTTATGCCTTATATTATTGTCAAGAATTTTTTTTTTAACACAGTGCACAGAATAAGTCTGTTCTCGTTTGGTATGAACTTTTAAAAAATCTTTCTTTTCCTCCCCCGCATCTCCAATATATTTTGAGTTTTTGTTTACATAGCGTTCTTCCTACTCTTTTCATTGAACTACACAGAGCTTCTCACAGTTTAGCTTCCAACTGCCAATCTTTTTAAGCAAATGGGCATTTTTTTCATGATGATAATCTTAAGAATCATTATGATTTTAACATAACAGTGTCACTTAACTTGGTACATACATCCCCTTCATATTCATCCTGCTCTCTCTCTTTCATCATAAATACTATTATCAAGTTAAGTAAAAGTTAGAGAATCCAGAGGAACCTTAGCAGAGTTAGTAAACCATATGCTCTTTTCCAGCCAAATGCATGTCAGAGAAAATCATCCTTATTTATTTAACATGCTGCCCCAGATATATGGGCATAAGGGCAAAATTAACACATATATCATGTTGCAGAATCTAATAATGGATGTAAGTGCGATGCTTACTGAGCATCTCGTGGCATAGACAGGATGGACTCGCCTTAGCAATTACCTAATTCAAAACTCTTATCTTACAGATAGAGCAACCAAAACCCAAAAAAGTTCAGTAGCTTCCTCAAAGAGCATATCTACCCATTCAGGGCTCTCTCCACTAATAAAGGTGAAGTGTGAGAAAGGAGAATATTTTATTTAAAGATACCTCCAGTCAATTCGGAAGGTGTCTAGAAAGTTGATAGAAAAATCACCTTAGGGTAACACCAACTTTGTCTAAATCAAATTGAAATATTTTTCCAAACCATGGTATCAGTCATAGTCTAATATTGATATCTCCTAGAGAGATAACATTATCTCCTAGAGAGATAATTAGCCAGTTAAATAAGATGGAAGAAAAGAGAAAAGCTAGAGAGAGTGGATTTAAAATGCATATACATGCATTTGTTTATGTTAGCTTGACTTACTCTACAGCAGCCCTGCGCTCTTGACACTAGCAGAGAAAGAAAAACTTTCTTAGATCAATTTCATAACAAGGAATTCCCAAAGTCTCCCTGAAGTATTAATCCTGAGTTCCTGAGAGGCAGAACTTGTCAGAGGAGCTTGCAGAGGATCTTAATGACCCAGCAAGAAAGGAGCTGTTATAGGACGATAACTAGACAGAGAAATGCCTTCAGGTCACTGATAGCGGGAAGTGCAATGGAGACTTGGCTCCTACACCTTATATATAACAAGGATAAGCTGAGATTCATGCAGCGGTTGATCTCTATTTTTGCCTTGCCCACTCCTCCCCACCTTAACCAAATGCAAAGGGAAAGAAATAGGAAACATTCTTTAAAAAAACACTCTTCGGGAAAGTTTCCAAGAATATTTTTTATCTTTGCAACAAGCAAGAAATTAGATGTTCTTTTGACTGAAGCATAAGACTTCAGAGAATCCTTATGAGAGTTGATAAAGAATCATTTAATATGCAGGGCTGAACACATCAGATAAATATTTTAAGCTGTATTAGTTAAAAATAATAATAAAACCCACTGCATTTCTTTTTAACTACCCTTAACCTCCAAAGACTGTCGTTTTTGTGTTTATAGTCTGTCGGCGAATTTTTCGGGAGGGAATAATCTTTCAGGAACTATGAAATTTACATTGAAGTATTGCTGTCAATTGTGACTGAATGCAAATTTACTGAAGAATTTAAACTAAGAAGTGAACATATGACCCTACTTATTTATATTTTGAGATGAATGAAAATAGCCTTTTTGGAAGCTTTGCTCTTCATTGTAGCCACACAGTTTCTGTAGCATTTCTCTACCACCTAATATTTAAAACATATTACTTCTTTTCTATGAAATAAGATATACTACCAGCATTACATGTTATGTGTAATACATAAATTAAGATAAGAAAAGCATATTTTCAGTTAAAAAAAGAAAAGCTCCATGAATTCATGGTGTAGCACCAAACTGGCCTTGATATTTTAGAGCCATAGCTTAAAATATGGTTTGCAGCTTCAATACTCTAAAAGTGCTTAAATTTTGACCCATGCAACAATATGACTGGGCAGTAGCTGGTAATGTCACGCATACTTCTCATATATTATTAATTAATTAACAAGCACTTTTGTTTTAAGCTCCAAGAGATTCTAAATCATGCTTTTCCTTAGAAAGTCCCTCTAAGACAATGAAATACAGGGGTCATACACATATTTTTTAAATGATGTCATACCACATGATCAAAACAATATGCTGATCTTGATTAAATGTTTATGATGATGACATGATCAAAATCATATGGAACTTTAAAATAAAGGAAAATAGTAATAGTCATGTGACACTTAGCCAGCAATCTCAATCAACCATGAAATAATCATGCAATCAAAAAACCTGGAAATAAACTGGAAAACACCCCCAAGAAGCCAAAACATAAATAACTAGCACTGATATGCATGCACTTAATTTTAAAAATGCATTTCATAGTAACTTAGGGTCACTTTCTCTTATTTTGGCCATGATTTTACTGGCTTGGTAATCCATTTCTCTAATACATAATATGATCAAAGCAAAAAACTAGAAAAGGGGCGTAGACCTGCTTGAGTAGTCACTGAAAGTAATATGAAATATTAACTGAAAAAGCTTGACAGGGAGGAATAGCTATTTTTTTAATAGGACTATAAAAAACAGATCATAGAACTCAAAATGAAGCTTTGGATAATCCAGTGAAAAGGGAAAGATCTTCAAAAGCCCCAGAGAATATTCCTATATTAGGCCATAATGATCATCTAGACATCGATTTTTTTTTATAAACTATTTTGTAATACGTTTTATTAAACATTCATTTTTTGTCAAAACTAACAAACATTTTTAAGTGTCAGGATTTTTGTAAAATTCCTTGAAAATACTAAATAAGCACTGCTGTATAATCGGTCACTGTGGCAACAAAACAAAAACCAAATGACCACAGCACATACCCTATACTTAAATAAGGCATCATCTAAAAACTAGCAATCAGGGCATTCCTAAAGCATTTTTTTTTTTAACATGGGCAGGCACCAGGAATTGAACCCGGGTCTTCTGGCATGGCAGGCGAGCATTCTTGCCTGCTGAGCCACTGTGGCCCACCAACCCAAAGCATTTTGAGCGAAGATACATGAAGGTCTGAGGAAGAGCGTTTCAGGCAGCGGAGTACCCTGTGTGCGTAAAAGAGAGAAAGCCGGGAGGTGGACTTTCATGTTGCGAACAGGGTAGGACATAATAAGGCCAGCGAATTAAGCAGGGATTACATTATACAAGGAGTTTGGATTTTATTCTAATTGCAATTTTACTCTAGCTGCACTGTTCCAAGTGAAAAATAATAGCACCCAGTGAAGGCAGAAGTGTTCAAACTACCCTTTCAATAAAAAAAAGCATTGGTTTGTCTATTGATATTAGCACAAATGCATACTTTTCATGTAGTATCACTGGTGAACAAGAGTATGTATTTCATTTCCCCTAAAATGTGTGCTGCATCAAGCATTCCCAAAGGCTGAAGCTGCTGTCTATGAAGACGACGTGCAGAGGTGTTTGATGGTCTTCTCCAGGCAGAAAGACCAGACCTGGGAGGAGGAAGGCAGGGGTACCTTCCAAAGGGGAGTTTTCTGCCTAGTCTTTATCTTTCATTACATTTACTGTTTCCAGAGTTCTATTTTAGAAATGTGACTGATCTTAAACTTAATTCTGACACCAGCATCTTTGTTATTTAACAATTTTTGGACCTCTGCCCCTTTAAGCCATGAACATATTTCCTAGCACGGGTCTGAGACCAGATTATTTAATAATGAAATATGAGCTTTGAAAGTCCTCCAGCTCTTTAACTTTGGAAATAAAGACCAACGATAAGAAATTTCTGGCTAAATATGGTATGAATTAAGGGACTTTCCCTATCATTGTGCTGAGTCTTAATCACCCGTTGGATCCCCTCCTTAGATAACACCACCTTTCTAGATGAGTGACTGCCTTGAAAAAAAGAATATACTAGGGATTTTCTTCATGCAAGATAAAGAACTTTTCTACTCCCTACCCTCTTTGTAGATTCCCTTAGGAAGATATCTAGTAAAAACTGAGCTGGAAAGAATGTGATCAGTTTGCCAAAATAACATGATTAGCTTGCCAACTTGATGTGGATGGAAATATTATTTTCCAACTATCATAAATATAACTTTTGTTTCATGAGTCCATCCTAGTGTTCCCAAGTATCTCAAAGAACTCTAGGGAAGATTCACAAGTATCAAGTGTCCACACACAAAGACACACTAAGTTTGGACAAATAAGAATAAGAATAAGATAAGAATAAATAAGAATAAGAATAAGATAAGAATAGCTATTTATCCAAGTGTAACCTGGCGGAGCTTAGGTGAACTGAAGTGTTTTGCCACTCTTCTGCTCCCAATACACAAGCAAGATCTGGGAGAACAAATAAGCAAATGACTGCATTTAGCTTGTCCATGAATACTTACAGCTACTGAAATTTAGAACCACATTCACATATCTATGAAAATTGAAGTTGCAAAAAGTGGGAGAAAGAATTCTCATCTAAGAGACCATATCCTGCTCACTCTGTAGGATTATTGTAACAATGAAATACTTTATTAATTTATTCAAATATTTTTGGAGTACCTATCAAGGGATATAAGACCTCTAACCAATGCTCTCTCTCCTCATATAGACTGTTGAAACAAAACTTCTACGACTCTCATAAATAGCAAAGCATATCATCTCTGGTCAACATTGCCTGCATTCAAATCCTGGTTCTATCTCTACCAGCTCCACAGCCTTAAATGCCTCTGTTTCCTGATCTGTAAAAGAGGATAACAATACTACCCACCTAAAAGGGTTGTCAGGAGGAGTATATGAGTTAAGCACATAGAAAAGTCCCTGCACATAGTAAGTCCAATAATTGTCAATTAATATGATTCCTGCTATCTTCAGTTAACACCAAAAGAAGGGTTGCTCAACCCTTCGCTTTCCCACCGTCTTCTACATCTGCCAAAATAAATATGTCCCTAATCTCTTGAAAGAGTAATGGTCTGAGATCAATAGACAGGTATCACCAAGGAGCTTGTTAGAAATGTAGAATCTCAGTCTACTGCCAGACTTATTGAATAACAATCTTACGTTACCTGAACCCCAGCTTCCCCCTCAAAGTATTACTTCTTCTGCAAACTTCTACAGTGATGACTGATTATTCATACCTCAGGGCATCAAAGTTAGAAAGCAAATTTGTTATTTTCCTCCTTCCCCACTGCTGGTCTCCTCCTTTCTCATGAAGCACCCCCCTCTGTTGGGGCCCAGACTACATCTTCAGACTCTACATCTTTCTCCCATTCCTCTCTCTCTGAGTTTCAGATCTTCTGGTCACCCCTTTTCATCTATCAGACTACCACATCTTCTCTCCTAGCCATCTGTCATCTCTTTGGGGAACTGTAACATCAAATGGACAGCCTATTTAACAACCTGTCTTCTCAGCTCCTGAACCACCATATTTCCAATAACTTTCTTCAATGCACTACATCCGAACATAACTCCTGGGTTACAACTTGAACCTTAGAGTTGCTCTAGTCCCAAAAGCACCAGTTAAGTGCCTCACTTTCTGGTGACCACCTTTCCTTCTAGCTTGTTTGTTGTGATTACTCTTCAAAAACAACATCCTTGTTCTTTCTACTTTCTTCTGATCTATCGCTCTCTTCCAATCTAGCAGCCATTTTTTTTTAACTTTCTTCATTTCCCTTCTTATCTAACTTATATTCTATGGTCTATATTATTCCAATAACATTCTTACAAATTCCCTAACCATGCAAGACCAAATCTACAAAACTCTCTGCAGCTCTCCTCATCCTTCCTTCCTGTTACAGTGAAGTTGACTTTGGTGTTGCTTTAGACCAATCCCCCCAAAATGCCTTCACTGCTATCCTTGCCAACCTTCTCAGCAGCCTCAGGAACTATCAAGTACTACTTTTCTCTCTTTAATATTCAATTGCTACTATCAAATGGATTTTTGTCATTGATTTTTTTAACATTTTATTAAGACATGTAGGTTTACAGAAAAATCATGCAAAGAGTAAAGAGTTCTCATATATGCCCCCTCACATATTGTCATTGACTTTTAAACATGTTCAATTCCTTCCCATTAAAGGTAAACTAAAGCTTTCCTTCACCTGTATCTCCCTCCAGCCTCCTTGCTAGATCTTCTCTCTCCTTTACAAAAACATTCTCAAAAGACTTATTGTTGCTGTTTCTTTTTTTCCTTTCCTCCACAGTGTATTCCCTGACCAGGTCCACTTCAGTCGGTTCACGCTATCTGTGTACTCTTGTTCCATTGTAGCACTAAGTATGCTCACATCAGTGGAATTATTTCAGTCAAGTTTCAGGGGTTGCAAAGTTAACATCTCTCAACAAACAAAATTTGCTGTGATAATCACTGCTGATATTTATGCAGTGTACCACACAACTTAACTTATTATAGAATACAAACTGTTAATACCTTTACTTTCATTTTGTATATAAGAACATTAAGACAAAAACAGTTAAGAGGGACTTCTGAGAAGATGGTGGAGTGGACTGGAGTGAATTCACTCCTGCTCCATGAAACAAGAAAGGAAATGGGGAGAAAATTCCCAGGACTGCAGATCCCTGGGTTCTGGGAGTTGAGCCTGGGTCTCCTGCATGATAGGCAGTCATTTTGCCATTGGAATACCCATGCATCCTGGCCTAGCTTCTAATAGACCTTTAAGTTGAATTGCATCCCCTACATGAGATCCAGACCTTGATTTGGCAGAGAATAACTGACAAAGTGCAAAAGAAAACATTCAGCAAAAATTAAGTAAATACAAAACTTTTTGAGTGAAGAAAACCAACTTTCAAAATAACCATATCAAGATAATCAAATGCTCCAAACACAACAGAAAACCACAAAGTGCATGAAGATCCAAGCAGAAATGGCCCAGCCAAATAACCAAATCAAAATTCCAGAGGGGACACAGAATATGGAACAACTACTCAAGAATATTTATAAAGAAATAAAGGATATCAGGAAGACACTAGAAGATCATAAAGAAGAATTCAGGAGGTTAAACAGAAAAATGGCAGATCTCATAGAAATGAAAGATACAGTAAACCAAATAAAAAATATATTAGAGACACATGATAGCAGATTCAAGGAAGCAGAGGGAAGAATAAATGAGCTAGAAGCTAGAACAATAAAACTAGAATGCACAAAAGAACAAACTGACAAGAAAGATGGAAAAAATGCAACTGCATCTTAGGGAAATGATGGACAACAAGAAGGCATACAATATAAGAATTACTGATATCCCAGAAGGAGAAGAGAAGGGTAAAGGTTAGGAAAATTAGCTGAAGATATAATCAGAGAAAACTTCCCAACCCTTATGAAAGATACAAATATGCAAATCAAAGAGGCCCAGCAACTTCAAATAGAATAAATCTAAACAGGCCCACTCCAAGGCACATACAAATCAGAATTTCAGGTATTGAAGAGAAACAGAAAGTCCTGAAAGCAGCATGAGAAAAGCAAGCTACTACATACAAGGGAAAACACATAAGGCTGACTTCAGACTACTCAACAGGCACCATGGAAACAAGAAGTCAGTGGTATTGTATTTTTAAAATCCTGAATAAGAAAGGCTTTCAACCAAGAATTCTTTATCCAGTCAAGTTATACTTCAAAATTGAGGGAGAGATTAAAATCTTCAAAGACAAAGAAAGATTGAGAGAACTTGTCAACAAGAGACCAGCCTTACAAAAAAAATACTAAAGGGAGCCCTGTCAGCTGATAAAAAAAAAAAAAAGACAGGAGAGGGAGGTTTGGAGGAGAGCACAGAACTGAAGAATATGAGTAAAGGTAATTTAAAGGAAAATAATGTACAGATCTGACGAATAAAAACTAAAGGACAAAATGGTAGAGTCAAGAACTGCCTTCACAGTAATTACTTTGAGTGTTAAAGGACTAAACTCACCAATTAAATGATAGAGACTGACAGAATGGATCAAAAAAGCATAATCCATCTATATGCTGTTTACAAGAGTCGCATCTTAGATTCAAGGACACAGTTAGATTGAAAGTGAAAAGAGAAAAAGATCTATGCAAGCTGTAACCAAAAGAGGAGCTGCAATACTAATAGCAGACAAAATAAACTTTAAATGTAAAGACATCATAAGTGACAAAGAAGGGCACTACATATTAATAAAAGGAACAGTTCACCAGGAAGAAATAAGGATCATAAATGTGTATGCTCCCAATCAAGGAACTCCAAAGTACATGAAGCACATATTGGAAAAACTGAAGGGAGCTATAGACATATCAACAGTAATAGTGGGAAATTTCAATGCATCACTCTCTGCTATAGATAGAACAGCCACACAGAGGATCAACAAGGAAATACAGAAATACAGAACCTAAAGAATAAGATAAATGAATTAGATCTAATAGACAGATACAGATCATAACATCCCAAAACACCAGGATACACATTCTTCTCTAGTGTGCATGGAACATTCTCCAAGATAGATCATAAGCTGGACATAAACTGAGTCTCTATAAATGTAACAAGATTGAAGTTAGTCAAAGCACTTTCTCTCATCACAACAGAATAAAGCTGGAAATTAATAATAACCAAAGAACCAGAGCTTTCACAAATATATGGAGATTAAACAACACACTCTTAAATATTTAGTGGGGTCAAGAAAGAAATTGATAGAGAAATAGATAAATATCTGGAGATGAATGATAATGAGAATACAACATATCAATACTTATGGAGGGGGAGGAAAAAAAAGAAACAAAACTTATGGGATGCAGCAAAGGCAGTGCTGAGAGGGAAATTTATTGCCCTAAATTTATTGTCCTAAATTTAAAAACAAGAATATGCACAACTGGGCGGGCCGCGGTGGCTCAGCGGGCAAAGTGCTTGCCTGCTATGCCGGAGGACCGCGGTTCGATTCCCGGCCCCAGCCCATGTACCAAAAACGGAGAAACAGAATACAATAAAAACAAGAAAATGTTTAAAAAAGATGTTTCCCTTTCTTCCTTCCTTCCTTCCTTCTATCCTTCCTTCCTTCTCTCTGTCTTTCCTTTAAAAAAAAAAAAAAAAAAAAAAAAAAAGAATATGCACAACTTGAGGATTTAGCTTCTTACCTGGAGAATCGAGAGAAAGAACAGCAAACTAACCCCAAAGCAAAAACGAATATTCTCCATAAGAAGATCACTGCTCAACACAGACTATCACAAGAGTTGGAGTCCAACAATCTCAATTAGGAGGAAAAACAACTCTCATAAAAGATATAAATAAAAATTAATACTAAAGAGTGTGTAGACTTTAGGAGCAGAAAACACTCAGGAAAACAACAGAAATCACTGAATGGCAGAATAGCTGAAGAAGGCTTCATGAAAGTTATGGGATCCAGTTTGGAGCCTTCAAGGCTCAAAGAGAAGGTAGGTATTCTGGTAAGTGGTGGCATTTAACAAATAATATGGAGACCAGAAAAGGAATAATAAAGAGCACACTGTGCTTTGAGCACAAAGAGATAGGAAACATAAACATATAGCACTCCATTTCCATGCATCTGTTCATTTCCAACTCCTTCAGAAATGAGAGAGAAATGAAACTATAGAAAAAATGAGCAAAGGAAATGGTATTCAAAACAGGTGTCTCTGAATGCACGTTTGTGTGTGTGTTTGTGTGTGTGTGTTAATTTTTTTTTTAAGAAAAGGTAACTTTGGGAATCCTCCACTGAGATAAGGTTCCCCCTCTTTACACTTTACAGCTGTTTATCAGTATGCTGATTGTACCACTGCATTTTATGTAAAAGAAAACCATTTCTGAGATTATAATACAAGTCAATGAGAAATGAAGATTCAAATTGTGGTCAGTGTTCTTGAAAAATCATGTGTAAATTGATTAGGGAAGTAATTTTTCACCAATTCTCCATATCCTGATCTTGAATAATAAAGCATACACATACAAAACTCTAGTCTCAAGTGAAAAGAGTCAGAAGTCATTGCTATCTATTTATAGGACACCCTCACCCCACCCCCTAGATGTCTAGGTTCACTTTTCCTTACATAAACTTGGGAGTTGAGTTATTCCCCTGGCTCCGGGACCCTCAAGTACTTATAAAAGATGATTTATTTCACTTTTTCTACTAATCCTCATCCACTGTTGAGTCCCAGTAAGTGTTTCTAAAACTAATTCCTCACTTTCCACAACTTCTTTGATACTGAGTTGTCTGCCATGCTATCTATCTGTGGCTCGATTAATGATCCAGAATTCAAATCCTTTAAAATCCGGCCCCTTCCTTGACTTTGCCAATCCTGTCCCTGGGCGGGGTGTCCAATTCCAGGCTGGTCTTTGCTATGCCTCTGCTGTTAATTTTCCTAGAACCCTCATGTCACAAGGAGTGACACCTTCAAGCCACTTGCCACTGTTGATTAGGCAAGAGTTCAATCACTGCCAAAGAACACACTGATCTTTTAGACAAAATGCAAGTTCCTCCTACTTGCCCTTTGTCATTGGTCCAAGAATTTGTCCTACCGTCTGCATATTCTTTCACTAATTACTTTGTTTATTCAATGTTATAGGTTAGCGGCTGACATAATGGCACAGATTGTTTTGATTCTTTGCTAGCCTTTGTTGGGAGGAACGGGGACCCGGAGAATTGACCCTGTCTCTTCATGTAGCTGGAGTTGTGATATATAAACCTGAGAGCAATGGGGAAGCCGAAAACTTGACCACATTCATGACAGAGCAGGGAAATCAAATCCGTAGAGGCAAACAAGGAACAGAGAGAATATAAAATCCCAGACTGTCAACCAAACCTATGCTTTCTTCTGGTTGTGTCCCCCCACCCTTAGGTTAATTAGAGAGCCCTGGACTCTATAATAAACTTCTTTTCTTTATTATCTGTTTGAAAGTGTCATAACAAATGCAAGTTACCTGTGTGATACCTCAGGAGAGATGTGCGAAGGAGAGTTGATGGATCATGTGGGTTTGAGTCTCTGGAGAGAGACACAGAGTTAGGAGCACAGGGCCTAGCATTGTTTTATAAAACAAATGATTGCTGGACATGGTCACCTCTTCCTGGGGTGAACTTCCACACCCCTTCTCCCCAGCATTAGTCACCAAATCAAAAGTTATTCCTTGTGACAAATAGTGAATATCATCAAACAGAGGTAACCTCTCCCTTTTCTAAATTCCCTGTACTATATTTAAGAAGATAAATGATGTCTTTTTATTATTCTGCTTTTCTGAAACAATATGGGGAGTAGAGGGGCAGAGGAATAATGAAAGTGTGTATGCCTGGAACAGCTTTCCCCACTCGAGTGGGATTGCTGGGCACACCTCTACAAACAGCTCCACTCCTGTTAGGCCTGCTATTCAGACAACTGCTCTCTTCGGAAATCCCAGAATTTGTTCTCTTTTCCTTGTAGGTTATGGTTCTGAAGATGGATCCCCACAGATCCATAAACCTGTCAGAGAATCCTGGGTCAAAAAGTACATGGATTCAAAAAAGTATATGGTTTTGATTATGTGAATGACCTAAAAAAATGAAACTGGAGCATCCACATTTCCCACAGAAGAAAGCAGAATTATTCTATGTGTAAATCACTTTGCTTTTCACAGACAAAAATGGTTGAGAAATGGGAGGAAGG
Source organism: Tamandua tetradactyla (assembly GCF_023851605.1). Lineage (NCBI taxonomy): Eukaryota > Metazoa > Chordata > Mammalia > Pilosa > Myrmecophagidae > Tamandua > Tamandua tetradactyla. Next base: position 20,628,983 of record NC_135348.1, on the reverse strand, counting down.
GAAGAGGAGGGAGATGAGAGATGAAGTGAATGTTCGACCCCATTTTCCCCTCTAGAAGAACATACTATTAATCCATTCTTTTTCTCAGAACAATGAAAATACCATTTGATCCCTTTTGCACTAAGGAGCAATAAATTATAGAACTCCCACAGTAGAATTTGACTTTTGCTTCTGTTGAGACTAACTTAAAAACAGTGAATATTATATGAAAATAATATTGATTTTTAATGCTTAGTCTTTGAATAACACAAAGTCAATAAATTGACATGACCTGGACTAAAGATTCCAATGTATTTTCCATTTTATAAACTTCTGTTTTATTTTGTTTTTTAAATATACAGTACAGGGCGGGCCACGGTGGCTCAGCAGGCAAGAATGCTCTCCTGCCATGCCAGAGGACCCAGGTTTGATTCCCGGTGCCTGCCCATGTAAAAAAAAAAAGAAAGCAAATATACAGTACATACATTTTTCTTTTTCTTTTTTTTCAGTCTGTGAAGACAATGAAAATATGTCTGTTTTGATAAGAAAAGACCTGAAAGTGTGCTTTACAAAGGCTGTAACAAATACAGAACAACATGATTTAATTTATCGCAGGTCAATTTCTTAGTAACAATTTCTTATGAATAGTTATACATCAAGAAATTACAGAGGGCTCCTACCATATTGGAATGTTAACAGTGATTTACTGAACTGTGAGCATTTAATGTTCTTTTTGTTAATTAAGCAAAGAAAAATGCTATATTAGATCACCCCAATGTAAATAATAATAAGACAGTTCATTAAGATGATAAAAACAGAATTTTAGAGAATGACTCATAAGGTCTTTAATGTTTAAACATCTTTTGAAAATGCTTCAAAGTAAAACTAAAGATTCTTGAGAATGGCCCAATGGATGTTTGTTGGCATGAGCATCAGGCCTTAAGGGTCCACACCATCAGCAAGAACAAAATATTATAAGTTGAAGAGAAACTCATTCCCAGATCTGATGGACATTAGGCTAACAGGCTGCCAAGAAAAACATTTCTCATTCACTTCCCTGAATAAGAGTCCTTCTTATGTACATGAGAGGAAGTCATTTGCCAGATGTTGCTGTTTATTTTACAAGTCTCTCTTTGGCTTGTGCTTATTTTCTCTTGACCTCCCCAACTTCTCCCACATATACCACATGGAGAAAAGTTAGGACGGTAAACCTTGCTAAGGAAGTACCTAGCTGTTCCAGTCAATACCTCAGTCTCAACATGTGTTTTTGTTCATGAATCCAGCCTAACCGATGATGTAGATGCCATTCAATGATGCCTGGATATCTGTCAGCAAAGCAGGCCCTTTCACAACTTGGCATCACAATCAACATCTACGATACTTTCTCTTTTAAGATAACAACAAATCCATTAATGATAAATCAAAATAAATAAAAGGAAAGCAAACTGTTATTTTCTAAGATCATTGGCTGTCTTTAGATTTCCCAAAAGAGATCACAGTGGAATGCCAGAGGTTACACTTAACCAAGTGAGATTAAAGCAGAATTTCACTTTGGTTTTGCTTTGCCCCTCCAGATAGAGAATCGGACTGGCTGATTTAGCAAAAAAGTCTTGATTGTTCAATATCTGTGTGACACATATTTGCCCATACATTGCTGACCTTCTGCGAAAATGACCTTGGTGTTCACGCAGAGACCATCATGCCCTCAGGATTGCCTGTCATCTCCCGGCCTACATGCCCAAAGCCACTTACTTATTGCATTGCAGGTGGCCTCTGGTCTAGTTTCAGCTTTCACACCCCACTGTGATCCCCATTTCCTTGTGCCATCCCACCATCTTCCGGTTCCTTTCCAAAGGTAGGAGTCAAGCAAACTGGGGTAACAGATAATATGGTTTAGGAAAATAGAGAAAGCAGTTGAAATCCAGTCATCTAAAAACATTATGCAATTGAACCCAATAGCCTGAGTTCTTCGAGTGTTACTAAAAAGAAAGTCAAATGTCTTGGATTTAAACCATGTCTAAGAATATTTGAGAATGCTGAAAAATAAGATAAAAATGTATATACAACCACTTGTATTATACCTGATGTATATGCTAATGCCTGGAGAATGATCCTCAACTCAGAGTAGGTGCTTATTCGTCATTGGATAGATGGATGGAGGGATGGATAGATGGGTAGTTTGATAAATGGGTACACAGTAATTCCTTGAGTGAGAGAACGCACAAAGATATTTTTACACCTTTGTAACAATATTCAACCATTAGGTTAGTTAGTTAGCTTTCTCCCAAATTTTCAGCAAAAATGCTCACTTGTATTCAATTAAAACTGCTGCCACATGACTGTAAAGCTGTAGAATCTTTTGCATCCCATTCACTTGGTTTACCAAGAGTTGAAAAATATTTAATCTGGTATTTTATACTCACTACATTTTTTAAAATACATTCTTTTCAATTCAGCAACAAATCTGACTTGTGGCTTAGCATAATGCTTTCAAACTATGTGTAGTGAAAAATCAACTTTTAAAAATTCTTCAATCCAAAATGGACAGATACTCTTGCAAAATAAAATACAGATGAAGTACCAGAAAATTAAAATGTAAGCAGAAGACAGAAACCACAAGTAAAATTGTTTTTATCATTAGATTCAACAGACATAAAATTATACTGTCAAATTGTTCTAAAAGTTCCCAAACACTTATTTTCTCACCATTTCTGTATGTATTTGATCATAATCCACTTGTCTAACTATACTATTCCATGGACCACACAAAGGGTGTTCTAGTTAGGTCCAATTTTCTCCTTTCATTTAATCAGAATTGAACAGATTTAGAGAGAGAATTCAGAACATGTCCATGTTTCAGGTTTCTAAAACATTTCACAGAGAGAAAAGATCACTCTGTGTTGTTGAAATTAGTCAACAATTCTTTAAGCATTAAAGATGGCATTTTGTAAATCCTTGAGTTCTTCAAGTTTTTGAAATACTGAAGAATAAAATATCTGTCAAAAGTCAGGAAATAAGGTCATTATGGAAACGTGTATTTCAGAAAAAGTGAATATTCTCACTTACACATATCTCTGTTCTCCCATTTAAATGCCACAAGCTATATTCTCTTGGCATTAGGGAAGAATGAAGATATGTGTCTAGGAAACACTGAACTCATACAGAAGAAAATATTGCTTAGAGTATTCTTGGAAGGAGAGGAAGAGGAGAAGGAGGAGGATCATGTGTCATTTGTTCTCTTAATCCATCTCCGCCCCCCCCCCCACACACACACACACAAACACAAAGTACGTGCAGGGCACATATTATAATGGCTTAGTAGTTAAATGTGTGGATTTGTAACAGAGAAGACTGTTCACATCCTGACCCTGTCACATATTACCCATGACATTCTGGACAAGTCACTTATCCTTCTATGTCCAGTTTTCACAGGGTTGTTGTTAGGATTTAATACATGGGAATACACTTCTTATTCTCCATCTTCTAAAGAGACAGAAATTCCAAACTTTTTTCCAGCTAGCCAAAGTAATTGTTCTCTGTGGGTAAGGAATTCTTTTTTGAAACAGGAATAATCAGGGTAGGCCCCAGGGTAGTGCTACAAAACAAACAAAAGCTAATCACCTAGCGGTGCCCATTCCATTCCTTAGCTCTAAGGGAGGGAAAGAAGAACAGAGGTCTGACTGAGCTGTATCCCACAAGGCCCCTCTTTAAGTTGTGGTCAGAATTTGCATTTTTGGACATATCCTTTCCCAAGTTCACATCCAATTCCCTAGTGCAAACAGAGCATGGTCATTGTCTGCAGCTAAAGTTTAAATGATTCATGTTGGAAAGAGAGCCTTGTGCCAGTTCTGATGGCTTCTAAATGACTTCGGTGGTTCAATTTGCTCATGCATGTTAGTTTTGGCAAAGCCAGGCATATTCTTTGGTTCTTATATTTTGCATGTCAGATGAAACAGCAGTGTAAAACTAAAACTGTTCCATAACCAAGAAGACTTAATTTAGTCTAGCTTTGGGATCCAGAATCAGCATATATGTGTGGTGGGGGAACTCTCTTGGAAGACTGGAGGTGTGCATTCTAGATTCAGTGCTGCCACTCTGTGACAAATAACTCTGCTCTGATATATATCATCGTCTACATCTCTGAACTAAAAAATTTATACTAGATTAAGGGTTGATGATCACTAGTAACAAAGAGTATCTCAGATTAAAGTCTTGAACAACTTTTCTATATTTATATTAAAAGGGGGATTTATTTAGAAATATATCTTCTGTTGTTAGTGCTAGGATTAAAAAATGAAATGATTTAAGGTGGGAGTCACAATTATATTTCCACCAAATCATTTAAATCATTATTTAATTGTTCATAGCTATGTATTAGTTTGTGCATTTCTGATGAAATTAGGTGATGTAAAAGCTACCTCTATTTAAGTACCCCCCATTTCTTCCATCCACCAACATGGTTTATAGAATGAGGAATGGCTCCTTGAACCTATGAGAAACCAAGAGAATATCATAATGATTAGTTTGCTTTGTTTAAAATGGGCATATTGAAGTTTTATTTCCAATATTAGATTGATGCCATATCCATTACAGAAAATTTAAAAACAACAAAAAACTAGAAAGAACGGAACTGAAAATGGTTTTATCACTCCTCGCTGAACTTTTCCTCCAGAATCTTTCTATGCGTGAGCTTTCTAGAAGGAAGTATCGTTCTTTTTCTACTTATAATGTAAACAATTTTACATCTTGCTTGTTTCACATCACATGCTAACATAAACATTTCTCCAAGTCCTACAAACTGTGTATCTATCATCTTTAATGGCTACATGCTATTTTAACAAATGTATGTACCAAAATTTACCAAGTCATTTCTCCATACATGAGCATGCTAAGTGGTAAGTTGCTAAACAACTTTAATATTTGTGCATAAAGTCCATAAAGCTTCATCAACACAGAAAGTCATGGGGAACTAGCTGAAATATTTAGAAATCAAATAGGGGTAAAGAGAAGCAGTAGACAGAAGCCTCTCAACCACTGGAAGGCTATTCAGAATAGATGCGAATAAGCGTCCCAAGGAAAGGCCCTACATGTGCCTCAATCAAGAAGAAATGACAGCCAAAGAAAATGGACTTCCTAGCAAGCCAACAAGAACAAATGCTTGTTCCAGGGAGAAGTGTCACTTATTCCACAGCCAGGCAAAAACGCTCATCGAAGAGAATCTGATTTTCTACAACAGCAGAAAATGTGTGAGGTAAAGGGCCAAAATTGCTGCCCTTAATTGCTGAAATGAGGTTAGATGAGTGTGAGCATTGTAAGGAAAACGAAATACAGCTGGTTTTCAATCCCAGGACCTCAATAGATAAGTTTATGTAATTGCTCAGCAGTTTGTGTATATCCATTTATATTATTTACAGTAGTTTCATAAACAAATTTATTTTTTAAACTCTATTTTCCTTCCTTTAAATAGAATTGGTGATGGCAAAGTAGATAAAGGATTCATCCTTTCTCAGTAGTACTATCTCAGCTAAATTTTATATTTAAACTCTCTTTATAACTACCAAAAACATGGAAGAGAGAAAACAATATGACTAGAAAAGACCTTCCCAATAGTAGTTTAAAATGTATCAATGACAATAGAGAGTTACTTCCCTTGATGTCTTAGAGAAATACCATGGCTAAATTAATATGCCTTGAAATATTAAGACAAAGAGTAGTGATTTTGCAGAGTTTTAGAATTGAAAATAATTTTATCCAATTTCTTAAAAGATAGGCAGCAAAATAAACTGCATAAATCCAAGATGTAAAATGACTGAAAAAGTCTATCAGTCTTAAAAATATATAAATTGCAATCAGTAAAGTTAAAAACTTTTCAAAGAAAATGATTTCCACTAGAAAGTTTATGCAATACTGGACTGATTATTTGGAGAGGTTCTTAATTCCCTTTTCTTTGAAATATTTGGTAATACGGCAGAACATTTTCTCTCTAAAAACTTTCGGAAGGAGTTTTATGAAAGACATAGATGGTCTAAAGTCTAGACAGTTTCTTAAGAGCCCTTCCTGTGTACTAATCCCGAATTTCATTCATTACTCATCTCTTTAGAGGTAATCCAAACAGATTAAAAAATAAAATGCTTTTTCCACCACCCCCACCACCCCCACTTCTTTTTGGCTTTGGGAACAATTTTTAAATTAATGCTTCCTGCTCTCTCCCAAGAACTTTGGAAACTTTGCAAACAGTTGTTAAATAGCCATAATTCCTTCCCATGTTCATTCACCAGACACCACAACTCCCAAGATAAGCAACACCCACTCTAAGGTATCCTGGTGTCAGATGCTACAATAAAGAAAACAGTGAGTTATAGCAGATGGTAAATATAAGCTTCTAATCCAAGAAAACATTACAAAAGAGGGAGATTTCTGCCTTAGACAAGAATTATGAAAGTTTCTAAATTCCATTAGTTCTTAAAAGCCTCGGGTTATTAGACTACATACAACTCAACTCATAACTTACTTTTCATTTCTCCTTGGGGCAAAACAATATTTAAAATATAACTAAGCCTATTCATTTTAATGTACAATTCTGGTTTGTTGGAGTCGGCTGCAGGAATGTTCCCCTGCTATATCCTGGAAAAGTTCTGCTGCTTTTTATGAAAAAAAAAAAACTCAAATAATTTTTGCAAAAGAATGCTATGCTACACAAAATATAAGTCACACAGTAAGTTCAGACTGTGGGTAGAAAACATCAAAGGAAAAATCGTTTTTACCCTCTTTCAGAGAAATCTTTGCCAAACATGGCTCACCAAGAAATCATATAATCTAGCATTTTTGCAAGTATGTCTTCTTTGGTTAAGAAATATATTAAGTTGAGAAATACTTGAAGGAGAGAAAACAAAACCCACAAAGCGCCCTTTGGATTTAAGTCATTCAAACCTTTGGCTTCACCAAATAGTTATCACAGCCCCATTAATGCAGTTGCCTCTCCCCCACTGTTAGTTGATTCACTTGTTTTCATACACTGATGGAATAATTTATTTTAATTGCACAATTAAAATAAAAACACTTGTAGGATTTAAAGATCCCTCATTCCTTAGTCAATAGGAAAAAGGTCTAAGCCCAGTCCCTAAGTATAGTATTTGTAAAGCAACAAACAGAAAAAAAGTTAACAGTGTTTCCCACTAAAAGAGACAACATCCAGTTAACCAAATGAACACTTGATGTAAGGTTGAACACAGCACCCACCTCCTTAGTTAAAATGACCTCGTAACTAGCAAGAACTCACCAGGTTCTGATTTTTGTGATTATTTTTTGTTTTTATTTGTTATAGGGGTTTTTAGAGATAAAACAACTCTGCTTCAGGCACCATAGAAAATTGCCATCTCATCCAATGACTCTGGAAATTCTGGGAAAGTAAAGCAGTGAGTGCATCATTGAATGGATTTTATAGGAAGTGGTCATCAAACTTTGGTTTGCATTAGAATCACTGGGGTTGAGTTCAGACATCTATAATTTTAAGGTTCACAGGTGATTCCGATGCCCACCCTGATTTCAGAACCACTGATCTAGATTGCACATTCAAGACCTCTTCTATTTTATTCCAGCAATTAATTTGTAATGTATCCTGCCCTATCCAATCTCGATTAAAAATGGAGTGTTTTTTAAATTCCTAAGACTGCCTATATTTTTGTCTGTTCTTTATGTGCCAAGTCTTTGGTCTTTGGCAGCAGCAACAACTCACTATTCTGACTGATTCTCCCCTGATTCTATAGAGATGAAAGAGGGGTCAGCTCCATCAAAGAGAATCCCCTGTGACTGAGTGAGAAGTGATTTCAGTTACCTTATGTTCACGTTGACTCAGTTTCCTCGGAGAAAAAGAACAATTCTAGCCTTCAAGTAAGTTGTTGTAATGACTAGATTTAGATGAAATACATGACTGCTGCTACCCCTTAGGATGAGACTTTCTCTTCAGAAAATGCTGTGGGAAATCTATTAATTTCCTATAGCCAGGCTGACACTAATCCCCAGTGACGTCAACCATTTCATCTCCATGAGGTTTTTGCAAAACCCTTTATCATGGCAAAATTTTCCCTTAAAGGAAACATGCTAAGATATGCTCTGTTCTTTTAGCATCTCATATGCCTGGAGAAGTATCTCCACACATTAGGCACTCAATACATGTTTGTTGAATGCATGTTTGGTTTCTTGCAACATAAAGTATGAAACATTTAACATCTTTAAGGACAAGATACAGCAAATGACTCTTTGTAAATCATTGAAGTAAAACTTAAGGGAGCTTTCGTTGCTCATTATTGATCTATCACAGAGTTGGCTTCAATTTTGGAAACAAATTCATTAATGAAACTTCTGCAAATATAGCACTATTCAGATACTTCTCACCCTGAACCACTATATATCTCTGAAGCAATTCCTGATGCCAGATGACATAAGATACTATAAGTGGCCCTAGACTTCATGTGCTTTGAAGCATGGTCTCATTCTTAAAAGACTCTCTTTAAATATTCCATCAAAATCCAAATTTTAACCCTCTGCCATCTAAATAGTTTAATATGTCTGAGATAGCAGGTAGATTTTCTAGGAAGGACGCCTCCTATTTCCTATTTATGCACTAATTGACTTCTCTTCTATATATGTTAGAAGCTGAAAGTCCTTTCTATTTAAATAGAAATTCAATTACATGGATTGAAACTACAAGTCTTAATCCTTCTGATAAGCAGGTAGTCTTTATCCAATAGAGATGATTTCTAAATGTTGTCAATCAAATTTTATAAATTAAATAAAAATGTGAAATACTGAGGGAGATTGTCAGTTGATGTAATCCTATAATATTGCCTTTTGTACAGTGAAGAAAAGCTATGTCTTTTTTTTTTTGTCTTATTAAAGTAATGACTTGTCTTAGCAGCTTTTGGGAAATCTTTAGTGTATTGCTCATAATTTAAAGGAATTTAAAAAAAAAAGATAACACAAAATCATCAGCAAAGTGAAATCTTGCCAAGGTAAATTATTTCATTCAATAGATACTTATTGAAATATCTCTAAGAAAAAGATTGTAAGCCAAACATTAAGCAGTGGATGATAAGACAGTGATAGTCCCTGCCCTCACAAAGTCTATATTCAGGAGAGAAAGGTAAACATTAAGAAAATACTTACAAGTACAATAGGTTTGAAGAAACAAGAAGTTCAGCTTGATATGGGGATATTTAAAGTGACATCTTCAAACCCTTCCCGGGGATGTAGTATTTAGACTCAGATCTGAAGGATGTGACAATTCGCCTAGCAAAGAAAGAAGCAAAGCCCGGCCCATGTCCCAGAGGTAGTCAATAGGAAGACTGTGTCATGTGCACGGATGTGAACAAAGCTCAATAAGACTGAGGAATAGAAGAGATGGGGGCAGCGAAGAGATGGGGGCAGCAAGTTAGAAAATGGGCTGGAGAAGTGGGCAGACTCAGCTTGGGGAGGCCCTACCAACAGGTGAGACATTTGAGACGTTATCCTCAGAAGAGTGGAAAATCCTTGAAGTGGGTAAAGCAGATAGCACATTAATGGTTTCATGAACACCCATTATTCAAGCCTTCTGTCTCAGCTGAAAGTTGTCATTGAAGAGCAGAGACGGAGACACGCAGGACTTGCATACAGGTAGCTCATTTTAGGCCATAGACTAGGAGTGCTGGACTGGGAGGAATGAGACAGAGGAGAGAAAGCCAGTCCAAAGGTGCAGTGTCAAGCAGATCACTGTGAGCAGAAAGTCTCGATGCCACCAGGGGCTCTCCAAGAAGGCTCTCCAAGAAGGCTCTCCAGGAAGGCTCTCCAGGAAGGTGCTCCAGGAAGGCTCTCCAGGAAGGCTCTCCAAGAAGGCTCTCCAGGAAGGCTCTCCAGGAAGGCTCTCCAGGAAGGCTCTCCAGGAAGGCTCTCCAGGAAGGCTCTCCAAGAAGCTAGGTAGAAAATACCTTAGAGTCATCCTAATAAAGGATAGAAAGAAAGAAAATATACTCCTCATCTCCCATTCCCTGAGGTCACAGTGCTAACTCCCTTTATGTCCAGATTTGCACATGCATTCAATTGGTTGGATGGGTCCATACACAAGGCAGCAGTAGAGAAGCCCCTGGAAAGAGGGAGAGACCGCTGGTATAGCCAAAGCAGATGCCATCATATTAGTAGTGCCCTGCGGCCAGTTGTCACAGCACGTCTGAAATTAAAAAGTGGGACAAGATGTGTGGCCGGACATGAGAATTGTCAGATACACTACCCCATTTACTATGCACTCAGGAGTTGGCAGTAAATCTGGAATTTTCCGTCAACTAATAGCAAAACCCATATGAAGTGTTTGGAGGAAAGGTGCCGGAGAAGAGGACTGCTCTTCTAGTGTCAAGTTCCATCCATAACCAGTGCTTTTATCTTTCCAAATAACACTTACTGAGTGCCAGACTATGCAAAGCACATAAACTGTCATATTTAATCCTCCCAACAGTCCTATAATGGCCTGCTATTATTATAACTGTATTAGCTATCTATTGCTGCATTACAAATGATCCCAAAATTAGTAGCTCAAAGCAACAACCAAATATTTATTATCTTAGACAGTTTTTATGGGTCAGGATTTGGGACATGGCTTAACTGGATAGTTCTAGCTCCAAATCTCATGACTTCAGCCAGGGTTGCCATGCTCTGAAGGTTTCACTGGGGCTGGATGATCTGCTTCCAAGGTGTCTCACTCAGAGACAGCTGGCAGGAAACTTCAGTCTCCATCCCCTCCCCACACGTGGGCCTCCCACAGGATGCTTAACTGTCTTTACAACATGACTACTGGCTTCCACCAAACTGAGCAATCCAGGAGAGAGAGCAAGGCAGAAGCCACAATGTCATGGATTACCTAGTATCAGAAGTCATGCACCATCATTTCCACAATATCTTGTTGGTTAGACAAGTCAGTTCTATTTAATATTGAAGGAAACTACATACAAGCATGAAATGAAGGAAACTACATGCAGGCATGAATACCAGGAGGCAGGGATCACTGGGGCCATCTTGGAGGCTGCCCACCACAATCTCCACTTGACAGCTGAAGCTACAGGGGCCCAGAGAGCTAAGTAATTTCCTAAGGTCACACAGTAAGTCATGGAGCCGGGATTTGAACCTGGTTCTCTCTGACCATAAGTCCTATGCTCTTAATCACTATACTGCACTGTCTCTTTAAAAAACCTGATACTCAAAACCAAAGATATTTATCCACAAAGGGAAACGTTTACTCTAGAAGAATGTCAAGAAGAAAAAAAGGAAAACCTGGAGCCTACCAATAGATTTAACTTGGCACAAATTTTTCACTCCAGCTTCATCTACAGACTAAATTGTCAGATTTATAAACACAGGTGTACTTGTGCCAGAATCAATCAAACGTTACATGGTGTAGTGTAAAGAAAAGGGTACAATCTGAGAAAGTTCAATTTCGTAAAATAAACTGACTTCAAAGCAGCCCAGATGGTTTTAATACTACTTCAAAACATAAAAAAAAAGGAAGATTAAAGGAGTGATAATGAGACATGAATAACAGAACCTTTCTGTGCTCTCAACAGAATGGGGGCAGGGACAGCCTTTTTCCACTTCATTTTCACAAGACATGAAAACCAAACACATGGTGACTAAACATTGCTATAAATCATCCAGGATGCCCAACTTGGGCAGTTTGCCAAGGAAGCTGGGCTTACAGTGCTTAACAGTACATTGCAATGTTGTGCAAACATTCATATCAATAAAAGCAAAATATGAAAACTAAGGAGGAAAAGAAAGAGTACTGAAGAATACTCTCACTCCCATCACGGGACTCCATTATATTCATTTAATGAACCATAGTATAGAAACAGAAAGTTAAGAGAACATTCATCATCCCTTAATTCAGGCTAATATCAAACAAGCTGATGTTTAAGTCACATAGAGAACATTTAGAATGAATAATCTCAGTGTAGAGAGCAAGGGTACGTTCCCACGACCTCCTATTTCTCACCTCCAAGTTCTAGCTTTGGTCTTCGCGTTATCTCCAGCCCACCTGTTTGTGGAGGACAACGTTCACTAGAACATAATCCATTTGAGTTTCTCATTTATGAGTAAATCAGTCTCACTGTCTGTACTCCTCAGAGTTCTGCCCCCCTCCTCATCAAAACCTCCAGGAAAATACCCCCTTGTTTAATGTAAATAACAAAATCTTAGAGCTTCGAGCACTGATTCCTTTTCATCTTCAGCCACTGCAAAAGCTTTTGCTCTGTGCATTTCTTTCTCTTTTATGAAAGTTAACAAAAAGCAGGCATAACATGGGCTGAGATCCACACAGTAAATTAAAGCCATCCCACACTCAAAAGGTTTCCAGCGGTGTTTCATATCTGCAGAGCAGCCCTCCAAACTCAATCATTTTCATTCATTTCAACTTGTTGCAAAGCTTTGGGAATGGAAATAAATTAACCAGGTCATCTTTCCTTTTATTTCATAAAAAGCAAAGCACTAATTCTGTGGTGAGAGCATTTCACGGAACAGACATCATTTCTTACAGTAGAAGAGCTCGACAAATAGGATAAGTGATGTGCAGCTATGTGCAACAAGATTTCAAAGGAGGTATGGATGTTGAACAAAAAAGAGGCAGGGGCTTGAGCTCAGTAAAGCACCTTGAACTTTCCAGGGTCTTTGCTGTTTAAAAAATGAAGCTTTGAAACATCACTGAAACTGTCTCCTGGAATATTTGCAGTAATCTATTTATAAGAAAATGGGATTTTTAAAGCATGACTATTAATAGATATGAACTTTACTCTCTTTTCTCCACTCCGTTTCCTGGTCCCATACCAATTCAGACGCACTCATGTCAACCCTCACAAGTATACTGCTGCAAAGGATGTCCCCAGTTGGGTTGGAAGGGTGAAACACTTGAACAGAAAAACTCCAAATTGATTACAAGACAATTATTTAAAAAAAAAAATTTTCAACACCAATTGTTAAAGAGTCAGGGGGACAATGGATAGTGTATAACAAAGGGTGAAAGGTGGAAAGGAAAAGGAAAAAAAAAAAGACAATGCTAATGGTGGAAAGAGTGCTTCAAGCAATTCTTAAACTTGAAAACAGACTTTGGTCCCCACCTAAAACCAGAAATATCTATAAAACCCTTTGCACAACACCAGAAGCAGATTTTACTATAATACAAATAAAGCTGAAGATCCAAGACTCTTCAATTGCATAGGTCCCTTCCAAGGAAATTCACATTCCTAAATTTGCCTATAACTTTTAGTTCTTTTTTATTATAGATGGCCCCATACACGCACCTATCAAACTGTATAAGATTTAGGGCCCTTAAAATTTGGTTGCACTACTGCACTGCACATGCACAGAAAGTTTCCCTTCATCATTTCGACAAATACAAGCAAAAGAAAAGAGAAACAAAAATAACTAGAGCATTTAAAAACACTTAGAGCTGGTTACCAAGTGGCTGTGCTTAAAATCTTTCAAAGGCTTCTTATATTACTTTGAATAAGATCCAAACTCTTACTGTGGTCTGCAGAGGCTTCCATGACCTGTCCCCTTATTCAATTCCAAGTCATTTCATTTTTCCTTTGACCCTCCATATTACAGTCATTCAATCCTCCTTCAAGCTCCTCCACATTGCCAAGCCCTTTTGTATCACAAATCCTTTGCCCACGGTTTCCATTATTGAAACTCTCTCCTTGCCCTTTTCACATCTTGTCTTTGGCTTTCCCTGAGGACTCTAAATAAGTAATTGTGTTCTCCACTGCCTCACTCTTCACCCTTGGGGTTCTCTATTGCTACCTCAATCTTTTTTCTTATAGCCTTTTAGACAAGTTGAATTAGTATTTCCTTTTGTGTTTTCTTTTAAACATGGGCAGGCAGCAGGAATCGAACCCGGGTCCTCTGGCATGGCAGACAAGCATTCTTCCCTGCTGAGCCACCGTGGCCTGCCCTTCTTTTCTGTTTTCTTAATAGTTGTCTCCAATGTGACCTGGCCAGCTCCACCTGGGCAGGGCCTCTGTTTGTTTTTGTCATTGCTCCGGATCCAGCCCCTGGTTCAGTGCCTGGCATCTAGTAGATGCTCCACAAAAATTTGGCTAAAGGATGGTGACTGCATCTTTCAACAGAAAGTAATTTTCTCATTATTGAACTTGACCCTTTAAAGCACAGATAATAATAGTAATAATAATAATAATAACTGTTCTCGTGGAAATATGTCCCAGTCTTTTTAAATTGACTACTAGAATGTAATAATATTTTTCTGGCAACTCAGGGTTATAATTATGAACATTAAATATCATACCTTATAACAATGGAATGCTGTTCTCGGAGGTAAAATCTGTTCACAAAGGGGTATTTGTGGTAGTACTTGTGAGTTCCGGATTGCTATGCTTTTCGGAGTTTCATGTCCACTTTCTCTGGTTTTTCTACTTGTATCACAGTCAATCTGCCAAACTTCTTGAACTTCTTGGTATACCTTCCTTAAGCAACTGACAGCCTCATTCAATTTTGCCACTTGAATCTGTTTATGGCCCAAGAAAGTAGACAATCACCCATCAAGAGATCTGTGCAAAGTAACAGTAGACAGTCTTCTCAAATGCCTGATCAGCAAACCAATGAATCCAATGCCATCTATTTTAGCCACTCAAGATAACTTTTGCTTAATTATAGGTTGGCAACTGTGCCTTGGATCCAAGGGTATACCAGGTAAGCCATCCCTGAATAAACGAGGTGTGACTGAATTTTTAAATGAGTAATATGATATAGTCTCCACACCCATTCAAATTCTTTGAACTTCCATTCTGAGAGGGGCAAGACAAATGCAAATTTAAATATAAATGCAAACATTATGTGGATGAATACAGTTGTTTTTTTTCAGAGAAAAGAAAAATATTATGTGTCAGGTGTATGAGTTGAGGAGTTAATAATTCAGGAAACTTACCTGAAAGTAATGTCAAGGATCAAAGTGAAAAAATTAACCTTTAAGTGAGGAGACCTTTTACGTGTGATATAAATAATCTGATATTAAACATTAAACATATTAATGATTTGCTCCTCTGTGAAGATGCCTTTCAGAGTTAAGAAGGAAGAGGTGAATTGGAGAGCAGATTAATAAAAAAGACATGAACACAGTTTGGTTTTTATGGATGAGTCACCCATGGTTCTTCTAGATAACTGATTGTGAAGTATGAGGAAAAAGAATGCATGAAACCATAGGCTTTTGAGCCCAGTAGATCTCTGGGGAACTCATCTCCACTATTTGAACTACTTTATTGCATAAGTTTATGCTACAAATATTACTAAAGTGAAATGATCCCAACATTTGGTTCTCCAGTCTTTCTGGAGTGTATTAACATTATTCTCTAAACTAAAAATCCATCTGAAAATAAAAGGCAAATTAATGTAGTTTTAAATATTTTGATAGCACCCCATCTAATTTCAAAAGGTAGCTTACAATAAATACAGGTAGACAATAAGGGAGTTAAAATGAAAATAGGAAACTAATTCTAAGAAGTGAAAAACAAATACATTTAATCTAATATAAAAAAAAATGAGCGATAACATTAGGTTTAATTGTGAGCTTTCTAGAAGCCAGAGCAAACAAAACTTGACATGATGGATCATATCTTTCTTATCTGAATAAAAATAAATATTTATTTAAGAGTTACAAATCTTCTGAGAAGTATTGCATGGATCCTTTTACAAATGACTTTAGACAATATAATAGATGATCCACAAACACTTTTCTACATGTTGTTTATAAAATACATATAAACATATGATAAATTTCCTTATGCAGTAGGAGTATAATAGATATATACATGTAGATTACTGGGTTATATCATATATACCTACACATACTCACACACATATACAAATATCTACATACATATGTATACCCATGCATCCACAAAGTAGTTCAGAGAAAGTGTTTTTCTAAAGTGATAAATTTCTCAAAGAACATATCAGTGGGGTCTATTTGAAAAGTTGAATTTTGAAATTCAGCTGATTGATTAGAATTTGGCATTGATTTTGATAAATAAAAACAAAATATAAGAACAAACAATAAACTTCTCAAACAAAGAAAAAAAAAACACAATAGCTTAAAGGTGGAAAGAGTCCAAGAATCCATCAACAAATGAATGAGTAAACAAAATGTGATATATATATATGTATATATAGATATAGATAGATACAATGGAGTATTATTTGGCCATAACAAAGAATGAAGTTCTGAGACATGTGCAATGTGGAAGAACCTTGAAAATATTATGTCCCATGAAACAAGCAAGGCATATAAGGACAAATCTTGCATGATGTCATTTACAGATAACTGGAGTAGCAAATCCCCAGAGATACAAAGTAGGTTAGAGGTTATAAGGGGCTAATGGGAAAGGGGTGTGTATTTGAAGGATATGAAGTTTATGTAAATAAAATCAATTTGAAAAAAAAATTTTTTAAGAAAAGGTCAAGTCATGGGGTTGTAGAGTTGTTGGCAATGATGGCTGGTGATAATTCCTCCCAACTTTTGTAAGCTATCACTTTGCAATGTGACTTAACCACTTCCCTATTAAGAAATGAAATATAGTTCGCCTCCCCTTGAATCTGGACTGGTTCTGTGACTAGTGGTGACCACCAGAATACAGCAGAAGTGAAGTTGTATGACTTTCTAGCCAAGGATTCAAGACTCCTTGCAGCTTCAGCTCTCATACTCTAGCAACAATACTGTCACTGCATGAAGAAGCTTAGGTTATCTTCCATAAAGATGTGAAAGCAATTTGAGAGAGGGGTGCAGATATGTCAATAAGGCCTATTTAGACCATTCCACCCTAATTAAGCCATCAAATAAACACAGCTGTCTGAGTGACCCCAGGAGAGAGCATGAGAAGAACGGCCCAACTGAGACCAGCCCAAATAGATGACCATGGAATGAATCATGAGCTAAATAAATGATTATTTTAAGCCACCAAGCTTGGTGCGGTTTGCTACACAGCCAAGGTTGATATAAGATTTAGGGTGTACAATTTTTTTTTCATTGAATATAAGAACATGGAGAAATGATGAAAAATTGAAGATTTGTGGTTGTTCTTGCCGCATTTCCCTAAACCCTTTCAGGAATATAAGAAAGGGGAGATGGGGCCTTAACTTAAAACAGTTCCGTTTTTACCTCTTGGGTGGAATAGGTCATTAAACTTTCTCTAAGTTAAGAGTTCTTGATTTCGCCTAATCTGTCCTGAGTTCAAATTTTCTCATCAAACTATGTACTGTTAGGCCATTTCTTATAATTTGATGGTGGAACAAAATGGATGTTACGTGTATATATATATATATATATATATATATATATATTCTGAATAACAAAAATACAGTTGACAAGTTAGACGTTTTATTGAAAAGTTCCCAAGGCCTGACTTGTATTCTTACGAGATGGACAAAACCTCTAATTATCACAAAGCATGTTATCCCTTTAATGCACAGAGTTCTCAAATGCAGGTGCATCAAAAGGTATGACTATTATTGGTGTATAAGACATGAAACATAAAGAGTATGGCAAAAGTAGAAATAGGACAACAACAAAAAAATGGGTCTCTTTTCATTGTCCAAGCCAAAGATGATGGTGACTTCAATAATATTGTTGGCAACGGAGTTGGGGAAAAGGATGAAATCAAGATTTATTTTGGAAGAAGAAATGAAAGGACTTATTAATATAATGGTTAAGGAAGAGGGACCAAACATGGGTAAAACATTTTTGTACTTTGAGCAAGAAGATGGGTGGGATAAGGACAAGCTTAGGGCAGGGAGAAATCGTGTATGTGTTTGTATACATGAGTTGTATGGGTGTGTGCTCAGGCATATTAAATTTGAGATGTTTACAAGACATCCAAGCACAAAAGCGTGTAGTTAGATTCATGGGTCTGGAGTAGAGATGAAAAACTGTAAATGGGAACATAAGTTTGAGAATTGTCAGGAAATGGTTGGTACTTAAAACCATGGAATAGATGAGAATTCCTAAATAGAGAATGTGGAGGGAGAAAGGAACAATACTGAGCCTCAGACCTAAGAAGTCCTTGCATTTAGAAGTCAGGAAGAAGGTTCTAGGAAGATGGTGGAATAGGATAGGTTGAGGTCACCCCAGCTCCAAGGAACAGCTAGTTAAGTGACAGAAAAACTACCATGACAGCGGTTCTTAGATGTAGGTGACCTGGGAGTGTCCCTACACCACATAGGGAGGCTCTGGTTGCAAAAGCTGCAGAATTGGGACACAGAGAACTGGAGACCATTCTTCTCCAGCAAACAGCCCAACGCTCCCCTTTCCAGATGCTCAGAGCTCTCAGGAATGCACACAGGGGGAGACAGGACAAGGAAGTAAGCCAGGCTGTGTTCCTTGAAGGTGCTACCCTCACACTCGCTGCCCCCACCCCACCACCCACAACTCTCTCCACACTCCACAACTCTCCCCACACCCCGCAAACCTGAACCTATCACCTGACCCCACTGTTCTCCAAGCTTCCCCACCCAGAACTCCCTCCCCATGCATCACTGCCCAGCGCATGTATAGAAAGAAGCCTGTCCCAGCCTGTCCTACCTTTCCCGTGCAAGCACACAGTCTCACCCTGCCTCTCCCCAGACCCACACACCCACGGCCAGCTCCTGGACCCACACCTCCCCATCCCTGCCCCCTGCAGATGAAGAGAAGCAGAAAATCCTGAAAGCAGCAAGAGAAAAACAATCTACTATGTACAAGGGAAACCACATGACTGAGTTCGGACTACTTAGCTGGCACTATGAGGGCGAGAAGGCAGTGGAATGATATATTTAAGATCCTGAAAAAGAAAGACTTCCAGCCAAGAATTCCGTAGCCAGCCAAATTGTCCTTCAAAACTGAGGAGGAGATTAAAATTTCCACAAACAAAGGCTAAAAGAATATATCAACAAGAGACTAGCTCTATAAGAAATACTAAAGGGGGTTCTTACAGCTGAAAAAAAAAAAAAAGACAGGAGATGGAGGTCTGGAGGAGGACACAGAGTTGAAGAGTACTAATAGGGGTAACTTAAAAGATAAAAAGAGAAAGAGAAAAAAGAATATATAGATCTGACAAATAAAATCCAAAGGATAAGATGGTGGATTCAAAAAATGAATTTACAGTAATAACTTTGAATGTTAATGGACTAAACTTAAGAATTAAAAGATACAGATTGGCAGGATGGATTAGGACATAGAATCCAACTATATGTTACTTACAAGAGACTCATTTTAAACACAAGGCTACAAATAGTAATCAGGAAGAGAGAGAAGAACCTTGGAAGAAAACTAAAAAAGAGCTTTGAGGACGGTAGAGGAAAATCAGGAAAGTATAAAGTCACAGATGCCAAGAGAAATGTATTTTAAGAAGGAAAAGGCAGTCAACTAGCTTGTACGCAATTGAAAAACAATAAAATGAGGATATTAGTCTCCACTGGAATTGACAGTATAAAGGCTAGTTGTCACCTTGAGAATAAGTTTCACTGGAGTTGTCAGGGTAGAAACCAAATTGGAATGGACAGTGGAGCAAATAGAAGGTGACAAAGTAGAGACACTGTGTAAAATAACTCTTTTAGAAAGTCTTATTATAAAGGAGGGTTGGACGAGTGGGATGATAAATAGAAGGTTGAGGTATCAAGAATGGGTTTGGGATGTTTTGTTTGCTCTGCTTTTGTAGGTTTAGATATGCCAAAGCATATATGTAAGCTACTGAAAGTGATGTAGTAGAGAGGGAAATATTAATACTGCAAGAGAGAGAGAGAGAGAGAGGAGAAATAAAAGAGAAAAGTTCTTGAGAGAGAATGGGGTGCAGAGTTCCTGGTCATTTTTTGGCTACTGATAGGGTAATAGCACCTTAACAGTCTCATTAAGAGGGATCATGGAGGGGAAGTAACTGTACTTGCTGTTGGGTGTGTAGGCTTGGTGGTGAGAAATTAGCATTTTCCCAGCCAATTGCTTCTTTTTTCTCAAATATATATGTCTAGAACATCAGCTGAATATATCATTTGAGGCTAAAGTTTATTTCATAGGTATACAAGAGAGGAAGAGGTATGAAATAGTCATCTTTCAGACTGAGTATATATCTAGCAGACAAAAGTAGTGGGATTATTTTGTAGTTTAGCTGGTCTGAGACCATTATTTTGGCAGGAAGTCAATCAGCCTTGTTGATAATTTTTTGGCAGCTAACCCACACTACAAAAAAAATACTAAAATCTAATGTAAATGTTTCTGGTCTGGCAGCTTTCCTCCAAGGAATAACTCAGGGATCCAGATTCTTTCTATTTTGTGAAGCCACTATCATCAACATATGACCTCCAAGGTTACTGTAGAAGAAAGAGTGAACAGTAAGCATCCCTGATCTTTTACCATCTCTGCCTGAGGAATATATATCCGTTGGGCTTGCATGTCATTGGACATAACTAGTAACAAGATCCTACATAGAGACAAGGGGACCGGAAAATATAACCCTGGGCTGGCAGCTGCTGCCTAGCAACAATGCTATAATATGGAAAAGAAGCATGGATCTTTAATGGTAAACTAGATATCTCTTTCATACCAATTCACACTGAGGTAGAAAATGTTAGTTGGATTCAAGGTAAAGGAGACAAGTATAAGAAAACAGAGTTATGGGGCTACTTTTTAAGATAGGATAATCGGTGAAGACCTGCACAGAGATGAAATTTAAGCAGAGGTATGAAATTAAAAAAAAAAGAATGAGGGAGATATTTGAGTTATCTGTGGAAGTAGTGTTTGAAGTAGAGGAAATAGAAAGTGCAAAGGCCCCAAGACAGACTCACATTTTGTGTATTTAAGGCAGGGATTGGTAGACTTTTTATGTAAAGGACCAGTGCTCATTTCCTAGGGCTGCCATAACAACATGCCACAAACTGGGTGGCTTAACACAACAGCAGTTTACTCTTTCCTGGTTCTGAATACCTAAAGTCCAAAATCAAGGTGTCCACAGAGCCATCCTCCCTCTGAAGTTTCTAGGAAAGAATCCTTCCTTGCCTCTTCCAGCTCCTGGTATTTGCTGGAAATCCTTGACATTCCTTGTGTTGTAGATGCATCACTCCATGGTCTGCTTCCATTGTCACATGGTATTCTCTCTGTGTGTCTGAATCTCCATTTCCTTTCTCTTATAAAGGTGCCACTCATTGGATTAGGACACCACACTAATCTAGTGTAAACTTAACTAGCTGCAAAGACCTTATTTCCAAATAATGTCAGACTCTGAGGTTCAACATGGAAATGAATTGGGAGAGAGGGGTACTGCAGAGCCAGATAGTAAATATTTTTAGGCTTTGCAAACCATTAGATGTCTGTTACAACTACTCAACTCTACCACTGTAGCATGAAAGTAGTCACTGGTAATATGTAAACAAATGAACATGGCTATTTCCCAATAAATCTTTATTTGCTAAAACAGGGGACAGGCTAAATTCAGCTCAGGAGCCATAACTTATCATCTCCGGTTTTACGGAACAGCAAGGAGAACATTATATATAATGGCGGACAAGGGGACTTGTGGAGGATAGCAAAGATTAGAGAGGAAATCAAGTGGCAGATCAGACAAAGCCTCTATATGCCTTTGGATTAATTCCAAAGGCTTGGGAAACTTAAATGGTTTTAAATATGGAACTAAAATTAGCTGATCTATGTTATGAAAGAATTACTTTGACAACTATAAGAAATAACCACTAGGGAAGTGATAGTAAAAGTAGGGAGACCAGTTAGTGTCAATAAGAGATGATGATGGCTTCAACCACCACATTAGCAATGAAGATGGAGAGGAGTTGCTGGATGGGAGACATGGTCTGGGGAAAGACCCAGCAATATTTGCTAAAAGACCCATGTGCCATAGAGGGGGTTCTTAAACAACTGAACTAGGTGGCTAAAAAGACAATATAAATTTGAGATTTCAAAGGAGCTGCAATTTCTAGGGCTGAAAAAGCCCAAGGTATATCCACAGAAGTGGGTGGTTGTGGTGGCAACACCAAAAACATACTGAAAATGAGGAGGCATTAAATGTGAATGTAAAACTGGTATAATAATGTCTGTTAATAATAAGCTTATGACTTTTGAAACAACAGTGACTGTGATGACACAAAAGAGTCAACGATGTCCCATGTGCTTTGACATGATCTTCTGATCAGAGATCTGCCCAGTAACCACAACCAGAAAACAAAAAAATCGAAACAACCACCATTCATAACATGAACGAGAAAACTTTGTTGCCAGGTCCTCATAGTTCCCATCAGGAAACTCAACCTTGTTTTGAAGACAGTCTTAATGTAACATCACATTCAGATGAATGTGACAAAATGTAAAATTGAAAAACAGTTGAGTGAGTTATTGATTATATATCAAGAATAGAACGATCATATGGTAAGAATGTTTGTGTTTGTATATTGTCATGTTGAATAAAAAAAAGAAAAGAAAAATAGTTGATATCTTTAGTATGGCTTTCGCAGGATGTCACTGGGAGATTTCATCCTTAATCTACTTCAAAGATCCTTTCTTGCTCCCAATAATCCACAAAGTAAGATAAAGTAACTGTCTCCCAATCTATCTTTGACTCCAAAATTTCCCAGAACTTTCTCTGAAACCTAATCCATGCCAGCTTTGTCTCTCCACATTTCTCTTAATCTATTTCCTTCCATGAGTAACTATTTTCCCCAACCTTAATCAATCAAGCTAGTCTCGGTTTCTTTCACTAACCCAATTCTGCATAACAAAGACCAGAAATGTGCTGACCAAGTCAATCCTCCAACAGAGGCACAGAACGGGAAGATGTTGCAACATTTTCTCTTCTGTCATAGAAGTAATGATACTTAGAGCTGTATTTCTAAAATTTCAACATGCATGAGAATCACCTAGGAGCTTGTTAAAATACAGATCCCTGGGCCCCATCTCCAGAGACTTAAACTTAATAGGTCTGGGTGTGATACGCAAATCTGCATTTCTAACAAGCTTCTACGTGAATACTGATCCTATTGGCCCACCAACTACACTTTGAGTAGCAGATAGAGCCCTGGGGGAAAAGTTACAAAGGTCCTTTAGGCAAGATTCAATTCACAGCAGTTTGATATTTTATCTCTCTCTCTAGCTATACATATTTTTTTCTTTCAAGATGTAAATTATTTTGAGAGAGAGATTAGCAATAGAAGGATAATAAGGATAGATGGATGGATGGATTGAGGATGCATGGATAGCTAGCTAGATAAATAGATGGATGGATGGATAGATAGATAGATAGATAGATAGATAGATAGATAGATAGATAGATAGAATTGATAGATTATAAATAGATAGTGATCTGCAGATAGATTAGATGGTTAGAGAGTGAGAGAGGTAGAGAGAGAAAGAGAAGAGAGATGATAGGTAAAGAGAACACTCAGGAGAAAGAAAGAGAGAGAGAAGGAGGGGAGAAAGAATGTATGATACTACCTGCCTTCCACCACTTCTCCAGCCATGAGTGGTCTATCGCATTGCCAAGGATGCCCCTTAGCCAGAGCTCAGGCCTCTAGGATGCTGTTTTTATTGCCTTCTTCCTGTCCATCATCTAGTCTGATGATATTTCCGAGATTCCTGCAGGTGACCACTGTACTAGGGTTCTCCAGTGAAAGAGAACTGACAGGATGTGTGTGTGTGTGTGTAAACAGTATGAGATTACAGAAATTGGCTCACATGACCATAAGTATGGGCAAGTGCAAATTCCATAGTGCAGGGCATGACTTGGGAACTCTGTTGAAGGATTTCGATGAATTCCCCAGAAGAACCTGGTTGGCTAAAGGAGAAATGGAAATTCTCCCTTCTGACAGCTAAAATCATCACTTTATTGGATAATACATCTCTCATTGCTGAAGGCAATCTCCTCAGTTGATTTTAGAAGTAATCAATCCTGGGTGCAATTAACTTAAACGCACCAAATATCCTTAGTAACAATCAAGCCAGTGCTTGCTTGACCAAACAACTGGACACCTTCCCCATGCCAAGCTGATACACGAACCACAACCACAAATATTACTTATTATTTTTCGAGGTCCTGCAGTAATGTAGGCACCCAGAAAATATCTGTGGACTAAAGCTCACGATTGTCCCCTCCAGACAAGGTTTCTCCACAATCCCTCACCCTTCTGTCCTGCCCCATAGATGCTGCAGAACTGCAGTTTATAATGAAAATGCAT
Source organism: Tamandua tetradactyla (assembly GCF_023851605.1). Taxonomy (NCBI): domain Eukaryota; kingdom Metazoa; phylum Chordata; class Mammalia; order Pilosa; family Myrmecophagidae; genus Tamandua; species Tamandua tetradactyla. Next base: position 20,604,779 of record NC_135348.1, on the reverse strand, counting down.
CAGTCCCTGCTCCATCTCTCTTCTCCCCACCAAGATTTCTTTTCCCACAAAGCAACTGCATTATACTATTCTACCTGTTTCTTACAGTACTTCTAAGTAACATTATAATACTACACTATGTTTTTCTACCTTAGATCATATTGAATTTAGGTCTTAAACCATACCTTACACAGATATTTTCCTTCCCTAATTAGCAGAATACAGTTTTACTACTTCTGGATAAATCAATACTCTGTTTTCATTATGTCTGTAACTATCATTCATCACTGAGTCAAGTAGTATATTATTATTATATTTTTCTTTCTTGAATAATTAAATGTTAATTAAATGTTAAATAATTAGTGTTAATTGCTTCTTTTACACTTGCGTTTCCTTGAAGCACTGGCTAAATCTTCTCACCCTCTCCAATAACTCTCCATTCTACTTTCTACATGATGAAGACTGTCATGTGTATGTATCAGTTCCATTTTTTTCCTGGAAGCTTTTTTCCTTCATCCCTCCAGCATCCTCACTAGTAAGTAGCTCCAGGCCTGCAGGATTTCACTTTTCCTCTTCCCCATGCTGGAGCCCCTGGTTTCTAGGTCTTTTGGAAGCATTTTTCTCAGAAATTTGACACATTGTATCAGTGCTTTCTAACTTTCAGTCTTACAGTTGAGAAGATGGATGTAATTCTTATTTCAGACCCTTATGGGTAACCTGTTGGTTTTTCCCTTTGGAAGCATGAGAAATCTTCTCTTTATACCCATATTTTTAAAATTTCATGATTATATGTTCTTTGTGGGTCACTTTTCCAATCATTGTGCTGGGCCTTTTTTTTTAACATTTTTAATTGTGAAATATTAATATATACAAAAATAAATCAATTTCAAAGCACATTTTAAGAAGTAGTTTTAGAAGAAATTTCAAGTATGGTATGGGTTACAGTCCACCATTTTGGGTATTTTCTTCTAGCCACTTTAAGACATACAGACTAAAAAGAAATATCAGTATAATGATTCAACAGTCATACTCATTTTTTTAAATCCTATCTTCTCTGTTAAAAACTCTTCCTCCTCCTTTTATCCTTCTCCCACTCTTTAGGGATATTTGGGCAATAGCCATTCTAACTCTTTCTTGTTGAAAAGTGATGTCAACATTATGGGGTAGGGGATGCATCTGGTTGGGTCTCTTGGAGAGACTGGTAACTCAGGGTTTCAGGGCTTATTTGGCCTAGAAATCATCTGGAGATTTTAGGTCTCTGAAACATAAACTTAGTGAGTGAAACTTTATTATAGTGTCTCAGATAGAGCCCTGGGTATTCTTTAGGGTTTACAGGAATACTGTTGCTCGGGGCTTGGCATACTATGGCAATTAGCAACATCTAGCTAAAGCTTGCATAAGAGTAACCAACTCTATTTGAAATCTCTTAGTTACTGAAACCCTATTTTGTTACATTTCTTTTCCCTCTATTTATCAAGTTGGCATTGTTGATTCCATGGTGCCAGGGCTAGGCTCATCCCTGAGAGTTCTTGTCCCAGGTTGCCAAGGAGACTCACATCCCTGATGTTTTGTCCCCCATAGGAGAGTGGGGAATGATTTTACTTTGTACTGGGACTTTTGCAACTAAAAACGTATGTCCTTTGATTCGGAAAATTTCTGTATAAATGTTTTATAATCCATTTTCTCTGCTTTGTCTTTCTGGAATGCCTATTATTTATAAGGTTAGACCGCCATTACCTTCCAGTTGTATCTTTTCTCACTCACTTTTCACTCATGACTTTTGTCTACTTTCTAGGAGAAGTCCTCAAATGTACCCTCTACATTTCCCACTGAATCGTTTATATCTACTGTTGTATTTTTTATATTTCATGAGCCCTGACTTATTTTATTCTCTCTCCTTTTTTTTTTACATGGGCAGGCACCGGGAATCGAACCCGGGTCCTCTGCCATGGCAGGCAACCATTCTTGCCTGCTGAGCCACCGTGGCCCACCCATGTTATTCTCTTAATGTGGGTTTTTAAAGATTCCTACTTTTGTTTTATGTATATAATTGTTTACCTTTCTGAGGGTACTGATCTTTTTTTTTTCACATTTTCTTTTGATCCATCCATTGAATTTTTTTTTTTAATTTTTTTTCTGATTGTTGTCTTGGTTCCTGTCTTCACATTATAAGCTCCCCTCCCTATTGGTCCTTCATTTCAGTCACCTTCCTGGACGCTCCCTGTGCATGGCTTTTAAATGATGGCCTCCATTGCAGGGTGCCTGGCAGGGACCTGCCTTCTCGGTACCTTCAGATCTTTCTTCCAGACTCTTGCCTGGGGGATCTAAGCCTGGCTGCCAGTGTTCTGGAACGGAGCAGTAAACGAAGCAGGGGTCTCAGTTAAAATGTGACTTTCATTTAATCCTCTTTTGGGTATGACCTCAGTTCCATCCTTGGCTGACAACAGGCACATTTTTCTTTGTCAGAGTTTGCATCCTGATTTGTCCTTAGAAAAATATGCTCGCCACTGATGGGGATACAATAGTGTTAGGCCAGGCCTGTGAGTCTTAGTGTGGGGTGATAAGTAAAAACTGCCAGAGGGCACTAGAACCCCAGCTTGAGGAGCAGAAAAGGTGCCAGAACATGGGAGCAGCAGGATGAGAGGGTGCCAGCAGGGCCCTTGGCTTACTCTTGGCTTCATCTTCATCCACTCACTTTCAATAGGCCAAGCCAACTGCCTTTAAATTCTTTCTACCCAGTCCCATCTTACATTCCCTCTTAAGGCAGGGAAATAGCAGGAAAGGTAAGCCTAACTCAGGGAGTCTATTCCACAGGAATAAGCCCATCTGGTGGTTGAGTGTAAACAAAACTGTTTAATGGGATGCTTTATGCTTTGAACCACCATGCACCTGCACGCTTTGCAGAAATTCTGCTTGTGATCTTTATATTTCATTTACACAGATAGGTAGTGAACATCGCTATTATGTAAATAGGTTGCCATTTTAAAAGGCATAATAAACTTTGTGTATCTCAACCATAAAAAAAATATTTTCCCATCCCTCCTCCTATTTCTCTTGGAACATCAGCGAACTGAATTGAAAGGAAAATATAATGAAAAGATTTCAAGTTATCCTGCAGACATGAAGACATGGGAAGTTGGCTATAAAATTACACTTGGGTATTTTTTCTTATTCCCTGTTCAACCTCTGTCCAAAATTTCTCTATGAAATAGGAAACTTTCTCCCCCATTCCCTCCTCTGCACTCTGCACTTCTAGGACTAGCTGGCCTTTTATAAACACTCTCCTTCACTCTCTACCCCACCCCTTAAAATGCACAGCAGCATTAGAGACTCATTCTTCAGTGCCTGAACTGTTAAAAAAAATTAAGCCCCTTATCACTGCCAAGATAAACTGTGATCAATCACAAAAAGTAGTACATAGTCCAAGAAAATAAGCATCAGCAATTTTAAAGAAAACTATGACTATGACCAAATAAAATAGTGTGTACATAGCTGTGAAGAAAAAGACATTCAATATAAAAAGCATAAAGTGATTTAGGAGTTACAGATTAAACCACAAACCAGAATTCACATGGTATTTAAATGTTTCCTTGCCTGTCCTGTTTTGTTTGCTTCTTTCTCCCTTCTTATTCTTCTCGTGATTGAAGGGTTAAGAGTGGTGAGAATAGTAATAATGATGTGGATTGTAATCAAAACCATATTCACTGTGGAAGTTGGGAAAAGCTTCATCTAGAATATTCTGATTATTGGTACCCTTACACTATGAACATAGAAAGTGTGATATTGATGTCAATCTTTGTCCTGTACCTTGAACATAACTCACAGCCTACAATCTGAAGAATATGTTATATTTCATACTAAAGCACGCTAAGCAAGTCTTGTTTAACTGACATGTTGAGAAGGTCAAGCCCAAATTATCCAAAGGGACTCAAATGCATGAACTAAGTTCATAAATGTTTAAGGGCATGTAGCCTTGAACTTTCCCATAGGACAAGGGGGAAGGGAGGAAGAAATGAAATAAATTCCAGCTAGATAAGCAGTCTGAGTGGAGGACACGAATAGTGGGAGGATGGAGGAAAGGAGATCATAAGCCAGGAAAGAGAAAGGTTCATTAAACTCTAGTTTGAAAGGAAATTACACAAACAGTTAATAAAGAGATCAAAACAAGGGTGGTATGTTCCCAGGACCCTGGGCGAGCCAGCATCTGGCAGCTGATTTGTATATATGGCAATGTGAAGCAAGTAGATATAGAAAGCACAGCTTATTCAGAATTCAAGAGAGTTCCAAGCAGGCACTTTCTGTTTCAGCATCACTGAAATTATGAGAGATGGTAGATGTCTAACTCTTCAATTAAAAAGACAAAAGATTTCACGCACATTAGTGGTGGGGTTATAAGTATTGTTCATAAAAGAACTAAAAACTCTTTTAGGAAATTTAGCTCATGGCATTAGTAAGAAATACATTCCAGATTGTACTGAACTTGTTCTTATTTCTCCTCTGCCTTAAGCAGCCCAGTCGTGGCATTTATCAGTAGGGTATGACCACATGCAAAGGTTTGTGATCGGAAGCTGCAGAATAATCCAAAATGCCACATGAAATAATTTTCATGGGAATTCTTTGCAAAATGCATCAACAGGAAGCATTTCAGCAAATGTATGCAGGAAAGAAGATTCACCATATGAGCCACTCTTCTCTGTGCAGGAAATGATAGCTGGGCTCATGGGCCAATATCAACAATGCATCCTGCAAGCTGACCCACAGTCTCAGGAGTCCAGCTGGTCTTGTTAATCAACAAAGACATAATTTATCTCTCAAGGATGTAAAGGAATAAAAAGCATAACCTAGAAAATTGGGGTTTATACAGATGAAATTGGTCCATAGGACAATGATTTTCCCAGCCAAATTGATACCTTTTTATTCATTCTGATACCAAGACATATCTCAGGATCTTACTGGTGCTAAATGACCCATTACCATCTTAATATTTAACTTTTCCCGTCTAGTGTCTCCATTAGCTAGAAATAAATTAATAAAATTGCCTTCATTTACAAAGTAAATTTTTTAACCAGAGCAAGGTTCATTTTGTTTAACTTTATATGTATTTTCTTAGAACTGTGGTAATTTGCATGAATTGTCATTTTTTCCAAACTAACTACTTAAAAATTAGACAACTAATTTTTCTGAAACACAAGTCCCAGACATACCTTCTCTTTCCTGTCCATTTTGAAAAGAAAGAAGAGATTCAACTTGAGATATAATTTCTACTTGAGGAGGCAAATGGATATATGAGACAGAAAGTAGTGTTCACCCAACCCAAAAACTCCCATTCAAAAATTCACCTGATTAAAAAAAACAATCAATATTTTTTCTTTCCTTTTACAAATTATTTTTAGAACTCCTTTTCCATAAGTTACTGTAACAGCTAATCTTTCCAGAATCCAATCAACCAAAAAGTCCTGATAACTGGAAATGTTCTATATTTTATCTCAGTAAGAAAAAGACAAAATAAATAAATAGATTTCAGAGACTTGGGGTATTCCTGTTCACAGGCTGTTATTTTGTTGTTCTATCTTTTAGAGTAGGTGATAGCATCAGTGTGACTTAGATCAACTCCTATACCTATGATACTCAGTAATGGGGTATATGTTTAGTCATAATTATACTGAGACTTTTCAAGACATTACTATCAAAGGAAGAGCAAATTAGTTTTAATGCTATGTGCATTATATTTTATTCAAAGATGTTTAAAACTGGATATAAATGTAATTCTTAATTAATCATAGCATTTTATAAGCCATAGCACTTCAATAGATATACATACTTCATCAGTGGAAAAAGTGTACTAAATTCTAGTTTAGTAGACTAAATTCAATAATAAAGCACACACACATGTATATACAAACTAGCTTTAACAAAAAAGAAAATTTATAGAAGAAATAGAACTTCAATCACTCTCTCAGAAAAAGAAAATGATTACAGAATACCATACATGGTATGATTCTAGCTGTATGAAGAGTCCACCATGGACAAATTATTCATACAGAAAGTATGCTCTGTGTATATATTAAAAATCATTGAATTGTGTGCTTTAAGTGGTTAAATTGTATGGTACATGAATTATGTCTCAATAAAGCTGCTTTTTTAGTTCTCAAAGATAGTTGCCCAAAGATGCCCAACCGATGGGTAAACTAATAAAATTCAACTGAGAGGATAGCAAACCTTTGGGTGACTCTCCATTGGCTCATCCTCTTCTCCCCTTTCATTATGGGTGATATTTGACTAATTTCTGTTTCCATCTCTGCTTTCATTCCACGGACTTAGGATTGTACTTCCCCAGCTGCTTGCTACATTGATTTTGGATTTCTAGTCCTTAAAATAATTCCATGTTGCAAAAGTTAGAATGGGCATAGCCCAAATACCCCTAAAGAGTGGGAGAAAAATCAAAGGTGATGGTGGAGTTATACAGAGAAGGTAGGGTTTAACAAATGAGTATGACGGCTCAATCACTTTACTGATATTTTAGTCTCTAGTATCTTAGAGCACTAGGAGTAAAGACCTAAAATTGTGGAATTGTAACCCATTTCAAATCTAAAATCTGGTCTACAACTAATTGTTGTGCTGTGCGTTGACATTTATTGCTTTTTTATATATAAGTTATTTTTCACAAAGAAGAAAAAAGTGATGATGGAAATATATATATTCATTTTAACCTCCAATGCTCTGGAGCAACTAGAAGGAAAATTCTGAAATGATGGTATGGTAGCCCATGACAAACTCTGGGATTAGTCCTGTAACTACTTGTTGAAGAGTGCTTTGAAAACTATTGCTTTTTTTTTCTTCCTCTGCTTTGTATAGTTGTATTATACAATAATAAAAACAAAGTTTAAATAAATAACTCCATGTCCCCTTTAGAATGCCCACTGATCAGTGATCCTGTCTACTGGCTCTATTACAAAGTCTGACACCTGAACCCATTCTGCCAATCTGGACTCTGCCAACTTTCCAGTGTTCTCTAATCAAAGCCTCAGTCTTTTCCCAGAGACATTAAGTTAGAACCAAGTTACCATCAGTTGATTAACTTCAGGCCAGGTTCATCAAGAAGGCCTTGCTTTACTTTATTAGTCACCTGTATCTAAATGAAATGTTGTGAGTTATCATGGAGGCCCACACTAGAGAGCACCTGAACCCTTTTTCTGTAAGCTTAAACTGCCCTAGACACTGGCAGGTTTTCCATTTGGGCTGGGCCACCTTGCGCCCCACCAGGATGCTTGTTATGGAACAGAATGCCAGGGAATTCACAGCAGTAGAATCTAGATACCCAGAATCAGGGGTGCCCTCATTCTGCCCATCACATCCATGAATGGCCTGGAAGCACCTCTTCAAATAGTGATCATTTATTTCATGTCCATGTTTTTATTGGCTTGGAAAAAGAGAACGCCCTAAGAGCTTTTCTGATCTCATGGGAAGATAGAAGTTAGACGTGATTTCCTTGGGATGTTCAGTTTTACTCAATTTTCTCTATCCCAGATTCAGAGCTCCCTTTGCTTCATATACAGATCTTTAGGAAGTGATACCTAAATGGCTGAGTCACTGGGTTGTTCCATGGTATGACTCCCTGAAACTTTAGATTTTGACTGGAAGAAATTATTTGAAGGCACTGACGTCTTTTTCTCACCACTGACATATGGCAAAGTTTTCACAGGCTGAAAGCAATGCTTTTAAGTGAGAAACATAATAATCGATTTGCCCATTATTGCATGATCCTGCCCAAACACTTAATAATTAAAGAGCCAGAACACCTCAGTTACCCAAAAGATTTTTTAAAAGTTTGGTGTGAAGAATTGATGAGCTGCCAACAGTCTAAGAAAAAAATCTAAGAAGCATTTACTTGGATGGTTTAAGTTAAAATTTCTATAAAGCAGTGTGAGTTTCACAAAAATTTAAATATTAGAAATAAGTTATACAACTCCCTTACATTACAGTATCAAAACTGAGACCCAGTGAACAGAAGTAACTTGCCCAAGGTCTTACAGCTAAATATATGGCAAAACTAGAACTAGAAAAGCCCACGTTCTCATACCCATGAGCCATGTCCTATTTTCATTCCACAATGTATCAATAATTTATAATGTGAGTCCTATAAAATTTGTCTGACCAAAAAAAAAAAGCTGTTACTTGTCTCCCTGAATCAAAAATATCAGAGCCCTCTTGACAGGTAAAAGACCTGGTAACCACAAACCCTCCCCACTCCCCACATTCAATGCCTGGAAACTGAAAACCAATAGCCCACCATGTCAGGACACAAACAAGCCCTCAAATGAACAGTAAGTGAATCATGCAGCCTTAAACAGTTGAAATAATCTCATACTGTTTGCACAATACTCTCTTATAACAAAATAATAATAGCAATAATAGTCACTGTGATAGTTTGGAGCTGTTATGTACCCCCAGAAAAGGCCATGTTCCTTTAATCCATTCTTGTGAGCCCAGACCTATTGTGGATGGGATCTTTTCCTTAGATTGCTTCAATTGAGATGTGACCGACCCCATTCAAGGTAGGTCTTAGTCCTTTTCTAGGGCCCTTTATGAGAAGATAAAAGGTAGAAACATCAAGAGAGAATAAGTTGAGAGAGAAAAATGTCCAGAGATGCAAGAAACAGAAAGAGCCAGAACCTGAAAGCACTGAAACCTGGGTGAGAAAGATCAAGGGATGTCAACTATGTGCCTTCCAAAGTGACAGAGGAACCCCAGATGCCATCAGCCTGTCTTCAGACAAGGTATCGTCCTATTGATGCCTTAATTAGGACATTTTCATGGCCTTAGAACTTTAAATTTGTAATTTTATTGCAAAAGCCAATCCATTTCTGATATATTGCATTCTGGCAGTTTTAGGAAAGCAAGACATTCATTTACATTTTATGCATAAATACAAATTCATACTCAAAGTATCATCTACTATAAAGGAAATTAAGAAGGAATTGCAAGGAAGAAGTAAGACAGATTGTACTTTGTTAGGCCTGTCTTCTGATCTTCCTTAGACTTGACCTAATTTCTCTTTTAAGTCTATTAGAAACTGTCTTTCCCAGTAAAACTTATTTTTAGCTATTTTTTCACAATGAATTATTTCTGCCATTACCAATCAGTAACTCCATGGAGCACTGTCGTGAGGGCAGAGGACAAGTAAGTGAGTCGTAAAGACTCCTAGGAAGAAAGCAGAGCTCTTTCCCTGAGTAAAGGAAAGTTCGATTGTTCATCAGTTTGAGGGATATCAGTTATTGCTGTCCTTGAAGGTGCTCGTCAGAGCTGGAAGGAAACCTCCTAAAGAAGATCCACACATAGAAAATGGTCTTTGGTGCCGGACAGCAGGCACTGTAGAGGGTGATGACATGGAGTCAGGCTTAAATTTTAATTCCCTGATTGCCAACTTGATGATGCTGGATCAGTTACTGAACTTCTTTATGAAATAAGACCAGCAGCACCTGCACCATAGGGTTGTTGTAGTAACATCAAATGAAGTTAATATGTGATTTTGTCTGGCTTGATGCCTACACAGATTATGTCCACCAAAACATAGCTCCCTTCCCTTCCCTTAACTAATTCCCTTCCCTTCACTGCAGGAAATGAGAGTTTGTGTACAATACTGCGACATAAACAGGTTCCACTGGAGTCATATGAATTTGGGGAAGATTGGATCCAAACAGTTGCTTAGAAAAATTGGTGTAGGTGTTTGTTTATCCAGCCGTCTGGCCGTTCTTCTTAATGATCTAGAGCAGAGACATTCACAATGTGTCCATTAGCCCAGCAGCATCAATCATCCCAGAACTACTAAATCTAGATCTCTGGGGTAGAGCCCAGCAATCTGTACTTCTACATGCTGTCCAGGTAACTCTTACGCATGTTAAAGTTTGAGAAGCACTGCTGTACAGAATATGTTACTAGCAAACCCAACAATACAAGAAGAAACAGATCTTTAAGTTCTCAAAACAAGAGGTTTTAAGGAAAGGTATAGGATATAACTAGTAGGAAGCCTTTAGTAAAAATCTTTAGAGATCAGTAACATAGATTTTATAAATGCTTTCATTCATTTAGCAAACACTAACCCAACATGTTGTTTATTAACCTTCTAACTAGAGATAAGCCACTGAGTTTATTCTAAATTGTAGGCTGATCCCCTTAGACCTTTATGGTGGGCTGGGTAAGCTGATTCCTCAAGACAGAATTGATCAGCAGTAAAATCCTTAAATAAAAAGAGCCTGTGTGCTTATTTTTTGATGACAGTGAGAAAAGAGGGAGATGGGAAGATAGCATACTACCCAGAAACCAGTCCTGGGAGGGGAAAAGAATTAAGGAATAGAAGCAGTTCAAATCCCTAAGGCTTTCAGAAAGAAAAATAAATAAATAAGAGGGAGACATGGGACTTAAATCAGAGGTCAAGACATGACCCATAAGGCACATAACTGGCAGGAAGCCCAGCAGTGAGGATCCTTCTTAGGAACTAAGCATCTGCTTGTTTTCACATCTCAGCAACATGCTCAATTATCTGTTAGCAAGACATTGAAGCATCTACATAGATCAGGGACATATACACTTAGAAAATTCAGCTCCACATATAAATATTTACCTAGCTACTTTCTTGGGTTCTACAGACTTGTTTCGTTTTATTGGTTGATGAGCTCCATCACTTTTATGAGTCACTATATTATATCAGAAAAATAAGGAAGAAAAAACATAATGTGAAATAACTGGAAGAATATATTACCAAGGTTCAGTAATTAGAGTTATTCCCCAGCAATGCCTCTGAAACGGGGGGCAGGAGCTGGGGAACTTTGGTCTCTAGTGCCTGATTCTTAAGTAGCATGTCCACATAAGGGCGTTTAATACTCTAATAACCCACCAGGTTCCCAGCTCCTAAATCTTCCTCTACTCAAAGTTAGGGCCACTTGACCCAGTTTCCAGGTTGAACACTCCCCAAGATCTATCTCCAGTATAATCAATCAGAAGAAATTAGACACTCTAGTTGAGTTTCTCAAGTAGATTTACCTTCTAGGCAATCTTATTCTTAGACCTCTTCTGGCTTTTAATCTCCAGTTAACTTCTCTGTTCACCTTGCTCTTGTGGCCAACTTCCTCTTTCTGTTTTATTGTGTATCAACTATGTGCCTGACACAGCTGGACACTGAAGTCCAAGCACTCCCATCAGGAGGCCAACAGTCTACTTCCAGTAGGACAAGATTCTAAACTTCTTTCCCAGCAAAGTGGAAGAATCATGTGCTCTGACCTGGGCAGAATTTAAAAACTCAATAAAAAGATTAAAATACAAAGCTGAGAAAACCTCCTAGGAAGTAGCAAAATGAAAAAAATGGAAAAGGCAAGAGAAAAGATTAGAAAATTGGAGGACCAATTCTAAGAATTTAAATTCTGAATAACAAGGTTCCAGAAAAAGAGCACAAAGAAAATGGAGGGAGGAAATCATCAATTAAAGAATTCAAGTAATTTCCCAGAATTGGAGAACATGGTTTCTAGCTTAAACAAACCATCTGCATATCCAGCATGATATATGAAAATAAAGCTACATATGGGCACATCATTGAAAACCCTGGGGGTTAAAGAGAAAACACAATACCAGAGAGAGAAAAATGTCATATACAGAGGAATCATAAAGTAAAGTAGCTTCAAACTGCACAAAAGAACTAAAGTCAATGGAATAATGCCTTCAAAATTCTGAAGGAAAGTAATTTCCAATCTAAAGTCCTATAACCAGCCAAGCCATTATTCAAGTTTCAGGGAAGAATGCAGATATTTTCAGATATAGAAAAACTCAAAAAAAAATTTAGAAAAGTGATGATGGCCTTGGGGTTCAAATAGTAATAAATACATTTAGAAACAAGCAAGTTTTAAAAGTCAACTTCAAGGAATTCAGAAAGTTATGCAGACAAGGAGAAAATAGCATATGTACATAGTTCATCTGTGAATAAAGCACAATGTAATAATAGCATAAACCTGCCTAATGCTCTTATCAAAATTATAACTGTATTGGGAGATAAGGAGAATAGGAAGAAGGTATACGAGTGTGTATGTGTGTTGTGAAGAAAGGGGGGTGGGTGGGAGAGAGCTAAAATCTTCATCTTCCAACATCAGAAGTCAATAAATAATGTTCAAAACTACAGGGGAAAAAATTCAAGAAACAGAGATAGTACCATAATATTCAGAAGCATGAAGGAAAATACCAAAACTAAGATCAGTTAGGAGTTATAATTGCTTCTTCTGAGAAAGGGAAAATGAGGATAAGGGAACAAGGAAATATTGTTTTTCATTACTAATTTTGTACGGGCTTTTAACTTTTAAAATTACGGATGTGGGGGTGCAAGGACAGTTCCATGGTAGAATTCTTGCCTGCCATGTGGGAGACCCAAGTTCAATTTCTGGCCTATGTACTTCGCAAAAACAAACAAACAAGTAAACAAAGAAAGAAAAAACAGACAAAAAAATTCAACAAATGGTGCTGCAATAACAGGATACTCACATGGAAAAAGAACCAAACGTGACCCCAGGCATATAGCATGCAAAAAAAAATTATGGATGAATTTTGATTAAAATAAACATAGAGTCCCCACCCAGCTAAGGAATGTCAGAGAAGGGTGGGAAAGACATCATATTTGAAGTTGGTTCATCATGATTCACATCCTAGCTCTTCCCAGGCCAAGTAAGTGATCTTGGGCATTTTGATCAATATAGACTTCAGTTTCCTCAGTTTGAAATTGGGGTTAAATAATACTTACATCAGACTTCTGGGAAGATGGCAGGGTATGGTAGACTGGATTCACCCCTGCTCCATAGGACAAGATAGGGGCCAGAAGTCAATGGAGTAATACCTTCAAAATTCTGAAGGAAAGTAATTTCCAGTCTAAAGTCCTATAACCAGCCAAGCCATTATTCAAGTTTTAGGGAAGAATGCAGTTATTTTCAGATATAGAAGAACTCAAAAAATGACTGGGACTGCAGCCCTGGGGGGAGGGGTGACTGATTGAAGAGGGTCTCCAATATTCTGAAGGGAGGAGGGAGGTAGGGAGATCAAGATAGGGAGAGCAGGGTGAGTCTAATCAGCCATGAACCCCACCGGGAGTAGGCAGTGGTGCGCGGGGAAATGCAGATCTGAGAGAATTGACCATTCCTCTGCTCCAGCTTGCCCAGCTACTGGCTTGGGAAACCTCCCCATGTGACTTTTGCAGACAGCAGTGCCCATGTGGAGCCCAGATATGTGCCTTGCCATCTACCATGAAAAGCTGCACTCCTGGTGCTAGGAGCAGTCACATAACTAGGCACTGTGAATAGCCATCCCATCAGGTGCAGTGAATGGCAGATCCACTGGGTGCTGTGGATCAGCTTCCCACCCCAGGCACTGGAATCGGCAACCCTGTCCCATAGGCCAATACCAGTGATCCCACTGCTGCGCAACAGAAGCAGCCCCTCTGCAGGGCATACCATATTCCCAGCCAGCCACCGCAGTCAAATAGGGGTTGGCCTGAGGAAAGGAGGTGCCTCAGGAGTGCCACCTGCTGGGAAAAGGTGGTAAGCTTAGTACTAGCAAACTCCCTATCTGCCTAGATTTGTTATTTTAATATATGTTTTTTCTATAGATTTTTATTTTTTACTTTTATTGATTTTTTGGTTTTTTATTTTATTTTTTAATTTTCTCTCCTTCCTGTAGGAATAAGACTGAGCTCAATCCCAATATATCTTGGGGTATTTCCTTCTGACTTTGAGGCCTACTACAGCTGAGGGGTGTGTGTGTGGTTTTTAGATGGTTATTTTTTTGGGGGGGTGCATGGGCTGGGAATTGAGCTTGGGTTTCCCATATGGCAGGTGGGCATTCTACCACTGAAATACCTGTGCACCCCTGTCTAGCTTTTAATAGACCCTCAAGTAGAATTGCATGCCCTATATGAGGTCTGGGCCTTGGTTTGGTGGGGAATTACTGACAAATCAAGTACAAAAGGGAACCTTCAACCCAAAACCAAGTAAATGCAAAACTTTAGATGAGCGGAGGAAACCAACTTGCAAAATAACTTATTAAAATAATCAAATGCCCCAAACACAACAGAAAATCACAAAGCACATGAAGATACAAGGAGAAATGGCTCAGCCAAATGACCAAATCGAAACACTTACAGGGGACACAGAATGCACAACAACTACTCAAGGATATTTATTAAGAAATCAAGGATATCAGAAGGACACTACAAGAGTATAAAGAAGAATTTGAAAGATTAAATGTAAAAATGGAGATCACACAGAGATGAAAGATACAGTAGCTCAAACTAGAAATATACTGGAGACACATGGTAGCAGATCCAAAGAAGTAAAAGGAAGAATAAGTGAGCTAGAAGCCAGAACAATTGAACAAGAGCACATAAAAAAGCAAATGACAAGATAGACAGGAAAAATGCAACCAGATCTTAGGGAAATGATGGACAACAAATCTAAGAATCATTGGTGTCCAAGAATGAGAAGAGAAGAGTAAAGGGCTGGGAAGGTTAGTCGAAGATATAATTGGGAAAATCTTCCCAACCCTATTAAAAGACAGAAATACATAAATCAAAGAGGCCCAATGAGCCCCAAATAAGATATATCCAAATAGGCCTACTCCCCCCATACTAATCAGACAGTCAAATGTTGAAAAGAAGTAGAAAGTCCAGAAAGCAGTACAAGAAAAGTTATTTACTACATACAAGAGAAAACACAAAAGATTGAGTTAGGACCACTCAACAAACACCATGGAGGCAATAAGGCAGTGGTATAATATATTTAAGATTCTGAATGAGAAAGCCTTCCAGCCAAGAAAAAGAAGGAGAGGGAAAATTATACAGATCTGACAAATAAAAACTAAGGATAAGATGGTAAATCCCAGAACTGCCTTTACAATAATAATTTTGAACATTAGTGGACTAAACTCATCAATTAAAAGATGCAGATTGACAGAATGAATTAAATGATATAATCCATCCATATACTGTTTACAAGAGAAGATTTTTAGACCTAAGGACACAAATAGATTGAAAGTGATAGGATACAAAGAGATAGTCTATGCAAGCTGTAAACAAAAGAAAGCATGAGTAGCTCTATTAATATCATAAAAATAAACATTACATATAAAGAGGTCATAAGAGGCAAAGAAGTACAGTACATATTAATAAAAGGGACATTTCACCAAGAGAAAATAACAATCATAAATGTTTATGCTCCCAATCAAGGCTCTCCAAAGTACATGAGTCAAACGCTGACAAAACTGAAGAGAGCTATAGACACTTCAACAATGAGAGACTTCAACACACCACTCTCCACTATAGATAGAATAAACAGGTAGAGGATCAACAAAGAAACAGAGAACCTAAACAATGTGATAAAAAAAATTACACCCAATAGACACATATAGATCACTATACCCCAAAACAATAGGATACACATTCTTCTTTAGTGCACATGGAACATTCTCCAGGATAGATCATATCCTGGTGTGCAAAATAAGTGTTTATAAATGCAATAAGATTGAAAATATCCAAAGCATTTTCTCTGACCACATGGAAAGAACAGGAAATTAATAATCACCAAAGAATCAGAGCTTTCATAAATATATGGAGAGTAAACAACACACTTTTAACTAATCAGTAGGTCAAAGAAGAAGTAGCTAGAGAAATCAGTAAATATCTAGAGATGAATGATAATGAAAATACAATATATCAGAATTTATGGGATGTGGCAAAGGCAGTGTTGTGAGGGAAATTTATTGTCCTAAATGCCCATATTAAAAAACAAGAATAAGCAAAAGTTAAGGGCTTAATTGTCCACCTAGAGAAATTAGAGAAATACCAGCAAACTAATCCCAAGGCAAATAGAAGAAGAGAAATAACAAAGATTAAAGCAGAAATGAACGAACTGGAGAACAAAAAGAAAGAGAGAAAAAGAAACAAAACCAAAAGTTGTTTCTGTGAGAAAATCAACAAAATCAATGGACCCCAGCTAGGTTGGCAAAGAAAAAAGAGAGAAGATACAAATAAACAAAATAGAGAAGCTACAAGAAAGGAAAACTTCAGACCAGTCTCCCTAACGAACGTAGACGCAAAAATTCCCAGCAAAATACTAGCAAACCAAATCCAATGACACGTTAAAAAAATTATATATCATGATTAAGTGAGGTTTGCATTACACCAGGAATGCAAGGATGGTTCAACATAAGAAAATCAAAGTAAATCAATATAACAAGCTGAAAGGGAAAAATCACATCATTATATGAACTGATGTTCAAAAAGCATTTGACAAAATTCAGCATCCTTTCCTGATAAAAATTCTTCAAAAGATAGGAGTTGAAAAAAACTTCCTCAATATCATAGAGGGCATATATGAAAAACCCATAGCCAGCATCATACTTATTGGTGAGAGATTGAAAGTATTCCCACCTGAGATCAGGGACCAGACAAGGATGCCCATTGTCACCACTATTATTCAACATTGTTCTAGAAATCCTAGCTGGAGTGATTATACAGGAAAAAGAAATAAAAGGCATCCAAATAGGAAAGGAAGAAGTAAAGCTTTCATTATTTGCATCTGACTTATTTCACTCAGCATTATGTCCTCAAGTTACATCAACAGTACCAAAGCACTACTGGGGCAAATAATTGGCAAGGAGGGACAAGTGATAAGCTGTTAAACAAACAGAAAACTACAAATGTTGTAGTTTTGATTTGATATTTGGTGAGGCTGTGTTTAGCAGTTGTCTCTATAGACCAATGAAAATTGTCTAAAACTGAGAGTGCTACGGATTGTACAACTAAGTGAGGATGCTGTAAGGCATGGTTTAGGACATTATCCATGTCACTTACAAGGGAGCCTCAATAAGATTAAGCACCAATTTCCCTTTGGAAACCATGGTGGCAAGAAGGCAGTGTGAGGACATATGTAAAGTGCTGAAAACAAAATGTGTCAACCAAGAATTCTATCTTCAACAAAACTGTCTTTCAAAAATGAGGAAGCAATTAAGATATCTGCCAATAAACAAAAGCTGAGGAAGTTTGTCACCACTAGATCAGCTCTACAAGAGATGATAAAGACAGTTCTGCAATTTGAAAGGAAAGGATAATAATCAAAGCTAGATGAAGAAATAAATGTCTCTGGTGAGGGTACCCCAGGGGTTAAATATAAATGCCAGTACTGTTGTATTTTGGTTTGTAATGCCATTTTTTATTTCCTACAGGATCTAAAAGGAAAATGCATACAACTTAATGATAAGTCAGTAGTTTTGACTCTAATGTATAAACATGTAACTTGTGACAAGAACTATGTAAAGGTAAGGGGATGTATGGGGCATAGGAATGTCGTTTGTGTACACAGGTGAAATTAAGTTGGTATCAGAGCAAATGAGATTGCTACAGATTTAGAATGTTAAATTTAAGCCCCATGGTAACAATAAAGGAATACAAAGAATATGCAAGCTAATCAAGGCAAAAATTACAGTAAAGGTTGCCAGATGCAGGGGCAGAGGGAATGGGGAGTTAATACAAAATGGATATAAGATTTCTTTTGGGGAAGGTGGAAAGTTTCAGTAGTAGAAGGTAGCAGGAGTATTGCAACACCGTGATTGTGGTCAATCCCACTGAAGGGTGAACTTGGAAGTCATTGAGTTGAAAGTTTATGTTGCATATGTTTCCATAGTTAAGAAAAGAACCAAAGAGACTATGACAACTAAAGGTGATGCATGATTCTGGACAGGACATAGTAAGGGAGGAGAGAAGGCTCAAAAGAACTTTTTTGGGACATATTGGAACATATGCTGCAAGATTTATATCAATGCTAAATGTCTGGAACTTGATAACAGCACTTAAGGTGGTTACATAACTGAATCCTTGTTCTTAGGAAATGTACAGGACAGTGTTCAGTATTCAAGTAGCATGATGTGTACAACCTACACTCAAGGGTTCAGAAAATGCATTCATAAACAGCTGGACTGACCGACAGATGGAAAATAGAAAGATGGATTTTATATTGACAGATACATAGAATGGATTAGGAAATGTAGCAAACTGTTAAATTGGTAGATCTAAATATGTGGGAGGATAGGAGTTCTCTGAATGCTGTTTGTGCTACTTTGTTAAGTTTGAAAGTATTTCCAAAAAAGGGGTTTAATTAAAAAAAAAAAAACTTACAACTGAGTGTTGCTGTGAGGTTTAAATAATAAAAGAGCTATAAAGTGATAGCAGTGCCTGGCACATTACCAGCACTCTTTCATCCATTCAACAAATATGTAGCATGCCTCCTATTTATCAGGCACTACTGTACACATTTGGGATATATCAGTACATTTTAAAAGGTCCCTGTCCTCATGGAGGTTACTAGAATTAGTGGGGAAGACATACAAGAAACAACATAATGCTAAGTAAATGATATAGTACATTAGGAAGTGACAAATGCTAAGGAATAAAATAGAATAGGGGACAGGCATCCAGACTTCAGAAGTGGAGGGGTGGTGGTTGCAATATTAAATAAGGTGGCCAGAAATGGCCTTATGTGAAGGTGATGTTTGAGTAAAGGCTGGAAGGAGGTGGGGGGTTAACCATTCACATATTTAGGAAAGAGCATTTGTAGGCAGAGAAACAGTAAGCTCAAAGGCTCAAAGGCAGGCATTTGCATAGCATGTTTGGGAAGGAAGATGATGTGGCTAGAGCAGAGTGAGGGGAGAGCAGCTGGAGATGAGATCAGAGAGGCAACAGGGGGCCAGATGGATCATGGAGACCTCTAAAGGACATTATGGGACTTTGGATTTACTTAGAGTGAAACAAAGATCCTTTAGGGGAACTTGAGCAGGGTGACATGACCTGATTTGCCCTGTAAAGAGATTGCTCTAGCCACTATATTATGGATAAAGCATAGGGGTCAATAGTGAAAGTTGGGAAACCAGTAGAAAGTGTCTACAGTATTCCTATAAGAAGGTGGTGGCTCAGACCAGCAAAACTGTAGCAATCTGATTGGATTTACTATACTTCTGAATATATTTTACTGTTACTTTTATTTACCCAAGATGATACAAATTAATGGTAGAGTCATGAAGCTGCTATGTGGCAGGCTAAATCTGGCTAAGACTTCAATTTTTGTTATAACCACTCTTCTAGTTTGCAAGCTGCCAGAATGTGATATATCATAAACAGAACAGCTTTTAAAAAGAAGAATTTTATTAAGTTGAAAGTTTACAGTTTTAAGGCCATGAAAATGTCCAAATTAAGGCAAGGCTATAGAAATGTCCAAGTTAAGGCACCTACAAAAGGTTACCTTCACTCAAGAAAAGCTGACGAAATTCAAGGTTTCTCTCTAACTGGAAGGGCACATGGCAAACATGACGACATCTGCTAGCTTTCTCTCCAGGCTTCTTGTTTCATGAAGCTCCCCAGGGGGTGTTTTCCTTCTTCACGTCCAAAGGTCTCTGACTGTGTAGGCTCTCAAGCTTTTTCCAAAATGGTTCCCTCTTAAAGGACTCCAGTAAGCAACCCCACCTTGAATGAGTGGAGACGCATCTCCATGGAAACTATCTAATCAGAAGTTACCACACACAATTGGGTGGGTCACATCTCCATGGAAACAATCAAAAAGCTCCCACCCAGCAATGTTGAATGAGGATTAAAGGACTTGGCTTTTCTGGGATACACAACAGATTCAAACTGGCGCAACCACTTTCAAAGAGGAGAACCATGTATCTATCACATAGAATTATTTGCAGGGTGTTTTTTTTTTCCAAAATGTCTTTTAAAAAGTGTTAAGAAAATATTCTTGCTGAAAGATAGTTTGATATATTTGCAGTGCATCTTTTTGCCATTATATAAAACATATTATAATCAAAATGTCATACTGGGGGTGCCCATGTAGTTCAGTGGTAGACTGCTTGCTTTCCATGCAGGAGACTGGGGTTCAATTCCTGGGCTATGCATCTCTCCCAAAAAAAAGTCATATCTTAATTGTAGCTGAACTGACTTTGGGAGTAGATAAAAGGGCATGTACAGTAAAATTCAAAGCATTTCACTTCTTTGCCTTAGATAGATTGCTGAAAAAGTATATTAAAATCAAGTGTTTAAGTGAACACTTAGAAAAAATGTTTGAAAATTACCAGGTAAGTGTACTCAAAATCTCAGAAAAAAATATGTTCAAAAGATGAAATAGCCTCCTATAATATGAATAAACTCAACTTTACTTAACTTTTCATTAATTCATATTTTAATATGTTAAATCTTTTCAAGAATGAGGACATCTAACAGTTCTTTTGTTTATGCTAATTTTCAAGTTTAAAATAGACTTTCATCATTCTTTGCATATTATAGGCATACATTCATTGTAAAATATTCAGAACATAATGAAAATAAAATTAAAGTCACTTATCGTTTCACTCCTGGAGATAACCACAGTTAATATTTGTGAAAACAGTTTTTTAGTCTGTTTAATTGCCTACATGGTTTTTTTTACAAAAATTATATCCTACTGTACTTACTATTTTATAACTAACTTCTTTACTCAATAACATTTCAAGAACAATCTTTATTTAATTTTTAATTTTTATCCATTGTATTTGGGCCTGAATAATTTTCTTGTTTCAAGGAACCATTCAACTTATTTAACCAGTACCAAAATAGCTGGGCATTAAAGTTATTTTCTGTTTTCCACAATGATAAACACCTCTGTGATGAACATCTTTATACCTCGATTTCTTTTTGCTCTTCTTCATTAGTGAAGTCTTTGTTGTTTTCAACTACAGCTTAGGTCTTTTAAGATTTGACTTAAAGAACCATGCTGCTTAGGGACATACAAGACATTCCTCCCAACTACAACAAAAACACATTTACCACAGGCCATTGGTTGAGAGTGGAGATGAAGAAAAGAAGGAAATTGAAGAGATTAAGGTAGAAGTCTCTAAATCCTCTGGAGTCAATGACCCAATATTATTCACAATGTTTAAGGTAAACTACAGTACTTTTTACCTTGGAGGAAGATAAAATTATTAAAGGAAATGTAAAAATATTTCCATGAGAAATCTGAGTCACACAATAATGAGAAAGACACCTCTTTTGCCCGGAGAAAAAGATAAAGTGCAGTTTTCACAGCGTAATCAGAGTCCTATATTAAAATTAAAATATCTGTTCACTGAATAAATCCGTAAAGAGAATGAATACATAGCCATAAAATTGGGAAAAAGTATTTGCCATAAAATATATTTGTACCAAACAAAGGATTATATTCAGTATATATAAATAACTCCTATAAATGAGTTAGGAAAAGAGACAACACAACAGAAAAATAGGCAAAAAACTTGAACAGATGCTTTACAAAATAGAATACCCAAAAGACAAATAGGGCAGGCCACGGTGGCTCAGGAGGCAAGAATGCTTGCCTGCATGCCAGAGGACCCGGGTTTGATTCCCAGTGCCTGCCCATGTAAGGAAAAAAAAAAAAAGACAAATAAATATGTCAAATGGGTAGTCAATAGCATTGGTTATCAGAGAAACAAAAATTAAAATTGTGAAATAATACAACTCACATCCACCAGAATAGATAAAATGAAAAAGACAAATGTAACTTTAATACCCTGCTGGTGTGAGTGTAAATTTGCACAGCCGTTTCAGAAACCATTTTAGCAGCATTCAATACAGCTGAACTTACGAACTCTATTTTAGCGATTTAATTCCTAGGTGAAGAAAAGAAATGCAGACATGGGTTCACCAAAACACATGTATAAGAATACTCACCAGCACTCATCATAATGGCCAAAAACTCGGGGAAATATGTCCATCAATGATTAAATAGATAAACTTTGGTATAGTCACACAATGGAAAAGAAGAAAGAAATGGGAGTGATTAATCTACAACTATACACAGCAGTACGGATGAATCTAGCAAACATCTAATGCTTAGCAAAGGAACCAGTCACAGACACACACAAAATTCATACTCCGTAATCCTGTTATATAAAGTTTGAAAACAAGCAAACCCAAGATATGCTGCTGGAAATCAGGATAAACTTGGCAGGCTGGGGGTGGGGAGAGCACTGTTGGGGGCATGAGAGGCTTTTGGGGTACTGGGTACTAGTTACACAGGGTTTTTCACTTTGTGAAAATTCACTGAGTTATGCATTTGCAATAGGTATGCCTTATGCATGCTGTACTTTAATAAAAGACTTTAAAAGGAGAAAAACTAAGCATAGAGGTAATGAAATGTACTCTTGCTGCCAATGGTGATATCTCACATCTTGATTCAGCTTTGTCTCATATTATTTTAAGTTCACAGTAGGGATATTTAAAGCTAAGAATTGGGAATATTGTCATAGGAATTTTTAAAATAAACAAAAACAGACTATTCTATATGTTCTCTATCATTTCTTCCCATCTCCTGCCCAAAAGGACATTAATCTTCCCAGTCTTTTTCTGAATGAAGAAAAACTATGAATGGACAATCAAAATTGAAATACCATATTATTTTGTCCTGTGTAGGATAATAAAATCCATAAGAGGTGCATTTCAATAATAAAATATCTGTTCTTTTCTAGCTCTAAACATAGTATACAAAGACCTGACCTCATATTTATACAAAGGGGCAAAAACATGTAAGGGCATGACACTGTGTCTATTTATTTTACTTTGCACAATACTTTACACCGTAAGTATAACTTTGGTAGCTTTAAGTGATGATGTGTTTACTCATCAAATATGGATAAATAAGGCATGGACCCTACCCTCAGGGAGCTTAAAAATAAGCAGGGCAGATGAACATAACAATTTACAACACACACAACGTGCCAATGCCAGAAAGCAGTGTGGTTTAAGTGCTTTAGAAGAGTTCAGAGGAGAGGGACTATCCCTTCAGCTTGAGGAACGATTGGGAGGTGGGATGTGAAAGGCTCCCTGGAGGAGGTGACATCTGAAGGACTATTCACATTTGGATATTGCAGGATAAGATGGAGGCAAGGGCACTGTTAGTTAGAAACTAACGAGGAAAGGCACAAAGGCAGAATATTTCAGTGTGTATAAGAGGCACAATCTTTCTATTTAATTTAACAGGACCACTGAGTATGGGAACTGGAATAATGGAAATATGAGAAATAAAGGTGAAGAGGTTAGTCAAAACTAAATTAAGGAAGGTCTTATCATTGCCAGATAAGGGACTCAGATAAAGATGATAACAAAAAGAAAAAGAGAGAAGAGAAATAAACACAGCTCAGAATCCAGTTGCCAGAGAAGTATTCTAATGCACCCATTCAAGGCACTGGCCACTTGTCCGGCTGTGCATTTCCCAATTCTCAAATTTGCTATTCAAGATTAGAATGTGGGCAGGAACTTTGGCATAAATAACTGTCTACCAAAAAATTGATTTCCTACTTCAATTTTTTTTTTTCTTTCGAGATTTCTTTACCTTTGGGTACTTATTTCTCCATGTTGCTTTGCGTTCTTTCAAAAATCAAGGAAAAAATTATAGCAATCTTCCTTTCCTTATCCCCTGGCTCCCTCCTCCCCAAGCTTTATAAAATCAACCATCAGCTAATTTAATGACTAGCTTTCTTGGGCTTTGTGTTCATCTTTACTGCAAGTCACTGAGGTCAGAACCATAACCAAACCAGGGCCTTCATAAACTATGACAAAGAAACTTTTTCAAATGTTCCAAGCAGTGAAACAAGCCACTAGCCAAACTTTGTATCTTAGCAAACCAATTTCTGCAATTTGGTTAAGCAGTTTTAGTGTTTCCCGCAAATGTCTTACTTGCCCTAATAAGCATAAATGTAGCATCTACTCTGAAGATTTTTAGATTCTCTGAAACTCAAATTTTCTGAAGAGGTCTCGGTTTTACAGTGGAATTTCACAATCTTTAAGGAAATATCACAATCCTTTTATTCTACCAATAACAACTATAGCTAACATTTACTGAGCACATATTCTGGGTCTGGCTTAGGCAATCTCATTTCATCCTCCCCAAATCCCTATAAGGTACGTGTTATCATTTTGCCCATTCACAAATGAGAAAAACCAAGGTACAGAAAGCTAAATAATCTACCATGGATCACAGAACAAAAGTAAGCGAACTAATGAACAAGATTTCTCTCTCTTTCTTCTTGGCCAAGAGTCCACAGTCTCTGCCGGCAGCTCTCACCTGTTTCTACCCTTCTCCATCAAGGCGGCTCCTGGAAATGAATCCTCAGACTGTACGTTGGAGCCTTTCTAAGAAGGAACCCAGATCGGTCTCCTAAACTGAGCACTTGGCAAATCATCTTGTCTTTTGCAGCTTTTAGCATTTTTCAGTTAAAAAAAAAAAAAGCCCTGACTTAATAACACTCTCCACCACCATTATTCTGTTATCTTATCAGAACTTTCACTATTTTATCTTGAGGGGTTTTTTTTCCCACTGCATTTCATCATTTTAAAATGTCAGATTAACTTGTCACCATGTGTGCCTTTTTGGAAACCTTAAGATCAGGCTTCATCAAGGCCATATTGGAACCCGGCAACACAACTAGATAAAAACTGAGAATTCAAATGCCATTACTGGTGATAGCACAACATTGTAATTAGAATTATCACCACTGAATTGTATATTTGAAAGCGGTTAAAATAGAAAATTTTAGGTTGTATGTATGTTACCAAAATAAGAATTTTAAAAACCACACAACTGGGGGCAGGCCACGGTGGCTCAGCAGGTGGAGTTCTCGCCTGCCATGCTGGTGACCTGGGTTCAATTCCCAGTGCCTGCCCATGCCCCCCCCCCAAAAAAACCCATACAAGTACAACACAAACAGTGAACCCTAATGTAAACTGTGAACTATAGTTAACAGTATAATTATAATAGTAATGTCTCAACAATTGTAGCAGAGTAGCACACTAATGCAAAGTGTTAATAGCAAGAAAAACCATGGGGAGAGGGAGGTATGGGAAGTCTCTGTACTTTCTGTATGACTTCTCTGTAAGCTTAAAACTTCTTTTAAAAAAAAATTTACCAGAATGGGGAAGAAAAATAAGACCATACTCCAGCTGCACATGCATCTGTGTATTTCTTTGGACATTGACTTTGAAATGCTAAATCACTCCCATATGGAAAAGATCCATCGGTTTGTTTATGCATCTGAGTACACAAACATATGCTTGTGAATGTCTGGAGAAACTCGTTTACAATGCAAACCAGCATGTTCAAATGCCTCTTATTAATTTTATAGAAAGTAACAAACAGGTATATTGCCCTTGTACATGAATAAAATTATGATAATTTCTAAGTGGATCATCCATCTAAGCAAGTTTTGTTCAAATAATCTATATTCTCCTATATAAGTAACAAATATTTTTTTAATTTACACTTAACCATTTTTTAAACCTATAACATTTTCATTTTTTTATAAGAACAGTTTCGAATAGATCTACATAACTTTTCTAAAAAACAACATGAAGTACAGTGTAAAGCACCTCCTCATTAAACATTAAAATTTTCATTTTGTGATGCACTGCATCAATGTTTTGCATACACCTTG
The DNA here is from genome assembly GCF_023851605.1 of Tamandua tetradactyla. Taxonomy (NCBI): domain Eukaryota; kingdom Metazoa; phylum Chordata; class Mammalia; order Pilosa; family Myrmecophagidae; genus Tamandua; species Tamandua tetradactyla. The sequence goes on along the minus strand of NC_135348.1, from coordinate 20,579,267 downwards.
ATGCAAAGGGAATTTTAAGTTGCATACTGCCTAGAAAGGGTGACTACAACCACATTAGCAGCTGAACTTTCAAGAAAGGAAATTTTTCTTCCAACAAAGTATATTGTTTTGTGTATATACAACATATTAGTACAATATTAATTTAGTCAACCAAGGGCAAATTTTTGTATTTAAAAGAAAATTGTATTACCAATGCACAAAGAATAAAGGTTTAATATATCAAAGACATTTGTTCTTTGACGCACTTAATGTCAATATCTGGGACTATTTTGAATGGTTTTAAAAAGTCATTAATAATAGCTCTGTACACTATTTTAAATAGCTGGAAAATGAAAATTATCTTTACACCATACTTTCACAAATTGTTCTAAAGACAGCAAATTTATGTTCAGTTGCTTTCAAATAAGCTACCAGTAATTCTAACCAATCTAAAATGTATTATTCCTGGACCAAATACAAGCATTCATACTTGCAACAATGTTTTGCGGTGGTACCTTGGCCTCTACAAAAAGCATAAAATAGCTTAGTAGAGGGGCGGGCCGCGGTGGCTCAGCGGGCAAAGTGCTTGCCTGCTATGCCGGAGGACTTCGGTTCGATTCCCGGCCCCAGCCCATGTAACAAAAACCGAGAAACAGAATACAATAAAACAAGAAAATGTTTAAAAATGTTTCCCTTTCTTCCTTCCTTCCTTCCTTCTCTCTGTCTTTCCTTTAAAAAAAAAAAAAAAAAAAATAGCTTAGTAGAGACTAAGTTTATTTTCAGATACTGTGACTTCCAATAATCCCTCATCAGAAAAAGTACTGGAAAAATACCAGATATTTAGGAACAGATTTAATTCATTGGTATAAGCATGAAATTTAGTGACAGCTTTCTATGGGTGGCTTTTTAATAAGCCAATAAGAAATCCAAGGAGCATGAGTAACAATGAAATCTAAAATACAATCCAAGGCAAGCAAGAGGGATAAAGGAAATTTTTTTAAATAGGAAAAGTCAATACTAAATATTAAGCTCCAGAGAAACTAACACCAATCTAGAGGTTTTAACATTATAGGAAACCAAAAGTCAAAATTGTAACTGGTAGCTGGAATATTTTGCTGCATTTTGGCATTACACCATAAATTATAGTGTATGACTATCTGAAGACTGTAAGATCTTAGCATAACAGACTAATTCCTTGTACCACCCCAGACGGGGAAAAAAACAAATTCTTTTCTGCCCACAAATGCCTGAACTTTACACCATAAAATAAATCAGAGTGAGCAGTTTAAAGCAAGGTTCTAATGTAACTCTCTTATCACTTTTGCATTTTTTTCTTTGTACATAGACAAGTATATTTTTGTTTTTGGAGTTGTAGACTGCTTAATTTAGCAAGCTTAAAAATTCATCAAATTTAACTTTTTTATAAGAAGAAGGTCTAGGATTTTATGGTTATTAAATGTACTACCAAAATATCTAAGAGACTCATTCCATTTTAATAATTATAGTTCTTCTAAATATCATTTGAAAAATTCTTTGTAGCCACTAGAGCCAAGTTATACTATATCTAGACAGAATACCTATTCTGAGCCTGATATAGATTTGAAAAAAGCCTGAGTTTTGAAGTTTTTCACTCAGTTCCCTGTTCTCAACTTGCTATTTCTCTCAGGCATCCTTCATTTATTAAACACAAACTCCAAGATTTTTTACATTGAATCTTCTCCTCCAAGCTCCAGTCAGATAACTTTGTAAACATACATTTACTATCTTTGAACACCAACATCTTTAACTGAGACTAATGCCTAGAGCTGTTAAACTTTCTTTTAAAAGTTTGTCACTGAAGATTTACCATTCTGGAGCTTAACTTAATACTACTCTAAGAAGATATTCCCATAAATCTTAAAACCGCAAACTGGAATTCTAATGATTTTTATTTAACATTTCTACTGGAGAAAAGGCAATCGTACTTATTACATTAACGCTTTTAAAGTATCAGTAACAGCAACAAAGGGACCTACCTATATTTCCAAAGACCAAAGACAATGTCTAAGAAATAGACAAAGGAGATGAGATAGTAAATACACCAACATAAAAATAATCAATTTCTATCTTTGTCTTTCTTCTGCTGTATGAGGAACCAAAGAAGTCAAATAGAAGATTGTTCTGCTGAGTCAACCATGAAAACTTTAAGAACAGAAGGGTATATATCTCCTGTTATTCTTTCAGTGCATTATTTTCTACATGGTTTTAACAAATTTCAAAAATATGAAAAAATTATGAAATCATTTAGCCTTATGAATAGTTTGCAGTGAAGTTTCTTGAATTTTGAAAAGAAACTCTTCAAACAATTCAACTTTTCAAATAGATGTTTCACTATTAAAAGTCCCTTTAATGTGGGATCTAGCCCAGGGTTACAGTTTCCTCCTGTGTTGAATATGAGAGTGGCTATTTGTTCCTTCCGGATATCATATTGCTCATTCAAAGTCATCTCTGCCTATTTTCCAACACTATTTATGTCAGATTGTAGGGGTGCAGCTTTAGGAACCTTCTTTACATCAGACTGTTGCTGCTTTCCCAGGAATAAGTGTGCAGCAGTACTAGTTAATGGTGGTTTCTGAGTAACTGGGCATTGCACTGCTCCAGAATTTTCGCTGGATACAGTTAAAATCCCCCCATTTGTGGTGAAAGTCCACAGTGGAGTTCTCTGCTACTACATCCTCTAGCAGTTATTCTGTGTTAAACTGGGCCTGAACTTCACTTCCAATCTCTTCTGAAAAGAAAAGTGGCCTGGCACTTGTCTTTTTGGTGGCTTAATTTATTTCCACTTTTGGTAAAACTCGCTGGAATATTACTTTTTTCTGTCTAACTGGTTAGGTCTTTTGAGAACTGCACCTCGTTTCCTCTGCACTTCACTTTGAATGAGCTTTGCCTTTCTTTTCTTTTTTTTTTTTTTTTCTTTTGCATGGGCAGGCACCCGGAATCGAACCTGCGTCTCTGGCATGGCAGGTGAGAACTCTGCCTGCGGAGCCACTGTGGCCCGCCCCTTGCCTTCCTTTTATCACAGAAAAATACGGTTCTAGATTCTTGTCATTTAGAGGTGGTTGCTTTGTAGAACTAATTCCTTTTCAAATTCCAATTGCTTTCCTGGCTGCAAGGCCAGGGATGGCCCCATAAGGATGTCTCTTTCCAGGTATGGCTCATCCCTTGATGGCTCAGGCTGTTTTTACGACCCCCAAGAATTCTTCTGGATCTCCCATCATAGTCTCGATTCTGAATTGCAGGGCACTACTTTGTTGGAGTCTTCTATTTAGTCTTGGAAAATTCTGCTTCCTTCCTTCGATTCAATTTGATTATATCATCATAATTTGATTATATATCAATTTTGTCTGGATTTGATTGCTGCGGGTTTTCGGCGGTGGTTCCCCTGACTCAAACCAACCGGGTACCCAACCAGTTCGCCACTGAAAACTTCCCGGCTGGACGCGTCCGTAGGGCAGCCTGGGCCCCCCACGCCCCTCACTCACGCAGATCGGAGCCCAGAGAGCGCCCAGCGTGCTGCACGGTGTTGCCCGGTGCTGCCCGCGTCCCTGCCTTCCCACCTGCAGGACGCGCGGGGATCTTGCAGTTAACCATTTGAACAGAAAAAAAAAGGGACTGAAAGACATAAACTCTATGTATATTTCTCTAAATTATCTTCAAAATATTGCCACAGTACATTTTTATGTCATTGCATCATGCACGCTTTCAGTTTTGTGTTCTGCTTTTTTTCACTTACTTAAATATTCCTTTGAACCTAAATAGGTTCCATGTTTGCCTTTTTCATGTAAATAGAACACATTATATGTTGCTTTTATGTGTGATGCTATTACTCAGTTTGCCTTTTTTTAATTGGCATTTGGAGCACATTCTATTTTTTTACTATTTTAAGCTGTTATATTTTATATTTTTCTAGAATTTTCATTTTTCCCCTCAGTGATACCTTAGAGAACTAACTTAAAGAAAATGTTAGCTTCTTATAAATCCTTGGTTTAGTTAAATTTTAATTGATAATCTAAAAAAAAAAACACATAAAACAGTAAAAACAAGCAGTAGCAAAGTAAAAAACCATAAACCCTAAACTTATTCACCCCCTTCACCTGTAGGACTCCTTACAGCCTGACCCTAGTTACTGCCGTGGAATTGAGTTCCAGAAGCAGAAGTATCACATCAAAATAGATGAGCAGTTTTAAAACTTTTCTTTAATTTTGCCTCACTGTTCTCCAAAAGGACTAAAGCGATTAACAATACTGACAGCTATGCAGTTGTACCTTCCCCAAAGCCCATTTTTCATTGTGTTGATTTCCACCAGTTAAATAAGCATGCAATAGTACCTAGATGCTGTTTGAGAATTCATAACCTCAATTTTGAGCTACACCACGCACTTTGTCATGTGCTGCTTTCTTTTCTCATTTTTCTCATGAGTTCATGCACTTTCTCATCTGCTTATTGAATTGGTTCTCAGTATTGGTATAACACATTTATACAAACATTCTATATGTATATAACTTATGCGTTATTTTATTATCACATTATATATAGCATATATATTTTGTAACAGATTTTATACATTATCCTGCCATTCATTCTGTTGTTTTCTTTGAAATTTTGTCCTGTTACTATTATCGGGCAGAACATTTTTCATTTTGGATATTTAAAGCTACTTGTCTGAAGCTCAGACCCAGGGAAGCAGGCAAAGCCCAGGATTGTCAATCACAGCTTCAAGGTTCCCCATGGGGCAGCTCTCAGACAGGCTCTGTGGGCAAGGCGAAGGAGACAGACAGGCACTCCAATGCACAAGCCATGACGTTAAGTCTGAAGGAAGCTTTGCTCTAAGTGAGATGGACTGATCCAGGGAAGCCAGCCAAGTGGGATGCTATGTTAGAAGGGCTGGAGTCAGCTGGAGGTCAGAGCAATACTGAGGACTCGAAGTTGGATCAATTGAGAGTAGTCTTGGCCAGTTTGAGATGAATTGCCCTGTCACTAGTTCTTACCTCCGTGTTGACTGCTGTGTGGTTTGTCAGAAGAAAAGCTTGGAACATGTCATAAAAAAATCGGACCACATCAGAACCTTCCACTTCATCTTTGATTATATCCTTGCTTTCTTTAATTGCTGGAAATTTATTTTCTGATTATGAATTTCCTATCATTTTACAAAAAGTAGTAGACTTAGTTTACAGAGGAATACACACAATATAATAATGTTAAAATAGAATTAGAACATCAGGCCAAGGGAAAGTATAAATTGAAGTAATTAATGTCAAGATAAGGTAGAAAGAAAACAGATATATAAACCTATAGGGGATTAGAATAAGTATACTTTCTGGTGTTCTTTCTGGTTTTCAGTGCTTTACTTTTTGTTAAATCTGAAGTTTCTTATTTTAGTTTCGTGATAAGCTTGTCATTAATTCAATTCTTTTCTAAACCAATTGTCCATCCAATATTTGGTTAGTAATGCCACTCTGTTGTTATACTGAGTCTGATCTGTCATTTTCATTTTCTTAAAATAGTTTGTAAACACTTCTGCAACTTCGATGCAATTACATTTTCTCCTTTTAATTTAATGATATAGAGGGTTTTTTGATATAGAGTTTTTATATAAGTTTGTATTTCTTAGATTTTAAAAAAAACACAAAGAATAAAGTTCCCATAAATCCTCACACCCAGTTCCATATTAACAGCTTACATTAGTATCATACATTTATTATAATTGATGAACTAATGTTGAGACATTATTTATAACTAAAGTCCACATTTAATTGACATTTCCTTAGTTTCCATGAAATATCCTTTTCCTTTTCCCGGATCTCATCCATAAAATCACATCATGTCTCTTCAGGGTCATTTTGGCTGTGAGAGTTTCTCACACTTTCCTTGTACTGGTCAAATATTTTGTGGAATGTCTCTCAATTGGGATTTGTCTGATATTTTTCTCATGGGTAGGCTGGGGTTTGGGTCTTATGGAGGAGGACTATAAAGGTAAATGACATTTTCATCATACTGTGTTACGGGCACATGCTATTAACATGACTTACTGCTATTGATATTGACCTTGATCACCTGGATATAAGAATGTCAGTTTTATCTACTGTAAAGTTAGATTTTTCCTTCTTGTTGGAAGGAAAACACTGCATACAGTCCACACTTAAGAAGTTGGTTTATGCTGGTTCGAATCTGTAGTGGACCCCAGAAAAGCCATATTCTTTAATCCTCATTAAATGTTCCCCTGGAGATGTGACCCACCTGATTGTGAGCGGTAAACTTTTGGTCAGATAGCTTCCATGGTGTTGTGACGCCACCCATTAATCCTTTAAAAGAGGAAACATTTTGGAGACAGTCCCGTTTTAGAGCCACAAGAAAGCTGAGAGAACCACAGAGTCCACCATCCAGCGACCTTTGGAGCTGAAGGAGGAGAACGCCCCTGGGGGAGCTTCATGAAGCAAGAAGACTGGAGAGAAAGTCAGCAGACTATCACCATGCTCCCATGTGCTTTCCCAGTTGAGAGAGATACGCCGAACCCATCAGCTTTACTTGAGTGAAGGTAACCTCTCCTTGGTGTCTTAATTTGGATATTTTTATAGCTTTGCTTTAATTGGGACATTTTCTCAGCCTTAGAACTGTAAACTAGCAACTTTTTAAATTCCCCTTTTTAAAAGCCACTCCGTTTCTGGTATATTGCATTCCAGCAGCTAGCAAGCTAGAACATGCCCCAACTTAGTTTTTTGTTTTTTGTTTTTTTTTTTTAAGAGTACTACAGTATGCTTTATTTTGCAGGTATTGATTAGTCTTCTACATTAATATATCCAAAACTTTAGGTACAGCAAATGTTAGTTCTTCCAGAGATGCGGAAGTGAAAAACAATTCTTTATATTCATGAATTCAAAATCCTACTGTCTGATCCAATGTTGTACTGACATAAAAATGAACTCAGTGAAGAAAGTTGTTTGAATACTCAGTTCATAGATTTTGAGCTTCCTGTTACTTCTCATAGTTGCAGCTTTAGTTTTAACTCTCTGCTGTTATTTTGTATTTGAATCTTAACTCTTATGCCCCAACCATTTGAGAGTGAAGTATCTACATAAATGATTTGGAACTCTGCACAAGAGTTTGTTTCTTTGCGCCATTTATAAAATTATCTGTTTATACCAGTATGAACTTGCAAATATTTATTTTATAATTTGGATAATAATCCAATACTATTTTATTTTTGTTGTTTAAATCACTCCAGCTTTGACTACTAGGAGCTCTGTCAGTTGGCTCCTGTCCATGTCCCTTTGACATATCCCCATCACTGTGAGTTGCTCTATTTTTTATCTTTCAATGCAATTTTATTGAGATATATTCACACACCATATAATCCATCCAAAGTATACAATCAGTGGTTCACAGTATCATCATATACTTGTATATTCATCACCACAATCAATTTTAGAACATTTTTATTACCCCTAAAAAAGAAAACCCAAAACATTCCATACCCCTTATTCATCCCCTATTATTATTATTATTGTCTTTATTTTACTACTCATCTACCCATACACTGGATAAAGGCAGTGTCAGTCATAGGATTTTACAATCACATGGTCACATTATAAATCTATATAGTTATACAATCATTATCAAAGATCAAGGCTACTGGATTATAGTTCAACAATTTTAAGAATTTCCTTCTGGCTATTATAATACACAAGAAATTAAAAAGAAATATCTATAATGAGTCAGTAGTCATAATCATTAGTTAAATCCTAATTTCTCAGTTATACCTCCTCCCGGTTATTTGATCATTCTCTCAATCTTCAGGGATAGCTGGCAATGACCATTCTAACTTCTTTGCCCTGGAAAGGGGAAAGTAGTAGAGGAATGAAACTGATTGATGCTCTTGCAAAAACTGTTACATCTGCATTTCAGGGCTTATCTGGCATAGGAACAATCTGGAGGGCTTAAGTTTCTGAAAAATAAACTTACTAAGAAAAATTTTATGGAGTCTTAGATAGAGTCCTGGGTATTCTTTAGGGTTTTCAGGAATACTGTTGGTTGGGGCTTGGCATGCTGTGGCAATTTGCAATATCTGGCTGAAGCTTGCATAAGAGTAACCTCTAGAATATCCTATCTACACTATTTGAAATCTCTTAGTCACTGAAACTTCATTTTGTTTCTTTTCTCCTTTTGGTCAAGAATGCATTCTCAATCCCATGATGCCAGGGCCAGGCTCACCCCTGGAAATTATGTCCCATGTTGCCAGTATGGGTTGTTTTTTAATTTGTTTATTTGAGCATTTCCTTACTTTCTGGCACTGCAGTAAGCCCCAGGCTCATTGAATATTTTTGACCCCGGTTCTAGAATCAGCCATTTCTCAAGGGAGCCTATCTTCTTTTTGTTAGTGAATGGTATTAGAAACCAAGATCTAGACATTGGGTGTGTTCATTGCTACTGGGGCCCTTTCAGCAGACAGAGCTAGGAAATATGTCCAGACTAATGCATTTATATTAAACTAAACATGACTTCATATCACCGATGCTAGTCCATTACCCCATAGATTACTCTCACCTCTTCCTTGCTTATCTGTTTACTCCCACAGAATGGGTGTTCACCCTCACCATCCATTTACTTAAGTGGTGAATTCCAGTATATATTTATAGCAGGATACAATTGTTGGCTGGCACCCCCATGAGAAAGAACATTATCAACTAGAGTACAGTGCTTAAGTGAAGATGCTTTTTCCTTTGCTCTTACAGAGACCACTAATATGCAAAGATACATGGGTCAGCAACTTTTCTCCCTCTCCCTTCAGTGAAGTTGTTTCCTACATTTGTCATATAGTTAGACAGTTTTTTCATATTGTGCATTACATCCTAAGATTCCCCAAATCCTATGGATACTTTTAAATTGTATACATTAAGCTTCACTTTTTGTGCTGTAAAACATAATGAGTTTTGACAATTGCATAGGTTCATATGTATAAAATTACATAATCAGACTGATCATTTTCCTATGGCTATACTTTTGCCTTTTCAGGAATGTCATATAATTGAAATCATACAGTATGTAGCTTTTACAGACTGGCTTCTTTCACTTAGCAATATGCATTTAAAATTTTTTCATGTCTTTTCATGATTTGATAGTTCATTTCTTTTTATTTTTATTTTATTTTTAATAGTCCATTGTATGAATGTACCATAGTGTCTTTATCCATTCACCTATTGAAGGATATTTCGATTGCTTCCAGGTTTTGATGATTATTAGTAAATCTGCTTTAAACATTGGTGTGCAAGTTTTTGTGTGTGGACATAAATATCTAGGAACATGATTACTGGATTGTATTGTATGGCTATGCTTAGCTTTCTAAGAAACAGCCAAACTATCTTCTAAAGTGGATGTATCATTTTGCATTCCCAATAATGAGGATTCCAATTATTCTGTATCTTAGTTTGCCAGGCTGCTATGATAAATACCACACAGCAGAAATACCTTCTCGTAGTTTCAGAAGCTAGAAATCCAAAATCAAAGCATCAACAAGGCCATGCTTTTTCCCCAAGATCTGTAGCATTCTGGTGCTGGATTGCTGCAATCCTGAAGTTCTTTGGTTTTCATATCTGCCTCCTGTCATGTAGCAATGTCCTTGATCTCCTCCTGTGGCTTTCTCTGGAGTCTGACTCATTCGAATTTCTTCTCTCAATAACACCTCCAATCATGCAGATTAAGGCTTGCCACCATTTGGTTTGGCCACACGTAAGTAGGATCTTTGAAAATCATCTTCATAAATGAAACTACACCCTGACTCACCTTAACATATTCGAAGATACTGTTTACAGATAGATTCACACACACAAAATGTGGTTTAAGAAGATGTCATTTGTTAAGGTATGTACATAATTCAGTGTACCTTGCTCACAACTTCACCAGCAATAGCTACCGTGAGTTATTTGAATTTTAGCTATTTTCATAGGTGTGGTGTCTCACTTTTGTTTTCATTTACAATTTCCTAATGGAAAATGAGGTTAAGCATCTTTTCATATGCTTTTGCCTTTTGTATATTTTCTTTAGTTTCAGATTTCTTGCTCACATTATAATGGATTATCTGTTTTTTTATTGTTGTATTTTAAGAGTTCTTTGTTATTTGGACATAAGTACTTTATCAGATATGTGTTTTGGAAATATTTTTTCCAAAAAATTTCCCAGTATGTAGCCTGTCTTTCATTTCTTGTAAGGGTCTTTCCCAGAGCAGAATGATCTAATTTTAATAAAGTCTAATGTATCAATTATTTCTTTCATAGATCAAGCTTTTGGTGTTTTATCTAATAACTCGTAATCAAACCTAAGATTGCCTCAATTACCTCCTATGCTTTCTTCTAGAAGTTTTATAAATTTACATTTTGATTCTATCTATGATCCATTTTTAGTTGATTTTTGTGAAGAGTGTAGGGTCTATGCTTATGTTTAGGTTCTCTCTCTCTCTCTTTTTTTTCATATGAGCATCCAATTGTTCCAGTATCATTTGTTGAAAAACCTATCCTTTTTCTATTGAGTTGCTTTTTCTCCTTTGTTAAATATCACTTGGCTATATTTATGTGGGACTATTTCTGGGCTCTCTATTCTATTCCATTGATCTCGGTGTGTATGCTTTTACCAAAACCAAAGTGTTTTGATTACTATAGCATTGCAGCAAATCTTGAAATTGGATAGCGTGAGTCCTCCAACTTTGTTTTTCTTCAGTATTGTGTTTGCCTTTGCACATGAACTTTAGAATCAATCTTTCAATACCTATAAAATAGCTTGCTGGGATTTTAATTGAGAACGCATTAAATATATGGATCAAATTGGGAATAACTGATACCGAAACAAAATTGAGTCTTCCAATTCATAAATCTGAAGTATCTCATTTATTTAGATTTTCACCGATATCTTTCCTCAGGGTTTTGTTGTTTTCTATATGTAGGTACTATATACATTTTATTAAATGTATTGCTACTGTGTTATTTTTATTCTCATTTCAAATTCTAATTGTTCATTACTGGTATATAGGAAAGCAACTCACTTTTATATGTTAACCTTGTATTCTGTGAAGTTGCCATACTCACTTTTAGGTTTTAAGGGCTTTTTGTCAATCCTTTGGGATTTTCTACATGGATAATCATGCCAGTTGTTAAAAAAAGTCATTATTTCTTATTTCCCAATCCATATTTATTTCATTTCCCTTTTCTTTTTTCTTTTTTGCTAGCTAGGATGTCCAGTCCAATGTTAAATGGTATTAATGAGATAGTACATCTTTGCCTAGAACCCAGTCTTAGGTAGAATGCATTCCATTTCTCACCATTAAGTGTGATATTAGCTGTAGGTTTTTGGTAGATGTAATTTATAAAATTGAGGAAGTTCCATCTTTCCTAGTTAGCTGAGACTTTATCATGCAGGGTGATGGAATTTTTTCAGTTGCTTTTTCTGCATCAATTGATAAAATCATATGATTTTATTTCTTTATCCTATTGATGTGATGGTTACATTGATTAATTCCTAAACATTGGCCCAGGCTTACATATCTAGAAAAATCCCATTCTGCCATAGTGTATAATTCTTTTTCTACATTGTTGGATTCAATTGGCTCATGATAATATATATCATGAGATGCATTTTTCTGTGATTTCCCTTTCTTGTAATGTGTTTATCTTGTTTTCATATTAGAGTAATCCTGGTCTCAAAAAAAATTTTTTTTCTGAAACAGATTGCAGAGAATTGTTCTCATTTCTTCCTTAAATGTTTGGTAGAATATCTGGGCCTTGTGTTTTCTCTTTTGGAAGGTTATTCATATTGGTTCAAGTTATTTAATAGATATGGACCTATGCATAGTATCTTTTATTCCTTCTGTGAATTTTGGTAGTGTGTACTTTTTAAAGAATTGGTGCATTTCATCTAAGTTATCAGTTTGTGGACATAGAGTTGTTCATTATATTCCTTTATTGTCATTTGATGTTCATTTGATCAGTAGTTATGACCTCTCTTTCATTGCTGATTAGAAATTTGTGTCTTCTCTCTTTTTTCATGATTAGCTTGGCTAGAAGGCTAGAAGTTTATCGATTTGGTTGATTTTTTTCAAAGAATCAGCTTTTGGTTTCATTATTTTCTCTAGTGATTTCTTATTTTCCTTTTCATTAATTTGTGCTCAAATTTTTATTTCTTTTCTTCTGCTTGCTTTAAGTTTACACTGTTCTTCTTTCTGTAGTTTCCTAAAGTGGAAACTTAGATTATTGCTTTTAAATGTTCCTTTTTTCTAATATGTGCATCCAATTCTATAAAATTCCTTCTCAGCATTGCTTTCGCTGCACCCCACACTTTTTAAGAAATATTTTTATTGTAAACCTTAAATAAACATGCAAACATTCTATACATGGTGTACAATCAGTCGTTTACAATGTCATCACATAATTGTGTATTCATCATCATGATCATTTTTTTGAACATTTGCATCTCTCCAGCAAATGAAATAAAAAAGAAAAAACTTATACATACCATACCTTTTACCCCTTCCTGTCACTGATCACTAGTATTTCGATCTACTCAATTTATTTTACTTTGTTCCCCCTACTATTTGTTTATATTATCCATATTTTTTACTCATCTGTCCATATCCTAGATAAAAGGAGAATCAGACACAAAGTTTTCACAATCACACAGTCACATTATAAAAGCTACATCATTATACAATCATCTTCAAGAAACATGGCTACTTGAACACAGCTCAACAGTTTCAGGTACTTCCCTCTAGCCACTCTAATACACCATAAACTAAAAACTACAATACAGAAGAATAACCTCCAGGATAACCTCTCAACTCTGTTTGAAATCTCTCAGCTACTTACACTTTATTTTGTCACATTTCTCTCTTCCCTGTTTTGGTAGAGAAGGTTTTCTCAATCCCTTGATGCCAAGTCCAAGTTCATCCCAGGATTTCTGTCCCACGTTGCCAGGGAGGTTTACACCCCTGGAGTCATGTTCCATGCTGTGGGGGAGGGCAGTGAGTTCGCTTGCCACATTGACTTAGAGAGAAAGGCCACAGCTGGGCAACAAAGGAGGTTCTCTGCAGTACACCCCACACATTTTGATAAGTTGTATTTTCATTTTCATTTAGTTCAAAATATTCTTTAAGTTCTTCTTGAGACTTCTTCTTTGACCCATGTGTTATTTGAGACTCCTTTTCTGTCTAAAATATTTTGGAATTTTCTAGCTTGTTGTTATTGATTTATAGTTTAATTCCATTGTGGTCTAAGAATATACTCTGGATGATTTTTGCTCTTTTAAATTCGTTAAGGTTTGTTTTAGGGCAAAGTATGTAGTCTATTTTGGTAAATGTTACACATGAAATTGAGAAAAATGCATGTTCTGCTGTTATTAGATGGAAAAATTTATAAATGACAATTAGATCCAATTGATTATTGGTGCTGTTTAGTTCACATATATCCTTAATTGATTTTTGGCCTGCTAGACCTGTCAATTACTGATAGAGGGGTATTGAAATCTCTCTCTTTAATAGTGGATTTGTCTATTTCTTCTTGAAGTTATATCAGGTTTTGCCTCATGTATTTGCTACTATGTTAGGGGCGTACATATTAAGCATTATTATGTCTTTGGAGTATTTGCCCCCTTATCATTATGTAATACCCCTCTTCATCCCTGTTAATTTTCCTGATTTTGAAGTCTGCTTTGTCTGAAATTAATATAGCTGCTCCAGGTTCTTTTGATTAGTATTAGCGTGGTATATATTTTTTCCATCCTTTTACTTTTTTTTAACTATTTGTATTGGTAAATCTTAACATACAAACATTCTTAACATACAAACATTCCATACATGGTGCACAATCAATGGCTCAAAATATCATCACAAAATTGTGTATTCATCACCATGATCATTTTTTAGAACATTTGCACTTCTCCAGAAAAAGAAAAGAGAAAAAACTCATATATACCATAGCCCTTACCTCTCCCTCTCATTGACCACTTGTATTTCCATCTACCCAATATATTTTAACCTTTTCCCCCCTATTATTTGTTCATTATTTTTATCCATGTTTACTCATCTGTCCATATACTAGATAAAAGGATCATCAGACAAAAGATTTTCACAATCACACCGTCACATTGTAAAAGCTATATCATTATACAATCATCTTCAAGAATCAAGGCTACTGGAACACAGTTCTACAGTTTCAGGTATTTCCCTCTAGCCACACCAATACACCATCAACTAAAAAGGGGTATCTATATAATGCATAAGAATAACCTCCAGGATAACCTCTTGACTCTGTTTGAAATTTCTCAACCAGTGATACTTTATTTTTTTCTCATTTCTTTCTTCTCCCTTTTGGTCAAGAAAGTTTTCCCAATCCTTTAACGCCAGGTCCCATCTCATCCCAGGACTTCTGTCTCATGTTGCCAGGGAGATTTACATCCCTGAGAGTCATGTCCCAAGAGGTGGAGAGGGCAGTGAGTTCACCTGTTAAATTGGCTTAGAGAGAGAGGCCACATCTGAGCAACAGAGGAGGTTCTCTAGGGGTGACTCCTAGGCCTAATTTCAATAGGCTTAGTCTATCCAATGCAGGAATAAATTTCATAGGGGCAAACCACTATTGGTTATACGAACTATTGGTTGTATCTACTACTTGTGAGAACATTAGAAATTCTCCAAATGGGGAAGTTGAATATTTCCTCCTTTCTCCCCGGTGCCCCAAGAGGACATTGCAAATACTTCTTTATTCACTGCCCAAATTATTCTGGGATATATTAGGGCATCATACTATCCTCATGTATTTACTACTCTGTTAGGTGAATACACATTATATGTGTGTGTGTGTGTGTGTGTGTGTGTGTGTGTGTAAAATGCTTAATAATACAAAAAATATAATGCTTTGTTGGACAAACCAACAAAATCTCAGGCCCTATTCAAGATTCCATGTACTTATGTGTTCAACTAAACTGACCATACAAATTAAATTAGGAAATGCACTACCAAAATATAAATTTTGCACCATATAAGCATCTCTCCCTTTGGTCTCACACAGAAGTTGAAGATTTAAAGTATGGATGATATCATTTTTACCCTGTATTCTGATTTACCTTAACATCCCTTTACTTTTAACCTACCTGAGTCTTTACATTTAAAGTGGGTTTGTTTCCTGTAGACAAAGTATAGCTGGATTCTTATTATTTTTTCCATTCTGACAATCTGTCTCTTAACTGGTGTTGTTAGAACATTCATATTTTGAGTAATTATTGATATCATTGGAATAATAACTATAATTCCATATTACAGTTACAAATATAGTTACATATTTGTAACTCTTATTATTCATTGCATTTGTTCTTAGTTTTTTTTTTTTTCTCTTTTTCTGCTTTCTCTGGTTTAGGTAAGTATTTTTTTGAACTTTTTTTAATCGTATAATATATATACAAAGCAAAGAAAGAAAAAAGCAGTAGTTTTCAAAGCACTCTTCAACAGGTAGTTACAGGACAGATCACAGAGTTTGTCATGGGCTATCATATTAGATTTTTCCTTCTAGCTGCTCCAGAACATCAAATGCTAGAAGGAATAAATATTTTTTTTATCATCGCAATCGACATTTTTTTCCTTTTTGTGCAAAATAACATATATACAAAAAAGCAATGCGTTTCAAAGCCCATCATAACAATTAGTTTCGGAGTTTGGTATGAGGTATAATTTCACAATTTTTTTTCTGTCTCCATAGCCCTTCTTTTCTTTTTCTTTTTTTTTTTTTTAGCTTTTTAACTTTTTTATTGTATAATATAACATATATCCAAAGCAAAGAAAGAAAAAAGCTATAGTTTTCAATGTACTCTTCAAGAATTAATTATAGGACAGATCCCAGAGTTTTTCTAGGGCTACAAAACCATCATCTCAGATTTTTTCCTTCTAACTGCTCCAGAACATTGGAAGCTAGAAGGACTATATATATTTTTTATCATGACTTTTTTTTCCTTTTTTGTGAAAAATAACATATACAAAAAGCAATAAATTTCAACGCACAACACAACAATTAATTGTAGAAGAGATTTCAGAGTTTTGTATGGGTTACAATTCCACAATTTTAACTGTTCTAAGATGCTGAAGACTAAAAGAAGTGTTAATACAATGATTCACAATCATATAGTTTGCTGAACCCTGCCTTCTCTGTATAACTCCACCATCACCCTTGATCTTTCTCCCACCCTTTAGGGGTGTTTGGGATATGCCCACTCTAACTTTTTCACGCTGGAAGGGCTGTCAATAATTGAGTATTTTATATAATTTTGTTTTATCTCCTCTGTCACCTATCAAATGTACTTCTTTTAAAAAAGCTTTTAGTGATTACCTTAGGTTTTGCAATATACATTTTAACTAATCTAAGTCCATCTTCAAACAACACTGTACCACTTTACATACTGTTCTAATTCCTCCTGTTCCTTATGGCATTGCTACGATTCATTTCAGTTATCTATATGCTATCATCACCCAATACATTGTTACTAATATTACTTCAAATGTCATCTTTTGGGTCAATTAAGAATAAAAAATTTAAAAGGATTGTATATTATCTTCAATTATTCCTTCTCTGATATTCTTCCTTTCTTGATGTGGATTTGAGTTTGTGACTGTATTAGTGAGGGTTCTCTAGGGAAACAGAACTGACAGGCAATATCAGTAAATATTATGAGCTTTTATAAGAAATGTCATTAATTGTGGGGATGCATAAGTCCAAATTCCACAAGGCAGGCTGCAAGCTGGGAACACTGATGAATGTTTTGATGAATTCCCCAGGAGAAGCTGTCTGGCTAAAGTAGGGAGAGATATTCTCTCTTCTGACTGTTCAAATCATTCCTTCTCCTTTTAAAACCTGCAACTGATTGGATGGGAGATTGTTGAAGGCAATCTCCTCAGATCATTGTAGAAGTAATCAGCCATAGATGCAATCAATTTACTGATGATTTATGTCCACGAAATAGTCTCACAGTAACAATCAGGCCAGGGCTTGCTTGGCCAAACAACTGGGCACCATAACTTAGCCAAGCTGACACATGAACCTAACCATCATGGTGATGTATATCATTTCCTTCTCCAAAAGTTTTAATTTACAAAAGGAGGCACAGAATTAAAAACTGGAATTGCTGGAAACTCAATTTAAAAGGAAAGGGAGGGGTGGGCCACGGTGGCTCAGCAGGCCAAGTTGTTGCCTGCCATGCCAGAGACCTGGGTTCGATTCCCAGTGCCTGCCCATGTGAAAAATTTTTAAATTTTAAAAAAAGGAAAGGGAAGTCTGAAGTCATATGTGAGTGGGTTTCAGGAGTTAGTACTAAAATGAAGCAGAGGGGAAAATAGCTGAGATTAATAACAGAGAAACAAGTCAAGTTTATGAAACTGAAGTTTAGGGCTTAGGAATATGTTTTAGAAAAATTGCCCTAAAGTTCTTTATATGTCCTAGGAAAAAAATATTCTTAAGCTCTTGAGGTACAAGTCAGCTAATCTTTCAGGAAATAAGGGCTCTTAAACCATTAAGACAGCTCTATTTTCTTCATTGGAGCTATCATTTTCTTTAAATAAATCTCTAGTTCCCAAGTTTAATACCCAAATTCTTAATATCTTTATTTGTATATGTGAAAATATATAATAGCTAAATAGTAATTTATGTACCATATGTTTGGTACTTCATCTTATCTTCTAAAAATTTGCTAAATTCTTTTGTTAATTCCAATTTTCATTATATACTTTTTTTACTTTTCTAATTTATATATGTATATTTTTACAAGAAAATTATTCCTAAAATATTTCCTCTTTATTTTTGTCTCTGATTTTGTTTTCACCTCAAATAACTATTGCCAGCATTTCAAATGTTAAATAGCAGTGGTGACTGGGCATGTCTTCACCTTATGTCTGGTTTTTCAACTTACTTTGCTTGCTGTGTTTATCTTTAATTTTTTATTTTTGATCTGTGCCTATAATTTTCCTTTTTTTCTTGCTTACATAATTTGATAATGTTCTCATATTTGTACTCCAAATTATATTTGCCTTATTCAATGGATCAGGAAATTTATATTTTAGAAAAATATCTCATCCAAAGAACATAGTTTTAGAAATTTTGAAACTCTTTCTACTTTTACAAACATTCAGGAACAACTGCCAAATTTTTAACTGCATAGTAATTTTCTCTTTTTCTTCCTTTCTTTATGCTCCTTACTTCTCATGTTTATGTTGTTTGTATAGGTTTTATAAGTAATCATTTAACTCATCACCAGATTACTAATATAAAACTGAGAACAAAAATATAGAAATGATTTAAAACATGTTTGCGTTATCATTGATATTCTACATTCTGATTTTAACTAATATTTACTCTTTTCTTATCAGTTGGCACAATGTTTTTAAATGAGTCATGCCAGAGTTTACTCAATTTATTCATTATTTTGAAGAACCGACTATTCAATTTGGATGTGGTTTTATTCATTTTTCACTTTATTTGTTCATGCTCTGAGCTGCATTTCAATATCTCCTCTTTCAGTTGGGTGAAATTTTTTTAGAAGACCAGCCATATCTTAAGAACAGCTTATGCCATTTCTATAGAAAAAAAACCAAATAAGATCTTGTATGTTTTGTACAACTTGGCCTTGATTCCTGCAAGTGTCAACAAGTCCATCAAGTTACATGAAAATAATTTTACCAACAGTTGAGCCAAAGCATCCTATGAGGCTGCAAATCAATAAACAATTGCCAGATTGTACATTCTATCACTGACCTATTTATCTTTCAGATTCTAAAACAGAAAAGAAAAAAGATATCAGATTCACAGGTGCATGCCAAGGATATGGAAATTATTTTAAAGGGATGGTTGCACTTGTTTTGTGCCCTTTTACATGCTTACGATTTCAGAAGGTTTATAATAAGAACTAAAAAACTAGATCAATGTGCAGTATTGACTCCTACCAGCCTACACAACACCACCTGGGCAAAAAATTCCCTCAGATCCTTGCTTCCAGGTGTAATTCTCCTCACTCAAGTTCAGCCAACCCTTCTCACTTTAAAGAACTTCTTTTCCTCACCGTGCTTTCAAATTCTAATGAGATCTCCAGATGTCTATTGCAAAATACCCGTGGCCCTTAACACACTTTCATCATTGGCTCATAAACAATTCTTTTATCTTCAAACAGCCTCAATGAATTTCAAAGTTCATTTCTTATTTAAAAAAAAATTGTTTGGCTGTATAATTCTAGAAATTTTTGTAATTTGTCTAAAAGTCAATAAGCTTTGTTCTCAGCTTAGATCTTCATTGATCATAGAGTTGACACCCTGTCAAAAATAATGAGTTGTCAACTTGGCTAATAAATCTTTGCCCTTAAGAAGAGGCTATCCCCAGCAAGGTCTTTGAAGCTTGTTGACTCAACCTATGTGCTATTAAAGAGGTGAGACAGAAGACACCATCAAAAACTCCCATGTAACATTTTATGCATAACAGCAGACTCAGTGGTTTCCATTTTCATGCTCATTTGCTTTATTGCTGTAAAGTAGCACCCTTTGTTGTTGCTTTTTGTTTTAAAGAAAACCCTAGGCATTGAGCCACCAACAATGGAAAGGACAATAACAGAGAAGGCTGCTTTGCAAAAGATGTTACAACCGCAAAACATCCAACTCACCACTAGGCTAGAAGCTCTTTGACAGTAAGTGCCAAGTCTTGTTCATCTTTGTACCCCCTGTGCCTTAGTACTATTATAAATGGATGGCTTCCACTGGTTCATCCAGCACCTCGGTACATATTAGGAAAAGTGTATATCTTCCTCCTGCAACATTTTTCAGCTAGTATATCATTTATTTCTGTTATATACAAATAATAGAAATAATATATAAATACGTATTTGTAACAATAAATATACCCATTTTTAAATTCGCGATTCAAATTATTGAACATAATACAATATTCAAAATTTTAATCACAATAATGAAGAACTAATTAGGATATAATCGTTTGTAATAAAATAATTGTGCATTATGAGTAAATATTTAAATACATACTCATATCTGTCTCATTCAATAGATATGGTCATTACATTAGACTATTTTTCTAGTGACAGTGTAGACTTTAAATTATTTTTGATAAGTTTTCAATTAGAGAAATTCCATTCTCCACTGGCAACTACCATTGGCAGAGTTAAAAATAAACTGCGAGCCACATAAGTATTTGGAAATGTGTACAGTAGATTAAGGTCCTATGAGCACGTTCCATCTAATCTAGCATTCCTGACTATGTCCATCAGTCAATTTCAATTATAAATTTGTATGTAATCCCTATAAATCTTTCCGCAAATCTTCAAAATATACATGCTTTCTAAAATAGTGACGAGCAAACTGCAGCACAGAAGCCAAATCTGGCCCACTACCTGTTTTTGTACAGTCCACGAGCTAAGAATGGCTTTTACATTTTTAAATAATTATAAAAATTTAAAATAAGAAAAATATTGCATGACACATGAAATTCAAATTTCAGTATCCATAAATAAAGTTCTACTGTAACACACCCTTGTTCATTCACTTGCATATTGTCTATGGCTTTTGTGTTACAATAGTAGAGTTAATAGTTAGCTGCAAAAGACACTATATGCCCACAAAGCCTAAAATAGTCACTCTCTGGCCCTTTTCAGAAAAAGTTTGACAATCCCTGATCTAGAACTCCAAAACCCCTGATCTAGAACAGGAGAATCTTTTACTATTGAAAATATATTTAAATGATAATATTTAATCACTATTATATATTATTAGTAATGATTATAATACTATTATTATACATGACTACTGTATGTTATAATCAAAATATCACTGCATTAATATTGTATATTAGTATTCCTTATAGGTCTGTATCTATATTATATCTATATATATTTAGGTATTTTTAATTATATCATCAATTTCTGGAAAACACTGCTTGTGATTAAGTTTTTAGTGATATATTAATGCTATCAACTGAGTTCCCCATCATGTATTTGACAAAGGTTTTTAATTTTGTACTATTTAGTCAAAATACATTAAACGCCATCTAAACATGAAGTCAAAGAGTATTTGACTAATTCTTAAAAGACATTTACAATTTAGCAGTGTCATAAAGTAGTTTTTTACTACATTGTTCATTACACAGTTTAAATAATGGAGAGATCAACAAATAAAGCTTCTTTTGTTATAAATTGTTACTTTTTCTATGCATTCTTGTCATATCTTTAGACCCTCAAATTATTTTTGCCTGGATTCAGCTTTTTATATAGTTCACTA
This sequence comes from Tamandua tetradactyla, assembly GCF_023851605.1. Classification (NCBI taxonomy): domain Eukaryota; kingdom Metazoa; phylum Chordata; class Mammalia; order Pilosa; family Myrmecophagidae; genus Tamandua; species Tamandua tetradactyla. The sequence goes on along the minus strand of NC_135348.1, from coordinate 20,557,966 downwards.
GAAATGTACATTATTCTTCTTTAGTTATTTAATCTGCAGGGCAACTCTTTCCCTAAAAGTTCCAATATAGAAATACATGCATTTATATAATCCACAAACCTAACAATAATTGCTACCTACCTGACACAATTTACAGCAGGGGTCGTATCTAAAATAATTTAATTATTTTTCACCTTTATTCTTTATGCAAATAATTGTGCTATAATTTTACATTTTGGGTTTTGTGTTCCAGCCCCTAAGAAATATGTTATGTTGTCAATGTTTATAGACGGTGTGAATGACTTCCATAGGATTTAAAAGTTTGCTATAATTTCTGCAAAATACAGCAAATTGCCATTATCTCATTCTTAAATTTTCTGGGATTATCCTCTGGATGCTAGACAGGGTAGCCACATTTATATCATTTATGTTAAGAGGTCAATCATAGCATTACAATATTTTTTTCCTTTTCCCTATAATCTCTGGTGCCATCAATTGTTACACATTTTTCTATTGTTTCAATTTTGCATATCTACATTACTATTTATATGCATTTTAATTTTGTAACATTTACTAAGAAAATGTAATAGATGCAGTCATTGCACTTTCTCATTCACTAGTGAATTTTCTTCTATCCTCCAAAGAGTTTGTAATGTCAATAAGAGACACAATAACCAGAATGTACTCATTTTTCAACATTTGGGAGAATAATGTGTAATCATTTCAGAAATATTCCTACCTATAATTTCTTTGGGAGTGTTATAATTTCTCACCAGAATAGGATAACATTCAACATGAGTGTCATGTCCTTTTTTAATATTCAAATTCAATGGTCATGGACATGGAATAGGAGAAAGAATCTTCAGTTTAATGGGTACTATTGGAAGACATTCTTGAAACTCTTTATTTAGAGTTGATATTGATGTGGAGAATAAATTCACATCCTCTTCTATAAATGACATATTTATGTTACATTCTGCTGAAAATTGTAGCTCTGAAGTTTTTCCTTTTTATGCTCTGCCATTCCAATTTATTTCTCCAGAAAATTTATTCAACCACAGTTTCTCTTTAATTTTCTTCTCTAACAATGTTCTGATTTTTCTCTTTTCTGATACTGATCATTTATTTAGATTTTCTTTAGAATATCTGAAGGGAAACAGCACATTTTCCAATAATTTCCAACATTTTAAAATGTTATATAACATGCCTCCAAATTTTAAATAATTATCTTAACCACAATATCTCAATTGTAACCAAAAAATGTATAACATAATTAAAAGATTATTACACAATTTAAATTTATGGAAAGAACACCTTATAAGACTATTATTGGAAATAGAATCATTACATAGTAATTTCTGTCATAATGCAACAGCTTGTCAACTAAATTGATAATTCAGCAGTAGATTGTGGAAACTGTGACCCAGACTAAAACCAAGAGGTTTTTTTTGTTTGTTTTTAAAGATAGTCACCAAGTTATTTAGCAAGAAGCTCCTTGTTTAGAGGCCCAGGTAAGGCCTTTACCTTTATAAGGTAAAGTAGATGCATTCCTTATCTGTTGGAATAGGACACCATACTTCCATCTGTTGGAAATTTGTCACATTATGCTGATTTTGATAGAGCAAAATTCTTTAGGGTTATAAGCCATAAAATTATCATAATAAATATGTGCTTCATTCCTCTTTGAAATCAGCAATTAGGAGACAATAATTATAAAATTTCAGTATAATAAGGATGTGTGTGTGTGTGTGTGTGACTGCAGTGCACAACTTAGACAATATACGCAGCAGTCATCTACAAGGGTGAACCTGGAAATTTCTGTGGTCTCTCCAGTGCTTCCAGTAGGAACCTCAAGGACTGTGCAAGCTACTAGACACAGAAGGAAGCAAACCTTCTAACTTCCAAAACTATGAGACAATAATTCCCATTGTTTAAATCAATCTGTTGTGTGATATTTGTCACAGCAGCTTGGAAAACTAAGACAGATAGTCTGGAAGGCCTCCTTAGGAAGGCAACATTCAGAAAAGCCCTGAAGGAGGCATGCGAAGGAGGACGGAATATCATTCCGGCTCAGAGAAACTACCCGTGTAAGAATACGACTGGTGAATTGGAGGAATTATGTGTTCAAGAGACATCATGAAGACCAGTGTGGCTGGAGCGGAGAGAGGAAATCAAGTTGTAAAAGATGCCGAGGGAAAGAGAGACAGAGACAGAGTGAGAGGGGAGAGACAGAGAGAGAGAGAGGAGAGAGAGTAGATAAGAGGACAGATAAAGTAGACATTTACAGATCATTGTGAGGATTTTATCTCCCAGAAGGAAAATAAAATCTACTCAAACTATCAGAGGTTTGAGTAGAACAGGTTCAGAGGAAACTGAGATGAAAACAGAAAGACCAGTCAGGCAACTCCTGCAAAAATCTGGATGGAAAAAAAAAAGTTGGCCAATAGGTGGAAATGATCGGAAGTGGTCAGATACTGAATACATAAATCATTTAACAAATATTTGTTGAGTGTCATCCAGATGCCTGATATAGTGCCTAGCCCAAAGGCTGAGACCTGACTATAGCATTCCTTGAATTGACATCCTGAACCTTCTTGATCAATAATTTCAAATTTCACGAACTTGAGAGCTGCCCTTCCCAAAGCATCTCTCATGGGCACCCTCCAATTGGCCTGCTTTCTTAGAACATGCCCATATGTGAACTTACTTGGGCATTTGTCCATCTTTCACTAGCCTCGGGCTTAATGGTACTCCATCACGTGAATATGAATGACCTACCATGCAACAGGCACTTTCCAGCATTCTTGAGCAAGATGTGTTAATTCTTGGTTAATCTGGCCCATGGAGACTTTACCAAAGTGGAGCTAAACAGGAGCTGCTTTTTAACCTTATATTTTCCTTGTGGTGATTTGCTAAATTTTAAAAAACTTGCATTCTTTACTTTTTTTTTCTGAAACTCTTCAGCCTAAGACAAAGCCAAAGGCTTTCCTACCTGAAGCATAAATAATTGTTTTTGTTGTTGTTTTTTTTTTTTTTTTTTTACATGGGCAGGCACCGGGAAATGAACCCAGGTCCTCTGGCATCGCAGGCAAGCATTCTTGCCTGCTGAACCACCGTGGCCCACCCTAAATAATTGTTTTTTAAATCAGTTCAATGAGAGAAAAATAATTAAACTGTTTTTCACTGAGTAGAAGAAACCACAAATTGACCTAGCAGATTTTTCACTTTATGACCATGTTGATGTTATATTGACAAAACAAAGTAGCCCGCGTGAGTCTTAAATAAAATAAACCATCGTCTCCCAAGGCCCAATATGATTTAGCCACTGCCTTCTCTTTTTTTTTTTAATCTCATTTCCTAATATGGTCATCCCTTATATGATCACTCTTTTCCAGCATGCCAACCTTCTTTCTGTTCCTCTAATAAACCAGGCTTGTTCCTGTTGGGCCTATTGCACTTTGCTGTTTCTCCTTCCGGGAACAGTCTGCCCCAGGTTTAGGCATGGTCTGCTTCTACTAGTCATTCATGACTCATGTGTTCATCACATCCTCAGATCAATTTTCTAAGCAGCAACCCCCTCCCTAAGAGCCAAGTCAATCCATTTCTCATCACAGTTTCCCCCGCCACACACACACACAGGACTTTTCACTATCTGAAACTATCATGTTCATTTATTTGTTTAGCTGTTTGCTGTCTCTCCAATGTGTTTTTTCTCTACAGAATATATTGCTCTAGCTTCAACCTGCCACGTACCCCATTTATGGGCTAATGCCATAACTTACCTCTAAAGAGCAGAGGCCTTTCTGTCTTGTTCACCGGCATTATCACCAGTGCATTGGATGAACAAATGAATAAATGAATTATCTCTGTGAAAATTACAGCAAAGCCACCCATATCAAAAATAGCAGATCAGCAGTCTTCCACAGCAGAGAAAAATAACTTTGGAAACAAGGTTCCACCTTTAATGTTCATCTTTATGTTCAGCCAAACTATTTAAACAGTGAAAGAGTGAGAGAATTCTTTGGGTTGCTGTGTCTGGGTCTACCTCTTTATGCCAAAAGTTGATAACCCTAAATAGAAGTCAAAAAATAGAAACCAAAAATATATTTACTACATATTTTCCTCCTTCATAATTAAAGGGATTTCTCTATAAGCAAGCAATTCTCCATAGCAAACTATTTTTGTGGTTCATCAGATATAAAATTTGGATGTATATAGTTCATATTCTTTGTGAAATGAGCCTTGTTTGAGTTCTGTAAATTCCCAGTTTGTGTGATTCTCTCCACCTCCTCCCCTTCTCCTTTTCCTCCTCCTCTTCCTCCTTCATATTCTTTCCCTCCTCCCCTCCCAGTAAAAATACATACCTGACGTTAAGGGTAAAGATAGGGATTTGGGGACATATCCTGAGTTATCTCCACAGTCAGAATGTCAGAGAAAATGGGCATGTTATATAACAAACATATTGGAAAACTAAACTAGAAAGATACCCCTTTTACCAAAGGAAAGTCTCTCATAATATTTCCCCATGCCCACCACACATGCACACGAACACACAATGCATAGACCTACATTATATATGGAGGCAAAAATGTTTCCTTTTTATGTAATATTATGTATAGAAATTTAATCATTGAGAACATGCAATCCTATCTAAAAGTGATTATCATTTTTGTTGAAAGTCAATACTATTCAACCTGTTATATTCTTATATATAATATATTTTGCTACTTTATAAAGAGGAAAATGAAAGTATTTATCAAAATGTTTGCTCACATACATAAAAATACATACAAATCATCATTCAAAAATTAATATTCCCCTTTACTAATAATTCAAAACATTCAGGACTTAATGACCATCATTTAAAAAATGGTAACAAAACAGCATTAAAGTAAATAAAGGAGAAATGATTTTCATCTATTTAAATGTCTTCACATTTAGGCAAATTTGACAAATTGCCTCATGGACTTAAGTCTAACTAGTCTATGAATTTTTAAAGCACATTATAGCATGTTTTTTCTCTGCAGAATAGATTGCTCCAACTTCAACCTGCCACATGACCCTTTTATGTGCTAATGCCTTTACTTGCCTCTAAGCTAATATTCAGATAAAATGAACTTGGTGACTCAAGTTCAAGTTCATCTTCTAATACCCTTGAACTTCTTCTGCAGGCAATGGCTTAATTGTGGTGACTGATCCTGCCAGCCTAATCTCAGAAGCATGTGGCTGGTTTGGAGGTTGTGCTGGTTTGAAAAGATGTATGTCCCCTAGAAAAGCCATGTTTTAATCTATATCCCATTTCATAAAGGCAGAATAATCCCTATTCAATACTGCATGTTTGAAACTGTAATCAGATCATCTCCTTGGAGGTGTGATTTAATCAAGAATGGTTGTTAAGCTGGACTAGATGACGACATGTCTCCACCCATTTGGGTGGGTCTTGATAAGTTTCTGGAGTCCTATAAAAGAGGAAACATTTTGGAGAATGAGGAGATTCAGAGAGAACAGAGCAGAATGACATAGCCACGAGAAGCAGAGTCCACCAGCCAGCATCCCTTGGAGATGAAGAAGGAAAACGCCTCCCTGGAAGCTTCATGAAACAGGAAGCCAGGAAAGAAAGCTAACAGATGATGCTGTGTTCGCCATGTGCCCTTCCAGATGAGAGAGGAACCCTGACTGTGTTCGCCATGTGCCTTCTCACTTGAGAGAGAAACCCTGAACTTCATCTGCATTCTTGAACCAAGGTATCTTTCCCTGGATACCTTTGATTGGACATTTCTATGGACTTGTTTTAATTGGGACATTTTCTTGCTCTTAGAACCATAAACTAGCAACTTATTAAATTCCCCTTTTTAAAATCCATTTCTTTTCTGGTATATTGCATTCTGGCAGCTAGCAAACTAGAACACAGGTGCTTTAAAATTTTATCACAAAAATAATATGATGGCCCTCCCCTCCTCACAGATGTCCAGTGTGCCTATTTCCCCTCAAAGGTGCAGCCAACACACAGACAGTTTAGTACTATCAGCATCGTCGAGTCAGTCGTTGTCATATCAGTCTAACAACGCATCAAATGAGGCCTTGTTCTGGTAGGAATAAGATGTCCACCCCATGTAGTCCATAATGTGTCTTTGCTTTTTCATTCTCTTCAGTGATAAATTTTCTTTATAAAGGAAGAGTCAGTTGATAAATGTTTGTCTGGGGATATGCATAAAGGAAAACACTAAAAAAGAAAACCAGAAAGTCAAAATCGTGGATCTGTTGTTGGCCATAGTCTAGGGACATTAACCTCTATTGTTGACTCTCTTCTAAAGAGAGATAATGGAAAACTTCTCTGAAATTAGAATCAACATTCATGGATAATCTCAATTTCATTAAAGTTAACAATAATGGGGAAGTTCCTGGTTATCAAAAAATATTAACAGGACAGATGGCAAATGACTGATTTTTTACAAATAAAATTTTCTCTTATTAATGATAGGGCTCACAATTTACTACAGGTTTACCTTTCTGAAGAGGGAGAAAACATGCAGAAAAAAGAGCTTCAGAGGCCTTTGTACAATAAATAAATGACCAAGTACAGAGTTTTAAAATTACTGTGTGTACCGATACATATACACACACATCTATATACATACACAAACACACTTATATTTTAAGTGAGAGGTCAGAATCTAAAGTTAGAACATATATAGCTTTCAAGATTGATATCCAAATTCTTTGCAGTACTTCATGAAAGTTTGTTCTTTGGAGTTTAACCCAAGTTCACTTAATTTAGTGTTAGGAGATGAGAAGAGCAACTGACAGCTGTTCCTACTTACTAACACATCAGCTTCATGAATGGTCATCTCCAAAACGTCCATTAAGTTAATCACCGCTCATTGGGTTATGGTTTTTAGATAGCACAATGGACTGAAAGGGGTAGATATGCGCATTTTTATACATCTGTGTATTGTTTGGGACTTTAGGAGGTCGATAAACAACTTTCCTTTATTCCATCTTGAATTCAGACTATCAGAGAAATAGGAAGGAGCCTCTGCACTCCTCACTGCATTTTTCAGCCTGAAAGGCTTCCACTGGGCATAGAGGAACACGTTTGGCCTCTTGCCAACTCTTTATACGTATCTGCATCTGTGCCTAAATACAAAATCTACACTGCCTTTCATAGTACTCTGCTAGATCTTATGGGTTTTACTAAAATACCAGGATGATTAGGAGGATGGGAAGGTACACATCAATGTGACAGGTTAAATTCCCACTGAAGTTAAGAATTCAGCCATTCAACTCTATTGAGCATCAGCTATGTTTGAGTTACTAACTGGTGAGCAAGATATCCAGGGTCCTAATGTTCACAGACCTAATAAAAAATAATGCTACAAGAAAAATATTTGTACTTTTTCCCAAATCTATTTCAATCACAAGGGTTTTTGTTCCCTTATATCATCAAGACCTCTTTTGGTTGAAATCTCAGGGGTAGATTTCAGCTTATGCCAGGAGAACATGGAAATACCTAAAACTATCCAAAGAAGGGATGAGCTGCCTCAAAGGCAGTACTCTAAACTGGGGGTTGGGGTCATGTATCAGTAACCGATTGGATTAAATGACTTTTAAGATCCCTTTCGATCCTTTACAAAATTTTATAACTATTTCTCTAAACACAGAGCAGGGAAAATTGAAGTAGACAACATGGAATCCTAACTATCATAATTGAAAGAAACTCAAGTATTAACCGCTCATCACATATTTTCCTCTCTTTTTTCTCTTCATTCTACATCCCTACATTAGTCCTTTTTCCATACATTAATTCATTTATTCAAACAGCAAAATTTGTAGCATTGTGCTAAAGCCCAAAGAATTCTTCAAATGAGTGTGATGTCTGAGAAAAGGTTCATTTATTGGGTGTCACAATATATCTTTTCAAGATAAACTGCAAGAAGTATATATTAATATTTATTGACTAATGAGTTTACAAAGTAATGGAACTGTTCAGTAGGTTAAAAAAATGTTCACCATCATCCTTCAGAGAAGAGTTAAATTGATTTGTTTTTAACTTTTTAATTGTGACATATAACATATACAAAGAAAAGTATATAAACAAAAATTCACAGCTTAATAAATTATTAGAAAGCAAACAGCTGTGTAGTCACCATATAGGCAAAAAAAAGCATTCCCAATCACAATTCTATCCTTTATCCTAAACGAAACATCTTTTCCTGATTTTATGGTAATCACTTCCTTGTTTTTCTTTATAGTCTTACCTCCCAAGTATGTATTCCTAAACATCGTAGTTTAGTGCTGCCCATTTTTAAAAAAAATATTTTTATTGAGAAATCTTCACACACATACAGTCCATCCACAGTGTACAATCAGGACTCACAATATCATCACATAATTGTGTATTCATCTCCATAATTATTTTTCGAACATTTGTATCACTCCAGAAAAGCAATAAAAAGAAAAAACCTGTACATCCCAAACTCCTTATCCCTCCTTCTCATTAATGACTAATATGTCAATCTACCCATTTTTTTTACCCCTTATCCCCCTCCATTATTTATTTATTTTTTTTTCCTTATTTTTTTACTCATCTATCCATACTCTGCATAAAAGGAGCATCAGACACAAGGTTTTCACAACCACATGGTCACACTATAAAAGTTATATAGTTATTCAATCATCTTCAAGAAACAAGGCTACTGGAACACAGCTCAACAGTTTCAGGCACTTTTCTCCAGCCACTCCAATACACCATAAACTAAAAAGGGATAGCCATATAATGCCAAACATTATATTGAAACAGAATCAACAGGGAACACTTGCAAATATAAAATTTATAAAAGTGTCTCACGTGACTGCAGGAACACAGAGTCCAAATCCACAGGGTAGGCTGTGAAGCCGACGACTCCGATGGAGTGTCTGGATGAACTCCTCAGGAGAGGCTCACCAGCTGAAGCAGGAATGGGGCCTGTCTCCTCTGAGTCCTCCTTAAAAGGCTTCCCTTGATTAGATTTAGCATCACTCATTGTAGAAGACACTCCCCTTTGGCTGATTACAGATGGAATCAGCTGTGGATGCAGCTGACGTGATCATGACCTAATCCTATGAAATGTCCTCATTGCAACAGACAGGCCAGTGCTTGCCCAATCAGATAAAGAGCTACCACAACTTGGCCAAGTTGACACATGTCCCTAACCATTACAAATGCATAAGAATGACCTTCATGATAACCTCTCAACTCTGTATGAAATCTCTCAGCCACTGACACTTTATTTTTTCTCATTTCTATATTCTTCCTTTTGGTCAAGAAAGCTTTTTCAATCCCATGATGCCAGATTCTGGCTCCTCCAGTGAGTCCTGCCCCACCTTGCCAGGGAGATTTACAGTCCTGGGAGGCATGTCCCACGTAGCAGAGAGGGCAGTGAGTTCACCTTCCTTGTTGGCTTAGAGAAAGAGAAGTGCTGCCCATTTTTGGACTTTATAAAGTTGGCATCATACAGTGCACATTCTTTGTGAGTATAGTGATGCTTCCATGATGACACAGTTAGCTGTAGCTCTTTCAAATATGCAGTTTTTGTATCTATTCTTCTGTTAATGGAAATTTGCATTGCTTTCTGTTGGAACTATAACAAATTAAGCTGTTGAATATTCTTGTATATATCTTCAGGAGTATATGTGCATTCATTCCTAGAGAACTGGAATTGCTGAGTCATCAACAATATATATGTTCAAATTTAGCAGATAATGCCAATCTGTTTTGCAAAATGGTTATATCATTTACAATTTCACCAGTTTTTTATGACAGATTTCTTTTTTACTTTTAGTCTTTCTATCAGGTGTGTAGTGCAATCTCATCGTGATTTAATTGACATTCCTCTGATTACTAATAAGGTTGATTACTTTTTATATGTTTATTGGATATCTGAATTTCCTCTTTACTAGTAGTTTTTTGAAATCTTTTTTTACTGGCTGCCTGTGTTTTTCTTATTAATTTGTAACTCTTTGAGTATTCTCAATATAAGAACCTTTACTGGTTATAGGTATTGTAGATACTCTCACTCTGTGGCTTGCCTTCATCAGTCTCTTTTGGAGTTTATAGTATATATAGGATTAAAACACATGACAGTATTAGCAGAAAGGGTGGGATGGAGGGGTGTAAAATGTGTTGTACCGTTCTGAGGCTCTTACATTATACAGTAAGTAGGATGATATTAATTCATGGAAGAATTTGGTAGGATAATATCTCATTTTTTAATCCTTATAGCAATCTCTATTTCTAAACATGTATAGCTAAAAAGACAAGAAAAAGAGAGATGGAATAGATATTGAGAATAAAATACCCTCAGTTAACCTAAAAGAAAACAAGGAAGAATAAAGTCACAAAGCACAGAGAGAGCACATAGAAATAAATAGGAAGATAGTAGTCCTTCAACCCAAGCAATAACATCAAAAGGAAAAAGAAAAAATTGATAAATGGGAATTTATCAAATTAAAGAAAAATCTGCCCTTCAAAAGACACCATTAAGAACATTCAAAGGGCAAGCCAAAGACTAGGAAAAAATATTTTCAATATTGAATCTGTCAAAGGACTTGTATCCAGAATACAAAAAAAAAAAAAGTTCTACAATTCAACAATTATAATACAATTCAATAAAATAGATAAAATCTTGAATAGATACATTACAAAAAAAAAGATATTTGAATGGCCACTAAGCACATGAAAAGATGCTCAATGTCATTGATCATCAAAGAAATACAATTAAAACCTCAATGATGCATTATTTCACACCTGCTAAACAGCCAAAATTAAAAAGACTGACAATATCAGGCACTGGTAATTCTAGGGCACCAGAAGTCTCATGCATTGTAGTTGAAAGTGCAAAAGACACATTTTGGAAAACAGTTTGGCAATTTCATATAAAATGAAACTTTCCTTACCTTCCTTTTAGTCCAGTACTTCCACTCCTCATTTTTTACCCAAGAAAAAAGAGAACATATTTCCACAAAAAAAAGAATTGTATAAGAATATTCACAACAGCTTTATTAATAATAGCTAAAAATTAGAGACAATCTAAATGCCCATCAGCAGGTGAATAGATAAACAGATTGCGGAACCTTAATCCAATGGAATACTACCCAGCAATAAGACACTATGAGCTACTGATGCATACAACAATATGAATGAATCTCAAAAACATTATATTAAGTATAAAGAAGTCAGATAGCAAACAGAACATAATGTTCAATTCTTTGTATATGAAGTTCTATATTGGGCAATACCATTTTTTGATGATCAAAATCAGATCAGCTAAATCCCAGAGCGATTTGAACAGTGAATAAAAAAGTATTTGCAAAGTGTCCTTCAGGGAATGGTGAGAAAGGGGAAGAATTCAACTCCCCAAGTTGAATTCTCAATATTCTCACAAGCAGTGCAGACAATCAAAACTATAGGCTGAGCCCCCAATCTTGGGGCTTGTTCATATAAAACTTAATCCCACAAAGGATAGGTCAAGCCTACTTAAAATTAGGCCTAAGAGTCACCCCCAAGAGAGCCTCTTTTGTTGCTCAGATGTGGCCTCCCTCTCCAGCCAACACAACAAGCAAACTCACCACCCTCCCCTTGTCTACATGGGACATGACTCCCAGGGGTGTGGACCTTCCTGGCAACGTGGGACAGAAATCCTAAAATGAGCTGAGACTCAGCATCAAGGGTTTGAGAAAACCTTCTCAACCAAAAGGGGGAAGAGTGAAATGAGACAAAATAAAGTGTCAATGACTGAGAGATTCCAAACAGAGTCCAGAGGTTATCCTGGAGGTTATTCTTACACATTAAGTAGATATCACCTTATTAGTCAAGATGTAATGGAGAGACTGGAGAGAACTGCCTGAAAATGTAGAGCTGTGTTCCAGTAGCCATGTTTCTTGAAGATGATTGTGTAATGATATAGCTTTCACAATGTGACTGTGTGATTGTGAAAACCTTGTGTCTGATGCTCCTTTTATCTACCTTATCAACAGACAAGGTAGATAAAGTAAAACATATGGAATAAAAATAAATAATAGAGGGAACAAATGTTCAAATAAATTTAGATTGAAATGCTAATGATCAATGAAAGGGAGGGGTAAGGGGTATGGTTTGTATGAATTTTTTTATGTTTTCTCTTTATTTCTTTTTCTGAATAGATGCAAATGTTCCAAGAAAAAAAATCAGATCTACTGATTGAATGAGGCATGAGGAAACTTCCTTGAGCATGGAAATACTCTACATCTTGATTGGGGTGGTAGTTACACATATATACACGTTTGTCAAAATTCACTGAATTGCACATCTAAAATCTGTATATTCTATTGTATGCAATTTATAACTCAATAAAGTGGAGTAAATAAGAAAGATGTATCATGGGAAGATGTTTTAGCAATAATGGTTAATAGCCTAAACCAGATTATTGTTTTCTACAATCAGAAGTATCTGCTCTCACTTTTACATAGAGCCTGAACACAGAGATATTAACTAAATTCCTTAATAAACCGTTTTTGCTGGCATCTTGGTAAAGAGTCCACCCTAAGCATATGCTATTTTGTAACAGTGGCAACAGCAATAATAAAAATAATAATAGCTAACACTTATATATGGATGATTACTGTATATGTATTACTATTATTAAGACCCATTTGACCCTCATAATAACCTCTTGGTAAGTATTAGCACTAGCCCCACTTTATAGACAAGGAAACTGGGGCACTACAATTTGAAGTGATTTTTTCCAAATCTGCAACCAGTTCATATTGAAGCTGAAATTCAAATCCAGGCTGTCTTACTCAGCAGTTCATTTTTCTTTCTTTGATTGCCAAACCATCCCCCAAAGCGACCAAAGCCTCATAGCTATAAAGCTGGTCAATGTAATTTAATTACAATACAAATGTGTGTTTGGGTTTTTGGCTCTTTGTTTTTAAAGGACAGCTAAATTACTTGTGCCTCTGAATACATAGCTATTTTTTTGGTAAAAGTGACACCTCACTGGACTCATAAAGTCCAGGATCTGGAAGCTTGAGATGGCTTCTTGCTGCTTGTTCCTGCTGCTCCCTGGAAGACATGTAGGAAGCATCTATTCCTCCCTTACCACCCTGCAAGGACTTGGCTGTGTCACTGTGTCACCAACTACCACCATCAGCAGACGCAAAATCTGACCAAGATAGTGAGAAATCTTAATCCTTAACTTTCCTCTTTGCATTCTCCCCATTTTCCCCCAGTCCTTTGGAGCACTGAATGCAGGGATGGGGCTTGGTGTCTAATGGAAAGGCCCATTCATTTGGAGAAAAAGAGCCAGCCTCTCCTCTGTCTCTGGAACATGAAACAGTGTCCCAAAGATAGATTCAGCTACCAGGTGATAAGGAAACCTCCTCTCCATTAACCTGGCAGCACATTTCAGATAAAAGAACATTCCTTTCAAACATCTCCCCACCCCTCAAACCACAGCAATCAACCTTCAACTGGTAAAGAAAGACCAGTTTAAAAAAAATGAAAGAGTTAGTTAATAACAAAAATCATGAGCCACTGTTCAGGATATGAGCAAGAAATATACCCAATGACCCAAAATTGACTCAGAAAGTTATATAATGGTTTTGAATCCCCCAGAGCATCCAGAGAGCCTTGCAACCTTTAACCCTGTTCATGCTTGTCATTCCAACCTAGGCTGGACAGGGCCTGGGCCATGTTCTGGTGTGTGGTCATCTCATCCAGCAAGACAGACCAGACCAGCTGCTCAGGCCATGCAGAAAAGAAGGAAATGAACATCTGGTGACACCACTATGTGCCAGGCACCACACTGTGCACTGATATACATAAGAAGCAGCACTGAATGAGAGGAGAATCCTGGAGTTCGACTGAGGTTTGACTCTCAACTCCACCTCTTACTAGCCGAGTGACTTCAGGCACATTACTTAAACTCTCTGCACCTCAGTTTGCTCACCTCTAAAGTGGTAATGCTACATATCACCTAAAGATCCTGGTGCTTAAATAACACTCAACGTGCTTTGCACACAGTCTAGAACAGACTGGGTTTTAGCTATTATTGGCATCACTATCAGTATTATTGCTCCCTATCTCACATTCTCTTCTTTGGCAAAGTCAGAAAAAGTCCAGAATGGAAACCATTTCCCAGGTCCTCTCATATCTAAATCTGCTCTTCCCAGGTAGGTCACAAGAGGCATTTCAGAGCGGAAATTGTTCCTTTCCCCAGAGGACACCAGGATTCAGTGCACTGCTCTTAATCTTAGCTATGTTTTTTTCTGTAGTTGCCAAAACACAAACCCCTGCTATTCTTTCTAAATGGGGTTGTGAGGACAGCAATCAACCCCAAATATAAACTTATGCCATTCACTGAAACAAAAATTGACGTTTAAATTGGTGACGCAGGTCAGGTGGACGGTGGTATTAAAATGAAATATCATTAACTTATTGCTGTAGTAACTGACTTCCTTCTGCTAAAAGTCTACATTGCTACAGAGTGGATAAAAATTCCCAGTATTTTCCTTCATTAGGGGGTGCACGGGTGGTTCAGTGGTAGAATATTGGCCTGCTATGCGGGAGACTCAAGTTTGATTCCCGGCCCATGCACTTCCCAAAACAAACAAGCAAACAAAGAAACAAAGAAACAAAAATTCAACAAATGGTGCTGCAATAAGGGGATACTCATATGGAAAAAGAATGAAGTGTGACCCCAGCCATACAGCATACAAAAAATAAAAATCCTTCATCAATAATGAGTCCATTGATGTGTGACTGTGAAAACCTCTGTGTCTGATGCTCCTTTTATCCAGGGTACAGACAGATGAGTTTAAAAAAAAATGGATAAAAAAATAAATAGACTTCCGGGTCAAGATGGCGGCTTAACAACGTGCGCATTTTAGTTCGTCCTCCAGAACAACTGCTAAATAACCAGAAACAGTACAGAACAGCTCCTGGGGCCACGTCAGTGACCAGACACACAGCGTACCCCAGTCTGGACCAGCTGGACCGGCTGCGAGCACCCCCCAAATGCGTGAGTTCCCAAAGCTGCGGCGGCCAGCGCCCCTCCCCCACAGGCCGCTTCCCAGAGGGGAAAGGAAAGGACTTTACCAGCAGCAGTGACTAGGCACAATCAAACGCCAATTGTGGAACTAATTAACAAATTCTGACTACTAAAAATAGGCCCCCAGCTTAGGTGAACCTGATCAAAGTGGAGGTTGCTCATTTTTGCCCCAGCACCAAGGGGGCAGGACTGACAGAAAAAGGGGGAAAAAAAAGAAGGAAACAGGTTTTTGTGGCTGTGTATCTACAAAGGCTTGACTGCCTCTGGATACAGCGGCAGGACTTTTCAGGCTGCAACTGCCCCAGGCATAGGCAGAAGTGAGCTCTTTTGGGGGCTTATCTGGAGCCTGTGCCTTCCCCAGGGGAGGGGTGAAGCCCAACTCAGGTGGAATCCCTCCATCAAGGAATTCAGACACCAGGGCTTGGTAATTTGAAGCCATTAAAACCAGCCTACAGCCTCTCCTCTGTCTCCAACAAACCCCCAGCCAAAGTTAAAGGTACCGCATCATCTTATGCTGGTGGGACCTGCAGTCAGACAAGTGCCACATACTGGGCAGGATAAGAAAAACAGAGTCCAGAGACTTCACAGGAAAGTCTTTCAACTTGCTGGGTCTCATGCTCAGGGAAAACCAACGCAGGTGACTCTTTCCTCCTGATAGGAGGCCAGTTTGGTCTGGGAAAATCTGGCTGGGGTCTATAATATCTAAGCAGACCCTCCTAAGTGTGTGTGTGGGGGGGGAAAGGTACCACACAAGCAGGGCAAGAAACAAGAAAACAAGAACTGAAAAATTCTCCTCTGTTAAACAAAACCTAAGCTAAAGGTTCAGATAAAGCTGAACAGAATGTCAAAGAACAGATAGACAACAAATTCATCCAGCAAGAAACTCCCAGATAAAAGAAGTGAAAGCAATCTCCAGAATATACTAATTAAGGTAATTAAATGCCTAGACGCCAGCAAAAAATAACAAATCACACTAAGGAAATTGAAGATATGGCCCAGTCAAAGCAACATACCAACAATTCAAATGACATACAGGAGCTGAAACAACTAATTCAGAATATACGAACAGACATGGAAAACCTCATCAAAAACCAAATCAATGACTTTGAGGGAGGATATAAAAAAGGCAAGGAAGGAACAAAAAGAAGAAACTGAAAGTCTGAAAAAACAAATCACAGAACTTATGGGAATGAAAGACACAGTAGAAGAGATGAAAAAAACAATGGAAACCTACAATGGTAGATTTCGAGAGGCAGAACATAGGATTAATGAACCGGAGGACAGAACATCTGAAATCCAACAAGAAACAGAAACTATAGGAAAAAAAATGGAAAAATATGAGCAGAGACTCAGGGAATTGAAAGACAATATGAAGCGCACGAATATACGTGTTGTGGGTGTCCCAGAAGGAGAAGAGAAGGGAAAAGGAGAAGAAAAACTAATGGAGGAAATTATCACTGAAAATTTCCCAACTCTTATGAAAGACTTAAAATTACAGATCCAAGAAGTGCAGCGTACCCCAAAGAGAATAGATCCAAATAGACGTACTCCAAGACATTTAATAATCAGAATGTCAGAGGTCAAAGAGAAAGAGAGGATCTTGAAAGCAGCAAGAGAAAAGCAATCCATCACATACAACGGAAGCCCAATAAGACTATGCGCAGATCTCTCAGCAGAAACCATGGAGGCGAGAAGACAGTGGGATAATATATGTAAATTATTAAAAGAGAAAAACTGCCAACCAAGAATTCTATATCCAGCAAAATTGGTCTTCAAAAATGAGGGAGAAATGAAAACATTTTCAGACAAAAAATCACTGAGAGAATTTGTGACCAAGAGACCAGCACTGTAGGAAATACTAAAGGGAACACTAGAGACAGATACGAAGACAGAAGAGAGAGGTGTGGAGAAGAGTGTAGAAAGGAAGACTATGAGTAAAGGTAAAAGGAAGGAAAATTAGATATGACATATAAAATCCAGAAGGCAAAATAGTAGAAGAAAGTACTACCCATGCAGTAATAACACTGAATGTTAATGGATTAAACTCTCCAATCAAAAGACGTAGTCTGGCAGAATGGTTTAAAAAACAGGACCCATGTATATGCTGTCTCTACTCAAAGGTCACAAGGCCAAGGACACAAATGGACATTTATATGTTTATAGCAGCATTATTAACAATTACCAAGTGATGGAAACAGCCAAAATGTCCATCAACAGACAGTTGACTAAACAAATTGTGACATTTGCATAAGATGGAATATTATGCAGCTGTAAGACAGAATAAAGTTATGAAGTATGTAACAACATGAATGGACCTTAAGGACATTATGCTGAGCGTGATTAGCCAGAAACAAAAGGACGAATACTGTATGGTCTCACTGACATGAACTGACGTTAGTGAATAAACTTAGAATATTTCCTTGGTAACAGAGACCATCAGGAGATAGAAATAGGGTGAGATATTGGGTGATTGGAGCTGAAGGGATATAGATTGTGCAACAGGACTGAATATAAAATCTCAGATATGGACAGCACAATACTACCTAACAGTAATGTAATTATGTTAAAACACTGAATGAACCTGCATGTGAGAATGATAGAGGGAGGAGGACTGGGGACATAAATGAAATCAGAAAGAAAGATAGATGGTAAAGATCGAGATGGTATAATCTAGGAATGCCTAGAGTGTATAATAGTAGTGAAATGTACAATGTACAAATTTAAGAAATGTTTTTGCCTGAGGAAGAACAAAGGAATGTCATTATTGCAGGGTGTTGAAAATAGATGATAATTAATACTTTAAAATGTCACATTATGTGTGAGACTAAAGCAAAAAATGTTTATTTGTTACAAAATTTATATTTTGACTAGAGCATTTCCTAATATAACTCATGTAGATAGTTTGAGTGAATGTCATAAGTACTTGGAATCTCAGGTAGCATAGGAGATTTTGTTGGTTTGTCCAGAGTGATGCCCCGATGAATCCCAGAGTGATTTGATCAGTGACTGGAAAAGTATTTGCAAGCCCCCTTCAGGGAATGGTGAGAGTGGGGAGAAATTCAACTTCCCCAAGTTGAATTCTTGATATTCTCACAAGCACTGTGGACAACCAAAGGTATAGGCTGAGCCCCCAGTCTTGGGGTTTGTTCACATGAAACTTAACCCCACAAAGAATAGGTCAAGTCTACTTAAAATTTAGGCCTAAGAGTCACCCCCAAGAGACCCTCTTTTGTTGCTCAGATGTGGCCTCTCTCTCCAGCCAACACAACAAGCAGTCTCACCACCCTTCCCCTCTCTGCGTGGGACATGACTCCCAGGGGTGTGGACCTTCCTGGCAACGTGGGACAGAGATCCTGGAATGAGCTGAGACTCAGCATCAAGGGACTGAGAAAAAACCCTAGAATGAGCTGAGAATTAACATCAAGGGATTGAGAGAACCTTCTCGACCAAAGGGGGAAGAGTGAAATGAGACTAAGTGTCAATGGCTGAGAGATTCCAAACAGAGTTGAGAGGTTATCCTGGAGGTTATTCTTATGCATTAAGTAGATATCACCTTGTTGTTCATGATGTAGTGGAGAGGCTGGAGGGAACTGCCTGAAAATGTAGTGCTGTGTTCCAGTAGCCATGTTTCTTGATGATGATTGAACAATGATAAAGCTTTCACAATGAGACTCTGCGAATGTGAAAACCTTGTGTCTGATGCTCCTTTTAGCTACTATATCAGCAGAAGAGTAGAACATATGGAATAAAAATAAATAATAGGGGGAACAAATGTTAAAATAAATTTAGTTTGAAATGCTAGTGGTAAATGAAAGCGAGGGGTAAGGGGTATGGTATGTATAATCTTTTTTTTTCTCTGTTATCATTTTATTTCTTTTTCTGTTGTCTTTTTATTTCTTTTTCTAAATTGATGCAAATGTTCTAAGAAATGATGAATATGCAACTATGTGATGATATTAAGAATTACCGATTGTATATGTAGAATGGAATGATCTCTTAATGTTTTGTTTGTTAATTTTTTAATTAATAAAAAAGTTAAAAATAAATAAACAATGGGGGGAATAAGTGGTAAATAAATAAATTGGGTAGATGGAAATACTAGTGGTCAGTGAGAGGGAAGGGTAAGGAGTATGTATGAGTTTTTTCTTTATATTTCTTTTTCCGAAGTAATACAAATGTTCTAAAAAATGATCATGGTGATAAACACACAACTATGTGAGCATTGATTGTACATCGTGTATGGAATTTATGTGTGTGAAGATTTGTCAACAGAAATATTTAAAAATATAATAATAATGAGTCTGTTGAAAACATTTGCCAGGTTTTTAGAACAAAATTGGAATTGACCTTTTATGGAGATTCAAAAGCAGACAGATACTATCTGCAATTATTTGCTTCTTTGCATTTATGGAATTGCTGCTCCCCAAAGCAGGTGGCCTGAAGCAAACTATGCCAGCTGCTTGCTTCCAGAATAATCCATGTTTGTACATTCCCTCCCCACACACACACTTCAAAAAAACCCAACAGGAACTAAGCAGAAACAGACATATGCTAAAAACAAGTCTCCGGCTCATGCTCCATGGCCCACCGTAATCCAGATTTCTGTCCTCTCTTTTGCGCAACAGACAACTTTTAGCTCTTCTCTCACTTGACTTACCAAATACTTTCTGAAATATTTGCACTGTTGACCTCACAACTTTCTGGAAACTACGTCCTCCTGGTCGCCCTCCTCCCCTGGTTCTCTTTGTATCTTTCTGGCTTCTCTCGCTCATGTCTAACATGGGTTCCTGTTTGCCTGCCCATCCCTCTTGTTGCTGCTCCCTGGGGTGTCCGTGCAGTGACCCTCTCCTCTCACCATATGGCACATGTAACCACGTGGCACATATAACCTGCTACTAGGGATGAAATTGAATCCAAATAATGCATTTCAGTTAGAGAGCATTCTAAAAAGTTAAATCTTACATTCAAAAAATGTTTATAACCTCATATAATTTCGAAGGCATTTAGATGCCCCAAATAAAGCAATTTAAGCCATTTACAAGGCAAGAGAGTAGGTATGTCAGACACAACTAGAGAGAGAGTAAATTGATATAACTTGCTTGAAAGCAATGTACCAGTAATTATCAAAAAACCTTTAAAGTGTTCATAGATTTGATATACCAATTCCATTTCTATAGAATAATTGGGAATATGTGCCTAATATTCATCTTAATTCTCAATTAAAAATTTATTTGAGGGTGGTGCAACAGTGGCTCAGTGGCAGAATTCTCACCTATTATGCCAGAGACCTGGGTTCAGTTCCCAGAGCCTGCCTATGTAAAAAAAAAATTATTATTTGAAATAGCTGAGAACTGAAAGCATATATAGTTCAATAAGCTAGGTTTTGAACTGTATATGTATGTACAGCCATATGATAACATTAAAAATATATACTTATATGAAAAAGTTTAAAAATAGCAGGTAGACTGAAACCCCAATTCTTAATAGGTGCAGATATGGTTGAATACACTTTCACATATATAGAAAACAAGGAAAAAAATTTGGAAAGAAATCACACCCAGTACTAGTAATTATTATTTCTTGGTGCAAGAAATTGGGTGAACAATGAGCTATCCTCTCACACCCACTAGAATGGCCATTATCAAAAAAACAGAGCATGACAAGTGCTGAAAATGATGTGGAGTAAGAGGCACATTTATCCACTGTTGGTGGTACAACTGCTCTGGAAGGCAGTCTGGTGGTTCCTCAGGAAGCTAGGTATAGAATTGCCATATGATTCAACAATCCCATTACTATGTATATATTCAGAGGAACTGAAGTTAAGGACACAAGTGGACATTTGCACACCAATGCTTAGCAGCATTACTTATGATTGCCAAAAGATGGAAACAGCCCAAATGTCCATCAATGGATGAGTGGCTAAACACACTGTGGTGTAGACATACAATGGAATATTTTGCAGCTGTAACACAGAATAAAGTCATGAAGTATGTAACAATGTGGATGAACCTTGAAAACATTATGCTGAGTGTAACTAGCCAGAAACAGAAGGACAAACACTGTATGATCTCACTAATATGAACTATCAGAGCTAAAGTTAAGAATAATCAGCAGACAGAAATAAGGTAGAGATTGGGCATTTGTTGCTAAAGATATACAGATTGTGCAACAGGACTGACTGTAAAATTCAAAAATGGATAGCATAATGCTACTTGATGGTAGCATACCAATATGAGTACACTGAATGAAGCTGAATGTGAATATGTTTGAGGGAGAAGGGCTGGGGGCACGTACGACACCAGAAGGAAAGACAGAGAATAAAAACTGATATGGAATAACTTGAGAATGCCTAGAGTGTACAGTGATGATGGTTAAATGTACAAATATAAATATGTTTTTACCTGATGGAGAACAAATGAACATCAATACTGCAAGGTGTTGAAAATGCACATTTTGTCTCTATAGATTTGCCTATTTTGGACATTTCATATGCGTGGAATAATAGTGGTCTTTTGTGCCATATTTCAAAGGTTCATCCATATTGTAGCATATATCATTCCTTTTTGTTTATCTATACATCAATTTCTCAATTTAGGTCGTTCCACTTTTTGGCTTTATGAATACTGCCATGAATATTCTTTACAGGTTTTTATGTGGACATATCTCTTAATTTCTCTTGGGTATGTACACAGGAGTGGAATTGCTGGGTCACATGGCAACAATTTTGAAATGACAAAATTTTAGAGATGAAGGATGAACCATGGTTACCTTTGATTAGAGAAGCGGGGGAAGTGGGTGTGGATATTAAAGGGCAAGACAAGTGATCCTTGTGGGATTGGAGCTGTTTAGCATCTTCACTGCAATAGTGAATATATGAACCTTTACAGAATGTAAACTTGTATAGACCTTAATACACACACAAGTAAGTACAAGTAAAAACTGGGGAAATATGAATATAATGGATGAATTGCAGTAATGTCAATATTCTGGATGTTTTATTATATTATAGTTTTGCAAACTGGACAAAGTATACCAGGAGTATCTATGCATACTTCCTACAACTGTAAGTGAATAGATAATTATCTCAATAAATTTTTCAACTAAAAAAAAAAAAAAGAAGAAAGAAAATGGATGGTATAGAGGAAAAAGTACAATCAATGAAAGCTAGGGTCTATAGTTAACAGTAACATTGTAATATGCTTCCACTATATGTAACAAAGGTATTTTGCCAAAATAAAATGTAAACAAGCAGTGGGTATGGGGGAGGAATATGGATTCTTTCAGAAGAAATGGAAATATCTTCATATGCAGTATGGTGGTGAAGGCAAGTTTATTTACTTAGGTTGGATTGTAAGATACGCGAATAGAACTGTTTAAAAATGAACAGAGAGAAACAAGTGGTAGAGAAAATGTAGAGAAAGAGATATACATATTCACTGTTAATAGGGAAGCCTAGAGATGCCGCCCCTTGGAGCGCAGCATGGCAGTCCCACAGGAGGCTAGGGGTGGGGTTGTCATAGGATCCTGAAACCCCGTTGCTCAGTATATACCTGAAGGAATTGAGAGTGGGGACAGGAATGGACATTTGCACACTGGTGTTTATGTTGGCAGTGTTTGTGATCCGCAATGGATGGAGATGGCCTAAGGGTATGACAACTGAAGGAAGGAAGGAAGGGGGAATAGTGGTATACTCATACAACAGACTACTGTGTGGCTGCAAGTAGGATGAAGTTGTAAGGCATGCAATAGGTGAATGAAACTTAAGGACAGTGTGTGTTGAATGAAATGGCAGAAACAGAAATACAAATATTATTATGCCTCAATCATATGGACTAACTATAATGTACAAACTCAGAGAATTGAAGTTGAGAGCATGATTTATTGGATTGGGCCTATGTAAAATTTCCTAGATGGTCAGCTCTTACAGCAGTCACATATATTCAGGAGTTGTAAATGTTATTGCTAGATTCTGAGATACTGAGCTATTTGAGTACTACCTGGTCATTTCCTGAAATCTCAGGTATTTATGTGTCACCTAAGACTCAGAGTTAGAGCCCTGAAGCTATGAAATTCAGCATTACCCTATACAGCAACTGCTTTAAAAGTTGAAAAAGTTAGGTGGGCCACAGTGGCTCAGCAGGTAAGAATGCTTGCCTGCCATGCCCAAGGACCAGGGTTTGATTCCCGGTGCCTGCCCATGTAAAAAAAAAAAAAAAAAAAACTTGAAAAAGTCATCAGACTTCAGCTGGAGATATGAATAAAGCTGATTAGGGTAGGACTAAGGTAGATGAGAATAAGGCTAAAGAACGGTATGGTCCATATTTTTAAACTTTAACTTCCTTGTGAGATCAAAGGAAGGGATGTTTATTTGGTGCAAAATTTATATTTTGGGTAGGACATTATCTAATTTAATTTGTGTGATCAGTTATTTGAACACCATAATTACAGGGAATTTTGAATAGAGCATGAATCCCGTTGGTTTGTATAGGTTAGTGTGACACCTGATATATCTCAGAGTAATTTGGACAGGGAATTAAAAAGCTATTTGCAAAGTCCTCTCAGGGGACTGGGAAGAAAGGAGGAAATATTCAACTTCCCTTTCTGGGGAATGTCTGAAATTCTCCCAAGCAATGGGGACAACCAATTCAATAGGCTGAGCCTTCAACCTTGGAGCTTGCCCTGATGAAGTTTATTCCTGCAAAGAAGAAGCTAAGTCTACTAATGATTATGCCTAAGAGTCATCCCAGAGAACCTCTTTTGCTGCTCAGATGTGGCCGCTCTCTCTCTAAGCCAATTGAGTAGGTGAACTTACTGTCCTCCACCCTAGGTGGGACATGACTCCCAGGGGTACAAATCTCCCTGGCAACATGGAACAGGACTCCTGGAATGCACCAGGACTTGGCATCATGGAATTGATAAAGCCTTCTTGACCAAGAGGAGGAAGAGGAAATGAGACAAAATAAAGTTTCAGTGGCTGAAAGATTTCAGAGTTGAGAGGTTATCCTGGAGGTTATTCTTATGCATTATATAGATATCCCTGTTTAATTTGTGGTGTACTGGAGTGGCTGGAGGGAAGTACCTGAAACTGTAGAACTGTGTTCTGGTAGCCTTGTTTCTTGAAGATGATTTTATAATGATATAGCTTTTACAATGTGACTGTGTGATTGCGAAAACCTTATGTCTGATGCTCCTTTTATCCAGGGTATGTAAAGATGAGTGAAAACATTAGGAAAAATAAATGAGTAAATGAATAATAGGGGGAGATTAAGGGTAAAAAAGTGGGTAGATTGAAATACTAGTGGTAATGAGAGGGAGGGGTAAGGGGTATGGGATATATGAATTTTTTCTTTTTATTTCTTTTTCTGGAGTGATGCAAATGTTCCAAAAATGATCATGGTGATGAATACACAACTATGTGATGATATTGGGAGCCATTGGTTGTATACCCTGATGGACTGTATATGTGTGAAGATTTCTAAATAAAAATATTTTCAAAAATTTTTAAAAAAAGAAATTGGGAGAGTTGTAATTTTTTCTTTGCACTTTTCTTTATTTTTAAATTTTGCTAAAATAGCATAGATTTCTCTGTAATGAAGAAAAATAACCTTTTAAGGAAATAGTCTCTTTCAAGACAGAGGCCCAGATTAACATAAGTGATACAGCAACCATTCTCCTAGGATATTACATACAGGATTATGTAACTCCTATGAGAAATATCCAAGCTTTGGGACTATTTTAAATAGAAAGTATATTTGTTTCAGGAGGACATGTTTTTAACTTAGACTTTAAATCCTGCTTCAGGACAGTCTAGTGGCAAATATCTAAGTGTTGATGTCTCACTATCACAACTCTATATAGGTAGTAGATCAGCACCTGACTAACTCTAGAATTTGTCAAGAAATAACTTAGTTTATCAAATGCAACAAGACAAGATGCAAAAGTAAAAACAGTGCCTTTGAAAATAGAGGCGCATAAATGGTTTACCTTTTATCCACTCCATTAATTGGCTAGCCTTAGGCAGGTGACTGAGCATCCTTGAACCTCAGTTTTATAGTTTTGTTTTGTTTTCTAATTGTGCAATAAAGATAACTCCTACTCCATAAGATGCAGATGAAAATTATATGCAATTCATTCATGCTTTCCAAGTGTATTACCTTGAGGCTTAAAACATGAGCAAGGTATAATGCCACGCCTAGAATAAGGGAAAGGGTATAAATAAATACCTATTGAATTAACGTTGCCCTAAACAGAAACAACAGGGGTCATAATACTTCTGTTATGATGACTTTGCAAAGCTCTCTTGCGCAGTCTGCATTTGCTTTTTGTGCAATGCAGTTAACCCCTATTTCTTACAGTCCAACTCATCCTTTAATAATCAATCTTCCTTGCACTGAACATCCAAAACAGCCTAAAGACTATGTTTTGGCCTAAAGATAATGAATTCTAGTTCTCTTTTAAGAGAGCTTTCCATCCATAAACAAAAAAATAATGGCATTTAACTTCTTTCCAACTCAATCCATTCTCCTCTTGCCAGGGGACACAACTGTAACTTATCTTTCATTCATTAGTGGAGATACACTGATTCTAAAAGATTCAACATCGGTATTTCAGGAAGAGTAGTCAGCAAAGAAATTGCTTTAAAAGAGAGGAAAAAAATCCATAATTTCAAAATCTAGTCATGAGAAAACATAAAGCAAATCCATACCAAGGGACATTCTACAAAATACCTAGTCAGTATTTTTTAAAAGTTTCAATGTCCTGTAAGACAAGGAAAGACGGAGAAACCATCAGAGATTTCAGGTGACTAAGCAAAAATGACAGCTAAATACACTGTGCAATTCTGGGTTGAATCATAAAACATAAAAAGGACATTGGTAAAAAACTGAAAAATTCAAATAAATTAACTAAACTATAGTTTAGTTAAGAGTATAGTAGCAACGCTAATATCTCAGTTTTGCTAATTGTGAACTGGTTATATAGTGCTAACATTATGGGGTGCTGGGAGAAGGCTCTACAGGGACTCCCTGTACTAGCTCTGCAAATCTTCTGTAAGCCTAAAATTATATCAAATAAAAAGCTTTGAAAAGGAGAGAGGGTGTGGAGCAGAAAATAAGGGGAGAAAAGAAACACTCATCCCATATTTGGAGGATAAATATGCATTGAAACCAGTAGTGGGTAGACAGACAGCTACTTCGAGTATTAAGTAAAAAATTCCTTACAGTTCTTAGATGCCCATCATTTTCTAAAAGAATTTACAGGAAGCACTTCTTTAACAACACTACATGAAATAACAACTCTCCCTAAAGCTGTTAAATTCCCGCCTCCTGGAAGCTTTCTCCTGTCATCCTGATACAGAGAACTCCTCCCACCTGCTGGTCTGATGATCTTATCTATTCAGGAAAAGGATCTAGATAACCTACAGTTCTACAAACACAGAGCCTGCTTGGGAAATTGTGTTCATCTAGAACATAGCATTTTTGCCTGTTAGTGTTTCCTCTGGGCATGAATGCTATGTCAGAGGTACTAGTGTCTTCAAATGTCCTGCTCAGAAAAACAGAAGCACTAGAACCCCAGCACCTTGTCATCACATGACCATGACAATTCTAGTTCGTAATCATTATAGGCCATAATGTACCTTCAAGTTCCTGCAAAAGCCTATTATTGTTTAACATCTCCCCTGTGTTAGTCAGTGTTCTCTAGACAATAAGAACCAACAGGAGAGATCTGAAATATGAGCTTTATAAAGGTGTCTCAGGCAACCGTCAGAATGAAAGAGTCTCTCTCTTCTTCCTTAAAAGCCTTCACCTTATTGGATTATCTCATTGTGAGAGGCAGGCCTTAGTTGTTCATAGAAGTAATCAGCCACAGACGCAATAAACTGACTGACGACTTAACACAGCAGCCTTGTGGATTATCAGTCAGCCATGAAATATTCTTGCAGCAACAGTCAATGCTTACCTGACTAGACAACTGGGTATAATCATTTGGCCAAGTTGACATCAGACTCTAACTATCACAGTCCACCCCTTCTCAACTTGACAGCTATACACATCACCTTGAAACATGCTTAAGTTCCAAATAGAACACAATAACACATATGTTTTGCCTAACAATACTCAACTACACTGTGTACAACCAGAAATGCACTGCATCATACAGAATAGAGTGCAAGTCCCTAGGTAACATTCACTCTTAAACTTCATATCCTATGACTTAAATACCATAACATGAACAATACAACTTATGTCATACGATAAGAGGAAAACAAGAGATCTGCTTATGTATAAATGTAAACATACTAGTAACAAAACAGGAAGGAAATATTCATACAATCACAGTTCTCGTTTCTGTAACTGGTCATATGCTCATAGTTCATATTTATCACTACCTTCTTCTACTGTCCATTCCATGTTCCCTTTTCCTCAGCAAGGACTTCAACTGGCTATGGTTCCTTGCCAGGGTGGGTGACCCAGGCTTCTATTCCTGAAGTTTCTGGGCCATTGACAGTCCTGCCTGGATTGGGTTACTGCAGCTTTCCACTGACTTTAACCACAGGGCATGGTAGTACTAAGAGATGCCCTAGGGGGCTCTCCTGTATTCCAGGAAAACTCTGCTTTATCTCCATTGTGTAGTTGCAATTCTATTTCCCCTTGATAGTCAGGACCAATCAACCCAGGCAGAACAGTAATCCCCTTCCATTCCTGTTGATTCAGTGGCATGAGAAGCCCAAAGTGGCCAGGTGGCAGTCTTAACTTCCAGTTCAATGGAATCATTGTTGTGTCTCCTGGTAGGAGCACTCTTCCTCTTGGAACCAACTCTAGACAAGCAGAGCGTAAGGTTTCAGGCACAGACAGCAAAAATCTTCCTAGTGGATCACTAGGGGTGATAGTGAGTGGTACCACTCCCATTTCCACCCCTTGGTTCCTGGACCCATGAATCCTGGCTATGGGAAAAACAGCACCATAGAGTAGATGCTAATTCAAAGCATACACAGCCTCCTGGAGAACACTGCCCCAGCCCTGGAAGGGACTGTCACCTAGTTGGCACAGCAAATGGATCTTCAAAAGGCCATTCCACCATTCTATCAACCAAGTTGCCTCTGAATGATGGGAAACATGGTAAGATCAGAGAATTCCATGAGCATGTGCCCATCCTGCACTTTATTTGATGTGAAGTGAGTTCCTTGATTAGAAGCAATGCTATGTGAAATACCATGACAGTGGATAAGGCATTCCATAAGACCACAGATGGTAGTTTTTGCAGAAGCACTACATGAGGGAAATGCAAAACCAAATCCAGAGTATGTGTCTATACCAGTCAGAACAAATTACTACCCTTTCCATGATGGAAGTGGTCCAATGTAATCAACATGCTACCAGGTAGCAGGCTGGGGCAACAGTGCCATATTGGGGGCTGAATATGGGTGTCTGCTACTGGTAGACTGGGGACTCAGCAGGTCAGCCTTTGTGAGTGATGGTCCATGTTGCTGAGCCCATGCATAACCTCCATCCCTACCACCATGCCCACTTTGTTGATGAGCCCTATGGGCAATGGCAGGAGTGGCTCAGGAAAGAGGATGACTTGAATCCACAGGAGGGGTTATCTTATCCACTTGATTATTAAAACTTTCCTTTGTTGAAGTCACCCTCTGGTAGCATTCACATGGAACACAAATATCTTCACGTCCTTTGGCTACTCAGAAAGGTCTATCCACATACCTCTTGCCCAGACCTGTTTGTCACCAATTTTCCAATCATGCTCCTTCCAAGTCCCTGACCATCCAGTCAAACCATTAGCAACAGCCCATGAGTCAGTATACAAATGCACCTCTGGTCAGTTCTCCTTCCAAGCAAAATGAGCAACCAGGTGCACTGCTCAAAGTTCTGTCCACTGAGAGGATTTTCCCCTCACTACTTTAAGGACAGTGCTGCACCTATCCACTTCTGGGTGGTCTCTGCCTATTGCGCAGAACCATCTGTAAACCAGGCCCAAGTTTTCTCTTCCTCAGTCAACTGACCATAAGGAATTCCCCAAGAGGCCACAGCTCTGTTCTGGGAAATAGAAGGTAACGTGGTAAGAGTGGAGGCCATGGGCATTTGGGCCACTTTCCCACATAACTTACTTGTGCCTTCGGGATCTGTTTTTAGCCCTATCTCTGGTATACCATTTCCATCTTATGATGGAGTGCTGCTGTGCATGCCCAACTTTATGGCTTGGTGGGTCAGACAACACGCAGTTCATGATAGACAACTCAGGTCTCATGGACACTTGGTGGCCCATAGGTAAGTATTCAGTCTCTACTAAGGCCCAGTCACAGGGCTAACACTGTTTCTCAAAAGGAGAGTAGTTATCTGCAGCAGATAGGTAAGGCTTTGCTCCAAAATCCTAAGGGTCTGTGTTGTGATTCTTCTATAGGGGCCTGCAAAAGACTCCAACAGCTGATTCCAGAGCTTGGGCATGGAAATACAAGATGAACTCAAAACATTTTTTAGCACCAAAAAGTAAGAAACTGCTCAAAAGGCAAAAAGGATAGGGCTTGTCAAGGGATACAGGAGGCAGCATTAAAGAACTCCTAATGGCCAAGATAGAACCATTTGAGTTACAAAATTATTAATACAGCATTTAGGTTATAATCCAAAGTACAAAATAATTATGCTTGAGTCCATAAATACATAAATAGAATGTATTTATGTATAGAATAGATAAACAAAGAGAAAGAGACAACTTTTCATTACAAAAGAATTCCAAGTCATATATATAAGTACCACTCCCCTTTCAGAGATGCAGCTTAATCCTCCAATCCCCAACTTGCATGTGGACCAATTTTAGTGATTTCTTCAAAAAAATAGAATATGCAAAGGGAAAATAACTTTGCAGTGGTAACCTAGCAAACCCTGCTTTAACAAAGTAGTCAAGATTGTCATCACCAGATATAAGTTGTGCTGATATAGCATACACCAACTGATATGATATGGCAGGAAGGGTATTCTGTGGTATTGTTACCACAGAAAAGGTGGACTCTCTAAAACATGTCTCCTTGTTTGGTGTTTCTTGCACCAATTGAGCGAAACTAGATTTGTTAAAGCAAAGTAGCACTTTATTCTTTGCCCAAGAATGGAAAAGGGTGGACTTGTGTCCAAAAGCCATCTTCTCCCGGAAGGGAGGTGGGGAGGAGCCTTTTGTAGGGGATCACGGGATGTGCATGCAGGTAGTTAAGCAAGGAGATTTCCAAAGATTTCAATTTCCAAGAAAGTCAAGTTTCGAAGAATTGGTTTTGAGCATGCACAATCCCTGGTCACGCTAGAACATAGCTCTACATATATCACACATTCGGAAAACAATGTTTAAAACTTGCCCAGAAGTGGAGAATTTGCTATTATAATGAGTAAAGTTAAAGTAAGGTCAGGGTTGGGGGTTTAATGTGCTTGCTCCTGGGAGGGGGCTCCCCCAGCTGACAAGGCAGAGACTTGAGGTGAGCATGAGAAAGGGTTCTGTTATTTCATTAAATGGGGACTCCTGGTTCACCATGGAGTGAGCAGACAAGGGATGCAAGAGGTGCAGTGTTCAACAAAGTAGCTTCTTTGCAAGGGTTTGCTCTTACATTTTTTCTGAAAATAAGTACAACTCAAGCAAAGACAGAAGTTAGATAGAAGTTTTTTGAGCAACCTTCTGGGTCAGACTTCATCCTGGTGACAGTATTCCTCCCAAGAATTCAGACTCCAAGTCTAATCATGAAAAATACTCAGACAAACCCAAACAGAGGAACATTCTACAAAATATCCTATCAGTACTCCTCAAAACTGTCCCAGTCATGAAAAACAATGAAAGACTGAGAAACCTCACAAACAAAGGAAACATGAAGAATAAATATGATGTGGTATCCTTGATCAATCCTGGAACAGAAAAAGTATATTAGTGGAAACATTGTGAAATATGAATAAAGGAAGGATACTATTTAACAGTAATCCACCAGGGTTGTGGTGCATTTCTTAGTAGTGACAAATGTACCACAGTAATAGAAGAGGTTAGTAAAAGGGGACACTGGCAAGGGATATACAGGAATTCTATATTACCTTTGCACATTCTCTATAAATCTAAAATTATTCCAAATAAAAAGTTTATTTTTAAAAAAGGGCAAAGATCATGAATACTCAAATTCCCTAAAGAAATGCACACAGTCAAGAATTTGTGGAAATTACATACAAAGAAATGGGTAATCAAAGAAATGTGAATTATAACTATGTTATTATTTTCATGCATCAGATCACAATGTTTTGCCAAAATGAAAATATCCAATGCCTTAAAAGGTTTGGGAAAAGACATAATTTGCCAATAATATCTAATGACTTTATTAAGTGCATGCCAACACTTATTTTCTAAGAAATAAGCAAACAAGTACTCAATATAAGAAGTAATATTCTTTGAATACATATTATTTTCTAAGTACCATGCAAACACACCATATGCATATTATTTAGCTTTGATAATAATTATTATCACATTAGGCACATACATTATTATCATCTTCATTTTATAGATGAGAAAACTAAATTATAATCTTATAAAAACTGGAATATATTATTGCAGTAATGACCTCCCTCAATGAAACATGCCTCTAAGCCTTTGTGTCATCTCTCCCAAAATGATTCTGGGTTTGGCTATATAACTTGTTTTGGCCAATGGGATATAAGCAAGCATATCACACATAGAGGATTTTCTCTCTCTTTTTGCTTTGGAGACTCACCACCATGATAAAACACTTTTATCATGCTAGGGACTCATGGTGCAGTCAACAGTCATTACTAACCACCAGACATGTGACATGCAGATCATGTAGCCCCCACTGGGCTCTCAGATGACAGCCATGTGGGAGAGCCCCAAGAAGAGAGGCAGAAGAACCGGCAAGCTGGACGCAGCCAAATGCTGACCCACAGAACCATGAGCAAGTAAAACGGTTGTCTTAAACTATTAAGTTTTGGGCTGGTTTGTTTTGCAGCAAGTAGATAACAAACAATCCTATGATAGTTGTGCTTTATTTTTTCACTAATTTATCCATAAGGAATCTAAGACACAGTTAAGAAATTTGCCTAGTAAATGGCAGAGTCAGGATTGAAAGGGACAAGGCTAGTAAGTGTTTTTTAGCAGTGTCTTTTTATTATTATTCAAGAATTTGTAGCTTTACAGAAAAATCATTCATAAAATGCAGAGTTCTCATATACTACCCAGTTATCTGCATTAATGTGGTATTTGTACAATTTATAAAAGTTTTTGTCATTGTACTATCAACTATAGTTCATTGTTTACAATAGGGTTCACTGTGTTATACAGTCCTATGTTTGTTTATTTGTTTAATTTTTATTCTACTAATATATACTATAAAACCTAAAACCTAAAATCCACATTCAAATATATAATTCAGTGGTGTTAATTATATTCACAATGTTGTGTTATCATCACCATCATCTACAACCAAAACTTTATGATCAACCCAATTAGAAACTTGTATAATTTAAGCATTAACTTCCCATCCCCTAATCCACACCAGCACCTCGTAACTTATACATAGCCACTAAGTTTGAGAGCCAGTATTTTCAAACACTTTGCTATTCCACTCACCTTTCATCATAGGAAAGTTTCTAAAACTGAGAAATTACAAACAACTCCAAAATAGAGACAATAGAGGATACAAGAGAATCAGTAGCAGTGATAGAGTAGAGGGCTAGTAGCATCCCAGCAATATAAATCTATTGTTGATATGAGAAAGTAATAAAATAGTTCACTTTTATTGAGTATTACTATGTGCCCGACTTTATTCTTAGTACCTTACATGCTTTATCTCACTTCTGTTTATTAACAATGCTGTGAATAGACTGTAAATTATTTCCATTTAATAAATGAGGAAAATGAGTTATTGAGCAACTTGCCAAAGACCACATAGTTTATAAGAGGTAAAACTGGAATTCCAGTCAAGGAAGTCCGAATTCAGAGGCCTTGTTCCTAATCACCATATCATACTGTCTTGTTTTTCTCACAGTATATTTTTAGTTGAGAAAGTTCAGGTTACAAAAACAATATGTGGTTCCATTTTAGTAACAAAAAAGAAAGTGTGGGTGGGCATGTGATATGTTTATGTAGGCATAAAAAAATAGAGAGAGGGACTTCCTCTAAGTATAAAATAGCAGCCATAGTTACTCCTGAGTGAGAGGATTATGAGTTGTTTTATTTTCTTCTATATATTTTCCTACATTTTCTGGATTTGGGGAAATGAAAATTTATTACCTTTATCGTGAGAAATATTCTTATTTTGAAAGGAAAACTTCACTCCAATATAAAAAAAGATAATATAGAGTGGAAAATTAAAGTTCCACATGACCACATAACCAAAGGAATACAAGTTTAATTAATTAATTAAAGCAAGTAATTAGCATAAGCAATTAATTCATCTTTTTCATCAAATGGGCATTCTTTAAATGTTAATTCCTCAGTATTTGGTAGGGTCCTGGGAAGTAAATATTTCCAGCTACTGCTACTGTGAACCTTTCTGGAATTGAATGTTATCAATATATATCAAGAGAAAATCCATACCCTATGACCCAATAGCAATAAAGCACTATTGATAATGCCAAGAAATTGGGAAAAAAACAAAGCCCAAGAATAAGAAAAATAATGCCAAATTGAAGCAGGGTGAACCTTAATCCTAATATGACCGGAGTCCTTATAAGCAAAGGAAATTGGGACACAGAAGGAGCAGCCACAGGGGGAGACAGAAAGAGACAGATCTCCCAAAAATCATCACATTCTGAATGTGGCTTCAGTAAAACCGGAATCTGCTCACATCCCAGGTAGCTCTAGCCAGCCAGGCTACTTCCTAGGAGGACCATACGAAGCCTAGCCCTTTCTGAGAGAGGTAGAGCTACCTCTGAGTTAAGTATTGCTATCTCCTCTCAACAAACAAATGAGCAATGCAGGAATCAAACCCATCAGACTGCAAAACCAAGCTAAAATTTAACATCTGACCTATGAATGTGAAGAATTAAGTCTTCTGCCCAGCTACTCTTTATTGAGATTATAGAAGAAAAAAAAAACTATTGTACTGTTATTTTCATAAAAAGTGTGTATAACTACAAGACTAGATGAATCTAAAGGTACTAATTTTGATCCAAATTAATTAAATCTGGATTTTTATCCAGACTATTACTTTTCAATTTAAGTCCCCACTCTGCCACCAAGAAGTAGCTTACAGAGCTATATATAGTGTAGCAAGGTAATACAAATTAGAAGTAGTTGGGAAAGAAAAGTGAATACACTGGTAGGGATACAATTTGTTGGCATTATAAATAGTGCTTTACTGCTATTGGGTCATATGCTAGGATTGAGGCTCATACAAAATCAGATACCATGAGGTCCTTCTGAGCACTTAGTATGCATTCTTTTATGAATTTACATCGTATCTTATAATTGTACCAGGAAAACTCAATCAATATATGATCTATCACCAATTACCTGGTTACATCCTAAAAAGCCAGATACCTTTGCCCTAAGTTGCTTTACATAGTATCAGAAAAGCATAGCAGTTCAGGATTCTTTTCAGTGTGAGTGGATAATGGACTAGCAGACCTTGAGGGAGAAGTACTGGCAGCTATTTAACTTTTCTATCCTACTGGTTTGTGATTATCGATGCCTATAGGGGATAAAGATTTAATTTATAATCAAGTAAATGTTAAATTCATTACCTTCCGCATCTATTAATGCTGCAACTTTCACTCCCAATTAATGATAGAGCAGTGCCAGGTATATAGTAGTCACAAGTATATATATCATTAAACACTTATTATATTCAATGCTATCAATAAGATATAATTAATTTAATTGATAAAGATAAAACCAATACAGATATTTATTTGTACTCTGGAGAGTTATTTCATCAATGAGCTATATTACAGAAGGTATCAAACAGCACATCTGGATACTTACTCAGAAGGAGTTATTTTTCAGCCACAAGGCTTTAACAAACTCTAAGATTCAAGCATGACATACACACATACTCATACTCACACTCCAAGAGATCAAGAAAAAAAATCAAAAGTCTGTGAGTAGGTTCATTTTGAAAAACCAAACGATGCACAGAGATTCAAATACTTTGCCTAGCAGATGCTGCAAGATCTGGTGTGAGGGGCCTGTGAGCACGTAGGGAAAGCACTTAGAAGAAGCCACACGATCCACTCAGGTAGAATCCTCACCACTTTTCCCCACTTGTGTCTATGAACAAAGACTGTTTGAATGGGTGGTTCTTACCAGTAATTCTCAAACTTTAATGAGCATATAAACTAGAGATGTTATTAAAATGCAGATCCCACTTCTGTAAATCTTGGGAAGGGAACTAAGAAGCTCATAGATGATCCAAGGACCTCATTTATAAGTTGTAAACATTATGTCGTTGATCATTAAGTTACTACATGAAAAGAAATGTGCTTTTACATGGGTAAAAATAAACTAGAAATTATGATGATTGGAGACTCCATTGAATTTGCACTGTGTAATAAGGGAGCATCTAGCTTCGTGTAGCTATTTACACTTATATTCAAATAATTTAAAATTGAACGAGATTTAGAATTCATTCCCTCAGTTACATTACCCACATTTTAAGTGCCCAATAGCCATATGTGGCTACTGGAAACTATTTTAGACAGCAAAGAGGAACATTTCCATTTACATAGAAAGTTCTACCAGATAATGCTATCCTGAACAGTTTGGTTATCAAACAAATATTGAATAATATGTGGTTCATTCCATTTTGAAGCAAATCAAACTTTGAAGTTAAATTTTCAACTGTCATCTGTAAAATTCCAGACATCCTTGTTCAGGAAAAACAAACAAGGAAAGGTCAGGACAACATGATACCCATTAATAAAGGAAGCTTACATTTCTTCTTCCCAGAGAAGTGCAGCACAACTCAACCTCAGATGGAACATAATATTAATGGGCTAAAAGGGAAAAATGGGTAACAGAGAGCAGCTGAAACTAAACAGAGCAGGCACCATGCTCTGCATGATCCCTGCAAAACCTATTTTCATTACCCTTTAGTCTTATCAGTCACTCTCTTGACTTGATGGTAAAACTAACACCCCTAAGGAAGAAAAAACAAAACAAAAAAGAAAGACTATGTGACTCAGACCACTCTTTGTGTTCAGCTTTATCTGGAACATTCAACGCTGACTATTCAACAGCGCCAAAATACAAACAAAAGAAAACAAGGAGGACAGAGGTAATGAAAACGTTAGCTCTGGGTCCCCAGTATTTGGAGGCCTACCAGCTCCCTTTCTACCTCCTCAAACCTCAACAGCGACACCAGTGGAAACCATGATGACAGTGATAGCTGTAATAACTGCAGACTTACGGGGGTGGCTGCCTGTCCCTGTCCCGCTTCAAGTTTCAATGACCATCACGAAGTTTCCTTCAGCTGTTGCAACCAAGCTTTCCAAATGGGGCTCCTGATGTCAATACTGACATCTCTACTGTCACCAGGGGCTCTTCCCTTCCAAGCCCACCCCAGATGCTGAAAATTAGAATTCTGTTTGACTGATTATATGGCTATGTTGGAATTTGGAAAATACCTAAGAGGTTTGTCACACTACCATCTCAAAAAACTAAAAATCAAAAATTAAAATTAGAATAAAAAGTTCTCCTTAAACTGAACCTGAATTTTCTCTTGGGTTTAGTATAAAAGAAAAGAATTTGTTCACCTCTGCACAAATAATAATTCCCTCAGATCACAGCTTTCATGGTTTCTGAGAAATATACATTTATACTTCCATTAGCAAGTTCCTCTTTCCTTTAAGCATTCCTAATTATGCATTCATAACTGATTAATATATAGCCTGCAGTGGTGCTGAGTTAGGAAAAGATGTTAAGTGATAAGTTTATAGAAATCCTTCCTTTCCACAATGATATGTTAAATACTCAGGTAGCATGTTTCTGGACTGACTTTCATTACTACTAACCTCAAGTCTTACCATGACCTTTGTGACTCCCAAGCACTAATGTCCAACTTGTGACCCAACTTCAGCTTTTTGCTTTCACCTTGGCATAGCCCTGGGAGAGGCTTTTTCTCAGAATTTGATCTGAAACTCTGCCCTGCTTTTAACAAAACGAACCACACTCTCTGCATCGGTTCATTTCTAAGACACCACTGAACTCCACGATTACCTGTTACACCCAGCTCTTAACAGAGAAGAGAAAAGATAAAGTATTGATGCATCTCCACTCTTGATGAAGACTTGGAAAGATTCTGTAAATGAAATCCCACCATAATTAGATTTCATAGGAAACATAAGAATTGTATATAATTATAGTGACCTAGTTTCCCATAGTTAATGTAAATTCAAGAAACTAAACTAGTAAATTCATTCAGACTGAGTGAAAAATAAAAAAAACATGCCCTGTCCACAACTTTCCCCTTTCTACCTTTCCATATTCTAGACGTCTCATACTACATTCACCTACCCTGCCTTGCATCCCACCTTCTCAAGTTCATCCGCCACTTGAATTATTCCTACACATTCTCATTTATAGACCCATCAAAAGTACTATCTGCTAGGTACTTAGCACATCTTCAAAAAGTCTTCTCTGATCTAATCACTTAAGTCTGTTCTCTCTGCCTCTGTACTTTCAGAAGATGTTATCTTTCCCAATATTAGAACATTTATCAAATTTTGAATCTGAGTGTCTTCCTTATTACTTGTGAGCTCTCAGTCAAAATTTTATTATGTCATTTTTCTTTCTCTCCCAGAACTCAACACACTACACGGGGAAAGACCCACAAGACACACTGATCCCCCCTCCCCATTGCCACCTGTAGCTGTGGAAATGGAGACCTGACTCCAGACTTGGGCCTTTGGGGTCAGCAGTCCCTGGAGCCTGGTGGTAAGTGGATGACTGAGCTCATTTCTTGGCCTACTGAGTGGACTCGATCCTGTGTGGACTTGATGGAAATCAGAATATCTGTGTCCTCAGTGACCCTGGTTTGAAATCCTTGTGAACCTAGAAGCCAGGAAAGAAGTACAGCAGACATAGTCATGTGCCTTCCCAAATCAGTAAATTTGCAACTAACTAAATCCCTTTTATAAAAGCCATTCCATTTAGCAGCCTTAGCAAGCTAAAACATAACTTTAACTTTCTGGTTTTGCATTTGCAATTTCACAAAATGTACAATGTGTGGGGGATTTTAAATTGCTTATAACTTTGCCTTAGGGAAAAAACTATACAAGAAGAAAAAGTTAGTTTGTTATATTTGGAATGCACCTAAAACACATGTGTTACTGCTGTTTTAAAAGAGCACTATCATCATGAATGTTCCAAGCTGATTTTTCATTTGGTAGCAGGCTTAAGTAGCTTATCCAATTCATGTAGGCATAAAGCAAGGAGAAAGTTATATTGCTTTTCCTCTTAAAGTAAATAAATAAATAAAATGCTTGTAAGCTGCTTTTCAACCTTGAGAAAATGGGCTTCAGAAAATCTGAATAATAAAATTAAGACAAACAATCAGAACTGCAGATATTAGAGATTTTACATTAGTTTCACAAGACAAGGGAACAATCCATGACATCTGTGTCTTAAAAGATCAGTAAGTGCAAGGCATCAGTGGCTAAGAGAGTTCAAATAGAGTCTAGAGGCTATTCTGGAGGCTACTGTTACACAAGCTTCAGCTAGATATTATTAATTACTACAAACTCTAACCAAAATCATTCTTGTTAACACTAAAGAACACTTGGGCTCTATCTGAGACTCTACGAAAGTTTCACATACTAAGATAGTAATCTTTCCAGAAGCCTACAACCTCCAGATGAGTTCCTAGGCCAGATAAGTCCTACAACCTCCAGATGAGTTCCTAGGCCAGATAAGTCCTGAAACCTAGAGAAGCCAGTCTCTCCAAGAACATCACCAAATTCCACTCCTAACCTATATTATTGATTGTTCCCTTGTCTTGTGAAACTAATGTAAAATTTCTAATATCTGCAGTTCTGATTGTTTGTCTTAATTTTATTATTCAGATTTTCTGAAGCCCATTTTCTCAAAGTTGAAAAGCAGCTTACAAGCATTTTATTTATTTATTTACTTTAAGAGGAAAAGCAATATAACTTTCTCCTTGCTTTATGCCTACATGAATTGGATAAGCTACTTAAGCCTACTACCAAATGAAAAATCAGCTTGGAACATTCATGATGATAGTGCTCTTTTAAAACAGCAGTAACACATGTGTTTTAGGTGCATTCCAAATATAACAAACTAATTTTTTCTTCTTGTATAGTTTTTTCTAACATGAAAAAGTTAGAAAGGGTAGAGTTCAAATACCACTAAAGATTGGGAGGAGGATCAAAGAAGAAGGCGGAGCTACAACAGAGAAGATAGGATTTAGCAAATGCATATGACTGCTAATCATTATATTGATTATTCTTTTAGTCTCCAATGTCTTAGAGCAGCTAGAAGGAAAAACCTAAAGTTGTAGAACAGTAACCTATACCAAACTCTGAAATCTGTTCTATAACTACTTGTTACGACTCACTTTGAAATTTATTGCTTTTTTGTATATATATATATATATATATATATTATATTTCATAATAAAAACTGCTTTAAAAATCAGCAAGTGCAGATAATATTCCAAACTGTTTTATAGTAATAGTACTAGATTACATATTTTTATCCAAAATTTTGGATAAATTTTTTTTTATCCAAAATACTGGAGATGAGACTGAGAATTCTTTGGTAAGCATCTCATGGACCACTCTATCAAAGTTAGATTTATGGTACAAGTAGTACTTGTTTTTCCTGAGGATTCCTTTCATGAGTGCTTAGGGAGAACTGTAGTTTCAAGGTTAAGAACTGGAATTCAATTAGTAAATATCAAGAAAAGAGTAACCCTCAGGGAATGTTTACATGAAAAAGACCCAAGAGGATTTTAACTGGTGGACTCTGAACATTAGGTTGCATCTTTGCATCAAATATCTGATGTGCATTGCTGGAAGGTAAAACAATAAACAGTTAGAGCTGGTGGACCAAAAGACTGAAATCCAAGAATCTTCTTCTTAGCCAACAAGATAAACTTCCTGCATGTCAGGAAAAAGCTAGACATTCTCAGATATGCAAAGAATCAAGACAGTCAGTAAATTAGTAAAACACCTATGTGGCCCATCCAAGGAAAACAACTTGCATAGTATTCTAGTGGCAGGGGAAAAGTAAAAATCCTGCAGAAATGAAAAAGAACCACAAAACAGACGAATTCCTCCCATACCACCCCATTTGTTTATGACAGAAACTGAACTTAAGTCTCTTGACTGAGGAGGGTACTCTTAAATTAGGAATTCCTCTCTTGCAAACCTCAAAAACAGTATGTGAAACAAAGCAATAATGGAGCAGCATTTTTAAGAAACTAAGGAATGGAAGTGAGAAGCAAGGGTTTTATATCCATTCAAGCTGTTCATCCAAAATTGAGGGTATAGAAAAAAGTTGTTTTTTAAATGGAAGAACTCAGACAATATTGTACTTTCAAAAACACTTCCTGATGAATTTACTAGAGCAGAAGTCAGGAAATAGTAAATATTTTCAACTTTGCCAGTCATAATTACTTAACCTGTTGAAAGCAGACAACCTGTAAACAAATGGGCATGGCTGTGTTCCAATAAAACTTTATTTACAGTGGCTCAGTGGCAGAATTCTTGCTGGAGACCCAGGTTCAATTCCCAGTGTCTGCCCATGCAAAAAATTTTAAAAATAAAAATTTTTTTTACAAAAATATAGTTGACTCCTGCCCTAGAGGATGAGCTTCATTCAACCATGAGAAAGCTGGGAAAATTTAGGCAAAATGAGTGACAGGAAATACTTAATATTTAATCATAGACTTAAGACGAAAACAATGGTGGAAGAATACTGTATGAATGTTGAATGTTCCGAAAAATTGGGGGAAAAGAGACAAAGAGGATAGATGATAATTAGGAATCAATGGAGTCCATCTGAAATGGACAAATTCACAGAGTGAAAGTAGAAAACAAGGAATTAAGGTCACCATAAAAGGGAGTGGGCATTACACTCCCCTCTATATGAGACATGGCATCTAGGGACATAAGCCTCCCTGGCAATGTGGAACATGACTCCCAGGGATGAGCCTGGCCCTGGCACTGTGTTATTGACAACGCCTACCTGACAAAAAGGGAAGAAAGAAATGTAACAAAATAAGGTATCAGTGGCTAAGAGATTTCAAATAGAGTGGAGAAACTGTTCTGGTGGTTACTCTTAAAGCAAGCTTCAGCTAGATATTGCTAATCGCCATGGTATGCCAAACCCCAACCAACAGTACTCCTATAAACCCTGAAGAATACTAAGTGCTCTATCTGAAACTCTATAAAAGTTCCACTCACTAAGTTTATTTTTCAGAAATCTAAATCCTCCAGATGTTTCTTAGGCCAGATAAATCTTGAAACACAGAGTTACCAGTCAAGAGCATTAACCAGTTGCATCCCCAATCCTATTATGTTGACACCCCTATTCAACATGAAGAAATTAGAATGGAAATTGCCTAAATGTCCCTAAAGAGTGGGAGAAGGATCAAAGGAGAAGGTGGAGTTGTAACAGAGAAGATAGGATTCAACAAATAAGTATGACTACCGAATTAAATTAGTATTTCTTTTTAGTCTGCAGTGTCATAGAGCAGCTGGAAGGAAATACTTGAAATTTTGGAACTGTAACCTATACCATACTTGGAAATTTCTTCTAAAACTTCTTGTTAAAATGTAGTTTAAAACTTATAACTTTTTTGTATATATGTTATATTTCACAATAAAAAATGTTAAAAAAAAAAAATGGGATGGAAAGGAATGGAAGTTAATCCAAAGGTTAACTTCTCACAGACCCACGTTAAGCTGCTAACATAGCTTTTCAGAAGATTCAGTGACTCTTTCTATAATATAACACAATGTTATAAGCCCACAAGTCCCCAAAGACAGGGAAGAAACTGAAAGAAAATTTGAAGTGAGAAAGAACGACCCCAAGAAATGAAATGAAGAAGAAAAGGACATGGGCTCCAATCAAGGGGACACTCACTTTAGCAAGAACCAGGGTACACCCACTCTACCTGAGTTGTCTCAAATTTCTTATTTGGGCAAGAAGAATCTACAGACTCTGCCACTGTACCTCACTACCCAAATGTGAAGTGGTAAGCCATGACTAGCCCCCCACTAACTAATATAATAAAAGAAAAAGTCATACTTGTTCTAGTTTGCTAGCTGCTGGAATGTGATATACCAGAAATGGAATAGCTTTTAAAAGGGGGAATTTATTAAGTTGCTAGTTTACAGTTCTAAGGCTGTGGAAATGTCCAAATTAAAGCAAGTCTATAAAATGTCCAAATTAAGGCACCAACAAGAGGTTACCTTCACTCAAGAAAGGCCAATGAAGTTCAGGGTTTCTCTCTCAACTGGAAAAGCACATAGTGAACACTGCCAAGTCTGCTAGCTTTCTCTCCAGGCTTCTTGTTTCATGAAGTTTCTCCAGGGGTGTTCCTCTCCAAAGGTCTCTGGCCACATAGGCTCTCTCTCATCTGACATGGATCTCTTTCTTTTCAAAATGCCTCCTCTTTTAAAGGATTCCAGCAAAGTAATCAAGACCCATCTGGAATGAGTGGAGTCACATCTCCCTCTTTCACCAAGGTTAATACCCATACTTGCGTGAGTCACATCTCTGTGGAGATAATCTAATCAAGTTCCCAACCTACAGTTCTGAATGGGGATTAAGTAAAATGGTTGCTCCCACAAGATTGGATTAGGGTCAGAGTGTGGCATTTCTAGGGTACATAAATCCTTTCAAACCCGCAAAATACTCAAAGCTCTTCCATACACATTAACACATTCCATCTTATGTACTATGTAAGGTAGACAGAGTAGTAATTTTATAGATGAAGACAGAAAGTCTCTAAAATGAAACAAATTTTCTAAAGCCACATAAGTAATTTAGGGCATGCCTGTTGGATACATTTTCATTGTTGTAGAAGTGAGATTTCCAAACTTTGGCTACCAGGTATTATCTCTGTTCAAACATTTTTTAAGTTGGGTCGAAGAGAGCAGCAAGTAGCTCCTGACGTGAAGGTAGGAACCAGAGACCGACCACTCAGGTAAAGTAGAGTAGGGAAGGTGAAAGTGGGCAAGCCCTGAAGGTAGTAATTTTGTGATGGATAGCATCAGATTTCTGTGGAAGTGGAGAGTCTTTTCCTCTAACACCAAAAACTCTGCCTTTTTAAAACAAACTCTTCAAACATAATGACAATCAGAAGATGAATTATAATCATTCAAGTGAAGTAAAAGTAAAGGACTCCATGCTACAGTCCTATGCAGGAATGAGAGGGTGTTGGAACTCATTTGAGGTCACCACACCAGTCATGGTAGAGAATGTCCATTACATAGGAATAAAGAAAAAAGTCAAAGTCCTTTGAGCTCCCAAATATAAAACCTCAAGATATTTTGACCATTAAAGAAAATACTATTTCTGGACTAATATTCAGGATGTCCAGCCATGAGCAACAGCTACTTTTCATGAACAATGTTTGTTGGCAATTATGCCTAACCTAGCATTGTGATATTTTATAGGAATTCCCCCCAAAGAATATAGCTATATGGTAATAAATGGTCTGGTAGAAAAGATCTTCCAAAATAAAGCAAACATCCTAACCAAAAGAGGGAAAACAATTATAACAAAATAACGTATTACTGGCTGAGAGAGTTCAAGAGGCTATTCTGGAGGCTACTCTTACCCAAGCTTCAGCTAGATATTGCTATTTACCATGATTTGCCAAACCCCAACCAACATCATTCCTGTCAATCCTAAAGAACACCTATGGCTCCATTTGAAATTCTACAAAAGTTCCATGCACTATGATTACTTTCCAGAAATCCACAACCTACAGATAGGTTTCTAGTAGGCCAGATAAGTCCTAAAACCCAGAAGGGTCAGCATCTCCAGAGCATCAAGTACTTCCATCCCCCGTCCCCATATTATCAACAGCCCTTTCCAGCATGAAAAAGTTAGAAAGAGCATAGCCCAAATACCCTTAAATACTGGGAGAAGGATCAAAGGAGAAGGTGTAGTTATAACAAAAAAGATAGGATTTAACAAATGAGTATGACTGCTGAATCATTATATTGATATTTCTTTTAGTCTCCAGTGTCATGGAGCAGCTAGAAAGAAAAACCTAAAATTGTGGAACTGTAGCCCAAACCAAACTCTGAAATCTGCTAACTACTTCTTACAGTGTGCTTAAAAATGTATTGCTTTTTGTATATATGCTTATTTGACAATAAAAAATAAGGTAAACATGTTCACAACAAGTTTTATATTCTTTGACATTTGGTATAAAATGATAAAGAAAACACCTACATAAGCCAACATGTAACAGATTTAACTGATACACTTAATAACAAGGGAGAAAAAAAATACATGTTGTTACTACATAAGAATTTTTATATACCGAATGTGGTTAAAGTGAATAGGTGAAGTTACAGTAAATGACTGAATATAAATGGGAAGAAGAACCCGAAAAATCCCTAAAGTCAAAGAGAAAACAAAACAAAATGATGAAAAGAGTCAAGTGAA
Organism: Tamandua tetradactyla; assembly: GCF_023851605.1. Lineage (NCBI taxonomy): Eukaryota > Metazoa > Chordata > Mammalia > Pilosa > Myrmecophagidae > Tamandua > Tamandua tetradactyla. Next base: position 20,513,282 of record NC_135348.1, on the reverse strand, counting down.
ACAGAAAAAAAAAAAGCAAGACAGTAAATGGGAATATCTATTCATCACAAATAGTTTTCCTGGTTTAACCTTGGTTGCAAGAATACCATTTCATAAATTTATGTAAATAGTATTGCATTTTGCTTCAGTAAATGTACAAAAAGAGTTTGATTTTTATGAGAAGAAATATGAATATGTCATTAATTAATTAGGATGTTGGGACTGTGGTAATTTTTAAGATTAGACTATTTTTTTAACATTGGGATATGTATGTATAAATATATATATAAATGCACATGTGTGTATGTTTGTGTATAGTTTTCTTTAAGAGAGCTGGCAAGTATCTAGAGATCTTACACTTGTCAACTGTGGATTTCTAGGCCAAATTGGATAATTTAGTAAAGAGATAAAATATATACGAAGAATAAGTAACCAGGTTGCAAATTAGAATACTCTCTTAACTAGCCCATAAAAGATAGATCCAAGGAACTACTGAAAGTGACACCTTGCCCTCACCCAACCCCTGCTACCCCCATGTGTTGGCCTTTATAAACTGTAGACCGTGGCTGATTAAAAGAGAAAAACAGAAAAACCACTACCTCCTTTCTTATAAAGGGAAGAAACTAAAGACTTAGTTATATAGTTACAGAGTTGATGTATAGAGTGAGAGAAAGAGTGTGTGTATGTGTGATTGTGTGTGTTTTTGTGTATGTATGCTTTAATGCAAAGTTAAATCAAAAGCTACTTGCCAGACAATTAGAACCTAGAAGCAAATAGCGAATTTTTGACTCTGGGAAAAATGTCAAAATAAATTATAGTTTATCCTGAGAAGTAAATCTATTATTACTTATTTATTATTTCTACTTGATTATTTAAGAAAAAGAAATAGAAAAAGAATGAGAATTTGATACAGCTTTTGGTTAGAGACAGGCATAAAACAATAATGTTGAAATAAAAATTAAAACCCAGAAAAGCAGAAACAAATATCCTAACCACAAAGGATAATACAGTTACTGTGATTGAGCTCTACGCTAGCCCTAAGGTTCTTGGCAGTCAAGACTCAAAGGAAAACAAAGAGAATTATATAATGCCACTGTAGGAAAGCATACAAACAATTCAAGGGAGAAAACCTTTATTTCTGGTAGTAAATTTTCCAAAAAGTATTAATCACTAGATTAAACAATAACTGATAACAGTTGAGTTCTTTAGGAAAGAGTTACTTGCAGTTGTAATTCGGAGAGATCCCTATATCACATCTTGGCTTAAACTTATTATGCAACTTTTATTTATGAGGGGTTAATATGTATGCTAAAGGCGCTGTAATTTTATTATTATAAAAATGCATAAAAGCATGGACAATGTGTTAAACCCTTACCTTCATCTCTCAGTTATTTGCCATTTCAACCAAATGCAGCTTCCAGTCACGTGGTAGCATCTAATAGAATTGATTTTCATCTTCAAATCTAAGGGATATAGGAACTGTCACAAGCTTCATAAATAAATGTGCATTCTATATAGAACAATAGTGCCAATGGGATTTTAAGACAGCTTGGATATTTTACTATAGTCCAAAGCTATTTCAGGTGCAATGGGATTTTTCCATTTTGATGGCAGAAGTTGGTGAATTGTTTGGTTATTTCTTTGGAATCATGAAGATAAGTACCTCTACTAAAGTATAAGGCTTCCCCATAAATAAAGGCTAAAGAAAAGGTTAGGTATTGGAAGATTAATATATACCAACAGACAAAACAAGGAAATGCAGATATTAAGGGAACAGATGCCAATAGTGACACTTATGAAGGTCACAAGAAAGAGATGCCGTGGGATTTTCAGAGAAAAGTTAAAGATTAGAGAGATATTATTGGAAATTGTTTAAGAGCCTTTCTGGAAAGCAGAATCCAAGAACAAAGAGGAAAAACAACTTGCAGAGAATAAGAAAACAGGACTTCTGAATAACTGAGGGCTACTTAGGATTTAAGGAAAGGTATATAATTCTAACATATATAGTATATCAAGTTTATGTTATGTGAAAACAGGAGCAATTACATTTGCAGTGGATTTAAAGCCTTGTGAACATTTCTGGTATAGCCAAACAAACTGAAAAGGAAAAGGATACTGTAGGTGACTGAGTACAGAAATAAGGAAAGAAAAGAGAGAGAAGATGAAAAGCTCCAGATTAAACAGGAAAAAGCATGGGTTTGTAGTTAGACTCATTTGGACATGAATCCCTTTTTGCCATTTGCTGGCTCTGTAATATAGACCAAGTTACAAAATTTCTCTGAGCCTCAGTGTCCTCATTGGTAAAATAAGAATAACAACAGCATTATAATTGGAATTATTGTTGGAAGCACAGTGCCTCCCGCAAAGAAGATTAATGATGCAGTAGAGCACGGAAAAAGGAAGAGAGAGACAGGAAGAAGAAAAGAAAAGAGAAAGAAAGGAATGAAAAAAGGAGGGAAGGAGGGAGGAAGGGAGGGAGGTTGAAAATTCCAATTAGGGAGCCTGGGAAGACCAAATAAATTAGAGGAGAAAGCCACGTCATATGTTATGTAATACACACACACACACACACACACACACACACACACGCACACTAGTAATTTCCCTTAGAGATTACTGAATTCTATAGACAGGTATACTGAGGCCCAAAGTGGTGCTAGCTCAAAGTCACATTACAAGTTTGCAATAGATCTCTTCTCTGGAAAAAACCTATTATGGTTATTCTAGATAAGAAGACAATGTCAGACAAGGTTGGTTGATATATTTGTAGGATAAATTGGGGATGAGCATTTGCCCTGGATGGCCTGAAATTCCAAATATAATTGCTTCAGTTTTCACATGTCTTTGCTCTAGTCACTTGAAGCCTCTCATCTAAATTTAATGACTAATATTTCATATTCTATTTAAATACAAACCTAAAGAATCTACTGAACATTTTGTTCATTATAAGATTGCCAAGACCGGACATGTAGCTCTTTGGAATAAATAATCTTTACACCTTTGTTACTTTAACCACTGTCTCTGAAGACAATTTAGCCCAGACATGTCAGTTAACACCAGAATCATTAGTTCTTGGCAGACATAGCCAAATCCTTTTTGATACCTTCTCCCTTATTCTAGCCAAATCCTGGCAGCTATAATCACAGAGATCCTTTTCATTGTCCTATAATCTGGTTGTTATTCTTAAATTGAAGCCAGAAAGAGTATTTCTCAAGGGAAAAAAAAAGTCTTTTTCTGAGAAAAAGAAATTATGTGTTCCTACCAAACTAGGCATATTGTTGAATAGATCTATTTGTAGAGGGTATTAAGAATATGTTTCTGCTCTTTCTCTCATTGTTAAAAAGTCCAAACCACTAAAAAAACATTTGGAATGGGATTTTGGTTTGTACACTTATTTATGTATCAGCATATGCAATAAAATCTATCTGGTGAATTCCATGTTAGGAAAATGTGAGAAGGGACTTGGTTTTATCATTTAACCAGATTTCTTGACTTCTTACTTGGTGACTCTGGCAGGTTGAATTATGTTCCCCAGCAAACTCATGTGCTTAATCCTAATCCATGTCTTTGTGGGTGGGAACCCATTGTAAATATATGTACCTATATGTTTTTAGATGTATGGCCCAGGAATTGAACCCAGGTCTCCCACGTGGAAGGCGAGCATTCTACCACTGAACCACCCATGCACTCTGTAAATAACTTTTGAAGATGTTATTTTTAGTTAATAAATGACCAACTGAATCAGGGTAAATCTTAATTCATATTACTGGAGGCTTTATAAAGAGACACGAAAGTCACAGAAGTCAGAAAGGAAAGGAAATGATGGGAGGCAGAAATAATGAGCCAAGGAACCCCAAGGATTACTGGAAGCCAACACCAGAATGCTACAGATTCTAGGAGAAAGAAAGCCTTGCCAATAACATGATTTTGGACTTCTTCTCACCTCAAAAACTGTGAGAGAGTAAAGACTGGTTAATTAAGCCAATCCATTATGGGGTATTTGTCATAGCAGCCAGGAAAACTAAGACAATGACCACTATCAACCTCACTGCAATCCACAAACACTAGCTATATGGTGACTTCAGAACCTTTCTTATCTTCACAAAGATCTGTAAGACAGTTTCCTCTCTCCTCCTAAGAAGTTTGCCATCTACAGGAGGATGTAAAATTTAGTTTAAAAGATAATTATCAACACAAGAATACATCATTCTGCAAAATGAGTGGTTTAGTCCATAAACATTGGGTTAAGAGGAGGAACATAAGATAGTTAGAAAAGACCTACATTATTATCATCATCACCATCATATTTCAGATATACAAAAATATCTATTAAGTGCCAAGGGCTAGCTTAAATTCTATATATGCAGCAACTTATTTAATTTTGACAACAACCTACTAGGTGGGTAACAGTATTCTCCCTTACAGATGAGGAAGTTGAAGCTCAGAAAGGTTAAGTGACTTGCCCAAGTCATACAATGAGCAAACAGAAGAACTGGACATTCTGGCTTCACAATGAAAACTCAGAGAGAACCAAAAGAAGCATGTTTTGATCTTATGTTGAAGGATGGATAATATTTCACTAAATGCAGAGGAGACTGGTGGGAAAAGGTATGAATCAAGGCAAAGAGGAGAGAAGATTCACAGTTGTTTGGAATGGAGAAATATAAAATTAGAAAGAGCGGCTGCTCTATCTTATCAGTAACCCCAGCAACAGCAACAAAGAACACTGAAAGCTTTAAGCAAGAAATAGGCAAACCAAGTGATATTTTAGGGAGATGAATCTGGCGATTATGTGTAGAATAGATTCAAATGGCTAGAGAACCAGTTAGCAGACTTTGATGATAAGCCAGATGAGCAGATGTAAAAACTTGAGCAACGGTAATGGAAAAGAAGAGATGAATGAGAAAATGACAAACAGAATTAAGATCTCAATCACTGAATAAATCTGAAGGGCCAAAAAGAAACAAAGAAACTAAGAATCAAATATGGCTCTAAACTAAACCTGGACTAATAGAAATATATCACTATTAACAGAAATTAAGAGATCTGTTTTACTAAGAAAATTGTAAATTAGATCAAACATGTCCCTGAAGCCATTAGTTCTCCTAAACAAAACACAAAGTTCACTCTGTGTTATTATTTCTGTCTCCCACAATTCATATTTTTATTTCCCAAGACTTAGTCTTTGACCATCTTTTCTTCTCTCCCATCCTTTTATCCTTCAAACAGCTACCCATTCTCATAGCTTCAGTGTTACTTTCTATCTTCATAATTCCTTAATTCCATATCCATCACCAGCCTTAGATGATCTCCTCTCTAGGGTAATAATGTTCCCACTTGAAGACACATCTATTGTCATGCTTTCCAGGGCTGCTATAATAAATACCACACACTGGTTGGCTTAAACTACAGGAACTTGTTGTCTCACAGTTTCAGCAGCTGAAAGTCCAAAATTGAGGTAACAACAGACCGTGTTTTCTCTTAAGTCCGTTGCACTCAAATGGTGGCTTGGCAGCAATCCTCTGTCACGATGATCTGTCTCCTTCAGTCTCATCCTCCGTCATGCTCATTCCTCCTGTGGCTTCTACTAGCATGTCCAAATTTCCTTTGTTTATAAGGACTTCAGCCATATTGGGTTAAGGCTCATCCTAGATTTAGTTTGGCCTCATCTTAATAGGGTGAAAATCCCAGTTACAAATGTGTTTGCACCTGCAGGACCTGGGTTAGAATTTGAACATGTATTTTGTATAGGACATGATCCAATCTACCACATCTACCATCTCATATTAACACTTTTCAAATAAGTGATGTAATGGTATACCAGGCAATGAAGCTGCTTCCTCAGGGAAAGGGTAAGCCTATATGGATAACCCACCTGCTCATTAGTTCTCAATCCAGGCTATGCTTTAGAATCAGCTATGAAGTACTGAAATTCACAAGTGCCAAGTCTGTATCCCACAGTCTCCAGGATAGGATCATAAACTTGGTATATTTATAAACCACAGGTCATTCTATTGTGAAGTGAGAGTTGAAAATCACTGACCTATGATGAGATTGAACAGTAGAGCTTATTGCTCTAGGTATGGGAGCAATATCAAAAATAGGACAATTGAAAGTTGGAGTCAGGTTACAGAACAAAGATCAGTTTTTTGGATGAAACAACCCCAGCAAACATGTAGGAGTGTTAGGTACACAGAAGATTAGAAACGGGTTGCTAATTCAAAATCGTGTGTTTTCAATGACAAAGTCATGAGAAATAGAGGCAACACTATGGTTTAGATCAGTGATTCTCCACATGTGACCCCCAGACCAGCAGCTTCAGCATCACTTAGAAATGTCTCATACCACACCTGACCTACGAATCAAAAACTTTGGGTGTGAGGCCCAGCAACCTATATTTTAATGTGTCCTATAGGTGATTGTGATAAACACTAAAGTTTGAGAAACACTGGTCTATAATTTCTGAGCATGGGCAGAGGGAGAGGACCTAAGAGGAGAGGATGTTGTCTTGGGACCTCAAGTAGTTTCCAAGATCATGTGGAATGTTTTAATTAAGTAACCATGCAAATGCCATGAAGAAGTTTCATCTAATACTAAGGAATTATTATAATAGGCAGTATTCATTGACAGCAGCTCAACTAAGTTAGAAATCAATATTAAAAATCTTGTAAGAAAAACACTTAGAAACTAAAATTCATACTTTAAAATAATTCATTGGGGAAGTAAAAATCATAGTAAAAATAATAATTAAAAATAAAATAAATCATAGTAAATTATAAAAATACTTAGAACTGAATGCTAAAAAAAAACTGCATATCAAATGTATGTGTCACAGATAAAGTGGTACTTAAAGGGTCAATTATAACCTTAAATACATACACTGGAAAGATCAGGGTTAAAAACTGATGAATTAATGTTGAGCTGTGTTCAGTAGCCTTGATTTTTGAAGACAATTCTATAAAGATATAACTTTTACAATGTGACTGTGAGATTGTGAAAACCCTTTGTCTGTTGTTTCTTTTATCCAGGATATGGATGGATGAGTAAAATGATATGGAGAAAAAATAATAAATAATAGTGGGGATAAAGGATAAAATAAATTGTGTAGATGGAAATGCTAGTGGTCAATGAGAGGGAGGGGTAAGAGGTATGGGATATATGAGTTTTTCCTTTCTTCTTTTTATTTCTTTTTCTGGAGTGATGCAAAAGTTCTCAAGCATAATCAAGGTGATGAATACACAACTATGTGATGATATTGTGAGCCACTGACAATACACCATATATGGAATATGTTTGTGTGAAGATTTATCAATAAAAATATTTTTAAAAAATTAATGAGTTAAGATTCCAAAAACAGAAGAAATACACAATTTTCTAATCTTACCAAAATTGATTCATGAAGAAGTAGTGAACCTGAACAAGGTGGCTCCCCAAACCAGTATTAGCATCACTTGGGTGCTTGTTAGAAATGCCAATTCTCACCCAGAAGTACTCAATCAGAAAATATGGGAATGGAGTCCAGCAACTGTGTTTTAAAAAGCCTACTTAACAACAGACTATTGAGTTAGGCAAATGAAACCCATAGGCAAAAAAAAAAAAAAAAAAAAAATCTACCCATGGATAAAGCATGAAGCTGAGATGAATTTAAGGGTAAACTTTGCAAAAACTTCAAGAACCTGCAATTCCCTACCTTATCTAGCAAATGGAAAGAGGGAAAGTTACCTATGGTGGTTCAGAGTTGTATGTACCCTAGAAAAACATCTTCTTACATAAAATCCACTCCTTTGGGTGTGCACCCATTGTAAATAGGACCTTTTGATGAAGCTACTTCATTTGAGGTGCAGCCCAACTCAATCAGAATGGATCTTAATGCTATTACTGGAGATTTTATAGGCAGAATGAAATTTGACAGAAAGAGAAAGCCACAGGAAGCAAAGAAGCTAAAACAGAACCTGGAAAAGAAGAAAGAGATCAGGAGGCACTGCCATGTGTTTTGCTATGTGATAGAGAAACCAAGGATCATTGGCAGCCAGCCCCAGAATACCACAGTCTTTGGGGAGAAAGCAGTGCTCTGATTTGAACTTTTTCATACCTCAGAACCATGAGCAAATAAATTCCCATTATTTAAGCCCTAACACTGCATTGGTATTTGCTCAAACAACCTAGGTAACTAAAACTCTACCCAAATTATTTTATGAGACTATCATAACCTCAAATTCAAAACCAGACAAGAATAACATAAGAAAATATACATGGTCTATTCTCATAAAATAAATGTAAAGAAATCTTAATAAAATAGTAGCAAAGCAAAATTCTAATAAATCAAGGGGGTGGGAAACAATGAACAAAATGGGTTTGTTACAGGAATGCATGGATGGTTTAACAAAAGTAAATCTTTTAGTGCTATTCTTCACTTAAATAGCAAAGAAACACTTTTCTTCACATTAACAGACTAAAGGAGAAAACTAAGATGATCATCCCAACAGATGCAAACATGCATTCAATGAGATTTAATAATCAAACATGATTAAATTAAAAAATAGCAAACAAGTATAGGAGGGAAAATATTTTTGATTTTTGAACAATTTTTGAAGTAACTACCAAGATCTTAAGTTGAAATAGTATAACTACCAAAAATGTACAGGAGGGCGGGCAACAGTGACTCAGTGGCAGAATTCTCATCTGCTGTGCCAGAGACCTGGGTTTGATTCCTGGAGCCTGCCCATGCAAAAGAAAAAAAAAAGTTCAGGAGACATCAAACTTAATTACAAAATATTAGATACCTATTCTATAAAGCCAGAAATTAGTCCACATTACATGCTATCACCACACTTCAGTGCTACAATTTATGAGGAGTTCTAATTGGGTGCAGTAAGGCCAGAAAATGCAACAAGCATTATAAAGATGACTAAAATGAAAAAGTAAAATGGCAAAATTATAATTCCTGGTAAAAGATATCTAAGAAAATCTACATAAAACTATTAGAACTAATAAGATAGAACATCAAGTATGTTGGATTTTTTTTAAGTAACCGTATGGAAGAAATAAAATTTCTTTGCCTCACACCCCTGATAAAAATAAATCCTAGAAAAACTAAAAGACTTACATTCGAAAAAAGTAAAATTCTACATCTTTTATGTCTTTAAAAATTCAGGCCTGGACAGGATTTTTAAACATGATATAAAAAGCATAAACCATAAAGTAAAAGAATGATAAATAACTGAATTCAAATCCAAAACTTCAGTACAAAAATGGCAGTAGAAACTATGTTAGAAGACAAGTCTCAGACTGGGAGATAATATTTGCCACACAGAAAACCAAATTCTATAGCTCCTCAAGAAAAGGCAAAGAACTCAGTAGAAAAATGAGATACCAATTCTTACATAACCAATTGGAAAAACTTGTAAAGTCAGAGATGAACTGTGGCTGCACTGCTGGTGAAAGTTTAAATGGGCTTAACCATTGTGTAGAGAATTTTGAAATACCTAATAATATTGAAATTACTTATACTCTATGCCCAAGCAATAACAATTCCAGGCACATACTTTTAGAACAAACTTGGTCAAACTGTCAGGTTCAATATATTAGTGAATCCTAAGACCAAATTTGTGGTGAGCTTCCTATTTTCCCCCTCTGGTATCTCCTTGCTTGGGCTCAAATGCACCTGAAACTTAGAACTGCAAGGCAAATTCAAGCAGAAAACACACTAAGAGAATCCCTCATTTCTGGCCTACAGAGTCAAAAAGGGGGTACCTATGGGTCAGAGAGAGTGGCAAAAATCCCCTAGCTTTTTTTGTTTTGCTTTTATTTTTCTGTTCACTCCTAATCCAGGCCCCAAGCAATCTCATAGAAACAGCCAGGTAGATGCCTAAAACTCCAAAGATGAACCCTTATGTCTAACCATAATTACTAGCTAAAAGTCCCTAAAACATGAGAACAATCTTTGTTACTCTTTTCCTCTCCCTATCCTCTCACTGCTTTGTGTTAGTTTGCAAGCTGCCAGAATGCAATATACCAGAACTGAAGTGGCTTTTTAAAAGGGAAATTTAAGAAGTTACAAGTTTACAATTCTAAGCCTATAAAAATGTCCAAACTAAGTTATCCAGGGAGAAATACCTTAATTCAAGAAAAGCTGATGGGTCTGGAACACTTCTGTCAGCTGGAAGTCATGTGGCTGACTTCTGCTGGTCCCTTGCTCCTGGGCTCCATTGCTTTCAGCCTGTGTTCCTATGGGGGTCCCTCACTTTGCTTCTCTGGGGCTGGCTTTCATCTCTTGACTTCCCTTGCCTCTCTTGAAGGCACATGGCAATGTCTGCTGGACTCCAAACAAGCATCTCCAAATATCTGTGTCCTGCTTTCTGTGTCGGCTCTGTCATTTCTGTCATTCCTCCAAAATGTTTCCTCTTTTAAAGGATTCCAGTAAACTAATAAAGACTAATCCTGAATGGGCGGATGTGAATCTTCATATAATCAAAAGGTCACATCTACAATTAGAATTGCCACATCTCTGTGGAGATAATTTACTCAAAAGATTCCAACCTACATTATTAAACCAGGATGAAAAGAAACCACTGCCTCCACATGAACCTGACTAGGTTTATATTAGAAAAGGAAAAAAAAGGCATCAAATTAACAATCTAGGCTTTCACATATAGAAATTAGGAAAAGTAGACAAAAATAAGCCCAAAGCAAGCAAAAGGAAGGGAATAATATACAGGAGCAGAAACTGAAATAAAAATTAGAAAAGCAATACCCAAAATAGATGAAACCAAAAGCTGCTTCTTTGAAAGATCAATAAACATTATGTATCTCCAATCAGACTAAAAAAGCAAAATGAGAGAAGACAAAATTACCAATATCAAGAATGAAACAAGGATATCACTACAGATCCTAAAGACATTAAAAGGACAATAAAAGAATACTGTGAATAACTCTACACATAAGTCCAACAATGTAAACAGATCAATTCCTTGAAGATCCCAAACTATTAAAACTCATTCAAGAAGAAATAGTCTAAATAGTCTACAAAATAAATTGAATTCATCATTTAAAACCTTCCTGTAAGAAAACGAGAGGGTCAACTAGTTTTACCAGTGAATTCTACCAAACAGTGAAAGAAGAAATAACACAAATTCTACACAATCTCTTCCAGAAAATATGCAAGAGGAAACTTTGCAACTCATTTTTTTGAGGTCAGAAATATCCTGGTATCAAAACTAGACAAAACTAATAGGAGAAAAGTAACAAGCCAATAACCCTCATGAACAGAAACAGAAAAAAAAACCTCAACAAAATATTATCAAATATTTTTTGTATTTAAAACACAAAAACAAGTGGAATTGATACCAGGAATGCAAGGTTGGTTTGATAACCCAAAATCAAGCAGCATAATGCCTTATACTAACAAACTAAAGAACAAAAGCACATTATTTTACCAATTGATGCAAGAAAATGATTTCACAATATTCAACATCCATTCATGATCAAAACTCCTAACAAACTGAAAATAGAAGTGAACTTCCTTAACTTGATAAAAACCATATCTGACATCATAATATATATATTATCATGTAGTGCTATATTATTAGTAGTATATTATATTACCATGTAATGCTAAAGAGTGTTTGAAATGAGTGTGTTACATCAACATGTTTCAACATAAATAAAGCTCAAAAATAAATTAATAATTAAAGCGAGTTATCAAAGGCTATATACAAGTAAGACATCATTTGTGTAAATTTTTAAAATACACAAAATAATAGTACACATTGTTTTTATGTAAATACTTATGTAATAAACTTATCAAATCATGGATTGTAAAAGTCCATATGAATTTCATAAAGTTTACATTTCATTAGTGAGGTAAGGAAAGGAATGTGGGGACTTCAAAGCGTATTTTTTTTTGTGAATTTTTTTTCTTTAAAAAAATGTATCTATTTCATTTCCTATGGCTACTGTAACAAATGAGCACAAATTAGATGGCTCAAAAGAACAGAAATGTATTCCTTGCCAGTACTGGAGGCCAAAAGTTCAACATCAGTTTCACTGGACCTAACCCAAGGTGTTTGAAAGGGCTCCACTCTTCCAGAAGTGTTCTTGCCTCTTCTGGCTTCTTCTGGTTGTCAGTATTCCTTGGTTTGTGGCTGCATCACTCCAATCTCTGCTTTTGTCATAACATCACCTTTTCCTACAAATAATCTCTCTCCCTTTGCCTCTCTTTTATCAGGACACTTGCCATTGGATAATCAGGATGATTTCCTCATCTGAAAATCCTCACTTTAATCACATCTACAAATTTTTTTTTTCTAAACAGGGTAACATTTACAGGTTCCAGGGATAAGGACATGGGCATATCTTTGGAGTCATCCTTCAAGCCACAGTCCCTGAATAGAGTATTTCAAGTTGTATCATTTTCTAAATCTGGATATTAAACACCAGGTGACATTTGAATAGCAACCTGAAGGACATGAGGGAGTAGTTTCTTAGGACTGCTATAACAAATGACCACAAACTTGGTGTCTTAAAGTAACAGAAGTTTATTTTCTCACAATTCTGGAGGTTAAAATTCCAAAATCATGGTGTTGTCAGGGTATACTTTCTCTATGGCTCTGGGGAAGAATCTTCTCTTGCTTCTGGTGGTGGCTAGGAACTCGGCTTTCCATTTTTTTTAGCTGCATAATTCCAAATCCTGCCTCCATACTCATGTGATCTTCTCCTTTGTTATCTCTGTCTCTGTGTCTCTTTTCTTCTAATAAGGATATCAGTCATATTGTATGAAAGGCCCACCCTATTCCAGTATGACTTCATCTTGATTTAACTAATTACATCTGTAGCAACCATACTTCCAAATAAGGCCACATTCTGAGGTAATGGGGGTTATGACTTCAATATATATATTTTGGGATATATAATTCTACCCATAGCAGGGAGCAAGCCATGTGGACAAGATCTGTAGAGCAGGCTGAGAGCTGGAAGCTCCAATAAGGGTCCTCAATGAACTCTCAGGAGAGGCTGGCTGGCTGAAGAAGGAAAGGTGATTGTCTCTTCTGAATCCTCCTTAAAAGCCTTCCAGTGATTAGATTAAGCATCACTCATTGCAGAAGACTCTTCCCTTCTGTGGATGCACCCAACGTGGTCATGATTTAAGTCCACAGAATGTCCATGGAATGCCCTCACAGCAACAGACAGGCCAGTGCTTGCCCAAACAGATAATCAGGCACCTCCACCTGGCCAAGTTGACACATGAACTTGACCATCACACTTGTTTTTATTATAACCTGGTAGTGAGGGTGTGGAGACATAGCAAACCCTTCTCACCTCTCTTGATAGTTACCACTATCTACCAAAAGAAACCAAGAGTTCTGCATGGCCGAATTAGCCTGGGCTAGTTCACATTAAGTAGATTTAAGAGAGATTGGAAAAAGAGAAATTGCAGACTGAGCACAAACAGTTCTTTCAAGAAATTTTGTAAAAGGGGAACAAAAAGATTGCTGCATTATTTTCAACTAGTAAAGAAAGTGAACTTCCTATCTATTTCCTTTCCTCCATATTCTTTGAAAGTACAACACCTCAAGACCCTGTAATACTCAAAAAAAAAACCATTAATATGTTTTAAGTTAATTCACATTCTTAATCTGTAATATTCTACATTCAAATGTGCACATATGCAATCTATTTATTATACCAAAGAGTTTGGCAAATTAGGAAATATATTTACATTAATAGAATTAGTTTTTAAATTCTTGGAGTTTTTGCCATTGGAATACAGCAGAGAGTTTTGGGCTTTCCATTCAGCATCTGTTACTCCATTCCGTTTCTGTGGACCACCAATCCTCTTCAGTTTCCACAAATGAACTCTCAACAGTATTTGTTCTTTAGAGTATTTTTGTCTCCATAACTTCGGGTCTCAGAAAAGTTGGATAGGAGAAAAGAATTTTTTGCTAATGAATCTTTCTCTTTTTCCAAAGGCTTAATCCTGATCTATTAGAAAGCTTAATTTTCTTCTGCAATAAATACACCCTAAAGTTATTTTTCTTGGCAAATTAGCCCAGGAACAAATGGATCCTAAGTTTTCATGGCCTGACTTCAAAATTTTTTCTTTTACAGTTCCCTCTCTGGAAGAATTCTCACATTGAAGACTGCATCACACAGACTGCTGGTTTAGAGATTCTAATTAAATAATGAGTCTCTTGAGCTGATACTAGTTTTTGTGAGGAATAAACCACAGAAAGCCATCTATGCCCTAAATATCTATTCTGGAGAAAAGATTCAGCCAGACCAACTAAATTAAAAATTAAGTACACTGACATCAGGCACATTATAAACCTTTCTAATCCACTACCCAGATGTTTCTATGAATACATCTCCAAATTGGTTCCTTTTGGGTAGCATAATTTGGAAGCATTGATGAAAATGAAAACAAACCTTCTCTTTTTCATCAGATCTAATGAATTTTTCTACTTTATTAAACAAAGAACTTATTATTCTGCATTTGTCTTTCACTCATGCATCAAGATTTCATTTTGATGATAAAACTAACAAATATTTGAATTCAAGGAGTCATCATCTTTAAGGAAATCAATAATCCTATTGATTTTTAAACCTAATCATTGCTTAAAGATAGTCTTTGGAGAGGTATCAGAGTACTTAGTACTAATTCACATTTATCTAACTTTGGTTTCTTAAAGAATCTTCACATTAATTCTCTCATCTAATTGCAACCAAAAAAGCTGGGAGATTAGGAAATGCGGGTATTAGTATTATCATTTTGCAGATGAGGAAACTTCAATTCTTCAAGGTTCCAAGCTAATAATTGTCAAAGGCAAAACCCAAATATAGGCTCCAAACTTCAACCCAATGCTCCTTCCACGACCTCACTTATGCCACTGTTGAGTCTCTAAACAGAACCCTGTGGATCTATCAGAATGGGATCAATTCTTTGTCAGTCGACTTTGTGATTGAATTCCAGACTGGATGTACTAACACAAAGACTATAGCATTTAAAAGTTTTTTCTTTCAGTGCTCAAATAAGTTCATGGTTCAAATATAATCAGGAGTAAAGCCTGATAAGAAATGTTTAGAAGAAATATTTCTAGGTAGCACTGCATTCATACCATAATGTTAAACAATTTCTAAAAAATCTCTAATATTAACTCATAACCATAAAAAGGAAAGAGCATATGTTTGGTAGATACATATTACTTTAGTAATAGCAATTGCTATTACTTTATTTAGTAATAAAGTAATAGCAATTGCTATACAGAGCTCATAAAGCTTTCAGTTCAGGGTAAGTGACTAAACGCATATGTTTATTTTTCATTCTTTCTAAAATTCCATTTAAAAATGTGAAAAAAAATATTTTTTAAATAATAAATCCCTAACTGCACTGGAAACAAAAGAAAAAGTATGATCAGTAAACCAGAAACTTTTAGGAAATAGAAAGCAGATGGAATCAGATGAATGGAAAATCCAAACCAGAGAAAAGTGCAACACACAATAGGTGTGGGAAAGGCAACCATGAAAGAGCCATTTATCTCGAAGGATTCCATCAGAGGGATACTACAAGTTATGAATCTACAGATAAAGGGGCAGAGTGGGTAATGAAAAGATCATCAGGATAAAAAATTAAAGAAATGCCTATAAAAGAGCTGAGCCAATTGTGTCCCTACCTCTCACTGTCTATAGAGATCTTCCAGCTGGTCTCTTTGCTTCCAGCATATCTATCTGGAGAGGACTCTTACCATGGGGGAGGAAATGGAAACTTAGCAAATCCACAATGCTAAGAAATCCACAATACATCTACAGACGGACACACACATGCACACACAGAGGAAAGGGAGCAGCGTCCGACCCAAGCCTTCCTCCCGCTGGCAATGCTGGGGTCTCAGCATGCCTACCTACTCCCGGCTAACTCTTAGACAGAAATTTCTAGGTTCTAATGAAATGCTGAGTTCATAAAAAACATAAATTTAGAGTTGCTTCCAGAAGAAGTTGTTAACCCAACTTAGATAATAACCACAGAAGAGACTAAGTATGGAGGGCGACCGGAATCTGTGCCCCTAAAATCTATACACCAGGTCCAACTGTTTTGTGGGTAAACTGTCTTAATAAAAAGATAATCTCTATTTTACTTAAGTTGTCCCTACACACACACACACACACACACACACAAACACACGCACACACACAAAGAAAAAACAGAGAGAGTATGCCACTTATTTTGTAGGGCTGGCACAATTACATGTATACATACTAGATACTACAAAATGGGTTCTGGGGCTAAATCTGTCTTGTAGATTATATTTAAAGAGCATGTTTTTTAAAAGGTGAATATAAATATTATGAGACCTACCATCTAATTTCCTGCTACCATAGCCTCTACTTTTCCCTTTGTGAACATCATCTCCTTATTTTTATTTAGCAATTTGGTTCCTGGAAGCATTTGAATTTAAAACCCCTATCATATAAATCAATTTTACTTGTGAATGAGGATTTTTAAGTTTTTACTAAAATATTCACAAATCAAATCTAACAATAGAGTTAAAGAAAAAGCATTATAACTAAATAGGGTTTATACTAGTATTAGTTTACCATTAGAAAATTAATTCATAGAATTCATTATATTAATAGATTAAACAACCATCTGATACGTTATCCATATAAACACACACACATGCTTGACACAGTTTTATATCCATTCCTGACTCTTTTGTAACCCTTAGTAAGCTAAGAATAGAAGGAAGCTTTTAAATTTTGTAAAAAGAGTGTATCAAAAGCATAAAGAAAAACACTTCCTTAAAGGTAAAGTATAAGAAAGAATTGAGAAAAAGAAAAAATCATTACTATTATTCAAAACTATCCTGGAGTTCCTAGATAATGCAATCAGACAAGTAAATGAAGAATAAATACTAGAAAGAAAAAACCGCAAGGCATTGAATATTTAGAGTTCAAGGTAATCAACTGAAAATTACTAGTACAAATAAGTGTTTCCTGAAAGATCCAGAAATAAGACATAGATACCAAGACAACTGCATTACTGTCCATCAACAATAACTAATTTAAATGCAATAATGCTCTTCCTTACAATAATGATAATAAAATTTTATACATGTATATATTTAAGAACAGCCTAAGAAAGATGAAAAAAGTTATTAACTATTTCTGAAAAACCTTTCTAAAAATCTGAATAAATATCAAAATACCTTACACATGTGTGTATAGGAAGATTCAACTGGTAGAGATAAGTTTTGCCAAATTGATATATATAAATTCAATGAAATTCTGATAAAAAGCCAATTACTTTCTATGGAACTTGAAAAGGTAACTAAACTTTACTTGTAATAATAAACATGACCAAAAGAGAGCTCAAAAATTGAAAAAAGAATGATGATGGGACGATTTGTCCTAGCAAATATTGAAACAAACTATCATGCAAATTGAAACAGAAAATCCATGTTAAAAATATAGATACACAGATACAAATTAATGATAGCAATACAGGTACACATACAAACACAGATACACTGTGTATAGATATACTGTATAGTAGCTATGGACACACACACATCTTTAGGATACATCCAGTATCAACAATGGTGGCAGAAATATATGGCACTTAACATGTCGTCCTGAGCCTTTTCGTATTCTCAATGCACCAGAATGAGCCAGAGCAACCACTAGCAGCTGAAAGTCAATGAAATTGAGCAATTTAAGAACCTTTAAGTGGTTTACTGGTAGAATGTTTACCTTTCATGCCGGAGACCCGGGTTCAATTCCCGGACCATGCATCCAACAAAAGAAAGAACCTTTTAAATATATCCATAAAGACCAAAGGAGCACATTTAGCTACTCTTAATTGAAACAGTTTGCTTTTTTGCTTCACATAAATTTTATCAAAGCCTGAAAAAATGCTTACACCGTGACCCTGTAAATCAGTTTCTGAACTTTCCACTATGGCATTTGGGGGCAGATAATACTTTGTTGTGGGAGATTGTTCTGTGCATTATGGGATGTGTAGTTAGATTCAGTTGTCAGCTTGGCCAGGTGAAGGCACCTCGTTCTGTTGCTATGGACATGAACAAATGGTACGTGAATCTCGTCTGTTGCTAATCACATCTGTAGTCGGCTAAGAGGCATGCCTGCTGCAATGGATGATGTTTGGTTTAATTGGCTGGTGCCTAAATGAGAGAGCACAACACAGTCCAGCCCAAGCAGCTCAGCATACCTCATCTCAGCACTCGCAGCTCAGCCCAGGCATGCAGAAAGGAATCACCCTGGGGAAAGTTGTTGGAACCCAGAGGCTTGGAGACAAAGCCAGCAGAGATCGCTCTGTGCCTTCCCATGTAAGAAAGAACCTCAGATGAAAGTTAGCTGCCTTTCCTCTGCAGAACTAACAAAATAAATCCCCTTTTATTGAAAGCCAATCCATCTCTGGTGTGTTGCATTCCAGCAGCTAGCAAACTAGAACATGGGATATTTAGCAGGATTCCTGGCCTGTACACACTAGGTGCCAGTAGTGCCCCCCTTCCCACCCTCACACTCAGTTGTGACAACCAAGAATGTACCAGACACTGTCAAATGTCCCTTGAGGGGCAAAATTGCCTCCAGTTGAGAATCGCTGCTGAGAGCACCTGAAATTAGTCTCTGCTTCTTTTGGGCCTGCACCAGAGCAAGCTGAATGTAGCTTCAGAAGAACACACAATAGTGTATGGATGTGGCTTCATTTCAATACTGTCAACAAGTCTCTTAGACGGGTCCTCTAGGATTGCCTGGTGTGCCAGTTTGAATTCATGGATCCTGGAAAACTCATGTCCTTTAATCCTCATTCAATATTGCCGGGTGGGAGCTTTTTGATTAATTCCATGGAGATGTAACTCACCCAATTGTAGGTATTAACTTTGATTAGAGGGAGATGTGACTCCACCCATTCCAGGTGGGTCTTGATTACTGGACTCCTTTGAAAGAGGAGACATTTTTGGAAAATGCCGAGAGCCATGGGAGAGCCAGGAGAAGGCCACGAGAGAGCCACGAGAACCACGACAGCCCACTCAGCCAGAGACCTTTGGAGAAGAAAAAGGCTCTTGGAGGAGCTTCATGAAACCAGAAGCCTGGAGAGAAAACTAGCAGATGTTGCCATGTTCACCATGTGTCTTTCCAGTTGAGGGAAAAAAACTGAACTTCATCAGCCTTTCTCGAGTGAGGGTAACCTCTTGTTGGTGCCTTAATTTAGACATTTTTATAGACTTGCTTTAATTTGGACCTTTCCATGGCCTTTGAACTGTAAATTAGCAACTTAATAAATTCCCCGTCTTAAGAGTGGTTCTGTTTCTGGTATATCGCATTCCGGCAGCTAGTAAACTAGAACACCTGGTATTTCCATATTATACCCTAGTCAAATCATTTTCTCACTCTCCAGGAGTCCAGGATTTGGACAAAGGTACTTCATACCCCCTCTTCTCTCAAATCTCCATCAATTCACCTCAACTCTCACTTTCCACTAATGACTTTACTTCCTATTTCCCTGAGAAAATAAAAGCAATCTGAAAACAGCTTTCTTCATCCTTCCACCCTGAAATCTACCAATCTTCACACAAGCTGTCCCTGTGTTCGGCCTTCCCTCCTGTTACGACAAATGGTCCCTCCCCGTTCCTGGTGCAAGTCAGCTCATCCACTTGTGCTGGGAAGCCCTTCCCCAGGAGCTGCTCAAAGATGTGCTCCTGCACTTAGAATACCTTCTTCAACTTCCCTCTTGCCTCTTACCTCGGAATCATTACTATCAGAATACAATGCTGTGATACCACCCATCTTCTGCTCCCTTTAGAGCAAAATTTCTCCAAAGGACACTCACTATCTGCACTTGTTGAACATCCATTCTCCCTTTGATCTGCCTTTTTTTTTTACCTTACTGCTTTATTGAATCCACTACTGTCCAAGCCCACAGATCTCCATCTTGCCTAATCAAAAGGTCAGTTTAGAGTCCCCACCAATTTCTTGGATGCATTTGACATAATGGATCACTTCTTTCTTGAAACATATTCTTCCCAGGTTTTCTGGGATTCTACATCCCTCACTTTTCCTCTCATCTTAGCAACTGCTCCTTTGATATGGCCTTTCCCGCCTGCTCCTCTTCCTGACCTCCAAAAAGTAATGTGTTCTTAGGCTCAATCCTCAGCTTCCTCTCTTCTTTTTCACTACTACACTCTCCCCGGATGACTCATCCAGTTTCATGGCCTTGCAGTACCACAGATGACACGCCCCATCCAATTTACATCTCTGATCTGGACAATTCCTCTGGACAACTGTTTGGACTAAGATGTCCCACTGCCAATCGATATCTCCACTTAGATCTTTAGTAGGATTTTCAAACTTAGCAAACATAAAACAAAACCCTTGATTTAACCTGTGCTTCCCCCAATGTACCTCATCTCAGTGAAGGTAACAACATTTCCCCAGTTGCTCAGTCCCAAGATGCAGTCATCTTTAACTCTTCACAACCAACATTCAATCCCATGGCAGTTTCTGTTAACTCTACCTTCAATTCTTCCAGTATCTCACCTCATCTCATAATCTCTGCTGCTATAGTCCTAGTCAAAGTCATCATTTTTCAACTAAAATTCCTGCAAAAGCCTTCTACACCTGAATAGTCTAATTCTCCCAGAGAGGTCAGAGTGACATTTGTTAAATCAAATCATCTTCCATCTTCAAAACTCTCCAATGTCTTCCCATAAACTCACCTACAATAAAGCCAAATTCTCTACCATGATGACGCTGTCATAAGAATGTGCCACACAGGTCTCCAATTATAGGAAGCATAATTGACGAAGGGTCCCTGCTGCTACACCCTGAAATTCATAACTGCATTTTCAGCCAGGCCATACTTTCCACTGGGTACTCTCAGCAAGAGACTGAGCATGGCAGGGATTCTACATCAGACCAGTTCCTGAGAAACAAAAGACTCCTCTGAAGGCCTGCTTAGACTCAAGGACTCTTGATTGATCTTGCCGAATCTTCCTTACACTGCACAGCAGCCTGAAACACTTCCACCCAATCTTTCTTCCTTCTCTTCTGAGCCTGGGACAGAGTTCTATCACAGATTCACAGTCTGATGGCTATTCCAGCCTTTAGTGAAACCTACCCATTTTCTCACACACAGGTATTCATGTAATAAAATTCATGTATGTTTAATCCAGTCTAAACATCTGATAAGCACACATGCTGGCAAAACTTGGTTTAATCTGGTCCCTGACTGCCTGTACATCTCATCTTCCCTCTCATGAATGTTATTCCAGCTTTGCCGGACCTCATTCTGTCCCTTGAAGATGCCAAGTGGTATTGCCTCAGCTCTTTGCACTTGCTGATTCCTCTCTTGAAATGCTACTGCCCCAGATTTTTTAATTATTCACTGTCTTTTACCATAAGGTCTCTGCTCCAATGATACAACTACAGAGAGGCCTTCCTGGACTACTCTTTTTGAAATGGTCCCCATCCTATCAGAAATTTTGCCAACTCTGATTTACATTTCTTACAGGACTGTTACTAACTAAAATTATATCTGTTCACTTGTCAATTGTCTGTCTTCTTCCACTAGAATATAAACTCCATACAGACAAAGAAATTATCTGTTCATGACTGTAACCTCATTGCTTGGTACACAGTAGAAATTCAGTAAAACAAAATTAATCTTGTGAAATTAATGACTTTAATGCTATATACATGCAATGATAAATACACACGTTAGTTTTCTAGCCTTAAATAATTCATATTTGCCACTGCCCAAACTCAATGTGCACATACTAAAATTAAGATCTGTCTCATTTCAGCTGTAGCCATTGCTAAGTTCTCAACTTATAGGCAAGTAATGATATTTATAGACACTAATGAAGTGTGAGGATTTTTGATACTGATGTTTGCCAGCACAGTATCAGGAGGTCCCGGTGACTCTGAAGGATGGTAAGCCTTCCTCTATCTGGTATCAGGCAATTGCACTTGTAACTGGATAAATTGAGGCTGTTGTAGAAGGTAAAGAAGATACTCTTTGAGTTGGTCGTCTGCTTTTAAGAACATTGCCAGAGATTTTTTTTTAAGTATGAAAGCATTTTTGTCAAGTTTCTTTATTGACCACCTACTGTAATGTTTTTAGAATAGCTGTAAGGTCATACCTTTAATAAGGTGTTTAATCCCAAACGTCCCTTTGGGGAAAAGAGGATCACCTTATAACGATTTATCTTATGATGCAGTTTCCAGAAAAACTATGGTAAGAAAATGAAAAGTCCTATACCTTCCCTCCCTTTCTCACAGTTCTACTGCAAAGCTTAAAAAAAATTTTTTTTGGTGTAAATGCATTTTTAAAAAGTTAAGTGAATTAAATGTGAACTCATACCTCAAATTCCAATTCCTACCCTGAAAACATTACTTCCTAAGGCAGGCAATGTGATTGCTTTACATCTCAATCTTTTAGCTTTTAAAAGATGTGGGCCCAGGGACTAATATTAACTATATTGTTTTTCATTCCATAATATCTAAACAAAGAAAATGAGAAAGTGAATATAATTTTTAAAGTATTTAGGTAACCTAGAGGAGAGAAAGGATGAATACATTCTAATCTCTAGAGTGATAATATAAGTGGATTCAGCTGGCTAAGTCTGAAAAGATCCACCAGTGAGGTGAATCACAGACTGTGACTGAATGATGAGAACGAGTTTCAGGAAAAGGTATTGGGAAGGTAATCCAGTCGGAGTGGAATATGTGATGGCTGGATGACAGGAAAGGGTGAAACAAGAGCACGTGCATGAAAGCCATCAAATATATTTGCCTTTTAAAATCAGAAAGCATGACAGTTTGAAAATAAGGCCTTATCTATACCAAATAATCAATATGCATAGACTAGTAGAATTTCGATTTGTGAAGCTGAGGGAGAGATAAGACAATCAAGAGTTTTAATGTAATGTTAAATTAAATTCCACTCCTAAGTTAAAGGTGGAAGAAAGGGAATATTCTTGCAGAATTCTGGGATGCAAGCCCACTGCAGACACAAGCTAGCTATGCAGTGGTTCTATGTGTAATAAAGAAAGAAAGATGGGATGTGGCGAAGTCACTCATGTGAACTCTTAAGTTAGTTCCTACCAGAACTAAAAAAGAAAACATATCCAAGACATAAAGTGTCTAATGGTTCAAAGTAAAAGAGTTTAAAATGTTCTGAAAATTATTCCTCAAACTTAGTATCCTCAAGGTATGATTTTCTTAAAAAGTCTTATGTAGACAGGAATTACAAAATAATAGCATGAGTAAACATCATCTGTAGTGACTAATGTCAACATAGCGTCTCTAAAATGATGAGTCATATACATAACCACATCCTTGAGACGCACCTATATCAAAATTTCCTAATATCGTTTAATCACAGAACACCATATAAAGTATAAAATGTTGATGACACACTAACTAAGAAGATATTAAGCACACTTATTTGAAAGAAGAGGGCAAAAAAGAATAGGATAAGAAATATCAAAATTGAATTCATATGTTTGAGAAGCAATAAACATTGAATAAAATCACAAATAGGAAAAATGTTCTTATGTTTTAGAGATACAAACTGAAATGTCATAGTGTCTAAAATTCATTTTTTAACTTTCAAATTTGAAATAATTTATTATTGTTAATTTGAAATAACTTCAAAGTTACAGGAAAATTGCAAAAATAATACAGAGAACTCCGATATACCCTCTACATAGATACCCAAATTCACCAGCTTTTAGCATTTTAGTACATTTGTTGTGTCATTCTATCTATCTTCTAAATATTTGAAAGTAGATTGCATACTTCCATGTATGCTCCTAAGAACAAAGATATTCATTTATGCAACCACATTAAGTACAGTTATCAAGTCTAAGAAATTTAAAATAGATATAAAACATATAGCCTATATTCCAATTTTTTCTAATTTACTTTGAAACATTTCCACAGAAATATATTTATTTATGTATCACATAAAACAACTTTCAACATTTTTTTAATCATTTAAATTACATAAGGCAACAAGTCAGAGCAGAATGCAGTGGTGTGTGCTAAATGCATTTGTCATGCTGCCATTTCAAACCACAGAGCTCAATTGTTAAATGTCCTTCTTGAATATATTCAAATTGGAAAGTTGTAAACAAAGGTCCTTGTGATGCTGCCTAATCTATCCACCTTCCTTTAGGCAGAGTCACTTCCACATCTCTCATTGAGGAATGAAAGGAGAGCCCAGGAAGAATAATTGCTATCCATGGAAGATAACTGGGTTGTTAGAAATGGCACTGAAATCCTGGTCTAAAATTCCTTACAGCACAAAACCCAAAAACCAATTTTTGACATCTATTTCAGAGCAGCAGTCATAAAGCCTTGGCTGACAAATAAATGGTGAAAGAGATTTAAGAGAAGACTTTGCTTCGGAACACACTTTGTATTAAACATTACTTAAATGCTTATCAATAAATATACACTAAAAGATAGAAGTCTCAGTTATTTTTTTCATTAACTCCTAATTCAAATAAGATCATGGAAAAAAGTCTCCAAATTTTAAAAACATAGATTAGAAATTAGAAAAAGGCATTGCTTCGAATTTTACCTCACATGCTAGCTTTCTTGACTCTTGTTTGCCTCTCTATAAAAATATAAGCAGAACTGTTTCCCAATAAAAGTCCTTTCCCAAAAGCCACCAGAAAGTCTCAAAAAATTAGTATAACTCAATTGTAGACAGCATTGATTTTCCTTCTACATATTATAAAAGTGAATTTGGCAAAAAGATGTAAACGCACTATTAACCAGTGTTTCTGCATGTCTTTTTCCACTGTTTCTAATTACTCAGTCATTTTGAATGTGTGTAAGCCAAAAGAAAGTTTGCCTAAAGGCTAGGTCTGACATCCTTGGAACAATATCCCCCTTATTGCCCATCTCAGTGACCTGTTCTCACTCCTCATTCTCTTTGACCTCTTTTGACCACCCTTTCATTTCTAAAACTCTCTCCTTTCTTGTCAGTCACTGCCCATTCCTAGTTCTTTTCTCTGATGTTTCTGTCTCTTAAGCTTCTAGTTACTGCTGATCTTCACTGAATGTTTTGTACTACACTGTGTCCTGGTATCTTTGCCCTTTTCTTTTTCATATTTTGTCTCCTAGGGGAAAGTATCCAGCTCATGGCTTGGTTTACTAATGACTACCCTTAAATTTCAAGCCTGAAGCCTCACCTGGACCCCTGTCTAGAGACACTGACCCTCAGGCATCTTCACTTGGGTGTTAAATCGTTTCAAAACTGAGCTCCTCTTCTCACATACACCTCTCTTGCTCTCCAACCTGTCTTCCCTTTCTAACTACTCTAAGGGTTCTAGTGTTAATATTCCTTTTCTGGCTACTTCGTTTACATGATGTCTGTGGTTACTTTCGTGCTATAACAGCAGAGTTGAGTAGTTGTAACAGAGACCATACGGCCCTCAAAACTGGAAATATATTCTAAATAGCCCTTTACACAAAATGTTTGTCAACCCCAATCTAGCAGGTAGATCTCTCTTAACACTTAGTGGGCTGTTTTTAAGGTGTCTGTTTGCATATGTTTCCCCACTAGAATCTAAGGTTGTTTGTGATAGGCTCATGTTCTAGTCATTTGTTATCTCTATATCTAATGCAGCTTTGGTACATGGTATTTACTCAACAAATTTTGGTGAACAGTTTTCAACCCCTCTAGGAAATTTTAGAAGCATTCTGACTCTACTTTATCCCCTAAATTCAATCTTTCCCCACTCCCTGATTTTTTGGCTGTGTTAGAGTGTTCGCAAAAGTGGTTGCAATAATTTCTTCTCTCTTCCTATGACTTTGGTTTATCCCCTCTAATACTGACTCTGGACCTGCCCATGTTACTGGCTTTGGACAATGAAATAACAGCAAATTTGATGCAAGCAGAGAGTTAACTACTTCAGCACTGGGGCTTGCCTTCTGTTGCTGCGCTTGGAACCCTGATAGCATCCAGGCTAGCCAGCTAGATGACAAAGGGTGCATGAACCAGTTACTACCTCACTTCAGCCAACAGCCAGATAAATGAGTGAGGTTATCAAATGCTAGCTGAGTATGAATATATGTGGACACTCTACTTCATGAGTTAGCCCAGCCAAGACAGCAAAAGAACCACCTGACTGAGCTTAGTTCAAATTTGCTAACCTACAAAATCATGAATAATGAATTGTTCTTGTTTTAAGTCAGTATTTTTGCAGGTGGTTTATTACACAGCATGAGCGAGCTGATACGGTGCCCATTTCATTTAAAGTTTCTCCGTGATTTAGACTTCAACTTTACCCCCAACCCACTTAAGTGGTGTCTATCACCATCCTATACTCTACTCCCATGCTTCATCCTAGGATAATACCCCAACTTGTCTTCTTATCTCTAATTTCTATTCAGATATGTAAAACACTTCTCCCAAATTAATATCACTAGAACTTCTTTCACCAAATCCTGATCAGTAATAAATGACACCTTACTTCCTAAACATAAAGTCAAACCTCTCTGATCCAAGAACCATTTAAAGTTCTATGAGGAATGAATCACAAAATCATTAATTAAGAACAAAAAAGCCTATCGATAACAATCTTACAACTTTCTCTTACATTTGGGGAAATAGAGTTTCAAGAAGTTGAAGTAACTTATCCAAGATCACAGAGCTACTTAATAGCAGTAGAGAATAAGAATTCAGATTCCTTAATTTCAGTCTAGTTCTCTTTCTACTGTATCATGAATAAATATTTAGAATACATCTTTCTACTAAATGGACTCATACATTAGAGGACCAGATAGTCTCTTGCCCTAGAAGTTACAGCCACAGTACAACATTCACTTGGAACAGGATCTATTAACCATGAAGGCTTCCTCTCCTTTATCTCTGTAATCAAGTCCTACCCTCAAAGTCACTTCCAAATCCTGGAAGTCACCTCTCATTTAGAATTTGCTGTCTTCCAAGGAGAAACAATAATTTCTTCTCTGAATATAGCAACTTCCACCTCTATCAATCTTAGAGAAACCTGCACAATATCACAATAAAGAAGGTTCAAAACTGTTAATTGCAGCCCTTTTTGTCAAAGTAAAACAATAAAAAAAAAGAACTTAAGCATCCGATAGAGTGTTGATTAAATTAATTACGGTATAACCACACTACAGAATGTTGTTTTCTAAAAATCTGTATATATGACAAGAAAAATTGTTAGGGCATGGTTATGGAAAATAGCAAGTCATTAAACAGTAGTAAAGTATGATCCCATTTATAAAAGATAAACAAACACAAAAAAATGTATCTGTATATCTGTGTGTGTGTGTTTGCAAGTTAGGAGAAGAATTGGAAAGATAACCACTAAATGATCAGCTCTAGGGCAAGGAATAAATGAAAGGATGACTAAAGTGACACTTTCATGTTTTACTTCATCTGTATTTTTTGAAGTGATAATATATTATTCTATTACTTGTATATATTTTTAGAAAGATTAAATTCCCCACCACCATTATTCCAGAGAAAGCACAAAGCAAAATATCAAAATGGCTTTTGCTTCTTCTCAGTGATGATAATCCATCTGCAAGGTAGCCTACTGATATTTGGTGCTAAATTTTAGGGTTGCTCAATTTTAGGGATCAGGAAGCTACTGCACACTAGCCAAATCCAGCCTGTTTTTGTAAATAAAGTTCTATTTGAATAAGCTGCACTCAATTGTTGATATATTGTTTATTGCTGCTTTCAAGTTGCAAGGGCAAAGTTGAATAGTTGGGATAAAACCATATGGCCCTTTACAGAAAAAGTTTGTTAACCCCTGCTCTAGAACAAATAAATTTAATAGATGGTTCTATGGGGCTCAGACTCACATGCTTTACCCTACTAATCATTTAACTGCCACAACCATTATCAATAACAACAAAATATAAGTCAAAGAGCTGGAATTTTTCTTCCCTAAAGACCTTTACCCTCATACATTTTTTTTAATGTCAACATGATTTTGAAAAGGTACAGTGTTTCAGTTAGATTCCATTTTCCCAAATCCAGACAAAACCACTTATCTCTTTTATTAATTCCAATGAAGCAATAATTTTATAATAATCTTTCTGCCTGCCACAAACACTGCATTATTTTTTATTTAATTGGAAGAAGAACACAGACTGAAGATTTTAAAACTGTTCGCTATACAAAAATTTACTATTATGACAACAGTAACAAGTAAGATTTTGAAGCCTTGAATTACTATATTTTCTTTAAAAATGAAGGAAAATAAAATGTCTACTTTTTGGTTAACATAGAATAAACAGCAGAATTAAAAGATGAAGTTCCCTGGGAGCATGATAAAAGAAGAGAATGAAGCAGCAACGGTTGGCAAGAGAAGAAAGAGCTAATGATACATACAGTGTAGGAGAAGTCAAGCTCCTAAGTAGGACACTGTAGGAAATCTACTGTAAATAGACACACTACAGAATAATACTTTCCATGATGTTTTGTTAGTAGAATGCTCTGTAATAAAATATTAGAGTATTTCTCAGAAATTAGGAAAACTAATCACTAGGCAGCCATGACCATCTTTGGGGGTGTATAAGCCACTTACACTCAGTCCCCTCCTCATAAAATGAAGGTGTAGATGATGGCTAAGGTTCATTACAGCTCAAAAATATTGTTTCCACCTGCCTATTACTCCCTAAGTTTATGACCTTGGGCAAGCCACATAACCTTGTGACTTGCTTCCATTTTCTTTTCTGCAAAATGAGAGTCAAAATAGCACTTACTTAGCAGAGCTGTTACAATCATTACACAAGATCACACTTGCAAGGCAACCAGCACCATGCTTGCATGGGGTAAATGTGCAAACATCTTTATTTTTAGTTATCATAAAGGATCATTCCACTGTCACTATGGTGCTGTCCTTAGAAGAAACTCTGTCCTTAGAAGAAATATGCCAGTAGGGAATACTCACACTAATTCAGAATGTTTCATACATACTGATCCTAACCCTACCATTCAGTGGTGCTGGAGAGGGTTGCTGAGGAGCTTAAGGTCAGAGACAAAGCAGCTTTAAGTAGATACTCACATTTATCTATTAAAAAATAATTCCTAAGAAGGATAAAATGTCTCATAAAAATATAAAGTGGACAAATGTCAATAGTTCCAATTAACTCATTAATTAATGAAGGAACAAGTAAGATGTTATAATGACTTTAAAGGAAATTTCAAGAAACCAACATACATCTAGACAACCAAGAATGCTGAAATGAATGTACAAATAGATTCAAAGCTGGCCAGCATCCACAGGGCAAGAATGGCTTGCATCTCCACCAGACAAAACTCATTTTCATTTCTATGGTCAAGAATCATTTGCATTGCTGTCAGTTTTCTACAATTTAGAGAGTACTGAAATCGCTCAAAGATACTGAAAGGCACAGATAACACCAAAGAATGCACTAGACAGGACACCTAGTGATCTCTTTTGCCAACTTCAAAGTTTTTCATGAGTTTCCCTGCCAGATCTAAACAACCAACTACAAACTACTTGTCCTTCCCTTAATTGCTCTGAAGTTCCTCCACAGGAGGGCTGAAGTTCACCTCTCCTCATTCAAGCGTCCTCAATTCTTCAATTCAAGCTTAACATTTTGGGGGATTTTTCTCCCTTTATTACAACTGAGACCTGCAGTTCCCAAGCCCATTCCAACCTGAGTGGACGTTCAAGCGTCACAGTCACACTGATGCCATCATGGCACTCACAGCATGGTTCTTGGCATAGCATGTGTCTACCCCTCCTTACAAAACCTGGAACCTGAAGCCCCTCCTATGTCATCTCAAGGGTCCCTGCTACAGCGTCGCAGGGTTCTGCTCTGCATGTTCTCCCCGACACCAACTTGGGGCATCAGTCCCTGTCCAGCTTTTAGCCTGGACTTCCCTGGATGCCACCGATCTCCCTTGTCCTAATTGCTACTACCACCACACTTTTCTACAGTCTTTCAATTTTGTCATGTGAAGTTCCTTATTTTGAGCTAACAGACAGCTCACTGACAAACAGGGAAGGAATGAATGAAAATGAAATGAATTATCATTTATTGAGTTCCTAGTATGCTTCAAGCCTTCAGGTACTTCCAACTTTTTTTTTTTAAACTCAAATTATTTTTGTCCATGCTTTCATAGTTTAAATCAAATCTCTTATATTATATAACTATATTTAAATAATAAATATAAATACAGCTATAGGTATAAATTATATCTCTTATTTTAACATCCCTAAAATATTTTTCTATGTTTCTGTATATCTAAAATTATAGTTTCACATTTAATAAAATTAATAATAGTTTCTTAATATCATCTAATGCCTAGTCTAAATTCACATTTTCCCAGTTGTCCCTAAAATGTCCTTTACATCTATCTGGTTTGGCCAAACCAAGATCCAACCCATGATTATACATTACAACTAGAAAAAGTTCATGACCTTCTGAAGAGACAGAGTTAGTTATCCTGTAAAATGTTGTACCCTCTAAATTTATCTATTTGCTTCCTCTATTATATTTGTTTAGCTTATTCATCTATCCCCATTTTTTCCTGGAAACTGGAAGTTACAACTAAAGACTCTATTGTATTAAAGTTAAAAATTTGGGGCTGGATGGTATATACATATATATCATGGCATTAGAGGACACCTAATATCTGAGTGCCCCTTCTTAGTGATATGAAGGTTGACCAATTTGTCAGCTCTCTCATGGGGCCACCAGCGGTTTATAAAACACTGCTACATTATGCATTAAATATATTTTGAAGGGAAAACCTGGGGTCTTAACCAAACAGCATTGCTTCAGTGAGAAAACATTTCTAAGTCCTTAGAAAATCACATGCAAGCTAACATTTGGAATACTTCATTTTGAAAACAAACTGCCTATGGTCAGTTTTCATTTAAAATGAACTTTCAACTCACTGGGTTTGTTTCTTCTCCAGGCATGTGATGGTCCCTGCCAATGGAAAGCCACAGCCTCTGCACTGGCTGTGTGCAGGGAGCAGTGGTAGGTACAGGTCTCTAAAGTACATTCCGCCTCTCCTCTCATAGCCGTCTTCCCAGTCTTTCTTTATCTTTATGGTTAGCCTCTGAACTCTACACATTTATTTCTTCCAGGGAGCACAAATATGAACACAACTTTGCTGGCAGTTATTGTGAGACTCATATTCTCTATTGCATTTCAAGACTGAGGATCTTGGGAGTTAGCAATTGTGAAAATGGATTTGAAAATTCGAGTTAGGAAACTTAAATTCAAAAAACATTGGCTCCCAAGGATACATGAAAAGTCAGTTTTTAAGTGCTATCTTGAGTGCTCCTCAATCTCAGCAATTCTTTTCCAGGAAATCGATAATGATAATATAACAGTGAGAAAAGTCAATGTAATTGGCATTATAGTACCGTCCCACTTAAATGTGCTATTTGAAGTCTGATCAAGTCTGATCAAGAAAGTCCAGCTGAAATCCAGAAGACCTGCAGATATATATTCAATCCACCTTCCAGGAAACAAACATAAGCTTTGGAGGACAATATCAAAAACTTAGTTAAATATATTAATTACATATGCACCAAGAGTACAAAGTAAGGCATCCAGAGATGGGGCAAGTATACAAAATCTTGGCCTGGGGAGAAGGGTTAACTTAACTGAAAAACTGGTTTGAATCTGCAATGTGATAAGCTATCTCAGGAGATAGGAACTAATGGATGTGCTCTAACAAAGGCTGGACAGACTGACATGTTCAGCTATGCAGGTTGGGCATTGCGCAAGTGTTTCCAGTTATAGAGGGAGAAGCAGCTGAAATCTAGCACGTTTCACATGGCAAGCTGTGAGTCCTGGGGTAGAATTGCCTCTTCCAAAAGAAGCCAATAACTGCCCCTTC
Organism: Tamandua tetradactyla; assembly: GCF_023851605.1. Taxonomy (NCBI): domain Eukaryota; kingdom Metazoa; phylum Chordata; class Mammalia; order Pilosa; family Myrmecophagidae; genus Tamandua; species Tamandua tetradactyla. The sequence continues at coordinate 20,481,403 of NC_135348.1, read as the reverse complement.
CCCAAAAGTAATGTTGGCTAACCACATCATGTGTCCAAACGGGTAATATTTTTTTAATGCAAACTAAAGCACTTATGCAAGCTATTGGTGACCCTGGCTGACTATCTTTCCTTTATAAGGAAGCTACAGATAGACGAGATTAATGCACAGGGTAATACCTACTCTAACAGGACCAGCTGACGACCTACTAAGGCCCCTTTCAATGGTGGTATTCTGTGGCTCTCTTCGATGGTTTCATAAAATGGAGCCCAAATTCTTTGACACTCCTACCATTGGCAGGTAGCATCTATGTCCCCTCACCTTGAATCAGCCTTTTGTGGCTACTTGACTAATAGAATTTGACAGAAGCGACACTGTGCCACTTTCCTCTCCAAACCCTTAAGAATGTGGCAGCTTCCACTTCCTGTTTCTTGGAACATTCATTCTTGGCTCCTAGCCACAATTCATGCTGTGAGGAAGCCCAAACCATCTGGTGGACACACCTACCTCACATAGAGAAATACTGGCACTCAGCATCAAGAAGGAGAAACATCTTGGAAATGGATGCTCCAATATCAATCGTGTGGTACAAAGTTGAACTGTCCCAGCCAAGACCCAGTCAAGTTGCAGATTGCTGAGCAAAAGAAATGATTGTTGTTTTAAGCCACCATGTTTTAGAGCTATTTGCTTAACAGCAATAGGTAATCAGAATAGTTTGTGATGTAATGTGCCAGAGCTCCAAACTCCTATTTCCACAATACTCCTGAGACCAGCAGTGCACTTGAGGACACCGAGGTGGGGTTTTCCTCTGAGGAACCCACAATTTTTTCTCAGGTGTCACAGGCGCAGGCCTTTGTCTCTCATCTCCTCTCCTACCCAATTTAGGGTAAATCCTGGGTGTGATAAACATACTGAGACCCACTTCCTGTGGGATCTGCAGCCTCCCTGTTTTTCTTTCTTGAGGAATCACAGGATTCACTAAGCCACACACACTGAACCGTCCCAGACTGCTGGGCCAGAGTACGTAGCTTTGGGGCGTTGGCTTTGAGGGGCAAGACTGAATGAAGCAAAATGTACTGGATCCAGTAAGCTGCCTGCCACTATGGGCCTCTAACTTCCTACAAGCTGAAAGGGAGCGCGGACCCCCACCCCACCCCGCCCCCCGGCAACAGACGGGAACACAGAGGAGAAAGCATCGTTGGACGAGGGCTCTTTCTCCAGTTGCTCCTCCACAGTTGGAATCTACTGGCATTTTCTACCAGAGGATGCATTTCTCTGCACAGAGTTTCTGCGTCTGAGTCCTGTCTGCTAAACCTCCCCGTCCCTCTATCCGCCCACTCCCCTTCATTTCAGGAAGGAAAGAGTTAAAAGACTCCTGCCCTTCAGGGCCTGGGAGGGGGCCGCCGAAGTTTCGTGACAGTTTTCCTGGAGGGCTGGAAGGGGTAGGAGGCTGTGGCCGGCCGGCAGTGCAGCAGAAGGTCCGGGAGCTTGGGGAGGCCAGGCGGGAGGCGTGCTCCTTTGCAGTTTTCTTTTTCCTGCGGGCCCCCGCGCGCGCGCGCGCACGCAATCATCCCTTTGGTCCGGCGATTGTGCAGAGGAGGTGGAGAGGCTCCATCCCACCCCGTCACCGGAGGCTGGCGGCTCGGCGAGACCTCCCCCAGAGAAGCCTTTCAGAGGAAGTTGTGCACCCGGGACACCCGCCACCCTCCTCGCCACCCACTCTCCCCGACTTCGGCTTCCTCTGGCCCCGGCGCTGCGCGCGGACCGGGCAGCAGTCTGCGCCCCCCCAGCTCCACGGTGGGTGAAACGCTCTCCTTCTGGGATGGGGTGGGGGAGGTGAGGGGAAAACGCCTCCTGGGCTCCCCGATCAAGGCGAGAGGGGACACGGGAGCGTTCTTGCTCCGCAACTGGGGTGAATCTCCACAGCCAGGGCTGGCACCACCTGCCCAGGGCTGCGTGGCGGGGCGGACGCCCTCCGGGAGAGGAAACGTTTGGGGGTTGGAGAACTGATCAGAAGCACCTCAGCCTCTCCAGGCGGGAGTTCGATCTTAAGCAAAAGTCAGACCAGCGGCTCCTCTTGGGTCTCCCTCTCTCCCCAGGCATGCAAGAACTTCGTGGAACATCAGCTTCTGATGTTGTCGTTTGCTCCAAAGACCACTTGTCAAGTGGCTCCACAGCTCTTCCTTCCTCGCTTGCTTCTCCACACCCCCGGGTATGCCAAGGGTAGCCAAGGGCACTCGGGTGTGAGGGACTGCCCTGTACTAGAAAACCCCCAGTGCAGCTAGCTTTGGAAACCTGCCTGTGGGGTGTTTTGTTCTGTTCTCTCCTTTAAAGGGCACTTGTTGCCTTTCACGTGCAGAAAACAGGGGCTATTTCTAAATAATCAGCCTCTCTTTGCACCATCCTAACTGCTGTTGTCCTGATTGAATTTGGGGTGGGGGTGGGGTGGAGAGAAATTAGCATATTAAAGCAGCGAATGGTCAGTAAGAAGAGCGCTAATACTTATTCCCACAGAAAACTTGTTAAAAAAAAAAAGTCCTAGGTTTGTTCCTCTTTTTCTCCTCTTGCAATTGTGGACTTCTTTTCCCTTCCCACTCCCTCTGTTTTAAATGTTCGCTAATTGAAAAATGCCCTAGTAATCACTTCATGTAAATTACCTGTTCTAAATTCGTGCCATTTTGGGAAAGTTGGAATTGCCAATTACTTTGCTCCTGAGATTTGAAATGTTAAGCGGTTAAAACATAAGCATAAAGATTCAGTCCTCTGTCTTAATAACTTTTGGGATCAGCAAGCTCTTAGATCCCAAATATGAGGAGCACCCAAGCTATAGACCATATCCTTCAGGTTTTGAGCCTTAGCTGCTTCACTAGAGGTCTGACTGATTATGACTTGATTCAAAGGATATCTTGACCCAGATCTGTGGAGGTGAACTACAGACCCATCCTTCATGGAATATGCATTGGAGAAGGTTTTTTGTTTTGTTTTGTATATAATATATAGTATATAGTATATATATAAAATAGTATGGTATCTACATGTCTTTGCCAAGTGTCTTTTACCCCTATGGCTTAATATGTGTAGAAAACTGACAGGGCTATCATTAGGAAGGACTTCTGAGGCGGTGTCATTGTTAGAGTTGGAAGGACGGTGGTTTTATTGGTAGCTGGCTCACACCATGATAAGAACCCACAGCCTTGACCTTCTTATTTCTTGCCATAATCAGCAAGTCAAGCAAATCAGGGAGCTAATGCTCTGAGTATCTTTGATGATTGACCTAAGATCCATGCTAGCCAGGGTCAATTAACTAAATATCCTCTTAGTGGATGCCAATGGGTGAAGAGCCATTCCACTTTAGGAAAAAGGCTTCTCTCTTTTTTGAATGAAACTATTAACCGAAGTTTCCATTCCAACTGGGGAACTTGGGAGGCTTTAGTCATTGAACAGCACAAGGTATTGACGTATTTTCCTCCCCTATCTGTGCTCTGAAGAGGAGGGGCACAATATGCTTTGGTCTTAGAGTCCTGTTTTCCACTTTGGAAGAGAAATGGTGGCATTTTGTAGGTCTATCAATACACCCCAGATTATAAGAAGCAGTATAAAACTCCAAACTACTTATAATGTACTTAGAACCCAACAGGTACATGGTAATTTTGAACAATTGACATTTTTAGTCATTTAATCAGACTGAATCCAGTCCTTTAAGCAATGTTAAGTGAGGCATTGTAACCATCCTGCCACCTCTTAGCTATGAAACCTTGACCAAGTCACTTAACTTCTTTAAGACTCAGTGTTCTCGTGAGTAAAATGGGAACAACATACCGCCTACCCAGAGCTGCAAAGACCAGTTCAGATAACAGATACATGTATAAGATTATTACATATGCAAGATGCTATTATTGTTTCTGGTTTCTTGGAAAAAAACTCTGGAGAAAGCAAAAGCATGTGGTGCTTGCACCTTACATTTATCTTATACATTATATACAACTTACATAGCCCTTATTTCCTCCAAATTTTGACTAAACTTATTGAGTTCTATTGATTTTCCAAGATAACTTTCAAAAGTCAAAAAAATTAATACCAATCTTGAATACGCTCAAAAGAAAGACACAATTTTTTTAAAAACACTAAATAAATTATGCACCGGATGTATACATCATACACATGTTAACACACCACTGCGTAAAAGAGGTTATGGTTTTCATTTAAAGATTCATACAAAACCACAAAAAATGAAATATACAAAATACTGAAATAGGGAGCCATTTGGATTTATCATTGGTTATTCTGTTACCACTACCCTCAGTTCCCCACTGTCTTTTCTTTAGAGATAAAGGCAGAAACCTAGGTTTCTTGGGAAAGAGGACATTTGCGCTCTGCAAGTGACTGAAAGAAAAACATCATCTTTTAAAAATGGCTAGCCACTGTACCGAGTTCACCATTTTGTCTAAATTCTGGAGACCTCTTTGAAACATTTCAGATGCTAATAAAGCACAAGGCTGAGAGGTAGAATGGTCTGATGGTTAAGAGCTCAGGCTCTATAGGCTAACCTGACTTGGAATCCCAGCATTGCCAGCTACCACCAGTGGCTTTGACAAGCAGCTGCACTTTCTGAGTCTGTTTCTCTCTTTAAAATGGAACTGTGTATCTACTGCCCAGGGTCCTTGTATGGATTAAATAGTATCATGCATATAAAGTGCTCGGCACAGTAAAATATAAATAGAGCTCCCTAGGACATTGAAAAGATAGCATGGGGACAAATACAACTTGGAAAGCCAAATAGCTTTAATATGCCTCATCCCACCCCACCCCCTACAGCTCCAACTCTATCAGGACAGCAGCATTAGGATGGTGCAAGCAGAGGCTGATTATCTAGAAACAGCCCTTGTTTTCTGCACGTGAAAGGCAACAAGTGCCCTTTAGAGAGCACCGAACAAAAAGCCCAGAATTCCACAGGCAGGTTTCCAAAGCTAGCTGCGCTGGGGGGTTTCCAGTGCAGGGCAGCCCCTCACTCCAAGTGCCCTTGGCTACCCTTGGCATACCCGGGGGTGTGGAGAAACAAGAGAGGAAGGAAGAGCCATGGAGCCACTTGGCAAGTGGGCTTTGGAGCAAGCGACAACCTCAGGGTGATGTTCCACGAAGTTCCTGCATGCCTGGGGAAAGAGGGAGACCCAGGAGGAGCCGCTGGTCTGACTTTTGCTTAAGATGGAACTCCCGCCTGGAGAGGCTGAGGTGCTTCTGATCAGTTCTCCAAACCTCAAGTACCCCAAGCGTTCCCAAGAGGACACCCCAATACTCCCAGTTTTACTCATTCGCAAATATAATGATGATCGTTTCTGAGGAAGAGCAAAGCAAAAAACTCCTGTGAGAAGCTGTAGATTTCACACATTAATCCTCGAGCTTTTCAATAAAATAATTTTAAATATTCTCTCTACCAAGTGTATCATTTTTAGTTGAAACAAATATATTAGATGTATTGTTGGGGTGGAGGAGAGTTCCAATTTTAAGTTAACATTTTGCAACAGTTTAGATGGCTACCTGTGCCGCATTTTATTCCTATATTCATTATTTCCTATGGCTAAAACAACACATTTGGGAATATTTTATTTATTAATTATGGAATTGGGTAATTCTATTTTATGCTTTACTGCTATGTTAATTTTACTCGGGCTATTATGCCTTTCCTCTTCTGTTAACAAATGAAATCTTGTATCATATCTCTTGAAGGTTTTTGTAACTCAATTTCTTATCAGCCTGGGTGTGGTAGGGAGAAAAACAAATAACTTTTCATCTAATATTTGAAAGAGAAACTGTCTTACCTTCATCCATATAATGATCTTGATATTGGTAAGATATTGATAGAGATGAGATAGAAATACAGGGAACGGAGATGGAGTTGGAGATGATGGAGAGAAAATCTGTCCTAATAGACCTTTAGTCTTTTCCAGTTTAGTTCTGCCATGGGGTAACCTCACACAGATATATTTTATCAAATACATCCTGCTTTTTAATTGAAGCAGTAAACATTTATTGACTCTCCCATCTTATTGGCAGCTGAATTTTGTAACCAAAATTATTTCTCCGTTTTCCAGGTGAACAAAAGTGAATGTTAAAAGCAACACAATAAGAGATACTTCCTCAAATTTGCCTCAAGATGGAAACCGTTTGCCTCAGGGTAACCTTTTGGCTAGCGATGGTTGGATGTGTCATCAGTGATAATCCTGAGCGATACAGCACGAACCTAAGTGAGCATGTGGATGATTTCACCACTTTCCGTGGAACAGAGCTCAGCTTCCTGGCTACCACCCATCGACCCACTAATTTAGCCCTACCCAGCAATGGCTCAATGCACAACTATTGCCCACAGCAGACTAAAATTACCGCAGCTTTCAAATACATTAACACTGTGATATCCTGCACTATTTTCATCGTGGGAATGGTGGGGAATGCAACCCTGCTAAGGATCATTTACCAGAACAAGTGTATGAGGAATGGCCCCAACGCGCTGATAGCCAGCCTTGCCCTTGGAGACCTAATCTATGTGGTCATTGATCTCCCTATCAATGTGTTTAAGGTAGGAAGTAACTACAAATATACTTGCAGGTTTGAACATATGCTCTGATTCCACTGTAAGAGAGTCACTGCAGACCTTTCTGAACCTTGATGCATTCTTCTCTGTTTTTATTGAGAGCTAGCTACCCTCTGCTGTCTTAAAACTCAGTGGCATTTTAAAATCGTATCACTTATTTTCTAAATAATTCTTAACAAAATAGTATTTCAAGGATGACTCTTCAAAATCTTAGTCTTGCATGAATTGGATTCTCACAACAGCTGGTAGGTGGGAAGTCTTGGGAACACCCTTGGATTTTTGTGAGATATCATTTCCGGGGTGAGAACTCCTGGGTACAGAAAGCATTTAAAGTAAATGTTTCTTCAGTTTCAGTTACCTTTTTAATATGATGCTGTTCAAAAACCAAATATCCACAGTATAGCTTGAAGTGAAAAGGAGCTGTTTTATTTTGACTGTCTGCACTGCTGGTTGGAATCACGGCTTTTCTCTGTTATCTGGGTGACTTAGAGATAATGGGGTACTTGTGATAGGAGGGAAGGGTTGACCTCCTTGGACAAGATTATTAGAACCATTTAACATATGCATTAGTTTACTATTGTCTCCATCATTTCTTCAGCTTACATTTATTGAGCACCTACTCTGTGCCTCTCCTGCAGTAAAGATTCAAAGACAAATAAGTGCCTCGGGTAACTCACAGTGGGAGAGAAAGATAACTAATCAATCTTTAACTTGATGACCTTGATCTAGTGATAATTTAGTACCTCAGCAAACTAAAGCTAAAGGGAGTTTGATATTACATATTTGGCTTGGTGGTTGGGAGGGTGAAATTACTGTGAGAATTCAAGTGAGCTAAAACTCAAATGAAATTACATGATATATGCCACATTTTATGGAAAGTCTTTCTGCTGAGCCCAGGGGAAAAAAACTTCTATTGTGTTGTCATCCACAACCTTTATTTTTTTTCTTCTGTGTCCTATCAGTAGAAGCAAAACTGTTCTGAACAGAAGTACTACTTTTAAATGGGAGGTATTACTTTAAATGGGAAGTTTTGCCCATTGAAGGCAAGAGATATTTGAAGTGGAACAGCAGCCTATTAATTTCCAATAGATACATTTAAAGTACGGCAAAGTGACAATAGCCTATCAGAAAAATCAGTGGTTAACAATAAAGATGAAAACAATGATTAAAATTTTGAATGTGTTACAAATTAAAACCTAACGAAAACCTTTTAAAATTATACAATAAGCTGTTTACAAAATAAGGAAATTAGACAAACCACAATCAAGAAAATATCACAAATTTATCTTTCTACAGAAAACCAAAAATACAGATATGTGTTCCCTGCTGGAACTTAAAATGGGGTTTTTAGAACAAAACTATGATGCAAAATTGAAAAGGTGTAATTAATTTTAAATGGTTAGTATATGCTACAGAATTTAATTTTTTCTTTTAAAAGGTCTTCCTCTTTTGCTCTTAGGAAATACCATGTGTCTTGAATCCCAACTTTCTCATGGCATCGCTCTTTAATGGTAGATTGGAATTTGTTGGCATTACTCTTATTCAAAATTAGACTCTTCGGTAGTTTGGAATATCAGACATCTATATGGATTTCACACTTTTGTGCCAGTTAACCAACCCATCGTGGGTCAGGAGAGAAATTGACCATCTCTGGATTAATAGCTCCCTGCTGCCACTCATTCTGAAACACACTACATGGGTTTGATCCTGTGTAAAGCAGTTCCTTAGTAATTCATATCAGCAACAGCTAGGAAGGAGACTTACTTATCTCTTTGAGGTGCTACAGCCAGTTACCAGACTAAATTTCATTTCTGTGCCATTGTAACATTTTAAGTCAGATTATCTAGAACATCTCCGAATTTGGTGAAAAGCCAAATAAAACTTTGTTTCATACTGATGTGGCAATGAATAAAAATTAGCATGTCCTTATTTGACGAAATGTTTCTTCTCCTTCAGGAATCAAATACTTTATATACCTTATTGTAGTTCTAAATAATTTTGCATCACGTAAGTGCATTTGTGAGTTCCTATTTTTTTACAAACTCATGTCATGAGTCATGTAACCAACATTAATTTTAGAAATTAAACCTTTTGGGGTAAAAAAAAAAAATTCCCTGTAATCATTTCAATATTCTTCTAGAGGAAAAAAGAAGAGCATGGTGTGAACTAAAAAACCTCACTATATTTAAGGGTTATCTCTACTTCCTTTTTTCCAAATTCTCTTCTCTAAGCCAGGAGGCTATACCATGTTGTTATTTCTATGATTTCTGCCCTGTATAATCAAGAAAAATCCTCCAGGCAACGTGGTTTCCAAGCTCCATTCCTTTTTTCCACAGGATCCCCCTATAGTAAGATGCTGTCGCTTTGGAATTTCTCAAATGTAGGACCTATGAATTCCTCTAACCTTGTCAAACTCACCACCCCTATCTTGCAAGGCAAGGTGGTAGCTGTCGACTCCTTCATCTCATTTTACCACTGTGTTTGGGTACTTATGAAAGTAACACGTTCACTTGGAGAATACTCCATTAAAGCAATTCACAATCTTTCTTTATCTCCCCCACTAGTAGAAAAATGGTTGAAAGTATCTGCTGTGCTCTTCAAGGCAGGATGAGTTTTCTAATCATATATTACTATAATTAGCAATTATGTCAGTTGCTTTTATATGCAATGCTAAGGTGTTTCCAGAGAGGGAACATTGCACTGAGTCATATCAGGGTCAGCATGAGTGGAAGTGAACACTATAAAGAGTGTGTCTTCAGGCAAGCCAGAATTTGCTGATTAGACTTTAATAATGTTACAAGAAAAAGGAGAGGGTGTGACAAAGTGCTTTTTCTATTCACATTTTATTCCCATTCTCTCACTTTGAGAGAGATTCTACTGAAACTGGTTCATAGAGCAACACGATGTAAAACACCACTGAAAATCAGTGCAGCAAATATCAGACAGCTAGGCTGTTTCTGATCTGTCACTATCCTGTGCGGCTGATGCTGGATGGGCCTAGAAGGTCTATGGACATGGAAGGGAGCGTCACCCTACATCTCAATTTCCAAAGGTTTCTTAATTGGTCTCCACAGCTTCAGGGTTTGTCCCTCCAGCCTCTCCTGGACTTTGTTCCGATTTCTCTAGCGTCATTCCTAGCTCAAAAACATGCAACACCTCAGCATTAGACACACTGCCTCCCATGGTTAGCAGTCAAGGCCCTCCAGACTCTGGCCATACTTTACCTACTTCTTAGCAATTCCCAATGTGCATCCTCAGCTCTGGTCAGAATGCCATCACTATCCCTAAATAACATTCTTTGCCCTAACATCCTTGGAAAGATTGGCTGTAATCACCAAGTTACTGCTGCTGAAGCATTTATACATTCCAAATTGAAGAATGAATGAGGTCTGGAGTTCTGTGTATTACATAAAGAAGAAATAAATCAGAAAGTGTAGAGAAACTCCTCTTGCTGTTGCTTACATTCATACACTCGCAGACATTCTGGTAATAAAAGAAAAGCCAGACAGTCTGAGACAATGAAATGTAAAGCAGTGGAAAGAATCAAATTAATGCCAGTTGCCCCTCTTGGCTTTCAAATCATAGAAGGCCCTTGTAAATGATAGCATTGGAGAAACATTTAACAAAGAATAACCTTATCTAGTTTTTAATTGTTAAAAAAAACAGATAGTATCCCTGTCTTAGTTTGCAGGCTTTAGTAACAAAGTACCACAGACTAATTGACTTAGCAGGAGTTTGTTGTCTCACAGTTCTGGAGGCTAGAGGTCCAAATTTAAGGTGTTAGCAGAGCCTTGCTGCTTCTGAAGGCTGTAAGGTTCTGGCATGGCTTCCTGGCAACCCATTATATAAACTAGCCTCTGCCTCTGTCACATGGCCATCTCTCTGTGTGTCTTTGATTCATCACCCTCCCTCTCTCTCTCTCTCTCTGTTCTTATGAGGATACCAGTCATAATGGATTAGGAGCCTTACTAATCCAGTTGGCTTCATCTTAACTAGTAACATCTTAAAAGATCCCATTTGCAAATGAGTTCCTATTAACAGAGCCAGGAGTTAGGATTTGACCATGGCTTTTGGGGGGTTGGGGGAACACAATTCAATGCATGACAATCACCAATTACAAGAAATAACTGACAAAAAATTAGAAGGGAAGAAAGGAAAGAAACTAGCAGGCTCTTTTAAATGCCCAACTTATGACCTAAACTGATGGTCAAATTATATTACCTGGTATTGTGGATTTTCAAGAAATGCAAAAATATAGCTAATAAATTTATCTATAAAATATTTACATTCATTAAAACAACCAAACAGTTGAAACATTACCTCTGTGTTTTGGGAACAATAACAAAAATACCCAGTTACCACTAGCAATGCAGATTGGAAGTATAGAATTTAATAATGTTATTCTTTAGTGTTTATAATATTATATTTATGGCATGGAGTGTTGTCTGTACAGAGATGGGTTATAATGTTAAAAGGGAAACCCCAAAAATGATGATGAGTGAGTGAGCCAAAGCTGGATACCATGTGGTTTCAGGATAACAGCTCACCCTTGTATTTCCACTAACTGCTGTACCTTGACCACTTAAGCGAAAAACAGCAATATGGAGAAATATATGCATGAGAGAAGTAGAGCAAAGTAGGAAGAAGCAAGAAGTTGAGTCCAATAACTTGGCACAGAAATCTCTAACATATATGGTGGGACACTGAGAACCATGTGTCATGGATAATACTTGAAGGTGAATAATTCTCCTTCTGGCATGTGGGGCCAAATGGATTTGTGAGAACAAGTTAAATAGCCAGTGATTGAATCCAGTAACACTGATGTTTGCTTACAAATTCTGTTCACTCTGAGCAACCCCCTCTTATTGAGGATGACAATGAAAAATAAACAAATGCAATTTCTGTATGAAATTATTCTGGATATTTTGCAATGCAAAGTCAAGACTCTCAATATGTTGCTCTGGCAAAGGATCTGAACAATATGGAAGGCAGAGACAGTCACAAAAAGCCAGTTGTTATCTCCATATTCTCACAACGCCTTCGACAACTTGTGCAACTGGGATATATCCTGTCTGGGCAGCCATAGAAATGGTATTTCTTGGCACAACAACTAACCCAGGCAATTTCTGTCTTCAAAATAAATTGCCATGATTTAATTAAAGATCAAATTCCTCAAACATAAACATCATAGATGTTCAATAAATGCTTTGATAGGATTTTATTCATTTAGGACTTTTACTGTTAAAATCAGCTTTTCTCCTTATCAGATTTCTCTGGGACCTTCAAATTAAAATAATAACAATGATAATGTATCAGAGGGATTCATCATTTACAGGCAAGACACAAGACATTATTTTCTGTTGTCTGTACATGCTATTCTCCAAGTTAATCAAATTACCCATCAGATTTCTTGTGTGATGATGGCATTGCTTCCCTTTTACTGCATCATCAAGCAAATAAAGACAGGCCATTCTCACTTACTCCAATAATATTCCTATAATCATATATTAAGTCTAGAAATTCTATTCCCTGAATTTTAAGTGAGAAAATGTGTCCCTTGACTAAGATCTGTGCCCCTTGTTGGTGCATGCTGTCCCGCTAGATGTTTCCCATTAGGTAGCCTGACCCAGCCCCATCTCCAGGAGATTTCTCTCCAGGCTCTTTCCTCTACCTCCATCTATTTATTCTGACTAACCTGACCTATCTGTAATTCCCTAAGAATATCAAGATGATCCTGCTACAAGGAATATTATTTCCCTCACCTCTCTTCTAACTTATTTCCCTTTGTTCTCCAGATCTCAGCTTAAATATCCCCTTGTCTGTCAAGTTTCCAGGACCTAAACTAGTTAGTGTTTCTCCCATGGGCTCCCACAGCACTCTCACTTTAATCCCACAATAGCATCTAACACACACTCTTTTAATCTTGCCGATTTATTTGCCTACCTGCCCCCCCAGACTGTAAATTCCTTGAGGCAAACTGCCACCACTCTCATTTCTCATTGTGCTGTCTGCATCCAGCACTGTGTCCAGCTACAAAAAAATTTGATGAATATGTAAAATAAGAAAATGTACTGTAGTTGCCTCTATAAGAAATGTTTCCCCCACACGCACAATTCCAGATCTTTAGCCTTCAATCTAAAGGCAGATTTGCTGTTGGAATTTCTTAAACGGTCACCTTTTTCCTACAAACCAGGAAAGTCTTAGGGTCCATAAATCTGAGAGAAATGTCCATAAAGCCGAACAGCACATAACAGCTGGATCGTTTTTCCTCTTTCCCTCTGAATTTAACGATCAAGAGTTTTTTTCTTATCCTATGGTGCACATGTGTTGTTTAATTCCCCCCTCTCCCTAGCACATATAACCAATTGAAGAGTCTTGTTCCAAGATTTCTTTGTAATATGCATTCTCTGAGCACAGTTGTAATTGTGGTTTCGTTTGAAACTTTAAACCTCAAAGTGGATCGGAATATCAAAATGAACTTTCTTAGCACAGAAAAAAAAATCTTTGCTCTTTAGAGAACTGGAAATAGGATGATTTTCGGGCCTTGCTAAGACAAATGCACATTGCAAAAATCCATTATGTTAACAAGCTGACTTAGAAATATATGCACATGTAAAATGACAGAGTGATAAATTTATTACCCAATTTGCTGTTGGTTATAAGGAAGTCTCTGTCTGGAAAGACTTCAGAACCCTCTCCAACTCTACCTCCCCTTCTGGCTTCTCGTTTCCTGTGTCTGGGAACCTCATTGCTTTCTCTCATAGCCATGTGAAGTAATTATTCTCATCTGAGGTTACTCTGCTAACCCTCAGCATTTGGCTCACAACAAAGTCATTCCCATTTCAGTGATGGGGGATGGAAACCATCCATAACTGTAAGTTTGTTCCCATGGCTGAACAGAGAGACGTGGTGGCAGAAGCGTTCATATTAAGAAGGTTGAGGTGTAAACAGCTTGACGGCTGATGATATTGCTCTAAGCAGTTTTATTCACCAAAGAGGTTGCTGTATTCTAAATTCATCATAAAATAATGATGCATGAAAGTTTTAGTTTGGGAAAAGAATTTTTACAATACACTTTTCTGGGGAGAGGGGATATAAATAGAGCCCTGATTCCAGCAGTCTGATCAATAAAAGCAGATATTTGGGCTACTTTATTGCAAAATATCTCTATAATATGTTGGACTTATGAATTGCTAGGGTGTGGGAATTATTTCTTTATTACTGTACAGAGTTTATACAAAGTTGGTATAAAGAGTATAGGAAAAGGGTGGGGAATCAAGTTTACTATGTCTGAAGTTGATTCTAAGACCAGAGTGGTTAAATAAAGAATGCTCTAAGTAATTCTGTCGAAATAAATCTGAGGTACTGCCAGAAATTTGACAACTGCCTTCTAGATCAACCACATTCTCTTGGGAGCTAAAATAACAGCTTTCTATAGCTACCATTTTATTTTTCTCTTTCTAATTTTTATTGGAAAAACTCCTAAATTATAAAGTTAAGAGTTGAAATTAAATTCAATAATAGAAACTAATGTAAATATCATTCAGTATTAAGTTTTGGTAGTCTGAGTTTTTTATTTCAACATCAAAAATTATACAAAACTATGTGATCTAAGGTTTGAAGGCCCAATTCAGGAACCTAAAATCAAATGTGCCCTAAGACATTTGATTTAATATTATTTTTGGATGTGCAAATTTAGAGGTTCCTTCTCAGAATTTAAGTATCTCTGAGAGGTGCATTAACATTGTTTGCCATCATAACTTTTAAAATAATTTACTTGGAGGCTAGTACTTAAAATAGAAGCTCGTCAAATCATGTTTCCCAGCATGTTTGTTCTAAGCAAATGTTATACTAGAAAGCAATGGAGATGGCCACCAATTGGCCATTTGAGCTACTCAGTTATACTCAGTTATACTCGTTCTTCTCTAGATCTTCAGTTATTCATTCGGTAAATATTTATTGAGCCCCTACTACATACCAGATTTTGACAAAAGAGCAATGAACAAAGTAGACAAACGTCCTTTCCCTCCTGGAGCTTACAATCTAGTAGAAAAGCAAGCCAATAAACAAGATAAACAGGTAAATACACAATCTATGATGTAAGTGCTAAAGAAAAAAGTAAATTGGGGATGCAAACTTGGAAGAAGGGGAAAGATTGTTAATTTTTAAGTGGATGCTTGAAGAAAACCTCAATACAAGTTGACAATTGAGAACAAATTAAAGGATATGCTGGAGCAAACCATGCCAATATCTAAGGTAAGAACATTTCAGCCAGAGGAAACAGCAAGTACAAAGGCCCTGAGGCAGGAATGTGCCTGAAGAGTTAAAGGAATTGCTAGGAGAGGCCATGGTGATTGGAGTGGAAAGCACAGAGTAGTAACAGATGAGTTCACAGAGATATAAGGGTAGGACGGTAGTTGGGGAGAAGCAAATCACATAAGGCAGATGACCATACAATTTATTATCCAAATCAGAACACTTTTGAGAGTAAAAGGAGATGCTATCAATCATCACACCTCAACAATAAGCTCAAATGAGAGCTATTCTGAATATACCAGGAAAAACAGTCACCCTACCTCCATGTCTTTATAAAGGCTTTGGCTTTTTCTCTGGGTGAAATAGGAAGCTTTGGGAAGGTTATGAGCATTTAAGTGATATGATCTGATTTACATTTTAACAAGACCATGCTGGCTGTTGTGAGGAGAAGTATTGTTTTCCTAAATCCATGAAGGAAAAATATGCAACTTTAAAATGTTAGGTATACTGATATATAACATGAGAATAATATTACCTAAAACTTATTAATGTTTACTCTGTGCCAGATTAACTCACTTAATCCTCACATATGATGGGCTCCTGTTACCTGGATTCTAAAAATGTAAAAGCTGAGGCCCAATAAAATGAAGAAACTGAGGCACAATTGGGCAGAAAATTACAAATTAAGTGATTTCCTCAAAGTCACATCGCAGAGAGCCAATATTTGAATCCAGGTAACAGGATTCAAATCTGATCCCAGAGGCTAGGCTCTTAGCTGAGCTGCCACACTGTGCTTTTCTTCTATACACCTCCTAAAACAAACTTTGTAATTATTAAACTGTCAGCCCTAACACAGAAACATATTCTCGAAGACTGTTTAAAGATGAAAATCATTCCCTTTTGAAAGAGTTTTTCTCCCATTAAATTCAACAGTATTTAGCACAGAGATAACACGTTATTAAGTGTTATACGTGTGCCTTGGAACACCTGGTGAACAGGATTTTTGCATTCTATGCTCATTGTCATGTTGATGACATTGACCAACAGAAAAGGAGCCAGAAAATATTAAAAAAAAAAACGCTGAGAAGAAAGGTTGAGTTCTTTGATGGACTGATTGCCTAAACACATACATCTGTGCATGTGCTCAGAGGAACACTTTTTGCCAAACTGATGTCTCATGCAGATATCACTTGAAAGGCTAGGCAATTTGTCTATGGACATTTTACAGGAAAATGAAATTCTATGGCTAGTCCATAGTTTCAGTTGGGGCAGATGGAGAAGAATTAAAAGGGGAACTATAATGAATGACATATGAGGATATGTCTAAATTGATCATTAAAAGATGCTAGAAATTCTTAGTTTTTTAAAAATAGATATATAAATTTTTGTGAAACGGTTCCATTAAATCTTAAATCATTTGAATAAAGCACTCTGTTATTTGTTCCTAATTTTAAAAAGAAATAAGTAAAGCAAAACTATATTGGGTATGTTCAAAACATCCAAAATTATTGCCTGTCAAATATGAAAAGGGATGGACACGTGTCTTTGCCAAACATTGAATAACCCATGAGTTTTATATCAGATAAAGCAGTTCTGCAGAATGTCTGCTCGGTAAAACTCTGACTATTGTGAACTTCTGACTTGAACGAAGAATGAGAATTAGTACCGTAAAATTAAAATGTCTAGAAGACCCCAGAGTTTCTTTTTAAATGATACCATTTATATCATAAATATGGTGTTTTCTGCATATTTCTGTTGTGACCATAAATTTGATTTGCTTATGGAAACTAAACCTAGGACATCATATAAAAGCCATAATATTTTTAAATATTTTAACTTTTTATTGAAGTATCATATAAATACAGAAAAATGTGTGTGTCAAGTGTCAGCTCAGTGAATTTTCACAAGCACATATGTATAACCAGGATCAAGGACCAGCAGCTCAGAAATCCCCCCTTCTCTACCTCATCTCCCAAGGTTTACTACTATCCAGCTTTTAACAGCACAAATTCATCTGCCTGTTTTTGATTTTTATATACATAGAACCAATCTTTTGCATCTCACTTCCTTTGCTCAATTTTATTTTTGTGAGAGCCATCCATAATAATGCATTTAGTTATAGCTCATTCATTCTCATTATTGTATAGTATTTCACAGTGTGAATATGCTACAATTTATTTATCCATTATGGTATAGACGGAAATTTAAATAGTCTTTAGTTTTGAGCTATTATGAATAGTGGTTCTTATGGACGTCCTCATAAATGCTTCTTTGTATGCCTGTATATGCATTTGTTTCATACATATAAAGTTATATATATATATAATCCTTATATTTTATGTATTACTATATTTGTAATACCTCTATATCAACATATATACCTATATACTAAATATATTTTTGTTATAATTCTTCTTGATCATAATCCTTTTATATTTTAATCAGTAATTTTGGAGAACCAAATCCAGGTCATGGTACAGTTTTAGAGACCTGTGCATTCTGTGTATGAATTTTGTCCAACATAATTTGTTTTGCCTCTCGAGCAAATCTGTTACCTGTTTTCATAATAGATAACTCCCCGGCGAACACACATATTTACTAAGTATCTATAGAAAAGAAAAAGAAATCTAGGAGAACCATGCCTTCAAATTGGTTGCCTTCTATTTGAAGTTATAAACATATATTAAATCAAATTAGCCTGAGAAACAGGTTGGTTTTATACTCATGTTTTAGGTTAAGACTACAGAACACACACATAAAATATTTTGAATGTGAGACATTTATACACATTTTCTTTAAAAGCATTAAAAACTGCTATTGCTCCTTCTCCCAAAGTAGTAAATACAACTAAAACTAAATTAATCAAATTAATCTCAAGTGATACAGAAATAAAATTGTTTCAGTATTTTCCATTACTGTTAAATTAAATTATTAGTTGTTCTAAACCTTTGAAACACAGCAGCATTAAAAACAGATTTAAGATGCGCTGATTTGAGACAGTAAATGTTGCAAGAGTCAAAGCTGATGAAGTTTTCCAGACAATCTCTATGAGGTTATTTTTGTTAAATAACATATTTTGCATTTGTCAGTTGCTTGGTAAAACTTTGCAGATCAGTCATAATCTGGTCACTACATTAGTACGGTGGGGGAGGGTTGTTATAGAAAATTTATCAAACTGTAACATTTGAAGACAGATTTAAAGTAATATCCCTCTTAATATCAACAATAAAATTTGCATTGCAATATGCTAAAATAGAAATTTCATTTCTCAAAACTGCCAACCACATTTTAAATGGAACTATCTTACAAAAGCAAACGATACATTCTCCCAGGACAGCATTCAGAACTGTGTGACATGTCTGAGCACTGGGGTTCTGCAATCATTTGAACAAGGTTTTAGATTTAGATAATTGTCAAACATTTCCTTCTTCTGTTCTAGAGGAATATTTAGCGTCACAATAATATTTTTGTTGGTTTTATGGAATGGCCAGCTATTGAGCCACCATAAAGGAGGGGAAATAAATCCAGGAGTAATATTCACTAAGGTGATATCCCAGGGCGTAGTTGTAAGCACCAAGTGCCCACCAATCTGCTTTCTCCTGCCTGATTCTCTGACCCAAGGATTGGTGAGCTGGGGTTTACAGACCAAATCCAGCCCAGCACCTGTGTTCGTGAGCAAAGTTTTAATGGAAAATGGAACATAGCCACACCCGTTGCTTACATATTGTCTATGGCTGCTTATATTGTTTATGCCCATAAAGCCTAAAATATGCACTGTCTGGCCCTTTACAGAAAAAGTGGCATCTCACCAGCAGCCTCCGCTACCCCTGCCTCTCTCATCTACCTCCACTTTGTCCCATAGGGATACAAAGCTGAAGATGTAAACTTCAAATGTATGGACAAGGCTGCATAACCTTTGATATTTTTAAATGGCTCAAGTCCCCAACCCCAAAAACTAAATGGGCATAATCTCAAGAAATCAAAATATTTCTTTTAAAACAATGGCTTGCCACTGATCTTGAGGCCATCACTTGACCTTTCATGTCATTGTCTCTGTATGAAAAAATATACAACGCGAAGGGTCCATCTCATAGGGTCCCCTTAAACATAATGAGCAGAGTGGGGCTATCCCTGAGGCGAACGATGACATAAACTAGAAGCCACTACAGGACAACCAAGGCACATCATCTATCCTCTCTTGGGCTTCCCCATTTATGTTAATGAACATCAGAAATTTGGCCTCATGGAGTGTCCTAGAATTCAGTATCCTTGGAACATAGTTGGTCAAATCATGCATTTTCTGATCAAAATTGAACATATTTTTACCTCTTTGTCATGTGATTAGAGATGTTCATTACATTATCTTTCCAATAATGAAGAGCAGCTCTAAACCAGGTCGCCCCCTGGACAACCATTCACATTTCAGTTTAAAAATAGAAGGCGAAGGAGATCTTTTTCATTTAATTTAGGAAAATCTCATACTGAAGGGTTAATCTAAAGACCTTGAAGATAAAAACTTTAAATACCTGCAACTATTAGATCTGAAATCACTGCATTACATAATTTTTAGAAAGAACAATTAAATTGCATGGTCAAAACAAAAAATAGATGGATTTTCCTACCTCTGTGTTATAAATATCAAGAAAAAATTCTTTGAAAGTGGACAGAAATGCCAAGTCATAAGCAAAGAGAAAGGTAAGGAAAAGAGTAAGAAATATCGCTGTGTTTCATTTTTAACATGTGTGTATGTGTATATACATGTATATGCATGTATGTGTGCATGCAATTTTGCAGCACAGATATCTTCTGTATATATCATACATTTCTGAAATATTGGAGAAAAAAGGGAGGAATTATAGCAGATGGAGGAAAGAAGGCAGAGTTGGACAACAGGGTCCACCCTTGGAACCTACCTCTTAGACACCATGTAATTCAGCAGGCACACAGAATTCATTTCATTTATGAAATATTTGAGAAAGGGAAGGAGGGACTGGGGTAGAGAGGTTGGAGGGATGGAGGGAAGGTAGATTCTCGGAATATTAGAAGTCAATATCTGTATTTCAACTAGGTGAAACCTGCTTAAAGAAACAGAACATTGAGCAATTTATACTTTTGCCCTGCTTACAGACTGGTACAATAGACTCAACTGATACACCAGAACCCACTTCTCATGTGGTTTTGAAATTCTCTAATTGTTTGCAGTACTCTAATGTACTCTCACGAAGTGATAAATATTTAGCTTTTTGTGGAAAATGACCCAGTAGAGAAAGCTTGTAGTAGAATTGAAGATATTTAATAAATTGCTATTTCTTAGACAGAAATTTTGCAAACAATGAATGAGAGGAGAAAAGTAAGTTGTTTAGGGCTCAGAATTTGTCATTTGATCACTTTTTAGGGTCTGTAATCCTTGATGCATCCCCATATTATGCTCAGACTACTTCTCTGCCAAAGACATCCTTCTGCAGTGACAGTTCCTTTATCATAGTAGGTAAACACATAAGTATTTATACATTTGGCATTCAATAAATCAGAGAAAATCCTTATTTTTTTATTTCAAATACGGCATTCATTCACATGGTTCAAAAAATAAAGAAAATATAAGAAGATATGCATTGAGAAGTCTTTGTTCTGACATCAGTCTCTGACACTCAATTTCCTCACCCCAATATTCATAGGTAATCATTTTTATGACCTTATCATATATTTTTCCAGTTAGTGTTTCTTTATTCAAATGTAAGCAAATTCAAATACATATTCTTATCCCCTCCCTATTTCTTATACAGTGTTCTGCCTGTTGCTTCTTTAATGAATAATAGAACTTTCAATATCAATCTATAAAAGTTCCCTCATTTTTTACAGTTGCATACTATTCCATTGTGGGGTGATAGCATATTTTACATAATCAGATGCTGCAGTTACAAACATGGATGTATGCCATATTTATATGTATGGACATATCTATATGGGAAATTCCATGCATGGGATTCTGGTATCAAAGAGTAAAGCGTAAAGCATGTATAACTTTGATAAATATTGCCAAATTGCCTCCAGAGGATTTGTACTATCTTGCATTCCCACTAGCAGTTGACTGGTACAACTTAATGTTATCTCACTCTAAATAACCATAAATAGGACATATAGTAACATCAAACTAATTTTAAAGACTTTACAAGCTTTTGTTTACAGTTTTATTTATAACAGACCCTTAACAAAAAGCTTAAAATAGCTAATTACCTAATTTCTTCCTACATTTTAGCTAAGGTCAAGATTGTGATTACAATATGATGCTTATACTTCACGAACTATATATTTCAGTGTTTCCTTTAAGAGAAATAAAATACTATTTATATAATTAAGGTAAAAAAATTTTTTTCTTAGGGTTTCTATCTGTGGGATCCCACAGATTCTGTTACCTGTGAGCCTTTTGGGTTGAAAAAAATAAAAGCAAAAGGAACTAAGACACTCACTAAAGAACAAAAGAAAAATTGGGGAAATAAAATTAAATGTAAAGATTAAGATTAGGGTCGGGATAAATGGGGGAATAATAGTTTCATAGAAAACAGTTACAGATTGGAGTTCTGACATGAAAATAATCATACCGTTTAAGAGCTAGCAAAGAACTTAGAGGCAATCTAATTCTAGCCCAACACCTCTTATTTGGCAGAGGAGGTACCTAGAACCCAAAAATTTGCAACAGGGTTAGAACTGGAAGCCAGGATTTCTAACATCCCCTTGAACACATTCCAACCTCCCCTCTCAGTGTTAAATATAAAATTTAAAGGCAGGCAACAGTGTCCCAGTGGCAGAGTTCTCGCCTGCCATGCCAGAGACCTGGGTTCGATTCCCGGAGCCTACCCATGCCAAAAAAAAAATACATACATATATATATATATATATATAACAGTCAAGATTTTAATATTCTCCACACCACACAAGAATTTCCCTAGAAGGCAGAGAGGCTCCTAAAACTTTAATGGGGGGGGATTGTTAAACCACAGCATTGTCATTCTTATGTGAAGTACGTGACTAGTAATTCAGATGCCTTGAGTTTTTCTTTCCATTTCACTTTACTCCTCAGCTATTGATAACTGTGAAGTTTTATTTTCGAATTAATCGGTTATTAAATAATCCAAATCACCTTAACCGTATTTGCTATAACATATCAAGCATCAGCATCAATCGTATTCTTTGTTTTCCCCTAAAAGTAGCATATGGTATCATTTTCTTCTTGCCGCACACCACTTCTTTGGTCATTGTTTCCATCTTACACACAGGATAATCATGACCACATGACATACTTTACGATGAAAACTAACTCAAATTCTTACAAAGTTATACATTAAGTCATTACATAAACTGTATGCTTTCAGATATGTCTTTGGGTTCCCCTTTCTTCTATTCATCATCACCTCTCTGTTAAGTTTTTTGGGGCAACTACCTAAATCCATATGTGGGGATTTCTGCTGGTTTGCTTTGTTTTTGCCTATTTATTTTTCTAAATAAGTTCTAGCATGCACTACCATAGAGACAGTTGATTATAATAAACAATTAAACTTTCCCATTAGGTTTTAGGCCTTGCTGTCCAGGCCAGAGAACCCATTTCTAGAATTTACTGTGCCTGTACTTTGTTACAGGTAAATACAACACCATATATGTATAAAGTCTTTTCTCTGTGCAGGAAAAATCATGGTTTGTTCTTTCTAACCTAAATCTTCTCTCCACTATGAATTAAAGCTTGAAGAATTGAAATACATATTCAGCACTAATCTATATAATGCTGATATTGAGTACCTCCAAAGTGTCTACTTTAAAAGAGTTTATCTCCTCCATCTTTTAGTTTAGTTTTGTTTTGTTTGGCGGCGGGGGGAGGAGGGGGTGCATGGTCCGGGAATTGAACCTGGGTCTCCTGCATGGAAGACATTCTACCACTGAACCACCGGTGCACCCTCTTTTAGTTTTATGTATGCAAAATAATGACAACTCTTATATCCTTTTCTTCTGGATTGGTATCCTTACAGTAAACATTTATTAAAAATAAATACATTTATTATTTTTCATTCCCAGCATTCAGAGGACTGAGACTCTCAGGGATGATATGCCCATATCTTGGTTGAACAATCTTTCCACTAAGGAATAAAATAAGGAATAAAACCACCATGGCTCTGAAACCCTGGTTTAAAAAAGTATTTTCTCCTCTTTTTTATTTTTTCATATTCTCCACCTGGTTGTTATTAACATCTATGTATTTCAGATTCTAAAAGTTGAGACCTCAGCAAAAATAAAAACACTAAATATTTAACAGAAAAAGATGTGGGCAGCAAATAGTAGCAAGTTTCATCTTATGCAATCTAAGTACAGAGAAGCAAGAAGTATTCCTCAGAATCCATTTCTTATAAGAACTAACATTTATGGTTTGCAGTGGACCAGGCCCTGTCCTAAGTGCTTTGCATATGTTAATTCATTTAATCAACCTTATGGCAAAGGTACCCTTTTATCACCAGTTTTTGCTGAGGCACAGGCAACTTGTCAAATTATGCCAGGTGACAAAGCTGCGAGCAGCGGGGCTCCAGAGCCTACTCTCGCCACCGCCTGCCACACCACCTCCTCTTTCTGTTGAGCTCCCACAGAATCTTGCTTGGCACTTTTTTTAAGATCCATTATTTCAATTCCTATCTTTTGGCAGTAAATTCCTAGAGAATGTTCAGCCTATCACCGCTCCAGCACCTGATGGCCTGCATGATCCTTTTTCACAAACTCACTAAGCAAACAGAACCAAGAGGAGAGATTGATAACTACGGGCTAAGAAAATAGCTTCCATTCCCTGATACCCACTGTGTGCTATGCCCTTTATATGTATGGTCTCTCTGAGTGCCCATTGCAACCCTAACAACCCTCATTTTATTGATGAGAAAACTGAAAGCAAGGAGGTTAATCAATACACCAAGGTTCATAGAGCTGGAAATATAGCAGAGCTTGGATTCAGTCCAGCCCAGGGATCAAACCTCTTCTGGGCCCATCCTCCTACTACTACACTCAGCCTCTTGCTTTAATTGGAAGGAGTGCCTCTCCATCCCTCATGGCCTTGATGGCATACAGTGCCATGGTTGGGAACATTTCTGGAGTTACTGCTCTGCTCTGCATTTTTCATAGATTCCAAATTCTTGGACCATTCCAGGGCAAGAAGAGCCCGTCAAAGGAAAAAGTATACTGATAGAGTTGTAGCCACAGTTTTTATTACATGTCTATGAAAGCTCTGGCTCAACCCTGAAACCATTAAAGCATAATGGAGGAGCAAAATCCATGTAAAGTGATTTACATATTTTAGAATATCTGATTTGCCATTTGTAATAGCGAGAGAGTATATTCTTATTAAAGACCTTTACTGGACATCACAAGCTTTATTAATCTTTTCAGTCTGCACTGCTGGAGGATGTTTGTCTCCTACTGATTCAACCAACCTCTTCTCCCACCCCTCCTACAGCAAAAAAGAAAATCTCAGGATCTCAGTATTTGACGACTGGTACCTGGTCAGTCATGTCCAATTCCAAATGATCCTACAAGAATTCATGTCTAGAGGAAGAGAACATTTTATTTATTTTGTAGTTCTCAGCCATTATAGACTGTACTCATAAATCTCTCATTCCTGGCTAGGGTGGGTGGAGTGAGATGAAGGAAAGTAGGAAAATCTCTCAGTCTCAGCGAATGGGGCAGAAGGAAAAATAGTGCAAAGAAAAATGTACCACCAATGTTATTTGTACCATGTGAAGATGCCATGATGATAACAAAAATAATTTTCAAATAATGGAGTTAAATGTCAGGGGATGTTAGGGGATGATAATATCTGGAATAGATACAAAGGAATAAATTCATTTTGTTATCTTTGTCCCCACTGCCATGCATAAATGGTACGTTTCAGTTTATGGTTACAAATTATATCAAGGTCTAAAAATAACAACTAACGTGTGTGGTATACATTCAGTTTGCAGAATTCTTTCATATGTATTGTCCCATTGGGGCCTCCCAAATGGTAATCATACCACAATGGCTGTGCATGGTTATCAGTCACCATTTAACAGATAAGAAACAGAGCGATTTAAAGTGGGTGAGGGGCTTGTTCAAGGTTGTACAGTTAGTAACATGTAAATCTTGTACTTGAACCTGACTCTCTAAGAGTTCACAACCCAGTTTGAATATAGAGGAAGAACAGCCTTATTTTACAGTGCCAACCGTTAGGCCTGAGATGTTAGGGCTGCGATGCCAGGGTTATGTTCCAAAAGAAAAATACCATTTAGGTTACTTGTTTTTTAACTATGCCCTTCTATATGGATCCCTTTCATGACTGTTGGATGAGAGAGTAACAAGATATAGTCTATGTGACCCCAAACCCTTATGATTTTTTATTTCTTGTGTCTAAATTGTACACGCTGTTCTGCTTCTCTCGCATTATCTGCCGGTCAGCTGTCATTTTTTGCTAATCATGGTTCTCAAAGTGTGGTCCCCAGACCAGCAAAATCAACCTCAACTTGGAACCTGTTAGAATCCAAACCTCCTGGATCATAAACCCTAGGATAGGGGCCCAGCAATCTGTGTTTTAACAACCTTCCAGATGATTCTAATGCACACTAAAATTTGAGAACCAATACTCCAGAGCACTCGTTTTCAACCATGGTTATGCTCTACATTGGAATCATCTAGGGAGCTTTAAGGGATACTAATGCCTGAGTCTCACTCTCAAAGAGTCTGATTTAATTAGTCTTGGGCATGGTTCTTGTCCTCAGCACTACTGACATCCTGAGCTGGCTAATTCTCTGTTAGGGGGGGCTGTCCTGTCCACTGTAAGATGTTTAGTAGCATCCCTGCCCTCTACCCACTAGATGCCAGTAGCATCTCCTAGTTGCAGTGACCAAAAATGTTTCCAGACATTGACAGATATTCCCTGGAGGGAGCAAAATCAGCCCTGGTTGAGAGCCACTAGTTTAGGGCATGTTCTGGGCACTGGGATTTTTTTCAATTTCCTAAATAATCCTAATGTACAGTCAAGATGGAGAACATTCACTTTGGAAGATTCCTCTTAGTGATCTGCTTTGAATGTGCAATGGACTCAAAAGCAATAAAAGCTAAACTTAATAGCATTAGATATGAAGTAAGAATAAATCTACCTGTGGACTTAGGCAGTTCACTTATGAGTAAGGTACATGAGCTTTTTGGCATAAACATATCAATGCTTTTGCTCCTTAAATTTTTGCTTACTTTCTAGTTGTCAGACATGTTCCAGACATAAACAGGTATGTTGCACATATGTTAAAAGTCCCAAACAAGTAATAATGCTTTGTGCTAAATGCAATGGTGGACATAGATTCTGCTTTTGGAGCTAGTCATTCTAAACACAGGGTACCCTCACTATGCTTTTCAGTATATCATAACGTACAAGCATTTAAATATTTAAATCTATTTTTGGCAGTTTAAAAAGTTCAACCTGTCAACTTTATGATGTTGACTTTGACACAGTACAAATCAGTCACACAATCACAGAATTTCTATGTTACTTTGTCCTATTTAGAAGTGCATTCGTTTTCAGAGACTGGTCTGGGACTTTAATTGCATTTCAACCATGGAAAAATCTTTAATGGTAGGACAAAGGCAAGTATCTTTCAGTAAAGCCCAGGCCTAGCAGATTGCCCTCTCTCATCTCAGTGACTTCTCTGTTAGTTGCTTAAGAAGGGGAAAGCATGATATGCATTTGGAACACAGGATGTTCACCATCTCCAAATGCCTGCTGTCTGAGATTCTAATCAAGCTAGGCAGTCTCATCACAGCCCAAAACTAGATGTCATCAATTAATGAGTTCATGGCAGCCCATTTTCCACCTGACCTCTTAAATAGGCCCACTTCCTCAAACAACTGGATGGGTGGTGCATTATTTCTTTCAGCATAAAGAGTGGAAATACTTCTTTAGAATGCCAAGAAACACCTTATAAATTAAAAAAATAAATTACAGACTGAATATGTTTTCATGGCAAAATCAGTAAATTTAATTTCAAAATATGACTTTCCCTGAATTAGTGAGTTGTAGTCATTCATTCATTCAACATCTACTGTGTGCTATTGTGTGACGTTCTCAGAAATTATAAATAGGAGGGTTAAATAGAACAGACCCTTTCATGGCAAAGATGAGCTATGAATACTCCAAGTTGCCAGAGTAACCCTTTGAACTAAGTTAACTTGTCAGATTGTCAGCTTAGTTTAATTTTTTTTATTGAATTGATAGTAGTTTCTCAACATTAATGAAATCAATTTGTTCTTTTGCCAGGGTATAGATATTATCCTAAACAGTTACTTATCTTTTCTTATCCTAGAATAAATTGTTTCACCAACATGCTTTTTAAAATCAAAGTCTTTTAATCAGTCACTAGAACTACTTCCCAGAAAATTACTCCAGAAAAAAAGAGATCATAATAGCCCGTCAAAAGCATTATTTCCATATGTTTCCACTTTAAAAAAAAAAAAAAGGAATATGCTTTCATGGACATAGGAAGTTTTTCTGGAAGAAACCACAATTAACAATTGACAGTGGTTGCCTTTGGGCAGGAGGTTCAGGGGCCTCAAAGTGAGAGTAAAACTTACATTTCATTAACGTGAATTTTATACAGTTCATTTTTTTGTCATTTTAAATATTCCATTTTCAATTTTAAAACCTAGTATATAACATAGAAAGGATATACACCCAATAGTATGTCAGAAGCTCCAAATTGCTTCTTCCAAATCGGAGAAAAACTGGTAAACTACACGCTTTGCCTCTATGATGATCCCCCCTTTTGTATGTTTTATTTCAAAGTAAGCTGAAAGGAGACTTTGAATGTAAGTTTGCTCCAATATTGGTTCCATGAAAGAGATGAACATGCAGGCCCTACTTTAGATTGAGGGCTTGAGTAAGCCACATGTAAGCAGAGAGGTAAAAATAGTGGAAAAGCCACCTATAGGCAAGGACGAAATTACCCATGGCAGCCCTGAAAAAGCTAAGTCCATACATCTGTGATCTTTCTGCTTGCCCACCTCCTACGTTCTGTCCTTCCTTTCCTGTCGTCTGTCTTTATTTCTAATGCTAGTCAAACGTGTAAGAAAGCGTGTAATGGTGAACCTAATGCAACTGAGATTGGAAGAGCATGAAACAGTAAATGCTAGGTGGTGAACTTTTTGTATCATTTTCTTAGCACTTGGTGCTTAGCCCTTCACAGGATTTCAGAGTCTTCCTTTGCTAAGTGAGAAACATTCTTTCTTCTCTCATTGGTGGGTATTTGGATTGGGAGATAGTGTCCCATGGGCTTCATGGTCCTCTCCATCTCTGGGTATGAGCCAACAGTAGCAATTCAACTCTTCCAAAAGCATAGCCCATAACAATCCCAACACATTTTAATTACATCTCCTATGGCTTTTAGTGGAGAACTATTGTTCAAGGCTAAAATACTAAACTCTCATTCTATAAAGAGTAGTTGTCAGGTTTCATTGTCTTTTAATAAAGGGGATGACTCATTCCAGAAATAGTATTTTGTGTCTTTACTTGCATTAGCATCAATAACCAGCAGTCAGCAATGATATAATTGTTTGTTAGCTACAGGAAAACTGTCAAAGCTTAATGCCACGTTTCTGTCCACAGCCCTGTGGTTGTCCTAGGTACAGATAAGACTGGTTGCAGTGAGATTAATAGAGGAACAGCACAGGATTGAATTGAAGGATGAGGTCCTTTTAGAAAACTATTCAGAAGAAAGAGAAATAAATACGTATGAAGATTAAAAAGACAGAACTTCCGAAATTAAGTCACAAAGGGCCTAGGACATAGAAGTGGAGTTATCAAGAGCCTTATATTATTAAACTCTCAAAAACACACATGATTTTTGTATCTGTGGGATTCTGGTTTTCCATCCTCTTTCAATAGACTCACGTTCATGACAACACTAATCGTGAAATGAAACATCACATATTCTTTTAGAAATGGTAGAACAAAAATTTCAAGCTCAGCATTCAGCAGGGGTCCCTCCTTACCCTCAACCTTTTTGGTTAGCTGACCTATTATTTCAACCCATGTTCCTAGTACAGTACCTAGTTATCTAACCATCAGCATCTCGCAGGGGACCATTTGTAGCCGTGATGTTCTTGCTAATACTCCACCCTTTTCCTTGCAACAAAAATTTTAAATTGTCAACGTGGAAGACTAGACGTCTGTAAATGCTGCAAATGGGTCACTGTAACCACATTTTTCTGTATGTGGGAAGTTTCAGCCTAAATAAAGAAAGGCCAGTTATGTCACAACTGCTGAACCCAGAGTCAGCACAGAGAAAAAGGTAGTTCAAAGGAATTTCAGGTGTTACCAGCTGTCAACCAGGTGTTACATTGGCAACCAGTTCATTTTTCCGGTATCCCCCATAACCTCTCGTTCACAGTTTTAGCTGCTATGAGGAGACAATATATTCCTCCAGTGGCATTAGTTGAAAGTGACTTGTTCCACTCATGGCTTATTAACACCTGATTGACTGACTGCTCCCGAGTTAAGCTGCCACCCAGAAGCCCAAACTTTGAAAAGTAAATGGTCTGACTGACCACTTTGCATGAGATCAAAGGTCACGTCTTCTGTTATTGTAGTTATCGCTCACGGTATCTCTCCAGAACAAAACAAAACAAAACAAAACAAAAAAATGCACAGGCTTTAAAATATGAAAATAATAATAAAAATAATATACTATTGTACTGCCACCACCATAACTGGAAAGCATAGAAAATGATATGTTAGAAGTCCAGAAGTATGCGAGAAATAGAGAGTCCATTTCTGATCACTGTGTCTCCTATTACAGCTGTTGGCTGGGCGCTGGCCTTTTGACCACAATGACTTTGGCGTATTTCTGTGCAAGCTTTTCCCCTTTTTGCAGAAGTCTTCAGTGGGGATCACCGTCCTCAATCTCTGCGCTCTTAGTGTTGACAGGTAATGTGGTTCTTTCTCTTTCTCTTTTTTTATGTTCATAAAAATCCATTTTTCTTAAAAAAAAGAGCCGTCAAGGAGCCTTGAGATTTGGTGCCCAGAACAGTTGTTTAATTACTTTAAAGTAAGTTAAAATATTGACCATTTTGTCTTTGCTCTTTAGAACTGATTTACTCATTTATAAAATATTAGCCATTTCAGCTCAGGCAATTTATATTGGAAGCATTTTTCCAATTATATTCCATTTGTATCCTATGGCAACAGGGTGAAAATAAACATATTAAATAAAATAAACCTTGTGCAGAAGAGATCCCAGGACATGTATTCTTGTATTTCCAACTGGGGCATTTATTATTAGAATAAAAGAGATACCATTCAATTATATGTGTAATGCTTGATAACCTGAGCTTAATGGAGACTGAACAACATTGCTATATTCTCCTCTGTGCTTTTTTGAATGCCAGAAATGATTCATAACTTTTAAAAAGTAGGCAATCTGGGTGCACAGGTAGTTCAGTGGTTAGAATACCTGCTTTCCATGTGGGAGACCCGGGTTCGATTCCCGGACCATGCACCCAAAAATAAAAGAAGGTAAACACAGTAGCATCTTTTAATCCAATTCTGAAAACTCTATCAACTATCTCTAAGTCTTTCTCTAAATATAGCTGGTAAGACTTCTCTAAAGAAGCTCTTTTGAATTCCATGATCTTCTAAATGATATTTCACTCACTTTCTAGTATTCGTAGCTGGAATTATAAGGAATAAGGGTGGGGACTTTATAAAACATTCTGTGGTGCCCTTATTTCATATATAATTTAACATAAATGGCATTTAATGTCCTATTTAACTGGCTTAATATAATTTAGAAGAGCTCTCAATTTTTTCCATCTTATTCATAACCAGTCACTCTAGCAAACACCTGGGTACTGTCATCACAGAAAAGGCCCACTTTCTTAAAGAACATTTACGTGTTTACAGAAATTCTCTTCTTTATCATTTATAATTAATTTGGGGAATCAAAACATTGTTAAAACATAAAAATACTCATTCCATTAGTAATTAAAAATTATAGTATTATCCTTATTATAAATTTGTGGCTATAATAACTGTATAATACAAAAATAAACAAAAAGTTTAGTAGTTTTACTAAAATTAAATTTATTGTTTTAATTAAAATACTCAATAAAATCCTATTGGTAGTATAAAATGTAATAATGCTGTAGGCAAAAATGTTAACATAGCAACTATAAACCCAAAGTAAAAGACCAGAAATAATATCATCTGCTATTAATAAGGTTCTCAGTGATTCATAGGAAAACCTTGAGGTCCACATAGGCTACTTCTGCATCATATCACATGCTAGGGTCACATACCGTGGGAGGTCTCTATATCACTTCCACTTAACTAAATAGTAGATTGTGATGTTCGAGGTCATTTCTATTAAAAGTTGCATTAGCATTTATATTTGACTCTAATAAATTCTTACTCTGATTATGTTCCCAACTCTCAGTATTTCAGTAATGCCATTTTTTTCTTTCACCCAAAGTGGCATACACTCTAAAAATTAAAGGCTTTAAATTGTATCTATACTATTGTGGCTTAGTTTTCTTAGCTGCTCACATAAATATTATGCAATGGTATTTTGGTGTGCTAAAACTGCTAGATTACAATACACCAGAAATGGACTGGCTTTTATAAAGAGGATTTATTAAGTTACAAGTTACAAATCTAAGGCCATGAAAATGTCCAAAATAAGGCACCAACAAGAGGATACCTTCTCTCAAGAGGATACCTTCTCTCAAGAAAGGCCAATCGGGTCCAGGGTTTCTCTGTTACATAGAAATGCACATGGCAACATCTGCTCTTCTCTCCCAGCTTCTGGTTTCAAACAGCTTTCTAGCATCTGCAGATGTTTGTGGGTCCTTTCTCCAAAATGTTCTCTTCTAAAAGGACTCCAGTAAGCTGATTAAGATCCACCTTGAATGGGCAGGGTCACATCTCCATCTGACCTAATCAAGAGGTCCCACCCACAATAGGGCTGTACCCACAAGATTGGATTAGGATTGAAAGGACATGGGTTTTGTGGGGTACATAACAGCTTCCAACCAGCACAAATGGGTTGGCAAAAACAATGGGTTCCTATTAAAAAACAATATTAATAGCAGATGATATTGGCTCACAGTTTTGAGGCCAGGAAAAAGTCCAAATCAAGGCATTATCGAGTTGATTTCTCCCTGAAGACTGCGGCATTCTGGAGCTGGCTGCTGGTGATCCTTGGTCCTTGGCTTCTCTGCCAAATGTCAATGCATGTGGTGGTATTCCCTGGCCTCTCAGTTCTCTTCTGGGTTCTTTTGAATTTCAGCATCTTACTTCCCATGGCTTTCTCTTTCCATTTGAATTTCATTCTGCTAAAAAAGAATTTCAATAATAGGATTAAGACCCATCTTAATTGATGGCCACATTTTAACTGAAGCAACCTCATCAGAAGGTTCACACCTTATCAATGGGTTCACACTTACAGGAATGGATTGAGTTTAAGAACATGTTTTTCTGCAGTACAGACAGCTCCAAGCCACCACAAAAACTAAAATTTTTCCTTTATTTATAAAGCTGAATATTTGGAACAATCCCTATGTATTCTCAATTCCAATAATCAATTAAATTTTTTTAATTATAATAAAATTCTAAAATCTAAACTACTAAGTGCTGGATCCAGTAATCAAAACATTGGTAGTCTGCATTCTAAACGCTGCACTCAAGCTTGTAAAAACTGAAACCAGAAAGCAGTAGAAGAAAACTGACTAATAACTTTCTTGTTATTGTTCGCTTTTTTCCTTTGTTTTTTTATTTTTTTCATATAGCTGTGCATTTATCTCCATCAACTTTTTCTTTTCTTTTTTTGTGAAAAATAACATGAATACAAAAAAGCAACAAATTTCAAAGCACATCACAACAATTAGTTGTAGAACAGCTTTCAGAGTTTGGTATAGGTTACAATTTCAGTCTTAGTTGTTACTTCTGTCTGCTCTAAAGATACTGAAACCTAAAAGAAATATCAATATAATGATTCAGCACTTATACTCATCTGTTAAAACCAACCTTCTCTGTATAACTTCACCATCAACTTTGATCTTTTTCCTACTCTTTAGGGGTATTTGGGCTATGGCCATCTAACTTTTTCATGTTGAAAGGGACTGTCAATAAGATGGGATGGGGGATGAAACTAGTTGATGTTCTGGAGAGGCTAGGCTAGGTTTCAGGACTTATTTGGACCAGGGACACATCTGGAGGTCATAGGTGTCTGGAAAGCTACTCTAGTGTATGGAACCTTTGTAGAATATTATATAAGACCCTACATGTTCTTTAGGATTGGTAAGAATGGTTTCAGTTGGGGTTTGACAAGCTATGTTAGATAGCAATGTCTGACTGAAGCTTGCATAATAGTGACCTCCAGAGTAGCCTCTCAACTCTATTTGAACTCTCTCAGCCACTGATACCTTATTTGTTATGCTTCTTTTCCCTCTTTTGGTCAAGTGGTATTGTTGATCCCACAGTGCCAGGGCCAGGCTCATCCCTGGGAGTCATCTCCTATGGCAGCAGGGAGACTTTCATCCCTTGATGTCATGTCCCATGTAGGGGGAGGGCAATGATTTCACTTGCAGAGTTGGGCTTAGAGAGAGAGAGGCCACATCTGAGCAACAAAAGAGGTCCTCCAGAAGTAACTCTTAAGTATACCAATAGATAGGCTAAGCTTCTCTGCTACCTACATAAGCTTCACTGCTACCTACATAAGCTTCACAAGAGCAAGCCCCAATATTAAGGGCTTGGCCTATTGATTTGGGTGTCCCTAATGTCTGACACAGTATCTGGGGTTTCCCTGGTGTTAAAGTTTAATCGTTCCATATTTTTTTCTCCCGTCCCTCAAGGGACTTTGCCAATACTTCTTTCTTATCTGCTTTATATACTCTGGGATTTATCTAGGCATTAAACTAAGATATACAGATTTAAAGGCCCTCATTCTTATTCTGGGCTCCCTGTGTTTGGATTGTTTATATGATCAGACAGGTTGAGTTAGATTATGTGCTACAGAAAGTTTAGATTCTGGACAAAATAAACTTTTATTCTTTTGGACTCAAAGAGTAGATGGGGTTCTAAAATACAGACAATGTCATCCTTACCTGGTATACTGAATCCAAATAACAATTACCACTCAGAACTAAATGTGGCTGCTATAAGAGTTTACAATCTAGACCCCTGCTAATATCTTTTTGATCTCTAGTAAAGGAAGACCTCTGAACTTAAAAGGAATGGTAGAAATCCTGAATAAAGTTATAAATGTATTTAAAGACATAAAATTTTAAAACCTCCAGATTAAACATAAGAGTTAAAAACAAGTGAAGAAAGCAATAAGCTGGAGGAAAGTATTTGCAGCAAAAGCTACACAACATACTAATATTTTTAGTATTTAAAGAGGCCATACAAGTAATAATTAAAACCTTAAGAGCTCCATAAATAAATGTATAAAGGGCATGAGTGTAAAAAATCACCAAAGAAGAAATAAAAATGACTAAGGAACATATGAATAATGTTTATGTAATTAAAGGAATACTACTTAAAAAGCATATATAACTGGAAGGTGTACTAGTGAAAATAGAGATTTGTACAGCCTTTCTGAAAAGCAAAAATCCTCAAATGTCTTTGCCTTTTGATCTTGTAGTTATAATTTTTAGGATATATTCTAGAGAAATGAGCCAAAATTTAGATAGAGAATTCAGGCACAAAGATAATTATAAGAACTATTTACAGGAAAAAGTTGACAAGAACCTAATTGTCCCATATTAGGAAAATGGGTAAGGAGTTAAATATAATTTACATGTACAGTTAACTGAATATAAAATCCCTTGGAAAAAATATATAATATTATTAGAAGTGATGGGTTTTGGTATTTTGTTTTGTTGGTTTTCTTTTTGCTTTTCTTTAAATGCAGTTTTATGAGATATATTTACACACCATACAAACCAAAGGTGATGGTTTTTTGTAATGTTCTTTATGAGCAGGAAAAAGTGTCTAAAATTTTATTTCTATTATCTGTTACTGACTTTCCTTCTTTAGTTGATGACATTCTATACATTTTAATTTTTCTTATTTGCACAGCTTATTCCTATGATCTTTATTATAAGATGACACTAATTTTCTGTAGCCAGGTAAGTCTAAAATGTGATCACAATAGAAATAGAAATGTGAACAAAAACACTTGTTGTGGAGAAGTATATGTTCATGCCCAGCCTAGAGTTACTCCCATCCCTATTACTGCCCTTAGAAAAACACCACCAATTTTTGGAAAATATCATTTTACCAAAAAATTAAATTTTATGTCCTGAAGCTTGGATAAGGACCAGGATGATAACTAATTTAATGGAAGAGAAACTCAGCATTTGTAAGAGAAAATGGTACCTCTGACAAAGATCTAATAAGAAGACAAAACCACACAGACTAGTATATAACAAACAATACTGAGAAATAGAGGAATCAAGAGAGTAACGATGCTTGGTCTTTTGAACAATAACAGCCTAAATACAATTCCTTTTAAGTTCAGAGGTCTTCCTTTACTAGAGATCAAAAAGATATTAGCAGGGGCCTAGACTGTAAACTCTTATAGCAGTCACATTTAGTTCGGAGTGGTAATTGTTATTTGGATTCAGTATACCAGGTAAGGATGACATTGTCTGTATTTTAGAACCCCATCTACTCTTTGAAGAGAGGTGTTGATAAAAAGAGAAACAAAAATAAGAAAGGGAATTGGTTTGGCTTGGTAAAAAAAAAAAAAAAGGCAATATTTCTTCCTTATAATGTGTTTTCTTGCCTCAAAATTTGGAGTTTTATGAATACTGTTATATTGCATGGTACAGTGATCTCTTTGATACTTGATATAAATCTATTTGATAAATTTTTTCTTGATAAAAACATAGTAAGGCATGGTTTATTCCTTGTTGATATTATATGCAACAAATTATCCCTAGACTGAGAAGCATAATTAACAATTGAGTTCAACAGAAAGATATGGGAAGGAAAGGAATGATGGAGGGACATAAGAAATGAAATCTCTGAGTGAAATTCCTTCAGGAATTTTCAAGGTTGTGAAGACACTGATCTGGAAAAAAGGGAGAATGAAATGTATGCTAGGCAATGGAATTCCAAAGCCTTCTAAATCATCATCAAACCCTCCACCTCCCCCCCAAAAAAGATATAAATAATAATAGGGGGAGATAAAAGGTAAAAATTGGGTAGATTGAAAACATTGGGTCAATGAGAGGGAGGGGTAAGGGGCACGGGGATGTATGAGTTCTATTTATTTATTTGTTTGTTTATTTTTCTGGGGTGATGACAATGTTCTAAAAATGATCGTGGTGAAAATACAGAATTAAGGGATGATTTTGTGAGCCACTGATTGTATAATCAAGTTGAAATGTATGTGTGTGACTATTTCTCAATAAAAATGTTTTAAAAACTTCCACCCCTTCCCAAGTTCACATCGTTCTGCCCCTCTCTCTTCCCCCTGTCCTGAAAGAACTCTCAGAGGGCTGCCTGGCTGAGCTTCCATCATCCCTAGTGGAGGCCCTAAGCAGTGGGACAAGGGAAGATTGTAGTGTCCTCTTTCTAGAGAAGTTCCCTTACTCAACCCCTCCCCTCCCTTCATCTCGTGCATGAGGAATATGACCTGATGTCCAACCACAAATTAACAGATGTATATCTACCTCCAAATACCTTAAGACAAGGAGCAAAAGAAAAAGGGGGAAAAAAGAAGAAAAGAAAAAAAAAATGCCAAGACTCTACTCCACTGAAACTTGTCTCAGTTTTGTACCAAGGAGACGAATCATTTAAAAATTCCACTCCCACAAAAATCTGCCTTAATCCAGAAGGTTTTTCCTTGGTAATAAACTCATCTTTCTTTGTTCCCTTGATCCTTTCTTTATTATTCTTACATTCCATCTGGTATTGACTCTAAGCTTTAGAGTCTGTAATAGGGAATCTCTTTTGACATTTCGATTTCAAAAGCTTTCACACTAGAGAACACATCATTCACACTTCATTCCTGAAGATAAGATATTGTTTGTTTTGAGTCTTGATTTTGTGGCATAACAGTCTACTAAAAAAAAAGGAAACTACTCTATTTTTTTCTTTTCTCTTTTAATATAACAAGGAATAAAAAGAGGGAAACTGGAACCTGTTAGAAAACAATTTGTGATTGTGAACCCCTGCTTTAGTTTTGAGTTGAACTATGGCCTAGAAAAAATTCCCATGATGTTTTTTTTAATATGAAAAACCATTTCAGAATTGTTGCTTTGGTTTGTCCTTTTTCATTTTTGTTTTGTTTTGAAGGAAAATAGTGAGAAAAAAATATGCATCCAAATTCCATACCATTTTGTCTTGTGTTCACCCTTACCAAGTGTTCACGGAATGCTATAGGGTCAAAGAAAAGATCTAGCATTGTCCCTACCTGCTTTAAATCTGAATAAGGTAAACAAAGCAGTAAGAGAAGGCACATGGCTCTGGCCAAAATGGATGAGCTTTCCTTGTTAATTTCAAACATGGACTTCTCTCACTTTAACCTTTTTTACTAATTTCCCCCATGAATTTTTTATTTTGTTATTTTTTAAGAATCGCATCCTTAATCATCTTTTAAAAACTTAAAGCAGGGGGCCGCGGTGGCTCAGCGGGCAAAGTGCTTGCCTGCTATGCCGGAGGACCTCGGTTCGATTCCCGGCCCCAGCCCATGTAACAAAAAACGGAAAAACAAAATACAATAAAACAAGAAAATGTTTAAAGATGTTTCCCTTTCTTCCTTCCTTCCTTCCTTCTATCCTTCCTTCCTTCTATCTGTCTATGTTTCCCTTCCTTCCTTCCTTCCTTCTCTCTGTCTTTCCTTTAAAAA
The DNA here is from genome assembly GCF_023851605.1 of Tamandua tetradactyla. Taxonomy (NCBI): domain Eukaryota; kingdom Metazoa; phylum Chordata; class Mammalia; order Pilosa; family Myrmecophagidae; genus Tamandua; species Tamandua tetradactyla. Next base: position 20,443,678 of record NC_135348.1, on the reverse strand, counting down.
AAAAAAAAAAAAAAAAAAAAAAAAAAAAAAACTTAAAGCAGGAAGTTTTGAAAAAGACCAAAGAAATTTAGGAACAAATTTTAACCACTAACCAGCTCCCAGTGAAAGAATTTTTTTTCCTAATGTTAAGGAAGTATACCTCTGAAAATGAGCAAACTTTTCCCAACAAAAATGTAAGTAGTCTCCAGAGTGGTAATTATTATTTCTGGATTTTGAAAAAGAAAAAGGTAAGTAGCAATCTATTACCAATAATTAAAATAGTTATTCTTACAGGCCATAAGTGAGAATTTTGTATGTTAAGAGTTTGTTGGGGGGGGGTTAAAGTAGGGAAACAAATAGGAATGGGGGAGGGCAATTTACTATTATTCTTTATAAAATTAACAGTCATATTTAAAAGTGGAAAACAACTGGGATCATACCAATAGGAGGCCTGAACAGAGGTCCAACTTCTAGTTAAAAGTTATCTGGGGAAGGAGACCGAGAAATGATAAAGCTCTTTTAACAGCTATTCCAGAGTGATGTGTAATTAGATACACTGGGAAGTTTCAGAGATCTGTTACTAGATCCATTACTAGTTACTAGGCAACTGTTCCTGTTTTATATGCCTCAAACTCAAAAGTTGATATCAGTTCTTCAGCCCATCATTTCAAATAATTGGCTCAGTGGTCTCCAAGATACTTGCAAAACTTTATCCTAATTCAAGAAGTCTGAGAATAGAAAGCCTTCTTGACTAAAAGGGGGAAGACAGAAATGAGACAAAATTAAGTTCAGTGTCTGAAAAATTTCAAACAGAGTCGAGAAGTTTATCCTGGAGATTATTTGTATACATTATACAGATATCATTCTTTAGTTGAATTGGAGTGAGTGGAGGAAAGTACCTGAAACACCTGAGCTGTGTTCCAGTAGCCTTGATTCTTGAAGACGATTGTATAAAGATATAGCATTTACAATGTAATTGTGTGATTGTGAAAACCTTGTGTCTGATGCTCCTTTTATCCAGGGTATGGACAGATGAGTAAAAAAAGATGGATAAAAAGTAAATAATTAATAGAGGGGCCAAAGGGTAAAATAAATTGGGTAGATGGAACTACTAGTGGTCAATGAGAAGGAGGGATAAGGTGTATGATATGTATGAGCTTTTTCTTTCTTCTTTTTTATTTCTTTTCTGGAGTGATACAAATGTTCTGAAAAATGATTCTGGTGCTAAATACACAATTATGTGATGATCTTGTGAGCCATTGATTATGCACCATGTATGGAATGAATGTGTGTGAAGATTTCTCAATAAAAGTTTTTTTAAAAAAAAAGGAAGAGAAAAAAACAAAAATATCATCCCTTGTATCTTTCAGCCAAAATTATGTGACTCGGTCTTTCATTCTGGAAATTGTACAAGCCTAACAATCCCTCCACATTTAACATCATTAGAAGAAACCATGATTAGGGAAAACATAAAAAAAAAAAAGAAGAGAAGCATGAGAATGATTTCCTGAAAAGCTTCATGTTTATTTAGACTTGAACTTGGTTTCTCTTTTTAAGGATGCTTCTCCTGTTCTTTTGAATTTCCATCACACATAACAAATCAACCCCCAAATTCAACAATTTTAAACAGCCACCATTTTACTGTATCTCACGAGGTTGTAAGTCAGGAATTAGGCAATTCCTCTGTTCCTTCATCTGGGTTCACTTGGTGGCCATCAGCTGGTGGCTGAGCTTGTCTCATGGGTTCAGACTCAGCAGGGCCCATCTCACCATTCATGAAGGCCTCTCCACCTTGCTCAGAGCTCCAAGAAGGGACCTGCTGCTCTTCTTAGAGGCCACGACTGGAAGTGACAAAGCATCATTCCGGCTGCACTCTGTTTGTCAAAGCAGTCCCAGGCCCACCCACATTCAATGGTTCAGTTAAAGAAATGGCAAAGGACTTGTAGCCATCTTTAAATACCACACATAGTGTCTCTTAAAATTTCTTCCTGCTAGTATTTTGCCCCCAAATCTCTGCAAAGGCAATTGGTTTGTCTATCACATAAGAAATATAAATAGTAAGCATTACAAAAGGTTACTGATTTTTTAAACCTTTCTGTAGTAACAAATATACAGCACAAATTTCCCATTCTAACAACATTGAAGTGTATAATTTAATAATATTAGTTATATTCTCAATATTGTACGAGCATCACCTACATGCGTTACCCTTACTTTTTCACTACCTAATACAGAAATTACTCACTCACCTCACCAGCACCACCCTGCCCCCTGCTAACGTATAAACCACTATCCCTATGAAGTTTGCTTCCTCTATATTTCATATAAGCAAGATCATACAATAATTGTCTTATTGTAGATCTGGCCTATTTCACTCAACATGATATTTCAAAGTTTATCCATATTGACACATGTTATCAGAACTTCATTTCTTTTTATAGCTGAATAATAATATTCCATCGTATGTATAAACCACGTTTTGTTTATCCAGTCATCGGTTGATGGACACTTGGTGTGCCAATTTGAAACTGTTGTGCACCCCATATAAGCCATGTTCTTTAATCCTGATTCAATTCTGTAGAGTGGGATCTTTTGGATTGCTTCCTTAGCGACATGACCCACCGAATTGTGGGTGGAAACTTTTGATTAGGTGGTTTCCATGGAGATGTACCTCCACCCATTCAAGGTGGGTCTTAATCCACCTACTAGATTAAGTAAAATCCAAGGTTGGGAAGGGTCCTCCCTATGTTTCTTCTAGGAATTTTATGGTTTTAGCTCTTAGGTTTAGGTCCTTGATCCCTTTAGAGTTCATTTTTGCTTATGGTGTGAGGTTGGAGTCCAACTTCATTCTTTTGCAATTGGATATTTAAGAGTGAACCATTTTGGAAAGAGCAGAAAGAGCCAACATGAGACCCAGAATTTTGGAGATGCAGAAAGAAAACGCCCTCAGGAAAGTTGTTTGAAACAAAAAAGGCAAAGGACCAGCAGATGCCAGCCATGTGCCTTCCCAGTTAACAGAGGTGTCCTGGACCCATTGGCCTTTCTTGAGTCAAGTTATTTTTCTCTGGACGCCTTAGTTTAGACATTTTTATGGTCTTAGAACTGTAGATTTACAACTTAATAAATTCCCTTTTTAAAAGCCACTCCATTTCTGGTATATTGCATTCTGGCAGCTTGAGCAAACCAAAATACTTGGGTAGCTTCCATCTTTTTGACAATTATAAATAATGCCACTATGAACACTAGTGTGCAGATATCTTGTTCAGTCCCTGCTTTCAATTCTTTGTGGTACATACCAAGAAGTGGGATTGCTGGGTCTTATGATAATTTTCTCAATTTTCTGAGGAACTGCCAAACTGATTGCCACAGTGGCTGCATCATTCTACAGTGCCACCAGCAATGTATAAGTATTCCTACTTCTCATCATCCTCCTCAACATTTATTATTTTTCTTTAAGAATAGCCATCCTAGTAGGTGTGAAGTGGTATCTCATTGTGATTTTGATTTGTATTTCCCTGATGGCTAATGATGTTGAGCATCTTTTCATATGTTTTATTGGTCATTTGTATATCTTCTTCAGGAAAATACCTATTCAAGTCTCCCACCCAATTTTTAATCGGTTTGTTTGTCTTTTTTTTTATTGAGTTGTAGCACCCTATATATAATATTTTGGACATTAAACCCTTGTCAGATATACAATTCACAATTCTATTCTCTCATTCCATTAAGTTGTCTTTTCACTTCCTTGATAGTGTCCTTTGAGGTACAAAACTTTTTAATTTTGATAAAGTTCAATTTATCTAGCTTTTCTTTTATTGTTCATGCTTTCAGTGTCATATCTAAGAAATTTCTACAAAATCCAAGGTTGGAAAGGGTCCTCCCTATGTTTCTTAGAGAAATTTTATGATTTTAGCTCTTAGGTTTAGGTCCTTGATTCATTTAGAGTTCATTTTTGCTTATGGTGTGAGGTTGGAGTCCAACTTCATTCTTTGCAATTGGATATCCAGTTTTCCCAACACCATTTGTTGAAGATACATTCTTTCCCCAAGTCCATATATTTAACACCCTTGTCAAAAATCAGTTGGCCATAGATGCATGGCTTTATTTCAGAACTCTCAATTCTATTTCATTGATCTATGTATCTCTCTTTAAGCCAGTACTATACTGTTTTGTTTAATGCAGCTTTGTAGTAAGTTTTCACATTGGGAAATGTGAGACATCCACATTAGTTCTTCCTTTGCAAAGCTGATTTGGTTTGTTTGGGGCATTTTATGATTCCATGTGAATTTGAGAACTGGCTTTTCCATTTCTACAAAAAATGCTGCTGAGATTTTGGTAAGTATTTCATTGACTCTCTGGATAACTTTGGGTAGAAATGACATCTTATTAATATTAATTGTTCCTATCCATGAACACGGAATGTCCTGACTTTTATTTAGGTTTTCTTTTATTTTTCGGCAATGTTTTAAAGTACTTAGGCTACATTTTCATTCACTTAATCCAATAATCCAAGTCAAGATAATTAGGCTGAGAAAATAATTGAGAAAAAAATCAGTATGTACAAATGTGTTTCTAGGCATGTTTCTCACAATAGTGAAATGCCATAAATGATGTGAACATGGAAGAAAGATTTAAGTGGTATATCAGTATCTTCTTATACTGTGCAAACATTAAATTGACAAATGCTGTGCCTATTTTGAAACATTGGAGAGTGTTTTTTTTAACTTTTTTATTGTATAATACAACATATATACAAAGCAGAGAAATGAAAAAGCAATAGTTTTCAAAGCACTCTTCAACAAGTGGTTACAGGACAGAGCCCAGAGTTTGTCATGGGCTACTATATGATTCTCTCATTTTTTCCTTCTAGCTGCTCCGGAATATAGGAGGCTGGAGGGCTTAAATATTTTTTTTATCATCACAATTGGCATTTTCCCTTCGTTTTTGTGAAAAATAACATATATACAAAAAAGCTATAAATTTCAAAGCACAACACCACAATTAGTTCTAGTACATATTTCAGAGTTTGACATGGGTTATAATTTCACAATTTTAGGTTTTTACTTCTAGCTGCTCTAAAATACCGGCATCTAAAAGAGATATCAATTTAATGATTCAACATTCATATTCATTTGTCAAATTCCATCTTCTCTGTATAACTCCACCATCACCTTTGATCTTTCCATCCCCATAGTTTGGGCTATGGCAATTATAAATGTTTCATATTGGAAGGGTCTGTCACTAATATGGGGTAGGGAGATGGAACTATCTGATGTTCTGGAGAGGCTGGGCTGGGTTTCAGGACTTTTCTGGACCAGGGACCCATCTGGAGGTTGTAGGTTTCTGGAAAGTGACTCCAGTGCATGGAACCCTTGTGGAATCTTATATTGCCCTAGGTGTTATTTAGGATTGACTGGAATGGTCCTGTTTGGAAGTTGGCAGGCTATAAGTAGCAAGGTCTAACTGAAGCTTGCATAAGAGCAACCTCCAGAGTAGCCTCTCGACTTTATTTGAACTCTCTCTGCCACTGATACTTTATTAATTACACTTCTTTTCCCCCTGTTGGTCAGGATGGAATTGTTGATATCATGGTGATAGGTCTGGATTCATCCCTGGGAGTCATCTCCCACGTTGCCAGGAAGACTTTTACCCCTGGATGTCATGTCCCACATAAAGGGGAAGGCAATGATTTCACTTGCAGAATTGGTCTTAGAGAGACTGACGCCACATCTGAGCAACAAAAGAGGTCCTCCAGAAGTAACTCTTAGGCATGCCTATAGGTAGTCTAAGCTTCTCCACTATCTATATAAGCTTCAAGAGTAAGCCTCATGATTGAAGACATAGCCTATTGATTTGGGAGTCCTTAAATTTTGACTCGGGGGCAAACTGCTACTGCATGCTATGAGCTATGTTCAAAAGGAAACCATCAGCACTACCACAGCAACAGCAGAGATAAATAATGAGGGAGGGACAACTATTAAAGAATAGTTCCATATTCTTTCTCCCATCCCTCAGGGGAATTTGCCAATACTTTTTGATTATCCCACTTACTATACTCTAAAATCCAGACGTTACAATAATCTATACAGGATTAAGGGACCTCTTTCTTATTCTGTGCTCCCTGTGTTTCAATTGTTCAAATGAGCTATACAGATAGGTTGAATTAGATTATGCACTACAGAAAATTTTAGTTCCAGACCAAATGAGCCTTTCTTCCAATGGTCTCAAAGAGTATATGTGGTTCTAAAATATAGACGTCTTCCTTACCCGTATGTTCTGAATTAGTTTAACCCCAACCTGTTCGGCTTCATTCTTATCTCTAAATATCAGGTTATGTACATAAAACAGCCTCTCAAAATCCACAAATAATAATCACCACCCTGGACTTAATGTGTCTGCTCTAAAAGCTTACAATATAGGCCCCTGTTTTCTTATAAGCATTTTCTAAAGGTGACCATACCATTCATGTTCTTTTGTTTCTGGCTTATTTTGTCTCACCAAATGTCCCACATGTTCATTCATATTGTTGCATGCCTCACGACTTTTTCCTTTTTGTAGCAGCACAACCTTCGTTCATAAGTATACACCATCATTCACCAATCTACTTCTCCATCACTTCATCCTTCAGCCACCTGCATTCATCAGGCATCATGTAGAGGGCCCAAAGTCCTCAGTCCATCAACATTCTCAATTTTAGATCATTTCATTATTTCAAGAAAACCAATAAACACACCCTGGCCAAATAGGAAAATTAAACTTCCTCTTAACACTTGTCCCTCCCCCATTATTTATCTCTGTTGTTGCTGTGGTAGTGCTGATGGTTTCCTTTTGAACATAGCTCATAGCATGCAGTAGCAGTTTGCCCTCTGTACCCTGGACTTAAACACTCTTTGTACAAGAATCATATATTTGACGTAATTTTTGCAAGAACTAATTCATATTTCTAGTGTTAATCAGTGATACACATAGGTCTATACAACCCCTTTCAATCTTGTTCATCTTCAATATGGTAATATTACTTCTAGACCCACTAGAAAACCACCTTCACTCTTATCTATTCACTTACATTGAAGTTCAACCTTGTTAGCTAACGCTTCACCCATCTCTAGCGTCTATGTATCTCTAAATCCCCTATATTCTGTATTATAAGCCTCTGATTTTACCTTTATACTGGTCATAAAAGTGGAATCATACAGTATCTATCCTTTTTTGTCTGGCTAATTTCATTTAGCATTATGTCTCAAAGCTCATCCATCTTGTCATGTGCTTCAGGACATCATTTTGTCTTACTGCTAAATAATATTCCATCTTATGTATATACACATTTTATTGATCCACTTGTCTGTTGATGGGCATTTGGTTTGTTTTCACCTTTTGGCGATTGTGAATAATGCTATGAACATCGGAGTACAAATGTCTGTTTGTGTCACTGCTTTCAGCTCTTCTGGGTATATACCAACTAGTGCTATTGCTGGGTCATAGGGTGACTCGATATTTAGTTTCCTAAGGAACCGCCAAACAGTCTTCCATAGTGGCTGCACTATTATACATTCTCACCAGGAGTGCATAAGTGTCCCAGTTTTTCCACATCCTCCCCAACATTTATAGTTTCCTGTTTGTTTAATAGCAGCCATTCTTATAGGTGTAAGGTGGTATCTCATTGCAGTCTTGATCTGCATTAGGGAGAGTGTTTTTTAAAAGTAAATGAATAAAGCTAAAACTAAAATTGTAACAACTGTGATTATAATATATATTCAAAACTATGCCTACAAGAGAATAAAAATAAGCAAAGAATCTGAAGAAAGAAAATAGATTTGGTTGAGGTGGTACCTTTTGAATTTAAGTTTTATTTTCTAGAGTTTTACAGTCTATTTAATAATAAATTTAGTGACTATCCCAGACCATAGCTTAAATATTCAATAAGCATGGATTAAATGCCAACAGGCCTGGAAAACATGTAAAACCTATTTATAGACACAGACACAGTGACAAACATCTTTACATAAATAAAAGTATAATTTATAATTTTATTTTAGTATATGTCATGACAGGGTACACGCTGATGTACTGGGGAAAGGCTTTGCTGGAAATTGGTTGACCAGAACCTCAGTCCAGGCCCCTCATAATTCACTGAGGACGTAACTGGCAGATCCTCGAGTTCCTGATGGAATATGAAGCAGGGAAAGACCAGTTCAGAGGTCTCTCCTGGCTTTTAACTTATTTGATTCTGATGTTCTAACTATAACAGCTGTTGGTTGCCTAAATTAGAGCTGGCTGACAAAATAAGAAAGTGTTCAGAATGTTATGTGCTACTAGCTTTGGCCAAAAAAGTAAAATAAATGCACGGTAAGGAAACATTGAGAAAGAAAAAAAAAAGACACCTCATGCAATAGTATTTATTCAGTAGCTGTTGTTCTGGGTATTGTGAATAAAACCAAAAACACAAAATTCCTGCCTTATGGAAGCTTGTATTCTAAGGGGAGGGGTGGACATAGACAATGAACAAAATAAATAAAATATTTTGTTGGTCAGATGGTAACGCTATGGAAAAAATAAATCAGAGTGGGGGGACACTTAAAACTGGAGGGGAGTTAACATTTTTAAGCAGGGTTTTCAGGGAAGGCCTCCTCCAAAAGATATAATGGAGTAAAAATTTAAAGTGAAGAAGCAGCTCTGAAAATACTGGTGGTAAAAACATTCCCACAGGTATCTTCAGTGGGATGGGAAACAATGGAAAGTTTTTGGCAGAAGAATGACATGATGTGACTTACATTTTAACAGGTTCATTCTAGTTGTTGTGCTCAGGGCTGGTCTAGTTTCAGCAAAACAGGTGTAGGGAAACCAGTGAGGGATCTATTTCAATAGTTCAGACAGGGTGATCACAGGAGAGGTGGTGACAAGTGGTTGCACTCGAATATATTTTGAAGAAAGAGATTGAAGAATAGTTAAAGATTGGATGTGTGGTGAAAGAGAAGGAGAAGAATCAGGCTAACTCCAAGGTTTTTGGCCTTGGATGGTAAAACTGGAGAAAAGCAAGACTGGGGGCAAGAGAGAAGACCAAAAATCTGCTTTGGGAAAGTTTAAATGCCTATTAGATATCCAAATGGAGATCTCAAGCAGGCCATTGGATATACAAATCTGGAGTTAGGAGATTAGGTTCTAGGGTTCCGGGCTAGTCTTATAGATTGGGGGATTCTAGGCACATAAATAGTTTAGATGATACCAAAGCCATGAGACTGGGTAGGGTCACAAAGTGAGTGTAAAGATAGAAAAGAGATCCAAAGACTAAGCCTTGGGAGACATCCAATGCTATCAGCTTGGGGAGTAAGGAGAAACTAGCCAAGGGGACTAAGAAGGAGTGGTCTGTAACAAAAAAGGAAAACCAGGAGAGCTGAATGAAGACAGTATTTCAAAGAGAGATTTTTCTGGAATCAGTTGTTGGTCGGTTGGATCCACCCGTTGTAGATTTTTTTGAAGGCTGTTTATAATCACAACTGCTAAGGAAACATAATTCTGCATGTATGTGTCACGTAATTATATCCCAAATAGAAGTTATTTTAGGAACATCCAGCATTCTATATTTTCCACACCTTTCCCCACCCCCCATCACAAATGATTGAGTGTTGTGATTGTTCTCTTATGCTTGTTCTCTCCTTAGCTCATGGAGATATTATCAAGACCAGTGTGATTACAAATGGAACATATTCTAATGCTCAGTGATGTGGGTAGTGAAGGGAAGGTTTTATTATGAATCATTTACCTTACTAGACAATTAACATAATTGAACTTATACTAGATTACATGTGTAACATTCTGTGAACTCATGGCACATTGTAAAATAAAGCTAGTCTGTCAATATATTCATCATGAGAATGTGTTGACCACAATTCTTAACTTTAACCACTTACCACCCCCAATCCTGCCTAAGGAATCTGGATCTCTGAAGAGACAAGGTGTTTTACATAAATCACCTTTTCTGGTTATGGAACTAAGGAAGGGGGAGAAGAAATAGCTGTAAGATACAGACATCCCATCTCCCTTCCCTCTAGTTTTTACTTGGCATCAGGTTGCCAGTCTAACAGGGCAGCAAAGAAAAGTAAACAGAAATGGAAAGCAAAATAAGCAGCAGTCTTGAACCCACTGGAAATAACCTGCAAAATAAAAAATGCAGTCTTGATTATACGGTAAAGGGAACTTCTTGTGCTGTTTTCATAGCTGTATTTTATTCCATTCCCAATTAAGCTGGACTTTCTTATAGAGACTGCTATAGTATACCAAGCTTATTTACCCTAAACTTTTCGTGAAGCATTTCTCCATCATATTGTGCTGGATGTATGCCATGTGACACCATCATGCTTGCCAAATGTGTGGGCTTATAAGGAGGCAGTTCCAATGAAGAAGTAGGCAGCATAATTCCTGAGAGTTATGTTTTCAGAGATGCGCCTATCTAACTTTTCCAAAGATAGTGCACTAAGTATAAATTATAGGCGCTTATCATTTTTGAGATGGGTAGCTTGTAGCTTGCCTTGGTTTTATTTGGCTAATCTTCCACCTTAAATTGCATGCCCTGCAAACCCAGATGCACCTGTCTCCAATGCTTTGGTCTGTTTTACAGCCCTCTTCTGGCACTATATAATGAAAGCTATAAAAAAGAGAATGTTTTCTTTCCATTACAACAGCAACAAAAATTTCAAGAATGAAGCCATGAAAATATCACATGCGAACCATCACATCAGGTCAAAAAGCACAGAGTTTCTAAAACCCAACCTACTTTAGATGTAACATTTGAATGTAATTATTGTCATAAAAATATTAATGTAAATAATGTAAGCATAATTTCTTAATGCTGTTTTTAACTGATATAATTGCATAGTTATGTTTACATGAACTATATCATATTCAGTATAAACTATTTTTTCTTTTATATTGAGAATCAACATATGTTTAAGTTTTATACACTCTAACAAAGGATTATAATTGAAGAGATATTTTTTGACATTTGCCAGAAATGTTATTTGTTTACTAAAACTGCCACCTGGGTGATGCACCTTGGGTGTACCCCATGGCGGTATGCGGGGATTCCCAGCCCATCCCCGACAGCAGTGGCCTGAGCTGGGGCTTATGGACTCCCAAGGACACCAGGATGGGGACTCTCCCTAAATATTTAGAGATGATGGAGTTAGACATAAGTTGACATAGCATTCTTGGTTTACCTGGACCTCATGAAAAGTAAAAGTTGCCATGACATAAACTATGTAGGATTACCAGAACTCCAGTTCATTTGGCTTGTTAGTGCTGAGACAGAAAGAGAAGGGTTACAGGCTGGTACAGCACATCTCTCAGTGATAATGGGATAAGGGAAATCTTGAAGACATTCCAAAAATTGCAAGGTGACCCGGATTTACTGATGTCTTTCACTGTGGCCTTAGTAGAGTCTGATTCCACAATTTTATAAAATTCCTGATGGACTTAGGCTGCCAGACCCTCAGAATTGTTCACTTAGAAGATAACACCTATACTTCCCAATGCTTATTTTATTCATACAAGATTGGATTTGAGACCAGTGAGCCTGCTTCATCTTTCATCTCAGAGATAGTTGGGGTTGACTTTACTGGTCCACTCCATAACTTTTCTTTCTGAAGAATAAGACTTTCCTTGATAGAAAAAGGTTTTTTGTTCAAAAATATAAGGTAATTGCTCTAGAACTTTCTTAGCTGGAGATAGTATGATTACAGTTCTATACAGGTTTATGCCAAGGGTATCTTCAGAGGGTTGGAGTGCATGTTTCTCCTGTCATCCCAGCAGCCAGCATCCCAACTCCCATCAGAGCTGCCTCTTTTTCTCTGCTGTCACAACTGGCTCATTGTTGAGATTGCCACCTCTTTCCCTTACCCAACTCTCCATATGCCTTTTGGCCAATATAGCTAGCCTAGAGTGGTTGACTGCCTTGTCACCCAAAGAGTTTACTTTTGTCTGCTTTTTCATCCCCCATTTTAAAAGAACTAATAGAAACTTACATGTATGGATTAGCAGGGACCAGAGAAATGCTACTTACAAGAATACTAGACCTTTCTTTCCATTCTTATTGCCACCATACCATGTTATGGGACAGTATCAGCCTTAAAAAATGTCTTTATTAACTCAACCCAATTATTCCACTTTTGTCAATCTCTCCCAATTAACTTGTCCAAACTATGAAAAATTATATGCACTAAGATGTTTCAAATAGCATTACTAGTAAAAGCTCAAATTATAAACTACTTAAAAGTTTAGGTCAGGGGTCAGCAAATTTTTCTGTTAAGAGCCAGAGAATAAATATTTTAGGCTTTGCAGGCCATACAGTCTCTGTCACACCTATTCAACTATGCCATTTGCAGCACAAAATCAGCCACAGACAATGTATAAACAAATGGACATGGCTTTACTCCAGTAAACTTTATTTACAAATGTGGGAGTCATAGTTTACCACTCCTGGTATAGGAAAAGGTTGGCCAGCCTGTTTTTTTATAGACCAGATAGTAAATATTTTAGGTTTTGTGAGCCATATACAATCTCTATCACATATTCTTCCTTTTTACTTTGCAACCTTTTAAAAATGTAAAACCTATTTTTAGCTTGTGGATTGTACAGAAATAGACCCTAGGCCAAATTTAACCCATGGGTCATAGTTTGCCAACCCCTGGTATTTTAGTTTGTAAAAGATGCCAGAATACAATATACCAAAAATGGAATGGCTTTTAAAAGGGGGGATTTATTAAGTTGCAAGTGTATAGTCCTAAGGTCATGAAAATGTCCAAACTAATGCATCCAGGAAAAGATACCTTGATTCAAAAAGGCCAGTGGATCCAGAACATGTCTGTCAGCTGGAAAGGCACATGGTGACATCTACTAGCTTTCTCTTCTCATTTCATAAGGCTTCCCCTGGGGTGTCTTCCTTATGCATCTCCAAAGGTCTCTTTCAAAATGGTTCCCTCTTAAAGAGCTCCAGTAAGCAACCTCACCTTGAACAGGTGGAGACACATCTCCATGGAAACCATCTAATCAAAAGTTACCACCCACAATTGGGTGAGTCACATTCCATGGAAACAATAAAAAGATCCCACTAAGCAATACTGAATGAGGATTAAAGAACATGGCCTTTCTGGAGTACACAACAGATTCAAACTGGCATGCCTGATCTAGGGAGACAATCAATAAAAAAATACACATATACCCAAATTAGTAATGAATATTGTGAAAAACATGAGAAAATATTATATTCAGTTAAAAGAAAAGATAAAGAAGGTTATGGATGGATGTGGTTATGACTGCAAAAAATACACCAGCATATAATAAAAAAGTGACAAAGTAAAATTGTTAACTGTGGTTATAGTTGGAATAGGGCAGTAAATGGATGACTTTGTCTTTTCACAATATTTCAGTTTTTATTTTGCTTTTTGTTTTATAATAAAAATATTTTTGAATAATTTTTGTAATTGCCATCTGGTACAAGCCATTTCTGTTCATGTCTTGAGGGTAGTAAGGTGAGAATGGAATATTCCCTATTCACTTAAGAATATCTAGACCCAAATCATATCTAACATTTCAAGTAGTTTTTTTCTTGTATGCTGTATGGCGGGGGTCACATTTCATTATTTTTCCATGTGAGTGTCCCGTTACCGCAGCACCAATTGTTGAATTTTTTGTACTGCTTGGGTTTTTTGTTTGTTTGGTTGGTTGGTTTTGCTTGTTTGTTTGTTTTTTCGGCAGTGCATGGATCGGGAATGGAACCCAGGTCTCCCTGAGAATTCTACCACTGAACTACCCTTGTACCCCTCAAGTATTTTTTAATATATAAAGAGAAATAAGATACTATTGTAACAAGAACCAGCAATTTTATAACCCCTCCCGTCATCCAGTATTTCCCCAGCTTAGAGAACATAGGCACATCAATCAAACACCACCACATTCTAAACTTGCATATGAGTTGTGCTAGACCCCAAATAAGATTTTGCATTCAGCCTACCCAAGCAACTGATTTCCAAAGAGGTGACACTCTTAATGGTCCCACTTGTTTTTTTGCTTTGTTTTTGTTTGGGTGCATGGGCCGGGATTCGAAGCCAGGTCTCCTGCATGAAAGGTGAGCATTCTAGCCACTGAACTACCCGTGTACCCTGGTCCCACTTGTTTCTAACACCAAGGCTCACAGAAGATTCCTAACAAAGCAAGTGGTTGACCATTAGCCAAGGAAGGAGCTAAAGCATTCCTCTACTTGACCTAGACAGGGGCAGCTCTGACTCTTGTGACTATATTCACCTGTCCAGATTGAGTATTAAGAAGAAAGCAGCAAAAAGAAACCCATGTGGAGAAAAAGATAACATTTTGGGCCACCCTATTTGTTTCTTTGGTTCTTTGCCATTCCAGTCTTTTATCCATGCTTTCTTATCTTCTCCCCCTTTCCCATTCCTTCATTTAAAATATTGTCATTCACACACTTCTAGAGTAGTTTATCTCCTGCTGAAAACTTAAATATTATATAATTCAGAATCTGGTCAATTGTAGAGATTTCACCAAAAGGTCATCATCGTCTTTTAAATTTATTTGAAACAAAATTCAGTCTATTCACTGTTTGTCTTAGTGAGTGTCAATTCCTTAGCTCATTGTGTCATTACTATCCAATTATGGCTAATGGACTTTTTTTAAACCTTTCCAGAATTTATGTTTTGTTTATTGAAATAAATTTTATAATTCCTAACAACTTGATTTTACCATACCCAACTTTTTCTTTTTTCCAGGTACAGAGCAGTTGCCTCCTGGAGTCGTGTTCAGGGGATTGGGATTCCCTTAATCACTGCCATTGAAATTGTCTCCATCTGGATCCTTTCCTTTATCCTGGCCATCCCTGAAGCAATTGGTTTCGTTATGGTGCCCTTTGAATACAGGGGTGAACAGCACAAAACCTGTATGCTCAATGCCACATCAAAATTCATGGAGGTAAAAAAATAAACAAAAAACATGCAGATGCTAATAGCTTAAATGAAATGAATTAGAGAAGGAAGGAGGTCTTCACTGATGCCTTATCATCCTAAAATTTCATATCCCACAATGTTGCGTGTGGTTTATTGTCAGTCCAGTCAAATTTTCTTCAGTTGCATGAAAAGTAGATGTTATACCAGTATTTGGCTTCTTATATAGAACACACAACTATAGATATAACTATTATTCTGTACTAAACACCTAAAACTTCTGAAACAAATTTACTAAGAAAGAGGGATTAGACATATATGTGTATATAATGCTGTTTGTTTTATAATAAGAAATGTGGAAAGACATGATGATGCTTATTTTATAGTACTTGGGAAAATGTACATTGCTCACTCACATTGTTTAAAAGATGGATTTACTAATTCAAAGAAGGAAATAATACTTATATGTACTTAAATCAGTAGAAAATTTATGAATACTGTACAAATAATATAAAATTGCTGGACTTTTTAAAATAGTATTTAATTTATAAAATTCAGTTGTTCTTTTAGTACTTCTGCCCACATTAATGTTTTTCTGAAAAGTTTAATTATATGATGGAGTGTTTTAGGAAACATGTTTAAAATTCTTATTTCTCTGCAAAACTAGTTACATGTGACCTGAGGAAGAAAATCAAAGGATAGCTATTTCTTTTAAATTAGGACAATTTAATGTTTTGATGTTAAGTTTTCATACAGCTCAGATTCCACATGTAATCATTTACGGGCATCTCAAGGTGTGTTTTCCTGACTTGGAAAATTCACAAAATTAGTGGTTTTATAGTTGACCAGTTATCCTGCTTGGAAATTGTTTTCAAATTAAGACTCATGAAAACTGCCAAACTGGCAACCGTAAGATTGAGGCCTTGGTTTATCTACTGAGTTTTTAAAAATGAGGCCAGTCTCCACAGTGGAAAATAAAGTAGATAGTAGAAAGTTATCAAAATTTAGGCAGTGTGAATAAGTCATCTAGACATTCCAGACTAAAGCATTAGAAAAAAGAGGCTCAATATAAGAAGCTCCAAAAAGATTAGAGCTGGATAAAATGAAATAGGCTGCTTCATAAGACTGAATCTCCTATACAGAAGTGTTCAAGCAAAGGCTGCTACCCTTCAGATAGGGTCTTAGAGGGTTGCAGTAAAGGGTATGAGTTTGAGCTAATATTTTTAAAATTTCATTCCGTGTATTAGGATTCTCTTTCTCCTTCTGTCCTTTTTTCCCTAACTTTATTTTCCCTCTTTTTTCTACTCTTTCCTTCTCAATTTTGCTCTAACCTAGACTGACAAAAGTTATCTCCATTCTCTTGCTGATGACATTAATTCAAAAGAAATGTGTGGCCCCTTTCTCCAAAGGCCTCTGCTGGAGGGGGCAGGGGTCTCTGTCCGGTCCTTCAGGGGTCAGCTCCCAGACCCTCAGCCGGGAATTCTGGGTCATTCACACCCAGTCAGCAATACCGGGGCACAAAAGAAGGGAGCTGCTCACTTAAATGAGAGCCCTATATGAAATTTCTTCTAAGTTCAGAACTGAAATCTTTCTACAATATGATGCAGTTAGGGAAATATCTGTTTAAACAGATCTGAATAAGCCAGCTCCTCTGGAAATTTACCCTCAACAAATTTGGTAGAATTCAGGGGTCTATCAACTTGAATGGGGACAAAGTACACATTTATTTCCACTAATTTCTGAAATGTATTATTTCCTTTGATTATCAGTATAGGCAACATATCATGATAGTTTTTAGTAATTACCTGTGCCTCTTCCACTAATAAAAATAGCAGGCATCTTCATACCACGTTACAATTTTTGCATACTCCCAAAATGTCATGTATGCTCAATTCAAGTCAATGTTTGGTTAGATTAGAGCCACCATTGGATTTGTTATTTAATTTGTTAGTAAAGAAACACATTACCAAACATTTATTTTTAATAATTTGATAACTGTTTCCTTTGTACTCATGTATTTTATTTTATGCCTGTAAAAGTATTATTTTCAGAAGGAATTATGCTTTCCATAAAAGTTGTAGCATAAGAATAGTTAAAAGCCTCTGCCTAGAAATTTTCTCTAAGCAACCATTTATAGATTATTTTAATAGACATGCTATGAACGTAGGCTTCTTTCTATATTCAGAAACTGTCCAGTGTTTCACAGAACAGCGTAATAATTTTTTTACTGTGAAAATTGAGATATGACAGGAGCCCACATTAACCTCAGTAAATAAACAACCTGAAGAAGCATTATAAGAAAAAGAAAAGCACATTTTCTCATGTCAGTGATTAATGTAATGGGAGGAAGAATTTCATTATCCTTTTCCAATTTCCATTTTTGTAGAGTATTACATTTTCTTCTTTAAAAAAAAAGACATAAAACTAAATAATCCTGGTATTTACAGATCCTGCCCACAGGGAGATAATGCTAAATATGCCTTCTGAGGGTATTCTGCCTCACTGGTTTCCAGGTGGTAAGTATTAAGAAAGACTAGTTAGTGATGGCTGGGATTGGCTGGCTGCAAGGTCACATAGCAGGCATACCAGGCAAAGGGTTAACTTCCACTAACGAAGACACACAGATAAGCCATTCATAACCTTCACTATTTCGAAAAAAAAAAATGTTCATTGTAACCACAATAGTCAAAAGTAAACCAGAACCAGACACTACCAAAACGTTAAGACGCATCAATAAAAAAAGATAAAGATGTATTGTACTGTGTATGTCTTAAATCACGTTTTGGCAGCTTTGGAAGGGAATTATTTTAATTGGTTAGGGCTCTTCCATTGTGGAATAGAAATCAACTTCAGTTCATAAAAAGTATCTTTGTCAGGAAAAAAAAAAGTATTTACTTCCTGTGCTTATTTGACTGAGTTTTGAGTTCTTCCATCCCAGCTTCATCACTACAACAAGGAGAAGTGAAAAGACAAAATATCTGCAAGCATAAGGCTCTAGAAGCCATGGGTAGCACTGCATGCTTCATTTACATGACGGTACCTCTCTTGTCCTCTCTTCTCTTCACTTGACAGTTCTACCAGGACGTGAAGGACTGGTGGCTGTTCGGCTTCTACTTCTGCATGCCCCTGCTGTGCACGGCAATCTTCTACACCCTCATGACTTGTGAGATGTTAAACAGAAGAAATGGCAGCTTGAGAATTGCCCTCAGTGAACATCTGAAACAGGTAAATCTAAAACATAATGAAAATCTGGCCAAGACTGCTTTTTCCTTGACAGAATCCCTCCAAACACAAATACAGATAGCACAGGAGATTTTGCCTGGTTTTCTAAAAGAAAAAAAATACTGTTTGTTAAGGATTTTATTTCCTTTGTGAAACAGGTAGCCCTGGAGGCTGGGCCCAAATAGAAAGGAACTAGTCACTTTTTTTTTTTTTTTTTTGCAATTAGAAGAGTTGTGGGTTCACAGAACATTCATGCATAAAATATAGGATTCCCCTATACCACCCTCTTATTAACACCTTGCATGGATGTGGTACATTTGTTACAATTGATGAAAGCACACTTTTATCATTGTACTATTAACACAGTCCATAGTCTAAGTTAGGGTTTGCTGTTTGAATAGTGCTGCTTCATGGACTTCTTAAACTTTTATTTCTATTATCCTATATACAACCAAATATCTCCTTTTCTAACCATATTCAGATATATATTTCAGTGCTATTGATTACAGTTCACAGTATTGGTGCTACCATCGCCATATCCATTACCAAAACATTTCCATCATTCCAGATGGGAACAGCGTACATTTTAAGCCTTAACTCTGAATTCCCTATCCCCACCCCCTCCCCTAGTAACCTATATTCTAGATTCTGACTCTATAAATTTGCTTATTCTATTTATTTCGTATCAGTGAAATCAACAATGTTTGTCCTTTTAGTCTGGCTTACTTCACTCAACATGACATCTTCAGGGTTCATCCATATTGTAGCATCCTTCAGAACTTTATTCCTTTTTATAGCTGAATAATAGTCCATTGTATATATATACCACATTTTATTTATCCACTCGTCAGTTGATGGACTACGTGGATTGCTTTCATCTTTTTGCAATTATGAATTTTAATGCTGCTGTAAACATTAGTGTGCAGATATCTGTTCAAGTCCCTTCTTTTAATTCTTTGAAATATATACCTAGAAGTGAGCTTGCCAGCCATATGCAATTCTATACTTAATTTTCTGAGGAACTGCCAAACTGTCTTGCACAGTGGCTACCCCATTTTTTATTACCACCAACAATGAATGGGTGTTCCTATTTCTCTGCATCCTCTCCAACACTTGTAATTTTGTTTTGTTTTGTTTTAGTAGTAGCCATTCTGGCAGGTATCAACTGGTATCTCATTGTGATTTTGACTTGCATTTCCCTGAGGGCTAATGATGTTGAGCATCTTTTCATGTGATTTCTGTCCGTTTGTGTTTCTTCTTTGTAGAGATATCTTATTATTCATTTTTTTGGTCAGGAGTACTTTGAGCCCATGCATGTATGCATGTGTGTGTACATCGAACTCGGCTAGAAACTGTAGCAAAACAAAAAGAAGCAAGTGACTTTCTGTCTTTGCAGACCTTGCTGTCTTATTGTGGAAATAAAATACAAACATGAAACAATTGGAAAATATGACTACAATGTGTAGTAAAGGTAACCTGCACTCTTAGATGGGGATGTTTGAGACAGAGTCAGGGTTAAACTGTCAAGGAATAAAGGGGACTGAATCAAGCCTTGCAGGATAAATGGAATTTGATGTGTGAAGAAGAGGTCCGAGGATATTTCAGGTGGGAGGACGAGATCTGATTAAAACCAGAACAGGCACTATTTGTATGGGGAGAGGTAAACAAGATATGTACCTGACTAGAGCAACATCTAAGGCAAGACTCATGATAGGAAATTGTTTGGCTTCAAAAGAAGAGGTCAAATTTTGGAGGGCCAAAGTTCTAGAAGGAGTTTGAATAAGACAATAGGAGACTGTTGTTAGTCTTTCCCAAGCAGACAACAAAGTACATAAAGCTGTAGGTTTCAGAGGGCAAAACTTGGCTCTTTACATTAGCTAGCTATGTGACCTTCAGCAAATTAATCTGAGTTTCTATTTCATCCTAAATTGTATATAATAATATGTCATGGTAATTGCCTAATGCATTCGAAGTGCTTAACAGAAACCAGCTCATAGTAAGCTCTAGTAAGTACTCAGAAAATGCTAATATATATATATGAATTCAAAGAGCAAAACTTGGACTACAAGTAAATTTTCAATCTCAACCAAGAAGTATTTAAGAACACCCAATCCCAACAAAAGTTCATGTGAGTGGCTGATGGAACCTGTAATCTTTCCTATATAATCACAAGCATCCTTCCATCATCAGCAATTCTTTTCAACTACTGTACTTATTTTTCTGAGCATCAGCTCCTTATCTGTAAAATAGGCATAATATCATTCATGTGTAATATATTAACTCATCATAATATATGAATCAATGTTGTTATGAAAATCAAAGGAATTAATGGGCATGCATGTATTATGTAAAACTGAACATGCTGTAAAATGTTGACTATTATATCGAAATTTAGCAAGAAGATTATGTTGAGAAATTCTATACGATTATTTAGGCATTACGCTTCAGGTACTCCACATATGAAACACATTTAGCAATGTTTACTTCTCATTCCTACAACAGAAATAATTAGATTTGGGGAAAACAGTTTTTTGAATGTTGATTTTAGCATTAACACCACGGTTGAGCCTGTTTAAGCAATGGGAGCTTTGTGCTCTGAAAGGAAATAGTGATTGGGTTGTTGCTTCTTCATATTTACATAGCCTTTTTTTTTTTAATCTTCAATGAACTTTTCCATGCTTCTGTATTATTTCATTAATCCAAGAAACCTCTGAGGTAGTATTTTAGTTTCCAGGCTGCTATGACAAATACCACACAATGGGTTGGCTTAAACAACCAAATTTGTCATCCCATCATTTCAGAGGCTAGAAGGCTTGCTTTCTCCCAATTCAGTAGAATTCTGGCTGGTGAGCAATCCTTGAGGGTTCTTGGCTTTCCTGTCACATGATGATGTCTTCTCTTTTCTCTTCTGGGGTGCCACAAACTTCCAACTTCTGACTCCTCCCATGGCTTTCTCTCTCCCTGACTGAATTTCATTCTGCTTATAAGGGAATCTAGTAATGCAAATTGAGGCCCAACATCATTCATTTGGCCACACCTTTACTAAAACAACATCTTCAAGAGATCCTAATTGCAATGGGTCCACACCCACAGGAATGCAGATCAAGACCAAGGACATGTCTAAATCAGAGTAGGTAATTAAATCCACCCCAGATAGGTAAGACAGATATTATCTTCATTATACAGGATAGTTTGCTCAACCAAATGGAAATTCCAACTCAAGTCATGAATCCTCAGGCAGTAGAGCTTCCCTGCCCTCACTCAGCGCTGCAGCAGGGTCTAATAGGAGAAGAGCAAGCCCAGCTGGTAAGCCTTCAGCTGGGCCTCTGCCAGGGCTAGCACAGAATAAAAGTCCCTTCGTCCTTTGACTAATATCCTTCATGGCTCCTAGTCTTGCTTCTCATGTGGTTTTCTCTAATTTCTCTTCATTATAATGACAACTGTATCAGTTAGGGATTGTATCTGGATGCTGATGACAGAAAACCCAAAGCAACCCAAAGTACTTGGCCAAATAGAGGTCTAACTTGCTCACACAGCAAAAAGGTCAGACAGCACAGGTTCGTGGCCAAGGAAGTCAGAAGCTTTCTGCCATTTTGCTGACCTTTCCTTCAGTAGTGAATGACAGCAGCTGCATCTCCACTCTTCTTTCTAGTTTCTTGGTATCAAGGACACAAAAATGTAGGACACTTGATCATGTGTGCAGCAAGGGAGCATCTACCCCCCACATCCACTTTTAAGTAGCTTTTCCAGAAACCCCACACAACAATTTCTGCTTAATCTAATTGGTCAAAACTCTGTCGAGTGGCCATGTAGACAATTGGGCCAGGCTACCCTGCTGCCATCACAAAATCAAGGCTCTGAGTGAGAGTAAGCAAGACACAAGAATGGACACTGCTGAAGCAAATGTCAGACTATTAAAAGGTAATATATTTTACCTTTTAAAAAGTTTTTCCTCTTTGAGCACCTGCTCAAAAAAAGTAACTTCTCCTGTTGCTCTCCTTGCTATTTTTCTGAGCACGCTATCTTTCTTTGTACATACAGTGACCCTTTAAAAAGCACCTCCATTCTTGCAGATTGGAATCCTTTATTTCTTCTTTCAATCATCTGCTTATTTGTTCTCTGAAGCCATATCCCAGCTAGCCCAATAACTATGGAAGATTAAAGAACTCCCAGTTTGTTGGACTAGAGAAGCAATTTGTGACAACTGCCTTGGAATCTTTTCAAGTGTCTCTACTAATCATGTGGCTTTATTGTAGGCTCCCCATAGTTACTGCTGTATGGTTGAAGTTGAACCAGCATTGTCCTTCCAAATCCTGTTTTCAATCAGTTTTATTTTGACATTAATTGATTCCAGTTACAGGCAAGTTGCATTTTATGTTCCTAGTTAGGCTTCTAAATGCATTCATTATAATACTCAAGCATAATGCATGCAAATGAATGCTGCAGATAATTCCTAACCCATATCCTGTGCAGACATGAAAGGATAAAAGCTTTCAGTTGAAGGCAGTCCAGAACCAACATGTCTCAGTTTTTCACATCATCATTGTTGATAATCTTTTACCCTCTTCCCTCTGTTTGCAAACAATGTGGAAACTCCAGGTCATTATAAAATAATATAAAAAAGCAAAGTGGTCCCAGTGCTTGCTTACTTCAAGATCAGGAAATGCAGGAAACATTGCTTTTCTCTTTTCTGTTATTTTGTTTTCTAACCATCTGTGTAGATTTTTCCATTCACTATCATGCTGTGTTCAGTCACCTCACCTCCTATTCCATCACTAGTGCTAGTTCATTACCTATGATTGAGACTTTAAGCTGAACCCCTCCTCCATTTACAGGCATACCTCAGCGATATCACAGACCACTACAATAAAGCAAATATTGCAAGGAACCAAGTATCACAATAAAGCAAGTCGCACAAATTTTTTGGTTTTCCAGTGCATATAAAGCTTATGTTTCTAATATACTGTATTCTGTTAAATATGCAATTGCATTAGGCCTGACAAAAAACAATGTATATGCTTAATTAAAACACATAGACATGAACTGAGCACATGCTACTGGAAAAATGGCACTAATAGACTTACTTGATGCAGGGTGGCCACAAACCTTCAATTTGTCAAAAAAAAAAAAAAGTAAAAAAATAAGAACAATATCTGCAAGGCACAATAAAAGAAGGTATGCCAGCACTCATCGTGGATAGATTCACACACTCAGCCACGGTGTTGTCTCACCTCCCTCAGTTCCCTCCTCTACCCAGGCACTGAACATTTACCCTGCCCCCAATAACCAGCATGAGGCAACCATCCTTTCTTATAGCTGCCAAAAGCATTGCTGCCAACCTCGATTGAAAAGTTGGATGCAGCATCTTGAAGAAGTGGGGGCACCATGAAGCAGGTCATTATTCTGGCTCTCCTTTAAGTTGTCCTTTTCCTGATATCTGCAACCTCCTTGTGTGGTTCTTTCTTCTAATGTTAAAACACTGAACTTGTGCTTTTTTTTCTCTCACTCTCCTTTAGCGTCGAGAAGTGGCAAAAACCGTTTTCTGCTTGGTTGTAATATTTGCTCTTTGCTGGTTCCCACTTCATTTAAGCCGAATTTTGAAGAAAACCGTGTATGATGAGATGGACAAGAATCGATGTGAATTACTTAGGTATGATCCTGTTCATCCTTTAGGAAACTGGCGTTTCCCTGATTTTCACATTTATATTACTTTCACAAAACCATCGAGTCTGAACCCTTGAAAATAATAACTGCAAATTAATTATTTTTCTTTAGCTGGCATAACCTATAATTGATCTCAGAATTTGTGCAAGCAAATCTATATCCTGCCTCTCTTCTCCTGAGACTATGCATCAGGGTTTAAGCTAACCAAGTAGCTGATATATCTATAAATGCCCTACAGAACTATAACTGCCATTTAAACAAGTATCCTTTAAAAAATTCTAACTACCACCTATAAGAAATGGCTTCTAGGAAAGAAAACTGCTTAAATTCTAAGGATAAATGCTAGTTCGCAGATTAAAAACATTATATACCAATTATTCTACTCTATTTTCTTTTGCTGTAGTTTCTTGCTGCTCATGGATTACATCGGAATAAACTTGGCAACCATGAATTCATGTATAAACCCAATAGCTCTATATTTTGTGAGCAAGAAATTTAAAAACTGTTTCCAGGTAAGGCTGTTTTGCTGGTTTGTGTTTTTTTTAGAGACCAAAAATGAGTATATTACATTGCCAACAGGCACTGCTAATTGCTGTAGTAATCATTACTTTCATAACTGAAATCCTCTTCAGTGGAGAAGTGAGAATTTTATCATGTTAACCAAGAAAGAGGGTCAGATTAGCAGCATAAAAGAAAAAGCGGTACCTATTCAGACAGCTACATATTCAGACATTAGAATAAAAAGGACTAAACATTTTCTTAATTCCATGACAATTCTGTACTCTCCTTTTAAAAGCTCAAATGTGCGTTCCAGGCCACGTACAATACATATAAAATCTGTTCACGATTTACATTGTCTTAGACTTTAACCAGCATCTCAACATAATATAATCGCAGGTGTTAAGAAAGCT
Organism: Tamandua tetradactyla; assembly: GCF_023851605.1. Lineage (NCBI taxonomy): Eukaryota > Metazoa > Chordata > Mammalia > Pilosa > Myrmecophagidae > Tamandua > Tamandua tetradactyla. The sequence goes on along the minus strand of NC_135348.1, from coordinate 20,418,957 downwards.
CTCACTAAATGCTATGTAATAATATATTTAATAACAGCTTCTACAAGAGAAATAAATGGTTATTGTATGGAAATCTGAAGTAATATAATTTCATTAGAAATCAGTTTTTTTCTGTTCTTCAGTCCTCTATCCAGCTAAACCAACCCACATCCTCCAAAAACTGCAAATACTTTTAACGAATGTGTCATTTTTCCAGTTCCTGGAATGATTTTAGCATATAGTTCATTCTAACTGTATTTTTTAAACATTTTTTTATTGCTAAATATAACATATATACAAAGAAAAGAATGGAAAAGCAATGATTTTCAAAGTACACCTCAACAAATAGTTATAGAACGGGTTTCAGAGTTTGATATGAGTTAGCATTCCACTATTTCAGATTTTTCCTTCTAGTTGTTTCAAAACACTGGAGGCTAGCTAGAAGAAATTTTTTTCCTTTTTGTGAAAAATAGCATATATACAAAAAGCAATATATGTCAAAGCATATCCCAACAAATAGTTGCAGAACAGATTTCAGAGTTTGGTATGGGTTACAAATTTCACCATTTTAGGTTTTTACTTCTAGCTACTGTAAGATACTAGAAACTAAAAGAAATATCAATGTAGAGTCAGCAATCATACTCATTTGTTAAACCCGACCTTCTCTGTATAATTCCACCATTACCTTTGAGCTTTCTCACTCTTTAGGGGTATTTGGCCTATGACCATTCTAACATTTTCATATTGGAAGGGGCTGAAGATAATATGGGATAGGGGGATGGAACTAGTTGATGTTCTGGAAAGGCTGGCCCCTCTGCATTTCAGGACTTATTTGGTCCAGGGACCTATCTGGAGCCTAACTGGATTTTGCTTTCTTTGGTCAAGATATTTAACTTTAGTTCATGGCCTGCATTAGGTAGGGAAGCATAGAAAACATAGGTGTCAAGGGTGCAGGATCTAGAGGAAAACAATCTCCAGCTCTGTACTTGCCCACTATCTAACCCAGGTCCGATGGTGCCCTTCCTGCTTTCTCAGTTTCCCCATCTGTAATATCAGGATGATCACAGTATCCACCCCATAAGTAGGGTGTGAAGGGTGAATTTATGTAAAGCACTTAGAACAATGGTAAGTGTTCTATATGGGTTAGTTGTCATCATTAGGGTTACAGTTGAGAGGAATCAACACAGTCTCAGCCCTTGGGGTCTTGCACTCTAAAGGGAGGTATATACTAACCAAGAAAATCATACAAGCAGCTACATGACATTGTAGCTATCATAGTTTTTAAGTCTACATGGTAATGTCTGTGTCACAAAATATTCTGCCTTAAGAAAGATTGATTAACACACAGGACATAACAGATTTTATAAATCATACTTAATCTCATTTGCTAATCAATTTATATATGCCACTGAAGAGGGGAAGGAAAAACCAAGGTCCAAACCCTCAGATATTAAACAAGGTTTTGAATGATCTTCATAAAAAAGACACACCCTCAGGAGAAAGAGCCCAATCCAGAGGGCTGGGTTCCAATTCCACTACTGCCTCTCATTATCCTCTCTGGGCTTCACATCCTCTTTTGTAAAGTGGGAAGAAACAGCACCGACCCCCTACACTGTTGTGAGGGTCCATCAAGCAGGTGGTGCAACCTAAAGAGATGTCAGGCCCCTTCTGGCGCCTTCCCCTCTGCAACAACCCAAGGCAGTAGAGCAGTCTCATGGGCCAGCACTGCTTTTCCTTCCTTTTCATTTGCTGAATAGAATTAAAATGGGACACAAAGGGTAGAAAAATATTTCTCTGCATTAGAAAGGACAGCTCAACGTCTCTAAAAATGACAGGTGCTATACTCTGGGTTAATGTTGAGGTTCACGGTCTTTCCTTGAATGCATGTGAACGTAGAACCTTTCTTTGTTGGTGGGGAACTCAAGGCTGCTGTGTTCTGCTGGGAACCAGCTGGTAGGCTCTTATTATTTAAAGTCTCTTCCTTTTCCCAGTCTTGCCTCTGCTGCTGCTGTTACCAATCCAAAAGCCTGATGACTTCAGTCCCAATGAACGGAACAAGCATCCAGTGGAAGAACCACGAACAAAACAATCACAACACAGAAAGGAGCAGCCATAAGGACAGTATAAATTGAACATTTTAAAAAACGCCAATCAATATTCCTTCAGATCCTAGTGGAGAAAAATCTCACTGCAGCTGTATCCCTGGGAATCTGTTCTCTGATTCTTCTTTTCCCTTAACTCAGTCCCACTCCTTAGGGTGGGGTGGGGTGGGGCGGGGTGGGGGACAGTAGGGGAACGCTTCCCCAAATGTCAGACTTGTTACACCCACAAATTCTGTGACCCTTACTTCTTTCATCTATTTTACATGTTCTGCAATTCATATCCAACACAAAAAAATGGTGGGATTTGGGAATGGGGAGACTTAAATCAGAAAGATACTATTTTTGCATGAAAATAGAGTTTCCCAAGTACATAGTAGCTTTCATGAGAGTTCTGTCGAACATTCCATGAGTACTGATCACCATAAAATTTTGTGGTTTTTTTAAGTGATTTTTTTTTTTTTGGCCAAATGCAGTATGGGTTTAAGCCACATTATTTGAAATATCATTTAGTACCAGTGTTTTTAAAGTGCCTAATAGCACAGAAGTGATTATTTGAGCTTATTTACAAATATTTTGCCAGCAAAAAAAGCATAAACAGTATTCAGGTGAGCAGTTCAGCTATCATTTCTCAAGTCACTGTTTTATTTTTAAAGCATGAATTCTAAAAGCTGCAACAAATGCAGGCACTTAAAGCACAGACTGATAACCGCACATGGCAGTGTAATAGCTGCTATTCTATGAATTTATGACATATTTTATTTTTTAGTAATCTTTTGTTAGAAGAGAACTTGAAACCTTTTTTATTGTTAAATTCAAATATAATGCTTGATTCACATGGTTCCATTTTTCACAGACCCAATCCTTTTTTTAAAATGTACATCTTTTTTAATAAGAAATCATTACATATATCAAAATTTAAATGCACATGTCATTTCTCTGCCTAAGAGTTCTGGTGCAATGCATAGAAGTCCAAAGCGCACTTAGGAGACAAAGGATTAAAATTTTTAGAAACTGTGGATATTTTCATTGGATTTTTCTGTAATAGTAGCTCTTATATATGTGTGTACATATATATATATATATATACATTATGCATATCACCTCATATTCTCTTAATTTCTCTTAAATGTTAAATAACACTAAGACTTTATCAGTCATTCCCTTTTCCATATAGGAAACAGCATTTCAAAGTGGCCAGCTGAGTTTATCATGCTGAGGAAATATAATTTCCCCCCAAATGCCACCTGAACTTATGCTCTTTCGCTTCTCTGGGTTTCCGGTATGAATCTAAATCCTCCAGTATACCTGCTATGGTCACCATTTCAAAGGGCCCACAGTGACTTCTGTGGGCATTTTCCCATATATTTACAGACTGTGAGTACAGCAGAAAATTTTTTACTGTATATATCTGTATATAATGTAAAAATATTTGTAAATTTCTCTTAGCCATTTTTTCTGTGATTGTCTCTATGGAATGTATTTGTGTGTGTAATATATGCATGTGTGTGATGGTATATATGGATTTTAGGTAATCTAATAATACTGTCCTGTAGTTGTGCCAAAACACATACTCTGAGTGGAATCTAGGCAATGTTTCATCATGAAACTGGCCTCAACCAGTTTTAACATATCAGAATCACTGGCATTCATAAATCTTATAGCTGTGTTACTGTGACAAATAGAATACAGCAGGCAGGCAGCAAGAAAGCTGAACAATGGAGTTGTTAATGATAGGCTTTGTTTGTTGCTTGTTTGGTTTGATGAAGCAATATTTTGAGTTGTATTGTTTCCTGTGTTGAAGCAAAAATCATTACACTTTAGAGTGTTGCATTGTTCTAATCCTCAACGCAATTGGCAAACAGCCTGATGTTTCTGCCAGACTTCACCAGACAGATTGCTGATGATGAATTAGCCCAACTCAATTGTTCACCTACATTTTAGCAAATTCACATTTAAAATGATATCAGGTGCTGGCTGTTTGAATTCCAGAGCTAAGAAATACTGCTCCTCTATATGTTAGCAGCCTGATTCCACCACTTCACTGGTGTATCACATGCAGTGATATATATGCCTACTATATAAGCTATAGGTTCACACCGTTTGTTTAGATCATTGTCTATTTTTAAAGGTACTTTGTTTCTTGCATATGAAAAAAAATGCATTTTATAAGTTCAGAGAAGTCATACATTTCTGAATAACTACACAGGCTTCGATGTACATGTTGTTTATAGACTAAGTGACCATGGTTTACTAGTTAGAATCATTTCCATCTCTACATTTATCACCTATTTCTAACAAGCAAACCTGTAAAAATGAGCCAGAAGTCAAGGCCCTGCTTTGGTAGTGGCCCATAAGTATAAAATAAAAGGTTGCAGAAGCCTCTTGTCTCTTCATTCCTTTTTTAAAATATTTTTATTAGAAAATTTGTACATTTACAGAAAAATTTTCTACAGAAAATACAGACTTCCCATATCCCCCATTATTAACACCTTGCATTAGTGTAGTACAACTACAACAATTGTACTACACTACAACAAAGTGTAACAACAGTTGATTATAAATTAATATAATTATACTTAATGCCACGCCTTTTTACTTGTAGTCAGTGTTTTACATTAGTGTTCACTGTTTTGTACAGTCCTATAATTTTTTTCATTTTTATTCTAGTAACATATACAACCTGAAATTTCCCCTTTAAACCATTCAAATATATAATTGCTGTTAATTACATTCACAATGTTGTGCTATGCCATTACCAAAACGTTTCCATCACCCCAAATAGAAATTCTGAATCAATTAAGTATTGATTCCCCATTCCCTATCCCCACCCCCTCCTCTGGTAACCTATATTCCAGATCCTGACACTGAATTTACCTATTCTCTTTATTTCATATCAGTGAAATCAACAGTATTTGTCCTTTTGTGTAATGGCTTATTTCACTTAACATGATTTCTTCAAGGTTCATCCATATTGTAGCATCCATCAGAACTTCATTCCTTTTTACAGCTGAATAATATTCCATTGTGTATATATACCGCATTTTCTTTATCCATTCATCAGTTGATAGACACTTAGATTGCTTCCATCTTCTGACAATTGTGAACACTGCTGCTATGAACATCAGTGTGCAGATATCTGTTCAAGTCCCTGCTTTCAATTCTTTGGGGTATATACCTAGAAGTGGGAGTCATAAGGTAGTCCTATACTTAATTCTCTTGAGTAACCACCAAACTGTCTTCCACAGTAGCTGCCCCATTTTACATTCCCACTAGCAATGAATGAATGTTCCTATTTCTCCACATCCTCTCCAACACTTGTAATTTTCCTTTTTTAGTAGTAGCCATTCTCATGCGTGTGAACTAGTATCTCATTGTGGTTTTAATTTGCATTTCCCTGATGGCTAAAAGATGTTGAGCATCTTTTCATGTGCTTTCTGACCATTTGTATATCTTCTGTGGGGAGATGTCTGTTCAAGTCTTTTGCCCATTTTTAAATTGGGTTGTTTGTCTTTTTATTGTTGAGTTGAAGCATTTCTTTATACATTATGGGTATAAAACTCTTATCAGATGTGGTTTCCAAACATTTTCTCCCATTCTATAGATTGTCTTTTTACTTTAATGATGAAGTCTTTTCATGCAAAAAAAAAGCTTTTAATTTTGATGAGGTCTCATTTATCATTTATTTTTTCTTCCGTTGCTTTGGGTGTAAAGTTTAAGAAATCATTGCCTAATACAAGTTCCTGAAGATGCTCCCCTATTTTTTCTAGTTCTTAATAGAAAATGCTTGTTGCAGAATGCCTGTTGCAAATCTCTAATAATAGCCAGGCAAGCAATCTTACTTCCATAGAGATGCTTCTTAACTATATTTTCCATCAGACCTACTCTTTTTAGGTACTGGACATTTAACTATCTCATTCATTTCTTTATTCATGTTTCTAGTGAATCTTATTGAGCACCTACTATAAACCAGGCATTCTTCTTGGTGCTGAGGATATAGCAGTGAACAAAACAAAATCTGTGTTCTCATGAAGCATGCATTCTAGAGGAAGGAGTTGAATAAAAAAAAATTATAAAATGTCTATAAACAATATGTCTGGTAGATACCTAGAAGAAAAGACTCATCTATATCAAACCGCTTGTTTGACTTCTTCAGTTGAATGGCTAACAGGATCACATATGCAAAACGAAACTCACGTACTCCACCACAATATTCCTCTGTTCAGTTCAAGACATTTTCATGTTTTGAGTTATTCCAGGCAAAACCTTGAAGTTATTTCTGATTTCTTTCTAACACACCTCACATTCAATACATCAATATATCCTTACAACGCTACCTTCAGAATATATCCAAAACCTAAGCACTTTTCAGTCCCTATGTCCACCTCCATACTCCCCTATCATCTCTTGCCAGGATAACTGTAACGACCTCCTATCAAGTCTACTTTTTCCCATTCTTGTAAATGGCTGTCCTCTGACTAGAACCTCTTTCCCAACCCCAATAAATGGTTTAAAGAAGTTTGAGTGTTCACGCTGGGCTGACCAGCGTCCTCAGGAATTTTTCTAACATCTAAAGTGAAAAAGATTCTTTTCCCCATTGTGGCAAGGCTGGGAGGTTGTGAATCTGCAAACTGCTGGCCACTGTGGGTTCAGTATTTTGAAGAAAGTCAATCTCAGAGTGTCACAGAGCTAAGAAAGAGAATTTAAGTTCCTGGTTCCAATTTTCCTCAATGCTTTCCCATGATTTAAGCATGCCACTAAATTTACCTTTTTACCTAAACTAGTTAAATGTGGCCTTCTGTGGCTTACAATATACACATTCTAAGGCAGTTTCATCCTATTTATCTTGATTTATCTTTTCACTAAACACAGATATAGTCAACACCACCATACTGTGTTAGTTGCTAGGAAAACAAAACTAGAGGTATAAATAAATAAATGTGTTGGAGTACTTCGTGGTGACTCAGGAGGCCTCAGCAAAGGGGAAAAGGAAGGCACAAAGGAAAGAGTAATCAAAGTGGTGAACATCAGTAAATGAAGTGTGAGGGCTCCTGCTTCTACAACTCTTATTTCTGTTAGCATCAATAAATGGCACTGCCAGGATGATGGCATAATATCAAGCCATATGGAATTGTTTATACATTATGAGTTTTTTTTTTTTAAGTTAGTAACTACCTTTAATTCTCCATCGAGAAATAAACCTCCCAGTAACTTTAAAATTATTATGGAAATAAAAAAATTGGGGATTAAGTCCAGGAAATAGCGAAGACAAATTTGAACTTGTCAGTGATCTATTACTTTTATTGTTGTTTTTAGTGCTATTACTGTTTCATGAGAGAGTACAAAAAACTACATGTGTTAGGGAAATGCCAAGTGAAGAAAACACACTGCCTATCTTCCCAACTTTCTCCAGGTCTGGGATTCTGACTTCATGATTCTTTTATTTGTAACATAATTTAGTACAGCACTGTATTTATTGATTTTTCTCCATACTTTGGATGCCCAAAGTTAAAACAGAACACAAGTTCATATGCAGTTCATTGTTTCTGAAATTCCAGTGGAATCTTCCCCCTGAAAAACCTCAGTGTTATGGTTTTGTTTTATGTTTTTTCTTTCAAATAATCATACATTTGGAGAAGCCTCTATTACTCTTTTCTCTTAAGTAGTGACAGAGACAAACCAGTGTCCATATTTGGGCAGTGCTGATACTCTTTGACTTTTCTGTTTCTAAAACTGAAAGAAGACAGACAACTGTTTGTAGTTCTTAGAATATGGAAATAATCAAAAATTGAAAATAACATGGGAGCTGCAAAGTTAGGCTTCACCCAGGACACAGGCTAGTATAGCTCCTCAGAATCTCTCACAGCTTCCTAAGCTTTTAGCATCAACATCGTTCAGCACATTCTATGAACTGTGTTTCTTCCTGAGAGGTAATAAATTAGGAACAGGGATTCCAAATCTAAATATAATCTGAAGAATCATGGACTCTTCTCAGGGGGAATATAAAGAATTCCACATATTTTTCCTTTTTGATCATAAATCTAGTCCCCTTATCTAATTCGCCAGCATGGAACTGATCATCTTTTCTTTGAGTTTTGATTCTCTGAAGATAGATAGAATTATACATTTGGTGTTTTGTCATGGATTTGCCCCAAATGGGAGCAAATGGCCCTGTCTAGACTACCTGGGATGACACAGTCAAACACAGGGCCTGTGACTCACTCCTTTTACACATGTTTTTACAGAATAAAGCCATATCTCCATGAACTACAGCTATCTATCTCAAAGTATGACAACTGGGATTAACTTTGCTTAAATTCTACGTTTTTAAAGTATCCTGAAATGAGAATGTTTACTAATTGTCAAGCGAAGGGAACATATGGGACTTCCTAGGTTTTTCAGGTACATATTTGGGCATAATTAAAATTAATCTCCTTGGGCCAAGCTCTTCTCTGTTATAGAACCTGATGGGCCTGGATCAAGATTACTGCTCCTCATCCTCAAACAAGATCCTGTTGGGGAAGAGAAGGGGGTCAGGGATTCTTCTGATCAGCTCAGGCTGGGCAGAGTCAACCCCTGGAGCTGAGCGAGGTGACTTTCCAAAGGAAAATTCATGGGCCCTTGGAAAGAGGGAGAAAGTCTGCTATACCACTTCCTTTCTTCATCCTTGAGGGTATTATCTATATCTCCTGCTATGCCTTATCGCTGCAGCTTTTTTTTGAAGTTATCATTGTGAAATATAGCATATATACAAAAAAAAATACATGTCCAAGTACATTTTAACAAGTAGTTATAGAACAGATTTTAAAGTCTGGTAGGGTTATAGTTCCACAATTTTTTGTTTTATAATCTAGTTGCTCCAAGACACTGGAGACCAATAGATATATCAATATAACGATTCAGCAGTCATACTCATTTGTTAAATTCTATTTCACTATTATACTCCTCCCTCTCTTTAAATAACCTATATACATAAAAGTAATAAATTTCCAAGTACATCTCAACAATTAGTTATAGAACAGATTTCAGAGTTTGGTATGGATTACAATTCCACAATTTTAGGTTTTTATTTCTAGCTGCTCTAAGGTACTGAAGGCTAAAAGAAATATCAGTATAATGATTCAGTAATCATACTCATTTGTTAAACCTGACCTTCTCTGTATAACTCCACCATCACCTTCGATCTTTCTCCCATTCTTTAGGGGTATTTGGGTTATGCCCACTGCTGCAGCTTTTTGACATTTTTAGCTCAGTTAAGTCCTCAGACAACTATTTATTTTTTAATTATTACTCTTCAAACTACCAAAAGAATTACCCAAAATATAAGTATACTGTGTAAAAATCCTTTGCAGAGGAATAATTAAATAATGATCCATTTATGCAAAGAAGAAAAATCACTATACATGGGGAAAATCATATATATATCACATTTGATTTTATTTAGTCCTTTGTTCCCATAATCCAGGCTATACAGCATATCTTTTACAAGTCTCCATGGAGATTTATGTGGTTTCTCAAAGACATTTAACAGGGAATGGCTGAATCACAGGGTTTTTGCATAGCATAAATCATTAAGTCCTGTGTGTTGTCTCTAAAAGGGCCATGCCATTCCTGGGTTGATCCACTGATAAAGATTTCAATGGCTCTTTGTACCTGACAACAGTTTCATTTTCACTGGGAAAGTATAGGGCACGTGTAGGAAGTACTACTAGAGACCCCACCAGATCCACTCCCTTTACCAGCTCTGTTCACACATCCCTTGCTCCTGACTATTTGTACATGCAACTTTCAGAGGCCTGTTCTTGGGCCCTGGAGACTCCTAGCCTGGGAGGAGAAGAGGCAGTACCTGAGAGTCTTACCCTACCCCCACTCCCCACTACCCCCATGGCCTGTAGGCAATGACTAACTGGTGTGAAAATACAAAAGACCAGTTCATGCCTCAAGGGGTAGTAAACATGCATCCCCCAAAAGATCAGGCTGGGCCTGTGACTTCACCTGAACTCTCACTTTTGCTTGCCTTTTTTACCCCTTCCCTAGCCTGCTTCTCTTACTCCCTTACTGGTTTCTTCTGAGAGCTATATAAGTCACAGGCACTTAAATTACAGACACTGACTACTGTTAGATCCTTCAGCATATCAAATTTGGGCTCTTATTTGAAACTTTTCTTTTATTTCCTCTATCTCTGGGAATCTTAGTATGTATGGAGTTTCTCTCCTAATTTGCAACCCAAACTTCTTCACCCTCAACTTCAGTCCCAGCTGCCTATGAAACTGCATGGTTTTTCTGTTAGGTGGTATTCTGCTTTGCTAGCTGCTGGAATGCAATATACCAGAAATGAAATAGCTTCTTGAAAGAGGAATTTAATAAGTTGCTAAGGCTATGGAAATGTCCAAATTAAAACAAGTCTATAAAAATGTCCAAATTAAGGCACCAACAAGAGGTTACCTTCACTCAAGAAAGGCCAATGAAGTTCAGGGTTTCTCTCTCAACCGGAAAGACACATGGTAAACATGGCGACTTCTGCTAGCTTTCTCTCCAGGCTTCTTGTTTCATGAAGCTCCCCCAGGGTATATTCCTTCTTCAACTCCAAAGGTCTCTAGCTGCATGGGCTCTCGTGGTTCTTGTGGCTCTCCTGTGGCTCTAAAAAGTGACTCTCTCCAAAATGTTTCGTCTTTTAAGGGATTCCACTAAACTAATCAAAACCCATGTGGAATGGGTGGAGTCATAGCTCCCTCTCATCAACCACAATTGGATGAGTCAACTCTCCATGTAGATAATCTAATCAAAAGATTCCAGCCTACATTATTGAATAGGGATTAAAAGAAACAGTGTCTCCACAAAATTGGATTAGGATTAAGTCGTGGCTTTTCTAGGGTGCATAAATCCTTTCAAACTGGCACAGGTGCTTATGTATATCTCTCTCAGAGACTCCATTTCAAGCTTTCAGGCTCTCTGGATTTTGGCTTTTTAGCTTTTCTGAGTACCCATACATTCCTCATATCAGAAACCAGCTACAATTGCCTATGAGCGAGCATGCCCCTTCTGAATGGCTGCCAAATGAATGTTTAGGTCATTTATGAAGCTGGAATTCAACAAGAAATATAATAAGATTATCCAACTGGAGTGGGGAAAAGCAGGCAGCAAGCAGGCCACTCTTTCAAGATGCTTTGCAGTGAAAGTACTAGAGAAATAGGATGGCAGCCTAAGGAAAGAGCAGGGTCAACAAGAAGACTTTTACTTTTTCAAGAGAAAATTGATCTCAGCATTTTAAAGACACAACAAATGAGACCACTGAAAGACACAGATGATGTATGGATTGAGGTTCCATGGGAGGTCAGAAGAGGAGGAAAAGGAGACTTGGAAAGGAGGATTCTACTTCATGGACTACCCATCAAGGCTCTGTTTCTTCACTTTATAATTTCCCATGAGTTCCTACTTTTGAGTCCCTCTGTCTATATTTTAGGCTTAAAGACAAGAACGGGGTATGTTTCTACAATTGGGAGAAGAGTGCCATTTTTAAAAATATTTTTATTGATAAAACAACATACAAACATTCCACACATGGTGTACAATCAATGGCTCACAATATCGCATAGTTGTATATTCATCACCATGCTCATTTTTTTTTTTAACATTTGCATCACCTGTTCTAGTTTGCTAGCTGCCAGAATGCATCACACCAGAGATGGATTGGCTTTTATAAAAGGAGATTTATTTTGTTGGTTCTTCAGAGGAAAGGCAGCTAACTTTCCACTGAGGTTCTTTCTTACGTGGAAGGCACAGGGTGGTCTCTGCTGGTCTTCTCTCCAGGCCCCTGGGTTCCAACAACTTTCCCTGGGGTGACTTCTTTCTGCATCTCCAAAGGCCTGGGCTGAGCTGCAAGTGCTGAGATGAGGAATGCCGAGCTGCTTAGCTTTGCTACATTGCTTTCTCTCATTTAAGCACCAGCCAATTAAGTCAAACATCACTCATTGCAGCAGACACGCCTCCTAGCTGACTGCAGATGTAATTGGCAACAGATGAGGTTCACGTACCATTGGTTTATGTCCGCAGCAACAAGATTAGGTATGCTCACCTGGCCAAGTTGACAACTGAATCTAACCAACACAGTACCATATCCCTCACCCCTCCCTCTCATTTACCACTAGTATTTCCATCTACCCAATTTATTTTAACCTTTGTTCCCCCTATTATTTGTTTATTTTTTACTCATCTGTCCACACCCTAGATAAAAGAGCATCAGGCACAAGGTTTTCACAATCACACAGTCATACTGTAAAAGCTATGTCATTATACAATCATCTTCAAGAAACAAGGCTACTTGAAAATAGAAGATTTTTTTTTTTTAACATGGGTAGGCACCGGGAATTGAACCCAGGTCCTCAGGCATGGCAGGCAAACACTCTTACCTGCTGAGCCACTGTGGCCCACCCTAGAAGAGTATCATTTTTTAAAGGTAACATACAAGAGAATCCTGGAATGATACCCATCCAGGTACACCTATAAGAACTCTTCACCTTGATCAATAGCTGAAGTCAAAAAGAGTCTTACCCACACTCAAGGCCATCTACAGGTATGAGTGAAATTGTGCAGGTTTATTCTATAATTACCACACCTTGCTCTTCTAATTGGAATATATAGAGAGAGAGATTGAGAGAGAGAGAAAATGTATCTTTGATTTTTGATGAGTGTCATGGTCAACTTGGCCAAGTGGTGGTACCTGTTTGTCTGGTTGGGCAAGTGCTGGCCTGTCTGTTGCAATGAGGACATTTCAGAATTAAATCATGATCACATCAGCTACAACCACAGCTGATTCCATGTGTAATCAGCCAAGGGGAGTGTTTTCTGCAATGAGTGATGCTTTATCTAATCACTGGAAGCCTTTTAAGGAGGATTCAGAGGAGACAGGCTCTCTTCCTGCTTCGGCCGGCGAGCCTCTCCTGTGGAGTTTGTCCAGACCCTCCACCAGAATCATCAGCTTCATAGCTTGCCCTGTGGATTTTGGACTCTGCGTTTCCATGGTTAACGTGAGACATTTTTATAAATTTTATATTTGTGAGTGTTTCCTGTTGATTCTGTTTCTCTAGAGAACCCTAACTAATACAATAAGGATGGTGTTCAATTTCCTCAATTTAATAATTAATTATACAATCAAAACCTGAGATAAGTCAAAATCATTTCATTATTTCTGTATTTCTTATAGAAAATGTACCTTTGATTTTTGATGAGGATGGTGTTCAGTTGCCTCAATTTAGCAATTAATTATACAATCAAAACCTGAGATAAATCAAAATCATTTCATTATTTTTTTATTTCTTATAGAACCTCTCAGGGGATATAAATTTCTAATAAAGTAAAGATGCATAACTGCCTGCAAGGCTATGTTTTAAAGCTTTTATTTTAGGAACATTTCCAATATCAAAGCTGTTCCCCATTAAAAGTTCTTTCTCAGTTTTCCAAATCCATCTGTCAGGGTGGTTGTTGAAGATTGAGCCCTGAAGCAGTCTGACAAGCTTGTATTCCCTTCCTGTGTTGTGTCCATGAAGAGTCTATAAAATAGTAAACTGTTTTGTAACTCTCTCCCCTCCAGTGGGTGTTTTGCTTGGTTTCAGTATTGGTTAGGCAGAAGGTAAGCTGAGTTCCCTTCTTCCTCCACATTTTCCCTCTATTTCTCAGATTCTATAGCATTTGCAAATATAAAAAAATTGAATCCAAAATTGCAAAATTCCCTGGGTATAAGTAGTTGGTTCAGTCATCCTACTTTTGGACTCAGTCCAACATCCCGTGGTCTCTTTCAGTCAAAAAGTAGAAGGGCCACAGAAGCTTAATGTTCTGCTGAGCCATAAATTGGCACAGGCAAAATAATAGTGTAACTTCTGACCATTTTGGGAATCACTCATTATTCCTCCAGGGTGTCCCAATACTCCAGGGAACAGTTTGTGGTTATACACAGGGAAACTCTCATCTAAGATTATGCTGCATGACGTACAATCTTATAAAAGTTTTACCGGTATTGATTACACAGTACAACACGTAAAAGGTTGTCATTCTGATGTCACCTCCTCAAAAAGACCTTTCCCGACTACACAATCTGAGTCACTCTATCACTCTGTTTTAATTCTCTGCACAGCATATATAACCAAAGGATATTTTTCTTGCTCATTTAGCAGTATGTCTATTTCTGCCTCCTTCCACTAGGGAAAGGACCTGATCTATCTTGTTTATTATAATGTCCCCAATGACTAGAACAATTCTGTACGGGACATAGTAGGTCCTCAATATGTGTGTGTTGAATGAATGAAATCAAGATGATAAGATAGAAAATAGCTAGAATGACAATACCATTCATATAGGATATTCATAAAAGACTCCTACAGGCAGGTGATTTTTGAGTTAAAAGCTGAATAATGAAAAGAAGCTATGAGATTGGGGGATGAGCTTTTCAGGTAGAGGAATTCACAAGTACGTAGGTTGCAGCTCAGTAAAGTTCTTGCTATGTCCAAGGAGCAGAAAGAAGAACAGTGTGACTAGAGTATCTGGAGTCGGTTGGGGATTTGGGAGAGATGAGATTAGATACACTTGTAGGATTGAGATCACATTTGCCAAGAAGATAGCATGAGGAATTTGCATATTATTATAAATGTAATAAGAAACCTTTAATAAGACTCCTAAAAGTTTATGCATCAAATGACAGAGCTTCAGAATACATGAAGTAAACTGATATAACTGAAGGAAAAATAGACATATGAACAATTACACTAAAATATTTTGTTCCTCCCATCTACTGATCCCTGAAATAAAAAGTTATATTCTATATGGGTTCAATCTTTTGTATTTTGTGCAGAATTTCCTTGTAGCCCAGAATATGGCCTATTGGCAAATGTTCAATGTGCACCCAAAAATAATATATAGCCTGAAGCTTTGGCATATAGTGTTCTACAAATAACAATTAGGTCAAGGAAGTAAATTGCATTGCACAAATGCAGTATCCATAATTACATTTTATGTTTGTGAACCATTTCTTAAATATGGTGCTGTTCTAGCTTGCTAGCTGCCAGAATGCAACATACCAGAAACTGAATGACTTTTAAAAGGGGAATTTAATAAGTTGCTAGTTTATAGTTCTAAGGCTGAGAAATGGTCACAATTAAAACAAGTGTATAGAAATGTCCAATCTAAGGCATCCAGGGAAAGATACCTTGGTTCAAGAAGGCCGATGAAGTTCAGGGTTTTTCTCTCAAGTGGAAAGACACACGGCAAACACAGTCAGAGCTTCTCTGTCATCTGGAAGGGCAAATGGTGAACACGGCATCATCTGCCAGCTTCTTTTCCTGGCTTCCTGTTTCATGAAGCACCCCGGGAGGCATTTTCCATCTTTATCTCCAAAGGTCACTGGCTTGTAGACTCTGCTTCTCGTGGCTATGCTGTTCTGCTCTGTTCTCTCTGAGTCGCCCATTCTCCAAAATGTTTCCTATTTTATAGGACTCCAGTAAACCAATCAAGACCCACCCAAATGGGTGGAGACACATCTCCCCTAATCCAGTTTAACAACCACTCTTGATTTGGTTACATCTCCAGGGAGATAATCTAATAACATACAGTATTGAATAGGGATTATTCTGTCTTTAAGAAATGGGATTTTGATTAAAACATGGCTTTTCAAGGGTACATACATCCTTTCAAACCAGCACAGGTGCTTTTTTCCAGTTAAAAAAAAAAAAGAAACCATTAGAGGGTTTTGAGTAGAGGAGCGACCTGATGTTATTTCTGTTCTTAAAAGATCTCTCTGGAAATTTCTTTTCTAACAATATGTCAAATTGGGAATGTGGAGTTACCCTCTTGGTTTAGTGCAACAACATAAAGTCTTGAATACAATACTTAAATACATTTTAATGAAGCTGAGGACAAACTAAGAACATTTCTCAAGGGGGAAAACAAAAAGAAAGTATGAATCTAGAAGTGTTATCTAGTTCTTCAGCCAAAATTATCAGCCAGTTCCCAGTGCTAAGAACCCAGTTTCAATGCTCAGTTGATTCTACAAAAGGAGGCAAAGCTTGATAGTCAAGCAGAGTGAAAGGCCAGATCAAAGAAGTAGGGATAAAGCAGCACATTAGTGGGAGAAGTTGAAAAACTTTGTCCCTCAGATGGAGATGGTAAGAGTATGTGCCTTTCTTCCCCTTGGCTCTAAATAGAATGAGGAGTTCAAAGTTAATTGCCTCACAGAAAATTCCCAACAATTGACTGGCATTCACACAGTTTTGAGGAGGGGGTAGGTGGCTAAAAATGCAGTTTAAAATAAGAAAAGGTGCTATTGACCCTAAATATTTAGCAGAAAAAAATCACTTACTTCATTGGAACCCAGGAAGTAAAAGACATCAAATACCATAAGCTACAGAATCATATGCCTAAAGAATAAAGAAAAATATATTAGCAGGCAAAATATAAAATAACAGTGTTTAGAGTGCTTCAAGAAATGAAAGTGACTACTGAAAATATGATGAAGTACAAGAGAATGTCAAATAAAGACCAATGTAGAAAAGAACCAAAATGAACATCTATGAATAAAAAATATTGTAATTTAAAGTAGAAATTAGAAACTTAAAGAATAGGTAAAATGACACATTTACATAAGGCTGGAGGGTGAATAAATGAGAAGATAAATTTGGAGATATTTCATAAAGGAGGACAAAGAGACAAAATCTTTTAAAGGGGGGAAAGAGAGGTTAAGAGATAAGAAGGATAGAGTGAGAAAGTTTAACATATAGAAAGTCAACGCAAATTGAAAAAGAAAAGGGGAGAGGGAAATTGGTAGAAGTAATATTTAAAGAGATAAGAGCTGAGAATTTTTCAGAATTTATGAAAAAGACAAATCCCCAGAATCACAAAATCTTGTGACTATCCAGCAGAAAAAAAATAAAAAGAAATCCATGCTAGGCATATCATAATGAAACTGCAGAGAAGTAAAGACAAACAGATGATCTTAAACAAAAAGAAAAGATAAATAATATATGAAAGACCAACAACTAGACTGACAGCTAACTTCTCAAGAGCAATAATAGAAGCCAGAAAACAGTATGAGAGAAAACAACTTTCACCATGGAATTGTTTATCTAACAAAACTATCTTTCAAGAATATGAGCAAAATTAGGACATTCTTAGAAGAAGAAGAAAATAATTTATTACAAAAAAACTCTCAACTAATGGGCTCTTTAAAGAATGTTCTTCAGAAAGAAAGGATATAATCTCAGAAGAAATGTCTAACAGGCAAATAGTTATGGGAAGCAAAGAAAATGGTGAATACATGAGTAAATAAAAGAAATTTTGACTGAATAAAATTATTTTTTAATAATATAATTGTCAAAATTGTTTGTTTAAAAAAATCAAGATGATATTAAAATCCTAAACAATATCACATACTGCTGGGAAGGGGAGACAAGAGTTGACATATTATAAAGACTTTGTACTATTCAGAAATTAAGTAAGATCAATTTTACACATGTCAAACAATGTGCATTAAATATACACAATTCTAAATGAATAGAAATAGACTATATATCTTTAAATTTTAGTGGAGTAAAAAAATAGAATGAGGATATAAAACTTAATAAATCCAAAAGAAAGCAAAAAAGGAGAGGGGGAAAAGAAAATACAGAAAAAGGAGGACAAATAAAAGTTACAAAATAAGATGGTAGCTAAGGATACAAATATATCACGAATATAGCAGTAATTATAATATAAATTAATCAATTAAAAAAAGACAAATGTCATTACATTGAGAGAAGATTGTTGGTGTTTTGTTTTGTTTTTAATTTCAGCTATATGTTTGACAAGAAACATTGCAAGCAAGGAAACATGAAAGTGTTAAAAAGAGTTTTCTACCAAACTAAGATTACACACTCTCTGCTGGGCAGTGGGTTTATTAGGGGACTTCCATTATCATTTGGAACATGGAAGGATACTGACTTCATGGTACCTACTTCCCTAAACCCACATGGATGTCTTCAGCTAAGCGGAAATGAGTACATTGTTAGAGAGGATTGTATGAAGCTTTCCTCAAGTGTCCCACATGTTCTCATACAGTATAGAAAGGATCCAGGAGTTTCTACTTGCTCCAAGAGGTGGTCATAGAAGACAGCCAAAAGTGATGAGCCAGTAAATTTGCCTTGTAGTCACTAAAGAGGAGGGTAAGATGAACTTGAAGGCCACAAGGTTAACAGCCTAGGCCATAAAACAAATAGACATTTCAGCAGTAGATACAGAGGACAGAAGTCAAGTGAGGCCAGTATATACCTCAATTGGCATTAACAGGAAAACACAGGATGAAATCTCTTCCGCAAAACTATGAAAGTAAATAAGTTTCCCTTACCGAGACACCATCTAGGGCATAAAGAGAAGAAAGAGAGACACTTTGGAAAAGAAACAGCTCTGATATTTAAATTGCTTAAATATGAATATATATACACCCACGTATAATAGTTTAATAAACTATTAAATGGGAAGAAGCTAATTCCTTTTAATTCCTTCTAATCATGAACCTTAGAAAAAAAGATTGGTTATGAAATAAAGAAGCTAAATGTTTTGCACACTCACTCTGGAATGATAAATTTTTACACTACTCTGCATATATAGCACATGCTCAGTTCAACTTACAGACCTCCTCACTAGGTAAGCAAGAATCCATTTGGCCTCACAGCTCTCTTGAAGGCAGAGGTAGGGTACAAATAAGAGAGTAGCTTTTTCTGTTTGCTATAGAGTAAAGAAGGGAAGACTCAGCAGAGGCTGAGTGTCATTTCCATACCCACAGTGGCTATGTGGTTTACTGTCAGGAAACTGAGACCAGTGATATGAATTCCCCAATGAAGAACAGGACCATCAACTAATAAGATCTTTAATCCAACATGGCTCTGGGCCATCAAAATCCTGACCTGGGAACGTCCCTGGAAGTGAAACTCTCTCCTAACCCAAAGCCATTGTGTTTGGCTCCACACACCCATATACACTTCTCCCTTCTAAGCCTCTCCCAATTTAACCCATATTCCCAACTTCTCCCATCCCCAGCATAGAAAAGGTCTAATTTTTTTTCTAAGACAGTAGCTATTAATGGCTAATACTTAGAGTCATGATCATCTGTTAAACCTGGATTCCAAAACTGTTCCTTTTCCTCAAGGGCAGGAAGTGCTTTCTCGAGAAACAGTTTTCAGATCTCCCGTTCCTACAAAAGAGGAGGAGAGAGGTTTGCTTTCCATGCTCGAGAAGGTTGCCAAATATTCACCACCAGCGGAATAAATAAGATAAATGGCTTCTATGAATGCATAAAAGAAAAGGTAGTAAAACAAGGGAGTTAGCCAAGAAAGAGAACACATGAGATCCAGGAAACAGGGAATCCAACTCAGGAGAAATGCAAAGGGACTTCCCAGAATAACTGAAGAAAAGTCCTGTTTGGCAGCTGAGCATACACAGGCTGAGAGCAACCAGTCCATACAGGCGCAGCAAGACAGAAGCTCTGGAAAGA
The DNA here is from genome assembly GCF_023851605.1 of Tamandua tetradactyla. Lineage (NCBI taxonomy): Eukaryota > Metazoa > Chordata > Mammalia > Pilosa > Myrmecophagidae > Tamandua > Tamandua tetradactyla. The sequence goes on along the minus strand of NC_135348.1, from coordinate 20,399,367 downwards.
AGGTCTGGTCATCAGGGGTGGGGGTGGGGTGGGATAGAATTGTTAGAATATCTAATATATATGTTCAAATTTTCTGATTTTATCTCATCATTTTTGCTATCTATATGTATGTGTTCACAAACCCCACCCTCATCAAAAGACAAAAGTTTCAGCTGACGTTTTGTTCCCAGTTTTAACTGACATTTTTAAGCCCTTACATGAGAAGAAACTCTCATTTTCCCCTCTAAAACCTGAGGCAATTTTACTGAAATAATTTTTCAGAAAAAGCTTCGAGCCCTAGGACTTTGTTATAAATTAACATGCTTTATCCACAATTTCCCTTTCTGGGAGGTAAGTGTATTTAACTGTTTCTGGTTGTATACTGTCAAAGTTGGTGTGCCAGTTTGCAAGGATTACATACCCTAGAAAGTCATGTTTTAATCCTGAGCCATCTTGTAGAAGCAGCTGTTTCTTTTAATCCCCATTCAGTACTTTAGGTTGGAAATTTGATTTGATGTAACTCACCCAATTTGGGGTATTAACCTTTAATTAGAGGGAGATGTTACTCCACTCATTCCAGGTGGGTCTTGATAGTTTGCTGGAATCCTTTAAAAGAGGAAACATTTTGAAGAAAGCCAGAGAGAGCCACGAGACCCATGAGAGCCCACGTGGCCAGAGACCTTTGGAGATGAAGAAGATAAATGTCCCTGGGGGAGCTTCATGAAACAAGAAACCTGGACCAAAAGCTAGAAGACATCACCATGTTTGCCATGGGCCTTTCCAGTGAAGAGAGAAATCCTGAACTTCATCAGCCTTTCTTTTTTCTTTTTTTTATTTATTAATTAAAAAAATAAAGAAACAAAATAAAACAACATACATAATCAGTAATTCACAATATCATCACTTAGTTGCATATTCATCATTTCTTAGAACATTTGCATCATCAGCCTTTCTTGAGTGAAGATATCCTCTTGTTGATGCCTTAATTTGGACATTTTTATAGACATAATTTAATTGAGACATTTTCACAGCCTTAGAACTGTAAACTTGCAACTTGATAAATTCTTCTTTTAAATATTTGTTTTGTTTCTGGTATATCGCATTCTGGCAGCTAGCAAACTAGAACAGATGGGAAAGTGGTCTTTACTATCAAAACATGGCATAAAAACCAACATTTTAAGTCACTCCTATTTTATGACTTTTGAAGCATGCCATTAAGTTCATGAACTTTTTTCTTGCAGCTTCCAGGAAAGAAATCTGACCAGAAAAGTGAGATAGAATAATATCAGATTTTTCTGGAAATAATTCAAATTAGTACATTGTTTTCAATGGGCAGTTTGGCAAGAGTCTTAAAAGTGGCCTATATATTTTGACCCAACTATTCCAATTCTAGGACTCTACTAAAAAAATAAGCTAAAGAACAAAATTGTATGCTACAGATGTTCATTTCCTTATTATTTTATAATAGCAAAATGTGGTATACTCTGAGAAGTGACTTGGTATGGATTTCAGGAAAATATAGCCTAAAACACAGACTTTGGCAGGTAGCTTATTTGAAAGGTGGCTCCAGGAAACAGAAGAAAAAATTGAGAAAGCGAAGGAAGAAACAGATGTAGGTAACTAGGATCTGGACCTGCAGGGGATCCATTGAACAACCTGATAGAGTGTACCCAAGAATTAGGGGACAGGGAGGGGACTTCTAGGAAGATGGTCAAAAACAGTACTCAAGATTAGCCCTGCTCCACGGAGAAGTTAGAGAAGGGACAGGAGGACGACTGAGGCAGCGATTCAGAAGTGTGGCTGACCTGGGAGAGTCTTCTGCACCACATGGGGCAGCATGGGTTTCAGAGGCCAAGGAACTGAGAGGCAGAAAGCTAGAGCCTGGCACAGAGGCACAGAACCACGGAGCCCATGGGAGTGCACAGATGGGAGCCCAGGACTAGGAAGTAAGCCAGGCCGCCTTTCTTGGGTGCACTACCCTTACTAGCATAGCCCCGTGACCAGCGACTCACCCCACACCCCACGCACCCGTCACCCACTCTCATTCCTTGTGCTCCAGGCACCCCCACCCCACCAGCCCCCAGTGCATGTACCTTCCCCCCACCCCCACTCCAAGGGCAGCTCACCACCTCTCCTGCACCCCTCTCAAGCACTACTTCCCCCTCCCTATTCCCTGCAGGCTGTTGCCCATGCATAAAGGCTGCAGACACTAGCCTCCATACCCAAGCTACCCCTGCCCCCCACCCATAGTGTAGCACAGCCTCACCCCACCCACCCCCCGAGTTCTGTGCATCCATTTATGGCACTCCCAGGCCCACATATGTGCATGGACCCCCAATCATGTCATTCAGCTCTGGGAACTGCACTTTACAGCAGTCCTAGAACCGTGCATGTGCAGAGCCCTCAGCCTCACATCCCAGCTCTGAGAAAGTGCCAACCTGCACAACCAGGTCACATCTGCCCCCAATCCATGAAGGTATAATGCCAACCTCTGCCACAGCATTTCGCATGTGCACAAAGGGTCCCATGCCTTAGACCAGTGCACACCAGGGTGTTCTAGTTTGCTAGCTGCCGGAATGCAACACACCAGAGACGGATTGATTTTAATAAAAGGGGATTTATTTTGTTAGTTCTTCAGAGGAAAGGCAGTTAACTTCCCACTGAGGCTTTTTCTTACGTGGAAGGCACAGGATGGTCTCTGCTGGTCTTCTCTCCAGGCCCCTGGGTTCCAACAACTTTCCCTGGGGTGACTTCTTTCTGCATCTCCAAAGGTCTGGGCTGAGCTGCAAGTGCTGAGATGAGGAATGCCAAGCTGCTTAGGCTGTACTACGTTGCACTTTCTCATTTAAGCATCAGCCAATTAAGTCAAACGTCACTCATTGCATCAGACACGTTTCCTAGCTGACTGCAGATGTAATTAGCAACACATGAGGTTCACGTACCGTTGGCTTACATCCACAGCACCAAGACTAGGTATACTCACCTGGCCAAGTTGACAACTGAATCTAACTAACACACAGGGTTATGCACCCAGACTGGTGCACCCACGCAGCTACATTCTCCCTGACTGCTGGGCACCCACATTCACAAGCATCAGTGTAACTTCCCCAACCTGTGTCTATATCTACCCTGAAACATATCACTGCACTGAGTGCCCCACCCCATGCCCTGCTCCCTGATGTACAACCATCCTGCAAACACAAGGCCTTAGACTACTAAAAGAAATCAATTCCCAAAGTAAATCAACCAAGATATTTACATACCATGAAGACAGCAGAAGATCACTAAGCATATCACAATGCAGACAGATATAGCCCTGCCTAATGACCACATTAAAACACCAGAGGAGACACAGATGTTGGAACAACTAATCAAAGATGTTCATACAACTCTACTTAATAAAATAAATGAGACAGAAAATGCCATAAAGAAGATCAAGAAGACAGTAGAAGAGCATAAAGAGCAATTTGAAAGAATAAATAGAAAAGTAGCAGACATCACAGAGATTAAAGACTCTATTGACCAAATAAAAAACACACTAGAGACACAGAACACCAGATTTGAAGAGACAGAAGAAAGAATATGAGTTATAGAGGACAGGATAATTAACTTTGAAGACTCAAAACAGTAAATGGCAAAAAGATGGAACAAATTGAATGGGAACTCAAGGAAATGATAGACAAAACAAAGCACACAAATATAAGAATGACTGGTGTCCCAGAAGGAGAAGAGGAGTAAAGGGATAGGAATAGTAGTTGAGGAAATAATGGGGGAAAACTTCCCAACCCTCATAAAGGATATAAATATACAAGTCAAAGAAGCCCAATGAATTTCAAACAGAATAAATCCAAATAGGCCTTCTCCAAGGCATATATTAATCAGTCTGTCAAAAGTTGAAGAGAAACAGAAAATCCTGAAAGCAGCATGAGAAAAACAATCTACTACATACAAGGGAAACCAAATAAGACTGAGTTCAGACTACTCAACTAGCACCCTGGAGGAGAGAAGGCAGTGGTATGATATATTCAAGATCCTGAAAGAGAAAGACTTCCAGCCAAGAATTCTGTACCCAGCCAAATTGTCCTTCAAAACTAAGGGAGAGATTAAAGTTTTCACAGACAAAGAAGTGCTAAAAGAATTTGTCAACATAAAACCGGCCCTACAAGAAATACTAAAAGGAATTCTGCCAGCTGAAAAATAAGACAGGAGAGGGAGGTCTGGAGGAAGGCACAGAATTGAAGCATACCACTAAGGGTAATTTATACAAAGAGAAAGAGGGAAAAGAATATATAGATCTGAGAAATAAATAAAAATGACAAGATGGTGGAATCAAGAAATGCCTTTTCAGTAATAAATTTGAATGTTAACAGATAAAGATTGGCAGAATGGATTAAGGAATTTAATCCAGCTATATGCTGCTTGCAAGAGACTCAACTTAGACACAAGGATACAAAAAGATTAAGTGAAAGGATGGAAAAAGATTTTCCACGCAAGTTGTAACCAAAAGAAAGCAGAAGTAGTCATACTAATATTTGATAAAATAGACTTTAAATGTAAAGGCATCATAAAAGACAAAGGACACAATATACTAATTAAAGAAAGGGTCAATTTACCAAGAAGATATAACAATCATAAATGTTTATGTTCCCAATCAAGGATCTCCAAAGTACATGAGACAGACATTGGCAAAACTGAAGGGAGCGACAGATATTTCAACAATAATAGTAGGAGACCTCAATACACCACTCTCCTTTATAGATAGAACAACCAGACAGAAGATCAACAAGAAAATAGAGAAGTTAAATAACTTGATAAATTAATTAGACCTAACAGACATATATAGGTCATTGCACCCCAAAGCACAAGGTTATACATTCTTCTCCAGTGCTCGTGGAACATTTTCCAGGATAGATCATATGCTGGGACACAAAACAGGTCTTTATAAATTTTAAAATATTGAAATTATTCAAAGCACTTTCTCTGATCACAATGGAATGAAGCTGGATCTCAATAACCACCAAAAAACGAGAACATTCACAACTATATGGAGATTAAATAACATACTCGTAAACAAACAGTGGGTCAAAGAAGAAATTGCTAGAGAAGACAATAGCTATCTGGAGATGAATGAAAAATGAGAATATACCTTATCAGAACTTATGGGATGCAGCAAAGGCTGTATTGGGAGAGAAATTTATTGCCCTAAATGCCTATATTAAAAAACAAGAAAGAGGGCAGGCCATGGTGGCTCAGCAAGCAGAGTTCTCACCTGCCATGCCAGAGACCTGGGTTCAATTCCAGTGAATGCCCATGTTAAAAAAAAAAAAAAAAAACAAGAAAGAACAAAAATCAAGGACTTATTAGCACACCTGGAAGAACTTGAGAAAGAACAGCAAACTAAAAAGCAAATAGAAGAAGAGAAATAACAAAGATTAAAGCAGAGATAAATGAATGGGAGAACAAAAGAACAGTAGAAAGAATCAATAAAACCGAAGTTGGTTCTTTCAGAAAATCAATAAAATTGATGGGCCACTAGCAAGACTGACAAAGAAAAAAAGAAAGAGGATGCAAACAAATAAAATCAGAAATGAGAAGGGGTTGTTACCACAGACCCTGAAGAAATAAAAGAATTATGGGACAGGGATCCAAGCCTACAGGTTTTTGTCCTCAAGCTCTTACCTTAGCTGAGCCTTTAGTAGGCCATTCCAACATTTTATCAGGCCATTTTTCCAAGTGATGTGGTATATTGTAGTGTTCATGGATTCTGTGGACATGAATCCTCATCACACATCCTTTGCCCCAAAAAATGGGTCCCTTAGTCCAAGGCAATGTTACAAAGGACCCATGCAAATAAATCAGGTATGGTAAGTAAGGTAAGAAGTTCTATGCACAGAGAATAAAACCCATATTCAAAGTGGGTATCAATTCTATTGAATATGAATTGCTGTGTTCTACAGAATAAAAGGATTCTGATATAATCAACTGACTGCCAAGTGCTGGCTGGTTTCACTGAGAAATGATGCCATAAGAATTCGGGTCAAGCATTCAGCAACAACTTTGAGGAGAAGTAACACATACTGTTGGGCCCAGGCATAACCACTATTCCTGCCACTAATTACATTGATGATCACAAGGAACCACATCTCCCAGAATTCATACCATTGTATAGTATTGACTATGGTTTGGCTTTGTAACTTGCTTTGGCCAATGAGACATTAGCAATTTTATCAAGGAAGGTATAAGAAATACTTGTACCTGGAGTTTGTCCTCCTCAAACCCTCATTCAAGGGAAGGCAGCCACCATGCTATACAGAAGCTTTGGCTAAATAACTGAATAGTAAAGTAACACATTGTGCTGGTTTGAAAGGATTATGTACCCTAGAAAAGCCATGTTTTAACCCTGATCCAATCTTTGGGAGCAGAATGTAGGCTAGACAGCTGATTAGATAATCTCCAGAGAGGTGACTCACCCAATTGTGAGTATTAACTTAGATTAGAGGGAGATATAACTACACTCATTCTAGGTGGGTCTTGATTAGGTTATTGAAATCCTTTAAAAGAGGAAGTACTTTGGAAAGAGTCCCTTTTGAGTCACAAGAGAACCACAAAGCAGAAAGCTCATGCAGCTAGAGACCTTTGGAGAGGAAGAAGGAATACACCCCAAGGAAAGCTCCACGAAACAAGAAGCCTGGAGAGAAAGCCAGAAGACATCACCATGTTTGCCATGTGCCTTTCCAGTTGATACAGAAACCCTAAAATCATTGGCCTTTCTTAAGTAAAGGTAACCTCTTGTTGGTGCCTTACTTTGGACATTTTTATAGACTTGCTTTAATTGGGACAAATTTTCATGGCCTTAGAACTCTAAACTTGCAACCTACTAAATTCCCCTTTTAAAAGCCATTCCATTTCTGTATATTGCATTCCGGCAGCTAGCAAACTAGAATACAAAGAAAGAGACCTCGCAGAGGAGCAGCTCAGTGGCAGATTTATGAGTAAAGACTTCTTGGACCTACCAGACCAGACCAGCCAAAGCTGGGAATGCAGCTAATGAGTGACTGACATATGGAACAGAAAAAACGCCTATTCCAGCCACGCCCAAATTTCCAGCCCATAAGATGATGAGTGTAATGGTTAGGTTCTGGTGTCAACTTGGCCAAATGGTTATGCCCAGTTGTGTAGTCAGACAAGTACTGGCCTGACCATTGCTGCAAGGATATTTCATGGTTAGTTGATAAACTGGAATGCTGGTGTATTAAATCATCAGTCAGTTGATTGCATCTGTGGTTGATTACATCTGTGATCAACTAAGGCATGTCTCCCACAATGAGATAATCCAATCCACTGAAGGTTCTTAAGGAAGAAGAGAGACTCTTTCACTGCTTCTTCAGCCAGTGATCCTCTCCTGTGGAGTTCACCCAGACCCTTCACCAGAGCCACGAGCTTCACAGCTGCCCTATGGATTTTGGGCTCTTCCATTCCACAGTTGCATGAGACACCTTTATAAATCTCATATTTATAGATCTCTCTTGTTGGTTCTGTTTCTCTAGAGTACCCTAACACAATGAGAAATAACAAATCATTTTTGTTTTGAGCTACTAAGTTTTGGGATGACTTGTTAGCAGTAGGAAGCCTGGGTGCTTCTGTTTTCATGTGATTGGAATCTTCCTCTTAGAAACCAATCACTATGTAAAAAATCTGATTAACCTGAGAACACCAAGCTAGAGGAAGCCCTACTAGCCAAGTAGAGAGGCCAGGGAAGGAGCCAATCACCCCAGCCCAACCAGGGTAAAAAAAAAAAAAAAAGAATTGTTGTTTCAAGCCCTAAAATTTTATGAGGTTTGGACATTGCAATGGATAACTAAAACAAATGGCAACTTCATTAATGGACCCACTGCATAAGCACCTACAGAAGCTGGCATCAAATGGAACATCATCCTGTCCACCTTGTTGTTGAGTGCCTCCTCTGCCATGCATATTACCTAGCAGACAAGATTTTTGTGCTCACCCCCATCGGTCCATAACCTTCCTCCTCTCCACACCTCTTTTACTTAAATCTTTCTATCTTATTCCTTCCCTGTCCATGACCAACCAGTCAAATAATTTACCAATGCCCAGACCACTTCTGCCATACAAAATTGATGAAAGTATATTGTTCAAAGCTCTACCCACTGGAAAGATCTCACCTCATTACTGTCCTTTAGGACATACCCCAGGTGTGGCTATAGTGCAGCAGTAGTCCATTTTCCAATATCACCAAGAAATTGAGCCAACCCATCCATAAACCAGGCTGAACTTTTTCATCCTCTCCCAGTTAGTCATTGTGAACTCCTCAAAAAGTCATAGGTGTGAGCTTAGAGAGAGGTATAGATATAAGAAAGGTAGGTGATATGAGAATCAACATGTCATCCCACCTGTCCCTGTAACATGGATGTGCTCTGACCTACTCCCAAATGTACTTTTTATCCTACAAAATTATGACTGTACCTTCCCAACATTATCACTTAAAGGAACTAATTCATTGCAAATTTCATCATAAGCAGTTGTAGCCTCATAATTATTTGATAATAATAATACCCCCATTATTAGGCGCTCAGTTTCTATGACAGTAACATTCTAGAATTTGTTTTCAAATGGTGGGTATTTCTGTGATGTAGGAGGTATAGTCTTGCTATTTCCAGAGGTCTGCACTATAAATATATTATTGGAACTTGACAAAGTTCATTCGATATACCTGGTCTTGTGGCCTGAGCAGTAAGGTAGCTTACACTACAGCTTGGAATTGCTTCTGAGTCCTCTCTTGCCCCCAAGCTCCAATCACAAGAGTCTTCTGTGAGTGACCTAATAAATAGGTCAGAGAAGTATTCCCAAGTATAATACGTGTTGCCTCTAAAATCTAAAGAGGGCTATTGATGCTGTGCCCATTTGTAGAGGTAGGAAGTTCAAGGTACAATAATTTTTCTACTACCTTAGAAACGATACCTTGCCATAGCCCAGACCACTGAGTTCCTAAAAAGTTAAAGGGTGTGGCGGGTCCCTAAATCTGTAGGATTTCTCTTTCAGACTATGGCATTCAAGAGCCTTCCCAGAATAATCAGAGTACTTTTCACTTCCTATTCACCAGCCCAGTAAACTTGATATCATCATATAAGGACCATTATGATGTTCTATGGACTATCAAGACCAATAAGGAGCCTTCCTCCTATACTGTGACAGAAAACAGAAGAGTTAACATAGCCCTGGAAAAATGAACATATATTGCTGTCATTTCATGAATGTTTTCTGCTTTGATCCTCTTTCCAGATAGGAAAGGAACACATTTGCCTGATCAACAGCCACATACCAAGTACCAAAGGCTATAATATGTTCTAATAAAGATAATGATTTGGAGGCTACAATTTGACTAACTTTACAGATGTCTGTCATCACCTACCTTCTCTCTGATTTTTGTCAGGGATGATACAAGTGAAATGAATTAGGTTACAATAAGAAACTTCACAGCTGCATCCTTTAAATCTTTGAAGATGGCATTAATTTCTGAAACTTCATCAGGATGCAATATTGCTTCTTACTATTTTGATTAGAGAAAAAAGTTTCAGGAAGGATAAAATCTCAGAACAGAAGAAGCCAAGTAGGTGAACTTAACCAATTGCCCCTTCCAACCTTAACGGTTCTTCCCCCAGAGATCAGGAAAACAATGTAAACATTCTTCCAGCTGCTAGGAATATCAATCCAAATTATACACAAAGGCCCTGGGGAAATGTTCACAGGTTAGTTCTGTAGACATATTATAAGATAGATCTGGCCCAGGACCCCATTTATCACTTTGATACCATGTCTCCTCTCTAGCCAGAGCCATGAGGGTATTTTCAGAACCCCTGATGTTAGGAAACATTAGACCCTGTATCCGACAGCATTCAAATGTCCTGGATCTTCCTCTTTCTGCAATGTACAGTTCCTCTGGTAAATAGCTGCAGTTCCCCTTGAGGTAGGTTCAGGGCACTATTTATTATATTTACTTGCAGTGACACTGAAGTTTCTTTCGTTGAGGAGACACAACCTCCCCTTCAATTAACGGGCTCTGGGTATGGCAACTGATTTGGATCTCCAGACAGGATAAGAGATTTCAATTTTCTAATATAGAAGCTAGTATCAATATTTTCCTTCATAGCTCTTAATTTTTTTTTTCTGGTTCTACAAGTCAAGTACTACTGTAGTCTTCCATCTAGTTTATCCCAAGGAAGGCCATAGTCAATTAGACATTGCCACAGATCCCTGCAGGTCTTAACACCCAGATGCCACGGGTCTTTCTGCTTCTCATGATAATTATGTCCCCCTTGCCACTGAGGTTAAGTGCCACCACCTGACCTCTGCTATTTTGGAACCCCATCATCATGACATTAACACCATGGAGCCCAGTTCCATGTAGCTCGAAGCACTGAAAGTGGAGCTAGGGATTGTACCCCTCAGATCTCCCTTTGCCAGAGAAATTGCTGTGAGCAATGTAGTCATTTAACAGCCTCCAGCTGCCTCAATTTTGAGATCCACCACAGCATTCAGTCCAAGGCCACATACTCCTCAAGCTTCTCCAAACCAAACACTAAGCATGGCAGAGGTCCATCACGGAAATCCTTTAATGACCAATCTTGGCTTTGGCGCTGCACATAGGCCTGACCAAGATTTTCTCAGAGCTGCACTGCAGTCTGAGGCTGTTCCTACCCAATCCTCCTCCTCTTCCTCCTCTCTTCACAGACCTCTCTTTGCTGCCTCTACTCCCTTCTCCCCTTAACCCTTTTTCAGGCATGCCCCTCTCCCAAGAAATCATTTGCACTTCTGTAGTGAATTAAAATAATATAGGGGCTTTTTTACACCATGATGTTGCCTCAACACCTCCAAGATTGGTAATAACATAAGGGGCTTTGCACTGTCATGATGCCTCAGCATCCCCCTATCTTTAGGTCCCTTGGTGACCACCCTGACACCTGCTGATACAAGATAAACAGCCAATACAAGATAAACATCCTGCCTTCTCCTCCCCACATCCTGCCTACGTTTTTGCCCTCACAAAACTCAAATACAAACTCCCAATCCCTGCTCTTGCTTCACTAACTGCTACAGCCACCCCTATAACACTATGAAGGCAGAGTCCCAGGTCCTCTGTGCACCTCTTGTTCCCTGCTTACTTGGTTAAACCTACATCAAGCTGCATTTCCCATGTGACCCTGCAAGGCCTTCCTCTCCTCTTTGTCCATGAGCCTGTGAGTACTAGTAAACTTTTCTTTCATACATCTCTGGTGTCACTTGTCCCTCCTGCACCTGACTACCCATCTAAAGAAACTTTCAATACAACTTCTAATATCATCTGTGTCTGCTTTGGGAAGGACCCAAACAGACATAATCTCTGACTTGGACAACCCCAATTTAGAGAACAGCCACCACTGAGGTTCTCAAAGGTGCTGCCCCTCACTCAGCGCATTCCTTACACCTTAGCAGATGTAAAATGGGAGAGACTATTTTTCTCCCAGGGTCTTTCCTTTCCCAGGTCTCACCAATTCCTTACAATGTGCCCACCACATTGAGCCTTCTATTCCCTCCCTCAGGGAATTCCTAAATCTCTCCCTCATTTATTATAGACCAACATTGTATCCAAGCTTAAAGGAGTCATCCCATTAGCATTCTGACATAATTTAATAAAAGCTCTAGGTGTACTTTCAATGACATTAAATCCATAAACTCTCCCCTATCTAGTTTTATATTTTGCCCCTAGTTCCATGTCAAGATTCACTTTCATACATTTTGCTTGGTTCCTATCAGTACAGATTCTGCAACTCTTTTAATGAATAAATTGTTTCTGCCTGTAGCAAGTATTGTATTTTCCTGTTTGTTCTATGCAAAGACCTGTCTGTAGTTACTGGTTTGGAAGCAAAAGGTGGAGGTGAATCTTGAGGAGGACATCAAGCATTATCTCGCAATATGCATCTTCCTCAGAAGAGGTCTTTCACAATCTCCAAGGAATATTACATTCTTCTCTAGCAAGGGGAAAGGGGCTTCCTTTTACCACCCCCAGAAGTTTTAGGAAAGTCTGTGGATTCAAGTTTTCAAGCACATCCACCCAAAAGCACTTATCCCAGGTCCCAGAAAGGAGCATTTGTTTAAATGCCTGGTGTCCATAGCCAATAATTGCCTGATCTGAGCCTGTTGTTCTCTTTATGAAGGATTCTAGAACAGTTAACAAAATCTAGCTAACTTTTTATACATACTAGTCAAGTTCTAGAGTTAGTACATGTGCCTCATCCCAGTCCACCATAGGTGAGACTTACTGTGATGCTACTACAGCCAACAATGGGATCTTTGTTGCCATCTGGCTGTTAAGTGATCAAGTCCCAGCCTGTCTACTTCTGAGAGCCACTTTCAGTACCCACTTTCTTACCTATCTGATCTTGCAGTGCAAGTATATTTTTCCAAATAAACTGCTAGTGCTTACACTCAAGACAGCTATGTACCTGAAACACCAACTTAAGCTATGAGGACATGAGGCACTCAGCACCTGTGGCCAAGCAGGTTGTGGCCTGTGTACTCAATGCAAATCCCAGTTTACCATCTGTACTGATTTGAAAGGATATGTGCCCTAGAAAAGCCATGTTTTAATCCTAATCAATCTTGTGGGAGCAAACTTTTCTTTTAATCCCTATTCAATAATATAAGTTGGAAACTTGATTAGGTTATCTACATGGAGATGTGACTCACCCATTTGCGATTCCACCTCTCATTAGAGGGAGGTGTGACTCCACCCATTCCAGGTGGGTCTTGACTAGTTTACTGGAATCCTTTAAAAGAGGAAGCTTTGGAAAACCACTAGTTAACCACAAGAACTACCAGAGCCCACATAGCCAGAGACCTTTGGAGAGGAAGAAGGAATACATCCCCAGGACTGTTCCATGAAACAAGAAGCCTAGAGAGAAAGATAGCAGACCTTGCCATGTTTGCCACATGCCTTTCCAGTTGAGAAAGAAGCCCTAAACTTCATTGGCCTTTCTTGAGTGAAGGTAACCTCTTGTTGGTGCCTTAATTTGGACATTTTTATAGACTTGCTTTAATTGGAACATTTTCTCAGCCTTAGAACTATTAACCAGCAACTTCTTAAATTTCCTTTTTAAAAGCCATTCCGTTTCTGGTATATTGCATTCCAGCAGCTAGAAAACTAGAATATCATCATTTCAGGCTCTGAGCAGATTCATGCCAACATTGAGCAGGATGGCTAACCACAGATCCTGCAGGACATGGGCAGCATCATCCTAGCCAATGCTTGTGGCCCCTGCATTGGCCAGTAGGACCAAAAGGGCATCGAGAAGGGGGAGAAAAATACAATCATCACCTCCTACAATAGGAACTCCATGGACCACAACAATGTGAACCCCAAGACGCATGACTTTTTCACAACCCCAGAGAGTGCCAAAGCCCTGTTCATTGCTGGCATCCTCAAGTATAACCCAGAGACTGACTTACTGATAGACAAGGATGGCAACAAGTTCAAGCTATAGGTCCAGATGAGCTTTTCCAAGTGAGCTTGACCCTGGGTAGGATATCAAAGGGCAGCCATGAGCAGCAAGTGGATGTGAGCTCCACCAGGAAGCCCTGCAGCTCCTGGAATACTTTGAGAAGTGGAATGGCAAAGACCTGAAGGACTTACAGAGCCTCATCAAGTTCAAAGGGAAGCATACCACTGACCAGCCCCAGGCCCCAGGCTCAAGCCACAGGCCACAAGCTCAAGTTCTGTGAATACCTGGACAATATTTCCAACAACCTGCTCATTGATGCCATTAACATGGTAAACAAAAAGGCCAACTCCATGTGCAAAGTCACCCAGGACTTTGTTCCTGTCCCCAGCACTGCCTGCTACTACAAGAACATGGCATCAGATGGGTAGTGATCAGAGATGAGAACTATATAACCAGGGCATGAATTGAGATAAGCAGTGCTGGATCCTAGCACCTTGGGGCTGGGCTATCATCACCAAGAGCTTCACCAGAACCCAAGAAATCAACTTGAAGAAGCAAGGCCTATTTCCCCTCACCTTTGCAGACCCAGCCAACTACAACAAGATACCCCTGTGGACAAGCTGACTATCCAGGGCCTGAAGGCTTTACCCCTGGAAAGCCCCCAAAATGCATCATCAAACACCCCAATGGACCCAGGAAACCATGCTCCTGAAACACCTTCAAAGAGACACAGGTTGAGTGGCTCCCAGCCAGCAGCACACTGAATATAATGAAAGAACTGCAGCAGTGAAGCCCTTGCTCACCCACCACTGCCACAATTCACTCTGCCCCACAGACCCAGTTCAGATATCATTTGCAAGAGCCATTCCCATGTGTCATCAGAACTGACTTGGATCCAATCCAGCCATGGCTTCCTACTCAAAGATGGCATGGCTAGACACTTCCTGCCCTCCCCTTCCTCAACCCATGGTTGAGGGGTTTCTTAAGGTAACTCCCAGCCCCCTGCCTTTTGTTTGGTTCAAATCCCGAGCAGCTCCATGCAGCTGTATTTGCTTTTGATGACAAGACTCCTATATTAAAAAGTTTTTCTCCTGCCTAGTCATTTCACTGGTGGCTGAAGAATTCTAAAGAAATTTTTGTGCTTGCAAGGAAAATACGAATTGAAGTTCAGTAACAACAAAAATACTCTCAACTTCATAGCTAAGTTGATGCAGCTGCTTATCATTCCCACTCTGATGTCCAAGGGTCATCCCTCCTTCTCTGCCCAGGGTGGGCCAGGTTGGGGGTGAAGGATCCATTGAAGTGGAGTGAATTGAAATTGAATTGACATCAATTTCAACCAGGTGGTTATAATGGTAGCCAGGGTCAGGTACCATGTGGCCCTTGAATTCCTCAGCTCTAATGGCAATGTCTGCCAGGCCTGTCTTGCTCAGGTGAAAGTACTCAGATACTTGAGTACAAGTAAAGGTAGTTTATTTGTTAAAAAAAAAAAAAAAAAAAAAAGGATCTCAGAAAGAAGATTTAAGGAGTGAGGAGAAAGAAAGAAGAGAAAAAAAAGTCAATGAAAGGGTACATTTTAACTGGTGGCAATTAGGGCTCAATCCCACTGTGAGTTCTCTGAGGAATTATGTAAATGGACCTCAGAGTTGTTCTCTCCAAAAATGGGAAGCTGGGGCATTTATCTGCCAGCTCCCATCCCCTTATTAGTTAAGGATTTCTTCCAAGGATGTTCATTTCCCAATACGTTCAGGCCACACACCCAGGTCTTCTCATTTTTTATATTTCCATTGCATCTAAGAAATGCCTCATAAGCACAAGTTTTTTCAAACTCAATCCTCTGACTCCTTATTTAGGGCTCATCACCACCAAAGCCAGCCTAATAAAAGTATAAAGTGTTCACTTCTAGCAGACACTAGAGAGTGTTTTGACTAAACAATGTATCTCTCCTTCAGTGGGGGATGCCTGAAATGACTTTCACTCAATGGACTTGAGACTTTAAATGCGGTTTCAGAGAAAGTGACAGACCCAGCCCAAGATTTAACCAAGCAGAAGAGGAATTGAATGAGGTATTGGATTCATGGGGGGAATGGAAGGATATCATGGAGAGGACCAAGGGACCAAAAAGGAGTTGTCAAGAGCTCCAAAGGCAAATGATCAACCACATATCTCTTTTTGGTCATATAGAAATGTGGGTTCCAGGGCCAACAGAATAGTTATTATCACATATTTCTCACACTTTACCTCACTGCATAACCGACAAAAACTTCCCCCAGCATGTGCCAGAGCCAAAGTGTATGGTAAACCATACCAGGAGCATTCTTTAATTAGTAGTTTCCAAATTTTCTTTACCCATGGAACCCTTTGTTCAAATGATATTTTATTAGGGGTGTTCAGGAAATCATAATGGATAAAACCCTCTCTGACCTAGTGGGGCTGGCAGAACCAGAGTCTCCCCTCCTGTGTCACTTCATGAGAAGTACTACAGAATATTACTAGAAATCCACTTATCCACATTTCTGTTTAATTACAGAGGCAATTGATAAGCACAAATCTACACAGGACAAAATAGGTGCAGAGGGACTAAGAGAAGCTGTCAGAGAAGACACAAAGAAAATTTAGGAAGGGCTAGAGTAAAGATGGTTTCTACCAATTTAAGTATTTGAATCTAAAAGAGCCACCAATCGGTGGCTTCCTAGTGGTTCCAGGAAAGAAGGGACAAGGGTGTAGGAAGAAGAAAAGAAAGGACCTACTTATGCAATGATTTAGAGTGGTGGCTGGTGTTTTTATGTCTCTATTATAGATTCATAGATGAGGCGCTGGAGTTTATTGGGTCAAGTGTAAGGCAATTAACTGCATAGTAAAGGCAAGTTTACACTGAAAGGCTTAGAGATGTTCTGTTTTCCAAATAAATGGATAAACAGAAGACATTAGTCTCCAGACTCATTAATCTAATACCTTCAGTGAGCATTCAGCATGCATACAAGGCCAAATAAGAGCATTCACTATAGATCAATCAATAATAATTTATAACTTTTGATCTCACCAAAGAGAAATATTTATATGTGGGGAAAAAATAAATACATGACATTTAAGGAAGAAAACATCCCTTCCCGCAAACACATAGGGCAAAGAAGAAAGTGAGACACTAAGCCATTCAATGTGTCTGTGGAGCCTTTACCAAAGGGGTGAAGTATCTGTCAAGATGCCAATGTCTGTGAGTCAACGGATCAGTTAAGCTTGTCTAGAATCATGCTCCCAAGAAAGCACTTGAATTTGTTGTCTTAAATAGTTTAATAGCTTGACATATCTGATGAGGGACAGGTTGCTAGCTTGGGAACGATTCTGACATCAAAATGCTGCTAAGGAGCCCCATTTCAACAATAATGAAATGCCTAAATAAAGGATATATTGTTCAGTGGATGCTGTGGCACTGTGACAGTGTGAAATTGCATGTACCCCAGAAAAAAAATATGTTCTTAAAGTTAATCCATTCCTGTGGGTGTGCACCCTTGTAAGTAGTATCTTTTGATGAAGCTACTTCAGTTAAGGTGTGGCCAGCCTCATTCAGGATGGGTATCAATCCTCTTACTGGAGTCTTTATACACGGGATGAATACAAAGAGAGAGAAAGAGAGCCATAGAAGCAAGGAGCTGAAATCAATAAAACCTAGAAGAGAAGGGTGAGACCAGCATATGTCACCACGTGCCTTGCCCTCTGACAGAGGAGTCTAGAATCACCAGCAGCCAGTCTTCAGGAGGAAAGCATTGTCTTGATGATGCCTTGATTTGCACATTTTCACAGCCTCCAAACTGTAAACTTCTAAGCTAATAAATTCCCAATGTTAAAGCCAACACATTTCATGGTGTCCACTGTAAACAGCCTAGGAAACTAAAACGGTTGCCAACACCAGCTCTGTGACTAGTTCTTCTCAGTACAAGGTTCTCTTTATAAAAGGCTTCTTAATCTTTTCTGGATCATGGATCCGTTTGTCAAGCTAGAATCACATTCTTCAATGTATAAAACAAGATACACAGAATTACATGAAAACCAAGTATATTAAAGTACAGTTATCAAAATATCTTTAAAATAAACATATAATAAGGCAATATATGTTCTTTATGAATACAATAAACAATAAGATCTAGTGGCAGGTCAAATTATCTTAATTTCAAAATAGCGATGACCATAGGTAATATTTTTAAATAGCTACAACTATAATAGGATATGAAAATATCTGTGATTTCTAGTTGTGACATAGTTATATGTATAGTTAAGACCACTATAACTTAGTGGTTATAGTGTTGCCTATATGAAAAACTGAGAAATGTTCTCAGTTGGAGATTAGTGAAAATGGGAATGTCATTTGTCCCATCCATGTTCTCAAGCCCTCTAAATTTTATTCCTAGAACTTCTCATTCAGAACCCCTATAACAAGGCTTTCTTGGACTTCAGATATTTTCCTTTTCTCAATGCCCCCAAAGGGTGGTAGGTCTGAAGGAAGAAAGAAACCTCCAGAATCTCCCACTCTTAGCAATAGTTCCAGTGCACTGTTGCACTAATAGAGAATACTCATATCCCACCTCCACCAGCTCAACTGGGGAGTGAGAAAGTACAGCCTCTGAGAGCCAGGGGCTAACACTACAGGAGCAAGAGGAAGAGGCATTTTGGCAACAGTATCAGAGATTCCAAATAATGCACATGGATGGGAGAATAGAGATAAACTGGTTTCTACTGCAAACTAACCCACAAAAGCAGATACCTGCATGGGTTAGGCACCCTGGGGAGTTTCAGCATGCTGTGTCCTAGAAACCATGAGTTTTCATTTAATAGCTAGTAAGTCACATGACAAATATTTATCAAGGGCCTACTTTCTGCAAGGCACTGTGTGAGATGGTGAGAGTGGATGCTCAGACTTTGTGGATCTGTAGACCTGGAGTTTTCACTGCAGCCCTGGTCTGCAGAGCCCCTCTGTATGATAAATAGGGGGAAAAAAAGAGAGAGGCCAGGCAGTCTATAACTGTGTTAAATCCAAATTCTCCAGAGAAACAGAACCAAAAGGATATATGTCTATAAAGAGATTTATTTATAAGGAATTGTCTCATGCTACCATGGGGGCTGGCAAGTCCAAACTCTAGGGCAAACTGCAAACAAAGGTGAAGTCAAAGTCCTTAGTCCAAATTCTGCAAAGGAAGCTGACTAGCTGGAAATTCAAGCAAGAACTAATGTAGAAGTTGAGTCCAAGTTCCTCTTTTTCTAATCTCTGAAATCCTCAGTTCTGGCTTTTAAGACCTCCAACTAACTAAATGAGAAGACTCCCCACATTGCTTATAGATCATAGACGCAATGAGATAAATGTAGATGTAAATCCCTCACATTAACAAGCAGATCAGTGTTCGACCAAGCAAACATATACCTACAAAAGCCTAGCCAAGAAATTAGCCTAGCCAAGAAATTAACTTCACATATGAAATTAACCATCACAATAGCCAAGAGGTCATTTCCGAAACGATGCTCTCGATACAGAATGCAATTGGAAGAGGAGAGGGGGAAGAGAACTAACATTTATCGAGTGCCTATTCTGTGCTGGACACTGTACTGGATGGAGGCCCTTTACATTCATTATCTCAAGACGTCCTAAGGAAAGAGGAAGAAAATGGGTTTCTGAGTGGATAGATGGTTTATTTTCCAGTAAATACCTGACAGTCCTTTGAATCCAAGTCTGTGTAATGCCAATGTATACAATCTTACTTTACTACATCAAGCACTGCTGACACTGGCTCAGCCTCTTGACCATTCAGAATCAATTTCCTTAGCTGAATATAAAGACATTGTGAATCATTTGAGACTAGGTACACACGTGCTGAATAAACCATAAAACACTAAGCACATGTTGTGGTTGTAATCAATTGTATGTTACTGTTAACATAATAATGTTACTGTTAATATCAGAAATTTGATAAATAATAAAACTTCTGAAATTACTAGAAATCGTGGGCAATTACATAATTCTATGATAAATAAGTCTAAAGAAGGATAGCTGTGTCACAGTAAAGTGGGAGCAATACATTCTTATTTTTCCTAATGATTCCTTTATTACATGAGGCAATTGAGTCGATTCCTAATAAGGATTATCATTTGTAAATGTAGTTCCACTTAACACTATTAGTTAGTTCCTGGGAAGTTATATAAAATGAAAAATTTCTACCAAAATTAGTAGCATTCCAAATGCAATAAGGAAATACATTGTTTAATAAAACACTGAATTTATCAGCCTTATTCACAGGGTCAAAATTTCCTTGCCATTCTTGGACAGCAGCTCTGTGAAAATGTACATGTAATACCTTCTCCAGTGGAAACTTGTTCTTGATCTTTTTCCCCCAAAAGATGTCATTGAAGTGGATTTGCTTAACCTAAAATGGAGTGGGTGTGTTTAGGTAAATTTTTTTTAAGATTTTTTTTTCCTACTTATAAAAATAACACCTGTTCATTACTGGAAAAAAGGGGATAATGAAGATGAAAATTAAAATACCAGAGACAACCATTTTTAATATGCTATGTAAATTTTGACCAGTTTTTAAACTTTTAACACAAATTAAATATATTTTTTCAACTCTAGCTTGTTTTAACAAATAGACTCCCTTTAGTGGATTTAGCAACATGCTGACTTTCAATATACAGGGCAAAAATACCTCTCCTAACGAAGCAAATATACTCCAATGATCCAATGATGTTGAAAATATAGGGGTTGATGGATGTATTCTTAAAAAAGAGTCAATTAAGGGAGTTTGTAATTCAAACTAAAGGGATATTCCTGATTCAGAAAACATAAGTCATATCTGAGGATCTCAGAGCAGAGCAGGTGACATAGCAGTGTGTAAAAGGAGGCAAGGGAAAGGCTGACCTGTGATAGGGGCCTACCTCCTGGGACCTCCAGATCACACCCTTGCCTCAGGCTAGCAACCTCCACCTTTTTCCTTGCCCCTCACTATGGGACTGTGGAAAGTTGTGGAAATACTATGCTCCATTCTGACCTCCCTTTCCTCCTTCTGCAAAGCAAACTTGGGGTTCCAGTCTTTAAGATCAGTTGGGCTAAACCAAATAGGATTTCTGCAGACTGCAGAACCCCAGATCTCCTCACCAATTTCCTAAGGCTGGCATTTCTTTTAACAGGGCTAAGCCTTCTCATTTCAGAAACAGAAATTACAAGATGAAATTCCAAAAGTCTGGCTGAGTATGAGAGCAGAGTAACCTAGGCAAGAAAAATCTTGGAACGATGAAATCCATGAAGATGACATGACTTTTCCTAGAATAAACTTCTTACTTTCATCTGGGTAGGAACAAATAAAGGTCAGGCCAAATTATTTTTGACATTTAGTTATAAAGGCAGACAGCGCTGCCTACATAACTTTATAGATGGTATGCTCCTGTGTGCCTCATTGCTGACCAGCATAAAGGGCTTCCTTTACAGTTTATTCATTCATTGAGAACCTAAGATCCTAGGGCTGGAAACGATCTTTTAAAAGCATCTAGTCCAACCCACTTATTGTCAGAGGAGGAAACCAAATTCCAAAAAGGTTAACTCAGTTGGGAAAGATCAGATCCCTAGTTAGTAACTACAACATGGGTTCCCCAACCCCTGATTGCAATCCTCATTTCCGTTTACTAAAGGGCTCTCAGTGCAAATTTCAACATTGAGAGTGCTCACACCTGCAATGAGCGAGGTCCACCTACATGTGGTAACTGACCTACATCTGTTCCTACTCAGACATTGTTGGTCCCCACTGTTTCTTTATACCAACTACATCATAACACTAAGGGTTTAATGGTGGATACAAAATATAGAGTGATCTTTCCTAATATGCAGATGTTCTGTCTCTCAGGTGCTTCAAAGTGCACTTTCAAATAATTATAAGAGTTTTTTCCCAGCTGCAATTCAAACCATTTGGTATCACCACAGTAGGTCAGATAAATTAAAGAACAAAGAAGCAGAAAGGATATGAACTCCAGAAATTCACTGCTAAAATGAGTACTGTAAACTTCTGATAGTCTCATGTTGATTAGCTGGAAAATTAGAAGGATAAGTTTCTGGACTGGTGAAATTAATTACTAGATCAAGAAGGCACAGAGGATTGAGGTAGCAATAAGTTCTCTGGGATAGCAGGTCAGCTTGGGGGTGGCTGGCCAGAGAATGGGAAGAAAAAGAAGAAAAGTCTGACAAAAAGAGTAATAAATGCCATTTAGTTGTTCCTATTCTACTACTGACATTTTGCAATCACTCATTCATACAAACAATAATCATTGAACAGTTTTTATTATGTGCAAAGGCATTATTCAAGGTGCCAGAGATGCAGCCATGTAAAAAGAGACCTGAATTTCTGCTGTCAAGGAACTTAGAGTTTAGAGAAGGGAACTGGACAAGTAGTAAAAGTTATGGAGAAAGATAAAGCTGGGAGGAGAGAGAGGTGGTAATCAGGTGGGAGAGGTTATAATTTGAGAGTCGTCAGGGAAGACATTACCAAACTTAAGATGACATTTGAAAAGGGAGCTGAATAAGGAGGTGAAAGAATGAGCCATATGGGGGGATATTTTAGGCATGGGAATCAGCAAGGGCAAAGAGCATGTGGCAGAATGAGTATGTGTGTGCTCAAAGAGTATCAAGGAAGCCAGTGAGGCTGGAGTAGAGTTTAGCAAGGGAAAGGTAGTAAAATGTAAGATCACAGATCACTATGCTACCTTTCTCCATAAAAATCCTGCATCCTCTCCTATCTTATGTATCTCTAGTATTGTACCTGTAGCAACTATTTGCCTTTTTTTCCACTGGCCAGCATCATATATCCTTCTTATTTGGGAGGAAGTCCCCAGTGTGTGAGCCTTGGCTTCCCATAGTGAAGTTAAACAGCCAGATATTCCTTCTGGGTAGCCCATCGCAGCTAGGGTGAGAGCATTTGACCTGGATCAACTGCTCAAGACTTTGAATCTTAAGGGTGTAGCACAAAGATGCAGGTTCAAGTGGCCAAAAGAAGAGCCCAGCAATGCTGATGGCAATGGCCCAGCAGAGACAGTGGCAGCAGTAGCTCCTGACCAGAAGTACTCGCACCATAATCTTGGCTGTATTCCTTGATTCCTTTCATTTTCTCAACCTGGTTCTCCATTATTGCTAACAATTCTGTTAACCAAACGAGATGAGGGAGTATCTCCTTCAGCCCCAATAATATACTCTTGTTGGGAAGACTTGTACAAGATTTTGGACTGGGAAAAAAAAGGGTTCGAGTGTCCTCTTTAGGTTCAGGTGTCAATTAGGCCAGATGATGATATCCAGTTCTACTGCTGTGGACTTAAATCATCAGCATATGAATTTCATTTACATCTGATTACATTTGTGGTGGGCTAAGGGAAGTGCCTTCAACAACAAGTGAGGTTTAAAAGAAGTCAGAAAAGAGTCCAGCACAGCCCAGCACAATGCAGCTCAGAGCTCAGAGCTGGCTCAGACCCAGACATTTGGAGATGCAGAAAGGACACACCCGGAGAAAGCCGCTGGAGCTCACAAACCAGGAGAGAAGGCAATCTGACGTCTTGTGTGCCTTACCACATGACAGAGAAACTCAGATGCCTTCCCTCCTAAAAACTATAAATTTGTAACTAAATAAATCCCCTTATTAAAAGCCAATCCAGTGGTAGAATGCTCGCCTTTCATGAGGGAGACCTGGGTTCAATTCTCAGACCATACACCAAATAATAAAAAATAAAAATAAAAATAAATAAATAAAAATTAAAAAGCTGATTCAGCTCTGGTGTGTGGCATTCCAGCAGCTTTAGCAAACTAAAACACCCTTCCTGATTATCTCTGCCTTTCATTGTTTTTGAGTTATTTTATAACTTTATAGGTTGCAGAAAGCAGATAATGATGCAAATGATTCTTACCTATACAAATACCAATTAGTTGTGTCATATATGTGCAATTGATTATTGCTGTGGATAGACCCATACTGCATTTATTTGTAAATTCATTACAGCATGTGTTAGCTGCCTGTAAAACATATGGTACATTGAATTCTCCTTTTAACCAGCTATAACATCTTACTGGTTCCCTCAACAACTAATGAGTTAAGTAAAATCTCTATTTTTATAAGAGTCATGATTTTGCCTCTTAAAATATTATCCTTTTGACCATTACTTTAAAAATGGAAAATAACAAGTGTTGGCGAGGATATAGAAAAACTAGAAACCTCATGCAGTACTTAGTGGAAATGTAAAATGGTGTGGCTGCTTTTGAAAAAAAGTTTGGTGGTTCTTCAGAAAGTTAAACATAAAACTACCATGTGATTCTGCAGTTCCACTCCTACACATATACCCAAGGAATTGAAAACAGGGACTCAAACAGATATTTGTATGTCAATATGCATAGCAGCATTATACACAATAGCCAAAAGGTAGAAACAACCCAAGTGTCCATCAACAGATGAACAGAAAAACAAAATTCGTATATGCATGCATACACTACACTATTATTCAGCTGTGAAAAGGACTGAAGTTCTGATATATGCGACTACATGGAGGAATCTGAAAACATGACATTAAGTAAAATAAGACTGACACAAAAAGACAAATACTTTATGATTCCCTTTATATGGAATATTCAGAATAGGCAAATTAATAGAGCCAGAAAGTGGATTAGAGGTTACCTGTCAGTAGGAGGGGGCAGGTGGGGAATGAAAAGTTATTGCTTAACGGGTACAGAGTTTCTTTTATGGTTGATAGAAAAGTTGTGGAGATGGATAATACTGATGGTTGTACCACATTGTGAAGATAATGCCACTGAATTATACATTTAAAATGGCAAAGTTTATGTTACATATATGTTATATCACATTAAGATTAAATATCTTTATCCACATCTATGTATATATTGTCCTTTAATAATAGTGTCCAGGGTAAACACATCACCATCCTGCCTTTAGCTCAGAATTCTCTGACCTCCATCCACCTGAGCCATGTAGTTTATAGAGCAAGAGACCTGAGTATGCTATCAGCTCTGATCTTAACCAATTTGTTAATTCACACAACCTCCCCGGGCTTCAGTTCTGTGTCTTGGAAATAAAGAGGATGGATTCAATGTTCTTTAAGATCCAACTCAGCTCTACCTTCTTATGACTGACTGTGTTACTTTCACTTGTGTTGTCTCCACACCATTTGCGTTAGTTAGATTCAGTTGTCAACTTGGCCAGGTGAGCATACCTAGTTTTGTTGCTGTGGACATAAGCCAATGGTACATGAACCTCATCTGTTGTTAATTACATCTGCAGTCAGCTGGGAGGCGTGTCTGCTGCAATGAGTGACATTTGACTTAATTGGCTGGTGCTCAAATGAGAGAATGCAACGTAGCACAGCCTAAGCACCTCGGCATTCCTCATCTCAGCACACCTAGCTCAGCCCAGGCCTTTGGAGATGGAGAAAGAAGTCACCCCAGGGAAAGTTGTTGGAACCCAGGGGCCTGGAGAGAAGACCAGCAGAGACCATCCAGTGCCTTCCATGTAAGAAAGAACCTCAGTGGAAAGTTAGCTGCCTTTCCTCTGAAGAACCAACAAAATAAATCCCCTTTTATTAAAAGCCAATCCATCTCTGGTGTGTTGCATTCCGGCAGCTAGCAAACTAGACCATTCCTTGTGAATTTTCTTCTCTTTTTCCAGATACTCATGCATTTACTTCTTTTTACCTCATTTTCCACCACATCACACCTTACTTTGCTTTTCTTACTTTCTCAAGATTCAGTTCCTCTATATTCAGCTTCCTGTTTCCCCAACCTGCCAACAGGCGCGTGCACGTGCACACACACACACGCAAAACTCTTTGTGGGAACAGACTATAACAAACTTGAAGTTATTATAGAATTACATGAAAGAACACTACTTTGCTCTTAATCCTCCCAAAGAAGCTACCTCAAAGCAAAACAAACAAGTGCTCCACTAAAAAGCAAACTAGTTGAACAAACAATCCATCTGATCTCACTGTTCAGTTTAACTCAGAGACAGATAATAGCACAAATAATGGGCTTTCTTTTTTTCTTTTCCCTATTCCCTCGCTAGAGCCATACTCACTTTCCCAACTGGATCAGGAGAATGCACTTTCTGAAAATCACATTTAGTTTACACAGTAGACTGCTCAGGCCTGCGTGCCAAGACTTAGGAGTACTTATTTTTTTCCCTGTGCTTCACAAACAAGCAACAGGCTTCAAGGTCAACCACCCTTAGGGAATCTGCATTTACAAAATGCTTTTGTGTATGTTTTTCTACACAGTTCAGTTAAGAACTTAGATGGTATATTTTTATCCAAAGAAAAGATGCAGTAAGAAAACCAAATTAGATGCTCCAAAGAGTTATTTCCAAATTAATTGCTGGCAGTATGATGCAACTTCTAAGGTTTCTTATAGCTCATGGGGTGTTTTGAGGTTGAAGGAATTGTGCCAAACAAGGAATGCAAGAAGAACTTCCAAGCCAAGGAAATGCATAAGTAAATGCATAGGTTCATCAAAGGGCTCCAGTATTCTGGGAACAGGGAAAAAGCAGCCCAGTGTGGCTGCTCCAAAGGGTCTGTATTCAGAAGAGTGGGGGGCGGGGGGGGGGGGGGAGTGGAGAATAAAGAGGACTAGAAGGAGGCAATTCTGTAAAGATAAGTGGGAGCTAGTCTGCAAGGGCCAAATTGTCCCTGCATTGCTGAGGACAGCACAAGAGGAGGCCTCTGTCAGATCTGTTTCTTTATAAATCAACCTAACCTCAAAATTTCTACCTTGAGGTATACAGTCAGTCTACCAGTATTTCCTAACAGACAAATACAAGAAGTCATTTGACGCTGTTTGTTGAAAAGTACAATTATGGAAAATGAATATGTAATTGGGAGTTTTTATTTGCCTCTTTCCAGTCGAAATTGTGGGGATGAGAATCTTTCCTTCCCCACCTCCCACACTCCCTGCAGCATCACAAAGTCATTAAGCAACCATTGTTAGAAGTAAATGTGCATCATTGCAGCAACTCCTAATATTTTAAGGTTGTAGTAATGACTCAGAAATTTGTTTCTGAAAACGTGATCATTCCCCATCAAAGAATTTCAAAGGCAGATTCATTTTGATTTTAGTCTGTCTCCTCAGGGACTGTGGACAGTTGGTGTCTTAGTCGCCTGGTTTAACATGCTCACTGCAGGAGTGTGCCTCCCAGTGCCCTATGAACTCCTGAACGAACCAGTCAATCAAGAGAGAGACCTGGAAGGAGGCACTGCCATTCCAATAAGTTCATACGTTGTCTGAACCTTAAAGGTCCTGCTTCAAAGTACAACCAGCCCCCAACAAAAGCAAGACAGCAGATTAACCCTCAGCCTCCCACCTCATGCACACCTTCATTCTCATTCTGTCTCCTTCCTTCTGAGAAGCTTCAGGTCAGTCCACTTTGATGTGCATTCTTGCACTTTCCTCACATGCTCAATCCTGCTCTCGAACCATGTTAAGAGATGCTTAATTGAGCGGAGCATTAGTGCTAAGATGTTGATGAGTTCAAATAACTTAATATTAACTCTCCCTCTTTGTATCTGATCTGTGTTTTATCTAAGGAAGACTCTTTTCTTATTGTGGCAAAATACACATAGCATAAAATTGACCATTTAACCATTTTAATGTGAACAATTTAATGGGATTAAGTATCTTCACAATGTTGGGAAACTGTCACCACTGTCTAGTTCTAGAACTTTTTTTATCACCCCAAAAGGAAGCTCTTCCCTTCTTTCTTCTCCCCGCCAAACCCTAGCAACAACTAATCTGCTTTCTAAAATTCTCTGTGGATTTACCCATTCTGAATATGGACTTGCCTATTCTTGATATTTCATATAAATGGAATCTTACAGTATGTGGCCTTTCATTGTTTTACTTCTTTCACTTAACTAAGGAAGAATGTTAACCTTCTTAGATACGGGAAAAATAGGAAGTAGAATATATATTTAGGGGTATCCTTAAAAACACACTAGCTTCCTACTCAACTATTTTACCAAGATTTAGGAGACTCATCTGTGATTCATGTACCCTACAAATTCTGCTCTATGTCTTTAGTTTTTTCTTTCCACATATGGTCAAGGCAACCTGAACACAAGCCCGCCCTGGGCCAGGATGGAGGATGTGAGGACAGTTCAGTGGCTGTTTCCGTGCATCCCGGAGGCCTCCCTCCCCTCAAAGCAGCAGGATAGAACAAGGGATCTATAAGGCCACGTGGTCCTGAGGGGTGTACGGATGCTTGTCCACAGATAATTTAGGTCTTAGTAAAAAGTAAAAGCAAATATGTCTCTGGCAACAAAGCAAATTATTCATGTG
Organism: Tamandua tetradactyla; assembly: GCF_023851605.1. Classification (NCBI taxonomy): domain Eukaryota; kingdom Metazoa; phylum Chordata; class Mammalia; order Pilosa; family Myrmecophagidae; genus Tamandua; species Tamandua tetradactyla. The sequence goes on along the minus strand of NC_135348.1, from coordinate 20,371,545 downwards.
CTTTGTTTTTAAAAAGAGTCAGTATTTATAGGAAAGAAAAAAAAGGACACTATGTCAATTCCAAAAACCATTTCCAGAAGAAGAAGAAAATGACCAATCAAATGTGAGTCAAAGAAAGTCCATTTGTTGTTTTTGGAACCCAGTTTACAAAAGGACCCGAGGTTTGATCAGATAACAGTTTCTACAGTGTGGGTGATTTGAAAGAATACATCACTTTATTGGGAATGTCCCACCTGTTGGCCAGCCCAGACTCCTAGTGTACTGAAGTTGCGTGGGAACTGAGCAGTTTGGCAGCATCCCAGTCCAAAGGGTCTGAGAATAGTAAGCAAAAAAGCCTCAGGGCCGCAAGGCCGGCTTTAAAACCATGAAGGCCTGAGAGGCCCAGTTGAAGGACTTCAGTCTGTGTCACAGATTTTATTTGCTACCAAGTCCCACAGCTTTATGTGGTGTGATTTATTTGGGTTTTTTTTTTTTCTTTTCAGCCCTTCCTTTTCCCCAATCTTCCTTTTCATTAATAACCAAATACAAATACATTGCAAATATATTTAGTCTCTATTATTATGCTATTTCTATTTATGTATTTACTGAGGTCAAAGTTTGGATTCATCCTCAAACAATTTCATGCTGTTTTTCTACTTCTGTTTCAAAATATGGACTACGTAGTTTTTACAATTTTATTCCATGATGACTCGCTTAGATTTAATCATATACACAGTACTACAGTAACTCACTAAACAAATTCATGTGAGGACAAAAGCAAAAATCACAGGCATGGTCTGGGCACAAAGACCTTTGTATTTTTCTCCTTTTCTTTCTGGAAGTTTCTGGAGTCTGTAACTGAAGACAGTAGACTCTGGTTCAAAAGTCACGGTTCCTTTTTAAATAATAGCACTTGCAGTTTATTAGGTCCTTTGGTTCATAGAATTTTGATTTCACTTCATACATATTTACATTAAAAAAGATATGACTAAAAGACAATGTCACAGGATGTTAACGATTTTACCTGAGTTTATCCATACAAATAAATGTGTTCCCCTCAAAGTAGATACTTTGGAAGACAAGGCATATTTCAAAGGTATTGCTTTTGTTCAAAGTGATTTGGGAACTCCAGCTAGGAAATGCCTTTCTTCACACACTCAGAAAATTGCTTTGAGTGGCCCCAGTGGTTTAAAAATATTTTTTTTCTCACCAGGATGAGTTTCATTTTGGGGAACAACCAAGTCATTCAGATGAATAGGCAGATGGTAACTGAGTGGATAAAATTGCTATGCCTAAATAAGAAGAGACTACAGTATAATGATTGGCTTTTTCTTTAGTATGATCCTTTAATTAACCTGAAAGGTACTTCCAAAGGAAATTCCTACAACATTTACAACAATAGTAGTATTGTTAAAGTAAGTGTCTAGACTTCCAAAGCAACTCCTCTAAAAGGGATGGTATTAATTTGAATATATGGATTTTTTTAAGAAAATAGGCTAAAAAAGGGTGATCATATATGATTTTCACAGAAAATTCCATGTTACTCGTGGCAAGATAAGGAAAGTTGGCCATTTTCAGCTTGCTACAATATAAAATATTAGTCAAAAATTCAGTTTTTGGTGTAATTAGAAGTGTACAACCTGAAAAATCTTTTATCTTCCTAGAACTATGCTTTAGTGGTCTCTTCCAAACCAAACTTAAAACACTCACATTGATAAACATCTGGAAGTCAATGTACATATATGAACACACACATACCATGCACAACATACAAACACACATTAATTATACATATGAATATTAAGAGTTTTAAAATACTAACTGTACCTGCCAAAATTTATGCTTTTGGTTTCGAAGTCTTGTTTCCAAAGCTAATCGCATTATGAATGTCTATGACTGGTTGCAAGAATGGCATATGCTGAAATGTTAGATATTATAAAAATGAGTTTAAACAGGTTTTGTATTACATCCACATAGAAGTGTTTATTATGGATAAACTTGTATTGTATTTCTTGTCCTGTAGATAAAGACAGAAGGAAATGATCACACATTGTACACTGAAGTCCTGACTAATTTAATCCTAATTTACATCTCTGACATAAATAATTTTTATCCCATTTACAGATAAGAAGTCAAAGCTCAGGGAATTTAAACAACATACCAAGGTACACCTCTGGCCAGATGGAGAAGAGCACTCAGAATTAGCAGATTGTTACCAGACAAAGGCAGTGAATTATTTTGCCTGATGTGCTCAAATGACTGATTCCTGAGACATGAGGGTTTCAAAGAGAGAAAAAGTTTATTACTGGACGTATACCAGGAGATCAGATAGCCTATTGGCCCAAAAATCTGTCTCCCCAAACTGCAGTACTTTTGATAGTTTTATAGCATCAAAAAATGGGCAGGTTTTAGGATAATGAGCACAATGGCCCCAGATGATGTAATTAGAGGTGATTTAATTATTAAGCATACATAGATTGATTACATGCTTAGTCACAGAGCATGTGCTAGAAAATGGCAGCCTTAATATGATGATGGGTGTGATTTTTAGTATTATAATGAGGTATAAGTCACATATAGATTAAAGTCTAATCTGCACATGTCAGGCAGGAGCATTTTGGTTAGATCCGGTTTAGGTTATCAAGATAACTTTGGACTTGGGGTGGGTTAGTTCTAAATTGTTCCAACACCCTTCATTAATAAACATAAGGGGCTGTCTTTAGTGATTATAAGACTCTAAAGTCAAAAAAACAGACAAAATAGGTACAAATGAAAGTTAATCATAAGGTTTTTACAATCACAAGGGCATAAGATAAAGGCTACACAATTATTATCTGAGACCAAAGCAGCTAGATTGCAATGCAAAGATTTCAGGTATTACTCTCCATCTACTCTAACACCAGAAAACAAAAAGGAATGTCTATATAATGATTCAGCAATCATAACCATCCCGGAAATCCTAATTTCTCCATTACAAGATCACAGTTGGTGCAAAAGCAAAAGGCCACACCCACATCTTGAGAAAATGAAATGAAAGTATCTTCCCACAGAGAGCGAGCCTATCCGCCTCCCTTCCCCCACACACATACACACAAAAAATTGACACTGTCATTCCCTCAACTGTTTTTGTTGTTGTTGTTGTTGTTAATCTCAGTAATTTTCTCATACTTTTCCACAAAATGAAATAGGGCAACTACTTCCCATTCTGGGAAAATAAAATGTTCTATGAATTTTTATCTTGTTTTTTAGGAAACCAGTAAAGTGCCTGAACTGGGTTTATGTGGGACAAATATAAATAAAGCAAGCTAAATAAAGAACTGTTGAAGTCAATAGAATAGAGAAAAAATATCCTGATCCTTAGTTAAAAGATACTAAGAATCTTAACTATCTGTCTTTCTATGGGGGTATTATGTTAAAGATTTAAATTAAGAAAACAATAAAGAGAAGCCCTTCAAATAAAATGCAGGAGGAAATTGAGAATGTCAGAACATTTCATTTGACCTTAGAGACATATTTTACTAATGACTTTGTTTTTAAAAGTGTTTCTGATTTTTCCCTCTTATTTGTGGTCTCAATTTGCCAGGATATCTCCCAATGCCGCTTTATTCTGCCTAGTAAAGCTTTATTTTCTTGTTTAGCCTCTAATGATTGATAAGTAAAAGGACACAAACTAAAAAAAAGCATTTGTATTAAATAATGATTTTTTCATCATCTTGGTGGACAACAATACATTTCAAAATAAATACAAGCTTCACAATTTACTGACATTTCATGAATCAGTAAGGACTCATTTCTATGAGGATTTCATTCTCATTGTCTTCTGACTTTGCCATTGCCAAAACTAACACCACCCAAATCCTAAAAGGGATTAAATTTGAAGTGACTGATGTTTTAAAAGTGACTTGATAAAAAAAATAGTCTTATCCAGATTTTTGGACTTGTGTATGTTTCCCCAAATCTCAAAATTACTTCCATAATTCTGGCTTTTTATGGTTTCTATAAGTCTGAATCTAGTCTTGTGTGCATTGTTTTTCTGGAGTTGACATCTTAAGAAGCAGAACTGAGTACAGAATTTTCTTTCACTTCAAAGGGCATACCACAGGGTGAAAAGAAAGAAGGGATTGGATCCTTCCAGCTGAACACTGCCCTCTGGCACTCATACTCAATTCCCCAGGGATGTAAGAGGGCAAACTTTGGCCCGCTGAAACTCTAGGTAACATTTCCCACAACCTCTGATTCATAAATATTGACATTTAGGGCAATAGGGGCAGATGCGCTGCCCAAAAAAAAAAATTACCTTCAAATTAAATGTTTATATAGTTTCTAAAATCTGATTTATATCTGAGATACCATTATGATTTTTTAATAAAATATACCTTCTCTTGGGATTTTAAAATAGTCTTGTCCATCAACAAGTAGAGAATATAGAAAACAAAACCTGCAACAATGTTTTTTTAATCCTTTTTTTCTTTTTCCTTTTAAATATTTGTCTCCACCATCTTTCCCTCAATAAACTGAAACAACACGGTAATTAAGACTTGCCAGAATTTCTCTCACAAACACATCTGTTTCATTGTGGAACCACAGCGCAACCTGGTGGTAATGACTGTTAATACCAAAGTTTATGGGTGTAAATGGCCAAAGTTACAAAACCAAAATACAGGAGAAGGGCTTGTGTTTAGGCTTTTAGAAAACAAACTACCAGGAAAGAAAAGAGTGGAATGGCTCTCTTGAAATCTTAATTTCAAATAGAGCTTTCTATACTTTTCTAAAATAATATAAATTTTAAAAATAGTAAGATTACTAACGTGTCATTTAAATCAAATGATACAATTTTTAACACCCATATATTTTCACAATAATCCCCTTTTGAAACTTTCGTAATTATTTGAACACTGCTTCAAAAGTAAAAATATCTTTAACAGATACGGAGGAAAGTAAGTAAGTAGTTTATCAGCCCTGGGAAAATTCTTTTCTCCGTTATAGGCTAGTAACCACAGCTTGAGGGACCTGCTGTCCCCGAACTTGCCCTTGACTGTAAAAGGTAGTTCACAACACTGTGGGTGAGCAATCAAGTTGTGCTGCCTGGGGCACATCAAGTTGTGCAAGCAAGTTGTGCTGGCTGTAGTACATTCAGTGCAGTGCCCGGATTACAGGAAACTGTTTCCCAAGGAAGAGGAGACATTTGTATTTGTGTAAGTGGGGGAATTCCTAGGGCCACAGGCAAGACAAGATGAATGCCAGAAAGGATCAGAGGGCACTGGCCTGGAATTATTCATTAAACTTGTTGCATGGATAAGCCCTGAAGGAGAGCACTCCCATAGGTCAATCACCAAAGATTTGGAAAGGTGTTTTTCCTTCTTTTAGTAGGTATGTGTGTGTGTGTATTTCCTCTTAGCATTCAAGGAAAGTTCTGTTATAACACTAGCCATCCACAAGCTTAAGGAAGTAACACCTCAGAGTCTGAATTCCAGCAATATCACACTAAAATATCAAAATGTCCAGTTCTCAACAAAAGATTACAAAACATAGAAAGAAACGGAAAGAGATGGCCAGGCAAAGGAGAAGATTAAAGCATTAGAAACCATTAATGAGAAAGATGACACCTGGGACATTCCAGATAAAGACTTTTATAAAATAGTCATATGCTCAGCAGTGATGTCCTAAATTATTTTATCACTTCTGTTCCTCTTGCTTTTGTTTATCCATGGTTTCTACGTACTTATGGTTTCCACCCACTCATGGTTTTTCACTCCCTCATAGCCTCTGAGTACCACCTTCTTTCATGTGTTAAATTAACAAATATCTAATGAGCGTCTATGATGTGTCAAACACCGTGTTGGTGGCAAAGAACACAAATTGTTCAATAAGAAATAGAGTTCCTGCTCCATAAATTGAAAGTATAATGGAGGAGAGAGATAATTGCCCAATCATACCAGATAAAAACATAAAATTGCAACTGTGACAAATGCTGTGGAAGAAGCCACTCTGAGATAAATAAGCAGTGCTAACAGATCATGTAATAGGGAAGCCTGATCTGATCTGCAGAACTCAAAAAGGCTTTGCTAAGAATGGGATTTTTTACCTCTCTGTTCCCTCTGCTGATGCTTTCTCTCTTATTTTCCATTCTAAATTTCTGAAAAAAAAATTTATCAGACTAGTTAATTAGCATGTTTCCTGGGTAATGATATTAAGATTTTTCCCAACTCGACAAATATGACCCCTTCTTAGAGTAAGAATTTCACATTTGCCTTGAGAAACTAGTGTTTCCTCATTGTTGACAGTCCTGGAGGAACTTCCATCAGAGTGCCCTGCCTCTCCTGGAAATAAGAAGAATAAGACTTTAGAAGGGTCAATCAGATGCTTGCTCCTAAGAATATGACCTTGAGCAGAGGGGCACAAAGATCTGAAACAGAGGGCTCAAAATCATCTTTCATGGTGACGTACAGAGTAGGCCACCTATTGGTTCCTCTATCTAGATCTTTGTGGTGTTCTGAAGCTGTCTGTACCCCCAAAAATTGTGTTCTTAAATTTAATCCATTCCTGCGGGTGTGAACCCATTGTAAGTATCTTTCTTTTGAAGAGGATACTTCAGCTTAGACGTGGACTACTGTTACCGGAAACGCTCAATATCCAATTCCTGAGACATGGGGTTTCAAAGAGAAAGAGTTTATTACTAGGCACATAGTAGGAGAGCAGACAACCTAGTGGCCCAAAGTCTGTTTCCCTGAACTCCAGTAATTCTGATAGTTTTATTAGAGAAAAAGATGGACAAGGTTTAGGATAATGAGCACAGTGGCCCAGATGATGTAATTAGGGGTGATCTAATTATTGAGCATGTGCAGACTGATTACATGCTTAGTCACAGAATGTATGTATGAAAATGGTGGAATGAGGTATAGGTGACTTGTAGGTTAAAGTCTAAGCCTGTATCAGGTGGACCCATTTTGGTTATTTTCAGTCTCGTTTATCAAGATAACTTTGGACTTGGGATGAGTTAGTTCTGGGTTGATCCAAGACCCGTCATTAATAAACATTAGGGCCTTTCTTTAGTGATTACAAGACTCTAAAGTTGAAAAATTGGATAACTGGGTACAAATAAAGGTTAGTCAGACGGTTTTTACAGTCACAGGAGCAGAAGATAAGGGCTGTACAATCATTATCAGAGATTGAGGCAGCTGGATTACAATTTAGAGATTTCATGAATTTTCCTCTATCTACTCCAATATACCAGAAAGCAAAAAGGAATACCTATACAATGATTCCGTAATCAAAATCATCCCTTAAATCCTGATTTCTCGGTTACACCACCACAATTGGGATGGGTCTTTATTCTATTTCTGGAGTCCTTTATAAGCAGAATGAAATTCAGACACAGAGAAAGCTACAGGAAGCAAGTAGCTGAGCCCAGAAAAGAAGGAAGAGAGCAGGAGACACCACATGTGCCTTACCATGTGACAGAGGAGACAAGGATCACTAGCAGCTAGCTCCAGAATGCTGCAGTCTTCAGGGACAAAGCATCGCCTTGATGATGCCTTGATTTGAACATTTTCCCAGCCTCAAAGCAGCATGCAAATATATTCCCATTGTTCAAACCAAACCATTTCATAGTATTTGTTTGAGCAGCCTAGGAAACTTAAACAGTCCCAAATGTTATCTTTCCCAAAGCCATGGTCTATGCTTACAGCCAAAGGACCCTAACAAATATTCCCTATTTGGGCAGAGCTTTTGCACTAAGCAACCTCATAGACTACTGGCTAACATACACGTGCTAATCCTCCCCTGGTCCAGTCACCTATGGCCACAAAGAGTGGTATGGTGACATATTAGAGATCATGACTATTATGGCTTTGGGGTTACAATAAATAGTGCACTTCTTCAGCACCAATATTCAGAATCACTGAAGACCCAGGAACCACACAGATGGAGATCAAAATCTTTAGGAATTGCAGATGATTCATTATGAATGTATTGCCAAGAAGCTTCATGCTTAATGCCACTGAGATTCATTTGCAAAGCAAAGGCCTTGATGTGCATCAAAATATTGGCAAAATAATGTACTTTTATATGAGTTGAGTTAAAATTAAAAGTTTAAAGCCACAGACCAAATAATATAATATAAACTCATTTTTACCTTCCCTGTCCTGCTAAGTACAACTATAAGCCTTGAAAATAATGCAAGAGGCAACCAAAGGGGAAAGAGAAAGATGAACTGATTGGGAATCCTGAACCAAGAGAAATAACACAACAGTAGGTCATCTTAATACCCCCAGGCAACAGCAGGTGATCCAGGCCCGGTTTTTTCCAACTTTCAAACAACCAATAGAAGGTGACCCAGATAAATTCATTCCTACCCCAGATAAATTCAGCATTTGCAAGTGGAATCAAACTGGAGCTCTGTGATGATAAATGACCAGGGGAAGCATCCTCTCCCACAGTGACTGAGAATCACCCTCCTGTTCCCCCAAAGACTGAAACAGCAAGTCTAAGGAAGTGCTCTTCATCCCTGTGGGCTGGAGAACCCCTTCTTCACATACAGAAACCAGACTACAGGCAGGGGTCCAGTGGGTTGGGAGACAGGTTGGAGAGCAAAGAATGAGATCTAAGCAAAGCCTGGTGTTCTAGTTTGCTAGCTGCCGGGACGCAATGTAACCAGAAACAGAATGGCTTTTAAAAGGGGGAATTTAATGAGTTGCTAGTTTACAGTTCTAAGGCGGAGATAATGTCCCAATTACAACAAGTCTATAGAAATGTCCAATCAAAGGTATTCAGGGAAAGATACCTTGGTTCAAGAAGGCCGATGAAGTTCAGGGTCTCTCTCACATCCAAGAAGGCACATAGTGAACACACTCATGGTTTCTCTCTCGGCTGGAAGGGCACATGGCAAGCACGGCATCATCTGCTAGCTTTCTCTCCTGGCTTCCTCTTTCATGAAGCTCCCAGGGAGGCATTTTCCTTCTTCATCTCCAAAGGTCGCTGGCTTGTAGACTCTCTGCTTCTCGTGACTATGTCGTTCTTCTCTGCTCTCTCTGAATCTCCTTCATTCTCCAAAATGTTTCCTCTTTTTTAGGACTCCAGAAACTTATCAGGACCCACCTGAATGGGTGGAGACATGTCATCACCTAATCCAGCTTAACAACCACACTTGATTAAATCACATCTCTAGGGAGATGATCTGATTACAGTTTCAAACATGCAGTATTGAATTGGGATTATTCTGCCTTTATGAAATGGGATTTTGGTTAAAAAATGGCTTTTCTAGGGGACATACATCCTTTCAAACCAGCACACCTGGTAATTAGTAAATTTGATTTTAGAAATGTTAAGTGTATAAGAGACCTGAAAGCTTCTTTGACTGACTAAAAACCTATGGAAATCCTTATTTCTTACAGCCACAGGGCCAAGATTTCTAAAAACCAAACTCAAGGTCTGATCTTGCCAGTACTGAATTACAATGCAAACTGAATTCCCTACAATTGATTGTGAAGGAATGGGACCCTCAAGGAGGGTCCATGTGGTAGCAGAATTCTAAGATGTGCCCCCATGATTCTTGGCCCCTGATACATATAAATCTTTTCTCATTATCCAACCAAACACTAATCCAGGTACTACTGGGAAGGGATTTTGTAACTAAGGCCCCAAATCAGTGAACTTTAAGACAGGAAGATTATCCAAGTGGGCCTGGCCAAATTACATGAGCCTTTTAAAAGTAGAGAGTTTTCTCCAGCTGGCCACAGAACAGGTAACTGGAGAGGTATATTCTAGCTAGCCTGGAAGAGCAAACATCCACATGAACTGTTGAAGGGAGCCCTGTGGCAAACAGCTGTCAGCAGCCTCCAGGAGCTGAGAGCAGTCCCCAGCCAATAGCTAGAAGCCAGTAGCTCTTCAGTTCTAGAGCCACAAGAAAGCAAATTCTGCCAACAACCAGTGGGCTTGGAAAAGAACTGCAAGCCCTAACCAACACCTTGATTTCAGCCTCTGAGCAGAGAATTCTACTATGGTATGCCTGGATATCTGACCTGCAGAGAGAGTGAGATAATGTATTTGGATGGTTTTAAGCCACTGTTTCCATCAATAAATTACTAATACAGGCCAGATACAACAACTTGTCCTTCACTTTGAAAAGGATATCTTGACATGCTTCAGACCACTAGACCCTTAGAAAATTAGAACGGACAGATCCTCAAAAATGGGGGCCCAGAACCTCTAAATTCTGCAGAATCTTCTCTACCAGGAGAAGCAGGCCTTCCAACTGTACTTGGGGAAGTTATTCTCCCGTTGCCAGAAGAACTTTGTTGGTATACTGTAGATGAAATTTCTAGAAGCTTAGAGAGAATGGACTTCAAGCCCCAACATCAGACACAAAGATGACAGTCTTACAGAGACTATTTAATGAGCTCCCACAATTGCATAAGTTCAAATCTCTGTAACAAATCCATATCTCTGTGTGTGAGTGTATATATTGTAGGGTTTCTGCTTCTCTGTTCTCTCAATGTCACTAATTTAATGTTCAAGATATGTCCTTTTTTTGCACAGACCCTGATATCATACTGATGTACCTTCCTCAAAGTGCTATTACCTACCCAGTTGGGAGAGGCAAAAATCACATCTTTCTCCCTCAACTTGATTCAAGAGATTCGTGAGTGATCAGGCAACCCGTTCTTTGTATATAAAAGAATGATGTGAGAAAGTCTATAATATTTCTGCTCCCAAAAAAAGTATATATTTTTTTCAAAAGTCTTGCCTTGATAGTTCCCATTTCACTTTGTGACTTTTGCTTAAGGAATGCAAGTGTCTAGAAGAAAAACATTATTGCTATTGTTTAAGTCTTGTATACAAGTGATAGAAACATAAACCAGCTGTAGGAGTTGTTAAGAAAGCCATATCAGAAAGAGAATAAATGCCCACCCAATCCTGGAGAAGAAAAAAATTTATTCACAGTCTTGCAAGAATGGACACACAACCAAAATATGGTGGCTGGCGCATGAAGCAACAGAATGCCACAGATTTTATGCCCTAAACTTAACACACAGGTCCCACCTCTGTTTCTCCACTGATTGGATACTCCAGAGGTTACAGCCTATCTGAGTAGTCTAACTAATTCAAATTTCCCACTGAAAACTCCCACTTTTGATTATGTTTTACAGCCCAGTGACCCTGGTCGTTACTTGTTTAGCTTGTTTTTATCCATATAAAGATCTGGCACCAATTCTAGGCTTTTGTCAGATACCCTCTCCTTCCCCTGTCCACGAGACTGGTCTGAGCTGGTTTTGCAGCCTTTTGAGTAAGTTTAATTTCTCCCATTCTGTGCCATTTTGTATGAAAGCTAAACTTAATTTTATTCTTAGAGGAGTCACAATTCGATCAGAGAAGCAGAGCCACTAGGAAATTATGGGATTTATTGTTTGAATTAGACCTAACACAAATGTGGGAAGAGCTGAAGATGTGTGGCTCTAGAAATGCAGTCAGACTATTTAAGAAAGAGTCACTAACTAGTCCTCTAAAAGCACAGGCATGAGCAAATAAGTCAGAGCTTGCAGGGAAATCCAAGAAACCAAGTATCCCTCACTCCCTCAGTAGGATTGTGAAGGGGGAGCTCAAAGAGAGATTTACAGGAAGATATTTCCACTGTGTAGCTACCACTTCTGTGTGTTGCAGCCAAGTGTAGTATCTGGTCTGGTAGGACAGGAGGGGGGAGTCACTTTGGGTGAGCAGGGACTGCAGTCAAAAAGATGTGCTGCACACAGCATGGAGAAGAGCAAGAATACAAGGGTGGGACCCCCTGGCACCTCTGGATTGTCTAGCTGATCATGATGACCTTCTGAAAGTAATGACCTTTGCTTCGGTTCCACCATCCAAATCCCAAAAAATTCCCCTTTGGCTAACTGTAACCAAAAAAAAATATGCATGGAAGGAGAGTCTGTAAAGTGTATTCCCAGTTTAAACAAGCTACTATGACATAACCCAGAACACTAGTAAAGAAAAAGAGAAATGTATTATAAAGGCTCTAAAGACAGGAATGAAGCTAGCTCTCAGAAACAGTCAGAAACAAGACTCCAAACACCGTCAGATTCCCTCTGTGCCTCATGTCTCTTGCTGCTCTCCATTTACCTGCTCTTTGTCTAATCCATCTCTTGGTAGAATGATCCGTTTCATTGTAGGAAATCTAACTGCTGAAAACAAGTGTGCTTTACTTCTTACAGCCTCAGATATATTAACTGGAGAAACACTATCTTAGTTTCCCAAGGCTACTCTAACAAAGTACCACAGACTAGGTGGTTTATACAAAATGAATTTATTATCTCACAGTTCTGGAGGCTAGAAGTCCAAATCAAGGTGATGACAGGGCTATGCTTCCTCTAAAGTCTGAAGGGTTCTGGCAATGGTTGGTAATCCATGATGTTTCTTGGCTACTGGCATAACTCAACTCCGCCTCCTCCACATGGCCATCTCACAATCTGTGTTCAAATTTTCTCTCCTCATAAGGACTCCATCATATTGCATTAGGGCCCAACCTAATCCAGTTTGGTCCCATCTTAACTAATAGCATCTTTAAAGATCTTATTTCCAAATGGGGTCACATTCACAGGACCCGGGGTTAAGACTTATATATATCATTTTGGGGGTACCTAATTCAATCATTAACAGAGACGGTCTCAGCTCTGTCTCATGCTGCCCAGTCGAAGAAATTCAGAAAGGGTCTCATTGGCCAGAGGGCTGGGTCACATGGTAACATTCCTGCTTCTGCTACACCACGTGAATGGAGAAGGGAGGAGCAGTTTCTAGAAGAAAGTAGAGAGGTTTGTGTAAACAACATCCTAGGTTCCACTGTATGAGGAAGGGTTTATTTGTCAGTGCCTAGAATATACCAGGCTCTGTGCTATAAGCTTTGCGTATGTTTCCTCATTTAGTGCTTTTGTCAACAGTTCGAGGTTGTTAACATTATGGCTCACATTTTACAGATAAGGTAATTGAGACTCAGAGTGACTATGCCCTAGCTAAGGTCATACAGCTGGTAAGCAGTAAGACTGATCTGGCTTCAAAAAATGTTCTTTATACTATACCAATGGTTTCCAGTGTTCCCAGGAGCCCTAGTATCTCTGTTTGGTCACCATTATATGGTGGGTACATTTCAACAGAATTTACTTACCATAGCTTTAAAGAAAGGTTTTGAAAACCACTATGCTATATTTTATTCCTTTGTTCTCATTTCACAGATGGCAGAGAATAAAATGACTACCCAATCCATACATCTGGAAAAAAGCCCTGACTCCCTATTCCCACTGCCTGTGCCCCCTTGATTACCTACTACAATGAAAATTATAAAAGTACATTTAATGTCTTATTTCTATAGCAAGAAAAGTATATGTTCCCTCTCAAGTACATTCAGTGTGGCATAATGAAAGCAAACCTCACACTTAATATAATCATGTAAATTGCTATTTACACTACTTCAGATTCATGAACCTTCTGCCAGAAAGAAAGGTTCATGTAAAACGGAGCAACAGCTCAGAAGTTCATAATTAATTATTCTACCAGAATTTCACTATCAACAACTATTAATATATATTAAACATTTGCTATTATAATACTCAGTACCAGGCTTACTGGATAAAAGTGACTGTGTAGAACCCAGTTTCAGCCTCTTAAAAATTGGTTGAGTATCTATTGGAAAACAAATATAAACTGTAACCATTTACGGTAGCCTATTCTAACCATTTAATGGATGAAACAAGACAAGGAGTAATCACTTAGGCCTGGCACCATCAAAAAAGGAATCATAGAGAACGTAGGAGGAGTCTAGATGAAAGTCTGGATTTCACCCAACTTCATTTCAATTCATTTAATCAACATTCATTTGCTCATCTATTCACTCATATATTCAATATTTATTGAGTTGGGCAACATGTTTAATGTAATGTTTTAGTAGAAGTAATCAAACAATGGCATTTAGGAAAGATTCAAGAGGATCGTGAGAGATATTATTCCTTTATCAAAATTGTACAATCCAAATGTATACTCTTCACTCTTCAATCCATCAGACAACTGTTGAGTGCTTATCTGCTGTGCACTATACCAAATCATTTTCCAAATAAAGTAAAAGACAATCCAGTCACTGTCTATAAAGACACAGAAAAATATGTAAATAGTAAAAAAAGTATTTGTAAGAATAAGTGCTCAAAGTCATGTTGAGTAATAACAAGGGCTTTGTATCCCATAGTACAGGCCCACAGAAATGGAACAAGGTGAGCACAATGCATTCAATTCCCCAGACTTACACATCCAGCTTCTTGGGAAGGTCACGTGGATCCCCTGTCACTTGCAAATTCACAGAAGGTTTGAGAAGGGCAGAGCTCACTCAACTACTTTGAGATACTCAGCTGGTATAAGAAACATCCTTTTCTCAGTTGTCAATTTGCATATCACCACTGGATTCAACTTTGAAACTTAAGTCCTCCCTGCTGAGCCAATGTGTTGCTAGGCTGTTTGGGTAGAGTCACTCTGGTCTTCCAGTGCAGAAACTGGTTTAAGCTTTCTCAGAGCTGAAGAAATTCAGAGTAAGGTGAAGCTGGAAGGTAGTCCCACAGAAGGGAATTGAGTAAGTGGAAAGAAAGGAGGTTGAGCATTCTAAACAAGGGGATGGATGGGCAAAGATGTGGAGGCGGAAATAAGTATGTCTAGTTCCCACTAGTACAATGCCAATAATACAGTAGATACTCAGCTAATATTTTCAGATGAGTGAAAGACATTCAGAAAATCCGGTTGCCTAGGGCATCTCAAATCTGCTCCATAAAACAAGTGGCGAACTGGAAGTGTCCTGGCGGATATCCAGAGCCACAAGATAAATATGGTAACAATGTTATCAGATACTGGTAAATAAATTAGAACTTTTTAAAAATTCAAACAAATTACATATATATACATATACATATAATGGAGTAGATTGCAAAGTTGAAAAAATTCCTCAACTAAAGTAGGAGAATTGTGAGAAATGACTCCTTTACAGGGTCTTCAGGCAAATCTCAGACCCGTGGGAAATACTTTTATACTTCTTTTGAGTGGCATGAGTAGAGGGTTCCTGAGCAAAAGCAAAAAAAAAAAAGTGATGAAAATAGCAGCTCAAAGTAAGTTGTAAGATCCTTAATCTTTTCTTGAGGAAAGAATTATTTTTATTTGAAATCAGTGGTAAACTGGATTATGTAGCCCACAATGGCTGCTTATAGGTTGAAACATGAGTTCATAGCAGTAGGTTTCCACAATAAGCATTTAGCTTTACAAACCATATCTGGAGAAAAGACAAAACCTTCCTACATATAAGAATTTATAACTGTTCACACACAAATTTAAAATTCCCAAATTTAAATTAATCTGTGAAATAAGCTACAGACCTTTCTTAAAGTTGAAGCTTTTTAAGGCCACAAATAAAGAAGACAATAGAACAACTAATGTAATATACAATAATGACTCAGTAGTAGAAATTTTTGGTATTAACTGTAACTGAAAAGAAAACTGGACCACCAACCTTTGTTTTGGTGTTATATATTCTTGCATAAAATTTTACTAGTCTTGAGTTTCAAAATTTACCCTCACTGTCCATTATTTCACGTCTTCCAGGGTGTACCTATCAGGCTGCTTTGGGTTCCCCAAGGATAACGAGTATCCTGCACCTATTTGCTCTTTCCAAAGATACCAGAGCACTTATTTCAGGACACATGTCCTACTAAATTAGCTTTTTAAAATGCTGTGACAGTGTAGCTGAAAATTCAAATGGAAAAGAATTTGGACAAGTCAGCATCTTCCCTTCCACTGATTTTTTTAACTGATTCTTGAGAAGAATTTTTCTGCACAGGATGACCAAGTGCTGGCACCACTTCTTCTATCACTGCAAGCCCCTTTATAATCATTGTAGATGGCCACATAGTTCATTCAACCCATAGTGATGAGAATCAGATGTGAAGATGGCTAAAATAATTGGGTCAGATCTGCAGCAGGTTAGTTCAGGGCATATTCAAAAATCATAATGGATCAGATTCTCTACCTATAAAATAGGAGTGATGATGGCATGGTATCAGCCAATTTCAGAAGGACATTAGTAAGTAAAATGTAAATCATTAATATTTATATAAATGCAGAATAAAAATAAACAGCACTGTTTATCATATAAATTTAGGCAGAGTTATGTCCCAAACATCTAATTTCCCTCTCATAATGAAAAGAGTTAGCCAGTAATGGAAATATTGGGAGTCACAATATTGTGAGCTAAAGTATTTTTAATATTTCCAATTTTTTTAGGCTGTTCTAGATTTCTTCCTTTTTTCACTCCAAATCCACCCTCTACCCTTCTCTTTTTTGTTCTGTGCCCTGGTAGGATAATCTGTTTGGACTACATCAACCCACTCCCTTGTCCCCTGGCTTTCAGTTGGGCTTAAGAAGTAAGGGCCAAAGGCATGAGATCAGAGGAAAGAAGGAGAGTGAGGCCAAGCATTAATTGTTCCAGCTCCCCTTTGCAAGATCATCCCTCCACAACTCCTGTTGGAGATTGAGCCACGTACCCCCCCACACACACACACACAAAAAAAACATGCTCAAGTCCTAATCCATGTTCCTGTAGGAATGAACCCACTAGTAAATAGTATCTTTGAATATGTTAAGGTGGGTCAGAGTGTGGAAGATCCTATTTAGATGATGTCTTTGAAGATCCTATTTAGATGGTGTCAAATTGAATCATAGTATGCCTTAATTCATATGACAGAAGTCCTAAACAAAGGAAATTGGATGCAGAAGTAGACGCCATAGAGAGAGAGAGAGATTACCCGGAGACTGATACAGAGATGCAAGGCAAGAAACCCCGAAGATTGCAGCAAGGCAACGCCAACACTACAGACTCCAGGAGAAAGCTTGGCCTATTGAGACCTTGACTTTGGACTTCTAACCTCCAAAACCAAGACAACAAATTCCTATTGCTTAAGCCAACCAGTGTGTGGTATTTGCCGTAGCAGCCCTGGAAAACTACCTACACAGGTAGGTAGCTCTTCTGTGTACTAAGATACCTACACAGAAGGTCACAGCTCTTTGTAGGTGGCCCATTCCACACAGCATCTCTATGTTCTAGTAACTATTTCTTCCTCTTTGCCCCTATTGCACTATTCCAAGTGATTTCCATACTCCTTGCTCAGATCTTTGTAGATGGTGTCTCTATTAAATTATCTTAAAATCTCTCAATTGGATTTATTACATATTTTCAGCTAGAACTGGATCACATGACCTTGGTAAATCATTATTTGGAATTATGTGACAAGTAGTCATAATTCAAAGCATTGTTTTATAACAAAAGGGGTGACTATTTCCCTTCACCCTGCACATGGTTTTCCTGATAAACCGGAGGTAGGCACTTTCGGGGAAACTTTCGTGGAAGATTTGTAGAATATATTTTCAATAATATTGCAATATTCATCCTCAAGGGTGTGTGGCCTTGCTTTTATTAAAGTAATTCTGGGTCTGTAAGCTCTCTTGGGGAAGGAAAGCAAGCAACTCTATCAGGTTGGTTAGCCAGGATTCTAGAAACCAAATGTATAATTTTGGGTAATACAAATCAAGTAGGCCTAGTTATCTAGATTAGTCCTTATTGAAAGACAATTCCCCATGGCATTTCTGTATTTTTGTATCAACTTTCATTCCAAACTCTTTTTTCAAAGATATTTTTATACCAAAGAGCCCTGGAACATGGAGATGTTTTTCTCTGAGGGAGAGGGCAGATTCTTTTCCCTGACCAGGAAATACAGATGTCTTACTCCAGGACAAGGGTTAGGTAGGTTTCCTTGCAGCTCATTTTAAAAAGCTGAGGTTTTCTAAGATTGGGGTTTCTCAGTTGTGAAGCAAACCTATTACATGCACAGCATATACCTGGGCCTCTTTTTATTGCCCCAAGGGACTTGATAGGCAAGAGAGACTGACATAAACATGAAGCTCATACTGCCTGTTGTGCTATGAGTAATAAAGTCCTTTATCTCTGACCCAAGTGTCTGATGTCTCTGCCAGCATCTATGAAACTGTAGCAGACTAATCTCAGATGCTTCACAGTTCTCAACAATCTTAAGGATTCCAAGCTCAATTAGCCACTTGAGGTAATGCCATTCAATGTGAGACCCACTGCCTTTTATACTACCTGCAATCACATTTTCTCTAGCCATTAAGTACTGCTACTTGGCTTCTACCACATCCAAATCTTCCTATCTTTAATGAAATTAAGGAACCTATTTCAACTGCAGTGTTCCTCAGTAGCAGGCACAATTTGCAGATAGCCACTGAAGAACTTTCCAAAGATAATGGCACCTCTTTCTCATGGATTTTCTCTAGACGTTGATGAAGAGAATGGATTCTGGACCTTACTGAAGAGATGAAGTTAGAAGGTGAGTAGTTGGGTGGGTTGCACATGAAAAATCTACTCTAGCATTTTTATTTCTAAAGTCTTTAAAGTCCTTCCTTTAAAATAGATTTTAACACCTTGACTTCATTTATGGACCCATTGAGTCCAGATTACATTCATCTAGATTCATTCCATCCATTCCAATTGCACATGAAATCATAACTCTGATAAATGCACCCATATTGATACATTCAGTCCAACCTAAAATTCAGTTCTTCCCTTACTAATAACCCTCAAAATCTACCCTCACACTAATCTCCACATATTTTTATTATAAAAACTAGCAAATTACTACAATTCTTTTAGTGTTTAAGTTTTCTCCTCTTGTATTTGATTTTCTATTTATTCCCCAGGTCAAGCTGGATCTGATTTCAGTTGTAAATATGGAATTCAACATGAGTGGGGCATGAGTAGGTGTGAGGTTGGCTTCCTCTTCCAAGGTGACTCCATAGGAAGGAGAAGCTAGTTAGACTTGCAAGGGAACTGTGTGTTTAGAGTTTTACCAAGCCTTTCAAATCCTTTCATATAAATGCATTCCAGGTCCCAAGATACCACTTTTTCATAAACAATGCCCTAACTTACACATAAGAAATGAGGTAATGCCATAATTCAATTAAATTATAAATCAACAACCCCCTGAATCATACTTTGCATTAGGTTTCAGGCTACCTCAGCCCTGTTCACATCTCACTCAACCAAAATGTGAAGTCTGGAAAAGTAGTCTTCAAAAAATTGGCAAGAACCAAAAAATAAAATATCGGGCATCTCAGATGGTGCCATAGGAATAGTTTGGTCACTAAGGACTGTGATCACTGGACAGTTGCTGCCATACCACTGGGCCCACCACTCTACCAACTAAATATTCTCTGACCATGTGTCTTCACGTTGCTTTTTCAAGGTTCAAAGTCACGAGAAGGTACATCCAATTGGCTGGGTGAGCAAAGGACAAATGTCCTCACGCCAACTTACTTGGGCAGGGTTAGGGATGGGGAAATCAATGGATTATCTTACTGCCTTTGGTATAATTAATGAGAGCTGGGGTCCCACATCCCAATGTTTTAGGATCCCTTAAAACAGAAAGGGAATTAAATGATGGGTAGCCATAAAATAGCAATTGTCCACCTTAGACAAGGAGAAGATCAGTCCTTAAGTAAGATGGTATGGCCCAGTTTCAGCCTAACCAAGAACAAGCAGTAGCACCAAAAGAAATGGGAGGTTCCCAGGTAGAAGAAAAAAGGACAGCTAATAAGAAGCAGTTGGAAAACAGGGTACAGGTTCTGGCTCAAGACAGAAAACTAAACATAAGCGTTTCTCTTTTTCTCTCTAACTCCCACTGAAATGATAGAAGAAAGTCAAAAAATAAAGTCACTGAAGCCCTGGGTATAAAAAAGTTCTAAAAGTGACATATTGCAGGACCAAAAATTGTCCACTAAAATCTGTTCCCCTGACCCCTGCTGCCTTCCTTTATGATAACAGATGCCTTAATTTTTACCTGGGCACATGATCACAATACATTTCTCAACTTCCCTTGCAGGTAGATGTGGTCATGTCACTGATCTCTGGCAAATAGGATGTAAACAGAAATGAGGTGTGCAACTTCTGGTTCATGCTCTGAAAAGGGAGGGATGACCACCCCCCCCCATTCCCATTTTCTGTTGGCTGAAATGAAGACTTGATTGTGAACCACAGGAAAGAAAACATTGTAGAAAGAACAGAGAAACCAGAGCTCTTTTTTTTTAAAAGTTAGTGTTTTTTATGATTATCTAAGTTCAAGATGAAAATAGAATAATTTTTATAGCTAAAGCATCAAAATACTGGAAAGAGAATTGATTCCATTTAGAAGTGCCTTCTCTTTGGCCTTCTAGTTTTCTTTGTTAAGGGTAGATTTATTTTACTGGTATTTAGGCTTAACCTAGAAGCTCTAGTTGACAAGCCTTTTTTTTTTTAACAGTAATATATAAATATTTTATTTAATTATTATATTCTACATATACATCCAGGCAGGGAAGTAGGCTGGTTAAAAATAAATGTAGATTACTTCATTAATGCACAAACTAGGAGCCTGGACTCTTGACACCTAGGAGTCACCATACAGCACTGGACTGTTTATGCCTGAACTATTACATGACCGATAAATTCATTTTTTATCTTGTTTAAGGCATTTTTATTTGAGGAATGTGGTATAGCAGCTAAATCTATATCCTATCTTATAGAGAGGGTCATTAGCATCCTAAAATAGTGGGAGCCTTTGAAAAGATATTTTTTTTAAAAAAGAAGAAACATAAAAGAAAAAACTATCCATGACAAAACCCAACAGGGCAGGGAGGTGGGGTAAGATGGCAGTGTAGGGAGGTGTGGGATTTAGTTCATCCTCTAGGGTTGCTAGTAAATAGCCAGAACTGTCTGGAAGAACTGGGGAACTTCTGTGTCCAGACACATTGTACGCCAGCCTGGAACAGGTGGAAGATAGGGATGGCTCTGAAAAGGACTTTTTTTCCTTTTCAGCAGCCCATTAAAGAAAGAAACAGGATTTCTCAGTTTTCACACTTCACAAGACTAGAGTGAAATTAAGGAGTGACTGAGAGACAAAGAAACTAATCAGGTGAAGGAGATAGTTCCCTAAAGGGCTCATCTTCCCCAATAAAAGTGGCAGGGGCCCAGTACAAGTGGAGGCTCATTATGCTGGTTTGAAAGGAAGTATGACCCCTAGAAAAGCCATGTTTTAATCAAAATCCCATTTCGTAAAGGTAGAATAATCCCTATTCAATACTGTATGTTTGAAAGTGTAATCAGATCATCTCCCTGGACGATGTGATTTAGTCAGGAGTACTTGTTAAATTGGATTAGGTGACCACATGTCTCCACCCATTTGAGTGGGTCTTGATTGGTTTATTGGAGTCGTATAAAAGAGGAAACATTTTGGAGAATGCAGATTCAGAGAGAGCCAGAGAAGAATGACATAGCCACGAGAACCCACCAGCCGGTGACCTTTGGAGATGAAGAAGGAAAACATCTCCCAGGGAGCTTCATGAAAGAGGAAGTCAGGAGAGAAAGCTAGCAGATGATGCCTTGCTCGCCATGTGCCCTTCCAGCTGAGAGAGAAACCGTGACTGTGTTCACCATGTGCCTTCTTGGATGAGAGAGAAACCCTGAACTTCATCGGCCTTCTTGAACCAAGGTATCTTTCCCTGGATACCTTTGATTGGACATTTCTACAGACTTGTTTTAGTTGGGACATTTTCTCGGCCTTAGAACTGTAAACTAGCAACTCATTAAATTCCCCCTTTTAAAAGCCATCCTGTTTCTGGTGTATTGCATTCCAGCAGCTAGCAAACTAGAACATTCATATTCAGAGAATTTAGACCCCTGGGCTGGGATATCAGCAGCTGTTTTTACCTTCAAAAAGCTGAGGCAGCCTGTCGCAAATACACAACAGTTTCAACCTACAAAAAGTAGTAGAATCTAGCCTGTCTCAAACACATTCCTGGTAGGGAGAAAAAAGGGGGGCTGCTAGAGAGACCTGTAACTTTTCCAGCCTGCAGGAAAAAGGGCTCAGAAGAGCAGTTCCTCACCCCCTCACCCCAAAAAAGAGGAGGGGCAAAGCCCTGCACAAACTGTGACTATTATTTATAGAATTCAGACCTCAGAAGCTGGAAAACAAAAACAGTTTAATCCCATCTTCAGCCTCAGCCTCTGTGCTAGTTTGAGATTGCTATGTACCCCAGAAAAGCCATGTTATTCTAACCCAATCTTGTGGGAGCAAACTTAATGTTGGGTGGGACTTTTATTAGGTTGTTTCCGTGGAGATGTGACCTCACTCATAATTAAGCAGCTCTTAATTAGCTTGCTGGAGTTCTTTAAGAGGGAAACATTTTGGAGAAAGCTCAAAGACAGACATTTGGAGATGCAGAGGGAAAATGCCCCAGGAGATGCCAGAAGGGCACACAGCATCTGAGAGAGCCATTTAGGACCAGAAGCCTGGAGAGAAAGACAGCAGACATCACGGTGTGCCTTCCCATGTGAAAAAGGAACCCAGCTGCCAGCTGCCATTTCTCCAAGAAGGTATCCTGTTGTCGGTGTCTTAATCTGGGCCTTTTCACAACCTTAGAATTGTAGCCTGTAGTTTAATAAATCCCCTTAATAAAAGCCAATCCATTTTTGGTATATTGCATTCTGATAGCTTTAGCAAACCAAAACACTCTGTCTCAACCACACTCCTAACAGGGATAGGGCATACTGAGTATTAAAGGCACAGTATCATGTTACACTCTGGGGAGCAATGTGCTGACAAGTACCATCTACTGGGCAGAAAAGGAAAAGCACAGAATTAAGAGGCTTCATGGGAAAGACTGGCACCCTACTGGGTCTCATCCTCAGGGAACCTTGATACTGCTTACACCTTCTTCATGATTCCTAGGCCTATCATGTCCAGGAAAATCTGATTGGGTTCAATCCTATATGGGAGACCGTCTTCCCAGAGCCAGAACTCCAGGTAAAAGTTGCTAGAGGTAATGAAAGGAGTGTTAAAAACATATAGATGTAAAACAAATAAAACAAAACAAACAAGAGATCAACACTTCCAGAGAAGGAAAGAAGAGAGAACTTTTCCTGGGGCATGGAGGGGAAGCAAAACAACTGCACTCACACACACAAAAAAGGCCAAATCTCAAGATATTTCTATATAGGCAGGGGAAGAACCAGAAAAACAGGGGGCTGAAAATTTTTGATCAGTTAAACAGAAGCTAGAGGTCTAAAATAACTTGAACCCAATGTCAAAGAATATTAACAAAGCCAACCAACAAGAAAACCCTAGGCAAAAGAAAACCACCACCAGAATAAACTAATCAAGAAAATTAGATGCCTAGACATCAGGAGTCATACTAGCAGGAAGATTACCCAATATCTTACCCTATTTCTATCTCCTGGTGGTCTCTGTTACCAACGAAATATTCCAAGTTTATTCACTAATGTCAGTTCATATCAGAGAGACCATTACTGTATTTGTCCTTTAGTTTTTGGCTAGTCTCACTCAGCATAATGTTCTCAAGGTCCATCCATGCTGTTACATACTTCATAACTTTATTGTGTCTTATAGCTGCATAATATTCCATTGTATGTTTATACCACAGTTTGTTTAGCCACTCGTCTGTTGATGGACATTTTGGCTGTTTCCATCTCTTTGCAATTGTAAATAATGCTGCTATAAACATTGGTGTGCAAATGTCCGTTTGTGTCTTTGCCCTTATGTCCTTTGAGTAGATACCTAGCAATGGTATTGCTGGGTCATAGGGCAATTCTATACTTAGATTCCCAAGGAACCGCCAAACTTCCACAGCAGTTGTACCATTTGACATTCCCACCAACAGTGAATCAGTGTGCCTCTTTCTCCACATCCTCTCCAGCACTTGTCATTTTCTGTTTTGTTGATAATGGCCATTCTGGTGGGTGTGAGATGATATCTCATTGTGGTTTTGATTTGCATTTCTCTAATGGCCAGGGAAGTTGAGCATTTTCTTCATGTGCCTTTTGACCATTTGTATTTCCTCTTCTGAGAAGTGTCTGTTCAAGTCTTTTTCGCATTTCGTAATTGGATTAGCCATCTTTTTGTTGTTGAGTTGAAAAGTCTCTTTATAAATTCTGGATACTAGACCTTTATCTGATATGTCGTTTCCAAATATTGTCTCCCATTGTGCAGGCTGTCTTTTTACTTTCTTGATGAAGTTCTTTGATGTGCAAAAGTGTTTAATTTTGAGAAGTTCCCATTTTTTATTTATTTCTTCAGTGCTCTTGCTTTGGGTATAAGGTCTATAAAACTGCCTCCAAGTATAAGATTTATAAGATATTTCCCTACATTTTCTTCTAACTGTTTTATGTTCTTAGACCTAATGTTTAGATCTTTGATCCATTTTGAGTTAAGTTTTGTATAGGGTGTGAGATATGGGTCCTCTTTCATTCTTTTGCATATGAATATCCAGTTCTTTAGGCACCATTTATTGAAGAGACTGTTCTGTCCTAGGTGAATTGGCTTGACTGCTTTATCAAAGATCAATTGTCCATAGATTAGAGGGTCTATATCTGAACACACTATTCGATTCCATTGGTCAATATATCTATCATTATGCCAGTACCTTGCTGTTTTGACCACTGTACCTTCATAATACGCCTAAAGTCAGGCAGCATGAGACTCCCAGCTTCGTTTTTTTTCCTCAGGATACTTTTAACAATTCGGGGCACCCTGCCTTTCCAGATAAATTTGCTTATTGGTTTTTCTATTTCTGAAAAGTAAGTTGTTGGGGTTTTGATTGGTATTGCATTGAATCTGTAAATCAATTTAGGTAGAATTGACATCTTAACTATATTTAGTCTTCCAATCCATGAACACGGTATGCCCTTTCATCTATATAGGTCTTCTGTGATTTCTTTTAACAATTTCTTGTAGTTTTCTTTGTGTAGGTTTTTTGTCTTTTTAGTTAAATTTATTCCTAAGTATTTTATTCTTTTAGTTGCATAAATATTTATGATTGTTATGTCTTCATGCTGAATGGTTCCTTTTATTAGTAGATAGTATCCTTCTTTGTCTCTTTTAACTGTTTTCCATTTGAAGTCTAATTTGTTGGATATGAGTATAGCTACTTCTGCTCTGTTCTGATTGTTATTTGCGTGAAATATCTTTTCCCAAATTTTCATTTTCAACCTATGTTTATCTTTGGGTCTAATATGTGTTTCCTGTAGACAGCATATAGATGGGTCCTGTTTTTTAATCCATTCTGCCAGTCTATGTCTTTTGATTATAAGTTTAATCCATTAACATTTAGCATTATTGCTGTACGGGTAGTACTTTCTTCTACCATTTTGCCTTTTGGATTTTATATGTCATATCGAATTTTCCTTCTTTTTATCTTTACGCATAGTCTTCCTTTCTACACTCTTCTCCACACCTCTCTTTTTTGTCTTTTCATATCTGTCTCTAGTGCTTCCTTTAGTATTTCTTGCAGAGCTGGTCTCTTGGTCACAAATTCTCTGTGATCTTTTGTCTGAAAATGTTTTAATTTCTCCCTCATTTTTGAAGGACGATTTTGCTGGACATAGAATTCTTGGTTGGCAGTTTTCTCTTTCAGTAATTTAAATATATCATCCCACTGTCTCCTCGCCTCCATGGTTT
The DNA here is from genome assembly GCF_023851605.1 of Tamandua tetradactyla. Classification (NCBI taxonomy): domain Eukaryota; kingdom Metazoa; phylum Chordata; class Mammalia; order Pilosa; family Myrmecophagidae; genus Tamandua; species Tamandua tetradactyla. The sequence continues at coordinate 20,345,977 of NC_135348.1, read as the reverse complement.
CTGCTGAGAAATCTACGCATAGTCTTATCAGGTTTCCCTTGTATGTGATGGATTGCTTTTCTCTTGCTGCTTTCAAGATTCTCTCTTTCTCTTTGACCTCTGACATTTTGAATAGTAAGTGTCTTGGAGTACATCTATTTGGATCTATTCTCTTTAGGGTACACTGCACTTCTTGGATCTGTAATTTTAAGTCTTTCATCAGAGTTGGGAAATTTTCAGTGATAATTTCCTCCATTAGTTTCAGCTCCTGTATCTCATTTGAATTGTTGGTTTGTTCCTTTGACTGGGCCATATCTTCAATTTTCCTGGTGTGATTTGTTATTTTTTGCTGGCAACTAGACATTTAATTACCTTAACTAGTTTATTCTGGAGATTACTTTCACTTCTTTTACCTAGGGTTTTCTTGCTGGGTGAATTTGTTGTCTATCTGTTCTGTGAGATTCAGTTCAGCTTTTTCTGGACCTCTAGCTTTGGTTTTGTTTAACAGAGGATAATTTTTCAGTTCTTGTTTTCTTGTTTCTTGCCCTGCTTGTATGGTGCCTTTTCCCCACACACACACACACCTAGGAGGGTCTACTTAGGTATTATAGACTGCAGCCGGATTTTCCCAGAGCAAACTGGCCTCCTGTCAGTAGGAAAGAGTCACCTGCGTCAGTTTTCCCTGAGGGTGAGACCCAGCAGGTTGAAAGACTTTCCTGTGAAGTCTCTGGACTCTGTTTTTCTTATCCTGCCCTGTATGTGGTGCTTGTCTGCCTGCAGGTCCCATCAGTATAAGATGATGTGGTACCTTTAACTTTGGCAGAGTCTCCCTGTTGTAGGTATCGTGGAGACAGAGAAGAGGTTGTAGGCTAGTTTTAATGGCTTCAAGTTACCAAGCCCTGGGGTCTGAATTCCTTGAGGGAGGGATCCCACCTGAGTTGGGCTTCACTCCTTCCCTGGGGAAGGCACAGGCTCCAGACAAGTCCTCAAACAGGCTTGCTTCTGCCTATGCCTGGGGCAGGTGCAGCCTGAGAAGCCCTGCCGCTGTATCCAAATGCAGTCAAGCCTTTGTAGAAACACAGCCACAAAAACCTCTGTTTCTTTTCTTTCTTTCTTTTTCCATCAACCCAATGAGCAACCTCTGCTTTGACCAGGTTCACCTGAGCTGGGAGCCTATTTTTAGTAGTCAGAATTTGTTAAGTAATGCCACAATTGGTGTTTGGTTGGGCTCAGCCCCTGCTGCTGTTAAAGTCTCTTTCCTTTCCCCTCTGGGAAGCAGCCTGTGGGGGAGGGGTGCCGGCCGCCATGGCTTGGGGAACTCACGGTTCTGGGGAGGCTTGCAGCCAGTCCAGCTGGCCCAGACTGGGGTACTCTGTGTGTCCAGTCACTGATGTGGCCCCAGGAGCTATTCTGTACTGTTTCTGCTTATTTAGCAGTTGTTATGGAGGATGAAATAAAATGCGCACATTGCTAAGCCGCCATCTTGGCCCCTCCTCTCTATGACTATATATTTTTAATCAACTTTATTGAGGGTAATTTACATGCAACAAAATGCTCCCATTTTAAGTGTTCAATTCCATAAGTTCTTAAAAGTGCATATATCCATGTAACCACTACCCTAAGAACCCACATATTTTCTTCCTTCAATAATCCGTTATAAGGCCCCATGAGGCCATAGCTGAGGGTTGAAATAGAGACAGTGAATCACAGGTATCAGGTTCCATGAGTCATTTACATGTATAACTTACCGGTACCTTCTGGGCCAGCTTGGGTCAGGCCTAGTGCGTGGCACTTCCATTTTAAAATGGACTGCCTAATTTTATGGTTCAATAATCAGATAATAGTTCATTTGCTATGGTGCTTAGGTTGTGTGGTTATTTGGAGTCCCAGGATGAAGAACTACTTTGCAAATAAAGATTAATTGGAGCACGGCCCTCCTCCAGAATCCTAGGAGTCTGCTCTAGGACTCACCAGTCCCCATAATCATCTCTACTGTGACACACACCTTCCATTGCTATTGGATATGCTAGATCAGAAGGCCCAAGTGGCAGGCAGCTTACATGGCAGCTTGGGGACCTGCTGCTGAGTTCATTCTTACTCCAGGACCCAAGACTGGTAGCTTATGGATAATCTCACAAATGGGTTAGTATGCATGCCCAAATGTGGTACGTGTTGTTGTCAAAATCCAAAGAGGCCCATCAAGCCTCATGCTTCTTTCTTCATGGTGGATGGTGCAAGGTACTACAAATTCACTCTCTCTTCAGAAGGAATTTCCTAATATACCCCAAACCACTGAACTCCTTGAAACTTCACTAAGCAGCAGGGCTCTGAACTTTCACAGTTATCTTCCACTTTCTAGTATATAACTTTTCTACTTCCTGCTCACCAGGCTCAATTAAAATAATATCATCAATGTAAAGGACTGTAATGGTCTGTAAAATATAATAAAGATAATCCCTTCTCTCTGCTATGCAAATGTAAACTGCTTCTAATTTTGCCCACTGTTTGGGATAGGAAAGAATACATTTTCCAGGTCAATAGTTGCATGCCAGGTTGCAGGGTCTATGGTTTGTTCCAGTAACTGTCCTACATCTAATACCCTAGCTGCAAATGGTATCACCACTTGGATAGGTTCACACTAATCTACTATCATTTTCCAAGGCCCATCAGGCTTTTGCTCTGACCAGACAGAAAGTTTTACATAGATATAGTAGGACTTACTTACCTCTGAATTTCCAAAGGTTTTTATAGCAGTAGTAATTTTTAAAATGCTCCCAGAAATGTTGCTTACCATTTACTACCTTGGTGTATTGACTGGTGTTTAAGTTTGCAAAAGCTGCTAGAATGCAATATACCAGAAATGGAATGGCTTTTATAGAGGGGATTTATTAAGTTACAAATTTACAGTTCTAAGGCCATGAAAATTTTCAAACTAAGGCATCCAGATAAAGATACTTTGACTCCAAAGAAAGGATCGGATGGCATCTGATTTCCTCTGTCATGTGGGAAGGCACATGGCCAGTATCTGCCAGTTCTTCTTAGTTTCTCTAGGGCAATTCTGGATTTCTTCTCTTGGCTTCCCTTGCCTCTCTCCAGGTTCTGGCTTGCTTAGCATCCCATGGAAAGGCACATGGTGACATCTGTTGGGCTCTGTTTCCTGTTTAGCTTCTGTTGGCTCTCCCAGCTCCTGGTGTCTCTAGTTGCTCCTGCATTTCCAAATGTCTGTGTCTAGGCATCTGTTCTGTCAACACTCCCAAACATTTCCAAATGTCTGGATCTGTATCTGAGGTTTCTCCAAAATGTTTCTCCTTTTAAACTACATTAGTAAACTAATTAAGACCCACCTTAAATGAATGGAGTCAGATCTCCATCTAATCAAAAGGTCACATCCATGATTGGGTATGTCATGTCTCCATGGTAAGAACCTAATCAAGAGGTTCCATCATAAATAGGTCTGACCCCACAAGATTGGATCAGGACTGAAAGCACATGGCTTTTCTGGGGCATGTAACAGTTTCAAACCAGTACATGTGGGAAGAGTCCCAGGGGTTCCCCATGAAAGGAAAATTCCTTTCATGATAGTCCATTCAACACAGAAAAAGGAACCAAAATGGGTGCTCTGCCATATACCAAGTATATAAACGCATATGGATATATGTATATGTATTTGTAAATATATATGTATTTGTATTCCCACCATATCTTCTGGGTCTGGAATAATCCACAGGATGGGCCCATAGTCCCACTAGACCCACTGTTAGACGAACTTGGACCAAAACTTCATATAATACCTGACATTGATAAGCCTCTACTTGTTTTTTAACATTTTGTTTTGAAATAATTTCAAAGTTTCAAGAAGGCTGCAAAAATAATAGATATTATATATAAGCTCCACCCAAATACCCATATTTACCAACCATGAGCATTATGCCACATTTGCTATATCATCCTATCTATCTATCCATCCATCCATTCACCTATCTATTTTCTGAACATTTGAGAGTTGGTTGCATACTTCATGCTCCTCTAACACTTAACACTTCACATATTTCCTAAGAACAAGAGCACTCGCTTATGTATCACCTTAAGCACAGTTAAGCCCCTACTTGGACTGGTGAACTATGTTGATGTTTTGAGTCTCTGGTAGACCAGTGTAAAGTCAGAACCGGTATATAATTGTCCCCAGAATGTCTGGGCATTTTCCTTTCCCCAGTGTACAGCCCCCTGGGTAAACAGCTCCAGGTGACTCCATGGAATGCTTGGGAGGAAATTCACTGTCGACACCCATGGCTGCATTGCAGGGTCTTTCCTCAAAAGCACCTGGCCTCCACCTCCTTTAGGGGATTCAGGTCTGTGAACACGATTAGGTTGGGAACATGGTAAGAAGCCATGAATCCTAACAATAGTGTCTAGTTGGGTTTTGCCTAGCAGACCTAGATGTATCCCTTCTATTATACCAGAGAAAACCTGTAGTAGGCTGTCCATTTATTTAATTTCAAAATATCCCTATTACTATTCCATTTGTGTAACTCATTTTGGTAACTGCACCTAAACTTGTCTTTGTCGGTTAAGTATCACCATCTATCCTCCACCTCATCCAGAATCCTATTATCCCACTGTAATCAGAAAAATCCAACTCTGCAGTATTTCCCACTCTCTTCTCCGAATGGCAGAGAAGAACCACCAGAAAGTTGTACCACCCCCCAAGGCTTGTTGAAAAGACTGTCCTCCAGGCACTCCTGGAGGGTACCATTAGGGTGGCAGGACTGCTTGCTAATAACAAGGAATCAAATTAAGATGTTGTCACCAGTTTCTTAGCAATGAATCCCAGAATGCTGCCGTAAGAAGATTACAACTGTGCTGGCCGTCTCACTTCTGTCTTCTAAATATCAGGCAAGTGCATCTTACTGAAGGGACTCAATCAGTATTCAAATCTGAGCTGTAAGCAATCTGGAAAATGTAGTTTCTAGCAGGGTAAATATGAACCTAGCTAAAACTCTTTTACTATGGCAGAAGGAAAGAACAGATTTGAGAAGGAGGAGTAGTCTTCCACACTCAGCTCTCCTCCTCTACTTGTTTCTTCCCATCAGCACGTAAACATGCTCACAGATGGTTGTGGTGGAGGTGGTTTTTTTTCATTTGGGGAGGAAAAAAAATTTTCCCTCATCTCAGATCTATGACCTCCTTTAACCATTCCTATCTCTTATCTTTTATAATTAAATATTCTGAAATAATTATCTTCAAAATGCTTATTTATAAATATAGAAAAAGTCTAAGTTTTTGTATATTGATATACAATGTACTGAAAACTGTAGAATGACTGAAAGCTGATGGCTCTATTTTTCGGGATCAGGTATGTTAGAATATTGCATGCTATCTCCTGCCCCAACCAAAGATGTCCATGTCCTTCCCAGAAAACTACGAATGTTACCTTGCATGGCAAAAGGGATTTTACATATGTGATTAAAGTTAAAGACCCTGAGATGAGGAGATGATTCTGGATTATCTGGGTGACTTTAATCATATGGATCCTTAAAAATGTAAGAATAAAGAAGGGATCAGAGAGAGACATGACATGAAAGGGACTCTACTCACTGTTGCTGGCTTTGAAGGTGTAGTAACCATCAAAGGTGATCCAGTAAGGGGATGACAAGCCAAACAAAGTGGACATCCCTTAGAAGGTGGGAAGAGTCCTCAGCTAACAGCCAAGTTAACAGGGACTTCAGATATGCCACCAACCAAAATGAGCAAGAACACAGACTTTCCCTGAGACCCTCCAGAAATGAACACAGCCCTGCTGACACCTTGATTTTAGCGCTCTGAGATCCACATCAGACTCCTGATCCCCAGAATGAGATAATACACATGTATTATTTATCTAAACCACTACATTTGAGGCCTCAGGTTATAGCAGCAAAAGAAAACTAACACACCAGTGTGACGGTGAAGTTCATGTGTCAACTTGGCAAGGTTACGGTATCCAGTTGTTTGGTCAAGCAAGCACTGGCCTGATTGTTACTGTGAGGATATTTTGCAGACTTAACTCATCAGTAAGTTGACTGCATCCATAGCTGATTACATGTACAACAAGTGAGGAGACTGCCTTCAACAATGAGGGACATCTCATCCAATCCATCGAAGGCTTTAAAAGAGGTGATAATTTCAGCAATCAGAAGGAAGAATTACCATTTCTACTTCAGCCAGCCAGCTTCTCCTGGGGAATTCATTTAAAAACCTTCATTGGCGTTCCCAGTTTGCATCCTGCCCTAAGGAATTTGGACTTGTCTCTCAGTTACATGAGACAACGCTTATAAATAAACATAACATTTACAGATATCTTCTGTCCTTTCTGTTTCTCTAGACAACCCTCACTCATACAAAAAGGCAAGGTACTTTTTCCCTTTATGTTTTCTTCCTTGGGGACACTAATTACAAAACCAGGGTCCCAGAGAATATGGAGAAGGACTTCAAAAAATCTAGCTCCTGGGACAATTGCCTGATTCTTATATCCTGACCAAGAGATGGTTCTAGGGAAAGTGTCAAGCAGCAAGGGATTAAAAAAAAAAAGACAGTGCTCTCCCAAATGAGCAAACTAGAAACCACAAATCATTAGGATTATACTATAGAAGCAAAAACGTCTAGTTCTACCTACCTCTACACAGTAAAAATGTTACATAAATAGAAGCATTGATTTCACTGGCCCAAAACTGGTGAACCTTATTCAGAGATATGCGTATACAGAACATATATTTTACCATGCAAAACCAGATTGTCCCTTGTGGTAGTTTGAAGCTGTATGCAGCCCAGAAAAACATGTACTTAAATCTAATCCATTCCTGTAGGGATAAACCCATTGTAAGTAGGAAGTTTTAATGAGGTTACTGTAGGCAAGGTGTGACCCACCTCATTCAGAATGGGTGTTAATCCTCTTACTGAAAGCCTTTATAAGAGAATGACATTCAGCCAGAAAGAAAGCCACAGAAGCTGAAATCAACGAAACTCAAAAGAGAGCAGATGCCATCACATGCCTTGCCATGTGGCAGAGAAGCTAAGGATTTCCAGCAATTAGTCTTTGGACAGAAAGTATTGCCTTGATTTCGACATTTTTCCAGCTTCAACCATAAGCAATTTAATTCCCATTATTTACATTACTCCCAGGGGTGGAAATCTCCCTGGCAACACAGGACAGAGCTCCCAGAATAAGTCAGAACCCAGCATCAGAGTATCAAGAAAAAAGACATCTTGACCTAAAGGGGAAAGAGAGAAATGAGATAAAATAAAGTTTCAGTGGCTGAGAGATTTCAGAGTCGAGAGGTTATCCTGGAGTTCATTCTTACGCATTATATAGACATCCCTTTTTAGTTCATGGTGTATTGGAGTGGCTGGAGGGAAGCACCTGAAACTGTTGAGCTGTGTCCACATAGCCTTAATTCTAGAAGAGGATTGTATAACGATATAACTTTTACAATGTGACCGTGTGATTGTGAAAATCTTGTGTCTTGATGTTCCTTCTATCCAGGGTATGAACAGATGAGTAAAAATATATGGATAAAAATACATAAATAAATAATACGGGGGATAAAGGGTAAAATAAATTGGAAAGATTGAAATACTAGTGGTCAATGAGCAGGAGGGGTGAGGCGTATGAGATGTATGAGTTTTTTCTCTTTTCTTTTTATTTCTTTTTCTGGAGTGATGCAAATGTTCTAAAAATGATCATGGTGATGAATACACAACTAAGTAATGATATTGTGAGTAACTGTACACTACGTATGGACTGTATGTGTGTCAAGATTTGGCAATAAAAATATATATTTTTTAAATTCCCATTGTTTAAGCTAACCTATTTCATTGCATTAATTTAAGCAGCCTAGGAAACTAAAAACCTCTTTTATCCTACCTATGTAAAACTTTACAGGACATGCACTTATGAGTTTACAGGCAGTTGATAACCCGAAATATATGAGATAAATAGAAGGTACAACCCAACTTCCAGAGACAGCTTCAAAATACATTTGAAGAAGAAAACTATTCTCCTATACTAGGACAATATTCTCCCATGAATTCACTACACCGCATGCAAAGCGGTGTATGCATAGCCTTCTTTCTATGGGAATCAGCATAGTCTAGCATCCAATGTACAAATAAGTGGCATATTAATTTTTTAAATCATCAATGAATTTATTTCAGTATAAAATTATTTTCCATTCTCATTTTTTATAATACACTAAACCTTTTTCCTGACCCGAAACCTTTTTTCCCCAATTTTCTTAATTATCTAGCTTGAAACTGTTACTTATTTAAAGTTATTAAGGTTTTTCATTCCTTTTAGCTTATAACGTGATATTTCAAAAATGTCATTGAAGTTGGTCTAAAAATAAAACATCAGCTGAGATAAGGGGAAAAAAACTCAGCAGATCAAGCTAGTGAAAAGTTCTTCTAGTGAGTAATAATTTATAGAAAAGTTAATTTATTATTTACTATGCAAGTTGTTTGCACCATTCACAGTAGTCACTTCAGTGACAAAAAACAGCATGTACTACTAAGTAGTATCTAGTGGCTTAAGATATTTTGTCATCTTTCTTGTGAGGAAACTAGAGAGCCTTATAGTAATTAATCCAGTAATTCTAGTAAATCGATCCTTTGAAAATGAGGGTAAATGCTCTGTTCATTTAAATATTTATTTCAGTAGTTAAAACAAAGAGCCTTTATAAAGAATCACCAATAAAAAAGTTAAAACACTGGGAGAACAATCAAAACCATTCCTGTCAACCCTAAAGAACACCTAGTGCTCTACCTGAGATTCTACAATGATTCCATGCACTATGATTACTTTCCAGAAACCTACAACCTCCAGATGGGTTCCTAGGCCAGGTAAGTCCTGAATCTAGAGGGCCCAGCCTCTCCAGAACATCAACTAGTTCCATCTCTCTATCCCATTTTATTGAAAGCCCTTTCCAACATGAAAAAGTTAGAATGGGCATAATCCAAACAACCCTCAGGATTGGTAGGAAGATCAAAGGAGAAGGTAGAATAACACAGAAGATAGGATTTAACAATCTTTAACTGTTAAAGATAATGCTGAATCATTATCTTGTTATTTCTTTCAGTCTCCAGTGTCTTGGAGCAGCCAGAAGGAAAAACCTAAAATTGTGAAAAACCCACACCAAACTCTGAAATCTGTTCCATAACTGTTGCGATGTGCTTTGATAGTTAGTGCTCTTTCGTATATATGTTATTTTTCACAATTAAAAAAATATATATTGGGAGTACAATCTGATTCAATAATGTATAAATTAAAAACTGTATACAAGGAAAGCCATCAGGAATTATTGCTAGTCAGGAACTAGAAATGAGAATAGAATCTTAGATGAAACAAGGAGCAAGACCAAAAAGAAAGGTAAGTGGAGGTCAGAAGTAGGAGTAAAACATCTTGGAGGTAATTAAAGCTCTTGAGAATGCTGCACTGAATTCACAGAAGCAGCTTGAGATATTTTAAAATTTTGAGGGAAATACAGGAACAATTGTCAGACACCATATGAAATTCTATCATCAAGTTTTTTGGGCCTAATTACTTAATAAATAGAACTATTAAATATTTATTTGGTCCGGTAACACTGTGGAAAAATCACCGAGATACCAAGGGCATCATGAAATGCGAAAGTTTCCTTTGCCATATGGGTATACAAGGGTTCAAAGGACACGTTCTGCTCGAAATAAAATCAAAAAAGCCTATCAAAAGTGAAAAGGAAAAGCACCTCCAGCTTCCATACTCTTAACCACACATGGTAGTTTTTTCTTTCACTAAATCCTGGCTCTAAAGTTAACCCTTGTGCCCTGTTACTCCAAATTTACTGCAGGATCCCTTTTAAATCAGTGAATCTTCTCCTTACTCAACAAAAACAAACGCAAGTAAAATCATGATTTGTCCATGCTATTTTGGGGACGTTTTCCAAAAAAAGTTAGTGTGAGAAATTCAAATAAACTTAGTTACTACTTTCCTAGTAAAGAAATGAATGTACTCTGTGCTAAGATTCATTCACCAAGTTCAGTAACAGCCCATTTAGAAACGTGACACAAAGATATTCGTATATCTAAATGAGAAACAATCAATCGTTTGCTCTATAGATTTAGCTAAAAACATTAAGCACAAAAAACTCCTTTCATCAGAGGTAATGTCAACTTTTTGAAAGTCAACCTTGTGTTTTTTTAACTCAAGTTCCAAATGCGGAAAGGACGTTTCAGTTTCTAAAATTAAGTTTCTGAATTTGCACCTGCTTCTAAAATTAAGCTATCTCTTGGAAGATCCTTCCAGAAACTACAGAGCAGCCTACCCCAACATTCTAGAATTTGAGAGACAACTAGGCCGGCGTCCCGCATTCCTCTCTGCCTTCTTATTTCAGCTGCCTCCAGAATCCACTTTCAGAGAAAATCGGAGATCTTTTGAGCAGAAAACTGCCTTTTCTCTTCCAGTACAATTCGAAAGGAACTGCCGTTACCACTCAGGCTTTCTTTAAACTGCAATAAGGCTAGTAGAAAATTGTAGCAGCTGCTTCTCAAGTCCTCTCTAACTGTTCCTGACGCTTCTAGAATCTTTCTGAAGTGAGATTGGGTTACCACGGCAGCGCCTCGTACAACTGCCAATCACTTCACGTGCAAGCTCACAGCCCCGCCCCCACCGATGACCAATCAGAAAATGAAATGTGAGCCGGATGGGGCGGGTCTTGCTTGGCACTGACGGCGAATTACCTCCCTCAGACCTCGGCATCGGAAGCGGAAGAGAGCGGAAAGACCGGGTTAGGCCTTGGGTTTTGCCATGGGGGCAGTCCCGTGGAACGAGTAAGGAATCCTGGGTTCCTCACGTTTGAGCCCTCGCTTATTTTCTGTCCGGAAAATCGGGCGAAGAGACACTTCGAAGGAAGAAAGCTCAACCCCCAGAGAAAAGAGCGAAAGGAGGAAGCTCAGTCCCCAAAGAAAAGAGCGAGCGAGCGCAGCCGGACTGTGTGGAGGGTCACTAGAGGCCGGTGCTGGTCGGCATCGCTCTCCTCGAGACCATGGTGCAGGAGGAGCTCAGGGCGATTCCCAGGTGAGGGCAGCGGCTCCATCCGGGAGTTCTGCCGTAGAGGATCAGGGTAGATGCGAGGTGGGGAAGAAAGGATGCTGCCCGCACAGCTTCCTGGTAGCGCTCTGAGTGGCCGCATTTGCGGCACCATCAGAAAGCACAACTGTCCCCGACAAGGCGGCTCGAGCTGCTGGTAAAGTCCAACAGTTCTTTCTCCGTAGTATGCGAATTGACAAAACATCCAGAGCGGAGGACACCTCTTCACAATCTCCTTCGAGCTCTTTTTCCTTACTACGCGGACCAGATTTATGCGAAAACATGCCTTGCACTTGTACTTGGAGGAACTGGAGACAGTGGATTCGACCTTTAGCGGTGGTCATCTATCTAGTGTCCATAGTGGTTGCTGTTCCCCTGTGCGTCTGGGAATTACAGAAACTGGAGGTAAGAGGGTCCTGCACCGTCGGCCTCAAGCTTCTTCCACTGCCCTGCCCATATAAGATGGGGAAAGTCAGCCCTCCTCTATTTCTGCCCGCCCCAGACATGGCATCCTGAAAACCAGCCCCTGTGAATGAGAGCCTAGTTTTAGGACCTAAACCTGTCTGGTTTCTTGCATACTGTTTTATAAGTGTACCACAGATGGACGTAGGACTGGTTCAAGGAAATAGTTGGGGTATATTAAGATAGCTGCTTAGAAGAGCACTGTTGCAAGTATTCACTAATTCCTTGAAAATAAGGTGATTTTGATCCTGAGATCTGATCTGTTCAGATACTGGATTTACAACTGGATCAAATAAACTACCTTCAAAATTATATATTGAATTTTATTAGCTTTTAACTAGCGTTCTGAATCAAAGTATTCTAGTTGGTTCAGCTTTATTTGAAGCATTTGAAATTAGCTCTCAGCCAACAAAGGTTTTGCAAAAAGTTCCTTGTATTTTTTTTTCCCTAGTATATCTTTTGATGTCATATTCTTATTATGACATCAGTAATGTACTGCAAGCAGCCTGGAAGTCCCTAAAATAAGATGTATACTTTTTTAAAAATTGTATAATGAACTTTAAACTTGAAGTTAATTAAAATGAGAAAGTACTTTCACTGAAAAATGCCTATTTAGTAAAAGTGCTGTTTACACCTCCATGGGTCTTATAAGCCCCTTTTTATTGTGGGAATGATTTTTGCGTTGTTAAAAAAAATGTACTTCATGTGTATTTGTGTTTTGTATGTTCACTAAATTCCTTTTTGCTGATTTTCCTTTACTGGCATGGCATAGTTCATGTTGTTCTTTTTAATGGTAATGTAACATTCTACTACATTAAACATTTCCTGTTTGTTAAATACTTAGATTTTTTTTCACATAATTTATCTACCAAAATTCAGCCCTTAACTTTTTTTTATACAAATAGGGTTTTCCCACTTTAGAGCATTTCCTTGGAGTGTGATTTGGAAACTGCTTTCATCGTTAATAATATGTATAATATCTCTTAGTTGTTGGTTTCAACTCTAGTTTAAAGTGTCACTAGCTTTTATAAAAACTAGTCTGAGACAATAAAAAATTTAAAACAACTAGATTTGTTTTGCATGAAAGGTTGTAAAGGTATCCTGCCTTTTTTTTTTTTATTATTCTATTCCAAGAAACACTTTCTTCAACATATATAATAGAAATACTAGTTTAAATACCGGTTTTAATTTTTCTGTACCCCACCATACTGGTAAATACAGTACTTGTGTACCATGTACATCTCATTATTATTTAGCATCTTATATAATGGGCCGTCCCTTTTGAACTGAGATGTCAGTATGACTAAGTAAGCAGTCTTTGACTCCATGGAATTATCCTTATTGTTTGCTTTTTCCCACACCCACACCTAAGTTTTCAGCAGATTAGGTTGATTCTAGTTTCAAAACATATTTAGATTTTAGAAATTAATTTGACCATATCTCATTGTCTCCGCTTATAACACCCTGAGCCAAGCTGTTAACCTGTCTTGACCATTTTCAACACAGCAGCCAAACTAATCCACGTAAAGCATAAGTCTATTCTCTCCCCAGAGCTCTCCAGTCACTCCTAGCCCAGCATAATCTGACACTATCCCCACCACCCCTCTCCTCTGAATTTCTCTCCTCAGTTCCTGGGTTTCTACCACATGGGCTTAGCTCACATGCCAGGCATGCTCCCCCATTTCATGGCCTTTGTACTAAATGTGCCTTCTTCATGGAATCCTCTTTCCCAGATAGTATTCTCATTCCTTTACCTCCTTCAGGTATTTACTAAAATGTCACCTAAGTCATTTAAAATTGTAAGCTTCCCCTTCCCAACACCTTATTTTTAATATTTCTTATTAGCCCTTGTGACCATCTCATATAATATATAGTTTACTTATTTTCTCTCTCTCCTTTGCCTCAAGTGTCTGATACTTGAATTAATAAATTCGTATTTTATTTAGGAATGCCTACAGTGTTCAGTGATGGTAATTAAATGTACAAATTTTTTAAAATTACTTAATATTTTAGTTCCAGGAATAATCAGGCTTTGTATTGTATGGTCAATGATATAAACATGGCACTTAACTTCATGGAACTTAGTGGTGGAGACAAACACAACCGTTAACAGAAACAAATTAATAAAATAAAATTGTGTAAAATGCTATGGAGGAAACTAAAGCAGGTCAGAGAAATTAATAGAGGCAGGATGATCTTTCTGCACAACTTCAAAAATCTATTCTAGCTATAGGTATGTCAAATATGCAGCTGAATACGCAAATCTAGAGCTCAGGTTTGAACTGCAGATGTAAATATGGGAGTTGTCAGAACATACATGGTGTTAGAAAGACATGAGAATGCTTGAAATTATAAAGGGTGTGAAGAAAAAGCCTTGAACCTACTACTGAACATTTAGAGGTGAAGTGGAGGAATAAGAGCTTAGAAACATGAAGCACCTGCGAATGGGAGAATGGGGAGAGTGGAATGCCAAAACGTTATGAATGAACGTGAGGCCAGGTCCCCTTAGAGAACAACCCTGCCACATTGCCAAAAAGTTATTCTGTAATTCTTTCCAGGGGAGTGTTTTTAAGGACAAAATAATGAACATTGCCCATTGGTGCTGAGAGGGCCATTGGTTTTTCACAAGACAAAGGTCACAGGCAAGAAAAAAAGGTCACTGGTGATCTTAGTAAAGGTTTCAGTGGTGTTGTAAGGGCTGGATCATTGGAGTTGTTTAAAGAATATCAGTGAGGTGAAGAAATGAAATCTGGTTTGGTTATGCAGGCAGATTTGTGGGGTTTTTGTTTGTTTGTTTTGAGGAATTTGGGCCCTGAAGGGAAACAGAATGAATGACTTAACAGGTGGAGTGAATTGTACAATTAAAAGAAGACTTTTTTTTTCTCATTTTATTTTATTTCGTTTTTAGGGTTAGAGACACTAATTTAAGAATGTCCCTAAAATTGAGGTATAATCTTAATCCTTTTTAAAGCACTACAGTATAGGAATTAACCTCTTTTTATAGACATGAAAACTGAGCCCGAGAGATGTTAAGTGACTAAGTGACATTGTGCGAAATGCTCTACGTATACTATCCTTATTCTCTTCATCATAATTCGCTAAATAAGTTTCTCTTATCTAAAATGCTTACCACCATGCCCAGCACATAGCAGGTGCTCAATAAATCCTGTATACTGTTATTATTATTAAAATATCAGCATATTGCATTGGAGCAGCAATTCTTTTTTTTAACATTTTTTTGTGTGAAAAATATCATATATACAAAAAAGCAATAAATTTCTAAGTACAGTTTAACAAGTAATTATTATATGACACATTTTAAAGTTTGGTATTGGTTACAGTTCCATGATTTTTCATTTTTAATTCTAGCTGTTCCATGACACTGAAGGCCCAAAGAATTATCAATATATTGATTTAGCTGTCATATTCATTTGTTAAATCCTATCTTCTCTATTATACTCTTCCTTCTCTTTTTTTTCTTTTTTGTAAAAAAATAACATGTACGAAAAAGCAATCAGTTTCAAAGTACATTGCAACAATTAGTTGTAGAACAGATTTCAAAGTTTGATATGGGTTACAATTCTACAATTTTAGGTTTTTATTTCTAGCTGCTTTAAGATACTGGAGACTAAAAGAAATACCAATATACTGATTCAGCTCTCATACTCATTTGTTAAACTGGACCTTCTCTATGTAACTCCACCATCACCTTTGATCTTTCTCTTACTCTTTAGGGGTATTTGTTAATGATACCTCTTTTAGTCTCCAGTGTTTCTATAACTAATTGTGGTGCTGTGCTTTGAAATTCATAGCTTTTTTGTATGTATGTTATTTTTCACAAAAAAAAAAGAGGAGAAAAAGTCGATTGTGAGTATAAAGTATTTAAGCCCTCTAGCTTCCTATATTCTGGGGCAGCTAGAAGGAGAAATCTGAGAGGATCATATGGTATAGTCCATGACAAACTCTGGGATCTGTCCTGTAACCACTTATTGAAGAGTGCTTTGAAAACTATTGCTTTTTTATTTTTTTGCTTTGTATATATGTTATACTATACAATAAGAAAGTTTTAAAAGCTTAAAAAAATAACCCTTATCTGATACATGGTTTGCAACTATTTTCTCTCATTCTGTAGGTTGTCTTTGCACTTTCTTGATGATGTCCTTTGAGTCACAAAAGTTTTTAATTACAATGAAGTCTAATTTATCATTTTTGTTTTTGTTGTTGTTTGTGCTTTTGGTGTTATATGTAAGAAATCATTGTCAAATCCCAGGTCGTGAAGATATCTCCCTGTCTTTCTTTTATGAGTTAATGGTTTTAGCTCCTATATTTAGGTCCTTGATCCATTTTGAGTCAGATTTTGTGTTTATATGAGGTAGGGGTCTAACTTTATCCTCTGAGCGTGTGAATAACCATTTTTTTCCAGGACCATTTGTTAAAGAGGCTGTTCTTTCTCCATTGTATGTATTTAGTAAGCTTGTTGAAAATCAATTGGCCATAGAAATGTAGGCCTACTTCCGAACTTTCAGTTCTATTCTATTGGTCCTTCTATTGTGTTTGTCCTTCTGCCAGTACACACTGTTTTGATTATTATAGCTTTGTGTTAAGTTTTGAAATTGGGAAGTATGTGTGCGCCAACTGGGCTCTTCTTTTTTCAAAATTGTTTTGGCTCTTCAGGTTTGCAGTTCTGTATGAATTTAAAGATTACCTCTTCTCTTTCTGCAAAAACAGGCTGCTGAGATGTTTTTGATAGGGCATTATATCTATAAATTGCTTTGAGTAGTTATTGACATCTTCCGTGAACACGGGACATCTTGCCAATTATTTAGGCTTTCTTTAATTTCTTTGAGCAGTGTTTTGTAGTTTTCAGTGTTCATGTCTTTCACATCTTAGGTCAAATTTACTCCTAGATATTTTTTAAGATACTACTGTAAATGGAGTTGTTTTCTTAATCCTCTGTATTTCTAGCAGGTAGAAACACAGTTGATTTTTGCATGTTGATCTTATACCCTGCCACTTTACTCAATTCATGTATTAGCTCTAGCTTTTCTGTGGATTCCTTTGGATTTTCTGTATTTGAGATCATGTCATCTGCAAATACAAATAGTTTTACCTCTTTCTTTCTAATATGGATTCCTTTCATTTGTTTTTCTTAATTATAGTATATAATTTTTGTTCCATTTATTTATGGACTGCACATGCAAAACACTTTACTTTTTTATTTATTATGGTAATATATATAATAGAAAGTCTCCCATTTTAAGCATTTTTAAGTTTACAATTCAGTGGCATGAGTTATACTCACAAATTAAAGCTTTTCATTACCCCAAACAGAAAACGCTATGCTCATTAAGCAATAACCGTCCCTCTCTCCCTTTCCCGTGGTAGCCTCTAATCTACTTTCCATCTCTACAAATTTTGCTCACTCTAGATATCTTAAGTGAAGTCACACAATATTTGTTTTTTTGTGTCTGGCTTATTTTCAGTTAGTGTGTTCTATTTTGTTTTGGTTTTGGAGGTTAGGTTTGTTCGGTCATTTTGAATGTATTTAGACACATATTCTCTTTTGATGTTATATTATCATCCCAAATTCTTGAGGCTTTAATCCTTCTGTTCATCTGATGACTCTTGCTCATGGTGGATTGTTTTATCCTGTGATTTGTGATTAGCAGACAGACAGAAAACTGAAATACATTTTTCAGAAGGACAAATAAAGGGTTGAATATACATCATCTCATCATGTTTCTGCTTTCTTTTACAGAACAACTCTAGCTGTAATTTAGCGTCCATTTCTATAGAACCACTTTTAGGCCATTTCTTTCCTGATTCTAAATGATATTGAGACCAGACTGTTATAGAAGTAAACGTTTTCCCTCATACGCTGGTTTGTTTTTTGTTTTTGTTTTTGTTTTTCAAAATACAGCTCAACTACGTCATTTTAATGAATTTCAGTAATCAGTAAGCAACTTGATGAATACAAATGCAGTAACACACTAACAATTTTTAAGACACTTAACACTTAATATATATTTAAGTAACATACCAATTAATAGCTAGACCAAACCCACCAATTAACAATTAAACAGACATTAAACACTTACTGTAACTAAATAACATGCCAGTTAACAGTTAATTAATCAGGTACACTTAATTTATTAAATGCCAATTAATTGTTGTCTGACTTATTTTCCAGGAGTATGCTTCAACAAACAAACTCAGGGCATGGTCTTAAACCCTGTACAGACAAACAGTTCAGGACCTTGAAGCCCACACAGAATGATAACCCAAAAACAAAAATGTGGAGAGGTCAGACCAAGGGAGGTCATTTTGACAGTGGGACTCAGCATCCCAAGCCCAGGTCCCAGAGAGACTCAAACCACCATGCTAATTTCTCCATCCACTTTTACCTTGATGATCCACTCATCCAATAAGATGTCTAGACTTTGGAACTTCAGAACTAGAAATAATTTTTTCTTTGTTGCTTTTTTTTTCCCGTACTACATGTCCTTTTCTTTTTCTTTTTCCTTTTTTTTTTTTTTTTTGCTGATGTTTATTATATATTCACATACCATGTAGTCATCTAAGGTGTCACAATGTTACTATATAGCTGTGCATTTATCACTACAACCAAATTTTTTTGTGAAAAATAACATATATTGAAAAAAGCAATAAACTTCAAAGCACATCACAACAGTTAGTTGTAGAACAGGTTTCAGAGTTTGATATGGGTTACAATTCCGTAACTTTAGGTTTTTACTTGACCTGCTCTAAGATACTGGAGGCTAAAAGAAATATCTATAATGTTCAGCAGTCGTACTCATTTGTTAAATCCTACCTTTTCTGTATAACTCCACTATCACCTTTGATCTTTCTCCCACTCTTTAGGGATATTTGGGTTATGCCCGTTCTAACTTTTTCATGTTTGAAGGGGTTGTCGATAATATGGGATGGTGGATGGAACTAGTTGGTGTTTTGGAAAGGCTGGGCCCTCTGCAGTTCAGGGCTTATTTGGTCCAGAGACCCATCTAGAGGTTGTAGGTTTCTGGAAAGTTACCCTGGTGCATAGAACCTTTGTAGAATCTTATATAATGCCCTAGGTGTTCTTTAGAATTGACATGAATGGTTTTGGTTGGGGTTTGGCATTGTAACAATGTCTAACTGAAGCTTGCATAAGAGTAACCTCCAGAGTAGTCTCTCGACTCTATTTGAACTCTCTCAGCCACTGATACCTTATTTGTTTGCCACTTCTTTTTCCCCTTTTCATCAGGATAGCATTGTTGATCCCACAGTACCAGAGCCAGGCTCATCCCTAGGAGTCATCTCCCATGCCACTAGGGAGACTTTCACCCCTGGATGTCATGTCCCATGTAGAGGGGAGGGCAATGATTTCACTTGAGAATTAGGCTTAGAGAGAGTAAGACCACATCTGAGCAACAAAAGAGGTCTTCTGTAAGTAGCTCTTAGGCATACCTATAGGTAAGCTAAGCTTCTCCACTACATATATAAGCTACACAAGAGTAAGCCTCAATATCAAGGGCTTTACGTATTGATTTGGGTGCCCCTAATGTTTGGCACTGTATCAGGGGTTTCTCCAATGGCAAAGTTTGATAGTTCCATATTTTTTCTCCCATCCCTCAAGGGACTTTGCTAATACTTTTTGATTATCTGGTTAATGTACTCTGGAATCTATCAAGACATTACATTAATTTATATAGGATTAAAGGCTCTCATTCTTATTCTGGGTTCTCTGTGTTTCGATTGTTCAGATGATGTATCCTGACAGCTTGAGTTAGATTGAATATCAGAAAATTTAGGTTCTGGACAAGATACACCTTTCTTCACTTGGCCTCAAAGAGCAGATGAAGTTCTAAAATAGAGACAATGTCTTCCTTACCCTGTTTTCTGAATTACCTTAATCCCGACCTGATCAGCTTCTTTCTTATCTCTAAATACCAGGCTATACACATATAAAACAGCCTCTCAAAATCCAGAAATAACAATTATCACTCCAGATTAAATGTGACCACTATAAGAGCTTACAGTCTAGGCCCCTGTTTTCTGGTAAGTATTTTCTAAATGAGACCATACAATATTTGCTCTTTTGTTTCTGGCTTACTTTGCCTCACCAAATGTCCCACAGGTTCATTCATGTTGTTGCATGCCTCACAACTTCATTCCTTTTTGTAGCAGCACAATATTCAACCATATGTATACACCATTGGTTCGTCAGTCTACTTAGTGCATCCTTCAGCCACCTCCATTCGTTGGGCATCATGTATAATGTCCATCATCGGCAGTCCATCAACACCATCAATTTTAGATAATTTCATTGTTCCCAAGAGAAACATAACCAATAAATACACCTTCACCAAATAGAAAATTCAAACCTTCCCTTAACTCTGTCCCTCCCCCCATTATTTACCCCTGGTGTTGCTGTGTTAATGTTGATCTTTTTTCTGTTAAAAATTGCCCAGAGCATACAGTAGCAGTTTTCTCCCTATACCCTGAACTTATTCTTTGTACAAGATTCATACCTATGCAGTAGTTCATGCAAGAAACTATTTATATTTGCACTGTTAATTGATGGGACACATGGGTCTACACAACCCCTTTCAATCATGTTCACCTTCAATATGGTAATGTAACTTAGAGACCCACTAGTAAACCACCTTCACTTTTAGCTCTTCCCTTACATTTAAGTTCAACCTTATTAGCTAACCGTTGACCCATCTATAGCTTCCATGTATCTCTAGGTTCCCTATATTCTATAATATAAGCCTCTGATTTCACCTTTCTCCTAGTCAGAAAGGTGGAATCATATATTATCTATCCTTTTGTTTCAGGCTTATGTCACTCAACATTATATCCTGAAAGCTTATCCATTTTGTTATGTGCTTCAGGATGTCATTTCATCTTATTGCTGCATGATATTCCATCATATATATATATACACCACATTTTGTTAATTCACTCTTCTGTTGATGGGCACCTGGACTGTTTCCATCTCTTGGCAATTGTGAATAATGCTACTATGAACATCAGTGTGCAAATGTCTGTGTCACTGCTTTCAACTCTTCTGGGTGTATACCTAATAATGGTATTGCCTGATCATAGGGCAACTCGATATTTAGTTTTCTGAGGAAGCACCAGACTGACTTCCATAGTTGCTGTACCATTTATACATCCCCATCAGCAGTGCATAAGTGTCCCAATTTCATCACATCCTCTCAAATTTGTAGTTTTCTGTTTAATTGCAGCCATTCTTATAGGTGTATAGGTGGTATCTTGTAGTCTTGATCTTCATTTCCCTTATAGCTAATGAAAATGAGCATCTCTTCATGTGCTTTTTAGCCATCTATATTTGCTCTTTAGAAGAATGCCTATTCATGTCTTTAGCCCATTTTATAATTGGGTTGTTTGTTCTTTTGTTGTTGTATGTATACAGGATCTCAAACCTTTATCTGATGTGTGATTTCCAAATACTTTCTCCCATTGAGTTGGCTGCCTCTTCAGCTTTTTGACAAAGTCTTTTGAGGCACAAAAGTATTTAATTTTGAAGGATTCCCATTTATCTATTTTGTCTTCTGTTGCTTGTGCTCTGGGTGTAAAGTTTAGGAAGCTACCTCCTAGTACTAGGTCTTCAAGATCGTTCCTTACATTTTCTTCTAGGAGCTTTATGGTACATAAATAAGCTGTATTTAGTTTTTGATCCAAGTTGAGTGAATTTTTGTATAGGGTGTAAGATAGGGGTCCTCTTTCATTCTTTTGGCTATTGATATCCAGTTCTCCCATGCCCATTTATTGAAAAGACTATTTTGGCACAGTTCAGTGGATATGGAGGCTTGTCTTTGATGCTTTTCAAAGTGCCAAGAGAGTCTGGAGTGCCAGCAGAACAGAGAAAACCCAATTGCCAAGCCACTAAAGAAGGTCTAGGGGCTGCAGAAGGCTCAGTTATCACATTTACCTGTCTCAACAGGGCTCCAGAACCTCTAGCAGTTGGCCTCCTTCCTTCTTAGGACCTTTCATCCCATCTAGGTCATCAAATTTTTACTAGCATAAGGCAGTAAGTTCTCTGGCCAGCATGCTCAAATGACTAATTCTTGAGACACCAGGGTTTCTAAGAGAGTTTATTGCTAGGCAAGTCACCTATACCTCATTCTACCATTTTCTTACACACATACTCTGCATGAACTTTATAATTAGATCACCTCTAATTATAACATCCAGGGCCCTATGCTTTTTATTCTAAACCCTACCCATCTTTTTCGCTAATGAAACTATCAGAATCACTGTAGTTTGGAGAAAGATTTTGGGCCTATAGGATATCTCCTCTCCTACTGTGCACCTAGTAATAAACTTTTTATCTCTTTGAAACCCCATTGTCTTGGGAATTGGTTATTGAGTGTGTCGAATACATGGCAATTGTCTGGTAATATCATGATATAGTAATCATAATCATTCCCTAAATCCTGATTTCTTGGTTACAGTTCTCCCTTTCCTAGGTACAGCCCTACAAGGGTGTCCTGGCTTTTCATTTCTGAATTTTTAATTACTGGGACTCAAGGCCTTCTGTTCTGTTCTTTTAAACTCAGGACCCTAGGTTACTATGACTAATAATTTCCCAGGCAGCCACAACATTAACTCACATTCTCTGGTTTTTAGTTTCTTCTGGGATCTAGAGCTTAACCACCACCATCATCCCCTTCATTTTTCTTATTGACTTAATTGTGCTTTCAAAAATAGTTTGATCACATTTTTAGTAAGTGTTAACATTTTAGCCTGCTCTTTTATCAGAACCAGGAGTATTCCTAGCTAGTCTATAACAGTGATTTTTCTAGATGTGCTGGTTAAAGCAAGGGTAGAAGTCATATAGTATCCCTAGAAAGTCCCTTTCTTTATCTGTTATGCCAAATTTAGCCACTGATACTTCACTGAAGAGCCTTATTTGATAACCACTAGTCTATTGGAGGGGTCAACAGAATACAATGTACAGTTTTTGTGAATAAAGTTTTAATACAGCTACACTCATTCATTCATATATTCCCTGTAGTTGCCTTTCATGCTGTGAGGGCAGATTACATGGATATCATGTGGCTCACCAAATCAAAATATTTACTGTCTGGCCCTTTATTTAAAAAATTGCCAATCCCTGGTCTGTTAGATCCTTCTGAAAATTAAAAAAAAAAGCATTACAGTTTTTACCATGAATTTTGCCTCTTCTTAACTTAATATAAAATTCGAAGAAAATTTAGATAGATTTTTAACTTTCTAAGCATAAAAGCAAAGGAATAAACCATTAAAATTTTAAAAATTTGACTTGCAGAAAATTTTAAAACTTTTGTGCATCCCAGAATACCATAATCAAATATAAAAGGCAAATGACAAACTGCGGGGCAGGGAAGAATGAAGCGATGTGAATATTTTTAATGCATGTAAAGAGCATTTACAAAAGGCCCTCTGAGAAAAACTGCTCAGCCCCATGAGGAAAATTGACCTCCCCCCTTCCAAAATAGCATGAATAAGGTATGTATTAAAGAAGAAATATAAGTAGCCATTAATTATGTGGAAAATGTTCAACCTTATTAGTGATCAAGGAAATGAAAATTTCAGAAATAAAAATATTTTATTTAGATCTTTAATTTTAATAGTGGAGAATATATATGAATATGGGTTTTTTTGTTTGTTTCTTAAGGTTGGAATACACACCAAGGCTTGGTTTATTGCTGGCATTTTTTTGCTGTTGACTATACCTATATCTCTCTGGGTGATACTGCAGCACTTAGTGCATTATACACAACCTGAACTACAAAAACCAATAATAAGGTAAATCTTAATATATTTTCACTCTATTAGTGTTGTGTTGGCTTTTTTAAATTGTAAAATGTTTTAAATTTATTTTTGTTTTTCAAATAGGATTCTTTGGATGGTACCCATATACAGTTTAGACAGTGTAAGTATGTTTCATTTTATCTCCTTAACTAAGAACATGTTAGATGATACTAACTATACTTACAGAATGCTTAAGGTAATGAAAGTATTTGGCAATAAAGAGATTACTAAGAAAAATTAAAAAGTCATCATCCACTGATAATGAATAAAAAACAAAACTGTTTTTTCCCTATTCTTTTTAAAAAAAATTTGTACTGATAAAACTTAACATACAAACATTTCACACTTAGAGTACAATCAGTGAATCACAATATCACCACATAGTTGTGTGTACATCACTGTGATCATTTTTTTGAACATTTGCATCACTCTGAAAAAAGAAAAACTCATATCCCATACCCCTTACCCCTCCCTCTCATTGACCACTAGTATTTCCATCTACCCAATTTATTTAACCTTTATTCCCCCTATTATTTGTTTATTTTTTTATCCATATTTTTTACTATCTGTCCATAACCTAGATAAAAGAAGCACCAGACACAAGGTTTTCACAATCACATCATCACATTGTAAAAGGTATGTCATTATACAATCATCTTCAAGAAACAAGGCTACTGGAACACAGTTCTACAGTTTCATGTACTTCTCTCTAGCCACTCCAATACACCATAAACTAAAAAGGGATATCTATATAATGCGTAAGATTAACATCCAGGATAACCTCTCGACTCTGAAATCTCTCAGCCACTGACACTTTATTTTGGGTCATTTCTCTTTTCCCTCTTTTGGTCAAGAAGATTTTCTCAGTCCCTTGACGCCAGGTCCTGGCTCATCCCAGGATTGCTGTCCCATGTTGCCAGGGAGATTTACACCCCTGGGAGTCATGTCCCACATAGAGGGAAGGCAGTAAGTTCACTTCCTATGTCGGCACAGAGAGAAAGGCAACATCTGAGCAACAAAACAGGTTCTCTGGGGGTGACTCTTAGGCCTAATTTTAAGGAGGCTTAACCTATCCTTTGAAGGAATAAGTTCCATAGGGACAAATCCCAAGATCAAAGGCTCGGTCTGTTGATTTGGTTGTCCCCACTGCTTGCGAGAATATCAGAAATTCTCCAAATGGGGAAGTTGAACATCCTCTCTACCCAATCCCCCATGGGGACTATGCAAATACTTCTTTATTCACTGTCCAAATCACTCTGGGATTTATCAGGGTATCACACTAACCTGGACAAACCAACAAAATCTCATGCTGGGAGTCTGATCCAAGATGGTGGCTTAGCGAGGTGTGGGATTTAGTTCTTCCTCCAGAGCAGCTAGTAAATAGCCAGGAACAGTACATAGCAACTGCTGGGGCTATGTCAGTGACCATACACACAGTGTACCCCAGTCTGGACCAGCTGGACTGGCTGCAAGTCCCCCCAGAACCATGAGTTCCCCAAGCCGCGGCAGCCGGCACCCCTCCCCCACAGGCTGCTACCCAGAAGGGTAAGGAAAGAGGTTTTACTAGCAGCAGGGGTTGAGCACAACCAATTGCCAATTGTGGAATTGATTAACAAATTCTGACTACTAAAAATAGGCCCCCAGCTCAGCTAAACCTCCAGTAAAAGTGGAGGTTGCTGGTTTTTGCCCTGGCGCAGAGGGGTCACGGCTGACGGAAAAAGAAAAAACAACAGGTTTTTTTGGATCTGAAAAGGTCTGTGCCCTGCAGGAAAAGAGGGGGTACATAGGACCTGGAGATACACAGAGCAGCGTACCAATTTAAGCTCTTGATTGGCAAACTCGAGGAATGGGGTCCTGCTCTGAAAAGGATTTTTCTTTTTCTCTTTTGTGGCTATGTTTCTACGGATTGATTACTCTTTGTATACAGCTGCAGGGCTTCTCGGGCTCCACTGCCTCTTTGTATACAGCTGCAGGGCTTCTCGGGCTCCACTGCCCCAGGCATAGAAAGAAACAGGCTTGTTTGAGAGCTTCTCTGGAGCCTGGGCCTTCCCCAGGAGAGGGGTAGGGTCCAGCTCAGGTGGAATCACTCCCTCAAGGAATTCAGACCCCAGGGTCTGGAAAAGGGAAGCGATTAAAGTCAGCCTACAACCTCTCCTCTGTCTCCACCACACCCCAGCAGGGAGAGTCTGCTGAAGTGAAAGGTACTGCATCACCTTATGCTGGTGGGACCCATAGGCAGAGAAGTACCACATACTGGGCAGGATAGGAAAAACGCAGAGTCCAAAGACTTCATAGGAAAGCCTTTTAATCTACTGGGTCTCACCCTCAGGGAAAACTGATGCAGATGACTCTTTCCTCCTGATAGGTGACCAGTTTGGTCTGGGAAAATCTGAGTGGGGTCTATACTACCTAAGTAGACCCTCCTAAGGGGTAGGGGAAAGGTACCATACAGGCAAGAAACAAAAAAACAAGAACTGAAAATTCTGATCTATTAAACAAAACCTAAGCTAGAGGACTAGAATAAGCTGAACTGAATGTCAAAGAACATAAACAACAAAGTCATCCAGCAAGAAAATCCTAGGAAAAAAAAAGTGAAAGCAATATCCAGAATAAACTAATTAAGGTAATTAAATATCTAGACGCCAGCAAAAAATAACAAATCACACCAGGAAAATTGAAGATATGGCCCAGTCAAAGGAATAAATCAACAATTCAAATGAGATATACGAGTTGAAACAATTAATTCAGAATGTTCAAACGGACATGGAAAATCTCACCAAAAATCAAATCAATGAATTGAAGGAAGATATAAAAAAGGCAAGGAATGAACAAAAAGAAGAGATGGAAAGTCTGAAAAAACAAATCACAGAACTTATGGGAATGAAAGACACAGTAGAAGAGATGAAAAAAACAATGGAAACCTACAATGTCAGATTTCAAGAGGCAGAAGACAGCATTAGTGAACCGGAGGATGGGACATCTGAAATCCAACAAGCAAAAGAAAATATAGGGAAAAGAATGGAAAAATATGAGCAGGGACTCAGGGAATTGAATGACAACATGAAGTGCACGAATATACATGTGGTGGGTGTCCCAGAAGGAGAAGAGAAGGAAAAAGGAGGAGAAAAACTAATGGAGGAAATTATCACTGAAAATTTCCCAACTCTGATGAAAGACTTAAAATTACAGATCCAAGAAGTGCAGCCTACCCCAAAGAGAGCAGATCCAAATAGGCATACTCCAAGACACTTACTAATCAGAATGTCAGATGTCAAAGAGAAAGAGAGAATCTTGAAAGCAGCAAGAGAAAAACAATTCATCACATACAAGGGAAGCCCAATAAGACTATGCGTAGATTTCTCAACAGAAACCATGAAGGCAAGAAGGCAGTGGGATGATATATTTAAGATACTGAACCAGAAAAACTGCCAACCAAGAATTCTATATCCAGCAAAACTGTCCTTGGAATATACGGGGGAAATTAAAACATTTGCAGGCAAAAATTAACTGAGAGAATTTGTGACCAAGAGACCGGCTCTGCAAGAAATACTGAAGGGAGCACTAGAGATAGATAAGAAAAGACAGGAGAGAGATGTGTGGAGAAGAGTACAGAAATGAAGATTATCAGTAAAGGTAAAAAGAAGAAAAATGAGATATGACATATAAAATCCAAAAGGCCAAATGGTAGAAGAAAGTACTGCCTGTACAGTAATAACACTAAATGTTAATGGATTGGGAACTCCCCAATCAAAAGACATAGACTGGCAGAATGGATTTAAAAACAGGACCCATCTATATGCTGTATACAGGAAACGCTTGTTAGACCCAAAGATAAACATAGGTTGGGAAAAGATATTCCATGCAAATAACAATCAGAAAAGAGCAAGAGTAGCTATACTAATATCTAACAATTTAGACTTCAAATGTAAAACAGTTAAAAGAGATAAAGAAGGACACTATGTATTAATAAAAGGAACAATTTAACAAGAAGACATAACAATCATAAATATTTATGCACCAAGCCAGAATGCTCCAAAATACACAAGGCAAACACTGAAAAGAGAAATAGACACATCTACCATAATAGTTGGAGACTTCAATTCCCCACTGTCATCAATGGACAGAACATCTAAGAGGATCAATAAAGAAATAGAATTTGAATAATACAATAAATGAGCTAGACTTAACAGACATATATAGAACATTACACCCCACAACAGCAGGATACGCCTTTTTCCCAAGTGCTTAAGGATCATTCTCAAGGATAGACCATATGCTGAGTCACAAAGCAAGTCTCAATAAATTTAAAAAGATCGAAATCATACAAAATACTTTCTCAGATCATAAAGGAATGAAGCTGGAAATCAATAATAGGCAGAGTGCCAGAAAATTCACAAATGTGGAGGCTCAACAACACAATCTTAAACAACCAGTGAGTCAAGGAAGAAATTACAAGAGAAATCAGTAAATATCTCGAGGCAAATGAAATGAAAACACAACATATCAAAACTTATGAAATGCAGCAAAGGCAGTGCTAAGAGGGAAATTTATTGCTCTAAATGCCTATATCAAAAAAGAAGAAAGGGCAAAATATCAGGAATTAACTGTTCACTTGGAAGAACTAGAGAAAGAACAGCAAACTAACCCCAAAGCAAGCAAAAGGAAAGAAATAACAAAGATTAGAGCAGAAATAAATGAAATTGAGAAAATAATAAAAACAGAAGCTGGTTCTATGAGAAAATCAATAAGATTGATGGGCCCTTAGCAAGATTGACAAAAAGAAGGGAGAGGATGCAAATAAATAAGATCAGAAATGGAAGAGGAGACATAACCACTGACCCCACAGAAATAAAGGAAGTAATGAGAAGATACTATAAACAACTTTATGCTAATAAATACAACAATGTAGATGAAATGGACAACTTCCTAGAAAGGCATGAACAACCAGCATTCACTCGAGAAGAAATAGGCAACCTCAACAAACCAATCACAAGTAAAGAAATTGATCAGTCATTAAGACGCTCCCCAAAAAGAAAAACCCAGGACCAGATGGCTTCACATGTGAATTCTACAAATATTCAAGAAAGAATTAGTACCAATCCTGCTCAAATTCTTCAAAAAAATTGAAGAGATGGGAAAGCTACCTAACTCATTCTAAGAAGCCAACATCACCCTCATACCAAAGCCAGAAAAAGATATTACAAGAAAAGAAAACTACAGACCAATCTCTCTAATGAATATAGATGCCAAAATACTCAACAAAATTCTTGCAAATTAAATCCAGCAGCACCTTAAAAAAATTATACACCATGACCAAGTAGGGTTCATCCCAGGTATGCAAGGATGGTTCAACATAAGAGAATCAACTATTGTAATACACCATATCAACAAATCAAAGCAGAAAAACCATATGATCATCTCGATTGAAGCAGAAAAGGCATTTGACAAAATTTAACATCCTTTCCTGTTGAAAACACTTCAAAGGATAGGAGTAGAAGGGAATTTCCTCAACATGAAAAAGGGAATATATGAAAGACCCACAGCTAACATCATCCTCAATGGGGAAAAACTGAAAACTTTCCCCCTAAGATCAGGAACAAGGCAAGGATGTCCACTGTCACCATTGTTATTCAACATTGTGTTGGAAGTTCTAGCCAGAGCAATTAGACAAGAAAAAGAAATACAAGGCATCAAAATTGGAAAGGAAAAAATAAAACTCTCACTGTTTGCAGATGATATGATACTGCATGTCGAAAACTTTGAAAAATCCACAGCAAAACTGCTAGAGCTAATAAATGAGTACAGCAAAGTGGTGGGTTGCAAGATTAACACTCAAAATCTGTAGTGTTTCTATACACTAGTAATGAACAATCTGAGGGGGAAATCAAGAAAAATTTCCATTTACAATTGCAACCAAAAGAATAAAATATTTAGGAATAAACTTAACTAAAGAAACAAAAGACCTGTACAAAGAAAACTACAAGGAATTGTCAAAAGAAATCACAGAAGACCTAAATAAATGAAAGGGTATACCGTGTTCATGGATTGGAAGACTAAATATAATTAAGATGTCAGTTCTACCTAAATTGATTTACAGATTCAATGCAATACCAATTAAAATCCCAACAACTTACTTTTCAGAAACAGAAAAACCAATAACCAAATTTATCTGAGGGGCAGGGTGCCCCGAATAGCTAAAAATATCCTGGGAAAGAAAATTGAAGTTGGAGGTCTCATGCTGCCTGACTTTTAGGCATATTATGAAGCTACAATGGTCAAAACAGCATGGTACTGGCATAAAGATAGATATACTAACCAATGGAATCAAATAGAGTGTTCAGATATAGACCCTCTCATCTATGGACAATTGATCTTTGATAAGGCAGTCAAACCAACTCACCTGGGACAGAACAGTCTCTTCAATAAATGGTGCCTAGAGAACTGGATATCCACATGCAAAAGAATAAAAGAGGATCCATATCTCACAGCCTATACAAAAATAAACTCAAAATGGATCAAAGACGTGAACATTAGGTCTAAGACCATAAAACTGTTAGAAGAAAATGCAGGGAAATATCTTATCAATCTTATACTAGGAGGCGGTTTCCTAGACCTTACACACAAAGCACAAGCATTGAAGAAAGAAAGAAAGGAATAGGAACTACTCAAAATTAAACACTTTTGTGTATCAAAGATACACAAGAAAGTAAAAAGACAGCCTACACAATGGGAGACAAATATTTGGAAATGATATATCAGATAAAGGTCTAGTATACAGAATATATAAAGAGATTGTGCAACTCAACAACAAAAAGACAGACATCTCAGTTACAAAATGGGCAAAAGACATGAACAGAAACTTCTCAGAAGAGGAAATACAATGACCAAAAGGCACATGAAAAGATGCTCAACTTCCCTGGCTATTAGGGAAACGCAGATCAAAACCCCAATCATCTCACACCCAACAGAATGGCCATTATCAATAAAACAGAAAGCTACAAGTGCTGGAGAGGATGTGGAGAAAGAGGCACACTGATTCACTGTTGGTGGGAATGTCAAATAGTACAACCACTGTGGAAGTTTGGCGGTTCCTTGGGAATCTAAGTATAGAATTGCCCTATGACCCAGCAATACCATTGCTAGGTATCTACTGAGAGGACATGAGGGCAAGAACACAAATGGACATTTGCACACCAATGTTTATAGCAGCATTATTTACAATTGCCAAGTGATGGAAACAGCCAGAATGTCCATCAACAGACTAGTGGCTACACAAGCTGTGGTGTATACATACGATAGAATATTATGCAGCTGTAAGACAAGTCATGAAGCATGTAACAACATGGATAGACCTTAAGGACATTATGCTGAGTGAGATTAGCCAGAAACAAAAGGACAAATACTGTATGGTCTCACTGATAGAACTGACATTAGCGAATGAACTTGGAGAATTTCAATTGGTAACAGAGACCATCAGGAAATAGAAATAGGGTAGATATTGGGTAATTGGAGCTGAAGGGACACAGATTGTGCAACAGGACTGATTGTAAAAATTCAGAAATGGATAGCACAATACTGCCTAACTGTACTACAATAATGTTATAACACTGAATGAAGCTGAATGTGAGCATGATAGGAGGAAGAGACCTGGGGGCACAAATAAGATCAGAAGGAAAGATGGACAATAAAGACCGAGATGATATAATCTAGGAATGCCTAGGGTGTATAATGATAGTGACTAAACATGCAAATTTAAAAATGTTTCTGCATGAGGAAGAACAAAGGAATGTCAATAATGCAGGGTGTTGAAAATAGATGGTAATTAGTATTTTAAAACTTTAGTGTACGCGTGAGACAAGCAAAAAATGTTTATTTGCTACAAAATTTGTATTTTGACTAGTGCATTTCCTAATATAACTTATGTGGACAGCTTAATCGAACACCATAGTACTTGGAACCCCGTGTAGGGCATGAGATTTTGTAGGTTTGTCCAGAGTGATGCCCAGATAAATCCCAGACTGATTTGAACAGTGAATAGGAAAGTATTTGCAGAGTCCCCTAGGGGAAATGGTGAGAAAGGGGGAAAATTCAGCTTCCCCAAGTGGAGAATTCTTGATATTCTCACAGGCAGTGGGGACAGCCAAAGCAGTAGGCCAAGCCTCCAATCTTGGGGTTAGTTCATATGAAACTTAATCCCACGAAGGATAGGCTAAGCCTACTTAAAATTAGGCCTAATAGTCACCCCCAATAGAACCTCTTCTGTTGCTCAGATGTGGCCTCTCTCTGTCGGCCGACACAGCAAGCAAACTCACTGCCCTCCCCCCTCTCTACGTGTGACATGATTCCCAGGGGTGTGGACCTTCCTGGCAACATGGGACAGAAATCCTAGAATGAACTGGAACTCAGCATCAAGGGATTGAGAAAATCTTCTTGACCAAAAGGGGGAAGAGCAAAATGAGACAAAATAAGGTGTCAGTGGCTGAGAGATTCCAGAGTCGAGAGGTTATCCTGGAGGTTATTCTTACGCATTAAGTAGATAACACCTTGTTAGTCAAGTTGTAATGGAGAGACTGGAAGAAACTGCCTGAAAATGTGGAGTTGTGCTCTGTTGGCCATGTTTCTTGAAGATAATTGTATGATATGGCTGTCGCAGTGTGACTGTGTGGTTCTGAGAGCCTTGTGTCTGATGCTCCTCTTGTCTACCATATCAATGGGCAAGTAAAACATAGGATTAAAAATAAATAAATAATGGGGGAATAAATGTTAAAATAAAATTAGTAGATTGAATTGCTGGTGATCGGTGAAGGGGAGGGGTATGGGTTTGGTATGTATGAATTTTTTCTGTCTTTTTATTGCTTTTTCTGAATTGATGCAGATATTCTAGGAAATGGTCATGATGATGAATATACAACTATGTGATGATGGTGTGAGTTATTGATTATATAACAAGAATGGAATGATCATATGATAAGAATGTTCGTGTTTTTATGTGGTTATGTATCACAAATAAAAAATAAATAAATTTTAAAAAAAGAAAGGGAGGGGTAAGGGGTATGGTATGTATGAATTTTTTCCTGTCGTCTTTTTATTTCTTTTTCTGAATTGATGCAAATGTTCTAAGAAATGATTATGATGATGAATATGCAACTATGTGATGATATTGTGAATTACTGATTATATATGTAGAACGAAATGATCATAGGTTAAGAATGTTTGTGTTTCTTTGTTATGTTTTTTAATTTTTAAATTAAAAAAAAAGAACTCATGCCCTTTTCAAGATTCCATGTACTTACAGTGTTCAAGTAAACTGACCATACAAGTTAAATTAGGAAATGAACTACCTAAAATATAAATTTTGTACCAACTAAACATCTCTCTCTTTAGTCTCACTCAGAAGTTGAAGTTTTAAAATAGGGATGATATCATCCTTTACCTGCTATTCTGACATAGCTTCATCCTATCCCGATCAGCTTCATTCATGTCCCTATTTGATGTCTATACACTTTGTCAGCTTTTTTAACAGTTCTTGAGTGGGGTACTGCTGACTTTCACAGCTTCAGAACTCTAACTCTGAAGTTAGAGTTAGGTGTCATATAAATGACCTTTCCTGAGGTTCCTGGGAAAGACCATGTTATTATACAAACAGCTCAGTATCTCACAATTTAGAATTAACAGTTGCACTGCCTGAATATATGTGACTGCTATAAGAGCTTACAATCTAGGACCCTTTACAATAAGCCTCAACCTGATAGTCCATGCGCTCGACTTTAGTTTGAGTATTTATATTATAGTCCATATGATTGAAGTATGATAATATTGTCTTTTTTTTCCTGACATTTCATTCAACATACAGCTACCTCTTAAGGTTCATTCATCTAGTTGCATGCCTCACAACTTCATTCCTTCTTGGTACTGCTCAGTAGTCCATTGTATGTATATACCATAGCTCTGCCTTTCGGTTCCTCAGTTGTTGCACCCTTGGCCACCTCCATTCATTGTGGATCATAAACACCAGTTCCATAAACACAAGTGTGCAAGTGTCCCTTCATGTCCCCAGACTCAGTTCCTCCAAGTATATACTGAGCAACAGGGTTTCAGGATCATATGGCAACCCCATCCCTAGCCTCCTGTGGAACCACCACACTGCCCCTCCAAGGGGCTGCACCTCTCAGTTTCCCTACCCACAGTGATTAGGTACATCTCTTTCTCTACATTTTCTCTAGCACTTGTTTCTCTCTGTTCATTTTTAAACAGTTTTAATCCACATGTTTTTTAATGTTGATAAGGAGGAAAAAGTACCAAAGTAGAAAATGGAAAATATTTTTAATTTTTAAAAATCTGTAGTCACTTTCTTTGCTTAATCTTTTAAGCTTTCAGATTAATAGCTCTTGGTCTTTTAAATAATATAACATTTTGAATTGTGGTATCACCTTTTTTATTTATTAAATCTTAAATTTGGGTGGTTCAGTGGAGAGGAGACCTAGGTTCGATTCCTAGACCATCCACTTAAAAAAAAAGTGTAAATCTTATATTTGGGCTGAAAAATCTTTTCCCAATAAATTCTAATGCAAACAATGGTTATAGTCAGCTGCTCTGATTTGATTACATATAAAGAAAATGCCTTTGGCAATATATTTTATGATCTTATCAAGAAAAATTTCACATTATCCTGACAACTCAAAACTTTATTTAGCTTCTCTCTTAATATTTATTTATCCCCAAACTTATCCTTTTGTTACCAATATCCAAGATATCTCTTTCTTTAAAAATTTAATTCTACAGATTGTGTGGTAGCCCTCATATTGATAAATTTTAGAGCCTTCATATAAATAAATATTGATAAAATTTAGCTATTGTGAATACCAGGCATTGGAATGGTAATTCATTGTATCTTAGCTGAAGCTGTTTTCAACATTTGCTTTTTCATAGTGGATAGCTTTGAAATATCCCAGCATTGCAATATATGTGGATACTTGCAGAGAATGCTATGAAGCTTATGTCATTTACAACTTTATGGGATTCCTTACCAATTATCTAACTAACCGGTATCCAAATCTGGTATTAATCCTTGAAGCCAAAGATCAACAGAAACATTTCCCTCCTTTATGCTGCTGTCCACCATGGCCTATGGGAGAGTAAGTATGTTGTTTTTAATTTTTTATGTTTTTGGTTTTATTTAAGCAGAGTTAAGTATTAAGTACTATGAGCAGGACAGAACATAGAGGACAGAGTCCTTTTCCTTGTGTAGTTTATAGTCAAGTTTGAAAGCTAACAAAATGCATTTTTATAATCTTAGTCTCTTTTGCATTATTCATCCTAAATAAAAAACTTAAAGAAAATATTGTAGGAAAGACCATAGAAATCATTTAATCATTTAAAGAGTGTAAACATTCTTTTACACTCAGGAGCTAGTGTCTGAAGAGAATAACTTATCCCAGATCCCACAGCTAATTAACGGCAAAATCAGGTCTAAGACTCAGGAGAAGTTAGTCTAGGTAGAAAGAGCTAGAGACATGAAATAGGAGCAAGAAATACCAATGTTTATTCTAGGAACAGTGGTAAGTTAGTTTGCCTTATAATATGTTCATGTAGGATAATGAAGGAAGATAGAGCCTAAAAATTAATGTGAGGCCGAGATTGCCCTTATGCAAAAGAAATCATAGGATATTTTCCAGCAAGGAAGCATTTGAAAACAGTGTTTTGGAAAAATTAATCTTTTGCAGTACTATGCTGGTTGGATTGGAAGGAGGAAGACTTTACATAGAGAAATTAGGAGGGTTTTATAATGGTCCATTTGTGAGATAAACTGAAGTGGAGGGATAAAATTAGTATAACAATGAACAACAATAGAGAAAATGCGACTGAAGAATCAGTAGGACTTGACCACTGATAGACTGTGGGGAATGAGGTGAAAGTTGCAAGCCACGGTAACTGGAATGATTTGGAGGTTTAGTAATCAGCGTAGATGTACAGCCTTAGGGATGGCTGCACTGCTTCTCATGCAATACAAAACCACTTGTACAACATCCTAACACATTTTTGTCTCTACTTTAGAGACCTTTAGTCTCCAGCCCCCTCCGGAAGCCAGAACTGATACGACTAGGCCTGAAGCTTCTTTCATAAATCATATTTTATACTGTCCGGTGGCCAAACCCCTAGACAGACAAAGACGATCCTGTCAGGTACTACACATAAACATATTGTGGTGCACAAAATAGACATAAACTCACAGAACCTACAGTTTGCTTAGAAGAGTTAGGAATGTAATAAAAGATACAAAAATATATATTTATTTTAGGAAATGCTGTGCAGGAGAGAATATTAAGGAAAATCTAGTGTAAATTAGAGGTGGGGAGTTGTAAACTGCTCTGATGCATTTAAACTATAACCTGAAGGATAAGGAGGAGATTTACAGGGAGGGGTAGTATTCCAGATGCCTTGAACAGGATGTAAAAAGGCCCTGGAGCTAATATCTTCTAGGAAGTAGAAGAGGAGTGAAGCTGAAACACAGTAAACAATCATCACAGGGTTATGATAAGAATTGAAAGGTCCTCAGGGGCATGGAGAGTATATTGTAAATCATGTAAAGATTCTGTGTAATATACCAAGTGCAACAAAGAGCCATTAAGGATGTTAAGCAGAGAGCTGGTATTCAAATTTCATTCCTCAAAGATTGGTGCCTAACTGCACTGGAGCTATGCAAAGGTGGAAACTTGGGAGATAGATAAGAGTTTGTAGTGTGGTCTGGTATATGTGATGGTGATGGCTAGGATCCGATCAGGATTCTTCTTCTATTAATAAAGAAACTGAGATGAGGTTGTAATTGCTTCTTCAGATCGGCTCACAATTAGCTGGTGGTCAACTAAAACAAAACCCCAGACCTTTTTCAAATGACTCTACTGGTCAAAATCCCCATATTGTGTGCTTGTGCAATTGATTTATTCAAAAGTACACAGACAGTTATATTTATTCTTGTTAAATCTCTTTGCATTGGTTTCATTACTCCCTAAGACTCTTGAATTCTGACAACTGCTGATTGAATGATACAATTAATAACGAGTCAGTTGTGGATTCATAAATATAACTCAGGTTTCTTGGCTTTGAAAAGAAATGTTTACCAAAGTCATTAAGTGTGGGAGTGTGGTTTTGTAATAAGAAAACTTTACATTCTTTGTCTATAAACACATTTTGGGATTACCAGTCTCCCTCTGTTAGATAACTGATGTTACATATCTGACAATCAGTCTATTTCTGTTTAGATTAATTCAGCATAGTGCTTTAGTTTTTAGATGCAAATGCCATGGCAGGTTTTCAGTTGGTAAATGATAAAAACTGTTTTTCATACTCCAATTTCTACAACATAAACAGTGTGCAGTTTTTTTTACCATGAATATTCAATTTTGTGTAGGTTACTTAGTTCATGGAGGAAAGGGGAGAAACCCTTTAGCTAGTGACCCACTACACATATGCTTCTATATCTGAACAGATGTTTTAATACTTATTATTACTGTTTAATACTTAAACAGTACTGTCTTAATACTTATTCTTCTTTCTCTCCTTCCCTCCTTCCCTTCTTTTCTTCCTCTGTCCCTCCCTCCATCTTATTTTTAAAATTCAGGTCACAACACACTAAACTGAATTCACATTTGGAAAATATTACTCCAAGGTATATATACCTTGGAGAAGTGATTATGCCAGATTTTTTGGTTTTGTTCAGCTTTGCAAGTTAGTGACAAATTGTTTTCTGAAGTCCGAGTACCAAATTCCTCTTGCACCAACAATATAAAATAGTTATGGTTGAACCACACCCTCACCCCATTGAGGAACTACTCAAACTTACTTTTCTTTGCCCATCTAGAGGGTCTAACAGCGCTGTATAACTGTGGTCTTAATTTGTGTTCCCCTGATTAGTAATGAGGTTGAGCATTTTTGTATGTTTATTAGCCATTCAAATTTCTTTTTCTGGGGAGTGCTTAAAAGTGTTTCTTCTCCTTATCTGTCTTGTGTATTTATAAGGAATCTTTTCATAAACAGAAGTCTTGCATTTTAAATAGCTGAATTTATCAGTTTTATAGTTCATATTTTTATATCTTGTTTAAAAAATCTTCCCTACTTGCAAATTATAAAAATAGCATTCAGTGCTTTTCTTCTAAACATTCCAAAATTTGCCATTAAGACTCAACACTTTAATCCATATAAAATTGATTTTTTTTATCTGTGTCCTGTGAGGTAGGACTGGAGTTTCATTTAATTGCCTTGAACAACTGTCCCAGCACCATTCTCTCCGCTTTACCTCTCTGATGTGCATTACAGCTGTCATATCAGGTTTCCATATGTAGGATCAATTACTGATCTTTATATTTTGTTTTATTAATTTTTCTATCCCTAGACTGATTCTATACAATAGTTATTACAGCATATTAATAAGCCTTAATATGAATGGCAGGGGCCCCAACCCTAGTATCTTGACTATTATTTGGTCTTTGCTGTACATACACATTTTAAGATCATGCTTGTCAAGTTGCTTAAAAAACTCTGTTGGGGTATTTGATTGGAATTGAATTCAATCTTTAGTTTATTGACTATCTTTATAATTTGTTGAGTCTCCCTATCCATGAATAGTCTAGCTTTCCACTTATTTACCTCTTTATTAACATCTTTCTATAAATTGTAATTCTCCTCTAAAAGTCTTGCACATCTTTTGTTGAATTTATAAGGATCTTCTATTTTATTGCTATTGTAAATGGCATTTTTTCAAAAAACTAGTTTTACTGCTGCCAGTGGTAAAAAGACAGTTGAATTTTATATATTGATCTTAGATCCAAAATCTTAATTTTCTTAATGGTGTAGACAGTCATATGTGAATAAAAGATTTGTTTTCTTGTATAATCTTTGTACAATTCTTCTTTTTTTCTTCTCACTGTGCTAGTGAGTATCTCTTATTATTATTGTTTCATTTCTAATTTTAAAGGGAATCCTCTCAAAATTTTACATTTGAGTAGTTTGATGTTTCTAAGGGTGTTTTGCACGTACCCTCTATAGGTTAAACAAGCTCCCTTTTACCTCTGGTTTAAGTGTTGAATTTCATCAAATGTTTTTCTGTACCTGTTGATGATCATGGATTTTTCTTCTTTAAGCTGTTAATGTAGTGAATTAGATGAATAACTTTTTAACATTAAAAACCGCTTGCAAAAAGAAAAAAAAACGCTTGCAGTTTGAAAATAAACTCAATTTAATTATATTTAAATCTGTTTCACATTACAGATTTAATGTATTAGATTGCTAATATTTTGTTTAGAATTTCTACGCCTATATTTATGAGTAAGATTAGACTATAATGTCCTCTCATGTTGTCTGTGTCTGGTTTTTATATGTAGGTTATCCTGGCTAAATGAGATTACTGCTTTTTATTTGTATGTTACAGGAAGAGATTATATAGTATACTGTGTCTTGAAAGATTATACCTAGATTTTTCTTTGTGGGAGGACAGTTACAGAGCTAATTAGGATTCTTGTTTCTGGTGTCATTTTTAGAACAGCATAGTTTTCAGGAATTAGGTAGAATAGACAGTTTTAAAATACATGGGCAGGGCGGGCCACGGTGGCTCAGCAGGCAAGGATGCTTGCCTGCCATGCCAGAGGACCCAGGTTTGCTTCCCAGTGCCTGCCCATGTAAAAAAAAAAAAAAAAAAAAAAATACATGGGCATATATTGGTTCATACATTCCTAATTTCTTTTGGATCTGTCTTCATGGTCCCCTTTCCATTTCTAGTGTTATTTGTATCTTTGTTTTTCCTTTGATCAGTCTTGCCAGCGTTTGCTCATTGTTTTGGTTTTTTGTTGTTGTTGTTGTTGTTGTTTTTGGCATGAGCAGGCACGGGAAATCGAACCCAGGTTTCCGGCACGGCAGGCGAGAACTCTGCCTGCTGAGCCACCGTGGCCTGCCCAGTTTGCTTGTTTTTATTTGTCTTTTCAAGAGCTGACTTTGGATTTTGTTAATTTTTTTATGGCATGCTTGTTTTTTATTTTATTAACCTCTGCTCTATTCTCACTTCCTTTCTCCCATTTCCTTTGGTTTACTGTGTTCTTTGCCTAATTTGTTGGATTTTTATTAGCTTGTTAATATGCAGTCTTCTTTTTTGATACTGCATTTGAGACTACAAATTTATTGAATCCCACAATTTTGATATATAGTATTTTCATTATCATTCTAAGTTTTCTTAAATTTCTGTTCTGATTTCTTTACCTTAGTTCCTTTGGACTTACAGTAGTAATCACAGAATGTAGTCTGAGTCAGTTTTGGAGACTGGTTAAGATTCATTTCTTTGTCTCTAGTACATGATCAGTTTTTATAAAGGTTACTTACGTGCCTGAAGAGAATGTGTACTCTATATTAATGAGAGGCTGTGTTTTATTTATATCCATTGGGTCAAGCATATTTATTGCATTATTGAATTCTATATTGCTATTGATTTTGGCTGCTTGTGGTATCAGTTACTGGAAGAGGTTTAAATTCTGCTACTTTTAATGGATGTGTCAGTTTTTCCCTGCAGTTCTGTCAGCTTATGCTTTATATATTCTGGTGCTGTTTTATCAGGTCATACAGTTTAGGATTGTTACTTTCCCTTGTAAATTTAACTTCTAATATGTCATGACCATTTTTTTTCTCAAATAATCCTTTTTGTCTTATATTCACAGGTTTCCCAACTGTCCTTTGTTTTAGCATATGCCTGCCATATTTTTATCCACCTCTTTCCATGTCCATATCTTTTAGGCATGCCACTTACATTTAAAAATAGCTTCATTTTTTATTCTAATCTGACAGTCTCTCATTTAAACAAAGTAGACCGTTTACAATTGTGTGATTATTGATATCTTCATGTATATTCTTGCCATCCTTTTGTTTTCCGTTTGTCTTTCTTTTCCTTCTTTTAAAATTGATCATATTCTTTTTTTAACTAAACTTTTTCTTTTGAAGTTCTTTTGAACTTTTTCAGTTTATGAAAAGTTGCAAAGAGAGTTCCCACATACACTTCACCCAGCTTCTCCTAATATTAACATCTGATGTAATCATGATACATTTGTTAAAACTAAGAAATCAACATTTGTACAGTCCTGTGAACTAAAGATTCTATTCAGATTTCTAACATTTTTCCACTAATGTTTTTGTGTTTCAGGAGCCAATCCAACAGTCTACATTGTATTTAGCTTCTTTTTAAAAGTATACCTTTTCATTTAATATTTTAAGAATATTAAATGTAGAAGATTGAGACTGCTTTTCTAATTTTTT
This sequence comes from Tamandua tetradactyla, assembly GCF_023851605.1. Classification (NCBI taxonomy): domain Eukaryota; kingdom Metazoa; phylum Chordata; class Mammalia; order Pilosa; family Myrmecophagidae; genus Tamandua; species Tamandua tetradactyla. Next base: position 20,305,323 of record NC_135348.1, on the reverse strand, counting down.
GACAAAGATTTTAATAAATAATTTTAAAGTTTTTCAGACATTTGGAGGAGTACAAAAAGGTAATAGACCTTTTTAAAAAACATCCAGATTTAACAAATGTTAATATATTACAGGTCTACAGATTCTTATCTGCAATTATAAATAGTAAAACATCTTGAAAATAAAAAGCTTTTTCATTATTTATTTAATCGCAAAAATTAGAACTGGTTCATTAAGATTATAATCTTAATGTGACTATTTTACCTAACATGGAATATATATGTTTCATTGCAGATGTGTCAATATGTTTGATTACAGGTGATACCCCCGATCCCCACTGGGAGTTGATTATATTCTTTTGGTTTTTTTTCTTGTGCCATTTGCCTTTAGTGTTCATCTGTCAATGGGAAATTTTCTCAGATTAACTTCCTTATCTGAAAGTGTTATTTTGCAACCCACTCTTGAAAGATAATTTTGCTGTTTTTTCCAAGCACATTTAATATTTTATTACCCTGAATTCTGGCTTCAGTTTTTGCTCTTAACCCCCTACTGTCAAACGAATTGTCATTCCTTTATAATGACATGTCTCTGACTGCATTTAAATGCTTTTTTTTTTTCATGGGCAGGCATTGGGAATCGAACCCAGGTCTCCAGCATGGCAGGTGAGAACTGCCTACTGAGCTACCATGGTCCTCTGACCACATTTAAAATCCCCTTTTTGCCTTTGATGTTTTACAGTTTCAGTACAGAGTGTCCAGGCATTAGTGGTGATTTTTTTTCCCCTGCCTGATTTTGTAGTGTTCCTCAAACTGTAGATTCATGTCTTTGATCAATTCTGAAAAGTTCTCAGTCATTATCTCTTCAAGTTCTTTCTTCTGGAACTCTGAATATATGTTAGACCTCTCTATTCCATTCTTTTAACTGTCAAGCTCTTTTTTTACATTTCTGTTTCAGCTTTTGCTACATTCTTGGAAATTTCTTTGGGTACATCTTCCAGTTAATTAATTCTCCACAACATTCAAAGATACCTTATTGGCTATTTTATCTGTGAGCATGATCACATTACTTAGTAGTCTTGGGTTTGGTTTAACAACCAGCTCATGGAACACTTCGGTTTAGCTGAGAACCAACTTAGCTTTGTGAATAGTATGAGGCAGGAAGCATGGCATATATAGCCAAGGGATTCTCATCAAGAGGTCTCAAAAAGCCCAGGTACAACTTCTAGACCCCACCATAAGGAGCATACTTAGTTGCTAGAGAAAAGGCTGAGTTGGAAGTGAATCCCCTCAGTGCAGAGAAGCCCAGTCGTTTTTATTGAATCCTAGTAACACAACACCTGGAAAACAGTATGCCAGGCTTACAATCCTCAGTCTAGTCAGATACAGCTTTTAAATTAGGAGATTCTTAATATACAAAGTTGATAACCAGTTCTGACAGGAGTGCTAAATAAGCATTCACCCTCAGAGTAACTTGGCCTCTTTTAAGAGGACTTACATAAGACCCACAGGACTCGTTTTTGTTGTTTGGGGGCTTTTTTGGGTTTTGTTGTGTTTGATACCCCCTCTGAATTTTTCCTTACATTGAATGAGCCCAGTAATACAATAAAAACTGTTTCAAGAATTTTTGATTGTCCTTTCAGTATCTACTCAGTGATACTCTCTATAATATTTAAATACCAAACCTGAAATAGAATCCTAAATGTAAATAAGTTTCTAAACACACATTTGCATACACACACATTAGTTCATTTGCCACTTAGTTTTTCTTCTAGAAACACACAGGAACTCAGTTTTCCTCCTTTTGCTCTGTGCTGCCCTATTGAGAAACTTGAGACTGTTCAAAGAAAGGCAGACATTTCAGATCTAGTTATCAACAACAGAAGATCTAGTTCATATATATTACTACTGTTTTTAGTAAATAAAGAAGAAAATTGTATTTTTCCTCACCACCACTTAGAATGACTATACTGAGAGAATTACATTTAAGTATGCCTTCATCTGTCAAGATTATTTTAATTTGGGGTTTTGGGAAAAATCTAATGCTACTTAAATGAGCTACTGAAATGCAAGTTTTTCTCTTTTGTAGAGTATTGCTGTTTAGGTGCAAACTGGGTGTATTGCAGTATACAGTTGTCAGACCATTCACCACCATTGTTGCTTTGTAAGTATCCAGAATTTAAGCTATCATTAATTTCCTTTTAGATCCTCATGATGTTATTTTTACTTATGTGAGAAGTGAGTAGGAAAATATAAGTTATTTGTTTATAATATAGGTTGACTCTGATATACAAAATATGGTGTGTAGAAACCCTGCTCTATTAAAATAAGGTAACTATATGTAGACAATCACCATGGGTTTCTTTCTGTATAGTTAATTTAAAAATATATTATGAACACTATACTACATTTTTCTTTTTACAAAATTTGTCAAGGCTTAGGACTTGAGGTAAAACGAGGTATCATTAAGCTTCAGGCAAAACTATTTTCTAAAAATTCAAGGATCTCAAATAATTTAAAGCAGGTAGGTTGCAGGTTTTATCTGCTAGTCTTGATATTCTGTGTGTTCACAGAGGAAGAACAGAAATATATGTTAGCCATTATTTAGTCACATTTCCCTTAGAATTAAGAGTAACTATCTCATTTTATAAATGTATGCTTTATTTCTCTTCAGTTTAGAAATCAAGTAAGCATGTAAGTTAATATTAATGGTAATATCTACAGAAGTGGATCTGGATGTTCACAAAATTTACCCCCAGTACAATTTTAGAAGGAATTACATCCACTATTATAGACTTGGATTCTGTTTGTAACAATGTTTTTTCAAAGTTAGACAGCATGTTTCATAGTCTAATAATTACACTTTCTGGCTCAATCTTTGTGTTTTATTTGGATTTCATGCAAGTTTGAGGAATTGGCTACATTTCATGAAAAAATGCTTTTCTTGTAATTTTTGAACCACCTCTATAATCAAAATCAAGTGATTGTCTTAGGATCTCTCAAGTGAACTGACTTCTAAATTTAAGTATTGCCGTTCATGTACTATTTTAAACTATGTTTTGCCCTTCTCGACCAAAAGGAGGAAGAGTGAAATGAAACAAAAAGTGTCAGTGGCTGATAGATTCCAATCAAGAGGTTATCCTGGAGGTTATTCTTATGCATTAAATAGATATCACCTTGTTAGTCAAGATGTAAGAAGGGAACTCCCTGAAAATATAGAGCTGTGTTCCAGTAGCCATGTTTCTTGAAGATAATTGTATAATGATATAGCTTTCACAGTGTGACTGTGATTGTGAGGGCCTTGTGTCTGATGCTCCTTTTATCTGCCTTATCAACACGAATAAAACATATGGCATAAAAATAAATAATAAGGGGAACAAATGTTAAAATAAATTTAGTAGATTGAAATGCTAGTGATCAATGAAATGGAGGGGTAGGGGGCATGATATGTATGAGTTTTTTTCTGTTGTCTTTTTATTTCATTTTCTGAATTGATGCATATGTTCTAAGAAATGATCATGATAATGACTATGCAACTATGTGATATTGTGAATTACTGATTATATTTGTAAAACGGAATATATTAAGAATGTTTGTGTTATATATATTTTTTAATTTAAAAATTAATAAAAATGTAAAATGTTTTGATTTGTTCAATTGTGAAGTCTCATTTTCACCTTTTTTTAGGATCTGTGAGCTGTTGGGTATATATGATGAAGGTAACTTTAGCTTTTCAAATGCTTGGACTTACTTGGTTATAATAAATAATATGTCACAATTGGTAAGTAAATATTCATTTTTCTTAATCGTACTAAATTAATATCTGTTAACTCTAAATTTTCTTAGGGAAAAGTTTCTTCTTGGAATAGAGCTTATTGCTTTTCAGTCTTGGGGTTTGATTTGTAGGAAGAACTTCAAGGAACTTTAATATATATCTTTTTTAAATACTTGGTGACTTATGTGTTGACCTGTTGAACTGTGCTGGTTCATTTTCTGGCACTCATGCATAGTTGTGTGACTATGTCATATTTGTAAAGCACAGTGTTTTGCCAAAAGAAAAAAAAATGAATGTCTGATAGGTATATTACAGTACAAAGTTTGATAAAAATGGGAGAATAAAATTCTCTAGCATCATCTTTGGAATTAAAGAAAAATTGAGAATGCGGAGCTTAAAAATGGATATTTTATTAACTGAAATGCTTTAAAGATATCTCTCTGATCCTATCAGAAAGTGCATTTAAAATCTTTGATTAATGATATAAGCAAACTAATGTTTTAGAAATGTCATGACATCCATGTGGTATTGGAGGCTTTTATTAGTAAATGCCTGTATATCCAAATGTGTATATTCACACATTCATATTCACTGGAACCAGTAATTCCATTTCTCAAAATGTTTTCTAAAGAAATAGACGTAATCTTGCTTTGAATATCTTTGTATTATTTATAAAAGCCTATTATTTATAATAGCAAAAAGCTGAAAACAATCCAAAAGCCCAGTGATAGGAACTGGTTAAATGTGTTGTGTCCTTTTCACTGGCCAAAATATAGTTATTAAAGTTAATCATTGTGAAACATGTGGGGAAGTGTAAGGTACTATAAGTGGAAAAAAAATCAGGCAACAAAATTATATATATGTGAATGGTTCAATGACAGAATTATGAATATCATCTTCCTGCTTTCATATTCTAAAATATTTTAAATGAGCATTTTGTATTATATTAATGTAAAAAAAGTAAACTTTTTTAACTTTTTTTTTACATGGGCAGGCACCGGGAATCGAACCCGGGTCCTCATGCATGGCAGGCAAGCACTCTTACCTGCTGAGCCGTGGCCCGCCCAAAAAAGTAAACTTTTTGAAGAAAAATATTGCTATTCAACACTGCACTAGATTATTACAATTTATTTCTGAAAACTGTTTCCCTGATTCTTTACTTTAAAATTTCATGGTCACAATTTTATTGAAATTGTACCTATTTTAGTAAGTAATATGCATCTAATGTTATATAAGATAGACTAGTTAATAAACTTTTGTAAGATTAGTGGGAATTGTTTAGAAAAGCCATTTATAAGCAGGTATCTTTTTATTTTGCCCGTATAAGAACCTTTTTTCTATTAACTTCAATCATTTGAATATTGTTTTCTTTATGGGTCCCAGTAAGTGAACACTTTAATACAAAACATCTCTTCTGAGAAATATTTTATAGTTAGCCTATTCTTTCATAGTAACTTTAAAAGTTTTCAGGTAATCTAAAAAAAATAGTATAATAAAGCCTAGAAAGATTTGTCTGAAACATTATTCTTGTACCATGTCTCTGGTTTATAACTTAAATATTTCTATTACCATATTTAGTTTTTCGTATTGAAGGAGTTCCAATGTTAATCTTAATTGTTTCTAGTTTGCCATGTATTGTCTCCTGCTATTTTATAAAGTACTAAAGGAAGAACTGAGTCCAATCCAACCTGTTGGCAAATTTCTTTGTGTAAAGCTGGTGGTTTTTGTTTCCTTTTGGTAAGTGTTGCTGTCTATTAAGTATTCTCAATTTCTAAAGGGTAATAAACTGTTTATTAAGGAGCAATTTTAAAAATCTTAATGCAGAAAATGGATTAAAATGTTCTGTTATCCTTTTAAAAGTTAATCCTTTAACCCTTACAAGAGCTTCATAAAGATATAATCAGATGGGTACTTTAATATAATAGGAAAATAATTTGAGACAGTGTATATATGCCAATATTAGAGAAATCATTAAAATAAATCATGGCGTGTTAATTAAAAAATTAATAAAATAAATAAATAAATCATGGTGCTGTCATAGAATACTATACAGTTTAGAAGAAAAACACTGTGGCACATTTAATGATGTGAGGAAATATTTGGCAGTAAAAACATTTTTTAAAACAGAAGGCAAAAGTATACATGTTTAGTAAAATGGTGGGGATGGGGCAGAGAACCTAGAAACAAATATAGCAACCAAAATGTGAATAACACAAAAGGATGAAAAGAAAATTGTCAGAATCCCGCCTCCCAGAAAGGGTGATTTACATTTTGGTGCACAGTTGTCTTATATCAAACTCTATGGAAATGATTTTTTTTTTCACATGGGCAGGCACCAGGAATCAAACCCAGGTGAGAATTCTGCCTGCTGAGCCACTGTGGCCCACCCTATAGAAATGATTTTATATTACAGAAATTGGTATAACTGAATAATATGTTTAGTATATTGTGAATATAGCTTTCTCTCAATAAAGAGAGCTCTTTTTAGGTTGTTCCTAATTTTTCCACCATTATAAATATTGATGATATTTATAATGTGTGCGCTCACATCCCTAGATTAGATTGAAGTGCTTCAGCATGATTCCCCATCTTGGAGTCAGACCCCTTCTGAGTTTATCTCTAGCACCAGAACTTCAAACAAGACTGTTTTTAAAAAGTCAATTAATGTATGTACAAACATTGAGTATCTGTTCTTAATTTAATGTTAAGTGCCTGTTGTACAAGGTGTTAGGCATTGCTATCTATAGGAAGAACTTATTATCAACTGCTTGTACATATTTTCAAAGCAAAAAGCAACGTAAAAGCCAAGTACTGAAACTCTGAGAATCAAAATTCATCTGATGAAACCAAATCAGGACAGTAAAATTTATAAAGCACTATATTTATATAGATACCATGTTCCCCATAAAAGGGATGTGCCAAATTTCTAAATGCTGTAAATACAAGGTGGTAATGGTAGTTGGAAATGGGAAGGAATTGGGGTGTGAGGTAGGTAGAAGCAGTCCACAGGTTGCACTGGGGATTAATTTTTTTTTTAATGATGTATTTTTAAAACAACTCATTTTATGCTTAATATAGATTTGGCGTTTACCTTTTCCTAAAATACAGGCAAGCAGTAGTTATTGCTCTGTTGGTAAAAGTTGGCGTTATTTCTGAAAAGCATACATGGGAATGGCAAACTGTAGAAGCTGTGGCTACAGGACTTCAGGTAAGTAGTACTGTCTCTGAGTTCTACACAGTCTTACTATCTGTTAAGCAGTTTCAGATATTAGCTCCACTAGACTTGATAATATAAGCTTTGGGGCCATTATTCTCACTTCACAGATGAGATAACTAGCCAGAGAAATAATAACTAATTTGTAGCAGAACGCAAGTAGAACCTGGATTTTGTTATTCCTAGTCCTTTTCTCTTTCTGCATTTCAACTTAGTCCTTGGGCAGTAGGTTAAGAATGCATTGTACATTGCTAAAAAATACTTGATTGAGGGTAGAGCAAGATAGATTTAGATTCTGGCATTTTACCCATCTGCTCCTTTTTTTTTAGAGAGGTCAAAAATAATTACTTGGGAAAAATGGAAAATGAATATAATCTTCCATTATAAACAAGCTATTGACACTTAAGTACTTTTGAAAAGAGAGAAAAGGCTTCTCCTATACCTAGAAAATGACTTAAGCCCAGAGGACTGATATTTTTGTTGTTGTTGTAGGACTTCATTATCTGTATTGAAATGTTCCTTGCTGCTATTGCTCATCACTACACTTTCTCATACAAACCGTATGTCCAAGAAGCAGAAGAAGGGTCATGCTTTGATTCTTTTCTTGCCATGTGGGATGTTTCAGATATTAGAGATGATATTTCTGAACAAGTAAGGCATGTTGGTAAGTACCAGCCATTTAATTCATCCAGACAGGTGGGTTAATTAGTATCTATATATATAACTGACAGAAGGACCTTATTTAAAATGATACCATGACAGAAGCTCTTCAGATGTGAAATGGGACCTTATTTACAGAATGATGAGTTTATAATGGTAAAAGTAACAACTTTTGGCTAACTTGGAAACCTATTATTTTAAAGGAAGAACAGTCATGGGACATCCTAGGAAAAAATTTTTTCCTGAGGATCAAGATCAAAATGAATATACAAGCTTGTTATCATCATCGTCACAAGATGCAATTTCTGTTGCCTCTTCTATGCCACCTTCACCCATGGGTCACTACCAAGGGTTTGGACACACTGTGACACCCCAGACTACACCTACAACAGCTAAGACACATGATGAAGTATTGAATGACACTACTGAAGAGAAGAAACCCTCAGATAAATCTGTGGCCTCCTGAACAATGTGCAAAACCAGACTGCAACTACCATTTTATTTCATTACCTGGCATCCCGTCGCTCAGGATTTTGTGCTTGCAACAAGCCACAGATGGTGGGAATTTTCAACACAAAGATAAGTGAAAGCCAGGTGCAACTACTGGATTTATGTAATTACATTTTGTATATTACAAGTAATCAGTCTAAATTTCTTAGACATAGCATTGCTCTCTTAACATTAGAGTATCACATACTCACATGGTAGAAAACATTCCCAACTAAATGTTCCTGATCTTGCACTGCTTTATCAAGAGGATGAACAGAAGGAAAGGAGAAAAAAAAATCAGTGCTTTCTACCAATGCTACATGACTGTAATGCTCTGGAATTAGCAGAAAAGTGTAATTCAGAACTATGAATTAGTGGGACTTAATCATAATCATGTGCCATATAAGCCTACCTAACAATTATTTCTCTATTGGATGTCTTTCAATAAATAAGAATTTATCATTTATTTTCTGCAACTTTTTACGTCTCTGATTTTTTAAAACATAAAACTCTTAAGCTTTAACCAAAATTCCTTGATTAGAAGGACAGCAAAAAAGAAATATCAAAAACAGAAAGGTTAGAAATAATGTAACTAAAATGAAATTTCCCCTATCTTATATTCCTATTAGGAAAAAATATTTCAGAGCTAATCTTACTCATCTTAAAACACCTAGTATCTAAAAACCATATTTGCAACATTGCTAATAGATTATGAAATAAATAAACTAGTGATAGAAATGTAGTCTACTTTTCCCCAGTGTTATCGCAGCATGTGCAAGTACTGGCTGATCTTAGTCATAATTATTAAACCACTGAAGACAGGTAGGTACTATTTGGAAAAATATTACTTGGGAGGACAGTGTTTCTCTAATTACTAATCACAACCTATTGGGTCATGTTAGACATTTTCAAATGAAAATAAAACATAAAAAGTGCCAGTATCACAGATAGTCAGTAAGGTATCATTTCTCAAAATCTCTGCCTATATATTTATACACACATTCATATATGTACATTTATACTGGTTTACAGTAATAAAAGTTGAAAATACTGTCCACTCCACTCATTTTAACCTAAAGATTTCTATTAAGAGTAAAGTTGGGAAATACGATAATATTGGAGGTTATGAAAAACAGGTAGTCTGGAGAACAGAAAAAACGTAGAAAACAGAAACATCCCATTTTCCTTGTGGCTTACTTAAAAAGAGCACACAGCATGCATACAAGGCATGATAATCGTCTTCCTCATTAATCTCCCTAATTTAAAAGGCTTTAAAACCTGGACCGTTCTATATTTTTTATTGTGTACTCAAAGCAAAGGTTTGAAAAACACTGGTTTGGTATTACCTTTCCAGAATTTAACTTTCGTTAAGCAACTTTTAATTTTTTGGCCAAAGGAGACCAGGAAAAATGTTGCAGCCTAATGATTTCTTCCCTAAATCCTCTACCCTCTTAACTGCGTTTAGTTTATAGCTTCAATTCTTATTCAAGTTTGCACTCCCCAACAACAAAACCCGAGAAGGTATTTCAGAAGTATACTGAGTATTAAAGGAAGCAAAGCTGTAATCAACAGGTAACCATAACCCTCAGTATTCTTTAAATATTTCCCAATTATAAAACTGAACATAAGAAAAACCTAAAAAAATGAATGTTTTGCTTTACTTACTGTTACATGACACTAAAGGCGAGGCTAAATATCCGTCACCTGTATAGTTTCAGAATATACAAAAAAGTGTTTAGCAGAATTTAATCTATAGTAAGATCAAGCAATCAAAGTGAAGAGAAAGTTTCCTAATTTGAAGAGCAAGCAACGACAGCCTTTTCCAGAAAACAAGTCTGCAGCAATATTTTTACTTATTATAATGCTACCTTTTTATTATTTTATTAATGTCAATTTTTAAAAATAGTTGACTGTTAGAAGGAATTAAATTGTTATAGCCCATCGTATGACTACAATTCCACTAATTTAAAACATGAGAATTTTTACTTGCTCCTCTATTTGAACAGTTTTTCATTTGAGAACTTCTCTTCACTGCTTTACTGTGATGCTAACATTGCTTTTGTGGTGCTGGACGTTGAGTACAAGTTCCTCTCCCATTTTAACCTGGATGGGATTATCTAAAACAACCGCAGCTTGTTTCCAGTGGGAGGCTTCACTTGATGTGTCCAGCCTAATCTCTTCATCAAGGTACATATGATACCAAAATGGAATGGCAGTCACTTGTCCAGATTTACAAATGTGTACCTATAAAAATTAAGAAATTATGAAAACAACAAAAAGTTTATTAAGGTAAATAGTGTAGACCTGGATAGGTAAATCTTTTTCTTTTTAGTCAATTTCAGATACAAAATTTTATACTTTTTTGTAATTAATACATTTATATAATCCCCCAATTGAAATTAATATCAACTTATTTTATTCACTAATATTTACTCAAGCCTATTTTTTAATATTGTTCAGGAAAGAAACACTTAAATCTTCCACGAAAGTGGCAAAAACTTTATATGGATAAAGTATTATGTAAGGCATTATCTAATACAAGATAATTCTAAATAAAACAAAAGTTAACCATTTTGTATGTTGCCCTTACCTTTACTTCTCTGTTGGAGGTATTCAGATATGGGGTCATTAAATCTAATCTTAAGAGTTCCACTGGCTTGCTTAAAGGAATACAGGGCAATGAGGATAAGTCCAAAAATACACGTATGGGTACCTAGAGAAAGTAAAGATTTTTCACTTTTACTCTTTTTGTGGCTAAGTGCTTGCTTTATACTTGGCTCTGTATTATACAGTGCTTTTTACATCTACAACCTCATTTAATTCCCACATCCATTCTTAAGGCATAAGGACTTTTTAGAAAAATGCCAAATTTAGCCAAAAACTTGATAGCGGACTTCTTTTGGGAAGTAGTCGGTCTCAACCTTGGCAACATATTAAAATAATCACCTAGATGTTTTAAAAATGCCCAAAGCTCAGGCCATACCCCAGACCAATCTGGAGCTGGGATCCAGATACCAGTATGTCTAAAAAAGTCCCCAGATATTTCCAATATACCACTCAAAGTTGAGAACCACTGGTACTAAAGTGTTCCATCAATTTCAGTAGCAATAGAAATCAGCTATTAATAAACTTAAGCCTCCCCATTTGAAAATAGAATGGAAATAACTGTTTGAAAACTTGCCCTTTTTCCTGCTCTGTATTAGAGTCTTCTGTGGCTGAAGAAGACACATCTACAGACCTTTCCCTAGGCATCCTTGAAGGAGTCCAACTTTCTCTCCCCATGAAAATACAGAGTGACTTCCTACCATCACGAGGACTCCTCATGATGGTCTTTATTACTCTTTCTATTTGTCCCCAGAATAAACCATAAATAACTATGTCACCTCTTACCACCTGAACTCTAATTCCCACACAACTCTACCCACTTCTCACAGTGTCCCCATTTCTCTGGTTGCTCAACCTAGCCTACTGATCACTCCTGTCCTCTGCTGATTCCTCTGCATTCCCAAGTCCTTAACTGTGTGAATTGTCCAGAGTTCAGGTTCCAACCCTCTTTGCTTTCTACACAACATCAAGATGATTTCATCCAGGCTTGGTTTTAAATACTATATATATTGAAGATTGCCCCAGTTGTATCTCTAGCCTAGGACTTTCCCTGACATCATCTAGGATTCCATGCACACACAAGCATAAATCTGTTCCTCCTACTATTCTCCCCATATCAGTAAATGCTAACTACCTTTCCAAGATAGTTAAGACCTAAAAAAAAAAAAAAAAAAAAAGAGCCCTGTCTCTTTCTCACACCCTACAACCAATCTACTGAAAAACCTACTTCAAAACAGATCCAGAATCTGACCACTTTACAACACCTCCATTGCTACTACTCTGGTCTAAACCACCATCACGTCTCTCACCTGGATTAGTGAAATAATTATATGCCTTTGGCTGTTCTCACAAGTGGTCTATTCCCAAATACCTAGAGTGATCCTTTCAAAACATAAGTTATATCATGTCATTCCTCGTTTGATTCTCAACAGTGGCTTCCTGTCCCTTTCAGAGTAATAAGAGCCAAAGTCTTTTTAATGGCCAAAGGCTCTATAAGATCTATCTCTGACTGAATCTCTCATTCTCATGATTTCTTCTTGTTTCTACAATACTCCTATCATGTTCTCGCCTCAGGCCATTATTATTTTAATCCTTCAAACTGTATATAGCTTTATCCCTTATTTCCTTTGGATATTGGCTTAAAATCACTTATCATGAGTCCCTTCCTTAGACATAACCTATATAAAAGTGGAGCCCACATCATGCTCCCTATCTCCCTGGATAGCACTTCTCATTCCTTATCGTGCTAACCTTTTTACTTGTTTTTTTATTGTCTGTCTCACCTAATATGAGTATTAGCTCCATGAGTGCAAGGTTTTGTATGTTTAATTCTCAAACCTAGAGTACTTCTTGGCATACAGTAGACATTCAGTAAACATTTTGTTGAATGAAAAAGCACATTTCTGTTGTTTTTCTGTCTAGTAGTTTTCACAACCTCTCATTTTGTTTAACTGGTTCAATCAGTTGCCCCTGTGAAAGTCAATTAGTCACTAAATTAAAGGAAAAGAAGCAACATCATCTAAGAGACTAGATGAATGAGTAAACCAGGAAATGTAAAATTGCCAGGGGAAATTACAGTGCCTCTTGAGATACACAGTAATGAGCTGACATGAGACCAGAGTCAGCATATTCTGCTGCAATATGCAGTGATACTGGTGTAGAGAAGGCAAAGAGTTGGATTTAACCAAGGTAGGGTTTTCCCAGGCCACTAGAAAAAAATGAAGAGAATAAATATATGAACTATACATTCTCTGAAATATACAGACCATGAGCTATAAGGTGTTAAGAACAGAGGACATGAGAGAAGGAAGTACTATGATAAAAATGCTAGGGTTAGTTATTGTAGATTCTGAGGGAAAAAAAATGTTGATGAGTGAGTGAAGGGAAATAAGCTAGAAACATAGGAAATGGTGAAAATCTTTAAACCACATAATAAAATAAAATTCTCTATCTTCTAGTATGTCCTCTTTATCAAACCTTCAAAAAATAGATTAAGGGGGGGAAAGCTCCACAACTTTAGTTAACAGCCCTGAAAAAAAATAGTTGCCTCAGCATTTTGCTATTTGTTGAGTAGGTATTATTCATGCAAGATCTAATAATAGTCCATATTCAAACACTTGCTCTCCATAACCTTCAGATAAAAGTTTTAAATGTCACTTCTTTAATTCTGTAATTCTATACTCATCAACATCATACTTCTCAAAATTCTCTTTGGCTTACATGGCAGTATTCTAACTGCTTCACACCTCTGTCTCCAACCCAATAGTCTCCTCCCTAGACATTCCATCCACTCCCACAACTTTAACTTGCAGATTGGTGTTTTGATGTTAGTGCCTTTGTCAGTTTCATCCGCATTTCTAAATACATACTCCTTGTTTCCCAAACAGACATTACCCATTTTGTCTTGAGCTCCTAGATTCCTGACCCCTACTGTATGATTGCCTCAGCTCTGGACATAACTGTTCATCCCTATCACCTGCCCGCCTGAAGTCTCGGCATTAACGGTTCAATTTTAGAATGTAGGTTTTCTGACTGCTGCTTTCTTGGACATGTGGCATCTTTTTTTCAGTAAGACCAGAACCAGTGCCCTATTCTTCATAACAGTGTTTGTTCAAACACTGCTATTCATAACAGTGGTTCAGAAGAACATTTACAGATTCTTGTCAGGAAGCATGGCAAAATTCCTTGGCTATTCTAACCCCTAGGTTGATTTTACACATAATAAGTTTCACTGGTCTAGGAAACTGATTACCGTATTAATCCAGCTGAACAGCACAGTGACTGGACAGAACCAAAGATTAGAGAGAAATAAGGTTCTTATTGTGGACAGCAGCTACCTTGTTGAGTTTTTTCAAGGTGCTTACTTGAAATTGGTTAATGAATGGTGCTATATTTAATCCAAGAGTGCATTCTGTTCCTTGAACAGCACTCTCTTCTACCAGTGTCTGTGATTCCACAAGCAACCCCAACATCAGCACATACTGAGGAAAAATCTTGCCTCCAGATTGTAGCAAACACCTAGAAAAGGAAAATATTTAAGAAAACATTTTGATTCCCTATATTTTACAAATACCAATAACTAAGAATTATAATGAATTGGTGAGCTAAAGACTGTATCCAAACATTCTAATGGACGTTGCATTATTAGCTGGTGGTTCAGAATAGTAAACCCCTTGAAATAATTTCCCAACTAGTCAACCTAAAGTGACTGCCGAGATACAGAAGAGAAAAATAACCAGATTTTTAGATGGATATTTAGACTCAGACATGATTCATCAGTGGGTGCTAAAATGTGAAATTTTAATGAGAAAAAGACTATCTACACAGTATTAAACTATGACCCCACAAATGACTTATTCATTACAAAGGGAAAAATAACTTATTGTGGAAAAATCTAGTGGAGACAACTTAAACCACATGATCAAAATTAACATCACTTAAAAATAAATAATAGGAAATAGGGGGTTAAGGGGTAAAAGAAATTGGGTAGATGGAAATACTAGTGGTCAATGAGGGGGATAGGATGTATGCGTTCTTTCTTTTTATTTCTTCTTCTGGAGTGATGCAAATGTTGTAAAAAAATGGTCATGGTGATAAATATATAACTATGTGATGATATTGTGAGCCACTGATTGTACACCATAAATGGACTGTATGTGTGTAAAAATGTCAATAAGAATATTTTTTTTTAAAATCACTAATAATGCAATAAAGCAACCATGTACCTCCTATTGTGACAAATCTTCTCTGTGGTATTTCCAAAGTTAATAATCTGAATCTAATCATAAGAAAACATGAGACACATTCTTACAAAATAAATAGCCTATACTCATCAAAACTGTTAATGTCATGAAAGACTGAGAGAACTGTTCTAGCCAAAGGGGACTAACAAGACGTTAAAACTAAATGCTGTGTGATCCTGGATCAGATTCTAGACCAAGAAAAGAAAGATATAAATTCAGTACTGGGTTAACTGGAAAAATCTGAATAAGATTTGTAGATTAGATAACACTATTGTATTGATGTAACTTTCATGATTTCGTTAACTGTACTAAAGTGAAGTTAAATGAATGTCCTTATTCTTAGGATATATACACCAAAGTATTTAGGGCTAACAGGGCATGATATCTGGAACATACTCTCAACTGGTTGAGAGAGAGAATAATAAAGCAAATGTGCCAAAATATTAACAATTTGTGTTTGTGGGGGTAGGGTATATGATAATTTCTTTATACTATTATTTTCTGTAAATGTGAAATTATTTCAAAGTAAAATGTTAAAGACCTATTTGAAAAAAAAAATTAAATATAAGTCCAAGTGCTCCAGAAAAAGAACATGAGTAAAGGTTAACAAAACCCCTTCTCCTCCTATATGGGAAACTGACCTTGGTTTCTCCTTCTTTTTCCTTGGATATCCAATAAAGATGGAATGTTAGCTGTATTACAAAAACACTTGCTTATGGTGGTATTTAAAAAAAAGCCTCTTGACCACATCTGGACTAAAAAAACTATGAATAAATTATTAATACCTAATGGGGAGAGCACTGAAAAAAGAAATAGATAAATAGGATCTCCTCAAACTTAAACACTTTTTTGCATAAAAGAACTTTGTCAGGAAAGTAAAATGGCAGCCTAGGCAATGGGAGACAATATTTGGAAACCACCTATCAGATAAGAGCTTAGTATCCAAAATATATAAAGAGATTCTTCAACTCAAAAACAAAAAAGACAAACAACCCAATTAAAAAATAGGCAAAAGACATGAACAGACACTTCTCAGAAGAGGAAATACAATGGCTAAAAGGCACATGAAAAGATGTTCAACTTCACTGTCTATAAGGGAAATGCAAATCAAAACCACAATGAGATATCAACTCACACCCACTAGAATGGCCATTATCAAAAAAAAAAACAGTAAACGACAATGCTGGAGAGGATGTGGAGAGAGGCATACTTACCCACTGTCAATGGGAATGTAAAATGGTACAACCACCCTGGAAGATAGTATGGCAGTTCCTAAGAAAGCTAAGTATAGAGCTGCCATATGATCCAGCAATCCCACTACTAGGTATATATTCAGAGGACCTGAAGGTAAGGATACAAACAGACACTTGCACACCGATGTTTATAACAACACTATTTACGATTCCCAAGAGATGGAAACAGCCCAAAGGCCCATCAATGGATAAGTGGCTAAACAAGCTGTAGTCTATACATATGATGGAATACTCCGCAGCTGTAAGACAGAATAAAGGCATGAAGCATGTAACAACGTGGATGAACCTCAAAGACATTATACTGAGTGAAATTAGCCACAAACTAAAGGACAAATACTGGATGGTTTTACTAACATGAATTACATTAATGAGAGAACTTTGAGAATTATAGTTATGAACACAGGTTATCAGGAGATAGAAATTGGGCATTTGGTATTGAAGAAATACAGATTATGCCTCAGGACTGATTGTAAAAATTCAGAAATGGATAGCACAACACTACTTGATGGAACCAAAATAACATAAGTATACTGAATGTGAGTATGACTGAGGGAGAAGAGCTGGGAGCACATATGAAACTAGAAGGAAAGATAGAGACTAAAGACTGAGACGGTATAACTTAGGCACGCTTAGAGTAGACACTGACAGTACTTAAATGTACAAATATAAAAATGTTTTTGCATGAGGGAGAACAAATGAATGTCAACATTGCAAGGTGTTAAAGATGGATGGTATACTGGAAAAAGTACAATCGATGCAAGCTAGGGTCTATAATTAGTAACACCGTAATATGCTTCCACTGAATGTAACAAAGACATGCCAAAATTCAGTGTCAACAGTCAGGGGTCCTGGAGGAGGGGTACTAATTCTTTGCAGAAGAAAAGGAAATGTCTTCACATAGATTATGGTGGCGAAGCCATGTCTATTTACTTAAGTTGGACTGTATGATGTGTGAATAAAACTATTTAAAATGAAGAGAGAGAAACAAGTGCTAGAGAAAATGCGGAGAAAGAGATGTACCTATTCACTGCTGGTAGGGAAACACGTGCAGCCCCTTGAAGGGCAGTGTGGTGGTTCCACAGGAGGCCAGGGGTGGGCTGCCATATGATCCTGCAACCCCACTGCTAGGTACTGAGTGTAGAGGAACTGAGTGTGGGGACACGAATGGGTATGTGCACACTGGAATTTATGGCAGTAGTGTCCGGATTCACACTGGACAGAGGTGGTCTAAGGATACAATGACTGAGGGAAGGAAGGAGAACTGTGTGATATACACATAAAAAGGACTACAGGAAGGAAAGAAGTTGTAAAGCACGCAACTAGATGAATGAGCCTTAAGGACTGTATGTTGAATGAAATGTCAGAAACAAAAAGACAAATGTTATGCCTCTCTCATGTGGACTAACTATAATATATAAACCTAGAGCATGGGTTATTATCAGGTTGGAGCCTGCTGTAAAGGTTCCTAGACTGTAAACTCCTACAGCAGTCACATATATTCAGGAGATGTAATTGTTACTTATAAATTCTGAGATACTGGGCTGTTTGTATATAACCTGGTCATTTCCAGAAACTGGGTATTTATGTGACACCTGAGACTCAAGTCAGAGCTCTGAAGCTATGAGAGTCAGCAGAATCCCATACAACAACTGTTTAAAAAGTTAAAAAAAAAAAAAAAAGGGATCAGACTTCAATAGAGATATGCATGAAGCTGATCTGCATAAGACTAAGGTAAATCAGAATACAAGGTAAAGGATGATCTCATCCATATTTTAAAATGTCAACTTCTGTGTGAGACCAAAGGGAGAGATGTTTATTTGGTGCAAAATTGATATTTTGGGTAGCACATTACCCAATTTAACTTGTATAGTCAGTTTATTTGAACACCATTATTACATGGAATCTTGAATAAGGAATGACATCTTGTTAGTTTGTACAGGTTAGTGTGATGTCCTGATATAACTCCAAGTAATTTGGGCAGAGAATAAAAAAGTATTTGCAAAGTCCCCCTTGGGAGACTGAGGAGAAAGGAGGAAATATTGAACTTGCCCATCTGGAGAGTTCCTGGTATTCTCACAAGCAGTGGGTACAACCAATTCAATAACCTGAGCCCTCGATCTTGGGGTTCACCCCTATGAAACTTATTCCTGCAAAGAATTAGCTAAGCCTACTTAGAATTATGCCTAAGAGTCACCCCCAGAGACCTTGTTTTTGTTGCACAGATGTAGTCTGTTCTCTCTAAGCCAACTCGGCAGGTTAACTTACTGCCCTCCCCACTATGTGGGATATGACTCCCAGGGGTGTAAATCTCCCTAGCAACGTGGGACAGAACTCCCAGGCTGAGCCCGGACCCAGCATCAAGGGATCAAATGGGGGAAGAGGAAATGAGACAAAGTCTAAGCAGCTGAGAAATTTCAAACAGAGTTGAGAGGTTATCTGGAGGTTATTCTTATGCATTATATGGATATCCCTTTTTAGCTTATACTATATTGGAGTTTTTGGAGGGAGATACCTGAAACTGCTGAGCTGTATTCCAGAAGCCTTGATTCTGGAAGACCTTTGTATGGAAACATGTTCTGGAAACATATAAAGTGACTGTGTGATTGTGAAAATCTTGTGTCTGATGCTCCTTTTATCCAGGGTATGGGCAGATGAGTAAAAAATTATGGATAAAAAATTTTAAATGGGGGGGTGGGGATAAAATAAATTGGGTAGATGGAAAGACGAGTAGTCAATGAGAAGGGAGGAATAAGGGGTGTGGAATATACAGTTTTTTCTTTTTATATCTTTTTCTGGAGTGATGCAAATGTTCTAAAAGTACACAACTACGTGATACTACTGTGCGCTACTGAGTGTACACCATGTATGGACTGTGTGTATGTGAAGATTTCTCAATAAAAATATTAAAAAAGAATTAAGCCCTGTGTTCCAGGTAGTATCGAGCACAGGTTTGATGCTTAGATTACAAGAGTTAAATTGACCAAAAGAGCTGTCAATGAAAAGAGTAGGGATGCCATTAAAGACAAGGGTCCATCACATTTATGTGACTCAGGCAATCTGTACCCATGGCCATTTTATATTTGTATGGATTTTTTTTCGCTTCCCTATTTGCATAAATTCTTAATATACGTAATATAAATGCAAATGACAGAAAGCAAGCCCATTTTTAAAGCTATGAGAAAAGAGACCTGCCATCAGGAGATTTGTTCTACTTGGGTGGGAGAAACAATAAAAATACATGTTTTGTCTTAAAAAAAAAACCCAAAACTCTAATGAGAAGGCAAACCTGTGGGCTTCCCTGAGAGTGGTATAACTTGTAACCAGTGTTCCTGTTGCTGGGACTTGGAAGTATATTCATGGGAGTTACTGCTAACTACATGAAGTTTTGGGCTTATAAGCCAAAGAGCCTCTCACACCCACCCATGTGCTCTTGTTTCCTAAGATCTAAGCTATTGTGTGTTGGGGAAATTGGGGATAGGCATCAAAAATAGTTCCTAGAGGACTTGCGCTAAAAACATGCACTTGACACTGCCCCACAGCCATACAGTTTCCTGTTGGGTATCCTTCTAAGGAGAGCCAGTGCTGGGTGTAGTTAATCTCGATAGACTGTCCAGCTGAATCCAAGACCAAAGTGGTTGAGCAAGTGAGCAACCAAGATATAGTAACTTAAATATGAAGGTTAGAGTGACTAAAACCATTCATGAACCACAAACCAATACAATGCGATCTCAGTATTACTTATTTTAGATTTTAAATAAACAAAAAAAAAAGGGTAACGGTCTCCACTGAAAATCCTTAAACCAGAGCCAGAAATTCTATAAAATTTAACCTATTCAAGATGACTGACTGACCACATGCAACCATATTCTTCCTACTATGCCGTCCCATTAAATGACAGTAAAAAAGAAGAGAATAAGTTGGTCCATCAGGGGAGTGAGAACCGAAGAAAAACAACAGAAAAAAACTCAATATAGAAAATGAATACACATGACTAGAAAAGAGGAAGAAGTAAGGAGCCAGTCTGCCCAGCAGAATCCTGAAGAGGGGCAGGACACAGAAACATCAGATAAAAGATCAACAGAGGAGAGCACAAAATGGTACAGTATCAAGTTTTACAGATCACTCCTTCCACCAGAAAAATAAACAAGTTGGAAAAAGACTGGAACTAAAGGCATCACTAGAACAAGACTGGATATTCAGAACGACAATGGGAGTGGCAGGTGAAGCGAGAGGCTGCCAAGTTTACCAGCTGTTATAAGTAAAGGCGAGCATAAACCAACAACCATCCCCATTCTTCAGCCCCATATACGCAACTATGGAAACAGCCCTGACTCTGGGAACGACCAGCTGGGTACAAGCCTTGTTCTCCAAAAGCTGGGGTTGGAAGTTGAAGCTAGTCTGTGGGATCTCAGAGGAAGCAGCATAAACACTGGCCTCAGTTTCAGCCCTGTTAGCAGCAGCAGCTTCAGGCCTCCCACCTGCATCCAACAGTATGTACAGCCAGAGCATCCTTTAGTTTTTATTTTTGGTTTACTTTTTTTTATTTTTTCATTATCTTTTTCTTTCTTTTCTCTCTTTATATCTCCCTCTTTCTCACCCTCTCATTCTCCCTCCTCCTCTCTCTTCTTTTTGCCTCCTCCTCTCTTTCTACCCTCTCCTCTTTATTTAACTACTTCTCATTTTTTATTTTTATTTTAGTTTGGCAGATGAGGGACCAGTATGGCCAGACTTGAGTTTTGGCCTCCATAGGAGCAGCTTCTAGATTACCTCTGGCATCTACTGATAGACTTATAGTGGAAGTACATGTTTTTTATTCTTATTTTGATGATTTGTGCGAGAGGGGTGTTCTATTTCTTGGTGTTGTTTTGCTTTCTATTTCTTTTTCACTTTCTATCTCTTTTTCTTGGTCTGGTGATCTGAAGAGTAGGAGCGCTAGATATCCAGAGTTACCACAACATAATATTAAAAATGTCCAATTCTCAACAAGTAAGTATAAAATATACCATGAGAAAGTATGACCCAGTCACGGGGGGGAAAAAATTGACAAAAAATACCCCAGAGACAGAAATTAGATCACAGAGGTGGTGTTGGACAGCAGGAGTGATAGCCCTTTTGCTGACCCTGGTGACAATGGCAGTGTATCAACAATGAGGTGGAGATCAAGGACTTCCAATATAACAATGACTCAGAGACCTATTTCTGCCCTTGCTTTTATGGAGATAATTTCTCCATCCCTGAAGAAGAGTTAGAGAATGGGGAAAGTGTGGCAATGGGTCCTGGCTGCACTCTCATTATAAAAGTGATTTATGACAAAGATTAGTTTGTGTGTGGAGAAACAGTCCCATCAACTTCCACCAACAAAGAATTAAATGCCAAAGATGAAATCCCAGAACAGTTGTGAATAAGCCAAGATGGAAAAATCAAATGCAAAATTACACACGTCCTCACAGGGACAACATTCTATGGTTTGCTTTCTATGGTTACAGAGTGGAGATTCTTTCCATCAATTGCCATGTTCATCATCTTCAATTAGAAGTAATGCACAGCATGACTTACCTGTGTTTCATGAACGAATTGCAACTGTTAATTCTCATCCAAATTTTTGACAAGAAAATTTCAAATTAGTACTTTTCCAGTTTCATTATTTTTATATATTAAGCCAAATTACTTCAGTATCTGATAACAGAATCATCTACCTCAAAGTCAATAGTATTCTTTAACAAAAAACAGGTTTTTTTTAACTTGGTTATTAAGATTAAAACTAACCTTTCCTTTGAAATTTGACATCAATTTTGCTTAAAATAAGTTGCACTGTTAGTACCACATTTCCAGTTCCTGCACCAAGCCAGTAAGTCTCTTTAGTCTTGTCATTGGTAGAATGTTCAGATTCTGTTACGCAAGCTTTTTCTATTATGTTTCATGCACTGGGCGTTGGTTATGGTATTAAAGAGAAAATATAGTGAAGTCATAATTTCTCCAGAGCTAAAAGTTGATGAATAAGAAAGAAATGTAGAAATGTAAAATGGTCAAAAATATAGTTTCCTTTTCAATATTCTGTATGTTCCTTGAAAATCAGAATAAGAAAAAAAGACAAGCAACCAAGGGAAATGAAATTGGTAACAGAATGAAATGTCAACCTACTAAATGAGATGCTTAGATGATTTTGCCAGATCAGAGCAAACATAACAATTCTACATCTGCGTTTTGTTTTCAGAAAAGTCAATGAAATTATTCTCCAGATGGGGGTTAATTAATGTGCTATTTTGAAGCTGCTATGTATTCCAGAAAAGCCATGTCTTTTAATCCTCATTTAATATTGCTGTGGTGGGGGGGGACCTTTCTGATTGTTTCCATAGGATGTGTCCCACCCAACTTCTGATTAGATGGTTCCCACGGAGATATGTCTCCAGTCATTCAAGGTGGGGTTGCTTACTGGAGCCCTTTAAGAGGGAACCAAAACAGAAAGGACAGTGCCCCAGAGAAGATGTTGAATATTCCTGGAGAGAAAGTCAGCAGACGTCATAATGTGCCTTTCCAGCTGAGAGAGAAACCTTGAACATCATCAACTTTCTTGAAACAAGGTATCTTTCCCTGAATGCCTTAATTTGGACTTTATAGGCTTGCCTTAATGTGGACATTTTCATGGCCTTAGAACTGTAAAATTGAAACTTAATAAATTCCCCTTTATAAGTCATTTGTTTCTGGTATATTACGTTCTGGCAGCTTGTAAACTACAACAATTAATGTTCAGTCTTCATAGCTGGAGGCAATGCTTTCAGCATTATTACAATAATCATGTCACTACTCTTAAATATGAAGCCTCTAGAATGGCTTTCTGAAGATGAGCTTGAAAACTGTAGATCCATTCTGAATAAATATACCCATAGGAGCACATCTAATATGCTATAGCCAGCAACCAAATCAGATATGCACTTACAGGAAATGCTGCCCTGGAGAAAAATAAATACATAAAGATAAGCCATCAGGGGCAGTGCGACGGTAACTCAGTGGCAGAGTTCTCACCTGCCATGCCAGAGACCCAGGTTCGATTCCCAGTGCCTGCCCATGCTAAAAAAAAAAAAAGGATAAGCCATCAGTCTTACTGTGCTGCAGTGCTGAGAAGTAGCACAAAATTAGAACCACTTGTATGGAAATTCAAAAATTCCCTTTATATATGCAACTTCCCTGTGTATATATGAAATTGAAAAACTGAACTCATGTCTGACAGGTTGTCTGGGAAATGGCTCTTGCAAGTAAGGAGAAAAATGGTTTTCTAGAAATAGAATTTCATTCTATTACTTATTGATAAATGTGCTACACACACTCCCTGGAGGTTTAAATTAAAACAAGTATGAGACCTTTCCTTGCGTGCCTGCAGCAAGGCTATGTGCAGCCATTAAAATGAGACATAATAAATCACTTGTATGCTCGAACTACCTGGTACATCATTATATATTACTTGGTGCCTCAGTATATGGCATATTCTTGATGTGCTAAAAGATCTCATTGCTATGTGGGATACTGAGACCCCAGAAGTAATCCAAAACTGCTTTGCAAAAGCTGGTCACAGTACCAGTGACCGCTCAAAGGAACAGAGCGGGATATGTGATAACTCTGCCTGGAATGAACTACAAAGAAATCAATTGCCCTAAATTCAAATGTTGATGGCTTTGCAAATATTGATAGCAGTTGAGCTCTCTCTGCTAATGTTGAATTTTAAACAAGAACTGACACCCTTGATTTAGGTCTACTGCAGAAGAATGGGAAGGAAAGTTGCCAAAGTTAAAACATCACAGGAAAACAAAAAGCATAAATGGCACCTGCAGTCAGTGACAGTGATAAATTGTAATAGTGGGAATGATTTTATTGTGAAATTTAACATTTTAAGTAATGAACTTCAAAGTACATTTTAACAAGCAGTTATAGAACTGATTTCAAATTTTATATGGGGATTGGTGGCCAAGATGGCGGTTTAGCAATGTGTGCCTTTTAGTTCATCCTCCAGAACAACTGCTAAATAACCAGAAACAGTACAGAAGAGTTCCTAGAGCCAGCGTACTCCAGTCTGGAACACCTGGGCTGGCTGCGAGCCTCCCCAGAACTGTGAGTTCCCCAAGCCCCAGCAGCCAGTGCCCCTCACCCACAGGCTGCTTCCCAGTGGGGAAAGGAAAGAGACTTTAACAGCAGTAGGGGTTGAGTCCAACCAAACACCAATTGTGGCATTACTTAACAAATTCTGACTACTAAAAATAGGCCCCCAGCTCAGGTGAACCTGATCAAAGTGGAGGTCGCTCATTGGGCTAACAGAAAAGGAAAAAAAGAAAAGAAACAGAGGTTTTCGTGGCTGTATTTCTACAAAGGCTTGACTGCCTCTGGATTAAGTGACAGGACTTCTCAGGCTGCAACTGCCCCAGGCATAGACATAAACAAGATCCTTTCAGGGCTTGTCTCCAGCCCATGCCTTCCATAGGGGAAGGGTGAAGCCCAACTCAGGTGGAATCCCTCCCTTAAGGAATTCAGACACCAGGGCTTGGTAATTTGAAGCCATTAAAACCAGCCTACAATCTCTCCTCTGTCTCCACCATGCCTCCACCGGGGAGAGTCTTCCAAAGTTAAAGGTGCAGCATCATCTTATGCTGGTGGGACCTACAGGCAGACAAGCGGCACATAGTGGGCAGGATAAGAAAAACAGAGCCCAGAGACTTCACAGGAAAGTCTTTTAACCTGCTGGGTCTCACCCTCAGAGAAAACTGACGAAGGTGACACCTTCCCCCTGACAGGAGGCCAGTGTGTTCGGAAAACCCATCTGGGGTCTATAATACCTACGTAGACCCTCCTAAGGGCGGGGGTAAAAAGGTACCATACAAGCAGGGCAAGAAACAATAAAACAAGAACCAAAAAATTCTCCTCTGTTAAACAAAACCTAAGCTAGAGGTGCAGAAAAAGCTGAACTGAATGTCAAAGGCAGATAGACAACAAATTTATCCAGGAAGAAAACCCTAGGTAAGAAAAGTGAAAGCAATCTCCAGAATAAACTAATTAAGGTAATTAAATATCTAGATGCCAGCAAAAAATAACAAATCACACCAGGAAAATTGAAGATATGGCCCAGTCAAAGGAACAAATCGACAATTCAAATGAGATACAGGAGCTGAAACAATTAATTCAGAATATACGAACAGACTTGGAAAACCTTATCAAAAATCAAATCAATAAATTGAGGGAGGATATGAGGAAGGCAAGGAATGAACAAAAAAGAAATCGAAAATCTGAAAAAACAAATCACAGAACTTATGGGAATGAAAGACACAGTAGAAGAGATGAAAAAAACAGTGGAAACCTACAATGTCAGATTTCAAGAGGCGGAAGACAGAATTAGTGAACTGGAGGACAGGACATCTGAAATCCAACAAGCAAAA
This sequence comes from Tamandua tetradactyla, assembly GCF_023851605.1. NCBI lineage: Eukaryota > Metazoa > Chordata > Mammalia > Pilosa > Myrmecophagidae > Tamandua > Tamandua tetradactyla. Next base: position 20,279,690 of record NC_135348.1, on the reverse strand, counting down.
GAAAATATAGGGAAAAGAATGGAAAAATATGAACAGGGACTCAGGGAACTGAATGATAATATGAAGTGCACGAATATACATGTTGTGAGTGTCCCAGAAGGAGAAGGAAAAAGGAGGAGAAAAACTAATGGAAGAAATTATCACTGAAAATTTCCCAACTCTGATGAAAGACTTAAAATTACAAGATCCAAGAAATGCAGTGTACCCCAAAGAGAATAAATCCAAGTAGACGTAGTCCAAGACACATACTAATCAGAATGTCAGAGGTCAAAGAGAAAGAGGATCTTGAAAGCAGCAACAGAAAAGCAATCCATCACATACAAGGGAAGCCCAATAAGACTATGCGTAGACTTCTCAGCAGAAACCATGGAGGCAAGAAGACAGTGGGATGATATATTTAAATTACTAAAAGAAGAAAACTGCCAACCAAGAATTCTATATCCAGCAAAATTGTCCTTCAAAAATGAGGGAGAAATTAAAACATTTTCAGACAAAAAATCACTGAGAGAATTTGTGACCAAGAGACCAGCTCTGCAAGAAATACTAAAGGGAGCACTAGAGACAGATACGAAAACACAAAAGAAAGAGGTGTAGAGAAGAGTGTAGAAAGAAGGAAAATTAGATATGACATATAAAATCCAAAAGGCAAAAAATGGTCCATCAGTCTTGAGGCAAATGAAAATGAAAACACAACATATCAAAACTTATGAAATGCAGCAAAGGCAGTGCTAAGAGGAAAATTTATTGCCCTAAATGCCTATATCAAAAAAGAAGAAAGGGCAAAAATTCAGGAATTAACTGTCCACTTGGAAGAACTAGAGAAAGAACAGCAAACTAACCCCAAAGCAAGCAAAAGGAAAGAAATAACAAAGATTAGAGCAGAAATAAATGAAATTGAGAACATGAAAACAACTGAGAAAATCAATAAAACCAGAAGCCAGTTCTATGAGAAAATCAGTAAGACTGATGGACCCTTAGCAAGATTTACAAAAAGAAGAAGAGAGAGGATGCAAATAAATAAGATCAGAAATGGAAGGAGGAGACATAACCACTGACCCCACAGAAATAAAGAAAGTAATAACAGGATACTATATACAACTTTATGCTAATAAATACAACAATGTAGATGAAATGGACAACTTCCTAGAAAGGCATGAACCAACTGTGACTCGAGAAGAAACAGACGACCTCAACAAACCAATCACAAGTAAAGAAATTGAATCAGTCATTAAGAAGCTCCCCAAAAAGAAAAGTCCAGGACCAGAATTCACATGTGAATTCTACTAAACATCCCAGAAAGAATTAGTACCAATCCTGCTTAAACTCTTCAAAAATTTGAAGAGGAAGGAAAGCCACCTAATCATTCTATGAAGCCAACATCACCATCATACCAAAACCACAGATATTACAAAAAAAGAAAAATACAGACCAATCTTTCTAATGAATATAGATGCAAAAGTCCTCAACAAAATTCTAGCAAATCGAATCCAGCAACACATTAAAAGAATTATACATCATGACCAAGTAGGATTCATTCCAGCTATGCAAGGATGGTTCAACGTAAGAAAATCAATTAATGTAATACACCATATCAACAAATCAAAGCAGAAAAATCCATAATCATCTCGATTGATGAAGAGAAAGCATTTGACAAAATTCAACATCCTTTCCTGTTGAAAACACTTCAAAGGATAGGAATACAAGGGAACTTCCTTAAAATGATAAAGGGAATATATGAAAAACCCACAGCTAATATCATCCTCAATGGGGGAAAATTGAAAACTTTCCCCCTAAGTTCAGGAACAAGACAAGGATGTCCACTATCACCACTGTTATTCAACATTGTGTTGGAAGTTCTAGCCAGAGCAATTAGACAAGAAAAAGAAATACAAGGCATCAAAATTGGAAAGGAAGAAGTAAAACTCTCACTGTTTGCAGATGATATGATACTATACGTAGAAAACCCTGAAAAATCCAGAGCAAAACTACTAGAGCTAATAAATGAGTACAGCAAAGTGGCAGGTTACAAGATCAACACTCAAAAATCTGTAGTGTTTCTATACACTAGTAATGAACAATCTGAGGGAGAAATCAAGAAAAATTTCCATTTACAATTGCAACCAAAAGAATAAAAGTCAGAAGGTGCATTGTCTTTAGGGTAGTGAATCTTGTAAATTCAAATTTATGACTAGATGATAAACTGAGGTTGTCCTTTCCCTGATCAAGTCAATAAATGTTAAAAAAAAAAAAAATTCAATAGAGGGATTCAACAGCAGATTATACCAGGCATCAAAAGGATTAGTGAACCTTAAAACTGGACAATTACAATTGTCCCGTCTGAGGAGCAATGAGAAAAAAAAATGGGCAACAAAAAACTGAAGAGCCTGAAGTACCTGGTGACACCATTAAGCATATGAATATCCCTACCTATCACAGGAATCCCATAAGGACAAGAAATAGAAAACGGTGCACAAAAAAGTATCTGGAGAGATAATTTCTGAAAACTTCCCTAATCAGAAGCAAGATAGGAATATATAAATCCAAGTACCTCTGTAAACACAAAAAAGGATAACACAAAAAGGATAAACTCAAAGACAGCCATATTGAGATATATTATAAGCAAACTGTTGAATGCCAAAGACAAAAAAAGTATCCTGAAAACTTCAAGAGAGAAGTGATGCAACATATGTAAGGGATCCTTAATAAGATTAACACATAATTTCTTATTAGAAATCATGGGGGCCAGAAGGCAGTGGGATAGTATATTTAAAGTGGTGAAAGAAAAGAAACCATCAAGCAAGAATAATATATCCAGCACAACTGTCCTTCAAAAATGAAGGAGAAGACAGATATATTGATCAATGGAACCGAATTCAGTGTTCAGAAATATATCCTCATTTCTATGGTCAGCTGATTTTTGACAAGGCTCCCAAGTCCATTCAACTAGAACAGAACAATCTCTTCAACAAATGTTGCTAGGAGAACTGGACATTCATTTACAAAAGAATGAAAGAGGACCCCTATTTCATATCTTCTATAAATATTAACTTAAAATGGATCAAAGACCTAAGTATAGGAATCAGGACCATAAAACTCCCAGAAAAAATGTAGATAAGCATCATCAAGATCTTGTGGTAGGCAATGGTTTTCTTAGATTTTATACACAAAGCACAAGCAATGAAAGAAAACATAAATAAATGGGAACTCCTCAAAATTAAAAATGTTTGTTGCTCAAAGCACTCCACCAAGAAAGTGAAAAGGCAACCTACTCAATGAGAGAAAATATTTGGAAACCACATATCTGATAAGGGTTTAATATCTAGAATATATAAAGAAATCTTACAACTCAACAATAAATAGACACACAACTTTTAAACTTTTAAATGGGCAAAAGACTTGAGTAGACATTTTTCCAAAGAGGAAATACAAACAGCTAAAAAGCATATGAAAAGATGCTCAACACCACTGGCTATTAGGGAAGTGCAAATCAAAATTGCAAGAAATCATTTCACAACCAGAATTGCTACTATTAAACAAACTGAAAATTACAAGTGTTAGAAGGATGTGGAGAAATAGTAACACTCATTCACTGCTGGTGGGAACATAAAATGGTACAGCTGCTATGGAAAACAGTTTGGGAGTCAGGAAGCTAAGTATAGAACTGCCATATGATCCAGCAATCCCACCACTAGGCATATATCCAAAAGAAATGAAAGCAAGGACGAACAAACATTTGCACACTTATGTTCATAGTGGCATTATTCACAATTACCAAAAGGTGGAAACAACCCAAGTGCTTATCTGCTGATGAATAAATAAACAAAACATAGTAAATACACACAACAGAATGTTATTCCACTATAAGAAGGAATAAAGCGTTGAAGCACGCAACAATATTAGTAAACCTTTAGAATATTATGTTAAGTGAAATAAGTCAGACACAAAAGGACAAATATTTTATCATCTCACTATATGAACTAATTATAATATGTGAACTAACATGAAATATAAAACATAGGTTACCAGGATATAGAATGAGGCTAAAGAAGGGGGAATGTTGCTTAATATGTGCAGAATCTTTAACTAGGTTGAACTTAAACATTTGGAAATGGACAGAGGTCATAGTAGCACGTTATTGAGAGAATAATTAACAGTACTCAATTATGAGTGAATGTGGTGGAAAAGGGAAGTTCAGAGTAATGCATGTCACCAGAAGGATAGGTGGGCGTTAAAATATAGGAATGTACAGCACAGTGAATCTTGTGGTGAACCATGTCCATGACTAACTGTACAAATATTAAAAAGTTCTTTCACGAACTGGAACAAATGTATGACACTATAACAAGGAGTTAATAATAAAGGAGTATATGGGGAATAAACAGACTATGGACTATAGTTAACAGTAATACTTTAATATTCTTTCATCAACGGTAACAAATGTACTACACCAACACTATGAATCAGTAATAGGGGCCACTAAGGGGTATAGGAGGATTTGGGTTTACGTTTTTGTTTTTTTTCCGAAGTAATGAAAATATTCTAAACTTGATCATGGGCTTGTATCCACAACTATGCAATGATACTGTGACTCAGTGATTGTAAATTTCAGATGGTCTGCATGGTGTGTGAATGTATCTCAATAAAACAGCATTAAAAAAAAAAAGGAATGAAGTCCTGATGCATTATACAACAAGGATGAACTCTGAAACATTATGTTGAGTTAAATAAACCAGATACAAAAGGAAAAATATTATATGATCACACCGATATCAAATAATTAGAATAAGTAAACTCACAGAGTCAGAATCTAGAATAGAGGTTTCCAGGGGATAGAATGGGGATAGAGAATGAGGAGCTGATGCTTAATTTGTGCATAGCTTTTAATAAGGTTGACTGTAATGTCTGAAACTGGACAGAGGTGATGGCAGCACATTATTTTGAGTGCAAAGAACAGTGCTGATTATAGGAGTCACTGTAATTGCAAGGGGGAAATTTAGGATCATGACTGTCACTAAAAGGAAAGCTAGAGGATAAAACATTTAGAGCTGTATAACACAGAGAACTCTGTTATGATGACTGTGCTTATTAATACAAATATAAGAGTATTCTTTCATGAACTAGAACAAATACACATCACTATTACAAGGAGTTAATAATGGAGTGGTATATGGGGAAAAATGCACCTAATACAAACTATGCACTACAGTTAACAGAAATATTTTACTATTCTTTCATCAGTCATAACAAAGATCCCACAGTAATGCAAATGTTAACAATAGGAGATGGTATATGAGAACATTATATTTATGACATTTCTGTAAACCCTGCAACTACTCTAATTTGAAAAATAACTTAAAAACAAAACATTATGCTAAGTGAAAGAAACCAGACACAAAGTATAAATGGAATGTATCATTCTATTTATATAAAATATAAATATAAAGAAATCTATAGAGACAGAAATACATTAGTGGTTATGTAGGACTGGGGAAGGACAGAGGGACTGAGAGAGACTGCTAACGACTATAGGGTTTTTCTTTTAGGAATAATGAAAATGTTCTAAAATTGATTATGGTAATAAATACAAAACTCTGTGATTATACTAAAAGCTAGTGATTTTATGCTTCAGAAGGACAGTATGGTATGCGAATATATCTCAATAGGAGTATTTTTTTTTAAATGAGGGAGAAATTAAAACATTTCCAGATAAGCAAAAGCTCAGGGAGTTCATTACAAGACCTGCTTAACTAACAAGAAGTAAACGGAGTCCTTCACATTAAAAGGAAAGGACATCAGACAGTAACCTGATGCTATGAAGAAATAAAGACATCTGGTATAGGTAACTATATGGATAAATTTAAGTGCCAGTATTATTGCATTTTTTATTTGTAATGCCATCTTTTACCTCTATGGCTTAAAATTCAAATACATAACCAACAAAAACATAAAGAACCCAATTTTAAAATGGGCAAAAGATTTGATACACATTTCTTCAAAGAAGCTACACAAATGGCCAGTTAGTTATGAAAAATATGTTCAACATCAATGGCCATTAGAGAAATGCAAATCAAAACAAAAATGAGATGCCACATTGCACCCACTAGAGTGGCTATTATTTAAAACAGAATATAAGTATTCCTGAGGTTGCAGAGAAATAAGAGCCATCCTGTATTGTTAGTGGGACTGTAAAATGGTGCAACCACTGTGGGAAAAAGTTTGGCAATTCCTCAAAAGGCTAAACAGCAAACTATCATATGACCTGGCAATCCCACTTCTAGGTATATACCTATAAGAATACCCATAAGAAACTGCTGTGACTCAAAATGACTCATTACAAAAGATCATCTAAAAGCAGGGACTTGGACAGATATTATATACCAATGTTCACAGCACCATTATTCACAACAGCCAAAAGAGAGAAGCAACCCAAATGTCTGTCATCAGATGAACGGATAAACAAAATGTGGCATACACATGCTATGAAATACTACTCAACCTTAAAAAAGGAATGAAGTTCTGATACATGTCACTATGTATAAATCTTGAAAACATTTGCCAGTTAGAAAATACTATGTACCCCAAAAAATCCATGTTTTAATCCCAATTCAATCTTGTGAAAGCAGCACTTCTTTCCATCCTAATTCAATACTGTAGGGCAAAAACTTTCAATTAGATTATCTCCATGGAGATGTGACTCACCCATTCCAGGTGGGTCTTTATTAGTTTAATGGAATCCTTTAAAAGGGGAAACATTTTGGAGAGAGGCAGAAATGACAGAGCTGACAGAAACTTCACAGCAGAGCTGATACTAATGCCAACACTTGGAGAACAGTGACACGCACGTACGGAGATGCCTGGAGCCAGCAGATGTCACCAGGAGATGTTAAGCAAGCCAGAACCTAGACAGAGCCAAGGGAAGCCAAGAGAGGAAAGCTAGCCCTGGAGAAGCAAAGTGAGGAACTCCCACAGGAACAGAGGCTGAAAGCAACAGAGCCTAGAAGCAAGGGACCAGCAGACGCCAATCACATGACTTTCCAGCTAACAGAGGTATTCCTGACCCATCAGCCTTTCTTGAGTGAAGGTACTTCTTATTAGTGCCTTAATTTGGACAATTTTATAGGCTTAGAACTGCAAACTTGTTAACTGTTAAATTCCCCTTCTCAAGAGCCTTTCCAGTTCTGGCATATCACATTTCAGCAGCTAGCAAACTAATACAACATTATACTGAGTGAAATAAATCAAATAAAACGTGAAAGAGATTATATGATTCCACTTAAAGGAAACAGCTAAAGTATACAAACACATAGAAAGTAGAGTTCATGTTACCAGGGAAAGGGGCAAAAGGGAATGGGGAGTTAATCCATAATGGGTGTATGATTTCTGGTTTTGGTAAGAGAGAAGTTCTGGTAACAGACAGTGGTGAGGGAATAGTACATTGTGAACACTGAACAGTATGCTTGTTCATACTGTTCATACTGAGTGGCTGAGATGGGAAAATTCATGTTGCATGAATGTTTCCATAGTTTAAAAAAAAAGAAAAAGAACAACTCAAGAAACAATGACAATTAAATGCAATATATGATTCTGGGGTGGATCCAATAATGGAGGTAAAAAGCCCAAAAGACATTATTGGGACATAAGGAAAATTTGGAATATAGACTTTAAGCTTTACACCTGTGTTAAAGTTACTGAACCTGATAACTGTACTTAAGGTGGTTACAGAAATGAATATACTTGTCCTTGGAAAATACACATGGAAGTATATATTCCATGTACAAGATTATGATGCATATAGCCTATTCTAAGGTGTTTAAAAACAGATAAACAGACTGAAACACAGAAATAGATGAAGAGAAAATGGATAGATAGAATGACAAAGTAAATGTGGCAAAATTTTTAATTATGGAATCTGGGTATATGAGAGAGTATGTCGGAGTTTTCTGTATGGGTTTTGCATTATTTCTGCAACTGTCCAGTAAGTCTGAAATTATGTTAAAATAAAAAGTTTAATTAAAAAATAAAAATGCCTAACAAGCATAAAAGATCAGGACAAAGGGATACAGTAAAAGTTTCCATACACAACTGAAGTTTAACTGTTACAATATAAACAAATTGCAGTAGACTTAGGATATCAATTGTAGAAACAGGGTAACTACAAGTATCTAGAAAAACCATACAAAGAGAAGTGATTCAAAACAGCTTGCTAAATATTGTCTAAAAAACACAGTGATTTAAAAAAAAAAGACAGTAATGGAGGAAAAGAAGCACAAAAAGTATGAAGATATACAAAAACAATTAGCAAATGCCAGAAGTCTTATCACTGAGTAACATAAATATAAATGGATTAACCTTTCAAATTAAAGGCAGAGATTGGCAGAATGGATAAAGAAGCATATAATTCATCTAGACACTGTTTAGATGAGACTGATTTGAATTGAAAGAGACTCCTTTCAATTCAAAAGACACCAGTAGGTGCCCAGAGAAAGACATCCTGTAATGCACAGCACAGTCCCTCATAAGGAAGAACTGCCCCACCCAAACTGCCACATTCCCAGAGAAACACTGGGAAGGGGAGTTACAGGTAGCTTTTACGTAAGTTGTACTTCCCATTAATATAACCAAATCAATCATTCAGACAGAACAGACTGACAAATTGTTTTTTGTTTGTTCATTTGTTTTTTTTTTTATTTTATGCATGGGCAGGCACCAGGAATCAAACCCGGGTCACCGGCATGGCAGGCAAGAACTCTGCCTGCTGAGCCACCATGGCCCGCCCTGACAAACTGTTTTTAAAACCAAAAATGCTTTTTTTAAAAAATCCCTTACATGGTTCTACTTAAATAAAATGTGAATATAAAATAACGATACTAAATTTTTTGCCAATTGTATCAGAATTTGCAAATCCATGTGCAATTCTTATAGTCACGTTGAAGCTACCAAAGAAAAACAAACACAAAAGATTCCCAGGGTAGTCCATTACTCAAAACACATCTGCAATGCCTCTTAGGCACTAACTTATGTTTCAAACAGGAAAATCAATTTCCTTACTTTTCATTTACCTAGTTTTTAAAGAAAAATAAGATTTCCCAATTTAATTACCTCATCATTAAAAGGCCTTCATAAAACTTTAGCTATTTATAAATATCAGTTCATCTTTTGCCACCACTCATTTGTTTATATCAGCATGTTGTCAAAAAGGCAATTTCAAAAAGACTTTGAAGAAAATCACTAGATGATCAATGAAAGGAAGTGGTAAGGGGTACAGAAAAAAAATAGGGGGAACAAAGGTTAAAATATATTGGGTAAACGGAAATACTAGTGGTCAATGAGAGGGAGGGGTAAGGGGTGAGTTTTTCATTTTTCTTTTATTTCTTTTCTGGAGTGATGCAACGTTCTAAGAAATTATCATGCTGATGAATATACAGCTATGTGATGATATTGTGAGCCAATCATTGTATACCAAGTATGGAATGTTCATATGTTAAGAATGTTCATGTCTTCATGTTGTTTTGTTGTATCAATTAAAAAAAAACACCAGATTATTAAAACTGTACACTTAGAATTTAAGCTTTCACAATATATAAATTATATGCATATATATATATACACATATATTTAAAACTATAAATGAATATTAAACTTTAGTTTGCAGTACATTTGATTTTCAGTGGTATGAGTTAGCAATTCTGAAACTATTTCATGCGCTTTCTAGGCACGAGCAAATGAGTAAATATTGATATTATGGGATCCGAGTTTTCACTGTTGGATAAAGAGAATCACAAACATGAAAAGGATAAAAACTATAATGTACCCTATGGCAGTGGACTGGAATTCAGGGTATCAATATAAACTCAGTGTTTTATATAGACAGATAACTATAGAGAAGATTAAGTACATATGTGTATGGTTATCCATGTTAGTGTATATGGATCCATACACACACACACACACACACACAACACACACACACACACACACACACACACACCTATTTCCTTGCTTTGTCTGCTAAGAGGACCTAGAAGCAATGATATATACCAGGAGCAATGAGCATGTCTACCATCAAGATCTTGGTTTCAAAATACAGTTCTTGCTAAAAGGAAACAGGGCTCCTTAGATAAAGACTGATTACAAAACTGGAGTAGAGAAAATATAAGTCTAGATCATCCAGTTCCATCAAATGTAAGAACATGCTCAAAGAATGATGGTAACCTATCAAAATAATAAAGGAACCAATGTGAAGGAGCTCCCACTGGCCAAATCTTGGACATTTTGAGCACCAAAATAAATATCAATAGTAATGGATTACTAACCATTGAATAAAATAAAAACCAACAAGCCTACACCAGTATGGCAGAAGGGAGCACTCTTACATTCAGGAGAATGCCAACTAATTAATATAGAAAAAATAATGGAGTTAGAAATTGATCAATGGAGGTTATAATTATGAATAAAGGTTAAATGAGGAAAAGGATATTTACATAATCCCAAAATAATTCCCCCTCAATGATGTATTAACTGTAACGAAAAAATAGGAAACTTATCATTGAAAAACGTGGTAGAAACAACCTTAAAGTCATTAAAGTTAACAAACATCACCAGGAATAAAACAAATAGATGTCATGTGCCTTCTGATGATGCACTGAGAACACATTATCACTTTTGTGGTATCCCTGCCACATATACATAATATAAATCTAATCACAAAGAAACATTAAAAAATTCAAATGGAGAGCCATTCTACAAAATAATTGGCCTGTACTCTTCAAAAATGTCAGTTACAAAAGATAGCCAAAGGCTGACTGTTCCAGATTAATTAACTACAGAGATTTGACAACTAAATGTAATACATAATTCTGCATTTGAATCTGGACCAGGATTTTTAAAAAACAGCTTTCTAAAGGATAGTATTAGTTCAAGTGAGAAAATTTAAATCTGGGTTGCAGCTTTGATAATAGTACTGAATCTGTTAATTTCCAGATATTGGCCCTTGTACTGTGGTTATACAGTTTGTTCTTAAGAAACATACACTGAAGTATTTAGTGCTAATTGCTCATGACATTTCTAACCTTTTCTCAAAAAAATTATTGTGTGCATATATCTATAACAACATGTTCATGTGAAAATGGGACAAAATGCAAACTTTTTTTGGTCAAATGTTTTTTTCTTCAATGGATAACTTGCCTTTTGCCATTGCAGGTCTACGTTCCCATCACTGTTCCTATGCCACAAAAGGGGTGTGTGTGTGTGTGTGTGTGTGTGTGTGTGTGTGTTTGGCATGGACAGACTCCAGAAATCAAACCCAGGTCTCCACCTCAGCAGGCGAGAATTCTTGTCACTGTGCCACTGTTGCACTGCCCTTGCCACAAAATATTGTATCTTAATATTCATTCTTCCTAAACCCAAGCTCCCAAATATTAAATATTGACATCTGTTCTAGTTTGCTAACTGCCGGAATGCAATATACCAGAAACAGAATGGCATTTAAAAAGGGGAATATAATAAGTTGCAAGTTTACAGTTCTATAGAAACAAGTCTATGCAAATGTCCTATCTAAGGCATCCAGAGAAATTCACCTTGATTCAAGAAGGTCGATGAAGTTCAGTTTCTCTCTCAAGTGGAAAGGCACATGGCAAACATGGTTAGGATTTCTCTCTCATCTGGAAAGGCACATGATGAACATGGCGTCATCTGCTAGCTTTCTCTCCTGGCTTCCTGTTTCATGAAGCAAACTGGGAGGCATTTTCCTTCTTCATCTACAAAGTGCTGGCTGATGGATTCTCTGCTCCGTGGTGCTGCAGCATTCTCCACTCTCTCTGAATCTCTCACTTTCTCTAAAATATTTCCTCTTTTATAGGATTCCCATAAACCACCTAATCCAGCTTAACAACCACTCCTGATTAACTTGCATCTCCAAGGAGATGATCTAATAACAGTTTCAAACATAAAATACCGAATAGGGATTAGAAGAAACCGCTGCCTTTACAAAATGGGATTAGGATTAAAACATGGCTTTTCTAGGGTACATACATCACTTGAAACCAGCATAACATCTTTTCAGAACTTAGCAACACAACTGAAGGACTTTGAGACTTAGCTAATTTTGTTTTCCATATTAAATATTAGGATCAAGTCTACCTCAAGAAACCTAAACCACAGGAGAAATGCTATTAAGGAGCACTGTATTTTAAAATAAACATTTTAAGACCTAAGAGGACTGGAGCTTGTTCCCAAGAACCACTCTGCTGCTCTCCCAATGTACCATCAAATGTATACTATGTTTTTTATGTTTCCTAGTTCACAAAGATGAAATTTAATTTTTTTCTTATTTACTCTAAGTATCTTCTTTTCTGTTAGTAAAGATCTCTACTTAATTTCCTATATCTCATATATATGCAGTCCAATCCCAAAGCAGGCTCTCATCTTCACATCTACCATACAGGGGTTCCTTTGGAAGAAAAAATCAGTAATGCACACAAACAGAAAGACATGAACTCACAAGTCCTGAAAAACAACGCTTGAAGAACATACAATGATCCTGACTCATTTTTATGGTACACCATTAAAGAAATAAAAGAATTTACATTAGAGTTTGAGCTCAAAAAAATGAGAAGTTATATTCTGTGCTTTACCTGGATATTGCGGCTTTTTCCATTATTTCCTGCTGAATGAGACCAGATGGTTCAATGACATTCAATATGATTATGCTCCACAATTTGTCTAATTTTGGCCTCTGTAACACAGCAGATTCATCCTCCACGTGCCGCAGCCAAAATTCAAGTGTTTCTTTAGGAAAGTGATTGGCTTCAGAAATGAGATCCAGAGTGATACGATGTAGGTCTTTCTCCACAGAACTGTAAGCTTTAACCTGCCCGAATGTACCGGCAATTATGGGTAGAACAGAGAAGCCTTCAGACACATCTAACACATACAAAGGGTCTGGGGCAGTCTGTACGGAATTCTCATTCTGTCCACTTCCAGAGCTCATTTCAATATTCTGACAATGAATATCCATGTCCTGTAACAGTTTCTCTGGAGTTAGTGATGATAACACTTTCCTCATTGCCATTTTAAAGCCTTCATGATATGGGATATTATTAAGCAAAGCAATTTCCGTGGATTCCAATACACATATCTGCTCTACAGCACCTGGTTTACTGGTCTGAAGGTTGGCCAGGGCACTACAGAGTTCAGCCTCATGTCCTACAGATATCAAGTCTTTATTCGCAGTAAAACTTTTTGTAACATCCATTTCATGTTCCAAACCCAGGACACTGATACTCTGGATTCTTAAGTAATAGTCTTGACAAGACACTTCTATCATCACATGGTCCCCTGGCTTTATCTGGTAGTCTACATTAAACAGTAAGAAAGAAAGAAAAAGTATAATTCTGATTAATATGGAGTCTTTGTAAGCCTCCCTTCTTACACAAAACATGCATCCCTCTTTTTGAAATCTCTACAGGAAGAGTTATAACTATTCATCTAATACACACACACACACAAAAAACAGAAACATCCTAGAGCTTTACTTAGGGTAAAACTGAAGTCTGAAGGCTGAATTAACAGGCAGAAAAATAGAGAGATTCAAAACTAATAGTATTACAGTGCTTTACCACAGCCAAAGGCATTATTATTTTCTCAACTTAGCTTAAGGGGTCATTTTTTCTCTGAGAAATTTCCAAAAGAAAAGAACCATATACCTTAACTACAAGTACTTAGATACTCTTACATGTTTAGGAATTTAAGAGTATAAAGAAGGACTAAGTCCTAATAAAGACTATTATCATACTCTGTTTCATGAACTTTCACACTTAGGAGAATTTTAAAATGCAGATGAAAAATCACAATTCCTTCTCACCAGCCCTAGAATGATAAAGGCTTTTGAGATAATTATTATACTACCTTAATCCATTTGTTTTGTTAAAACTTGAAGCACTTTCAAAAGCCAGATAAAAATAGAAGTTATCCTTGTATTTAAATGTTTAAAATGTCTTTCCTTAAGAAGGATTTTTTTTTCAAAAGGACTATCTGGGTAAGCTACTACAAAGGAATTAGAATAAACAAACCCAAATTAAAAATACTATTTACTGAGTGCCTGTCACTATGGAAAAGACATTTGACACCCATTATCTTCTAATAATGCCCACAGCGATCCTGCATTATGATTTTTTAAGAGATGACAACAAAAGCTCTCAGAAATAACTAGCCAAGCTGGTCCAGGAGCCAATTAACAGAGTCAAGATGTGAATCCAGATCTACCTAACTCCAAAACACCATACCAGCCACAACACTTTACTGACTCTATGACTTAATGACCTTGCCAGATAAGATCTTTAATTAGGAGACTAAACAGAAATAGAGACTTACTACCTTCCTGTTTAAAAATGATAGTATTTCTATATAATACAACTCCCATTTACTATACTGTTACCTATCAAATTACTACTAGAAAAATTCTTATATGAAAAACATCTGTAATATAGAACTTCCCTAGGAAGTCCATAGATCCATGAACTCCCTAAAATTGTTTGCAAAATTCTGTACTTATGTGAGTAGGTGCATTTTCTGACAGAGGGCTCCACAGATGGCATCAGATTCCCCAAGGACTAAGAATTCTTGCACTAAAAGTAGTACTGTCCCATAAAAATTGTGCCAGCATTTCCCCCATCTACTGATAACCAGAGTAATCAAAACAGAAGAATGATTTGATATATAATATTTATTAATGACATACAACAATGTTGTGTTTTATTCTCCTTAACTAAATATATTAACTATTTAAAACTACTTACAAATAAGAAACATAAAATTCTGAAAGATTTAACCAATTTCACCTGGAAACCTCATATCCACAGTACATTGCATGTGGGGGGGAGAGATTGCCACTGACTCAAATGCTTAAAGGATTAAAGGAACAAGTTTAAAAAAACAAAAGAGTTAAAAATTTACCTGCAAAGCCCTGCACAGGGTAGACAGCCTGTTCCCAACATGTTTCCTCACTAGGACTTGTAGATAAACTGTGTTCATCATCAAGATGGAGTACAAACCAAACCACAATAGCATCTAGTATGCCTTCTTTTGTAACAGGAATGCCTATCTTATCAGGTTTTTTAGATGCAAGACTTTTTAACTCCTAACAAAAATATAAGCAGAATGAAAGTTTTATATATTTCATATACACATGGCCTCAATATCATACTACTTTTCATTTCTATAAAATCTCAGCCCTGACTAGCACCCTTAGGAAATGGATATCTTGGCACACCTATATACATTTACATCACACTGAACAGGAGGCCCTCATCTATTACACTGGAATACCAAGAAGCTAAAAAAGAATGAGGCAGATAAATGTTTTTGTTATGGGAAGAAGTTCATGATACATTGGTAAATGAAAATGGCAGGTGACAAAGCAATGGGTATTGTTTTGCTTAAAAAAAAAAAAAGTGCACATGCAGATCAGGGTATGTCCGCAGAAGAACAGAAAATAAATCTGGAAAGATGCACTAAAAAAGTTTTAACAAGGGAAGAAAAACACTACGACTTTTTCTTTTCTATTCTATATTACTCTCATGTTGATCAAGTAGATATTACTTTCAAAATTAAAACCTTAATAAGGATTTTATTATTGTAGCAAGGAAAAATGAAAACAAGAAAGGCTTAAAATAATAAAAGAATAGTTTTCAGGTAATTACCAGTTACAATCATTTTATTCTCCACTGGAATATATCAGATAAGACATGCTCTTGAAATTCAGAAAACAGCTCAACCTTAGTAAGCAATGTCAAATTGCAAAATTACTTCCAGACTACCTCAAGAAAAATCTAATAATTTTTAGGGGAAAACTTTTATTAACTGATAAAAAATCTTAATCTAAAATGAGCTTCAAAGTCTTCTGTAATCAGGCAACTGTCATCTAAAAACCTTATGTATTTAACCTGAACATAAAGACCTTAAGAGAAGGATTCTATATAAACTTTCTTGATTTCTTTGGATACTTTACTTGTATGGCACATCTTCCCACTACTCACACATATATACACTAAGGTGAGAAATTCATCGTAATCTGCCTGGGGCCATCATAAAGGACCATGTTTCAGGAATTCCCTCAGTTCTGGATAAACAAGGATGGCTGGCTACCCTAATACACAGATAATTTAGAGAGCTGGAATATTCTTCTTTTCAAATAATATCATTTATTTGAAATGGCAGCATGACATAAAAAAAGAAGTCAGAAAGACCTGCGTTAGAATTTTGGCCTCTGCATTTACATGCTGCATAATGTAGGGGAAATTATCCAATAGGAGCAACATTTTCCTCATCTGTATACCACAAGGATAATGATAATGCTATGGCATCATTGTCATAAAAGCCACTTAAGTAGCATGTGAAAGCACCTGGCATACTGAACATTCCAATAAATCTTCAGGGTTTTTATTCCTCTGCATTCAAAGTAAGTAAATTCCTAATTATTTCAAAAGGCAATTCTAGTTGCCCTTTTTTCATTTTCTTTACATACATGGAGTGAATCTCATGCAAACTCATGAAATCAGGCTGTCCTATGCCTTATTTTAAACAACGCATAAACTTTAATCCTCAAAAAACAGCACTTTTTTACCTGAAGATTGTTGAAATCTACCGTCATAATTTCAAAGCACTCTGTCAAAGCCAAATATCCCCCAGGAACTCGATTCATCTTTTCAGTTGTATAAGGTTCAACTGTTTCTTCAGAATCTAAACAAGAATACGCTGAACTCTGAAATTTCACATTTGTTGGCAAACAGACTCCAGCAACATCCTTAATATCTACCCTGTTAAGAGGGGAAAGAAGAAGTGGGAGTAAGAATGGTTCTATTTAGAATCAAATCACACCATATAATACTGATCTTTGAAAAAATAAAAATGAAAATGAAGTAAAACTTAACAGACATCCACTACAGATGTAAGAAAAAGTCCTTAAGCTTTCTCTCTGATTGAGGCACCCAAGAATGAATGAGGGAATATAGGAAATTCTAAAAACATGGGGAAGGGGAAATAATCATTGCAACTCAGAAATAAATTTTAAACAGCAAATAAAAATTTAAAAAAAAAATTAATGGACAAATCTTAAAACACAATTATATACATACACACATATATAACTGCTAATCATAAAGGAAAAAAATGATAAATAGGACCACATTAAAATTTAAAATTTCTGCTCATCAAAAGACACCCAGTGAGAAAGCAAAATGGCAAATCAGAGTTGGAAAAATTTGCAATACATGTAACCAACAAAGGGTTCATATCCAAAATGTTTCAAAAATTCCTACAATTTATGAAGACAATCCGCCTAACACAAAAATGGGCAAAAACACTAACAGACTTGTCACCAAAGAGGATATGCAAACGGCCCATAAGCACATAAAAAGTTGCCCAGCTTCATTAGTTATCAGAGAATGAAATTAAAACCACAACGCAGTAATACTTCACAACAACCAGAATGGGAAAAACGAAAGAGATAGTCAATACTAATTGTGGGTGAGAATACAGAGTCTCATACACTGTTGGTGGGGATATATCAGGAAACCACTTTTGGAGATTGTTTCAATATTATCTACTCAAGCTGAACAGACCCATTCCAGATTTCCCCCTAATACAGGGTCTTCAGCATTTCCATTTCTGGAAATACAGCCAACAGAAATTCATATGCATGATCACCCAAAAAAAGTTCAAGAGTATTTACAGTTGTACTATTCCTAATAACCAACAAGTGGATAAAGCTTTTATATCCTAACAGTAAAATGGGCAAATCCATTGTGGCCTAGTAACACAGTGGCATATTATGTAGCAATGAGAATGAACAAACTACATACAACAATGGATGAACATACTGTTGGACATAAGAAACCAACCACAAAAAAATGTCATTTTATGTGACTGTATAAAGTTCAAAACAGGCTAACTAATCTAAGACATTAGAAATCAGAATAGTGGCTGCCCCTGGGTAGGGTGGGATGCTGGTAACTGCTAGGAGTTTCTTCCAGGTTTCTAGGGTGATGATAAAGTTCTAGTCCTTGATCAGAGCACTGGTTACACAGGTGTGTCCACGTCATGAAAATTCATCAAGCAGTACATTTATGATTTATGTACTTGCTATTAAAATGTTTGATGTCAAAAAAAATGTTTACATTGAAGAACACTTCATCAATTTTTTTTTTAACATGGGCAGGCACCAGGAATCGAACCCGGGTCTCCGGCATGGCAGGCGAAAACTCTGCCACTGAGCGAACGTTGCCTGCCCTTCATTTTTGCACACCATTTTGTAAAAACAAACTACTCCAATTCATCTCACCTTACATTAGAGGCATTCATTTATTAGTCTATTAGGTTTCAGAGGTTCAAAGTCTACTTATAAAAAGTATTTTATTATAATCTCAAAAGATAAACCTCCAAATGGAACTACTAATGCTTTTAATTGTAACTCAAAAGTCTCAAGTTATACTGGCACTCAGCATCAAGGGACTGAGAAAATCTTTTTGACCAAAAGGGCGAAAAGAGAAATGAGACAAAATAAAGTGTCACTGGCTGAAAGATTTCAAACAGAGTCGAGAGGTTATACTGGAGGTTATTCTTATGCATTTTATACCTATCTCCTTTTTAGTTTAAGGCGTATTAGAGAGGCTAGAAGGAAGTGCCAGAAACTGTAGAGCTGTGTTCCAGTAGCCATGTTTCTTGAAGATGATTATATGATATAGCTTTCACAACGTGACATGTGATTGTGAAAACCTTGTGTCTGATGATCCTTTTATCTATGAAATTGACAGATGAGTAAAAAATATGGATTAAAAACAAATAATAGGAGGAACAAATGTTAAAATAAATTGAGTAGACTAAAATACTAGTAAACAATCAAAGGGAATGTTAAGAGGTATAGAAAGAAGCAGAGGGAACAAAGGTTAAAATCTACTGGATACTTCTCTTCCCCCTTCTCCGCCAGCGCTCCCGCCACCATCTAGCCCTCCTCTTCCCCCTTCTTCACCAGCGGCGCTCCCGCCGCCATCTGGCCCTCCTCTTCCCCCTTCTCCACCTGAGCAACCACCGCCGTCTAGCCCTCCTCTTCCTCTTTCTCCGCCGGCGCTCCCGCCGCCATCTGGCCCTCCACTTGCCCCTTCTCCGCCCGCGCTCCTGTCGCTATCTAGCCCTCCTCTTCACCCTTCTCCGCCGGCGCTCCCGCCGCCATCTGGCCCTCCTATTCCTCTTTCTCCGCCGGAGGCACTCCCGCCACCATCTAGCCCTCCACTTCCCCCTTCTCCGCCGGCGCTCCCGCTGCCGTATGGCCCTCCTCTTCCTCTTTTTCCGCCGGAGGCACTCCCGCCGCCATCTAGCCCTCCACTTCCCCTTCTCCGCCGGCGCTCCCACTGCCATCTTGCCCTTCTCTTTCCCCTTCTGCTCCAGCGGATCTCCATCTGCCATCTTATCCTTCCCTTTCTCCTCCTACTCCAGCGGCTCTCCAACCACCACCGTGCCCTCTTTCACCTTCACCGGCTCCTCCACCACCGTCCTCGAGAGCCTTGCCATCCTCATGTTTCCTCCTCCAGAACCGCTACTAGGGGAGTAGAAACGATACAGAACAGCTCCCGGAGCCACGAGACAGAGATCAAAAAGACAGCGTACCCCATCCTGGAACAGCTGACTGGCTGGGAGAACCCACTCCAGTGAGATCGCCAAGGGGCGCGGGCTTCCCCAGAGGGTCGGCAAGCAGCTGGAGTCCCTCCCCTCCTCCTTCCCGGGTCAGCTGGCAGAATTGGGCAGGTGGTCCCCTCAAGCCGCGGCGGCTGGTGCCCCCACCACGCGCGGCCCCCCGGACCAACAGAGAGAATTGGATCGGAAATCCCCAGGCCGCGGAGAACGGTGACCGGGGGAGTCCCTTCCAAACACGTGACTCCCTGGTCCAGCTGGGAATGGTGCACACTCCCGAGCCGCGGTGGCTGACGCACTCCCGCCACGCTTGGCGCCCTGGGCCGAGAAGGAAATTTGGACGGGCGCTCTTACGGGCTGCGGTGGCCTGTGACCCTCCCCGCGTTCAGACCCCCGGGCCGGCTTGCACTATTCCAAGCTGCTTCGGCTGGCGAACCTCCCTCACGGCGAGAGTTTTCCAAAGTTAAAGGACCCACAGCACCTTTTACTGGTGGGACCCGCAGACAAACGTGTGCCACGAGCACCACCTACTGGGCAGGATAAGAAAAACAGAACCCAGGGATTTCACAGAAAAATCTTTCAACCTGTTGGGCACAAAACCCAGGGAAATCTGACTAAACGCCCAGACGCCAACAGAAGATAATGGATCACGCTCAGAAAATTGAAAATATGGCCCAGTCAAAGGAACAAACCAATAGTTCAAATGAGATACAAGAACTGAAACAACTAATGCTGAATATACAAACAGAAATGGAAAACCTCTTCAAAAACGAAATCGATAAATTGAGGGCTGACATGAAGAAGACATGGGCTGAACAAAAAGAAGAAATAGAAAAACTGAAAAAACAAATCACAGAACTTATGGAAGTGAAGGATAAAGTAGAAAAGATGGAAAAAACAATGGATACCTACAATGATAGATTTAAAGAGACAGAAGATAGAATTAGTGATTTGGAGGATGGAACATCTGAATTCCAAAAACAAACAGAAACTATCGGGAAAAGAATGGAAAAATTTGAACAGGGCATCAAGGAACTCAAGGACAATATGAACCGCACAAATATACGTGTTGTGGGTGTCCCAGAAGAAGAAGAGAAGGGAAAAGGAGGAGAAAAACTAATGGAAGAAATTATCACTGAAAATTTCCCAACTCTTATGAAAGACCTAAAATTACAGATCCAAGAAGTGCAGCACACCCCAAAGAAATTAGATCCAAATAGGCATTCTCCAAGACACTTACTAGTTAGAATGTCAGAGGTCAAAGAGAAAGAGAGGATCTTGAAAGCAGCAAGAGAAAAACAATCCATCACATACAAGGGAAACCCAATAAGACTATGTGTAGATTTATAGCAGAAACCATGGAAGCTAGAAGACAGTGGGATGATATATTTAAATTACTAAAAGAGAAAAACTGCCAACCAAAACTCCTATATCCAGCAAAATTGTCCTTCAAAAATGAGGGAGAAATTAGAACATTCTCAGACAAAAAGTCACTGAGAGAATTTATGACCAAGAGACCAGCTCTGCAAGAAATACTAAAGGGAGCACTAGAGTCAGATACAAAAAGACAGAAGAGAGAGGCATGGAGAAGAGTGTAGAAAGAAAGTCAGATATGATATATATAATACAAAAGGCAAAATGGTAGAGGAAAATATTATCCAAACAGTAATAACACTAAATGTTAATGGACTGAATTCCCCAATCAAAAGACATAGACTGGCAGAATGGATTAAAAAACAGGACCCATCTATATGCTATCTACAGGAAAAACATCTTAGACCCAAAGATAAACATAGGTTGAAAGTGAAAGGTTGGGAAAAGATATTTCATGCAAATAACAACCAGAAAAGAGCAGGAGTGGCTATACTAATATCCAACAAATTAGACTTCAAATGTAAAACAGTTAAAAGAGACAAAGAAGGACACTGCATACTAATAAAAGGAACAATTCAACAAGAAGACATAACAATCATAAATATTTACGCACCAAACCAGAATGCCCCAAAATACGTAAAGAATACATTGCAAACACTGAAAATGGAAATAGACACATATACCATAATAGTTGGAGACTTCAATTCACCACTCTCATCAATGGACAGAACATCTAGACAGAGGATCAATAAAGAAATAGAGAAACTGAATAATACTATAAATGAGCTAGACTTAAAAGACATTTATAGGACATTACATCCCACAACAGCAGGATACACCTTTTTCTAAAGTGCTCATGGATCATTCTCAAAGATAGACCATGTGCTGGGTCACAAAGCAATCTTAACAAATTTAAAAACACTGAAATCATACACAACACTTTCTCGGATCATAAAGGAATGAAGTTGGAAATCAATAATAGGCGGAGTGCCAGAAAATTCACAAATACGTGGAGGCTCAACAACACACTCCTAAACAACGACTGGGTCAAAGAAGAAATTGCTAGAGAAATTAGTAAATACCTCGAGGCGAATGAAAATGAAAACACAACATATCAAAACTTATGGGACGCAGAAAAGGCAGTGCTAAGAGGGAAATTTATTGCCCTAAATGCCTATATCAGAAAAGAAGAAAAGGCAAAAATGCAGGAATTAACTGTCCACGTGGAAGAACTGGAGAAAGAACAGCAAACTAATCCCAAAGCAAGCAAAAGGAAAGAAATAACAAAGATTAGAGCAGAAATAAACGAAATTGAAATCATGAAAACAATAGAGAAAATCAATAAGACCAGAAGTTGGTTCTATGAGAAAATCAATAAGATTGATGGGCCCTTAGCAAGATTGACAAAAAGAAGAAGAGAGAGGATGCAAATAAATAAGATCAGAAATGGAAGAGGAGACATAACTACTGACCTCACAGAAATAAAGGAGGTAATAACAGGATACTATGAACAACTTTATACTAATAAATACAACAATTTAGATGAAATGGACAGGTTCCTGGAAAGACATGAACAACCAACTTTGACTCAAGAAGAAATAGATGACCTCAACAAACCAATCACAAGTAAAGAAATTGAATTAGTCATTCAAAAGCTTCCTAAAAAGAAAAGTCCAGGACCAGACGGCTTCACATGTGAATTCTATCAAACATTCCAGAAAGAATTACTACTAACTCTCCTCAAACTCTTCAAAAAAATCGAAGTGGAGGGAAAACTACCTAATTCATTCTATGAAGCCAACATCACCCTCATACCAAAACCAGGCAAAGATATTACAAAAAAAGAAAACTACAGACCAATCTCTCTAATGAATATAGATGCAAAAATCCTCAATAAAATTCTAGCAAATCGTATCCAACAACACATTAAAAGAATTATACATCACGACCAAGTAGGATTCATCCCAGGTATGCAAGGATGGTTCAACATAAGAAAATCAATTAATGTAATACACCATATCAACAAATCAAAGCAGAAAAATCACATGATCATCTCAATTGATGCAGAGAAGGCATTTGACAAGATTCAACATCCTTTCCTGTTGAAAACACTTCAAAAGATAGGAATACAAGGGAACTTCCTTAAAATGATAGAGGGAATATATGAAAAACCCACAGTTAATATCATCCTCACTGGGTAAAATTGAAAACTTTCCCCCTAAGATCAGGAACAAGACAAGGATGTCCACTATCACCACTATTATTCAACATTGTGTTGGAGGTTCTAGCCAGAGCAATTACACAAGAAAAAGAAATACAAGGCATCAAAATTGGAAAGGAAGAAGTAAAACTATCACTGTTTGCAGACGATATGATACTATACGTCGAAAACCCGGAAAAATCCACAACAAAACTACTAGAGCTAATAAATGAGTACAACAAAGCAGCAGGTTACAAGATAAACATTCAAAAATCTGTAGCATTTCTATACACTAGTAATGAACAAGCTGAGGGGGAAATCAAGAAACGAATCCCATTTACAATCACAACTAAAAGAATAAAATACCTAGGAATAAATTTAACTAAAGAGACAAAAAACCTATATAAAGAAAACTACAAAAAACTGTTAAAAGAAATCACAGAAGACCTAAATAGATGGAAGGGCATACTGTGTTCATGGATTGGAAGACTAAATATAGTTAAGATGTCAATCTTACCTAAATTGATTTACAGATTCAATGCAATACCAATCAAAATCCCAACAACTTATTTTTCAGAAATAGAAAAACCAATAAGCAAATTTATCTGGAAGGGCAGGGTGCCCCGAATTGCTAAAAACATCTTGAGGAAAAAAAACGAAGCTGGAGGTCTCGCGCTGCCTGACTTTAAGGCATATTATGAAGCCACAGTGGTCAAAACAGCATGGTATTGGCATAAAGATAGATATATCGACCAATGGAATCGAATAGAGTGCTCAGATATAGACCCTCTCATCTATGGACATTTGATCTTTGATAAGGCAGTCAAGCCAACTCACCTGGGACAGAACAGTCTCTTCAATAAATGGTGCCTAGAGAACTGGATATCCATATGCAAAAGAATGAAATAAGACCCATATCTCACACCCTATACAAAAGTTAACTCAAAATGGATCAAAGATCTAAACATTAGGTCTAAGACCATAAAACAGAGGAACATGTAGGGAGATATCTTATGAAACTTACAATTGGAGGCAGTTTTATGGACCTTAAACCTAAAGCAAGAGCACTGAAGAAGGAAATAAACAAATGGGAACTCCTCAAAATTAAACACTTTTGTGCATCAAAGAACTTCATCAAGAAAGTAGAAAGACAGCCTACACAATGGGAGACAATATTTGGAAATGACATATCAGAGAAAGGTCTAGTATCCAGAATTTATAAAGAGATTGTTCAACTCAACAACAAAAAGACAGCCAATCCAATTACAAAATGGGAAAAAGACTTGAACAGACACCTACCAGAAGAGGAAATACAAATGGCCAAAAGGCACATGAAGAGATGCTCAATGTCCCTGGCCATTAGAGAAATGCAAATCAAAACCACAATGAGATATCATCTCACACCCACCAGAATGGCCATTATCAACAAAACAGAAAATGACAAGTGCTGGAGAGGATGCGGAGAAAGAGGCACACTTATCCACTGTTGGTGGGAATGTCAAATGGTGCAACCACTGTGGAAGGCAGTTTGGCGGTTCCTCAAAAAGCTGAACACAGAATTGCCATACGACCCAGCAATACCATTGCTAGGTATCTACTCAAAGGACTTAAGGGCAAAGACACAAACAGAAATTTGCACACCAATGTTATAGCAGCGTTATTTACAATTGCAAAGAGATGGAAACAGCCAAAATGTCCATCAACAGAAGAGTGGCTAAAACAAACTGTGGTATATACATACGATGGAATATTATGCAGCTTTAAGACAGGATAAACTTATGAAGCATGTAATAACATGGATGGACCTAGAGAACATTATGCTGAGTGAGTCTAGCCAAAAACTAAAGGACAAATACTGTATGGTCCCACTGATGTGAACGGACATTCGAGAAAAAACTTGGAATATGTCACTGGTAACAGAGTCCAGAAGGAGTTAGAAACGGGGTAAGATAATGGGTAATTGGAGCTGAAGGGATACAGACTGTGCAACAGGACTAGATACAAAAACTCAAAAATGGACAGCACAATAATACCTAATTGTAAAGTAATCATGTTAAAACACTGAATGAAGCTGCATCTGAGCTATAGGTTTTGTTTGTTTGTTTTGTTTGTTTGTTTGTTTTTTGTTTTTTTTACTATTATTATTACTTTTATTTCTTTTCTCTATATTAACATTCTATATCTTTGTCTGGTGTGTCGCTAATTCTTCTAAACCGATGCAAATGTACTAAGAAATGATGATCATGCATCTATGTGATGATGTTAAGAATTACTGATTGCATATGTAGAGTGGTATGATTTCTAAATGTTGGGTTAATTTCTTTTTTTTTTCCGTTAATTAATAAAAAAATTAAAAATAAAAAAAATAAAAATAAAAAGAATTATACACCATGACCAAGTAGGATTCATCCCAGGTATGAAAGGATGGTTCAACATAAGAAAGTCAATTCATGTAAGACACCATATCAACAAATCAAAGCAGAAAACCACATGATCACCTCGATTGATGCAGAGAAGGCATTTCACAAAATTCAATATCCTTTCTTGTTGAAAACTCTTCAAAGGATACGAATAGAAGGGAACTTCCTCAACATGATAAAGGGAATATATGAAAAATCCACAGCTAACATCATCCTCAATGGGGAAAGCCTGAAAGCAGGTTCCCCGTAAGATCAGGAACAAGGCAAGGTGTCCACTGTCACCACTATTATTCAGCATTGTGTTAGAAGTTCTAGCCAGAGCAATTAGACAAGAAAAAGAAATACAGGCATCAAAATTGGAAAGGAAGAAGTAAAACTCTCACAGTTTGCAGATGATATGATACTATATGCTGAAAAC
The DNA here is from genome assembly GCF_023851605.1 of Tamandua tetradactyla. Classification (NCBI taxonomy): domain Eukaryota; kingdom Metazoa; phylum Chordata; class Mammalia; order Pilosa; family Myrmecophagidae; genus Tamandua; species Tamandua tetradactyla. The sequence goes on along the minus strand of NC_135348.1, from coordinate 20,253,595 downwards.
CGAAAAAAATCCACTGCAAAACTACTAGAGCTAATAAATGAGTACAGCAAAGTGGCAGGTTACAAGATCAACACTCAAAAAATCTGTAGTGTTTCTAATCACTAGTAATAAGCAATCTGAGGGGGAAATCAAGAAAAAATTCCATTTACAATTGCAACCAAAAGAATAAAATATTTAGGAACAAATTTAACTAAGTATACAAAAGACCTATACAAAGAAAACTACCATAATTTGCTAAAAGAAATCACAGAAGACCTAGATAAATGGAAGAGCATACTATGTTCATGGTTTGGAAGACTAAATATAGTTAAGATGTCAATTCTACCTAAATTGATTTATAGATTCAATGCAATATCAATTAAAATCCCAAAAACTTACTTTGCAGAAATAGAAAAACCAAGAACTAAATTTATTTGGAAGAGCAGGGTGCCCCAAATAGCTAAAAAATATCTTAAGAAAGAAAAAGTAAATCAGAGGTCTCACAATACCTGACTTTGAGGCATATTACTGAAGCTACAGTAGTCAAAATGTCATGGTACTGACATAAAAATAGATATACTGACTGTTCTAGTTTACTAGCTGCCAGAATGCAACACACCAGAGACAGAGGGCTTTCAATAAAAGGAGATTTATTTAGTTAACATATAGTTCTTCAGAGGAAAGGCAGCTAACTTTAAACTAAGGTTCTTTCTTATGTGGGAAGGCACAGGGCGATCTCTGCTGGCCTTCTCTCCAGGCCTCTGAGTTCCAACAACTTTCCCCAGAGTGATTCCTTCCTGCATCTCCAAAGGCCTGGGCTGAGCTGCCAATGCTGAGATAAGGTATGCTGAGCTGCTCTGGCTGTGCTACACTGTACTCTCTCATTTAAGCACCAACCAATTAAATCAAACATCATTCATTGCAACAGGCAAGCCTCCTAGCCAACTGCAGATGTTATCAGCAACAGATGAGGTTCACATGTCATTGGCTCATGTCCACAGCAATAGAATTAGACACCTTCACCTAGCCAAGCTGACACCTGAATCTAACTACCACACTGACAAATGGAATCGAATAGTGTTCAGATAAAGACCCTCTCATCTATGTGCAACTGATCTTTGATAAGGCAGTCAAGCCAACTCACCTGGAATAGAACTGTCTCTTCAATAAATTGCCTGGAGAACTGGATAGCCACATATAAAAGAATGAAAGAGGATCCATATCTCACACCCTACACAAAAATTAGCTCAAAATGGATCAAAGACCTAAACATTAGAGCTAAGACCATAAAGCTTTTGGAAGAAGGGCAGGCCATAGTGGCTCAGCAGGCAGAGTTCTTGCCTCCATGTCAGAGACCTGGGTTCAATTCCTGGTGCCTGTCTATGCAAAAAAAAAAAAAAAACTTTTGGAAGAAAATGTAGGGATATATCTTATAAAACTTGTAATAGGAGGCAGTTTCCTAGCTCTTACACCCAAAGCATGAGCACTAAAGAAAGAAGTAGATAAATGGGAACTTCTCAAAACTTAAACACTTTTGTGCATCAAAGAACTTTGTCAAGAAAGTAAAAAGGCAGCCTACACAATGGGAGACGTATCAGATAAGGGTCTAGTACCCAGAATATATAAAGAGATTGTTCAACTTAACAACAAAAAGACAACCCAATTACAAAATGGGCAAAAGACATGAACAGACACTTCTCAGGAGAGGAAATACAAATGGCTAAAAGGCACATGAAAAGATGCTCAACTTCCCTGGCTATTAGGGAAATGCAAATCAAAACCACAATGAGATACTATTTCACACCCACCAAAATGGCCATTAGCAATAAAACAGAAAACGACAAGTGCTGGAGAGGATGTGAAGAAAGAGGCACACTTATCTACTATTGGTGGAAATGTAAAATGCTACAATCGCTGTGGAAGGCAGTTTGGTGATTCCTCGGGAATCTAAGCATAGAATCGCCATATGATCCAGCAATACCAGTGCTAGCTATCTGTTCCAAGGACATGAGGGAAAGGATACAAAGGATACTTGCACATCAATGTTTATAGGAGCATTATTTACAATTGCCAAGAGACAGAAACAGCCCAAATGCCCATCAAGAGATGAGTGGCTAAACAAGTTGTGGTATATACATACAATGGAATACTATGCAGCTATAAGACAGAATAAAGTCATGAAGCATGTAACAGTGTGGATGGACCTTGAGGATATTATGCTGAGTGAGATTATTAGCCAGAAACAAAAGGACAAATATGTATGGTCTCACTGATATGAACTAACATTAATGAGTAAACTTGGAGAATTTCAGTTAAGAACAGAGAAATAGGGTAGAGATTGGGTAACTGGAGCTGAAGAGATACAGACTGTGCAAAAGGACTGATTGCAAATATTCAGAAATGTATAGCACAATACTATACATTAATAATAATGTAAGTACACTGAATGAATATGAATGTGAGAATGAGAGAGGGAGGAGGGCTGGGGGCACATATGAAACCAGAAGGAAAGATAGACAATAAAGACTGAGACAGTATAATCCAGGAATGCCTACAGTGTACAATGATAGTGACTAAATGTGCAAATTTTAAAAATGTTTTGGCATGAGCAAGAACAATGGGAATGTTTTTTATTGCGAGGTGCTGAAAATAGATGGTCAATCGTATTTTAAAACTTCAACTTCTGCATGAGACTAAAACAAGAAATGTTTACTTGGTACAAAATCTATATTTTGACTAGTGTATTTCCTAATTTAATGTATATGGGCAGTTTAAATGAACACCATAAGTACATGGAACCTTGAACAGGGCATGAGATTTTGTAGGTTTGTCCAGGTTAGTGTGATGCCCCAATAAATCCCAGAGCGATCTGAATGGTGAATAAAGAAGTATTTGCAAAGTCTCCTTGGGAAAATGGGGAGAAAGGGAGATAATTCAACTTCCCCATTTGGAGAATTCCTGATATTCTCACAAGCAGTGGGGACAATCAAATCAATAGGCTGAGCCCTAAATCTTGGGGTTTACCCCTATGTAACTTACTCCTGCAAAGGACAGCCTAAGCCTACCAAAAATTAGGCCTAAGAATCACCCCCACAAAACCTCTTTTGCTCAGATGTGGCCTCTCTCTGTAAGCCAACTCAGCATGTGAACTCACTGCCTCCCCCGCCCTCGCCACGCAGGATATGATGCCCAGGGGTGTAAATCTCCCTGGCAACATGGGAGAGGAAGCCTGGGATAAGCCAGGACCTGGCATCAAGAGATCAAGAAAGGCTTCTTGTCCAAAAGGGGGAAGAGAGAAACAAGACAAAAAAAAGTTTCAGTGGCTGAGACATTTCAAACAGAACCAAGAAGTTATCCCAGAGGTTTTTCTTATGTACAATATTGATATCCCTTTTTAGTCTGTGATGTATTGGAGTGGCGAGAGGGAAGTACCTGAAACTGTTGAGCTGTGTTCCAGTAGCCTAGATTCTTGAAGACAACTGTATAAAGATATAATATTTACAATGTGACTGTGTGATTGTGAGAACCTTGTATCTCACACTCCTTATATCTAGGGTATGGACAGATGAATAAAATATATGGATAAAAATAAGTAAATAATAGCAGGGACAAAGGGCAAAATAAATTGGGTAGATGGAAACACTAGTGGTCAATGAGAGGGAGGGGTGAGAGGTATGGTATGTATGAGTTTTTTCTTTTTATATCTTTTGCTGGAGTGATGCAAATGTTCAAAAAATGATCTGAATATACAACCATGTGATCATATTGTGAGCCACTGATTATACCCCATGTATGGAATGCTTTTATGTCAAGAATATATACTTGTATGTTAAGTTTTTACAATAAAAATGTATTTTAAAAAAAGGAAGAAATGGATACTATGAAGAATTCCAAAAATCCTTTAACCAGATTCACCAATTTTTTAATATCCTGCCACATTTATCATTCTCTTTCTCAACATATATATTTTTCCTTATGAATCTTTTGGGGTGAAAGCATGCTGCATGCATTATATCCCTTTATCTCGATACTTCAGTATGTATTTATTACAAATAAGGATATTCCCTTAATCACCGTACAGTTATTAGGGTCAATATTTTCTAATCTATATTCAATACTCTGTATTCATGTACTGAACCAACAGTGTTCCTTTTAGCTCTCTTCCTCCTAATACAAGACCCAATACAGGATCACATATTCAATTTAATTACCCTGGTCTCCTTAATCTCCTTTAGTGTGAGAGAATTCCTCATTCTTACTTTGATGCTGACATTTTTGAAGAATGCAGGCCAGTCCTTTTACAGAATGGTCCTCAATTTGGGCTTGTCTGAGGTTTTCTCATGATTGAAGAATGCAGGCCAATCCTTTTATAGAATGGTCCTCAATTTGGGATTATCTGAGGTTTTCTCATGATTAAATACAGGTTATGCATTTCGGGTGGAATTCTAAATAATTTTGTCCTCAAAGTATCAGATCTGGAGGAATCTTACTGATGAAGTTAATCTTAATCACTTGGTTTCAAGATGGTGTCTAGTTTCTTCTCTGTATACCTGCCATTTTTCCTTTTTAATAAGCAATTTGTGAGGAGATACTTTGAAACTATATAAATACCTTGATCCTTATGAAACTTCCTCCTTTCTGACTTAGTGTCCATTCACGATTCCTGCCTGAATCTCTACATGAGAATTACAAATTAGCAATACTGTATGTTTCCTATATTTAACAGTCAGCATTTAGTTGTCTGGGGGGGTTCAAGGGTAGTTCAGTGGTACAATTCTTGCCTGCCATGCAGGCAGGAGACCTGGGTTCAATTTTCAGCTCATGCACTACCACCTCCCCCCCAAAAAATCAACAAATGGTGTTGCAATAACAGGATAATCACAAGGAAAAAGAACAAAATGTGAATCCCACCTTACAAAAAAAACAGAGCTGTCTGTTCTCCCCCATCTATGGATTTATTATCTGTAAGGACTCAATGGATTCTTATTTTAATGAATGGGTTTCAACTCTTTAATTGTCCTTATATATTCTGGTGCTTAAATTGTCCCAGATTTGACCCACAGGAAACCCTTCAAATATACTACTACCATGTCCTTCTGACAAGTCTCCATCTTTTTTCTTTTTTTGAGCACTTCCTTACTTTTCAGACACAACTTAAGATGTTCAACTCATAATCTATAGGAGACTGGTTTTATATTTAGATTTATATAATTGCTTTTATGAATGTATTTGAAAACTAGGGAAATTCCTTCACTGTCTCATAGAACAGAGCAAGACTCACCTGAGTTTCAACTGGTATTCCTCAACTTGTTTAAAGGCAAGTGCTGAAAATAAGGTACCTATGACTACTTCATCTTTTTTGGTCTTAACTGTCAATCTAATTAAAATTCCCTGAATTTTATCATCCAAAATGTTGTCTTTTAATTAACAAAAGGCATTCTAGTGTGGTTTATGTAGTTTATGCTGAACAGCTCATATATTTATATAGATAATCTATAAAACATAATGTTTTCAAAAGTCAGTGTAACAAGTTTAATTTTGCTTTTTAATTCTTTACTATCTTAAGTCGGTCTAAGTTGTAATTCAGGTTTTCTTTAAACTGCTATTCAAACCACATAAAATTGTAGAGTCACTGAATTACGTGTGTTTGGTCATGATGCTTTTGTCGACTCATAAGGATTTGGGTAGAAGAGATAGACTATCAGTACAAATTTGTAAATTTTATCATAAGGGTTAAATAATTTTAAAAAAACGGCACAGAAAGCTAATCCATCTCTGGTATTTTGCATTCCAGCAGCTTTAGCAAACTGAAACTGAGAGCAAGGAGTCTAAAGTCCTGTTATAGGAAGAAATCCGAGCCAAGATACAATCAAAGCTTTTTTTGGTGGGCAATTCAGTCATGTGTCTGTAAAACCTTCACCTCAGTAATTCCTTAGCAATTTATCCTGAGAAAATAATAAAACAAGTCCATAAAGATGTAAATGCAAAGATGTTCATCCTTGTTTCTAAAAGCAGGAAAGTGGAAGCAACCTAAAAATTCTCAATCCAAGAACAAATAATTACATAAAGAAAAGAGTAAAGAAGGATATACAACAAAGGTGAACAGTGGTTATCAATCAGTGAGAGGTTTAGGATATTTATTTTCTTCCTTTACTCATTAGTATTTCCTATATTTACAGGTTACATTCATTACTACTAAGTGATGGGAGGGGTACTCCCTTAAAAACTGCTAATAAAATCAAAATCAGGGCACCAGAGGGTGACTTCAGCAGAGAAAGGTTTTAATAATCAAGTGGATAAGATGACCTGTTCGGTGGATCCCAGTCAGCCTCTTTTCCCCAGCAACTCCTCTCACTGCCCAATGGGCTCATGAACAAAGTATGACCACGGTCATGGTGGTAGGGACTGAAGTTATGCATGGGCTCAGCAACATGGACTTCCACTCACCAAAGCTGAGTGCCCAATCTGCCAGCAGCAGAGACCCACACTCAGCCCTCGATAAGGCACAATCTGATGTGACCAGCCAGCTACATGGTGGCAGGCTGATTACATTGCACCACATCCTTCATGGAAGGGGCAGCAATTTGTTCTATCCAGGAATCAACACATACTCTGGATATGGGTTTGCTTTCCCTGTACACAATGCTTCTGCCAAAACTACCATCCCTGGGCTTACAGAATGCTTTATCCATTGTCATGGTATTCCACATAGCATTGCTTCTGATCAAGGAACACACTTCACAGCAAATGAAGTGTGGGAATGGGCATAAGCTCATGGAATTCTCTGGTCTTACCATGTTCCCCATCATCCAGAAGCAGCTGGATTGATAGAACGGTAGAATGGCCTTTTGAAAACTCAATTACAGTGCCAACTAGGCAGCACTACCTTGAAAGCTGGGGTAATGTTCTCCAGGAAGCTATAGATGCTCTGAATCAGCATCCGCTCTATGGTGCTGTTTCTCCCATAGCCAGGATCTATGGGTCCAGGAACCATGGGGTGGAAATGAGAGTGGCACCACTCACTATTACCCCTAGTGATCCACTAGGAAAATTTTTGCTTTCTGTCCCTGTGACCCTGAGCACTGATGGTCTACAGGTTTTAGTTCCACAAGGGGAGTGCTTCCACCAGGAGAAACAACAACGATTCCATTGAACTGGAATCTAAGACTGCCACCTGTCACTTCGGGCTACTCATGCCCCTGGATCCACTTTAAAATCATTTTGATATTTATGATAAAATTTACAAGCCAAGAAGGGGATTACACTATTACACTATTGTCTGGGTTGATTGACCCTGACTATCAAGGGGAAATAGGACCGCAACTACACAATGAAGGTAAAGAAGAATTTTCTTGGAATATAGGAGATCCCCTAGGGCGTCTTTTAGTACTATTATGCCCTGTGATTAAAATCAATGGAAATCTGCAACAGCCCAATCCAAGCAGGACTATCAATGGGTCTGAAACTTCAGGAATGAAGATTTGGGTCATCCCACCAGGCAAAGAACCACAGCCAGCTGAAGTGCTTGCTGAGGGTAAAGGGAACATGGAATAGATAGTGAAAGAAGGTAGTGATAAATATGAACTACAACCACATGATCAGTTACAGAAACAAGGACTGTGATGCTGTTTTGTTCCTGTTATACTATCTAACTTGTAAGATATCAAGTTTAAGAATGAATATTTAAAAAAAGAATGAATATTACCCAAGGACTTGCACCCAATTCTGGAGAGAGTTAATGTGCTTCCAGTTATATGCAGGACAGCTGAGTATTAAGTGAAAGAAAAAAACTGTGCTTTTTAATGTTTTTTATTTAGAAATTAGGTATGGTTTAAGGTGATATATATATAGCTGCCAAGTTGACAAGGGGTGGACTGTCATGGTCAGGTTCATGTGTCAGTATGGCCAACTGGTGATACCTGTTTGTCTGGTTGGGCTAGTGCTGGCCTGTCTATTGCAATGAGGACATTTCATAGAATTAAATCATGATCACATCAGCTGCATCCACAGCTGATTCCATTTGTAATCAGCCAAGGGGACTGACTGCTGCAATGAATGGCACTCAGTCTCATGACTGGAAGCCTTTTAAGGAGGATTCAGAAGAGACAGACTCCTCTTCCTGCTTTGGCTGGCGAACCTCTCCTGTGGAGTTCATCCAGACCCTTATCGGAATCATCGGCTTCACAGCCTGCCCTGCGGATTCTGGACTCTGTGTTCCCGCACTCACGTGAGACACTTTAATAAATTTTATATTTGTGAGTGTTCCCTGTTGATTCTGTTTCTCTAAAGAACCCTAACTAATACAACTGGAGTAATCACCATGAATTTAAAGGTTAAAAAACTACAAATCTCACCAACATAAATATTCACTAAATGTACTTTGAAGTACAGTATATTCCTAAAAATTACTATTTCTAAAAATTTACTATTTAAATAATTACTCACCTATGATGTCTTCTGATCTCTGCACATTCTACTGCCATCCCAAATAAAACAGCATTTGCTGGTATAACTTTGCCATACTTTTCACAATTACCATCTTCACCTTTGGTCTGAAAATACAAAAATAAAAATTATACTGTTTTATGTATACAAAAATACACGTGTATAATACAAACTGTAAATTAATAAAGAAAAAACTAAAAACAATAAGGACTGGCAGACTTTTTCATTAAAATTTTTCTTTTATTCTCATTGCTATATATAGGGATGCATAATTTTTTTTTTTCAAAACAGGAAGGAAAAAACTGGAGGGAGAGAGGAAGATGAAGGGAGGGAAGCAAGAAAGAAAGGAAGGAGGGAAGGAATCTATAAATCCGCATAAAACAAAAGGTTATTGGGTAAGGGCGCATGGGTGATTCAGTGGTAGGATGTTCGCCTTCCATGCAGAACACCTGGGTTCGATTCCTGGACCATGCACCAAAAAATAAAATAAAATATAACATAATATAAATAAATAAAAAATAATAATTAAAAAAGGCTATTGGGCAAGACTTTAATTGAGAAGCCAAAAGTATCATTACCTACTTGCAAAACACAATGCTCTTCTCTAAATTTTTTTGTTTTGTTTTTCAGCATGGGCAGGCTCTGGGAATCAAACCCGGGTCTCCAACATGGCAGGCAAAAATTCTGCCACTGAGCCACTGTTGCACTGCCCTTCTTTAAACTTTCAATTAGCTAGTTTCAATCCAAATCTTTTTCTGTAAACAGTGAATTTTTATTACATATTAAAATCCTTAAATTCATAAAACATTTTATGTAGATCAAATCTATGATTTCTGAGCCACAGCAGAGTATTTCAATGCACAGCATAATTTCACAAATTTGAGAGTTAGCCCTGTCCAATTAGTAGATCAGATGCTACTGGTACCTTAAAACCATACCAAGACAAGAAAACATTTTGACAGCTCCTCAAAAGCTAAACACAAAATTAGCATATGACCCAGCAATTCCACTTTTAGGTATTGGCATACAAGTATCTGAAAACCGGGATTCAAACAGATACCTGTATGCCAATATTCACAGCAGCATTATTCACATAGCCAAATGGTGGAAACAAGAAGTGAGGGCTATGAGGCTGAAAGTACTTCCTTTTTTCAACTCTAAAGTTTTTCACAGTTGTTTCCTCCACAAAGTAATCTCAATTTACATGAATTCCTTCTTGGAGTATTTTCTGCCTGCAGAATTGATTTGGGCAAACAAATATATGTTGCAGTATGTTGTACTAGATGTTTTTTGAACTGATTTCTTTCCAACCACACAGTATGTACCTTGAGGGTAGGAAGTATTTTTCATATTGCTTTGCAAATATACTAGGATCTCTCCCTGACAATATGGGACATGACTCCCAGGGATAAGCCTGGCCCTGGCACTGTGAGATCAACCACACCTTCCTGATCAAAAGGGGGAAAAGAAATGTAAAAAACTAAGGTATCAGTGGCTAACAGAGTTCAAATAAGTTGAAAGGCTATTCTGGAAGCTAGCTATTGCTAATTACCAGGGTTTGCCAAATCCCAACCAAAACCATTCCTGTCAACCTTAAAGAACACCCAGGGCTTTATCTGAAATTCTATGAAAGTTTTACACACTAAGATTACTTTCCAGAAACCTACAACCTCCAGATGGGTTCCTAGGCAAGATAAGTTCAGAAACCCAGAGTGGCCAGCCTCTCCAAGAACTCCACTATTTTCAGCCCCCATCCCATAATACTGACACCCCTTTCCAACATGAAAAAGTTAGAATGGGCAGAACCCAAATACCCCAAAAGACTGGGAGAGGAATCAAAGGAGAAGGCAGAGTTATAACAGAGAGGATAGCATTTAATAAATTGAATATTACTGCTGAATCATTGCCTGGTATTTCTTTCAGTCTCTAGTGTCTTGGAGCAGATACAAGGAAAAACCTAAAATTGTGGAACTATAACCCATACCAAACTCTGAAATCTGTTCCGTAACTACATGTTACAATGTACTTTGAAATTTATTGCTTTTTTGTATATATACTTCACAATAAAAAAATTTTTTAAACACACACTAGGGGCTGAATAAATATCTGTTAAAATAATGCATTCTTAATCAAACTAAAGCAGTTTCATGCTACTTACCTTTGGCTGTAGAAGTAAATGCTCCCATGCATGAATCAAACTCTCCACAATCCCTTCTCCAAATAAACCTGCATCGACAGTTTCTGTTACAACTAGGGACACTCTATAGAACGATTTTTTAAAGATATATGTAAGTAAAATATCATGCTATTACATGAAGAAGTCAAAGCTAACAGAGGAGAGAAAGGAAGAGTAAACTATAGAAACAGTCAATCAGTAAAATTTTCTAATACTTTTCGTTTCTAATATCCATCTCTAAACCTTGAGAAACTTGACTCAAATGTTCCTAAGATTCCTCCGTTTTCCACTGGCTCCTTCTCTCTGGGAGGTGGGGCTAGAGGTAAAAGGTGGAAGAAAATCTTCACTTGAATGTGTTGGTCTCCTCGGGCCATTCTTTCAAAGCCTAAATCTTTAAGAGTGGTTTATACCATTATTTTTACTATTTGTCACTCCATAAAGACAAGCAATTGGATATATATATACTAAAAACTCTACAAAAATATTCTCTATCAGACTTGCTTCTTATCAAAATAAATAATACTCATCAAAACGAATAACCTCAGTTCTCATTTTCCTTGATCTACAAGTAACATTTAATGTCCTCCTCCCAAAATTCATTCTCTACTTTCTACGAGCATACACACATACCAATTGTCTTTTCCTGTCACTCTCTTATTTTACCTACCAGCTAACCCTGAGTCATCACAAAACCCTTTGTCTCCAGAGCTCTAATCTTCTGTCCATTCTTTCCTTCTAGAAAATGTCACTTATACAAACTTCATTATGTCTCCCTGCTCTGAACTCCTTCAGCACTTATTGGCAGCATCATTCATTTGTGTAGTTAGATGATAAAGATTTCATTAATATTCCTTATCATCCTATCTAGATGGTAGGTACCATGAGAGCAGGAACTATTTTGGTATCTCCCAAAGCACCTAAACTCAATATCATATATACAGAAATTACCCAATATTTAGGATTGCATATATTTAGAGTGTAAAAGGTATCCCAAGTCATCTAGAGGTTGTTCAAGATCAAATTAAATTAATAAGAGTCTGACTTAAAGCCCCTATCTCTTTTTTTTAATTTTATTTATTAAGCATATCAACATACAAATACAAACATTCTTACCATATGATCATTCCATTCTACATATATAATCGGTAACTGACAATATCACATAGTGTATATTCATCATCATGATCATTTCTTAGAACATTTACATCAATTCAGAAAAAGAAATAAAAAGAACAGAAAAAAATTCATACATACCATACCCTTTACCCCTTCCTTTCATTGATCACTAGCATTTCAATCTACTAAATTTATCTTAATATTTGTTCCCACTATTATTTATTTTTAATCCATATGTTTTACTCATCTGCCGATAAGGTAGATAAAAGGAGCATCAGACACAAGGTATTCACAATCACAGTCACACTGTGAAAGCTATATCATTACACAATCATCTTCAAGAAACACAGATACTAGAACACAGCTCTACATTTTCAGGCAGTTCCCTCCAGCCTCTCCATTATATCTTAACTAAAAAGGTGATATCTATATTATGTGTAAGAATAACCTCCAGGGTAACCTTTCAACTCTGTTTGGAATCTCTCAGTCAATGACACTTTATTTTGTCTCATTTCGCTCTTCCCCCTTTTGGTCGAGAAGGCTTTCTCATCAAGCTGGAACTCTTGATGTTGAGTCCCAGCTCATTCTAGGATTTTTGTCCCACATTGCCAGGAAGGTTCACACTCCTGGGAGTCACGTACCACATAGAATGGGGAAGGGCAGTGTGTTTGCCTGCCATGTTGGCTGAGAGTGAGGCCACAACTGAGCAACAAAAGAGGTTCTTTTGGGGTTGACTCTTAGGCCTAATTTTAAGTAGGCTTAGCATATCCTTTACAGGGTTGTTTCATATGAACAAACCCCAAGATTGGGGTCTCAGGCTATTGCTCTGATTGTCCTCACTGCTTGTGAGAATATCAAGAATTCTCCACTAGGGGAAGGTGAATTTTCCCCCTTTCTCACCATTTCCCCAAGAGGACTTTGCAAATACTTTTATTCACTGCTCAAATCACCCTGGGATTTATCGGGACATCACTCTGGACAAACCTACAAAATCTCATGTACTACACAAGGTTCCATGTACTATGGTGTTCAATTACGCTGTCCACGTAAGTTATATTAGGAAACATACTAGTCAAAATATAAATTGGGTATCAAATAAACATTTTTTGTTTTAGTCTCACATATAAGCTAAAGTTTTAAGATATTAATTACCATCTATTTTCAACACCCTGCACTACTGATATTCCTTTGTTCTTCCTCATGCAAAACCATTTTTAAATCTGTACATTTAGTCACTATCATTATACACGTTAGGCATTCCTAGATTATACCATCTCGGTCTTTATCATCTATCTTTCCTTCTGATTTCATTTGTGCCCCCAGGCCTCCTCCCTCTATCATTCTCGCACTCAGCTTCATTCAGTATTCTAACATTATTGTATTACAGTTAGGTAGTATTGTGCTATCCATTTCTGAATTTTTTACAATCAGTTCTGTTGCACACTCTGTATCTGTTCAGCTCCAATTACCCAATATCTACCTTATTTCTATCTCCTGACCATCTCTGTTACCAACTGAAGTTTTCCAAGTTCATTCACTAGTATCAATTCATAGCAGTGAGACCATACAGTATTTGTCATTTTGTTTTTGGCTAATCTCACTCAGCATAAGGTTCTCAAGGTCCATCCATGTTGTTACATACTTCATAACTTTACTCTGTCTTACAGCTGCATAGTATTCCATCATATGTATATACCACAGCTTGTTTAGCCACTCGTCTGTTGATGGGCATTTAGGCTGTTTCCATCTCTTGGTAATTGTAAATAAGGCTGCTAGAAACCTTGGTGTGCAAATATCTGTTTGTGTCCTTGCCCTTATGTCCTCTGAGTAGATACCTAGCAATGGTATTGCCGGGCCATATGGCAATTCTATACTTAGCTTCCTGAGGAACCACCAAACTGCCTTCTACAGCGGTTGCACCATTTGACACTCCCACTAATAGTGGACAAGTGTGCCTTTCTCCACATCCTCTCCAGCACTCATCATTTTCTGTTTTATTGATAATGGCCATTCTGGTGGGTATGAGATTTGTGTTTGTATTTCCTCTTCTGAGAAATGTCTGTTCATGTCTTTTGTCCATTTTGTAATTGGGTTGTCTGTCTTTTTGTTGTTGAGTTGAACAATCTCTTTATATAATCTGGATACTAGACCCTTATCTGATATATCGTTTCCAAATATTGTCTCCCATTGTGTAGGCATCTTTTTACTTTCTTGACAAAGTTGTTTGATGCAAAAAAGTGTTAAATTTTGAGAAGTTCCCATTTATTTATTTATTCAATGTTTGTGCTTTGGGTGTAAGGTCTAGGAAACCACCTCCTATTATAATATTCATAAGATTTTTCCCTACATTTTCTTCTAAACATTTTATGGTCTTATATCTAATGTTTAGGTCTTTGATCCATTTGAGTTAATTTTTGTAGAGGATGTGACATATGGATCCTCTTTCATTCTTTTGCATGTGGATATCCAGTTCTCTAGGCACCATTTATTGAAGAGACTGTTCTGTCTCAGGTGAATTAAGCTTCTATCTCTTGATTCAAAAGCCAATAGATCTTCCTACACTACTAGCTACAAAATAAAATGCAGATTAAATTAATTTTGACTCTTCATTTTTGTAAGATAAATAAATCTGCCTAACAATCTGGTAAGACGTCTTTCATGAGAATACAAAAACTATTGAAAAGCAGAAGGTACTATTGTAAACATAAGTTATTATATAACTAGAAGACTTTTTTAAAAAATCATAGTCCAGTGACAAAAGTCTCCAAAAGTCCTCTTTCAATACAAACGAAACTCAAGGTGAGAAGATAAAGGCTTCCCAGGAGGGACAGTGAAGCTAGTGCTATAAAGAGAAAACTGTGTCTCTATAATGATGGGGTTGGACCAGATTTAAAAATCACTTCTAACTCTAAAATCCATCCCCCTTATGATATGGATCAGAGTTGGATAACACACTAAACAGTCAAGATTTATGAGAGTACGTACAAAGCATTTGAAAGGCCCAAGTTAAAATACATTGACAGCAGACATTTCCAAAGCTTTCATTTTAGCCAAGGATTTAAAAATGAGATTTAGGTGTCTATTTTCCTCAAGGTATTATTTTTAAGTACATCCGTTAAATAGTTATCGATCACATAAGAGGTATTATCTACTTCTACAAACTAGAACACTGAGATTAACAAAGGTAAAAAGTAACTTGCTAAACGTCGTTGTTAATTCGTCACAATTTCTTCTCAAGATGGTTAAATATTTTTAATAAAGGATATGACGTTATGAACATCTTTCTTACACTGAATTATTCTATATGCATATTTTTAAAAAATAAGGGCTTTAGCATTTTTGCTTGGGCCTAGAAGCTAGAAATGCATCTCAATTTGTTAAATGAAATAATGGATTATAAACACTAAAATTAGTTTACATTATTCTACCTTTCAGGAATGTGCTTCGGAATCTCTATGTCAAGCGACTTCATATGTAAGAGTTTGATTCCTGCTTCCATCTTGTTTGCAGCCACTACGTCACAGGCAAGTTCATACATGGTCTTAGATAACTCACAGGCATACACTGAGTGTGCTCCAGCTTTTTTAGCAAACATGCTATAAGAAGAAAAAGTGCTCTATCAAGAAAAAATATCCCACTGATTTTTCTTCAAATCTTAATGGAACTATGATGCTTGAAGACAGGGTTTTTCTTTTATTTTTTAATTAACCCAATCATTATTCATTATGCATTAAAAAGTAGATTAATTAACATATTGAGACAAAAATCTTAGAATTATGATATCCAACTCAAGAAGGCTAACAGGTTCTAAGTTAGACAATAGATTCTATTAGAATGTTAACCCAGAAAAATACTCATGAAAATCACTTCTGATTTTCAATTATTATTGAAAGCTTCGATAATAATTTCAAAATTTTCTTAGCAGTTATGTTTGGATCTTGATAAAGTAAAAGTTATAATGAAAAACACAATACAAGTTGCATGGCTAACCCTAAAAATATGATAAGAAATAATAAATTAAACTCTATTATTTTACTTTAAATAGCACTGTTAAATTTTCTACATTCAGTAAAAGTTTAAATTTACATTATTAGTGTATGTGTATATATAGATGTATATATATGTAATTATATATATATATAATTAAAGCACAATTAGAACAAACCTTAGTATTCCAGTTCCTGCTCCAATGTCCAAAACACTTTTTGACCCTGAGTAAACCGCCTTTTGGATTGCTGCATTATAAATCATATTCCTCTTAGTGTCATTAAGCATGATAAAGTGCCAGCGTTCCACCAACCAGTTTGCAACCCGATAAAAATTCTCTTTTGCATCGCTGAAATTAGGGTTTAGTTTCACTGCTTTATGAAAATACCCAGCTGCTTCATCTCTAAAGCCCATTCTAGAGTAGAAAATGACAAAGACAAAATATTTAATTATATGCTATCAACTGTAGTGCCTTTGTTAACAGCATCCCAAATCTCACCCAACATTTAAGAACCCTCTGTGAGGACTGCATCCTTAATGACTTCTTTCTTTTCTGAACTCATTTATGCATTCCAGGACACTAATAAGTACTTGACTATAAATTAAGATTGTAATGAAGTAAAGAAGAAGCTCTTAGTCGTCTCCACTTAAGCAACTTGCTACAGATATCAGTGCTCTCTGAAAACAATTCCTTCTGTATAACATACTAATGCCTATGGCTAGGAGGCTCCTCTCCGGTGTGCCTGCACACATGTTTCTCTCATCAGCAAAGCTGAAAGGTTACCAAGAGTCATTTTGCATTTGCTGCCAAACTAATTTATGCCAATTGTACTTGTTACTATAATTACATATTTTAATTCAATTATTACAGACACTAAATAAATGTGAATGCAAAAAAGAGGGTTGTTCTTCCTGAGGCTGTAAGTATACTAAATACTTTGAAAAAAATCAAAGATGAGTCATTCCCCAAACCGTTACTGAATTAGATGTGAGTAAATCAATAATAAAAGATGGAAAAACTATCAAACCATACAGAACAGTGCTTTTCAAACTATCTGTAGTGAAGAATTCCCCATACACACCTATTAAAATATCTAATTCTTTGTATACCTACAGTCCTACTACAGATAATTAGTATACAGCTTATGCCACATTAAAGTTTAGCAATATCTAAACTGGTCTATTCTCTCTTCTAAAGAGAATTCCCTAATCACGTTTGGATACGTGGCCATGTCAAACTGCTACATACGTATTTAAATGCTTACTCTCAATATACACTTATCTGTCACAGATTGGTGTTTTAGTCTCCTGGGCTGCTCAAGCAAATGTCATCCAATGGTTTGGCTTCAACAATGGGAATTCATTAGCTCATGGTTTTGAGGTTAAGACAGGAGTTCAAAATAAGACATCATCAGGGCAATGCTTCCTCCCCAAGGCCAGTGGCATTCTGGGGCTGGCTACTGGCAACCTTGGTGATGGGCTCCTCTTGTCACATGGCAATACACATGGTAACCTCTCCAGCCTCTCCCTTCTCTTCTTGGTTTCACTATTCAGCTTCTGGCCACTTCCCCTGGCTTTCTCTCTCTCTCTCTGAATTCCATTCTGCTATAAAGGACCCCAGTAATAGGATTAACACATATCCTGAATAAGGTCAAGCACACCTTAAATGAAATAACCTCATCGGAACTTCCTACTTACAATGGGTTCACACCCACAGGAGATGTTTTTCTGGGGTACATATAGCTCCAAACTACCAGAATCAGTCATTTGTGGACAGGCACTAGTGTGTACACCACACACTGAACAGATCAGAGCTAGCAGAACCCTTCTGTATTCATACTATTTGCAAGCACCTTTAAACAAGGAGTCCATTTCAAAAGAAAGTGAATCAGACTATTCACTGAGTATGGTTTAAGCAAAAAAGTCATTCTGAAACTCTAAACAGGAGACTACACTAATAAAAGACAACAAATAGCCCTATATCAAATGATTGCACTTGTGTTTTAAATTAAAATAAAGATGTTTAAGGGATACATACATGGAAAAAGAATAAAATGTGACCCTGCCATACAGCATACAAAAAAATAAATTAAAAAAAAATTAATGTTTAAGGTTGATATGTTTTTTTAATGATTCCTTACTTTTATCTAGCTTTTATATTTAATCAACTACCAGTGATTAACCATTTGACTACCAATCCTGATAGGTTAATTAAGAGAGCTTCTGCTTTATATATTCATCTTCTTTGTAACTAGAGTTTTAAGTTCCTTGAAGGTAGAGCTATCTTAATCTTGTTCTGCAACTCCCAAAGCACACAGTACAGTAGAAAACACATAATATGCAATTATTATTTATTGAAAGGCTAATTTAGCAATGGGTATTAATAAAATTCCTAATATCAATGATCAATCTATTTATTGAATCAGTGCCAAACCTGCTTTTAGTACTGTTCTGGATTTGTGCTTCTCTTAGGTTTGATACTTAAAATAATACATCATCTAGTTTCCTTAAGCTGTAATGTTAATCTAATAACTATGTAATCTGCTGAATTAAAATTTACCCAATAAAAAAAGACTCACCTGTCAATAATAATATCACTGAACTATAAAAATGCCATTTTTCTTTTAGCTATGAAAAACATTATCTTCTTGATTAGTGATATAAATATATTTTGTTCTATTTAATTTAAAATCTGATTCTACTAGACTAAAAAAGGGTTGCAAAGTTGTGACACTTTAGATGAGAATTTTATTTCACAAATAAATGTCAGGAAAGGACGCGATCATTTCTTTTAGAAATCTTTTTCTTTTCTAACGGTGATTATTTTGGTGGGGAGTAAGTGACCCACTGTTTTTGATGAGAAAATTAGGGTAGAATAAAGGTTAAGAACCACTGCCCTAGAGAATAAAAGTAAATTGTATAGGAAAAGCAATATTCACATTATTAAAACCGCCAATGTCTGAATTAGGAATGTTGCGTAGCTGCATCTTTTCAAAGCAAATTAATACGAAGCATTTATTACTTGTGTCAATGTTCATTAACTGCTCAAAATGATGTCTGTTTTAAGTTGAAAAAAGGTAAGTACAAGTCTTAACCTGTATACCATGAATGTGACCTAATCTGGGAACAGGGTCACCACAGATGGAATTAGTTAAGTTAAAATGAGGTCACACAAGAGAAGGGTAGCCACTTAATCCAGTAGGACCAGTATCCTTACAAAAAAGAGAGAAGAAATACAGATGAACAAGAGACAAGATAGCCATATGAAGATACAGAAGCAGAGATTGGAGTTATTCTTCCACAAACCAAAGGGCACCAAGGACTCGAGCCACTGTCAGAAGTAGATGAGAGGCATGGAAAAGATTCTTCCCTAGAGATGTTAAAGGCTGCACAGCCTGCCAATATCGTGATTTCATTCTTCTAGCTTCCAGAACTGCAAGATAATAAATTTCTCTTGTTTTAAGCCATTAAGCTTGAGGAAATTTGTTATAGCAGCCCTAGGAAACCAGTATTATATCCCACAGCAATAGGTTACCAATAATTACACTCTGCCAAAAATGTATGCAGCTCCAATTTTCTGTTAAATTGAAATTATCCTGAAAGATGATCTTATAATGTTATCATCATTATATGTATATAATCTGGAAATCCAATTGAATCCTGCAGAGTTAACTCCCTTTACATCAACTGAAGAACAAAAGAAAACTTTGAAATTAAAATGGACATTTTTTACCAATTAAAAAGTCTACTAATCTTTTTTAAGTGAATCTTATTGAAATGGCAAGAGGTTACTAATTTATAGCAATGGATGCTGTGTATTAGATCAGCTATTAATGTGAAAAAACAGACCTCAGAGGATATTCTGTTTTCCTAATTATCATCATACTCTACACAACTAGAAACTATCAAATATTTGTCTCTTGAAGAAGTACCCATTATCACTCTCCAGGTCATTATAAGACTGTTAAATAGCACAGTAATTACAGCACAATATTGAGACTGACTAATAAAGGATAGTAAAGATATTTCTTATATAGAACTTATTTAATAAAATTTAATATAACCAGATCAGCAAATGAAAAATACTAGGAGAAATCTGCTGGATTTCTTAGAAATCCAGAAATCTCAGAAATCTCAGAAATCTGCTCATTTCCCAGTTCTGCTGGAACTGGGAAATATTACTATATACAATAGGGCATTACAATGGTACTTACTAAACAAAAATTCTCCCTTTATTTTGAAAAAAGCAGTGAGATGAGATTTATTAAAAACAAATCCAAAACAAAAATTTTTTTTCCAATCAGTTTTCCTAAGTTCCAATGGAGAGTAGAAAGATATTCCAGTGAAGAAAAAGAACGCTCTATAGAAAAGCAAAGAAATTGCATTTATTTAGAAAAACATTTATGTCTACACAGCGGATAATATAATAATTATTACCAACTTGTTGAACAGCCTCAGCAAAGAGGCACTTGCTATATTGGTACATTGATAGCTAGGATGCTTTTTTTCATTAAGTAAGTGCTGACATAAAATTCTATACATCAAATCTCAAATATTTTTCTCATTGAGGAAACATGCCATTTGATACTATAATAAACATTCATACCCTTCACAGTGAATGACCACTGAGAATTTACATTAATTATCACAGAGGTAACATCTGTCAGGTTGGTCATACATATTCTTAAGTTAAAAAAAAACATTACTTCTAAAAGTTCATTTCAAAACATTATTTTCCTATATTCAAAAAATGCGTAAGAAACACTGAGTTGATTGCTCAATTAATTTACCTTCTCAAAACCAGCACAGATTTACATGTTCTCCTTCCCCAGAGCTCTGGACCTGCATAATATAATCCACTGAGCCAAGTCAGGGGCCTGTGGACACCAGGGATGAGACTAGGAAGTGGACTATCAAGAGCTAACGGAATCAAGACACATTTAAGAAAAGAAATTCTATGGTCCTTAGGATCTTTTTACTGCATTAGTACTAATCCCAAGTTTATTTTAACTGTGTGCTTTGAGGGGGGAAGAAGTGAATAGGCACAAAAAATAACTAAAAGGAACATGTAAAGTGAGATTCATTAATGTAATTAAATCCCTAGCAATCTGAGCAATTGTTACTTTCCAATTTGGCAGAACCAAGCTCCATTCCATTACTCTGAAGCTTCCAAATTCAGAAGCAATGTTACCCTTTCATTGCATTTCTGGTATTTTCTCAGAATTACCTTATGTGCATGCGCCAGTGTGCAGAAAAAAAAAAAATTAACATAGCAGGCCCTGGTTGTTCCTTTGAAAGGCTTACTTGCAAAGATGGCCCTTGGCTGGCATCTCGGAACTTGGATTTCAGGAGGGTTCCCACTACCCTAACTGTAAGAGTGGCTTACGGTACCTAAACTGTTTGTACAAACAATGTGGTTTATGCTAAACACTCTAGAACTTACTTCTGGGAGTCTGAAATTTTGGAACATGCCAGGCAAAAGGTACCTACATGATGCGCTCCTTCAGTCTATGGTGGACAGCAGTGCCCAACAGTCAGCATCTTTCCTACTGGTTAGTTTTGTAATAGAGTGCCTCCGGTGAGACATTTTCATGTGAAGTTTTCCCTGGCACCCCAGAGGGCAATTTCCATCAAGTTCCAAAGAGCAGATTTCCAGCAAGTTCTCCAGCAAGACACTGCAGTTATTTTTCTGTACTGTCTCCAGAAAGGTCTGGATCTCAGCCCAATTGGGGGAGGGGGGTCACTTCCTTGGATGCTCTATCTTGGCCCTAGAGGTATAGCCATTATGTAGTATGTTATATAAAATTAAAGCTACTATGATAATATCATCTGTATTCCTACATTCTTTTGAGTTCTCTTTATTTCATACTAGATAATTCCTCATTACTTTGATGCCCTACTATAGATAATAATTCCTTATATTAAACATTCCTTGTTCAAATCACTGTATGATTTATTCCTGATCCAGATGGATACAGAATAATTTTTAACAAGTAATACTGAAGTCACTACAAACCTGAAAAGATGCTCTCCCATACTATTGCAAATTACTTCATCATCAGGAAAGAGTTCCAACGCTTGCTCATAGCAACCAAGTAAGTCTTGTATTCGATTAAGAGCATCAAGTTCTTCAGCCCATCTGAAGAGTGTATACTGAAAAGTTTCCTTTACAAAAGAGAAGAAAATTAGTCAAAAACAAAGGATGAAACAATTAACAATGCTGATTCAAGATTCCACAGAGTATGGAACTTAACTATTACTGTACAAATTGTCTTAAATTTTATTTGGCTTTAGTAGGCACTGTTTGTTGAATGAATAAATAAATGTGTAAATGAATTTTAACATTTATGTGGTACTATATGCACAATGAGATGATCTGACCATTCTCTTCTCTAAACTCTCTCCATTCTTAGCTGCCATATCAGACTCTCCTGATTCTTCACCTCTTTTCCTATGAGCTGCTATATTCTAGGGGTTTGTTATCAGCCCTTTTCTCTTTTCTTGTCCATCCCCAATGCATTAACTATCACCTATGTGTTGACAGATGCTACATCTAAATCTCCAGTCAAAATCTTCTCTTCTTGCAGAAGCAACTTTCCAAGGGATTGTCCCCTCAGCCACCTCAAACTGAGCACAATTCAAGTAATTCTTGAACAGCCAGTGTGCAAAGAGCTAAAGCTAAAACACAGCGATGGAAAACATAAATCGTGTTTCTTTCCTCAAAGAGGCCTTGTAAAAGAGACGGAAATTTAACACAAAATTTTGAAAAAGTATAAAACGTTCTAAACTGAAAACATCATATTACTCTGAAACAAGATAAAAGGTTAAGGTACTACCCCAACCTCAAACTCAGAATTACCTTAAAATGCTACTTTAATTCCACATGCGGTTTCAAAGCCTGCCAGTTCTTTAAATATTTCACCTCCTCTCCATCTCCAGCCTAATCCGGCCCTCTTGGTCTATTGCTGGACTACAGAAATAACCTTCTCACTCTTACACTAGCTCTAGTCTCTCTTCCCTCGAGCCATTCTCCGCACTGAAAACAGTGGAAAGAAGGTAAACTTTAGTCATCTCAGCTTTATCATGAACACATTTTAAATCATCTTCACATATTTCATATACAGAAGAAGTGATACCTGAAACTGAAACTTAAAGGAGTTCATCAAAGAGACAAAGATATGAAAGTGATTCTGGGGTGTAAGGAAATAAAGCACAAAATACATGAAATGGATCAGGAAATCTACAGGTAAATAGATTGGTGTGGCAGGCACTTGGTTATGGGGAGAGGTGACAGAAAGAGCAACAGAAAATGATACAAGAGAAACAGCACTTTTTGCAAATAAGCCATGCAATGCAATATAGACTTTGATCTGCAGGAAACACAACTACTTACTGAAGCCTACTGAATGCCAGGCATTGCAGTAGGAACTTTACATATTTGTAACCCACGTTAAAAACCTAGAGAGGTATTATTAGCCCTAAAAAAGAAAAATGCATCCCAATGTATCACCTTCTGGGGTAGGCCCACTGATTCTAAAATTTACATTAAATTTATTTGACTCCACTTAATCCATTAGTGAGATTGACTTACAAATCTAATGGTATTTCCTCAAAATCTGCACCAACAAATATCCTTAAAGAGCATTCTTCAGAAATCTGCATAATTGGAATTTGAAGGAACAGCTTAACTACTGAGTGAGGGGCCCACCTTTCTTTGCCCTAATTATTTATTTTGCCTTCTTTTTCATGTACCCATAAAGCAATGGTTCTCTACCAGCCCTCCTCTGTTCCCTCTGCATGAGAAATGTCTGGAGATACTCGTGATTGCCATCGCTGGGGGTGGAGAACCTGTGGGGGATACTACTGACACACAGTGTGTAGTGATTAAGGATTCTCCTAAATATCCTAAACTGCACTGTACAGCTCCCACTACAAAGGATTACCCATTCCAAAATGTCAACAGTACTGAGGCTGAGGAAGCCCTGTGTTAATGCAAAGTACCTGGAAGCTGAAAACTGAATACAAAATTAAATTAAACCACTTTTTTAGTTTAGATTCTAAAATTATTTTTTTAATGTACAGCATTTCAACAGAATAACTGTCACATATCAAATAACTGAAGCTAAATAATGCATCAGCGAATGCAAACTTTATTCAACTATAAAAACCCACAACATTCCTTTCGCACATAGTAGGGCAAGAGCAAAAGCTCAAAGTCAGGGGGCATGCTTCAAATGGAATTACAGGGAGGAAGGATCACCTGTTGCCTCGCTGGCCATACCAAGAACTTAGAATTTTTTTTGTTTTGCAATAGTAGTGCTATTACTTAATTTTTTATATAAAAAGCTCACGCTTGCTGTGTTGAAACAGACTGCAGGAAGAAGCCCCGCTGAGAGCCTAATGCGATAAACCGGCAAAAAATGACTGACCGTGGATAGAAAAGAGGGAAGGCTTAGAAGTGATAAATTCTGGATATATTTCGAAGGTGGAGCCGACAGTATTTTTGTTGTGTGTGAATAAAAGAAGTCAAGGATGAGTAGCAAAAACAGCAAACACCAGCGGCGCACCCTATCACCCTCCACTACCCAAATTTTTTAAGAACGGAGGATCATTAGCCCGCTGGTGACAAAAAGCAAAACACACTAACCTTCACATCGTCTTTCAGCTCCGGGGCCAGGCTAAGCACAAGGAGATAGTGGGCATAGGAGGTGCCGAAGTCCTGGGCAGCCAGGCAGTGCTCTGCGCTCTGCAAGGACCGCGACACTAGCTCTTCCCGGCCAGCCGTCCTGGCGCCACCCCCAGCACCCCCGCGGGGCCTGCGCCGCGAGTTCGGCATGACACAGACGCTGCCCTAAGCCTGCGCTTGTATAATCAAAGAGAAGGTGCTTTTCATAAACAAAATAGGATAACTGTCCTGCTGCCTACACTTAACATGTAACTAAAGTTATTCTTCCGAGCAGGTGAGAGAGAAAACACGCCTCGCTCTGGTCACAAACCCCTGCCTTCCGAACGCCTAGAGGCAGGCGCCGAGGGCTACGCACCACCCGGCAACTACGAGCAGACGCTGGCCGGAGTCGCACACTGATAACGTCAGCGCGCCTGACGTCAGCACGTCGAGCTCTGCCCCTTCCTGAGTGGTGAGGGCGGAGACGCCGCGAGGTTGCAGCAATACGTCTGTGTAGGGGAATCTGCAGCCGTGGTCTGGTGGACGCACGTACCTCTCAAGTTCTTTCAGGCTGGAATAGACCCTTCGAACCTCCTTGGAGGAAGGAATAGTTGTTAATTACAGCTAAAAGAAGTCACTTTTGTTCCCACTTTCAAAATGCCTTAATGGTATCTTAATTAGCTAACAAGAAACAAAAACAAACAAACAAAATTTCGAAATAGAACATAATGTAGGAATGAGCCATCCAGTTAAGATTCACTCTTGGACCTGAAAGATGGTCATTTCCTTCCCTCTTCCCCAGACTCACTTGACTATTGCGTCTCCGAATGATAGCTGGAAAACTTTTTACCCTAGCTAAGCTTAGTAATCTGCTTTGTGCTTAGCTTCCAGAGCATTAACCAGACCTTTTCTCAGTTCTGCTGACACGAATAGGATAACTGAATAGAATCAAGAAAAAAACCCGTGGCCCAGTGAAACAGTGACTTGTTCCTCGAAGACGTTTTGACATTACTGAGGACAGCTAAGAAAAGCATCATGAAGAAAGACTCTGCACCTAAGAGCTTACAGGTCAATATCTAAGCCTAATTACTGAAGCTGGAACGAGACATGCTTGGGACAACACAAGATAAAACATTTGCCGGTGCCTTCCTCATGAAGATCCAAAGTCACCTGACAAGAATGAATCCTGTGGACGGTAGTTTTTGACCCCTACCCCCTTTCATTTACTTATAAAAACCCTAGCCTACATCCCCAGTTTGAACTGGTTTAGAGAAGATTCCTATAGTTCCTTGCAAAGTGCGGTTGCAGTAAACCACCTTCACACTGAGAAACATGTTTCTCCTTTGTAGTGCCTGGTCATACAGGCCCTTGTGTGGAAAGTGCCATGCTTGCGGTAACAATTTGGCAACTCCACTGGGATGCTCATGGGTGCTTTGAGATGCAACCCTGATTGTGTACCATCGGCTCCATGCCTAGCAGCTCCCTGTGGATTTCCTTAAAGAACTGAGGCGGGGGATTCGGGCGAGGCTTCTGCTGTGGGTGGACACTAGGCTCGTTTGTATAATGGTGTTTTGGTTGGTAAGCTGATAGAGTGTGATATACAAGAAATGGAATGGCTTTTTAAAAACGGGAATTTATAAAATTGCAAGTTTACAGTTCTAAGGCTGTGAAAATGTCCAAATTAAGGCACAGCTATAAAAATGTCCAAATTAAGGCATCCAGGAAAGATACCTTGGTTCAAGAAGGCTGGTGATGTTCGGTGTTTCTTTCTCAGCTAGAAAGGCATATGGATACATCTGCTGGCTTTCTCTCCAGGAATCTTCACGGGCTACCCTGGGCTGTGTTCATTCTGTTGGCTCTGTCAGTTCTGGTGGCGCTAAAGCTTTTCCCAAAATGGTTCCCTCTTAAAGGGCTCCAATAAGCAACCCCACCTTGAATGGGTGGAGACATGGATCCATGGAAATCATCTAATCAAAAGATATGATCCACAATTGGGTGGGTCATATCTCCATGGAAGCAATCAAAAGGATTCCACCCAGGAATATTGAATCAATGAGGATTAAAGAACATGGCTTTTCTGGGGTACATAATTGCTTCAAACCAGCATGTTCCACTCTTTGGACCCCAAAAAGACATGTTCTTTCCAAAGGCAGAATGTGTTCATTCCATAACAGTATCAGGAAGCATTAAGCTATTTCAATAACAATACAAATGCAATACAAAGTCAGAAACGGTACAAAATCTCATCTAAGTCAGCTACAGGCATGCTCTGTCCTAAGGCAAAATTCTCCTCTGGCTCTGGACCTGCAAAACTCAGAGCAAATTATCTTCTGCCAATATACAAAGGAGGGACAGTAATAGAGAACATATTCCAATTTCCATGGGGAGAAATTGGAAGGAACACAGGGTTACTGGACCCATAAAATTCTGAAAACCTGCAGGGTAAACTACATTAGATTTCAAAGTCTGAGAGTCATTTATCCTTGAGGCTTTGGAAAGTGGCAGTCCCACCCGAAGGGTCTACGCAGCAGCCCCACCTCTCTCTGAATGCAAACTTGTAAGACATTAGGGAGACCATCTTTTTCTCGGCTCCAACCTCTCTAAGCATCGGGGCCACATCCGGGCTCTCTGCCATCTCTGGGGCACACACTTAACCCCTCAAGAACAATGTGGTGGCATCCAGGTTCTCCCCAATCACCAAGGAATGTGCTCCACACTCTCCAAGTCCTGGGGCACAACTCTTCCCAAACAGTGAGGTGGAAGGCCTACCCTCTGCCTTCTGGGCAAACTCACTCTCTGCAAGTGCTTGGGTGGGTCCTCTCCTGGCCCAAGGTTTCCTGGCTTCAGACCTTAGCTTCCATGGTTCTGCCTTTGAGGTTATCTTTCCTCCAGTTATCCCTTTTCTGTCCCTGTCAGTCCAGACTAGCAGTGATTCCACTTATACAAATCCCACAACACTCTTGTTGGTTTTCTATGTAGTAGGCAGAGATCATAACCTTCAGACAATAGGGCTTTCCACGTACCCTTCCTGGAGAACTCCATTTCCAATTCTGGCTTTTTCTGAAATGGCTTACAGATTCCATATTTGGTTAAATCCTCATGTGGGACACTATTCTCTGGGATCTCCCTTTCTGGAAGCTCAGAATTTTCCAGGTCATCAATTTCTGGTTTCTTTATCCCCAAGAGTTCAGGTCTCAGCATATCTCTTTCCTGTCACATTTCATCATAAGCTGAAAGGAGAAACCAGGTTGTGCTTTAACTGGGAAACCTCTTCTGCTAACTATCCAAATTCATGGCTTTTAAAATCTGCCTTCCTACAAAAAATAAAATAAAAACAAAAAAGGGAAAAAAAATAAAAATAAAAAAATAAAATCTGCCTTCCATCCAAACCAGCCAATTTTGCCTCATTCTTTGCCACTTTAAAACAAGGATCACCTTCCTTCCAGTTTGTAGTAACACATGCATCATTTCTGCCTAAGTCCTTATCAGAGATATCTTTAGAGTCCACATTTCTACCAACAGTCCTTCAAAGCATTATAGGCCTTCTCTATCAAGCTCCTCACAACTCTTCCAACATCTTCCCCTTATCCGTTTAAAAAGCAATTCCAACATGTTTGGTATTTGCAAACTGAAGCAGCACCCCACTCCTAGTACCAAAATCTATTTTAGTTTGCAATCTGCTGGAATGTGATACACCAGAAATTGAATGACTTTTTAAAATGGGAATTTATTAGATTACAAGTTTATGGTTCTACAGCTGTGAAAATGTCCAAATTAAGGAAAGGCTATAAGAGTGTTCAAATTAAGGCATCCAGGAAAAGATACCTTGGTTCAAGAAAGCCAGTAATGTTTGGGGTTTCTCTCTCAGTTAAAAGGCACATGGCGATATCTGCTGACTTTCTCTCCAAAAATCGTGAAGGACTTCCCTGGGGCTCTGTCCATTCTGTTGGCTCTACAGCTTTCTCCAAAATGAGTTCCTCTTGAAGGGCTCCAGTAAGAAATCCCACTTTGAATGGGTGGAGAACATATCCATGGAAGCCATCTAATCAAAAGTAACCACCCAGCAATATTCAATGAGGATTAAAAGGACATGGGTAGGGGAAATTGGATGTGGGGAACTCTTTGTACTATCTTGGCAACCTTGCTGCAAATCTAAAATTATTCCAAAATAAAAAGTTTATTTAAAAAAAAAAAAAGGACATGGGTTTTGTGGGGTACATAATAGCTTCAAACCAGCACAAACGGTAATTTTAAAGTTAAGACTTTCCCTGAGCTACGTTAGGTGTATGATATTGTCTCTTCTGATCTGTTTTGACTTTTGCTTTGTCAGTTTGTTTATGCTGTGTTTATTTTCAACTTGCCAGTGTGCTTGTGAGGAGGGAGCTGTTGAATTGGCCTGGGTTCATTAATGTGGACTCAGTGAGCTTGAGCCCCACTATCCATGAGCCCAGATTTGTTGCTCCCTGTTGGTTTTGTATTTTGTGTCTTTGAATTGGGGAAGCTGTTTGGTATTGAGAAGCTCCTCATTTGCATGTTTTGTCTTCATGGTCTTTCTTTGCTTTTAAGTTGTAAAATCTGTTGACTTTGAAAAAACTCCTGTCTTGATTTTTGTCTTCGTGTTCTTTGTTAAAGTTGCCTAGCCATGGGAAACTCTCAGGAGAGTAGTATTTTAAATAATTAATCTAAATTTGGAGGGGATTCCTTTAAAAAAAGAAATTGATTTTCTCTGGTATAATATCATAGTATAAATTGGACAATGGTGAAAAGTAACATAAGTATGAGACTTTAAATTCGATACCATCTTGCAATTGAATTTGTTTTGTAAAAAAAATCACAAATGAGATAAGGTACCTTATATTCAAGCATTTTTGAGAATTATATAATAATCATGAAACTTTAAAAAGTTGCAAAATTCTCATTACAAAATTCAGGGGTACAAGGGTAGTTCGGTGGTAGAATTCTTGCCTGCCATGCGGGAGACCTGGGTTCGATTCCCAGCCCATGTATTTCCCAAAAAACAAACAAACAAGTAAACAAAAGAAAACAAACCAACCAAACAAAAATTCAACAAATGGTGCTGCAATGACGGGATGTCCATATAGAAAACTAATGAAATGTGACCCCCATCATACAGCATCCAAAAATAAAATTTATATATTGCTGTTTCAAAAATGCATTGATTTCCCAGTGCCTGCCCATGTTAAAAAAAAAAATACATCGAGGGGCAGTGCAACAGTAGCTCAGTGGCAAGAATTCTCGCGTGCCCATGTCTGAGACCCGGTCTTGATCCCTGGAGCCTGCACATGCCAAAAAGAAAAAAAAAAGCATTGACTAAAGTGTTGTCAGTATTTGGCATTATAGTCAAAATTGGGAAAGGTTTGATGGGTCTAACTATAAAGTTCTTAAAAGCTTTAGCATCAAATAATATATTGATGCAATGGGCGGGGAGACAGGTCTAGGACGTAAGCCAAGCTACATTCCTTCAACACACTACCCTCACCGGTGCAGCCCTGCCACCCGTGACTCACCCCACAGTCCACACATCTGAACACCGTCACCCAATCCTACCTCACCCCTGGAGTCCAAGCACACCCACCCCACCACCACCACCACACATTCCAGTCCCACACTCCCACACCAAGTGCAGGTAGGCTTGCCGCAGCCCAACCCACCTCTACTCAACAAGAGCAGTCTCCTGAGATCCACCGGCTGCTCCCTGCTTCCTGCAAGCAGTTGCCAGCTCATAAAGGCTGCAGGCACTTACCTTCTTACCCAGGCTACATCTGCCCCCTGGACCAGATAAGTCCTGCAACCTAGAGAAGCCAGCTTCTCCAGAACATCAGATAGTTCCATCTCCCCACCCCTTATTACTGACAGCCCCTTCCAACATGAAAAAGTTAGAATGGTCATGATCCAAATATCACTAAAAAGTGGGAGAAAGATTAAAGGTGATGGTGGAGTTATACAGAGAAGGTAAGGTTTAACAGGTAAATGTGAATACTGAATCATTAAATTGATATTTCTTTTAGTCTCCAGTATCTTAGAGAAGCTAGAAGTAAAAACCTAAAATTATGGACTTATAACCCATACCAAAATCTGAAATCTGTTCTGCAACTAATTGTTGCACTGTGTTTTGAAATTTATTCATTTTTTGTATATATATTATTTTTCACAAAGAAGAAAAAGAGTGATTATACAAAATATATATATTCCTTTTAGCCTCCAATGTTCTGGAGCTGCTAGAAGGAAAAATCTGAGAGGATCATATGGCAGCCCATGACAAACTCAGGGATCGGTCCTGTAACTACTTGTTGAAAGTGCTTTGAATTCTATTGCTTTTTACTTTCTTTGCTTTGTATATATGTTATATTACACCATAAAAAAAGTTTAAAAATATATACTGCTACATGACTAAAATTTTGTTTTCTTTCTATTAAAGTGACAAAAGTTTCTTGAACTATTATTCTGTTTTTAGTAAAAAAAAAGTTACAATTTTTTAAATTTAAGTAGTGTAAAAAAGGCATAAAGTCAGTGGTTGATTATATCTGTGATCAACTAAAGCATGTCTCCCACAATGAGATAATCTAATCAAGTGAAGACTTTATGGGAGAAGAGACTTTTTCACTGCTTTTTTCAGCCAGTGAGTCTCTCCTGTGGAGTTCATCCAGACCCTTCATTTGAGCCCCCAGCTTCACATGTCCAACAGATTTTGGACCCTTTCACTCCTACAGTTGCATGAAATCTCATATTTACAGATCTCTCCTGTTTGATTCTGTTTCTCTAGGGAACACTGACTAACACAACATCAACAGACAATTTTCAGAAGAGGAAATACAAATGGCTAAAAGGTACAAGAAAAGAGGCTCAACCTCACTGGCTATCAGGGAAATCCAACTCAAAACCACAATGAGATATCATCTCATACCCACCAGAACAGCCATTAGCAAAAAAAAAAAAAAAGCAAAAAACCAGAAAACAACAAGTGCTGAAGAGGATGTGGAGAGAGAAACACACAATTATCCACTGTTGGTGGGAATGTAAAATGGTACAATCACTCTGGAAGGCAATTTGGCAACCCCTCAGGAAGCTAAGTATAGAATTGCCATATGATCCAGGCTTCCCATTACTAGGTTTATATTCAGAGGAACTGAAGGTAAGGACACAAGTGGACATTTGCACACCAATGTTTATGTTTATAACAGCATTATTTATGATTATTTATAATTGCCAACAGACGGAAACACCCCAAATGTCCATCAATGCACGAGTGTCTAAACAAGCTGTGGTCTATACTTATGATAGAATACTGCACAGCTCTAAGACAGAATAAAGTCATGAAGCATGTGACAATGTGTAGATGAACCTTGAGGATATTATGCTGAGTGCAATTAGCCAGAAACAAAAGGAAAAGTACTGTGTGGCCTCACTGATATGTACTAACAATAATGAGTGAACTTTGAGAGTTAAAGTTAAGAACACAGGTTGTCAGGAGATAGAAAGAGAGTAGAGACTGGGCATTTGGTGCTGAAGGAATACAGATTGGCACTGAAGGAATACAGATTATGCAACAGGACTGATTGTAAACATTCAGAAATGGAGAGCACAATACTCCCTGGTGGTAGCACAATAATATAACCTTGATGAATGATGCTGAATGTGAGCATGATTGAGGGAGAAGGGCTGAGTGTGTGATGAAACAAGAAGGAAAAGATAGAGGATAAAGTCTGAGATGGTATAACTTAGAAATGCCTAGAGTGAATAATGATGGTGATTAAATGTACAAGTAAAAAAGCATTTTTGCACGAGGGAGAACAACTGAGTGTCAATATTGTAGGGTGCTGAAAATAGATGGTATATAGGGAAAGGTACAATCAATGCAAGCTAAAGTCTATAGTCAACAGGAACACTGTAATATGCTTCCCCTGAATGTAACAAAGGCATTATGCCAAAACTAAATCTCGAAAAGCAGGGGGGCATGAGAGAGGAGTATGGATTCTATGCAGAAGAAAAGGAAATGTCTTCATACAGATTATGGTGGTGAAGGCATGTCCATTTATTTACAGTGGATTGTGCGATGTGCAAATAAAATTGTTTAAAAATGAACAGAGGTGGGCCATGGTGGCTCAGTAGGCAGAATTCTCACCTGCCATGCCGGAGACCCAGGTTCATTTCCTGGTGGCTGCTCATGCAAAAAAAAAAAGGAAAGAAAGAAAAGAAACAGAGAGAGGCTTCTGGGGAGATAGCAGACCAGAGTGCCTCCTTCAAGAAGCAAGAGAGAAGACAGGAAGAAAATGTCCAGGACTGCGGGTCCCAGGGTGCTAGGAACCCACCTTGGGTCTGCTGCTTAGTAGTCAGCCATTCTGTGACTGGAATGTGCACCCTGGCCTACCTTATAACAGACTCTTAAGTTGAATTGTATCCCCTACATGAGATCTGGACCTTGATTTGGCAGAGAATAACTGACAAAGTATAAAAGGAAACATTCAGCAAAAACTAAGTAAACACAAAACTTTAGAAGAGTGAAGGAAACCAACTTGCATAATAACCATATCAAGATAATCAAATGCCCTGAACACAACAGAAAATCACAAAACACCAAAGATCCAAGCAGAAATGGTGCAGCCAAACAACCAAATCAAAATTCCAGGGGGGACACAGAATATGGAACAACTACTCAAGGATATTTATAAAGAAATAAAGGATTCAGGAAGACAGTAGAAGAGCACAAAGAAGAATTTGGGAAGA
Source organism: Tamandua tetradactyla (assembly GCF_023851605.1). Classification (NCBI taxonomy): domain Eukaryota; kingdom Metazoa; phylum Chordata; class Mammalia; order Pilosa; family Myrmecophagidae; genus Tamandua; species Tamandua tetradactyla. Next base: position 20,220,482 of record NC_135348.1, on the reverse strand, counting down.
TAAATAGAAAAATGGCAGATCTCACAGAAATGAAAGATACTGTAGACCAAATAAAAAATATCCTGGAGACACACAATAGCAGATTTGTAGAAGCAGAAGGAAGAATAAGTGAGTTAGAAGATAGAGCAATAGAACTAGAGTGCACAAAAGAACAAATGGCAAGAAGGATGGAAAAATGCAACTGGAACTTAGGGAAACGATGAACAATAAGAGGCACAAAAATATAAGAATAATTGATGTTCCAGAAGGAGAAGAGAACAGTAAGGGTTTGGGAAAGTTAGTTGAAGATATAATAAGAGAAAATTTTCCTACCCTTATGAAAGACACAAATATGTACATCAAAGAGGCCCAGCAAACTCCAAATAGAATAAATCTGATCAAGCCCACTTCAAGACACATACTAATCAGACTGTCAAGCCCATATTATCTTGATATGGTTATTATGCAAGTTGGTTTTCTTCACTCTTCTAAAGTTTTGTGTTTACTTAGTTTTTGCTGAATGTTTCCTTTTATACTTTGTCAGTTATTCTCTGCCAAATCAAGGTCCAGATCTCATGTAGGGGATACAAGTGTTGAAGAGAAACAGAAAGTCCTGAAAGCAGCACAAGAAAAGCTATCTACTACATACAAGGGAAACACATAAGACTGACTTCAGACTACTCAACAGGCACCATGGAGGAAAGAAGGCAGTGCTGAAATATTTTTAAGATCCTGAATGAGAAAGGCTTTCAACCAAGAATTCTTTATCCAGCCAAGTTATCCTTCAAAATTGAGGGAGAGATTAAGATCTTCAATGATAAAGAAAGATTGAGAGAACTAGTCAACAAGAGACTAGCCCTATAAGAAATACTAAAGGGAGCCCTGTCAGCTGATAAAAAAAAAAAAAAGCAGGAGAGGGAGGTCTAGAGGAGGGCACAGAATTGAAGAATATGAGTAAAGGTAATTTAAAGGAAAAGAAAGAGAGAAGGAAAATAGTATACAGATCTGACAAATAAAAAGTAAAGGGCAGGGCGGGCAATGGTGGCTCAGTGGCAGAGTTCTCACCTGCTATGCCAGAGACCCAAGTTCGCTTCCCAGTGCCTGCCCATGCAAAGACAAAACAAAACAAAAAATTAAAGGATAAGATGGCAGAATCGAGAACTGCTTTATTTTATTTTATTATTATTATTTTTAATTTATTTCTTAATTTAAAAAAAATTAACAAACCAAATAAAACATCAACATATATAATCAGTAATTCACAATATCATCACTTAGTTGCATATTCATCATTTCTTAGAACATTTGCATTAATTCAGAGAAAAACAATAGAAAAAGAAATAAAGCGAACACAGAAAAGAAAAAAAAAGTTTATACCTACCATACCCCTTACCCCTCGCTTTCATTGATCACTAGCATTTCAAACTAAATTTATTTTAGCATTTGTTCCCCCTATTATTTATTTTTATTCCATACGTTCTACTCCTTTGTTGACAAGTTAGATAAAAGGAGCTTCAGACACAAGGTTTTCACAATCACACAGTCACATTGTGACAGCTGTATCATTATTCAATCATCCTCAAGAAACACGGCTATTGGAACACAGCTCTACATTTTCAGGCAGTTCCCTCCAGCCACTCCATTACATCTTGAATAACAAGATGATATCTACTTAATGCATAAGAATAACCTCCAGGATAACCTCTCAACTCTGTTTGAAATCTCTCAGCCATTGACAGTTTGTCTCATTTCACTCTTCCCCCTTTTGGTCGAGAAGGTTTCGAAAACTGCTTTTACAGTAATTACTTTGAATGTGAATGGACTAAACTCACCAATTAAAAGATACAGACTAACAGAATGGATCAAAAAACCATAATTCATCTATATGCTGTTTACAAGAGATGCATTTTAGACTCAAACACAACAGTTAGATTGAAAGTGAAAGGATGGAACAAGATCTATATAAGCTGTAACCAATAGAAACAGGAGTAGCTATACTAATATCAGACAAAATAGACTTTAAATGTAAAGACGTCATAAGAGACAAAGAAGGACTCTACATATCAATAAAAGGAACAATTCACCAGGAAGAAATAACAATCATAAATGTGTACGCTCCCAATCAAGGAGCTCCAATGTACATGAGGCACCTACTGGAAAAACTGAAGGGAGTTATAGGCATATAAACAGTAATAGTGGGAGACTTCAGTACACCACTCTCCACTATAGCTAGAACAGCCACACAGAGTATCAACAAGGAAACAGAGAACCTAAACAATAAGATAAGTGAATCAGAACTAATAGACATATATAGATCATTGCATCCCAGAACACCAGGATACACATTCTTCTCTATTGCACATGGAACGTACTCCAGGATAGATCATATGCTGGGACATCAACTGAGTCTCTATAAATTTAAAAAGATTGAAATTATTCAAAGCACTTTATCTGATCAAAACGGAATACAGCTGGAAATTAATAATCACAAAAGAACCAAAACTTTTACAGATATATGGAGATTAAACAACACACTCTTAAATAATCAGTGGATCAAGGAAGAAATTGCTAGAGAAATCAGTAAATATCTGGAGACAAATGAGAATGAGAATACAGTATGTGCTGGTCTGAATCTGTGGTGGACGCCAAAAAAGCCATGCCCTTTGATCCTCATTCAGTATTGCTGGGTGGGAGCATTTTGATTGTTTCCATGAAGATGTGACCCACCCAATTGTGGGTGGTAACTTTTGATTAGATGATCTCCACGGAGGTGTGTCTCCACCCACTGAAGGTGGAGTTGCTTGCTGGAATCCTTTAAAAGAGGAAACATTTTGGAGAGAGTCCCTTTTGGTAGAGCCACGAGAAAGCCAGCAGACGCCACCATGTTCGCCATGTGCCCTTCCAGCTGAGAGAGAAACGCTGAAGGTCATTGGCCTCCCTGAACCAAGGTATCTTCCCCCGGATGCCTTAAATTGGACATTTCTATAGACTTGTTTTCATTGGGACATTTTCTCGGCCTTAGAACTACAAACTAGCAACTCATTAAATTCTCCTTGTTAAAAGCCATTCCATTTCTGGCATATTGTATTTCGGCAGCTAGCAAACTAGAACACAACATATCAAAACTTATGGGATGCAGCCAAGGCAGTGCTGAGAGGAAAATTTATTGACCATTTCAAAAAATAAGAATGAGCAAAACTTGAGGATTTATATGCTCACCTGGAGAATTTAGAGAAAGAACAGCAAACTAATCCCAAATCAAATAAAAGAAAAAAAATAATAAAGTCTAAAGCAGAAATAAACAAACTGGAGAACAATGAAACAATGGAAAGAATCAACAAAACTAAAAGGAGTAACTTTGAGAAAATTTTAAAAATTGATGGTCCCCTAACTAGACCAACAAAGAAGAAAAGAGAGAGGACACAAATAAATAAAATGAGAAATGAGAGGGGCGTTGTTACCACAGATCATGAAGAAATTTTAAAAATTGCTGGAGACTATTATGAACAACTATATGTCAACAAGCTAGATAATTTATATGAAATGGACAAGTGCCGAAAAACACACACAAATTACCTATACTGACTCAAGAAGAAACAGAAGATCTCAACAAACCAATTATAAGAGATCCAATCAGTCATCAAAAATCTTCCCACACGGGCGGGCCGCGGTGGCTCAGCGGGCAAAGTGCTTGCCTGCTATGCCGGAGGACCTCGGTTCGATTCCCGGCCCCAGCCCATGTAACAAAAACGGAGAAACAGAATACAATAAAAAACAAGAAAATGTTTAAAGATGTTTCCCTTTCTTCCTTCCTTCCTTCCTTCTATCCTTCCTTCCTTCTCTCTGTCTTTCCTTAAAAAAAAAAAAAAAAAAAAAAATCTTCCCACACAAAAAAGCCCAAACTTGATGGCTTCATAGGAAAATACCATCAAACTTTTCAGAAAGAACTGACACCAATTCTGCTCAAATTCTTCCAAAAAATTGAAGAAAAAGTTGTGCTACCTAATTCATTTTATGACGCTAACATCACTCTAATACCAAAATCAGATAAAGACGATACAGGAAAAGAAAACTACAGACCAATCTCCCTAAAGAACACAGATGTGAAAATGCTTAACAAAATACTAGCAAATCATATCCCACACCACATTAAAAGAATATGTTTAGTAACACAGATTATTACTAAAGCAATGCAGATATTTGTGAGAACTTTCTACCTGATATTTTGAGAACACACATGGTTTTGACAGCTGATCAAATGGTATCTAAGTTAGTGTTTAGTACTTTGAATTTAAGAACTTTGCTATCTGAATATGTAGATTTTTTCCTTGTTGCCTTAATTTTAAATTGGTTTATGAAACTAACTGCACAAATGCAGGTTTTACAATGATTATATGGATACTTTATTTAAATACGTCTATGGTAAGCTAACTAAGATATCCACTGTTGGTGATTCTAAATGTATTGTTTGTTTTCTTAAATAAAAAAAATTAACCACAAAAAAAAAATGAACAGAGAGAAACAAGTGCTAGAGAAAACGTGGAGAAAGAGATGTACTCTTCACTGTGGGTAGGGAAGCTGAGAGGTGCAGCCCCTTGGAGGGCAGTGTGGTGGTCCCACAGGAGGCTAAGGGTGGGGTTACCATATGATTCTGAAAGCCCGTTGCTCATTGTATTAGTTAGGGTTCTCTGGAGAAACAGAATCAACAGGGAACACTCGCAAATATAAAATTTATAAAAGTATCTCATGTGACCGTGGGAATGCAGAGTCCAAAATCCGCAGGGCAGGTTGTGAACCCCACAATTCTGATGGAGGGTCTGGACGAACTCCACAGGAGAGGCTCACCAGTCAAAACAGGAAGAGAGCCTGTGTCTTCTGAATCCTCCTTAAAAGGCTTCCAGTGATTAGATTAAGCATTACTCATTGCAGAAGACACTCCCCTTTGGCTGATTACAAATGGAATCAGCTGTGGATGTAGCGGACATCATCATGATTTAATTCTATGAAATGTCCTCATCACACAAGACAGGCCAGCACTTGCCCAACCAGACAAACAGGTACCACCACTTGGCCAAGTTGACACATGAACCTGACTATGACAGTATATACGCGGAGGAACTGAGTGTGGGGATACGAATGGACATTTGCACACTGGCAGTGAGCAGTATGGCGGCAGTGCTCATGATTTGCAATGGATGAAGGTGGCCTCAGTGTTCGTAATTAGCAATTGTGGAGGTGGCGGAAGGGTACAGCAACCGAGGAATGGAAGGAAGAACTGTGGTGTTTATATACAATGGACTACTGAGCAGCTGCAAGAGGGAAGGAAGCTGCGAGACATACAACTAGGTGAATGAACCTTAAGGACAGTATGTTGAATAAAATGTTAGAAATAGGGCCGGCCACGGTGGCTCAGCAGGTAAGAGTGCTTGCCTGCCATGCCAGAGGACCCGGGTTTGATTCCCGGTGCCTGCCCATGTTAAAAAAAAAAAAAAAAAAAAGTTAGAAATAAAAAGACAAATATTATCATGCCTCACTCATATGAACTAACTATAATATACAAATTCAAAGAATTGAAGTCGAGAACATGGGTTATCATGATGGGGCCTTTTGCAAAGGTTCCTAGATTGTAAGCTCTTACAACAGACACTTGTATTTAGTTGTTGTAACTGATATTTCTAAATTCTGAGATACTGAGCTATTGTTATGACCTGGTGGTTCCCTGAAACTTTGGGTATTTATGTGACACCTAAGACTCAGTTAGAGCACTGAAGCTATGAAAGTCAGCATTAACCCATTCAGCAACTGTTTAAAAAACCTTAAAAAGTGATCAGACTTTGTCTAGCCAGCCCTTCCAGAACATCATAGAAAAGTTGAGAACTACACAGGGAAGACTGGCTTGACTCTGAATGTAATGCCGGGACATCACATTCATTCCTTCACTTATTCATCTATCTTTATGGTTGCAACTTTATTATTCTTCCACAATATTCAGATATGCAAGAACTTTCACAAGAGAACAAGTCAGCAAGGTTTCAGAAGTAGGCAGCAAATTCTTAACGAGTCAAAGGGCTCCTGAACCCTAAAATTACAAAATGTTAGAGATGAAATTCCAGCACAATATACTTTTTGTAAGCTCTACTGCAAATTTAACATAAAGATCTGTGTTAATTACACTTTGTCATGTATGATTTGAGCTCATTTTCTTTAAGCTCATAGGCTGAAAGGGAGTCTCATTTCATGCATAAAATCTGTTGCATGCCTGGCTTAACAAAAAAAACTGCAGTTGTACATTTCCAGTGCCAAAAAATTTCAGCAAAGCTATACCACAGGAAAATGCAGGTTAATAAGCTTTTGGTTGATGTTTCTGAATCATCAAACTTAGAAATAGAAAAAAAGATAGTTATCTTGGTAACAATCTCAGTTTCAACATCAAACATGGTAGAAAGCATCTGTTCTGGTTTGAAAGGTTGTATGGACCCTAGAAAACCCATGTTTTAATCAAAATCCCGTTAAGTAAAATGGCAGAATAATCCCTATTCAATACTCTATGTTTGAATCTGTAATTAGATCACCTCCCTGGAGATGTCTCCCAATAAAGGGTGGTTGTTAAACTGGATTAGGGGAGATGTGTCTCCACCCATTTGGGTGGATCTTGATTGGTTTCCTGGAGTCCTATAAAAGAGGAAACATTTTGGAGAATGGAGGGTCAGAGAGAGCCAGAGAAGAACGACATAGCCACGAGAAGCAGAGGACCCACTAGCCAGCGACCTTTGAAGATGAAGAAGGAAAATGCCTCCTGGGGGACTTCATAAAATAGGAAGCCAGGAGAGGAAGCTAGCAGATGACGCCTTGCCCACCATGTGCCTTCTCACTTGAGAGAGAAACCCTGAACTTCATCGGCCTTCTTGAACCAATGTATCTTTCCCTGGATGCCTTAGATTGGACATTACCATAGACTTGTAATTGGAGCATTTTCTCGGCCGTAGAACTGTAAACTAGCAACTTATTAAATTCCCCTTTTAAAAGCCATTCTGTTTCTGTATATTGCATTCCAGCAGCTAGCAAACTAGAACAGCATCCATGTTTCTCAGTTTTCTAATTCAACATAATCATGATGACCAATATTTACAATTAAAACTTAACTGCCCCAATTCTATTTCAAGATCTGCCATGTGTCTTCCATTGGTGTGACCATATTTATTACTTCCCCTTTCTCTAAGTCTGTGGCTGAGGGTGCTTCTGCTCTTGTTTTTGGTGCCTGGAGTTTTCACTATTCACCATACATTGCCTTTTATCGGGTCCTCGTGTATTTACGTTTGAGGAAAAGGACAGAAGTCACCTTTCCGAAAAAGAGGAATATTAGTCTAGTATCAGCCACAAGATAAATTGTAGGAGAAAACAGGTGTGAGTTAATCCAAGCTTGGCCTAGAAAAACAGCATTTAGGATTAGGAGTAAGGGAGATTTAAGATGGAGTAAAAGAGGATTTGGAAACAAAATGACTAGGGATGAAGTAAAGAACCAAGTAAGAATGAAATATGATATACTTAGGAAAATGGATGTTGGGAAAAGATGACAATGTACAGAGAAGTAGTGACAATATTGAGATAGCCGCGGTTAGTAAGTCAACTCTCAGTTAAATGTTAGGGCTAGAGACGCAGAATTTGGAGTCTTCGGTGTAGAGGTGATAATTGAAGTAATGAATGATTTTTTTCCCAAGCAAATAAACAATGCTATCAAAGAACTTTCAATAACCTGGGGACATTCTCTTCTTTTCATAAGAAAAGAACAAATTGTTATGAAACTTGATCTCTCTATGCTTCACTTTCTGTTTTTGGTAAAATGGAGATAATAAGAGAACCTACCTTATAGGTTTGTTGGGTGGATTTTGCAAGTTATTTCACATAGGTTCTTAGAACAATGCCTAATGTAGCAAGAGTTCACTTACTGTTAATTAATATCAATACCCTTTGCTGTGACATAAATTATCCATAATGCAATGTGGTGTAATGGGAAGAGCACCCTGTCAGGAGACTTGATTTCAAGTCTCTGTTCTACATTTGTTCACTCTGACCATTTTATCAATGATAGCCAGGTGAAGAATTCCATTATCTATCACCTACTAACTGCCTGACCTCAGGCAGAAGTTTGAACCTTGGTTTCCTGATTTGAAAAATAAATGAAAATCTCCCACCTTGCATGTTTTTGTGAGGATTAGCAGTATTGTAAGCACCTGGCAATAGTAGGTGATCATTATTTGATCTTATTTTAAATTTTCTGTTTTCTCTTGGAGTCCTTCAGCAGTTTAGGGAGAGATTATCCCAGAGTGGTTAAAAATAGAGAGGCTACTTTTTGTCGTCCCAAGTAACAAGGATAAAATGATGGGATCCTGGGACATAGCCCATCAAATTCTTTCTTAAAGGAGAAAGATAGAAAGAGGAATCAATGATGTTTCATTAGAATTTCCAAAGTTTCCCTTTCTTCATCCAAGATGTTTGGAAGCAAACCATATGTTTGATAACATAGGCAAGAGAAGGAATAGAAATTCCAGATGGCCCTTTGCAGCAAATGGAAATGCAATAAGGAGAGTCATTTGATAGCAAAACTTTGTCTTTCTCTGTGGCATATAATACATACAACATCCAAAATTTTTATTGGGTGTTCAAATATGTAGACAGTCAAATTATTTTCAAGTGTAAGTGTAGTATTCAAGTACTAATTCAGTAAAATATCACAAAAATGTAATTATATAAGTAGTGCTACGCACTTGTCCTTCTAATAAAAATAACTAGAAAAAAGCCTAAAGTTTTGTTTGACAGCACATCACATACATTTCTTTCTTAGAAATAATAAACACCGCAGAGTATGAAAATAATATAGCATACAGTAAATTTTAATAAAAGGTGTTTTAACAAAGGAAAGAAAATAATATATGCTTGTATTGGTTTGAAAAATTAAAAATTAACAAGATTAAACTGTCTAAAGAAAATAATCTCAAGGACCATATTTGTTAAGTATTGCTATTTTATTTCTCTATCATAGGTTATTGTTTTATTATTAAAATATGTTCTTTTCACTTTATAACCTTCTTTAATGGACTGTATGTGAGGCATTGAATCAGTATTTGTACACGTCACAAAATATTTCACTAGTTCTTACTAGTTATTCTTTTTTATTTTAATTTTCTTTTTAAACATAACAACATATGAACACGAACGTTCTTACCATATGATCATTCCATTCTTGGTACATAAACAATAACTCACAATATCATCACATAGTTGTACATTCATCACCACAATCACCTCTCAGAACATTTGCATCAATCCAGAAAAAGAAATAAAAAGAAAAAAGAAAAAATTCCTACATACCATACCCTCCCTCTCACCGATCACCAGCATTTCAATCTACTAAATTTATTTTAACATTTGTTCTCCCTCTCATTTATTTATTTTTGATCCATATGTTTTGGTCATCTGTCCATGCCATAGATAACAGGAACATCAGACACAAGGTTTTTACAATCACACTGTCACATTGTGAAAGCTGTATCACTATACAATCATCTTCAAGAAACATGGCTACTAGAACACAGCTCTACATTTTCAGGTGCTTACTAGTTTTCTTAATAGCGACTCTATCACGGCTCTCACAGTGATAATTATATAAATAGGCACTATAATCTTAAGAGCTGTAACTAGAGCCATGGTTCTCAAACTTTTTGGTCTCAGGATCCCTTTATGCTCTTAAAAACTATAGAAGACTCCAAACACCTTTTGTTTATGTGAATTATAGCTGTCTTTATTAATTTTATTAGAAGTTAAAATGGAGGTATTTAAAAAATATTTATTCATCAATTTATTTAAAATAACAGTTGATAAATCCATTATATATTTGCAAACATAGCATATTTTTTGTAAAAGTTAAATTTTGCAAAACTAAAAAAGAATGTACTTAGAAGAGTGGCATTGTTTTATATTTTTACAAATTTCTTCAATATTTAACTTAAAAAAAAGTTATATCCTATCTGCTTCTACATTCTATCTGTAGCAATACGCTGTTTTGGTTGAAGTATATGAAGAAAATCTGGCCTCATAGATATGTAGTTGTGAAAAGGGAAGAGTATTTTAATATCTCTTTGGATAATTGAGCATCTTTTTCATTGATGGTACAACAATCCACAACAAATAGTAATTTCTTAAAGATCATTTGCAATGTGGCATTTGAAAATACATCAATGAACTTTTTGTACTATTACATTAAAATTCAATGGTCTATCTTGCACTTTTTAATGGATCTTTAACCCCTGCATGATTTTTGTTAACATCATTTCGGCAATATTAGTTCAATGAGACCTACAAGTCTTCCAGATGCCAACACACTTCATTACAATACATTTAAAAAACGACATTTGGTAATATTGCCACCAACTTTACCAGAAAATTCTTTATGTATTAGGAAGCTGTCAGGCTGACAGTGGTGGATACAAATTGTCCAAAATTTTAAGTTCTGCATGAATTCTACTTGAATTTTATCACTAGTAACAAATACGATCAGCTATTTTCCTTGAAGTTACAGACTTTACTGGGTTCGTTTTAAGAACAATGTCTGCAAAATTTCTAAGTCAAAATCACTGTAGTTTACCTTCCAGTTGTTCTTTCATGTAAAAACAGAGTTCCATGAATAAAGCGGCTAATTCATCAGGCAATTCAAACAATTGCATATTTGCTTTTTCTTAAGACAGCCCAATTCTGTATGCAGCACAAGTACATTAAAGGTATTTCCTATTTTGTTACAATATTTAAAAGGCGTGTACTCAAAAGGTGAGATTTAACATAAAAATAGTAATTTCTACTAATTCCTTAAAGGTATCGTAAATGAAAGCAGATTTTTCTACAAGTGTGAGATGGTGCAGGGTACGGTAACTATGGGTCCACTTGGCGCCACAGCCTCGATTCATGCCAAGGCACTGACTGTTTTATATTCCATTGTTGTTGTGGAATGTAACCTGTACCAAACTCTGAAATCTGTTCTACAACTAACTGTTGCGGTATTCTTTGAAATGTATTGCTTTTTTTAAATATATGTTATATTTCACAAAAAAGAAAAAAGTTGATCGCGACAATAAATGCACAGCTATATGATGATACTGTGAGCCATTGACTGTACACTTTGGATGATTCCATGGTATGTGGATATATAATATATATCAATAAAAAATGCTAAAAAAAGAACTCGTGTGAGGAAGAAATGTAAAATACCACAGAATCATAGAGCAAATGCTATCTCTTCACAGAAACAAACAGCTGAAATGCCATTAGGGATCATTTAGCCTAACGTCTTCATTTTTACAAATGGGGCAAAATCACCGGCCCAAAGTCATAGAATTAGTGACAGGACTAAAATTCAGCACCTTTTACTTTTCCTCTGGCACACCGCGTTGGTAGGTTTGGCAATGGAACCAGGCAAAGAATGCTTCTGCATCTCTCTCCCAGGATACTGGCCAAGCCAGCCCAGTGTCAAAATCCACTACAGGGGCTCATCCTAAGGTTAAAGGACAGAACTCCTAAACATGCTGCCTGGTAGAGCAACTTGTTCCTCGCCAAAATAAGATGCAAAAGTTGCATGGAGAGTCAGGATAACTCCATGAAAATGTGGAGAGGAAAAGAGTCAGAGTCTCAGAAGCAAACTGAGTAGGGCCCAGTGCCCAAGAAGAGGGACGTGGATAGGGGCAGAGACTGAAAAATCCTCAATAGATATTTTTCCATAGGGACCTTTTGACATTTTGTGCGGGACTGTCCTGCGCATTGCAGGATATTTACCACCCCTGCCCTCCACCCACCAAATGCCTGTAAATCCCTAAGTCTTTCTGAGAAATAGAAATGTCCTGCACATTTCCAAATGACCACTAGGGGGCGTGATCGGCCTTGCTCACCAATCATTGGGCTAACCCTAAGAATGTTGAGTGCAGGTTTACTAACGCACTTCTTTTTTTATTTATTTATTTAAATTTGTTTATTAATTAGAAAAATAAAGAAAATAAAACAACATACATAATAAGTAAATCACAATATCATCACTTAGTTGCATATTCATCATTTCTTAGAACATTTGCATTAATTCAGAAAAAGAAATAAAACGAACACAGGAAAAAAAAAAAAAGATTGTATCTACCATATCCTTTACCCCTTGTTTCATTGATCACTAGCATTTCAAACTAAATTCGTTTTAACATTTGTTCCCCTTATTATTTATTTTTATTCCATATGTTCTACTCCTTTGTTGACAAGGTAGATAAAAGGGGCTTCAGACACAAGATTTTCACAATCACACAGTCACATTGTGACAGCTGTATCATTATTCAATCATCCTCAAGAAACATGGCTACTGGAACACAGCTCTACATTTTCAGGCAGTTCCCTCCAGCCTCTCCATTACATCTTGAATAACAAGGTGATATCTATTTAATGCATAAGAATAACCTCCAGGATAACCTCTCGACTCTATTTGGAATCTCTCAGCCATTGACACTTTGTCTCATTTCCCTCTTCCCCCTTTTGGTCAAGAAGGTTTTCTCAATCCCTTGATGCTAAATCTCAGCTCATTCTAGGGTTTTTCTCAACCCCTTGATGCTGAGTCTCCATTCATTCCAAGATCTCTGTCCCATGTTGCCAGGAAGGTCCACACCCCTGGGAGTCATGTCCCACGTAGACAGGGGGAGGGTGGTGAGACTGCTCATTGTGTTGGCTAGAGAGAGGGGCCACATCTGAGCAACAAAACAGGCTGTCTTGGGGGTGACTCTTAGGCCTAAATTTTAAGTAGACCTGACCTATCCTTTGCAGGGTTAAGTTTCATATGAACAAACCCCAAGACTGGGGGCTTAGCCTATAGCTTTGGTTGTCCACACTGCTTGTGAGACTATCAAGAATTCAACTTGGGAAAGTTGACTTTCTCCCCACTCTCACCACTCCCTGAAGGGGGCTTTGCAGATACTTTTCCACTCACTGATCAAATCACTCTGGGATTCATTGGGGCATCACTCTGGACAAACCAGCAAAATCTCACGTCCTACCCGAGATTCTAAGTACTTGTGGCGTTCAATCAAACTATCTACATAAGTCATATTAGGAAATGCACTAGTCAAAATAGAAATTTTATAACTAATAAACATTTTTTGCTTTAGTCTCACACAGAAGGTGACATTTTAAAATATTAATTACCATCTATTTTCAGTACCCTGCAATAATGACATTCCTTTGTTCTGACTCATGCAAAAACATTTTTTAAATTGTACCTTGTACATTTCACTATTATACACTCTAGGCATTCCTAGATTATACCATCTCAATCTTTAACATCTATCTTTCTTTCTGATTTCATTTATGTCCCCAGCCCTCCGCCCTCTATCATTCTCACATGCAGCTTCATTCAGTGTTTTAACATAATTATATTACAGTTAGGTAGTATTGTGCTGTCCATTTCTGAGTTTTTCTATCCAGTCCTGTTGCACAGTCTGTATCCCTTCAGCTCCAATTACCTAATATCTTACCCTGTTTCTATCTCCTGATGGTCTCTGTTATGAACAAAATATTCCAAGTTTATTCACTAATGTCAGTTCATATCAATGACACCATACAGTATTCGTCCTTTAGTTTTTGGCTAGTCTCACTCAGCATAATGTTCTCAAGATCCATCCATGTTGCTACATACTTCATTAAGTTTATTCTGTCTTAGAGCTGCATAATATTCCATCATATGTATATACCACAGTTTGTTTAGCCACTCGTCTGTTTTTGGCTGTTTCCATCTCTTTGCAATTATAAATAATGCTGCTATAAACATTGGTGTGCAAATGTCCGTTTGTGTCTTTGCCCTTAAGTCCTTTGAGTAGATTCCCAGCAATGGTATTGCTGGGTCGTATGGCAATTCTATATTCAGCTTTTTGAGGAACCGCCAAACTGCCTTCCACAGTGGTTGCACCATTTGACATTCCCACCAACAGTGGATAAGTGGGCCTCTTTCTCCACATCCTCTCCAGCACTTGTCATTTTCCGTTTTGTTGATAATGGCCATTCTGGTGGGTGTGAGATGATATCTCTTTGTGGTTTTGATTTGCATTTCTCTAATGGCCAGGGAAGTTGAGCATCTCTTCATGTGCCTTTTGGCCATTTGTATTTCCTCTTCTGAGAAATGTCTGTTCAAGTCTTTTTCCTATTTTGTGATTGGATTGGCTGTCTTTTTTTGCTGAGTTGAACAATCTCTTTATAAATTCTGGATACTAGACCTTTATCTGATATGTCGCTTCCAAATATTGTCTCCCATTGTGTAGGCTCTCTTTGTACTTTCTTGATGAAGTTCTTTGATGCACAAAAGTGTTTAATTTTGAGGAGCTCCCATTTATTTATTTCTTTCTTCAGTGCTCTTGCTTTAGGTGTAAGGTCTATAAAAACGCCTCCAATTATAAGATATAAGATATTTCCCTACATTTTCCTCTAACTGTTTTATGGTCTTAGACCTGATGTTTAGATCTTTGATCCATTTTGAGTTAACTTTTGTATAGGGTGTGAGATACGGGTCCTCTTTCATTCTTTTGCATATGGATATCCAGTTCTCTAGGCACCATTTATTGAAGAGACTGTTCTGTCCCAGGTGAGTTGGCTTGACTGCCTTATCAAAGATCAAATGTCCATAGATGAGAGGGTCTATATCTGAGCACTCTATTCGATTCCATTGGTCAATATATCTATCTTTATGCCAATACCATGCTGTTTTGACCACTGTGGCTTCATAATATGCCTTAAAGTCAGGCAGCATGAGACCTCCAGCTTCGTTTTTTTCCCTCAAGATACTTTTAGCAATTCAGGGCACCCTGCCCTTCCAGGTGAATTTGCTTATTGGTTTTTCTATTTCTGAAAAGTAAGTTGTTGGGATTTTTATTGGTATTGTGTTGAATCTTTAAATCAATTTAGGTAGAATTGACATCTTAACTTTATTTAGTCTTCCAATCCATGAACACAATATGCCCTTCCATCTGTTTAGGTCCTCTGTGATCTCTTTTAACAGTTTCTTGTAGTTTTCTTTGTATAGGTCTTTTGTCTCTTTAGTTAAATTTATTCCTAAGTATTTTGTTCTTTTAGTTGCAATTGTAAATGGAATTCGTTTCTTGATTTCCGCCTCAGATTGTTCATTACTAGTGTATAGAAACACTGCAGACACTAGTAAGTGTCTTGGAGAACGTCTATTTGGATCTGTTCTCTTTGGGGTATGCTGCACTTCTTGGATCTGTAATTTTAGGTCTTTCTTAAGAGTTGGGGAATTTTCAGTGATTATTTCTTCCATTAGTTTTTCTCCTCCTTTTCCCTTCTCTTCTCCTTCCGGGACACCTACAACATGTATATTTGTGCGCTTCATATTGTCATTCAGTTCCCTGAGTCCCTGCTCATATTTTTCCGTTTTTTTTTCCCTATAGTTTCTTTATCTTGTTGGATTTCAGATGTTCCATCCTCCAGTTCACTAATCCTAACCTCTGTCTCTTGAAATCTACCATTGTAGGTTTCCATTGTTTTTTTCATCTCTTCTACTGTACCTTTCATCCCCGTAAGTTCTGTGATTTGTTTTTTCAGACTTTCCATTTCTTCTTTTTGTTCATTCCTTGCCTTCTTCATATCCTCCCTCAATTCATTGATTTGGTTTTTTATGAGATTTTCCATGTCTGTTCGTACATTCTGAATTAGTTGTTTCAGCTCTTGTATCTCATTTGAACTATTGGTTTGTTCCTTTGACTGGGCCATATCTTCAGTTTTCCTGGTGTGATTTGTTATTTTTTGCTGGCGTCTAGACATTTAATTACCTTAATTAGTTTATTCTGGAGATTGCTTTCACTTCTCTTACCTAGGGTTTTCTTGCTGGATGAATTTGTTGTCTATATGTTCTTTGACCTTCAGTTCAGCGTTTCCCGGACCTCTAGCTTAGGTTTTGTGTAACAGAGGATAATTTTTCAGTTCTTGTTTTCTTGTTTCTTGCCCTGCTTGTATGGTGCCTTTTCCCTCCCCACCCTTAGGAGGGTCTACGTAGGTATTATAGACTCCAGCCAGGTTTTCCAGGACTAAACTGGCCTCCTATCGGGGGAAGGGGTCACCTGCGTCAATTTTCCCTGAGGGTGAGACCCAGCAGTTTAAAAGACTTTTCTGTGAAGTCTCTGGGCTCTGTTTTTCTTATCCTGCCCAGTATGTGGCATGTCTGCCTGTGGATACCACCAGCAAAAGATGTTGCAGCACTTTTAACTTTGGAAGACTCTCCCTGGTGGGGGTGTGGTGGAGACGGAGGAGAGGTTTTAGGCTGGTTTTAATGGCTTCAAATTGCAAAGCCCTGGGGTCTGAATTCCTTGAGAGAGGGATTCCACCTGAGTTGGGCTTCACCCCTCCCCTGGGGAAGGCACAGGTGGGGGACAGCCCTGCAAGCAGCCCGTTTCTGCCTATGCCTGGGGCAGTTGTAGCCCGAGAAGTCCTGCCGTTCAATCCAGAGGCTGCCAAGTCTCCGTAGAAACACAGCCACTAAAACCTCCGTTTTCTCCCCTCTCCTCTTTTCCCGTGAGCCCAGTGAGTGACCTGCGCCTTGACTAGGTTTAGAGTCTCTTTCCCTTTCCTCTGGGAAGCCGCCTGGGGGGCAGGGGCGCTGGGCGCTGGCCATGGTGGCTTGGGGAACTCACGGTTTTGGGGAGGCTTGCAGCCGGTCCAGCTGGTCCAGACTGGGGTACACTGTGTGTCCAATCACTCACGTGGCCCCGAGAGCTGTTCTGTACTATTTCTGGTTATTTAGTAGTTGTTCTGGAGGACGAACTAAAACGCGCACATTGCTAAGCCGCCATCTTGGCCCCTCTCCTATCACCATTCATCCACTAACGCACTTCTTGATAAATGTAGAATGGCACAATTCAGAGATGATGACTAACGTTTCTTGTCTTTGTAGATTTCTTTGTCCCTTCCCCCATCCCCAGCTGAACTGGTGGCATTCATTGCCTAAGATTGAACATTGCCTCATAGCCTAGAATAAAGAAGACAACTAAGTTTCTGAGTGGAATTTTAAAATCCACTGACTTTAAAGCTGAGACAGACTAGAAAGCCAAAACTTTACGCAGGAGCCACGCTTTTTACAAAGGATACAAGTTTTCTGGGCTCTTGGGGAGTAAGAACTTGGAGGACTTACTCCATAAACCAGAAAGTTAAGAGGGATGAAGCTGTCTACCAAAAGGAAAGGAAAGCTCAACGTGTTGGAAGGAGGAAGAGAAGTTATGGGGAGATGGCTAGAATTTGGATTCTGATAGGTGTGTTAAGTAAGAATTCTGCACCCTGTCCTCTCTCTTGACTGAGCTGAGAGTCCAGGAAATTCCCTGGGGGAAGACAGGAAGGACTTCTGAGCAAAGAGAGATACTACTATTTGTCTACCAGGCTATGAGCATGTAGCAGCTTCCTGAGTCCCCCCAAAGCAGCATAGAAGGGCTGGGAGAGAGATGGCAGGACAGGGGGGCCTCATAGTCTGGATGAGGCTAAAGAAGAGGATGCAGACCCCATAATATGGGGCAGCAGGGAAATGGGCTGACAACGAAAGACTGGGGAAATTGCCCCACTCAGCAGCTTCTGGGCCATGTACCTCTGAGGTCAGCACAATATATAAGTTCCCAGATAAGGGGAAGGGAAAAGGGGCAAAGGTAAACCCTTGGATTGACTGAATTTCAATCCTTAAATTGCAAAGTATGGAGAAAGTCAAGTTTTCTGCTCTTAGGTTAAAAGGGGGCTTAGCAGTGACAGTAACTACAGAAAGTTTGTCCAGGAAATTAACCAGTATTTACCCCTTCTCTTTAGTTAAGTCCTTTAACTTTGCAGGAGGCACCTAGGTGCCAAATGGCAGTTAATTCAGCTTGTTCTGGAATAATTATGTATGTGTTTTTTTTGTTTTTTTGTTTTTTATCCAACTAGGCATTCCTCAGGAACAGTGAATATGTGTGTGGTTTTGATGGATGTGTACTAACAAGCAAGCTCTCCTTTTGGTTTCTCTGTGCTTGGAAATACCACTGAAGTAGACCCTGACATACATGCTGAAGACCGGTTAATTTTGCTGTTATCAATGGATAAATATTTCACTTGGGGTCTGTTCATTTTTTAATCAATGAGATATTTATTATTTTTGTGTGCAAAGTATAATTTAAAAGTTAACCACTGGCCCTCACTAGTCACTAAGCAAACAACAAGAGCTCAGAGTAATTTTCTGGAAACATTCTCCAAAGCATCACAGTTCCTGAGTTGTGATGATTAGTGTAAGTTGAGGGAGAGAAATTCCACATTAGATTTGACTAACTATCCAGGAGTGAATGATTTTCCCTTTTTTCATATTCTTGTAGAGGTTTTTAAATTTAGATGATGTGATTGACATTCAGATTTTAAATTTGGTTGACTTTGTGCTCAGCACCCTTCTTTGGAGATGACTAAAATGGACATCCTACCTGATTGCACGCATTCACTCTAAAGAAGCCTAAAGCATAAATCCTCGTTTCAATACTGGTAAGAAGTTCATCTTTCACATGAGCAATTTCCACCTTTCTTTCTTGGAAACACCAGAACTTTGGTTTATTCTCACAGTAAGCAAAAACAGTCTGCAGAAAACAAGAAAGGCTTATGTGCTCAAAAGCACATAATCGGATCTCTTCTTTCATGGAGAGTTTGGAAAATTCTGTTTCATGTTACACATGAGCAAAGTGGCTGTGTTCTAATACAGTGCTAGTTTTACAACCAAAGCCCCCTAAAATTTCCTGTTCTCCTTATTAAATAGATGAGTTTTTCATGACAACCTCCTTGCCTTACATCAAAACTAAGTGATAGGGACACGGTGGCTCAGCAGGCAAGAACACTTGCCTGCCATGCCAGAGGACCCAGTTCAATTTCCAGTCCCAGTCCATGTAAAAAAAATAAAAAATAAAAAATAAACTAAGTGATAAAACAAAGGAGTGGGCTGAAGACAATCTATGTGATTGTATACGTGACATCTGTGGTGGTTGAATTATGTTACTTGACTTGTGGAAAAAAAACATAATTTCAAACTTGACATTTAGTGCACTTCTGATAGCCTTGTGGTTCAGTCAATTTCTTAGGAGCTCTTCGATTCTGTCTTTTGGTTGGTGATTTGTTTTATTTTTCAGTGAGTTGCATTGGTGGCTTGAGTGGTAGCTATGTTTTGGTTATGTAAAGAAGAGAAGGCTTCTTGACCATACTGATATATTCTAACGGTAAAAATAGCTGAGGTTGATTAGAACAGAAAGACATTCTAAATTAAGATTTTCATTTCTTATTTTGATAACCTCAACCTATAAGTAACAGGAAAAATGTGAAAATGTATATAAATCTAAGAATTAACTTTTAAGCTCAACATTTAAGGATAAGAAAAATGTGAGTTGAAAACTGGATGTTAGGAACTGAACATGCCAACCTACTTATTTATTGCACTTGAAGCTACATTTTCAAACAGGTTAAAAACTGATAAGAAACTCTTGGGAAATTCTTATCAGTCATTGCAAAAAATAGTTGAACCCATCCTAAACTGGCAAAGACTTAAAAGGCCTAAATTCCTGAAAGCATTAGGGGATTTTTTTCCTATTTGCTAAGGATGCTGTATAAAAATGATTTTTTTTTTACAACAAACTCAGAGTCAAGATCTTTTATTCAAGTAGTATACTATATGAGTACATTGACAGTCTATAAAAGAGGTTGTTGCTTAAGCTGACGCTGCAGAATGTTGCAGGAAGTGTTGATTAGAATTTGCAGGCTTGTTCTGAGTTAGTGAATTGTAAACAGGTTTGCTAATGGGAGGGAGAACAAAAAGTGGTGGCTCTTCCGTGACTGTTCAGATCTAGATCATGGTCACTGTGTCTGAGTCCTGTGAGATGATCTCTATTAATATTCTGGTGCATAACTGAACAGTTTTTTCCTCTCTTCGTATATAAATATAATTTTTTCATACATATTTTTTAATTTCCAAAGTTGATCTCAGTAACAATGCATTATTAACTTTTTAAAAACATATAGATAATCATGTTAGATAATCAAGCATATTAGATAATCATCATATAGCTGTAACAGCATTTATCAAGCCAGTTTCCTATTGTTGGACATTTAGGTTATTTCCAATTTTTGCCTGTATTGTAAACAGTCTACATTTAACATCCTTGAACTTAAATCTTTGGACACATCCTATTTATTTCCTACAGATAAATCCCTAAAATAATATTACTGTGTCAAAAGGCAAATAATCAAAAAAAAAAAAAGATCACTTGTAACATTACCACCCTCTGATAACCACTGCCAACAACGTGGTACATATTTTCATAATTTTAAAAATTAATATGTATTATATGAATGTATGCATTATAATGTTTTTCAAGTTGTTCATGTGTCATGTGGGGGGGACAATGAAGGATTTTAAGCAGAGCAGTGATATAAGCTGGTTTTCATTTAGAAGGATCGCTCTGGCTGCTTGTTTGAGAATCGACTAGGGGAGCTAAGACTCAACCAGCGAGGCAAGTTCGGAGGCTTTTGCAGTCGTCCCGGACAGCGTGACTCGCAGCAGGGGGCGGTGGGGGGGGGGGGCAGTGGACGTAGCGAACGGTGCTCAGATTCTGGATGTATATTTGTAGGTAGCCAGATTGGATGTGGGGTATGAGAAGAAGACGGGAGTGCACATTGCGAGTTTTTTTAGACCTGTGCGTCTGAAAGCGTGGCGTTGACGGACCGGGAGAAGGCTGAAGGTGGAGCGGGTTTGGGGAGGGGGAGTAACGAGAGCTCAGTTTGGAGATAGTGAGGTCTGGTAGGTTTCCAAGTGGAGCATCCAGGAGACTGTTTCATCTTTGAGTCTAGGGGTCCTGATCAAGCAGGGTTTGGAGATAAACGTTGGCAGATCATTGGAATATAGGTGGTATTTGAAACCGGGAGTGAGTACAGACAAAGAAGAGAAAAGGACTGAAGCCTGGGAGAGGAAGCGTTCCAACAGAAAGAGTAGTTACTATGTGCCTGCAACTGTGTGCTTTGCATAGATTACAGGTTGACTCATTTAATCTCCAAACTAATGCAATGAAGAGATACTTTTATTATGCCCATTTTCAGGGGAGGAATCTGAGGCTCAGAAAGATCATCAGTAAATGGAATTACTGTTTCATAGTATGAATTGATAAGGTAAGCTTTTATCCCCTTTATGGGTAATGCAAGCATATTCTGAAATAAATCATGTAAAGTTTTTATGTCCAGGTTTTATCCACCATGTCTTGGTAAACCTTCCAGTTACATTTTAAAGAACCAGCAAGACTACTCTGTGCAAAGGTGCTTTTCTTTCCTGCTGACAACACATTCTAGGAAAGAATATTAAGGGGAGCTGAAAAAAGATAGCTTATGTTCAAATAAGAGAGAGGAAGGGCCATTTTTAGGGTTCCGTGTTTCTAAAAGACACCACCTTAATTTGCTTTCCCATGTCTCTTCCTTGAGAATCCTGTGGTCTCTGTATTTAGAGATGGGAGAGACAAGTCAGTAAAGGGAAGTTGTCATCACTCTTACCCACTCACACTATAGTATATTCAGAATATCTCAATGGGACAGTTTTCAAAGCTGTGCCTCACCCTTAGCAGAAATGTGCATAAGCCAGGGAAAGACCTGAAGCCATGTGGTAGACTAAGCATTGAGAAAGCTTCTTGAAAAAATATTTCAAATTGTTCCTTTCCTACTCTGAAGTTTTCACATCCTGGGGTGAGGGCCTGGGGCAAGGACATAGCATGAACAAGTTTGCAGTACGCTCTTCTGCAATCTCTTTTTCCTGGGAAAAGGGTTATTGTGAAAAATCCTGTTGGGGAAGGAGAGATTACAAAATGTCTTTCTCAGGAAGATCAGTTTTAGGAAAAAAACAAACGTAAATTGAGGATTTGGAAATAAAATTAAGTCTGCTACTGAATCTCCCTGGAAAGTCTTTGCTTACCTTTGGGGTTTTCTATAATTTAGATGGAAGACTGTTAATCTCAATAGAGGAGAAAAAAGGAGAATTATCTTAAAAAGCCCAGGAGCGACTGCAGAGGCATTCCTTTGCTGAGTACAAAATATGAAACGATGCAGTTTTATGGACTTTAAACCTAAAGCAAGAGCACTGAAGAAGGAAATAAATAAATGGGAACTCCTCAAAATTAAACATTTTTGTGCATCAAAGAACTTCATCAAGAAAGTAGAAAGACAGCCTACACAATGGGAATCAATATTTGGAAACGACATATTAGATAAAGGTCTAGTATCCAGAATTTATAATGAGATTGTTCAACTCAACAACAAAAAGACAGCCAACCCAATTACAAAATGGGAAAAAGACTTGAATAGACACCTCTCAGAGGAGGAAATACAAATGGCCAAAAGGCACATGAAGAGATGCTCAATGTCCCTGGCCATTAGAGAAATGCAAATCAAAACCACAATGAGATATCATCTCACACCCACCAGAATGGCCATTATCAACAAAACAGAAAATGACAAGTGCTGGAGAGGATGTGGTGAAAGAGGCACACTTATCCACTGTTGGTGGGAATGTCAAATGGTGCAACCACTGTGGAAGGCAGTTTGGCGGTTCCTCAAAAAGCTGAATATAGAATTGCCATATGACCCAGCAATACCATTGCTACGTATCTACTCAAAGGACTTAAGGGCAAAGACACAAACGGACATTTGCACACCAATGTTTATAGCAGCGTTATTTACAATTGCAAAGAGATGGAAACAGCCAAAATGTCCATCAACAGACGAGTGGCTAAACAAACTGTGGTATATACATACGATGGAATATTATGCAGCTTTAAGGCAGGATAAACTTATGAAGCATGTAATAACATGGATGGACCTAGAGAACATTATGCTGAGTGAGTCTAGCCAAAAACTAAAAGACAAATACTGTATGGTCCCAATGATGTGAATCGACACTCGAGAATAAACTTGGAATATGTCACTGGTAACAGAGTTCAGCAGGAGTTAGAAACAGGGTAAGATAATGGGTAATTGGAGCTGATGGGATACAGACTGTGCAATAGGACTAGATACAAAAACTCAAAAATGGACAGCACAATAATACCTAATTGTAAAGTAATCATGTCAAAACACTGAATGAAGCTGCATCCGAGCTATAGGTTTTTGTTTTGTTTTGTTCTTACTATTATCACTTTTATTTTTTTCTCTATATTAACATTCTATATCTTTTTCAGTTATATTGCTAGTTCTTCTAAACCGATGCAAATGTACTAAGAAACGATGATCATGCATCTATGTGATGATGTTAAGAATTACTGATTGCATATGTAGAATGGTATGATTTCTAAAAAAAAAAAAAAATGGACAGCACAATACTACCTAATTGTAATGTAATTATGTTAAAACACTGAATGAAGCTGCATCTGAGCTATAGTTGTTTTTTTCTTATATATTTTTGTATTTTTTATTTTTATTTTTATTTTTTCTCTATATTATCATTTTATTTCTTTTTCTGTTGTCTTGCTATTTCTTCTTCTAAATTGATGCATATGTACTAAGAAATGATGATCATACATCTATGTGATGATATTAAGAATTACTGATTGCATATGTAGAATGGAATGATTTCTAAATGTTGTTAGTTAATTTTTTTTAATTAATAAAAAAAAAATCAGTTGGCCATAAAAAAAAATATATATGAAACGATGGGTAGGGATGTACATTTGTCAAAATTTTAGTTCGCATTATGACCTTTGGATAACAATATCAGGAAAAGCAGAATCCAGAATGTGTTTAGAGGTGTGAAAACAACAACAAAAAGCGTCCTTTTAAGGTCATGTTCATAGCAAGAATGAAAACAAAAGACTGTTTGAGAAAAGATGATGTAATTTGAAAAGATAACAGAGAAAGCAGAACTAACCAAAGTATCTTTTTCTTCGTTCTTCTCTCAGTAATGACCTTCAAATAGAAATGGTAAAAGAGAAATGGGCAGGAAGAAACCTAAATCCAAGGAGGATTAGAAATAGGAGGAGATATTTTTTAACTTAGTCATTTTAATGAGTTTGTTATATGCCCAGATAAATTATATCCTGAGAGATTTAGAGAACTCACAGTTGTAATCAGGCAACTAAAGTTAACAATCTTAAAAAGTAATTTTATGAATAGAAAGTCGGGATAGAGTCATTAAGAATAAATCCTTTCAAATTAACTTTACATAAATGTAAGTTATAAAACTCCATAATAAAGTAAGCACATAAGAACTCATTACTTAAGAATTAGTTTTATATCATTTTTCACTTAACACTATATTGGAGCATTTCTCCTATGTCACTAAATAGTTTTTTACACAATAATTTTAAATAGCTATATATTTAATTATATGAACATACTCTAAATTTTTATACTGATCACCATGGTCAAAATTTAGGCTGTTTCACATTTTGGACTTTTAAAAGCCGTGCTATAGGGTGGTGCGATGGTGGCTCAGCAGGCAGAATTCTCACCTGCCATCCTGGAGAACCGGGCTCACTTCTGGGTGCCTGCCCATGTGAGAAAAAAAAAAAAAAAAAAAGTCATGCTATAAATCACCAACATTTCATGGAAAGCTCTGAAAACAATTTCTTTCTTAAATTTTAGGTCACATCCCTAGAAGAGGAATAAATGAATCAAAGAACATATTTTAAAAGTCTTTTAATAGGCATCACCAAAATTGTCTCTAGAAAGAAGAACCTATTTATATTCTCACCAGCAATATATGCATACCCATTTTTTCCGTTGATAATGGTCAATATTGGAAGATTTTGGTAGGAAAATTTCACCATTCACGGCTAGCTATATGTTATTCAATCACATCATCAGGGCTCTTCTTACTTCCTATGCATTTGTAATTCTTTTGTATTAGAATTTTGGCCAGGCTATGTTGTAGTAAACAAATGGCTCCAAAATCTTGTGACTTATGCAACGAAAGTTTATTTCTTGCCATGATACATATTCTATGCCAGTCAATGAGTCTTCTAATTGCTTCACACAATCTTGTAGAGATCCAGGCTAATGGAAGGTCAGTCATCTTCATAACTTCACCATCGTGAGCATGGGGACTTCTCAGTTACCAAGGAAGGGCAAGAAATTGCTGGAGAGCCTTGAACCAGCAATTTAATGCTTCTACCTGTAAGTGACACATGTCACTTCCACTACATCCAGAAGAAGTTGGTAATAACGAGTTACATGACAGAGGGTGGGAAGCATATTCCTTCTCTGTATACTGAAAGAGAAGAGAACTATATTTGAGTGTATGTTAGACGTCTCTGCCCATAATTTCATTCATAGCCTGGCTTCATTTAACTGTTTACAAAATTCATTTTGTATTCATTGAGCCCATACATTAATATTTCACTTTTTGAGTGTGCACAAGAAATCTTGGAATAAAAAAATGAAAAAAAAAATTTAGAATGGCCATTTGATCTAAGTGAAAAGTCATGCTTCACAAAGTAACATGTAAATGACCTGCTGTAGCTGTCTGTGTTAAATTATCATCTTTGGACCTAGTTTTCTTAACTTCTAAATTTTGAAGTAGGTGCTGATGCTTTCCAAGATGCATCGTGCCCTCTGATTTTCATGTGGTGAGTAATACCACTAATTGTCGCATGGAGTAATGAGACCAATTGTCTAGGAGTGAATCCATGACTTAATTTTTCATTCAACATACACTCTTTTTTTAACCTCATTCCCATTGAGGGTTCCCCCCCAAAAAAAAGAGTATTGCCAAACAGTAAAATATATAAAGAGTTATAGATGTGTACGATACATTAAAGGATTAACAACTATAGCAACAGGATTCAGACTACTCTCTCTATGTTCTATGACAGCCGTCTTCAGCCTCCATTTTCTGGCACATCTTACACTCAGTCTATAATTTTCCATGCTTCCTGTTGACATTTGCTGACTGGTAGCCTGGGAACTTCACTCATCTTGCAGATTACTACATGGGTCTTTGCAAAACTTGCGGGTACATCAAATAATCAGTAAGGGTAGCAGCACCAACTACTTTTATGGCCGCATGACATTGGAATGGGTTAACTGTCTCTAACTTTCTGGTCTTATCCCAGAAAGCTTCATTTTACCAGCAAGTGTCCTTCATGTTTTCCATGACAGGAGTTGGAAATATAGAGAAGGTCTATCAAATCCATCTTAACTTAATTTTTAAAGTCTTTTGCATTAAAAATGGAAAATCCAGGAGAAAATCCTATTTAGGATGGGATGTCAGGACAACAGGCTTGAAAAGATCAGTTCCAAGCAAAAGAGGACACAAGGTTCTGTGACTTAGAGCTAAGTGATCAGAGAGGGTAACTTAATGACTTGTTTCTCCATTGGGGGCCATGGGTTATAGGTTCTCCTCTCAGAAGATAAATGGCAGTGTTACAGTTTTCTGTTCTATTTCATCTAGAAAACTATTGCAAATATCCTACAATCTTCCTGAAGTTCCATTACCTGCAACCCTCTTTCTAGTACCAATCTAATATTTACCAATCTTTGCTTGCAAGCACAAAACCCCTGATTCTGGCAACTTAAGCAAAAAGGAATTTTATTGGAAGTACATGGGATACTAAAGGAAGCCTGAAGAACCAGTCTAGGAAGAAAAAGCAGGTAGCCTGCCAGACAGCAAGTCTCTTTTGACATTCTTACGTGGAGCAGGTGAACTTTGTGTCTTCTGTCCATACTTTACTAGGTTCAAGGGTCAAAGTTCTTGGAAAGCGAGTCTGACTGGCTGAACTTAGATCTTGTGTCCTAGGCTGTTGGCTGTGGCAGGCCTCAGAGGAAGGGTTTAGCAGAAGGATCCTCCAGGGATCCTTTTGGCTTCCCTAGTGAGAAGAAGGCACATAATTTTACCAAGACTGCATAATACGTGGAAAAATCATTACCCAGATGGAAATCAGGGTGTTGTTGGGAAGAGGAAATGAAGGCTGGGCATCCAAAAGTATCTACTACTTAGAACGAGAGAGAGAGAGATCATTTTAATAGCTGCAAAGCCCATGAACCCATGAGTCTGTTGAGTTCATATGTGCTGACTTATTTTATTATCTTCCCATTAGTTAGGTTTCTTCTTTGTTTTTTGTTTTTTTGTTTTCCTTCTGAAACGAATAGCCCTAAACATATAGAGTAGAAATTAAAATTTTTTTCCCCTTTAGGACAAATTGATTTGTGTGGAATTACTGGGTTAAAGGATAAGAAGAGGCATTACAGCTCCCCCTTTTCTATCTTATTGGGGTGCCTTTGGACTCTGAGAATATGCCCCTATTCCTGGCAGATTGGCTGGATAATTGCCAAGTTGAAGGTCACCTGGTAGAAACCTTCTTCTGGGCCGTGCCAAGGGCATATGGGGCTCTGGGAAAGATAAACTATTCAGAGCAACTCTCTCTCTCCTTCTAACACTTTTATGCCCGTTGGTATCTGGATAAATTAAATTGCAAGGTCATGGTTATGCCAGTTGATCCACAAGAGCAGCATTTGCTTGAGGGGCCCTGTGGGCAGTAGGGAGTGCCTTCTGATGTGACATCCTCAGCTCCCTCTTCTCCACCCTGGCCTCTTCAAAAGCAGGTGGCAGGGGAAGCAGTGACTGCACTAAGGACAGGGAACTCCAACTGGAGAGGGTGCTGGTTGTGTGCCCTGACCCATATCTCTGTGAGCCAGTTCCCTTCACTGCCAAATTTGAAAAGTTGAGTCCCAGATTTCTTTAGAGGACATGAATTATTTACATGTGGGAGGATTGGAAAATCTCCACCCCTCCACCTTATCCCTACTTCCCTACCAGAGCTTCACTGGGAAGTTGGACTAAGCAGTAGGGTGCTTCATATATATATAATTATCCATGCTGTCAGCTTATTCCCCATGAGTAGAGTATACCAGACTTTAAGCACCTGAGATTAGGGACTATTTTGCCTTAGTATTTCTTGCAGTACTTACAACAGTGCCTTACCTGCCAGAGATACTCAATATTTGCAGACTGAATATCCCTACGTTTAAGTGAAGTAGTTCTAGAACTTCCTTGGGATCCTAAACTCTTCCAAATTATGCTATCCAGGAGTGCTGGAAAAGGACAGCTCTCTCTAGAAACAATCAGGGAATGCTAGAGGAGTTCTGAAGCCCATGCTCAGTGTTCTGCAGGAAAAAAGCAAGGTCAGTGCAGATGCTGATGGAATATGCCCTCACCTCCCCTTCAGCCTCATCTCAGCCCATGGTGCTCCAGCCACACCTTTCCAGTTCTGTTATTAGCTTTATGTCTGTCCACATTATATCCATTCCACCTCTACTCATTAACTCCTTCTGAACCTTGAGATCTCAGCTCAGTTCTCACATTCTCATTGATACCTCAGACTGGGTCAAATTTCCATTATCACACCATGTCTAGCTCTTACAAAAGTTTTCATTTAATATTTATATTTATAATTATTTGGTATATTCTTTCTCTCTGACTGCAGACTATTACTCTACGATGGCATGGATCATGCTTCTTATGTTCAGTGTTGTAGTCCCAGTTCTAGCATTGAATGTGGTATGTAGTGGGTAGTCAGTGAAAATGGAGGCATGATTAACAGCCTTCCTACCACACATGGGTGCAGCCCTGCAAATTCTGGAAGACACAGAGATTCTGGGTTGACTCTTGTTAGAGCTTACGCAGTGTAGAGCTCTTAGCATAGAATTTCTCACATGATTTACGGAGAGTGCTAGTCTAGAGCTAGTTCAAAAGCTACCAGTTGGGGTGGGCAATGGTGGCTCAGTGGCAGAGTTCTTGCCTGCCACGCTGGAGACCCGGGTTCGATTCCTGGTGCCTATCCATGTAAACACAACAACAACAACAAAAGAAACCTATGTCAATTGGTGTTCTGTGAAGATAAAAGTTCTTTGAAAAATATGGATGAAAATGTCTGTTGTGGTTTGGAGCTGTATGTATCCCTGAACAACATGTCCTTAAACTTAATCCATTCTTATGGTGTGAACTCATTGTAAGCAGGAACTTTTGATGAGGTTATTTCAGTTAAAGGAGTGGCCTAGGATGGGTCTTAATCCTATTACTGCAGTCCTGTGAAAGCAGAATGAAATTCAGACAGACAGGGAAAGCCACAGAAAGAGCAGCTAGAAGCTGAAATTAGTGGAACCGGGAAGAGAAGGGAGAGGCCAGAGGAGGCCACCATGTGTCTTGCCTTGTGACAGAGGAGCCCAGGCAGCCAGCCCCAGAACACTGGTCTTCAGGAAGAAAGCATCATCTTCAAGAGCCTTGATTTGGACTTTCTTCTAGTCTCAAAACTGTGAACTAATAAATCCCCATTGTTTAAGCTGACCCATTGCATGGTATTTGGTTGAGCAGCCAGTGACATTAAAACAATGTCACACACATATGTATAGTTATTATTTTGTGTTTTCTTTTTGTCTTCAAGAATAAGTGTGTCTCAAACTGCTAAACAGGGGTTATGTACCTGGAGAGGAGTGGGATGGACAGGGTAGTGAAGGGGGTCTTTCACCCTTTCTTCATTATACTTTGTATTTATCACTAATTCATAAACTTGTTGTGTAGCATCATCATCTCTTGGGTGGGATTAATCTATCCCCAGCTCACAGAGAGGACTCTGATGGGCCTGAGATATTTGGCGCTAACCCCTCTTGATCTCAGTAATTAATTCAGGGACAGGCCTCCAGTCTAAGCCAATCAGGGTATGGAATCTTCTCAAATGGTTTGTCACCCAATGGGGAGCAGCTTTCTAGCTCAGAAAGGGGCATTGCTTATAGTTGTCTAGAAATGCCGAAGCCATTTGGAAGCTCACTGGAGGCTCAATGCCCAGAATGGCAGAATTGAGGGACTCACAGGGAGCTGGAGATGGAGTGCTGGTGACTGCTTCTGAAGCCTGACCTAGCTCTCCATGGAGGTAGCAGTGACGTGTTCTAGTAAATTTATTGTTTAAGCTGCTTTGAGGTTTTGGTTTATTTGTTTGTTTTTTCTTGTAAATCTTGAGAGAGAAAGCAGCTTAATATGGTCTGGAAGATACCCAAAGATTTATCTACTATTTCTTCCCATTGCATCATTTATGTTTTCCCATAGCTGTAATTTATATACCTTATTCATAGAGGTGACAGCCTGTGGCACAGACTGTCAGGTTCCTACTTGAAAGGCATTGTCCGTTTTTCCTATTTTATTTAGGGTGACAACATACCTAGATAAAAAATCACATTTTCCAGCTTCCCTTGCAGCAAGATGTGGCCATGTGATTAAGTTATGACCAATGAGGTAAAAAGCAACCATGTTGTGTGGGGCCTGCAGGGACGTGGGGAAAGGAGCTGACTCTGCTGGGAGGTAGGCCTCTTTTACCATTGTCCCTTCCTTCCTCCTGCAAAGAGCTCCAGGTGCCATCTTGTATCACAAGATAATGCTGAGGATGGAAGCAGTGCTGGGATGGTGGAGCAGAAAGATATAACCAGCGCCAGTCCTTCCCTGGAGACTGTGGAATCACATTGGACCATTTACTTCTGGACTTCTTTCACATGAGAGAGAGAAAAAGAAACTCCTGTTGGATTAAACCATTGTTCTTTTGGATTTCTGCTATCATGTGTCTGAACCTAATTCTAACTGACTCACAGCCTGAAACATATTCAAAGATTCAGTAGAAGCCATTCTTGACTTTATATGTAGCATCTTTGTGACTTGTCATGGAAATACAATATTTTATGTGTGGAACCTACATATAGGAGAATTTCCTCTGACTTGATTTCTATTTTATTTGGACTGAAACTTGACCAGTTTGCATTGGTTGCAAGCCTTAACAAATCCAGGTACCGAGCAAAGCATAAAATGCCATTTTGGTCTCCATGCCTACCTGACATACATATTTGAGTGTTTCCCAGGTGCCTCAACCTTAATGAATCTGAAACCAAAACTGTTCTGGCCCACCTGGCCAGTACCATCCACTTTTGACTTCTTTTCCCACATACCACTTTAAGTAAACTGCACATCCATCCACCCAATTTTTTATGCCAGGAATAGGGGGGCCGCTTCTGACATCTTCTTCCTCTTTTCCAATATCGTAGGCTTTGTCAAGTCCCAGAGCCTCCCTCTAAAATATATTTTTATTCAATTTCTCTCTGTCTCCACTGTCACCTAGGAGGGTTAATCTGTACTATCTTGCTCAGTCAACTCCACTAGCATGTCTGGATTCCTATTTCCACATAGCAGAAGAGAGAAAACACAAACCAGATCACAGTACCACGATGCTTAAAACTCTTCAAAGGGTTCCAATAGCATCAGGATACAACCCTAAATCTTAAACATGGCTTATGAGTCTCTGCACCATCTGGTCCTTGTCACCCTTCACTCACTCTGCCTTAGCCACATGGCCCCCTCTTACAGTCCCTTAAATGTACCAGGCTCTTTCCCATGGCACAGGCTTGTTGTCTGCCTGGGTTACTCTATCCCACCCTCCTTTTAATATTTAACTCTTACTGATCCTTCTGGTCACTGATTAAATAACACTTTTTTAATGAGACTTTCCTTGACCCCTACCTCCAATCCATATAATGTTCTCCTGTTGCAATCTTATAATCTCATGTTGTACCTTTACTTTTGCCTGTACAGTACTTTAGTTTCAAATTCAATGTATATTTGTGTGACTTATTTTTTCTGTATGATGCCAGTCACCCTGCTGAGACCAAAAGCTCTGCGAGGACAGATGGTTGGTCTGTTTTGTGTACTGCTGTATCCCCAGCCCCTAGCGTGGTGCTTAACACATGTAGAAGTTTTAACAAATGTTTGTGGGAAGAATGAAATAATGAACTGAAGATAAGACCTGGGAACTCAATAGCATCTGCTATTGTGATCTACTCTTATTGAAGTCTGTCCTATATGGTTTAATGTTATGATTTAAGGGGCAATATGTTGGTGCCCCCCCAATCCCCATTTTCATTTCCTTCTCCTTCTATCTTCAACCTCTCCACCCTCCACCCCTTCCTCCTCCTCCTCATCATAGCTTTCAGCAGGCACTTTAGAAACACAATTTCATAAATCTCAACCCACCTGTAGTTGAAATGTCCTCATCTCCATTTTGTGGGGGCAAATCAGAGGTTTAGAAAAAATTTACCTTTGCCAAGGTCACACAGATATTAAAGAGTGATGTTGGACTGAGGACTCAGGTTCATTTTTCTCCTCCGTTTCCATCTTTCCAGTATCCATAATGTCTCACTTGATCATGCTTTTCATTCATTCCACATTTACCGATCGCCTCTGTCAGGCACTGTACAATGTGCAATTGAATACAACTAAACTGATTCGACTCCTCCACTCATGGTGATTACAGTAGACCTATTTAGTACTGAATTACAATTCATATCCATCTACTCTTTTTCATTTATTATTTTAATTGACTTTTATTAGAGTAGTCCATCTACTCTTTAACACCGTTTGGGGTGTGTAAGTGAATAAAGTGACAAGTAACCTTTTTTTGTTGTTGTTGCTATGTTTTAAGCTTGTTTTGCTGCAAATATTAAAAAAAAACTGGCTACACTGAATGAACATGAATTTCTGTAACTGACTGTGGAAAGTCTTAAGGAGATGCAGTTTTGGAGCAGATTCCCTCTTTTTCTTTTTTTGCCTCTATAATGAACTAAAGTTCACTACTACAAAATTCCCTCATTTAAAAGTGAGTTTTTAATATATTCACCGAATTGTGCAGCCATTACCACAATCTCAGTTTAAACATTTTCATCACCCCCCAAAAGAACGCCCTTACTTGTTAACAGTCATTCTTCTTCCTCTCCACCCACCAGTCCCTGGCAACCACTAATCTACTTTCTAAAGATTTGCCTATTCTGGATATTTCATTTAAATTAATCATACAAATGGCATGAAAGAATATCTGGTCTTTTGTGACTGCCTTCATTTGCCTACCATAATGTTTCCAAGCTTCATTCATATTCTAGCCTGTATCAATGCTTTGTACCTTTTTATTGTAGATTAATATTCCATTGTATAGATATACCACATTTTGTTTATCCATTCATCGACTGATGGACATTTGGGTTGTTTCTACTTTTTGACCGCTATGAATAATGCTGCTGTAATAAGCCTGTTGAAGTTTTTCTGTGGACGTATGTGTTCATTTCTTTTGGATTCCACCGAGAAGTAGATTTTCTGGGTCATCTGGCACTCTATCTATGTTTAACATTCTGGGAATTGCCAGCAGCCCCTCTTTATGAGGAAAAGTGTGGGTTTTACCCAGGGACTTAAGTACCTGTCAGTGATTTGCTGTTTGGTAAGGCTCAAGCTGTTTGTTTATACCCCTTTTATTCTCAAATATCGTTCTCCCCTTTATTTGCCTATTTTATTGTCTTCTCTGTAGACTCCAGGTCACTGCTGAATTTAGAAGTAACCACAGCTTTCAAGTTCCAAAAGTTATTTGTAAAACATTTTGAAGTCTCTGGAGGACGGACATTAAAGTAATACTTTCTATCTGTGGGTTAACCACTCAAGGTGCGGTTTTTTAACAAAAGAGCTTTTTGTGTCAGATGGCTGATTTAACTAGTTCCTGAAGGTTACACTGCTAGGGTAAATTGTCCAAACATTCTTCTTTTTCTTTGTCTTTTTTTTTTTTTTTAACAGTTTTATTCACACATCATACAATTCATCCAAAACGTATGATCAACATTTCTTGATACAATCACATAGTTGAAACAGATTTTTAATTAACCAGCTCGGAGTCTACATGTTTTAAAGAATGACTTTTAATTTTCTTGGTGATATTGCCATATTACTAAATTTACTGAGTATGATATGATTAGTAAAAATGTATGTAGAGTGCCTAGAATGTGCCTGGCTCATAATTGTTGAATAAATTGTCAGTTGCTATTATGAAAAGTTACTCTATTGAGCTTCTTGTGAGTTCTTTTAGGTATAATTTTAAATGTCATAACTTTTTTGGGGGGATACAGTTGAGTCTTTTTCAGAACACA
Organism: Tamandua tetradactyla; assembly: GCF_023851605.1. Taxonomy (NCBI): domain Eukaryota; kingdom Metazoa; phylum Chordata; class Mammalia; order Pilosa; family Myrmecophagidae; genus Tamandua; species Tamandua tetradactyla. Next base: position 20,186,483 of record NC_135348.1, on the reverse strand, counting down.
CAGAATAATAGGGTTTTCGAAGTGCACTGACGTCAATTTTCATTTGATTGTCACTCTCACCGCTGTGAAAACCACATATAACCTGACATTTGTATACCTACTGGTGGTTATTTTTCAAATAATAAAGGTCGCCTTTACTACTCAAGCAAATGCAGTCTGCCGAACACAACAAAGTAACTTGTCTGTGGTTTAGCCACCCTCTCCCTTCCCCCAAGTCTAGAGGCATTTAGTGCGGATACGCAGAACAGTGCAGTAGAATAGAGAGTTTTCAGGGTCACCCAGAAAACTCTCCTTGCCCTTGAAAGCTTTGGGTCTGAAACGGAGCTTTAAGACATATTTTCTTTTAAATGGGGAACGTGAGAGCCTCACATGCTAGTCCGTTCACAGCTCAGGGTCTGTCCCAGGATAAACAAAAAAGGCAATCATTCCCTTTAGCAAGCCAGGTCGCCTCCGAGTTCTGTCGGCCGGCTCCCGGGATCAGAGATTGACTGCTATTAAGACACTGCTTCCTCTTCCCAGTCCGTGAGTCACCCCGAAGAGGAAAGCCGAAGGGGAGAGGCACGCGACTCGGCGGCGGGGCACTGCGCGGGGCGGTAATGCTAGACCGAGAAAGCCTCGGAAGGAAGAGGAGGGGCCACCGCGCGTGGGGAAGAGAAGAAAGCGACGTCTGGGGGAAGGGAGAGGGGGAGGAAAGGAAGGCGGAGGAAAAAGAAGGGGGCGAGCCCGGGAGGCGCCCGGGGCCGGGTGCCAGCAGCCGGGCGGGGCGGGGCGGGGCGGCCTCGCGCCTCGGGGAGGATCAGCGGCGCGGGGGCCGGGCCGGGCGGGGCGGGGCCGCTGGCGCTGAAGGGCTGGCGGAGGTTGTCGGGATCCGGGCCCCGCGCTGCTCGCTCGCCTCCCCGACCCCTCCTCCGACCCGCTGAGGCTTTGCCGCGCGGGGCATGTCCGCTCCGCGCTCGCCGCGCGCCGCCGGCTGCTAGCTTCTCCGGGGCTTCCCGCCTGCGCGCTCCGCACCTGGCCGCGGCCTGGGAGCCCCGCTCGCGCTGCAGCGCCGGGTCCGCGTCGCCGGGTAGGTCGGCTGCGGTCATGGGGCTCCAGCCCTTGGAGTTCAGCGACTGCTACCTCGACAGCCCGTGGTTCAGGGAGAGGATCCGCGCCCACGAAGCGGAGCTCGAGAGGACGAACAAGTTCATCAAAGAGCTCATCAAGGACGGGAAGAACCTCATCGCTGCGACCAAGAGTAAGAGGCGGCTCGAGGGGCTGGCGGGGACCCGGGCGCGGGCGGGCTGCGGCGCGGCCGGGCCGGGGGAGCCTCTCCAGGCGGGAGACCGACGGGCCGGGGCTCGGCGGCCGTGCCAGGTGCGGAGCTCAGGCCTGACAGTCGCGGGGACCGGAGATTCATGCCGGACCAGCCGGGGTCGCTCGGAACCCGGGAGGCTTCTGGAGTCTTTCCTCCCCCGGGCGTGCGGCGGCGGGAGTGAGGAGCCGTGCCCGCGAGCCCCGCCTCGGCCGCTGCCGAGAGCCCCTTGGTGCCTGCGTTCCCGGCTGCAGGGACCCAACACGCTCACGGATTAGAGTCCAGGTGGTTTTTTTTTTTTTTTTTTTTAAATTGTATTCTGAATCTGCGCACAATCGTCTGCAGATCAGAGACGTCGGCTTTAGTAGTTTTGTCTCGTGATCTCTCAACAAGAGCTTTCCTGGGGGAAAAACTGGCTCGGTGTTGAATTCTTCCTGACCCCGTTTAAGCCGCACCGTTTCTGATCTTTGTCCACACTCTTGTCCCGGGCCATTCACTATGCCAAACCAGAAAGTCCACCTGGGCTTTTTGCTTCTTTCCGCACATTCTTTCCCTCCTCCGGCTCTGAGGAGGGTTCAAAGATTCGTGCTTGTTAGGAGGAGCCGGTAGCCTGCTCTGCTCTCTCTGGCCGCGGCGCGTACCGTCTGCAAATAGGGAATTCCACCCTTGTCAAGCTTTAATGCCCTCCTCCCCTGGGCTTTTCTATCTCTTGAAAAACTCGGAAGTGGCCACAGAAGAAACAGGAAAGATAGGGATAGTATTGTTGAGAAGAATCTTCTAGGCGGGAGAAGGGCTGAAATTCGTGCAGAAACGCTGAGTTGGTGATTCTTGCTGGAAGGAGGGAGGAGTTAAGTCCAGTGAAGAGTTGGGCAGCTTGATATCTTGGGGACCCTTGGAAGCCTGTGAGGTCCTCCTTCTCCCTTACTACAAGGCTCGCATACACGTGTACAGCAGACAGGAGACCAGGGAAATCAGCATCCAGCCTTGCAAGTCTGCGTTGTTCGAGCCTTTATCGATTCCAAAAGTTCCTCAATTCACGGATTCCCAGCCTTGGAACTTCGTATTGTGTGTAGACATCACTTCTGGGAAAGATACCTCAAATCCTTCCTCTCCCCCTCCAATTTTGCATGAAAGTAAAGTGAAATATTCTGTCTCAGAAGCCCAGCACAGTGCCTGGGACAGTACAATGTTCATTTAATGAATGAGTTGAAATAAATTTTGTTGGGAAGAATCTTGTGACCCTTTCCTATAATTTTGGAAGCAAGTCACTCAACTTCCTTGGGTAATCTCCAAAGTTCCTTTTGGCTCTGTGACCTCTTTGCCGTTGCAAAATCAGGACTGGGAAACACTTTGTTGGCAACATGTGACTAGTGGGCTTATTTGGTTGATGGCTCTCCAGTCCCTTGGCATTGGGTATGTGTGTTGGGTGGGGAGAAAGGGAGGGGCTGTAAATATGCAGGGATGGGCACAGAAGGGATGGGGTAGTGGTGGGGAAGTGACAGATGTGGAGTGAGGTTGAGAGAGGGGACTTTCTTTTTCTTCCCTAGTTTGGTGTTAACCAGTGTTGCTCATCGGGAAGTATTTCTTCTCTCCTCTCTTACCGCTGTAGCAGCTCCCTCCAGAGCTAGGGAGATGAGGAAGGAGGCTCTGGTGGGGAGAGGTAGATGGTAAAGCCCATCTGGCCAGTTCTAGAAAGCTGTGCGAGGGCATGTTAGCTTTTCTGCTCACAGGATGCATGCCACGTGTTTGCATGTGCATGCTAGTGCATCTGGGGGGACAGCTGTGGGCCTTCCTCCCCAGAATGTAGATACAAATTTGTGCATTTGTAACTTATTCCTTTTGATTTTTGCCCTTTGCCATTAGAAATATAAACGGTAATTATGTTTGAGGGAGTCACGCAGAAGTATGTATTTGTCTCATTACATTTAAATAACTTACACGCAGAATAAGATGAAACACAGATTTAGTTCCCATGCCTTTGGCCGTTTGGGAAGACCCTGCTTTTGCCCAGCTTGGCCTGTAAAGTTCCTATCAAAAGTTAAGAATTTTAAGGGTAGTTCAGTGGAATTCTCACCTGCCTTGCAGGAGACCTGGCCTGTGCACTACCCCCCACCCCCCTGCTAAAAAAAAGAAATCAACAAATGGTGATGCAATACGGGATAGTCACATGGAAAAAGACCCATATAGTGTACACACACCCCAGAAATCTAAGAGCTTTAATTCTTCTTCACTGTTAGGGGCCGGCTATATGACAGTTGGTCAGGTCACTGATTTCTTTTGCATTCTGTCTCTTCTACCCTATTTCCTAGAGGCATTAATACCATTCTGCAATATTTGGAAATTACCTGATTGGGTCATTGAAATTGCAGTGTAGGTCAGGTCCATCGTCTGTCTAACCAGTTGAACCTTTCTATAACATATGAGTGTCAAGGAAGTCAAGGAAGGAAATTAGGCGGAGCATCTGCAGAGAGATCAACAATCACGTAGGTCAGATTGTTTATATTCCAGATGTTTTACCTTTTCGTTTTGCAGAAATGGCATTTATGCATTTTCAAAATTGTGTGTCATGTTTTAAATGATTCTTGTTTTTAATTGCCCTGTAAGATATTTCTTGAGTGTACCAAATAATTGTTGCATTTATAGATTTTTATGTCTTGATGCTCAGAATGCTCTATAAATACTTAGAGAAGATGGAGGAGGTCCTGTAGGACCTGAAGGCTTATTTCTGATTCAGTTATTTAGCAACCAGCACACGTTTAGTACCTACGGTTTGTTAATTTTTGAGCTCGAAATACAAAGAAGTAATAAGATAGAAGCCCTTGTCCTAGAGTTTGTTCCCTGGTTGAATTCAGTTTAATCCAGGGAACATATCTGAATCCCTGTTCTGTCTGCAGTGTGGTAAATGCTGAATGATCTAAAATTCAGTGACAAGTATTTTAACTTTGCCAGGAACAAGAGTTTGTTTTAGATTAAGGTGGAGAAAATTTGCTGGAAGTTTTGAAACGCAGTGGTGTTTCAAGGAAGGAATGGAACCTTGACAGATTGGAGACAGCTGAGAAGAAACCAGAGCCCCAGCAGTGTTTGGGGAAGAGGAGGAGCCCAGTTTGGCTGGAATAGAGATTTCATTTTGGGGAGTAAAATGGGATGAATGGATGGGTCACTTAGATTATGGTGGGCCATGAAGGCGAGGTTGGGAATGTGGACTTTATCCGGAAGGTTTTTCAGCAGAAGGCTGATGTCATGGGAAAGAGATGGCATAGAAAGTGTGTGGGGTGAATTTGGAGGTGTCCTTGGGGGTGGGGAGAAGACTTGAGGGCCATTGATTGATTTGGAGATTAGTCACTCAATTCAATGGCTTCTTTGTTCAAAATGGCGTTTTAAGTCCTTTTTCTCTTGTAGAATAATCAGTGTCCTCTTCCAATACAGTTTGTCCTTTTGCTCGCCTTTCATGTGATGGCAGCCTAGCTTCAGATGCTTATGATTCATACAATCATACAGCATATTTATCATCAATAAGCTATATATGCTTTTCTTAAAATTCTGTATTAATTTTCTTAAAATTTTATATTAGGTATTTTTGAGAACAATATACTCAGTTTTTTTGAAAAAAATATATTTTAGAGGGTAGTTTATACGTATTAAAACAAATTGCCTTTATATTTGTTAGGCAATTCTGTAGCTACGTAAATGCTCTCTCATAAACTCAAATTCGCTGGCATTGTGTGTGTGTGTGTGTGTGTGTGTGTGTGTGTGTGTTTGTGTCTGTCTGTCTGTCTTGTCTGTCTTTCTGTCTGTTAAGCTGTATTTAAGAGACCTTGTTAGTGGTGGATCGGGGACTTGAACTCCTTCAAGTCCTCAGGACAACGTAAAGGTTCCCTTTTGCTCTCTCTGTGCTTCTTGTTTCAGAGAAGTGGTTCTTATGGAAATTCCTCCTGGGGAAACTTTGCAAGTTGCCATTGCATTGAAACTCAACACAATTTGGAAGACTTAAAAGGAATTTCAGTTCGTTGTGAGCTTGAGCCTTGCTGTCCTTATTTGTAAAATGGGACTGACTGCTGCAGAAATGTTGAAGATCGGACATAACATTGTAAAAACATTTTCAAAGGCACAAATGTAAAGTGGTTGTGAAGACTCTGTTGGTTGCCCAGCCAACATTCTTTTTCTCCCCTCTGATAAAATTCAGATTTTTTCCAGGTATCTACACCGTTTCTCAAGTGACTCAGGGGAGGGTGATTAGGGGAGGTTCTAATTAGTCTCAGTCAGGAGTTCTCAATCTTCACTGCCCTTTTCAGTCACGTGGGGAGCTGTAGAAAAGACCTGCGCATGCGGGGTTGAAAACCACTATCTCTCATTCAGTTTACCGGAGACCCATTTTCTGGGCTGATCGGTGCATCTCAGTGCGAACTGAGGACACATGATGGAAGTCTGCTGGAGACTTCAGGAGAAGGTTTCCTTTCATCTAAGAAGGAGATTCAAAAGCAGTGACATTCTCTTCTTCCTGTGTGCTGTCTGGTTGTGGTTCCTGGGATGCCAGTGCCATCATGGGATGGTGAGCAGAACCAGCCTGAGAGTAGGTCACACAGGGCTTACTGGATCGAAGACTTTGATGCCACCGTGAGAGCCGTGGATTATTCTGTGCCTGCAGCCCATCTCTGGACAGCTTGATAAATGATGTAAGCCAGTTTGAGCAGGGTTTTCTGTTACTTAACACATTAATTTTTTTTTTTTTTTTTTGGGTGCATGGCCTAGGAATCGACCCCAGGTCTCCTGCAGTAAGGGGAGCATTCTACTGCTGAACAACCCATGCACCCTTAACACATTAATTTTGATGGGTTGGTTTTGTTGTAAATTTGGTGCTGATGCTCTCATTGAGTGGAATTTAGAGAGGTATAGATATATATGTTGTCTTTACAAAATTGTCTTTACAAAAGCCAAAACATTACAAATACAATTTCCTCCAAAGAAATCACCACACGCCCCCTACAATTTGGGCATCACCTGGCATAAATGTGAAACTCACAGGGTTTTACTGCAGCACACCGGGATCTAATATCAATGTAGCTTTGCTGTGAAATGATTACAATCAGACTTCAGCTCTAAATGCTTTACTCACTGCAGGTGGTCCTTGCCTGTGTTTACACCGATTGCTATTTAGGGCCATGTTGCCAGCCTAGTCCTGCTTACTTAGAATGTTTTACAGGCCAGTCTGTCCTGTTATGCTCTAAGAGTCCTTCTGACACATTGCCTTTTTCTTGTCCTGCGGTCAGCTAGGGGTCCTTTTGACCACTTCCTTTTTGTTGGGCTGCTTGGGAGACCAGAGGGCATCATTTACTTTGGAGGAGGAAGCAGATTGAGAAAGAAGGGTATGTTGTGTTTCTTCTTTAAAACAGCTGCTGAGACAGTGATGCACAGAAGATTAAGAGCCCAGGCTTGGGGGCTAGTGTATGTCTGTCCACATCTAGCTCAGCCACCTACTAGCAATGGAACCTTGGTCAAGTTGCTTAGCCTCTATCGATGTTCTCATATATAAAATAGAAATTATAGTAGTACCTGTCATTTAAGATTGCTAGTTGGGTTGATTGTGTTAATGCATGTAGAAGTGCTTGGAATAAACCCTCACAGGATTAGTAACTATGATGTAGCATCTAAACTGCCGTAGTATAGGTTCTACTATCAAGGCCTGTCCTTGCCTGAAAAATGGTTGCTCTGGCCCCCAGCCCAGTTATCTACGTTTAGGGCTTATACCCCTGAGTGTATTTGTCCAAATCATCACTTACCAGTGACGAAAAAGATGGGTAAAATTGTCAAACTCTGGAAAGGCTTCTGAGTTTAGAATGTAGTTCAGGACACTGGAAAATCTTGAAAATAAATTGAGAATCAGAGCTCAGTGGTATCTTGGGAAGATATTTTCCAGAATTTGTGTTTCACAGAGCTGTGAAGAAGCAGAAGGTGTTACTAAGGCTGTTGTAAACCTGGGAGGCCATTTCCAGCCGAGGTTCAGGCAGCAAGCCGCTTGTTCAGGGGACTGGCGGAAAAGGGTTGAAACACAAACAGTGAACCCTAATAGAAACTATGGACTATAGTTAATAGTATAATTATAATAATTTTTATCAGTTGGAACAAATGTGCCACAGTATGCATGGTGTTAATAGTAAAAGGGAGGTGGATGAGAACTTTGTATTTTCTGTTATTTTTATGTAATCCTACCATTTCTCTCATTAAAAATAAAAAAAAGTTGCAGATAAGCAAGACAGCTCTGATCATGGCGCTGAGATGACAATAGACTTAAAAATTGCCATGCTACTTTTGGCAGAAATTAATTACAGCATTTAACATGTTGGTTAAAACTGAAAAGTTAATGGGCAATACTTGATTTTGCTATGGGAAATGTACGATGAGAAAAAGAAGTCAGTCAGAGGGACATACCTAAGAGCTGTTAGGTAATCCTAATGCTCTACAAAAGAATCCTCAGAAGTCCCTGGACAAATCCCAAAGAAGCTGTTTTGAGTCCTGGGACTCTCGTAGCTATTACCTTGTGATTTTGTTCTTTGCATTGCAAGAAAAGCAGGAATTATGAAGGAAACAAAATATTGTGTAGTCTCCTAGGTTACCAGAAATCCCTCTTAAAGTGATTGTTGACTATATGTGGCAATGAATAGGTAAGTGGTTTACATCTGCCCACAATAAATAAAACCTGGTGTCTTATCTCACTTCTATGAAAGTCGATGTTAGAAACATAACTATTAAAATGTTGTATTGTGGAATTCGGTATTGTCTTGCGTTGCCGTTGACTTCCTACATCTTATTTAAAGAAAACATGTCTCATGAACTTGGCTTTATTTTCAGAATTCATAGGGTAGGATTTAGAAATTTTTAAATTATAATTCTGATCGACTAAAGGCAACTTGGATGTTTCACTCAGTTACTTTTAATAGAGTTACTTAACAGGAGCAAATAGGCAATCATATATTACATTTGAAAATTATGTTTTGTGTTATTTAAAATGTGTATAATTTAAATCATTTTAGTAATAGCTAACCTTTGAGCATTTACAATTTGTACTACTGTGTGCGAAGTTCTGCACAGGTGTAATTAATGTTAACTACTCTGTAGGATGTGTCGTTATTTACACCATTTTGCAGATTTTAGGAAACTGAACTCAGAGAGGTTGATGGCTTGCCCAGATCACACGGTTTGTCAGTGAAGAAGCTGGAATGTGTTTGACTCCAAAAATCATAATCACAGGCTGTCTCCCTAAATGGGTGTAACCACAGTCTTCTGCGGGGGAAGTTATGATATCTTGGTTATCTGGAATGTATGTATATCTGATGATCTAGTTAGGAGAATATTTTTATCTCGGCCTAATGCTCATGACTGAAAAACTGATGGATTTTTGAGGCCCCTGTGATCATCACTGTTTGCCCTCTTTACAAGACTTGGTTCTCATCTTTTTAGTATTCAAGCTTTTTCCATTAAAAAATTTGAGACGCTTTAGACATGTAATTGTATAATAAGCATCATTGTCTTGCCTCTTGCTTGAGAAGTAAATGTCCTTGTAGACATCTCCCCAGTAGCAACCCCATTCTTCTCCCTAGGAAGTAGCAGTTATCTAAAATCTGATGTTTATTATTCTCAGACATCTTAACATATATGCACACATCCCTAAGGAATGTTTGCTTTGCATGTTTTTAGACTTCAAATAATGGTTCCATACTATATTCTGCAGCTTATTTTTTTCCCTTCGGCATTGTATTTGTGAACTTCATACATGTAGCTCTTTCATGTAGTTCAGCCTTCCCTTTCCTAAAAATGATATTTAAAAAAATCTTTGCTAATTATTCTATAATGCACCTTATATCCATGCTTTTTTTTTCTGTGAAAGAATTATTATTCAGTATGAAAGCCTTATTGTAATTAACTATATAAACCTTGAAACACCAGCTTTAAAAACATTCTCGCATGAATCCAGGAATCTTGAAAACATTTGAGAATTTCTTTTCAATATTTTGTGTTTACTCAGTGGATGATCAGAGCAAAACAATCTAAATTTCAGAGGCATAGGAAATAACTGATCTGATTGAATAAAAAAAAAATTGCTTTTGCTTCATTGAAATTAACCTTCTAATATTAGGCTCTGAAGTGAAATAAACACGGTACATGTAGAATTTTGCTGTCAGCCTGTTAGGTCAGATGCATATGATTTTCAGGCAGGGGTTGGTTGGTATTTTAAGTCTCAAAACAAACAAGAGCCACAGCCTGCTTTATTTCATTATCCTAATATGGGAATATAATCTATAGACTTGGCCAGGGGAGTGCTTTTGTGTTGATAAAGCCCTGGGATCCTTCTCTTTAAACACATACACTGAAAACCCCTGGCATTTTACGTTCTATGGGCAGGCAGCTCTCTGAATGCCGGCATAGGCTGTACTCGCCCGGTGTTGCTTTGACCTCTGCCAGGCCTGATTCCCTGGTTGAACTAGAATTTCCGCCCTGAGTTTCCTGAGGAAGATGTTAATCCTGTGCCACTTAATATTTCAGCAGTGAGGGTGATTTCTCCTTCCTTGCTGACTGGTTCAGCCACAGGCACCCTCTGCCCTGGGGTGCTAAGGCATGGGTCCCATGGCCATCTGGTCGCGAGTCATGGTGAGTTGTGAGTTGCATGCCTGGAGGAAATCAGTTTAGCCAGGCTAGGTCATCTTGGGTCTGGATACATAGCATTTAGTACTCTTTCAAAAAAAAAAAAAAGGCAAAAAACACCTTTTTCTCAGACTATAAAATTGACTCCACCACTTATTAGTTGGGTGACTATGGGCTGTTTTAACCCTTCAGTGCCCAGGTTTTTTTAAATTAGTAAAGTGGCAATAGTAAGAACTCTTTACCTCCCTGGGGGTGGTGTTACTAAATCCTCACATTATATATTAAGAGATCTTAGACCCTGGCCTGGCTCATGGGAAGGGCTTATTATTGGTGTTGATTGTTATTACTAGAAGTGATCCCAACTTCCTTTGGTTGAACTTCAGCACAGTTGCAGCTTTACCAGTAGTGACAGTAGAAATGACTCATGATCTTTTCTCTCTTTCACGCTAGCAGTATCTTTAAGCACGGTGTTGAAGATGGGCCTCTCATTTATTACATTGGCGAAACCATCTGTGATGGTGTGTTGAAATACAACATATTGCTGAAGCTCTTTGCTTGAAAGTTTTGGGGACAAAGCCAAAAGCAGAAGGGTGTGGAGTGTCATTGAAATGTCATTACTTTTATTTGAGAATCTTGCCGAGAGTGCTTCTGTCACTCTGACAGATGGTTTTGTTTTCCTTTTGTGGAATGAAAGTCAGAGGCAGCAGAGCGAAATCATGAAAGATCATGGTCAAAGTCAGACTGACTCACTGTGTGACCTCCTGCAGGGGAACTTCTCTGAGCCTCAGTCTCCTGTTCTGTAAAATTTGAATTATAGTTTTATCACCCTGAAAGTGTGTTCTAATTAAATTGGTTATTTACAGAGTATTTAGAAAAGTGCTTGAATAATAATCCATATATGTGTTGGGTAAGTGTATTAGTTTGTTAAGCTTTTGAAATGCAATATACCAGATATGGAATGGCTGTTTTTCTTTCACATGGGCAGGCACCGGGAATCGAACCCAGGTCCTCTGGCATGGCAGGCAAGCATTCTTGCCTGCTGAGCCACCGTGGCCTGCCCATGGAATGGCTTTTAAAGAGGGAATTTATTGTAACAAGTTTTACAGTTCTAAGGCTATAAATATGTCCTAATTAAGGCATGCAGGGAAAGATACCTTGGCTCAAGGAAGAGTGGTCTGGGAAGGCATGTGACTGGCATCTGCTGGTCCTTGTTCCTTAATTCTCTAGGACACAACTTTGGGTTTCATCTCTTAGTTTGTCGGGGCCGGAGATTTCTTTTCTTTAGTTTCTGGCTGTTTTTGTCTCCATTTCCAAACGTCTACATTGGCGCTCTCAGTCAGCGCTTCCAAGCGTCTGTATCTACATCTACAACTGAGGTTTCTCTAAAATGTTTCCCCCTTTAAAGGACTCCAGCAAACTAATTGAGACATTCTGAGTGTGTGGAGCCACATCTCTGTCTAATCAAAACATCACAGTTGGGAGTGCCGCATCTCCTTGCTGATGAACTGATCAAAAGTTTCAGCCCTACAATATTGAATCAGGATTAAAAGAAATAGCTGCCCCCCGCAAGATCAGGTTTAGTACATGGCTTTTCTTGGGGTACATAATAGCTTCAAACTGGTACCTTCTACTCCCTGGACCCCCAAACAGACATGTTTTTTTCCATGTACAAAATACATTCACTCCATCACAATATCACAAAAGCCTTAAAGCATTTCAGTAACAATACAAATACAATACAAAGGTAAAAGCAGTACAAAATCTCATCCAAGTCAGCTACAGACATGGTCTGTTCTAAGGCACCAGTCCTCTGGCTTGTGGACCTGTGAAGCTCAGAACAAGTTACAAAGGAGGGACAGTCATAGGATACATGCTTCCGTTGCCATAGGGAGCAATCAGAAGGTAAACGGCATTCGGGTAAAACCAGACCTGAACAATTTTGAAAACCTGCGGGGCAGACTCTATTAGATTTCAAAGTCTGAAAGTCATTTCCCCTTCGGGCCTTAGAAGCAGCAGTCCCACCCTTTCCAAGGGCCTATGCAGAGTTCTTGTCTCTTCAAGTGCTGGGGTGAGTTGCAACATTGGGGTTTGTTGGGGGGCCACCTTTTTCTCAGCTCTACCCTCTCCGTACATCGGGGCAGCACCCAGAATCTCTGCCATCTCTGGGGTACACGCTCAACACCCTTAGAACAATGGAGTGGCGGCCAGGCTCCCCCCAAGCCCTGCTTTATTACTGCACCCTCTCCCGATGTCTGGGGCAGCACAACTCTTCCTTAGCAACGAAGCTGAAGGCCTGCCCTCTGCTTCTGGGGCAGACTCACTCTCTTTACCTGTATGGATAGGTTCATTCTCCTCACCTGAGATTTCCTGGCTCCAGATTTTTTCTTCCATGGTTCTGCCTCAGAAGCTGTTTTTCCTTCAGTTTGTCCCTTTTCTGCCCCCTTTAGTCTAGACTTGCAGTGGGTCATATAGATCTCACAAAACACTTCTTGATTTTCCATATAGTGCACAAAAGATCAAAGCCTTTAGACTATGACTTTCCACAAATTCTTTCTGGATAACTCCATCTCCAGTCCTTGTTTGTCCTGTAATGGCTAACTGCTTCCATGTCTAGTTAAATCCTCACGTGGGGTCTCACTTTCTGGAAGCCCAGAATTTTCCAGACCATCCACTTCTGTTTTCTTTGCATGTGAGAGTTAAGTTCTCAACTTACCTCTTTCTTGTTGTATTTTACTGTAAGCTGCAAGGAGCTGTTTCTGCATATAGACTGCATTTTCTATATCTAGTTTGGAGAGTTCTTCTGCTAAATATCCATGTTTTGCCTTCCGTCTGCAAAGAAGCTTTCCTTCCAGTTTGCAATGACATGTTCATCATTTCCGTCTAAAGCCTTGTCAGATATTTTTAGAGTCCATATTTCTACGAAAAGTCTTTTCAAAGCAATTCAGGTCTTCTCTGTCAAGCTCCTTACAACTCTTCCAGAATCTTCCCCTTATCCATTTAAAAAGCTGTTCCAGCATGTTTGGCATTTGCAAACTGCAGAAGTGCCCCACTTGTGGTACCAAGATCTGTATTAGTTGTTCAGTTGCTGGAATGCAATATACCAGAAATGGAATGGCTTTAAAAAGAGAATTTATTATATTATAAGCTTATAATTCTAAGGCAATAAATATGTGCTGAGGCATCCATGGAAAGATACTTTGGATCAGGGAAGGGTGGTCTGAGAAGGCACTTGATTGGTGTCTGCTGGTTCTTGTTCCTGGTTCTGTTGCTTCCAGCTTCTGATGCCAGTGGTTTCCTCTCTAAGCATCTGTGGGCCTTCATTTAGCTCCTCTGGGATACAACTCTGAATTTCACCTCTTAGCTTAGTATCTCTTGGGGCCAGAGATTTCTTCTCTTCAGATTCTGGCTATTTCTGTCATTCTCTGAAAGTCTGCATCGCCTCTCTCTGTCAGCTCTTCCAAATGTCTATGTCTTTGTCTGCAACTGAAGTTTCTCCAAAACCTTCCCCTTTTAAAGGACTCCAGCAAACTAATCAAGACACACCTTTAACGGTTGGAGTCACATTTCTGTCTAATCAAAATGCCACACCCGCATTTGGGTGCGCCACAGCTTTGTGGAGATAATCTAATCAGAAGTTTCAGCTCTACAATACTGAATCGGAGTTAAAAGACATGGCTGTCCCCAGAAGGTTGGATCAGGATTAATACATGGCTTTTCTTGGGGGCCATAATATTTCAAACTGGCACTGTGAGCACAGGAAAAAAAATCTCAAATCTGTTCAGTTATCACTATAATAACGGAGAGGGAGTGGCCACGTGACCCTCATTAGAAGAGAGTATCATTGGTAGAAGTGGGGAGTGTAGTTTTAAGGGGCACAACACTTAAAGGGAGCCCCCATTGCAGTTGATTGGGAAGAACCTGGGAATAAAATAAGTGAATTGGTGGTAGAGGCAGCTCTTACAAATTATTTGGTTAATAGAGATTTGACCATGCTGGTGCTGGTTTGAAAGGAAGTATGCCCCCTAAGAAAAGCCATGTTTTAATACAAATCTCATTTCATAAAGGTAGAATAACCCTTATTCAATACTGTATGTTTGAAACTGTAATCAGATCATCTCCCTGGATGATGTGATTTGGTCAAGAGTGGTTGTTAAACTGGATTAGGGGATGACATGTCTCCACCCATTTGGGTGGGTCTTTATTGGTTTATTGGAGTCCTATAAAAGAGGAAATATTTTGGACAATGAGAGATTCCGGAGAGACTCAGAGAGAGCAGAGAATGCTGCAGCATCACAAAGTAGAGAGTCCATGAGCCAGCAACCTTTGGAGATGAAGAAGGGAAACACCTCCCGGGGAGCTTCATGAAACCAGAAGCCAGGAGAGTAAGCTAGCACATGACACCGTGTCTGCCATGTGCCCTTCCAGCTGAGAGAAAAGCCCTGACGGTGTTCACCATGTGCCTTTCCAGATGAGAGAGAAACCCTGAACTTCATCGGCCTTCTTGAGCCAAGGTATCTTTCCCCGGATGCCTTTGATTGGACATTTCTATAGACTTGTTTTAATTGGGACATTTTCTTGGCCTTGGATCTGTAAACTAGCAACTCATTAAATTCCCCTTTTTAAAAGCCATTCCGTTTCTGGTATATTGTATTCCAACAGCTAGCAAACCAGAACAATGCTGTTCTAAGTATCCAATGGAGAAGGAGATTGAAGATTCAGGGAATATCCCAGGTTGCAAAGCCCTTTCCAGTATATATGGAGATGGGACCCAGATTCCAGGTGAAGGAGGGACACATCTTCGTTTATTTAAACAGCAGAAGGAGTTGCACACACTGGTAAATTTCTTGGATTTGTGGCCGGTCATTGAGGAAATGATCAGCTTGATGGATTTATTTTCTCTGCAAGGGTAAGAGGCGAGATAATTTTAAAAAATTGTCTTTTAATCCTTTTCCTTTCTACATTTTTTTTTCTGAAGAATAAATAACATGCAACTTCATGCTGGTTTCATTTTTGCTGTGTACAGAGTAAAAAATGCCTCTGGCAACATCTGGGAAGGTTCTAGAACTTCATTTTCCTGCCTTTTTTTTTTTTTTCCCCTTGAGAAGAGGAGGAATAGAATTTATAAAATCAAAAAAGGAGTAATAGTCTATGATCTGAGATAGCTTTTCTTTTCTTGGTAACTACTTAGGTTCTAACTAGTCTAAGAAACAGCTCCTAGAAGAAAGAAATGCTTTCTTTATAAAAACAAACAACAAAAAAAATGGGTTACTGTAATTCATCAAATGCAATGTCAGTTAACCCTTCTTTTCCCTCTGTGCCTTGCTGCACAGACTGGCTTGGAGCTCGGCACTCAGCATGCCTTCGGGAATTCAGACTGGAGACCTTCAGGTTCTTTGAAGGGAGGGTCATTGCTTATGTCCCTAGAGCAAGAATTGGTGATCCATTTTTCCGGGAAGCAGTTGGAAGGATAGAGTTTGGAATTAATCAGAACCTTGGTTTTTTTTTTTTTTTTAAATAGTTTGCATTTTTGATATAAAACATACTGTATATCCTCATTCATTTCATCCAAAATTGCAGGTGAGAGAAATCCAACTAAAACTACTTGAAGCAAAAGAGGGAATTTTGGAGCTCATAGAATGTGTTCTATGGAGTGGAGTTTGCTTTATATACACCTGAGTCCCAGGGCTCAAATAATATCTTCAGATCTCTCTCTGTATCTCCAGCATTTTTTTCAAGTTGGCTTTACTTTGAGGTTGACATCATTCTCTGGTGACTCTAGCTTCATTTTATATTTTACTTCTTAACCACAGGAATTCGAAACAGCAGTGACCTCCTTTTCCCTAGAGCATGGGTTTTCAAGTGAGTGATTTTGTCCCCAGGGGACACTTGGCAATGTCTGGAGACATTATTGATTGTTACCAAATTGTTCATTTTAGCCATTGTAAATGTGCAATTCATTGTCTTTAATTACATCCACCATGTTGTGTTACCATCAACACTGTCCATTAACCGAAGCTTTTTCGTCACCCAGTACAGAAACTCTATAGTCATTGAGCAATAACTCCACCTCCTCCCTCCTACCAGCTCTTGGTAACCTCTCATCTATCTGTGGCTATGAATTTGCTTATTTTGGAAAGTGACTCTACTGAACTTGTTTTGGTCTGGTGTAGCAAACAAATTAGGACTGTGTGGCACTAGCAGGTAAGTGCGTCTTCCTGTCAAATGATTGGTTAATTTTAACCAGAAGAGAGCGGAGGGGGTGATGAAAATGAGAGGTGAATGGAAATTGTGGTCTGTGCAACTTGCTTGGATACAAGGTCAAGGTTTTTGATATAAGGAGGTGGTTAGTAACTGTAGTTTTGGTATTTAACCATTGACGTATGGAGTGGCCGTGATTCTTTTGACCATTGTGGGGGGAAAACTTACATTAAGATAGTTTATAGTATTTAACTACTTATTATTAAATGAAATATTTAAAAAATGTGAGTAGTGATACTGGCTTAATTTAAATTTTTGACACTGATGATGTGCTTATTTATTTTTGGAGGCCTAGAGTATTAAGAAAAACTGATATATTTGAGTGTCATTCATCTGGTAGAGGGGATTGAGTCATCATACTTTCTTTTTCCTTTTGAACAGAAATTTAAGCAGATTCTTTTCCGATTTGATATCCCTGGTTTAATTTTAGTTTTAAAATCAGTTTTGTAAGTAAGCATTTAGAGAAGTTGCTTAACAGTTTTATTTTCTTCTGAAACCATGTATAGTCTCTGGAAATATTTTCCTTCCTTGTTTGTGGGATAGTACCTGTAGTAGAGATTTGAAAGTAAGTGAGCTCTTTCCACACTTTTCATTGATAAGTGAAGATAGATGCATTGAGATGACTAATTCAGTATCTATTAGGTAACTTCTGAAATCTTTTAGAAATGACTATAATGTCTTAGTGGTGTTGTCTAAAAGCCTTATATGGTTTATGCAAATTAATCTGTTGAGGAACAGTCATATATTCAGAAGCAGGATGTATCATTTAACCACAGTTAACAGTTTTTTGTTTGCTCTAAAATGGTTCATTGCCTTTTGGCAGTGTCCACTGGGGAGTCTGCACCACTCACTTATCTTGACAATCCTAGAATAAAAAGGTTTTAGGAAGTGCTTCTTTGTCCAGAAAACAGGCAACTTTGTAACGGCTCTGAATTTTGACTTTGAAATTTTCATTCTGTAAGCTTTCAAGCTGAATGTATAGTATCCAGTAAGTGCATTTCCTGCGTAGCTGTATGTAGTGGTAATAAAATGGAATGGCGTGGGGAGGGACGTGTGCCTGGTGAGAGCTGGCAGCACATCACTGAGCCTTGTCCTCCGGAAGTTGTTGGAGGGGCACTTGAGAGTACAGGTGGTGAATCAGTTTAATGAATATATATGTGTACCAGAACTCAGGAAGAAAAGTTAGAATACTCAGCTCTGAGGTATTTTCATTTCATACTTTCATTTAAAGTTTGTGTGTGCTCATTTTTAAAAATGTGATCATTTTCAAGTTATGCTAGTATAGTTATGCCATTCTCTGCAAAATACATTTTTGAAATGTGTGTATTATCTCATAATAGTTTGTAATTAAACTGTTTGCTATTTAAGAAGGATCAGTGATGATTCCTTTAAAGTGATTAGTCATCTCCCAGTAGTCCTCTCCTAATCTATCTTTTTTTCTGCGAATATCCATTTTATATGCTGAATTTGTTTAAATGAAGGCGCATATGGATATCTTCAGTTTAAAACAGCAATGGGTAGATTGCTGTTGTCTTAAATTAGAGAGGTTAGATTTTGTTTTAATTGGCTTGATGTTTACCTGATTAGCATCTCCTTCTCGTAACAATCCGGTGAGGGAGAGACTCTCCTAATAAATTGCATTTTGGAATGTAGGAACCTGAGTTTAGAAAGGTTAAGAAGTTTCTTGCCCAAGAGTATGCCTCTGGAAAGTGGTAGCCCCTGCTGGGCTCAGTAACTGACTCTCAGAAGCCTTTAGTTTTCAGAAGAGCGTCAGCGCCTTTGACATAGCATTGCCTAAACCCATTTGGGGTATTATCTTCAGTAAGACCATGGATTATAATGTAATGGTGTCTGCAGAGCCTACGTTAAGGAATTAAAAAAACTTCCATGAAGTCACAGAAACTTCCTTTAAGCTTTATTATAAAACACAGGAAAGGAAGTAATTTTCAGATGCTCTGGAGTAATGATGACATTATTCTACTTGTATTAAAAAAAAAATGCTGTCATTTGCTTGAAGCCAAAGCAGAATTTAAAAAGTAATGTTTTTGTTAATAATCCAAATGGCATATGATGGGTTTGATTGGTACTGACGCCTGTATTGCCATGTTCAGCCTACACGGTATATCATTGATGAGGAAATGCCTGTATAATTTCTCTCTATTAAGAAAATACCTGCGGAATGGATTCTTTACTGTGGATGCAAACCAGGATCCTTTTTTAAGTTTGCTGGTTTTATGTCTCCGAACTCTATTGTACTTCTTCAGGAATAATAGCTGTTTCCTTTTTGGTGATGATATTCTGGGTGTATTTACCTTGAAATAAATTTTCTCATGATTCACCTGCTATCCAGAAGATTAAGCATTATACCCAAAGTTGTATGGCAAACGCATAGGACAATATCAGTAAAGACATTGTAGTCGATTTTATTTAAAAAATATTTTTACTGACAAATCTTCACACACAGTCCATACATGGTGTACAATCAGTGGCTCACAGTACCATCACTTAGTTGTGTATTCGTTGCCATGATCATTTTTTGAGCATTTGCATCATTCCAGAAAAAGAAATGAAAAAAAACCCCAAAATCTCCTACATTCCATGTCCCTTACCCCTCCCTCTCATTGACCAGAATTATTTCCATTTACCCAATTTATCTTATACCTTATTCCCCCTATTATTTATTTATCTGTTTTTTTTTTTAATCTCATCTGTCCATTCTCTGGATAAAAGGAACATCAGAAACAAGGTTTTCGCAGCCACACAGCAGTCACACTGTAAAAGCTATAGTGTTATAAAATCATTTTCAAGAATCAAGGCTACTGAAATACAGCTCAGCAGTTTCAGGTATGTCTCTCCAGCCACTCCAATAGACCATAAACTAAAAATGGATAGCTATATAATGTATAAGAAGAACCTCTAGGATAACCTCTCTGTTGGAGATTTTGTCTCATTTCTCTCTTCCTCCTTTTGGTCACAAAGGCTTTCTCCATCCCTTGATTCCAGGTCCTGACTTACTCTCGGAATTCTGTCCCACATCGCTAGGGAGATTTATACCCCTGAGGGTCATGTCCCACGTAGAGAGGAAGGCAGTGAGTTCACCTGCCGAGTGAGTTTAGAGCGAGAGAGCGCGACTACTTCTGAGCAACAAAAGAGGTTCTCTGGGGGTGACTTTTAAGCCTAATTTTTTTTGCATAGGCAGGCACCAGGAATCGAACCCTGGCCTCTGGCGTGGCAGGCAAGAGTTCTGCCTCTGAGTCACCATCGCACCGCCCTCTTAGGCCTAATTTTAAGTAGGCTTAGCCTACCCTTTGTAGGAATAAGTTTCTTAGGGGCGAACCCCAAGATCGAGGGCTTGGCCTATTGATTTGCTAGTCTCCATTGCTTGTGAGAATATTAGAAATTCTCCAAATGGGGAAGTTGAATACTTGTTCCTTTTCTCCCCAATCCCCCAAGGGGACTTTGCAAATACTTCTTTATTCACTGCTCCTATTACTCTGGGATTTATCAGGTTATCACGCTAACCTGGACAAACCAACAAAATCTCATGTCTATTCAAGATTCCATGTACTTATGGTATTCAACTAAAACTGACAATACAATTAAATTAGGTAATGTGTTCACCAAAATATGAATTTTGCACCAAATAAACCTCTCTCCCTATAGTCAATTTTAAACGATTTGAGTTTACTTGGTAAATTTTGAATTAATAAATCCCAGTTTCTACCTGGAGGGCTAGAATTAAAATACTAGCTTCCTGACTTCTGCTATGGAGCTGGAAGGATCTGTTGATTCAACCCACCTCTCTCATTGAGATGAGAGAACATGCCCTGGGTAGCTACCTAGATCTCTGTGTTGTCCTCTACTGATTGGTTTCATGAAGCTCATCTGTGGTGTTAAGTTTATCTTGAAGTTATTTTCTCCATCTGTTTGAAATATTAATGAATAAGTATTTCAGGAAATAACATTTTGCAGGGGGATTTTTATCCCACCTCTTGAAACTGTTTTCATGATGTCCATTGATCATATTTGGATATGTCGAGAACTTATGTATGGGTGAGAGTGAAAAAATGATGGGATGATTGCCATTCAATAATAATTCCCTACTGAGAGTTATTCCTCTTGATGCAAAATTTGGAGTTGAAGTGGAGAAACTAAAATTGAACAAAGATGATGGGACAGTGTTTTGGGTTTGGTGCTTCTGTTGATTTGTTTCTACTGGTCCCTTTTGAAGATCTCGCGTTCCTCAAAACTTTGATTCTCCCTCACCTTGCAGGTGCTCAGATCCTGGTAGGCTGTCACCCCCCTGAGGACACAGGCTCTGTTTCCCCCGGTGCCTGTGTCATGCAGGGCTGTTGGATGGATACTTGAGTAAGTCTGGCTTCTGAAATGTTGGAACTGGTAGTGCCTGGAGAAGTTGGAGGAGCTAGTAGGAAAGCAAATAAAGAATGTGAGAGAATCCTGGGCCCTTGATTTCTGTCGTGTTCCCAGGCCTCTTGTAACTTGCACCTCTGTTGCTGTCTCAGCTTCTTCTTGCAAATTCCTGCTAAGTCCTTGCATCCGATGAAAGTGATCAAAGTCACTGTGCTTGGATGGTGAGAGATCCTGGTTTCTGGTTAGCAAGTTATTTTGGCCTTGGTTGAGTTGAATCTTTTTTTTTTTTTTTTTAACATGGGCAGGCATTGGGAATCTAACCCGGGTCCTCTGGCATGGCAGGTGAGCATTCTTGCCTGCTGAGCCACTGTGAGTTGAATCTTTGGAGAGTGAAGGCTGATCTAGGAGGAGTTGGGTCACAGTTGGGGTAGAATTCAAATAATTCTGAGAAGCCCCAAACTGCCCCCAGATGGGGGGAAAAAAAAGCACAGAATGGTGGTTGTCAGTTAGTAGTTTATTTCTCTTGGTTGAATTTCTAGTGTCATTCCTTAAAGATTGTTTATGCACAAATTTTTCTTCCATCTTTTCCCATGTGGAGAGAAATAGTGTGCAGAAATTTTCACTGTAAAAATAAGGTATTTTAAATTTTCATTCACTTAAAGAAAAATGAGAGGAAAAAGATAAAAATAATTAGTGCTTTTGCTACACTGTTAAATTGTACATTCCTTTGTTAGATTTTATAACAGAACAAGGTCCCTGAAGGAATATTAAAATTCCTTCAAAATGGCAGCTTTAAAAAATTCCCACACTAGTGATAAAATAAAACAAACAAATGTATTACATAAGAAAAACCAAAGCTGTAATATTTGAAGTGCTTGTTATTTTAAGAAGAATAAAATGTCACAATTTTACTTAATGGTTTTTTTCTTACATAATCGGTTCTTGTGATAAACTTAGTCTGTAAGTTTTGAGTTCATGGCGTCTCTTCCCATTTAGTTTCTCCTAGAAATTTGGAAGGCGGTTCATTGCATTTAACTGTAAACAGGAAGGACCCTCCCTATAGAAATATCAGTACCTTGTTATCAAAAAGAAAGAGGAAGCCTGTTTTTTAAAACATTAACATCATTGGGCTTTCCTTTGGCAAACTCCTGATTTTACACACACACACACACACACACACACACACACACACACACATATTTGGTTTTATTTTACTTTATTGGTTAGGATTTTTTTTGGGGGGGGGGGGTACATTGTCTGGGAACCAAACCTGGTCTTCTGCATGGAAGGCAAGCATTCTACCAGTAACCACTTGTGTACCCTGTTCCTTAGGATATTTAAAGGATTTTTTGATACATAGTTTCTTTTCTTTCTTTTTTTTTTTTTTTGCATGGCAGGTGAGAACTCTGCCTGCTGAGCCACCATGGCCTGCCCTGTTTTTTTTTTTTTTGTTTTATTAGAGAAATTGTGGGTTTACAGAATATTCAGGCATAAAATACAAAATTTCCATGTCCTACCCTGTTGTGGTATGCTAGCTGCCGGAATGTGATATACCAGAAACAAAACGGCTTTTAAAAGGGGGAATCTATAAAGTTGCAAGTTTACAGTTCTAAGGCTATGAAAATGTCCCAATTAAGCAAGTCTATAAAAATGTCCAAATTAAGGCACCAACAAGAGGTTACCTTCTTTCAGGAAAGGCCCATAAAGTTCAAGGTTTCTCTCTCAACTGGAAAGGCACGTGGTAAACATGGCTACATCTGCTAGCTTTCTCTCCAGGCTTCTTCTTTCATGAAACTCCCCTGGGGATGTTTTCCTTCTTCATCTCCAAAGGTCTCTGGCTGCTTGGCTCTCCAAAAATGTTGTCTCTTTTAACCTTTAAAGTAAGTACCATTAAGTAATCAAGACTCACCTGGAATGGGTGGAGTCACATTTCCATCTAATCAAAGGTTAATACCCATAATTACAACTCCATCGAGATAATTTAATCAAGCCTACAAACTACAGTGCTGACTAGGGATCAGAAGAAATGACTGCCTCCATGAGATGTATCAGGATTAAACCATGGCTTTTCTAGTGCACATAATCCTTTCAAACTGGCATACACCCTATTAAATACACCTTGCGTTGGTGTGGGACATTTTTTACAATTGATGAAAGCCCATTTTTATAATTGTCCTATTAACTATAGTCCCTGGGTTAGCTTAGGGTTCACTGTGTAATACAGCTCCATGGATTCTTTAAAAAAATTTTATCCTGTTCCCATATGTACAACCTGACACTTGCCCTTTTAATTGCATTCAGATGTATATTTCAGTGCTATTGATTACTTTCACAATATTGCACTACCCTCACCACCAACTATTACCAAAACATTTCCATCATTCTGAGTGGGAACCCTATGTATTTTAAGCCTTAACTTCCCATTCCCTGTAGTCACCATCCCCTGTAAACTATATTCTTGATTCTGACTCTATGAGCTTGTTTATTCTAATTATTTAATATCAGCAAGATCATATAATAGTTGTCCTTTGGTGTCTGGTTTATTTCACTCAAATGATGTCTTCAGGTTTTATCCATGCTGTCACATATATCAGAACTTCATTCCTTTTTTTTGCATGAATCATATTCTGTAGTATGTATATAGCACATTTTGTTTATCCATTAATGGACACTTAGGTTGCTTTCCTCTCTTGGCAATTGTGAATAATGCCGCGATGAGCATCAGTGTGCAAATATCTGCCCGAGTCCCTGCTTTCAGTTCTTTGGGGTATATGCCTAGCAGTGGGATTGCTGGATTTATGGTAATTCTATACTTAACTTTCCGAGGAACCACGAAGCTGTCTTCCTCAGCAGCTGCACCATTTTATGTTAATACTAGCAATGTAGGAGTGCTCCTGTTTCTCTGCATCCTCTCCAACACTTGTAATTTTCAAATCTTTTGCCTGTTTAAAAAATTCAATCTGATTTATATTGCATTATTCGTCCCACTCGTGTCTTGAGGAGTGATGTCTCAGTAATGACGGGAATATTCTAGAAAAGCTAGTTGATAGTGTCTTGACAGAGTTGGCAATTGCTATTCTCATTTTCTCGTATTGTTAAGTCAACAATAGGTGGCTGCTGGGCAGTTGTCAGGGCTGAGGATTTTGCAGACCGCTTGGCCTTTTCTTCATAGTTGCAGGATGGCCTGGTCATTTCACCTACTTTTCTAGAAAATAAAAGAAGAGGAAGAAGAAGAGACGAAGGTTTTGTATTAGAGGTTTTCTCAGGCATCTACTATTGGCTTCTGCTTATGTCTCACTGGCTGTAGTTTTTTGTATGCTTTGCCTGGCTGCAAGTGAGTCTAGAAAGGGTTGTCTGTGGCCCAGCCTTTGTTGGAGAGTAAGAAAAGAAGATTGGAATGGGTGTTGGGTGATCCAAGTTTTGGATCTACCAAAAGGAGTTTAAATTTCTAGAGGTGAGGATGTTAATAATGTTTCACCACTCAACCTCAGTCAATCGACGGGTCTTCGCTGAGTCCAGTTACTGTAAACTGGATTGTTATTGTCCTTAGGAGGCAAGGAGGGGCGATGGAAGAGTAAAATATCCTGTCTTATTAGAATTTACAGTCTAGTTATAGAAGTATAAAACATAGAAAAGATTCTGTGTGATTAAAGTGCTGCGTTTTCTCATCAGAGTATAGGAAGGGGACATTCCTAGATCCTGGTGTAATGAAAACGGCTCCATGGAGAAGGTAGAAGGAATGCTGGGAGGGTGGGTTGAGGGGAGGTGGGCGGGGTAGGAGTTTCAGGACTAGGGGACAGTTTGAATATGCAGGATTATTTAGAATATGGTTGGAAATATTCAGATGTATGGTTGAGCCTGGAAATAAGTTCAGCCCCAGGCGATTAGAGCTAGGGAGATTTGAAGTTTTGGTGCAGGAACTATGGAAATAGGCTGTTTAAGGAAAAAATCAGGTATTCATGTATGGGAGCAGGGAAAGTATGGCCAGGAGAGTCTCTTCTGGAAGCTGTGGGGCTCACCTTGAGGGGCGAGGCCTGGGGCTAGATCTGTGGGAGGGCAACTGGAGAGACAGACAGGCAAACGAACGATGCCAACTGGAGAGCTAGCAGGACGTAGTGTCTTCTTTAGATTGAATGGAAGATCTAAATGAAAATGATTGGAGATCAGAACCAGAAATTCACCTATAACACAGGGCGGTTGAGTTTGGAGCAGAAGATGCTTGTGACCCAGCAATCTTTCCAGTTTTTGTGGCTCGGTGTTCATCAGCTTGATTTCCCTTTACCAGCTTTCTACCTGCATTAGTACCGAGAACTTCTGCTTCCTTATAACTTGAACTTGCTTGCAGGCCTCTGTTCTGAGTGTTCTTAGTCACATCTTCCAGTGCTATGCGCCTGAGTGTTTCCTGATCACATCACACAGTACTGCACACCTGATTTCTTAGGTCATGTTCCTAGGAGAAGCTGGCTGGCCCAGCTGGTTACTGTTGTCCTTGGTTGAGGAGAGGTCCTCAGACCTGGCTCCTGGGAGGTCACAGGCCTTGGCTGTCCTGGGATCTGGCGCCTGCCCTGTCCAGCCAGCTGTGGCCTGTGATATAGCGTGGGATTGCCCACGTCTGCCACCTCAGCAGGGGCTGGAAGCAGAGGGGCAGGTAGCACGCTGATGTGCACCGTGGATGGTGCCTTAACTTACACTGTGCACCTGCATCAGATTTATAAACGTCCCTTTATCACAGGGAACACTTTCCCACCTCACTCTGTGAAGAATCTGGTGCAGTTGTGTCGGAGTAAACCTTTGGCTAATACCTTTTTTTTTGGTATTTTATTTCAATTTAACAGCTTTATTGAGATACAATTCACTGTCATAGTTTGTCCTTTTAAAGTATACAGTTTAGTGGCTTTTAGTATATTCAGAGTTGTGCAGCCATCATCACAATCAATTTTAGGGCATTTTTTGCCCCCACCCCCACCCCAAAGAAACCCTCTATCCCTTTGGCTAAGAATTTTTTTTTTAATTTTATTTTTTTAAATACCAAAAACACCAAACAAACGCAGACATTCTTGTTTGATCATTCTGTTCTACACATATCATCAGTAATTCACAATATCGTCACATAATTGCATATTCATCATCATGATGGCTAATAATTTTTGAGGCTGATAATGTGTGACCAGAACAGTTGGGTCTATGCTTCAGTGTTTTGTTCACTGAGGCTTTTCTCACCTTGCTGTTTAAAACTGTTCACTCTTCCCATTTTCCCTCCATTCAAGTTGTCTGCCTTTTGTACCCCATAGCACTTGTCACCTAACACAGTATTTTTATGCAATTATTTTAATTATCGTCTGTCTTTCTCGGGATGTGCCCTTTATGAAAGCAGGCATTGTTTATCTTTCTTACGATGTCTAGTCCATGGCAGGTACTCACATGTATGCTGAATGAATGAATTATTAATAAATAAGTTTATTAAGCTTCAAATTACCAGGCATTGTTAAGAACTCTGTGGATTATCTCCTTTGAGAGTTCTTATCACCATTTATTTTTGCAGAAACTCAGGCTCAGAGATGAAGTAACTTGCCCAAAGTAGTAACTGGTGGAGCGAATTTGTGAGTCAGAGTGTAGCTTATTGCTGTCCAATAAAAACATAATGCAAGCCACATATATAATTAAAATTTTTCTAGGAGCCAATTAAAAAGGTAGAAAAACAAGTGAAATTAATTTTAATAACATTTCACTTAATCCAATGTATTCAAAATACATATATATACATACTTTCTTAAGAGAAGTTGTGGGTTACAGTAAAATCATACATAAAATACAAGATTCCCATATACCACCCTATTAACACTTTGCATCGGTGTGGAACACCTGTTACAGTTGATGAAAGCACGTTTTCATAATTGTTCCATTGACTATAGACCATGGTTTAACTTAGGGTTCACTGTTTTGCAGTTCCATGAATTTTTTTTTTAATTTCTATTCTAGTACCATATATACAACCTAAAATTTCCCCTTTTAACCACAAATATATACTGCAGTGCTGTTAATTTTGTTAATTATGTTCACAATGTTGTGCTAAGATCAATACAAAAATTGAGATACTTTGCGTTCTTTTTTTGCTTCATACTTAGCTTTCGGAATCTGGTGCGTATTTTATCTTTCCAGCAGCCGCGTTGGAAGAGCTCAGTAGCCACGTATGGCAGTAGCTATTCTGGGGGACAGCTCGGGTCTGGCTGGCTGCAGTGCCACTGTCTTAGGTGTGTGCCCTGCCTCCTCCCAGCCTGGGAGAATAGTAGCTGTATCAAGACCTGACACCTGCAGAGGCTGACCATTTACAAGACGCTGGGCTTACACAGCGAGCTCATTGGATTGTCACAGGGACCCGGGATGTAAGCAGGGCATGATACCTGTCTGTCGAGCATAGTAATTTTACAGATGTTGATATCGAGAGCTAGAGAGCTTCGGTGGCTTGTTGAGATGCAGCGGGTTTCTACTTGGCAGGGTCACGAGTGGAATCCAGTTCCCTGAGTCCACATCACACTGTGGGCGCCTTCGGGGCAGAGCAGCGGGCACTGGGAGCGGAGGGCAGTGGGAGGGGTCCCTCTTTTCCTTCTTAGACCTGATATAGTCCTCCAGAGAGGATGGACTGCCTGTCTCCTACGTCCATGCTGGGCTCCTGAGGGACTCGTGCTCAGATCCCCAAAGATTCTTCATTACTGATTTCAGCCTCTGCTCCTTTTGACCCTCCCTACTTTTCCTCTGAACACTTGTCCACCTTCCCTACCCTGATCCATTCCATTATCACGTCTTGCAGACTGAATTCCTTTTACGATTTTCTAATTTTCCCAGAGTCTGCATTGGAAGTCCCCTTTCAAGAGAAATAGCTTACAAAGAACTAGAAAAAGGTCTAATAAGTTACTGACTTGGATATCTGAGAGACAGCGAGGTGGTGGTACAGAACGAGGCAAAGAAAAGGCTTGCTCGTGAGTGGCTGGTTTCCCTGCGTCTTTACTGAAGGGACCTATGTTCCTGGGCTCCTATAGCAAAAAAGGAAAACCCTGCGGCTGTGGGGGAGGTGGGTGGGGTGCTCAAGGCTGCCGGAGTTCCTGGGTGGCTGCGAGCTTGCCAGGCTTGTGGAAACTATGTGTATTGGAACAAAAGGCTGGGCTGCTGTTCAGAGCCTCCACTGAGAGCTGAAAAAAGGGCTGCATATGGGTGACAATTCCTGAGCGACCGTTTCTTTTGTAAATTAAGGTTATCCTCTTTGCTTTAACCTATTTTCAAATAACCCTGGCATTAAATTTGTTTAAAATAGTTTAAATCTTCTCTAGGGGTTTTCCCTTTTATTAGTCATTCCACACAAAACTTACCCCTAAAGGCATTTTTGTGTGCGTTTGTATTTGTATGTGGCTTTTCTGGTACTTTTTTGGATGGGTGGCGCAATAGCATTTAATTCATACCACATGAGTTTGCAGCGTTATTTTAGTGGCTCCTCTCTGATTGAAAACATGATGTTTGATTTTATTGCCCTTTCTCCCTGTAGGAGAAGCAGCAGTCTTCCAGTAAAAGATGAAACACATTTGTTGGGGAGTTAGCCCATTATGTCAGGCTTTTAACTTTATCCTCTATAAAATTTAATTGCCTGGAATTCTGGAACCAAATAACAGCAAGTAGTATGAATTGGGAAATCTGCCCGTTTGGAATATGAGGGCTAGTTTACCTGCCATAGTAATGGCTTTTTGTAAGATTTCATGCTCATTGGTGCCAGGCAACTTTTAGGATGACTTTAGAAAGGCTTTCCTAAGACAAAAGAAGAAAAATTAAATGAGCAGTATATTATTTTGTAAACTGCCAGAAAGCAATATAACAGAAATGGAACGGCTTTTAAAAAGAAAGCTGGATAAGTTATGAGTTTATACTTCTAGTGCTGAGAAAATATCCAGACTAAGGCATCTTGATAGATACCTTGAGAGATACCTTGGCTCAAGGAAGGTTAATCTGGGAAGACACGTGGTTGGCGTCTGCTGGTCCTTTTTCTGGGTTCCATTGCTTCCAGCTTCTGAGGCCAGTGGTTTCCTCTCCTGAGTGTCTGTGGCCATTTGCTTAGCTGCTCTGGTATAAAACTCTGGGTTTCATATCTTAGCTTAGTATCTGCTGGGCCCAGAGATTTCTTCTCTTTAGTTTCTGGCTATTTCTGTAAGTCCTTGCTTAATGTCTGGGCTATTTCTAGCTCAGTGTCCAAAAGTCTACGTTGACCCTGTTCTCCAAGCTCTGAGCTCTGTTCAAATGTTTTCCTCTTTTAAAGGACTCCATTAAACTAATCAAGACCCAACCCGAATTGGTGGAGTTACAGTCTCCATTGAAGCTGAAGGTTTTACCCACAGTTGAGTATATCACATCTCTGTGGAGATATCTAATCAAAAGTCTCCAACCTACAATATTGAATCAGGATTAAACCATGGTTTTTCAGGGGTACATAATACTTTCAGACTGGCACATCCCACCCTCTGGACACCCCAAAAGACATATCCTTTCCATATGCAAACTCCGTTCCATCACAATATCGCAAAAGCTTTAAACCATTTCAGTAACAGTGCAAGTTCCATACAAAGTCAAAACCAGTACAAAATCTCATCAAGGTTGGTAACAGGCATGATCTGTTCTAAGGCAAAAAATTCTCTTCTGGCTCTGGACTTTTGAAACTCAGAACAGTTATCTGCTGCCAATAGACAAAGGAGGGACAGTCATAGGATACATGTTTCCATTGCCATAGGGAGAAATTGAAAGGTAAATAGGGGTCACCAGACCCAAACAGTTCTGAAAACCTGCAGGGCAAACTCTATTGGGTTTCAAAGTCTGAGTCATTTATCCTCAGAGCTTGAGAGAATGGCAGTCCCACCCTTTCCAAGGGCGCATGCAGCGGCCTTGCTCTCTCTCCAAATGCTGGGGTGAATTGCAATACTGGGTCTCATTGAGGGGACTACCTTTCTCTCAGCTCCACTCTCTCCAAGTTTTGGAGTAACACTCAGAATCTCTGCCATCGCTGGGGTACATGTTCAACCTGCTTCAAACAATGGGGTGGCAGCCAAGCTCCCCCCAATTCCAGGTTTATGTGCTGCACACTCTCTGATGCCTGGGGAAGCACAACTTCCCAAGCAGCAAAGCTGAAGGCCTGCCCTCTGCTTTCGGGGCAGACTCACCCTTTCCACACGTATGAGTGCTTTCCTGGCCCTGTATTTCCTGGCTCTAGACCTTAGCTTCCATGGTTCTGCCTCTGAAACCATTTTTCCTACAATTTGTTCCTTTTCTGCTCTTTTTAGTCCAGACTGGCAGTGATTCTATTTATACAGATCCTGCAACACTTGATTTTCTATGCAGTATGCTGGGATCATAATCATCAGACAACAGGACTTTACACAAATCTTTTCTGGTAACTCCATCTCCAATACTTGCTTGTCCTGTAGTGGCTGACTGGTTCCATGTTTGATTAAATCCCCACATAGGGTGCTATTCATTGGGGCCTTACTTTCTGGAAGCCCACACTTTTCCAGACCATCAATTTCTGGTTTCTTTGTACCCAAGATTCAGTACTCAACTTAGCTCTTTCCCGTCACATTTTACTGTAAGCTGCAAGAAGCAGCCAGATGGCTTTTTCTACATTTAGTTTGGAAATTTCTTCTGCTAAATAACTGAGTTTGTCACTCTCAAAATCTGCCTTCCATCCACAAAGAATGCCTTCCTTCCAGTTTGCAACAACGTGTTCATTTCTGTCTAAAGGTTCGCCAGAGGTAGCTTCAGAGTCCACA
The DNA here is from genome assembly GCF_023851605.1 of Tamandua tetradactyla. Lineage (NCBI taxonomy): Eukaryota > Metazoa > Chordata > Mammalia > Pilosa > Myrmecophagidae > Tamandua > Tamandua tetradactyla. The sequence continues at coordinate 20,156,123 of NC_135348.1, read as the reverse complement.
TTTCTACCAACAGTCTCTCCAAAGCAATTCAGGGCTTCTCTATCAAAATCTTCACAACTCTTCCAAAATGTTTCCCTTATCCATTTAAAAAGCTGTCCCAGCATGTTTGGCATTTGCAAACTGCAGCACCCCGTTTCTCTGGTATCAAAATCTGTATTAGTTTGTTAAGCTGCTGGAATGCAATATAGCAGAAATGGAATGACTTTTAAAAAAAATTAATAAAGTTATAAGTTTACAGTTCTAGAGCCAAGAAAATGTCCAAACTAAGGTATCCAGAGAAAGATACTTTGGCTCAAGGAAGGGTGAGCTGGGAAGGCATGTGGCTGGTGTCTGCTGGTCCTTGTTTCCGGTTCTGTTGCTTCCAGCTTCTGATGCCAGGGGTTTCCTCTCTTAAGTGTCATGGGCATTCACTTAGCTGCTGTGGGACAAATCTCTGGGTTTCCTATCTTAGCTTAGCATCTGTTGGGCCCAGAGATTTATTCTCTTAAGGTTCTGGGTATTTCTGTGAGTCCTTGCTTGAGCACCCAGGTTATTTCTTTCTCAATTTGCCAAAATCTACAGTGGCTCTGTCTGTCAAGCATCAGCATCTCTGTCACCTCTGAGCTCTCTCCAGATGTTTCCTCTTTTAAAGGACTCATTTACACTAATCAAGACCCATGAATCAGTGGAGACACATTTCCACCTAATCAAGAGGTCACACCCACAATTTGGTATGCCACATCTTCGTGGTGGGTAATCTAATCAAAAGTGTTTGCCTTACAGTATTGAATCAGGATTAAGCCATGGCTTTTCTGGGGTGTATAATACTTTCAAAGCGGCACAAACAGCTACTTGCTTCTGCCCTTCCCTAGCAGTGAGCAGCAGCGTTGTTTTCTGCATTCGTTCCCTTGACTCTGGTTTTCATCCTCAAGCCTAGATCAGAATGTGCCAGATTCTCAGCCATTAAAAATGTGTTCCTTTTGAAGTCTAAATATAGTACCAATTAATATGTTCTTATCTTCTAAGAGGAAATACTCTTTGGTACTGGTATATCTTGTATTGATTATTTGATAATATGGAGGAAGAAGATGAATAATGGTTTGGGTATAAAAAAAGGAAAATGAGAGTTGAGGGGGTGGGTGAGTTGGCAAAAAGATAAATTATTTCTCTTGTGTATTTTTTTCTTGGCTAAATGGATTAGGGTGGACTATTATTCATCAGAGAAAGACTATCTGCTTCTCGCTACTCCATCCACTTTGTTGGGAGTTATGAAGGATGATGGTGGACTTTTATGATTAAGAAGAGAGAAAATAAAGTTTGACAGGCAGTAAATATAAGGAAAATAAAATCAAAATGAGTTAATTAACAATTCAATATGAAAACAGAAGCTCTGTAATGGGCTGTGTAGGATTTATTGGAAAATGGATATTATAGAGTGATTTGCAAGTATCATTATGCATTAGAATTGCTTGGGATGTTTTGAAAAAATTGATGACTTTTAAAAAAATGGCTGAGTGATTCTGTCCTACTGGCTTTGGGATGGAAGCTGGCATTGTTAATTTTAAGAATGCTCCAGATGATTGTCATGTTAAGCCAGGGTTGAGTATAACTGGTATAGACTAGTTATCATATATAAATATATGTATTATAATATATATTAAGCAGTGATGTTTTGAACTCTAGTGGGAATCAAAATTACCTAGGATGCTCATTAAATATGCAATTTCCTGGTCTCTCAGATTCTGTCAGAAGTCTGATGCAGTCTCTTGGGAAACACTTTTGTTAGGTGTACAGTGTTGGGTGATAAGATCACTTGGGACCTGGATGGGGTTGGAAAAGTTTCGTTGAAAGTGGGACGTGAGCAAGTTTCTGAGTAATGTGTAGAATTTGGAGGAAAACTGGATAGGACATTAAAAGAGGTATTTGGGGCATGGGTATAGTTTGTTTTGGTGGGAGAGTATTGTGATGAGGCTGGAGCCCTTGGTCTGATCTTGCCCTGGGAGAGGTAGGCCAGCAAACAACATCCAAAGGTTAGACACAATTGGTGATATAGGGAGTGATTGGTAACAAACCACCTTGTTATATTAGAGGTGACGAAAGAAGTGCTGTCTAATTTCCTGTGCTGTAAGGAAAGAATGACTTTTGAGCTGAAAACTATTAAACTTGGAATAAATTAAGTAAAGTTTATTAATTCCTATAAAGTAATTTATGATTCCTGCAGACTCACCAGTTACCAACACATCAGACCAGGGAGAAAAAGAGCATCTACAACTTGTATTTGTACATAGATTCTGTTACCCTGAAAATGTTTTAATCGGGACTATTTGCAAAGTTTTTGATAATCTTGATTTGGCAAATGCGTGTGTTGGAAATATTACTGGAGTGATGCTAGAAGGCTTCTGGTTCATGGATACTGTTTTAAAAACATAATTTTGGGCCATGGAATTCTTTGAATATCTGATAAAAGAGCTTTCTTCCCACAAAAATGTGCAAGTGCAGGTAATCTTATAATTTCAGGGTTTTGGATATGCTGAAGCCAATTCATGACCTGCGTGGGTGTTCATAGATTTGAGGTTAATTCTTAGACTAGACTATGGAATAATTGGTATTTGCCATTCAATGTTAGGACATTTAGAAAATGTCCATGGCATTTTCAGTCCTCTTAATTTTTAAGTCATAATTCATCACAACATAGGAGTAATTCAGTATCTGTTTAGCAAATAGATTTTCCTTGAAGTTTATGTAGATCACAACAGACTGTTTCTCTATCACAGTACTGTAGTTAAAGTACACATTAAAACAGGGATTTGTGTATGTGTGTGTATATATAAATGAATGAACGAATGAATGCACTACATCCATTTTAATGCCAGACAGGCTGCAGAGCCATCAGCGTGTCATTGTTTTTAGGTCTCTGAAGTAAAACAGGACAGGATTTAACCCAGCAATTCCCAGTGTATTTTCTGGGGCATTGCTAATTCTGATAGAAGTTGCATGAAAACAGTTTCTGAAGTAAAAATCCTTCTGTAACTCATCACATGTTCTGTCCGTCTGAAGAGACACTGTGTACCTCATCATACTGAAGGAAATTCAGCAGTAAAGAACCCTTGCTTAGCTTTGTTTAAACCCATTGATCCCTAAATTTATATAACCAAGCCCTCTCTTCTCAAAAGCACTGTTTAACTTCTCAGAAGACAAAGATTGGAAAATACTAACGTATTTTAATCAAAGTTTAATTGTGTGAAGTATTAGGGAAGCTAAATATGCATAAACTGTGGAATTTAACTTTTTAAAACTCATGTGAAAGAATTATGTAGGCACTCTGGTGAAAACTTAGTGGCTTTGCAAATCTAGTATCAAAATTTTGAAAAACATTGTGAAATGAGTGAGATCTGCTTATGTATAACTATTTTATGTTCCTTAAAAGAAGGCTGAGAGTATATCAAGAGGTTAACAAGAATCGGGTTGCAAATAAAACCAAAAACTTTTCATTTCTCTTCTATTTTTATGGCCCTTATTCACCTGAAGTCCTTTCCCCAGCATAAATTGCAAATTTGAAAACAATTGCGATTAGGATGGAGGACCAGGGAATAACATATTTCAGTGATCAAGGAAATGGGTCTTAAATAATAGGACTGATAAATTAGAGCACTTTATGTAGGAAGGCAGTACAGATATAAGATGATTAAATATAGAATATTCCATAAGTCTATGAATATACTTACAAAGTATATTGAGGGGAATATACTTCCCCCCAAAAAAGTATGTTTTAAGGCAAGAAAAAAATAGTGAAATTAATTCTTAATGGTTTCAGATCAATTTTCAAACTTTTAATTGACTTAAATTACTTATGAAACTCTTAAGCATTGAATTGGCTGGCATATATCCTAGGTGCTGAGTATTCAGGAAGGGATAAGTTATGACCGTTGTTCTTGAGAAGCTCATATTTTTGCCAGAAGTTGCTTTCCCATGCAGTTGTCCTCTGTGTGGATGGGACCGTTTTTCCTCTCTGGACCCTTGCCCTCTGAAAACCTCATCATGACTTTGTCGCTTGTGCCTCGTCTCCCCTCATCCCCTTTCCTTTCCTGCCCTTTCCATTCCATTCGGAGGCCAGGTTTCAGGCTGAATGCATGGTGGAGCTATCTGAGCAGGCCAGAACTTATATTGCTTTATTATATTGATAAGAATACACAAGTGGTTTTGAGTGCCTGGAAACATTGTAAATCTCTTGTCAAATAATCCTAAAGAATCCACAGCTAACATCAATTTAAAGATGTGTTAGTGTTCTACTTGCCAAATTCCTTGTTCCTATGACAGCTGTTTCCCTTAGTAAAAGAAAAGACAATAAATTTCATTAAAAGGTTGGAGTCAGTGAATTTTATTTGAATTTTCTCAGACGCTCGAGACCTCAACATTTTCCATAATAAAATTGTTTTCATTCTAAGAATCTCCTCTGCCACGTTTTCCATTTTTCAAAACCATACTATTTTTGCCATAATGACATGGGATTTTTGTTTTTTTTAAAAGCAGTTTTATTGAGATATAGTCACATACCATGCAATCCATCCAAAGTATACAGTCAGTAGCTCTTAGTGTAATCATAGTTGTGCATTCTTCACCACAATGAATTTTAGAACATATTATTTCTCCAAAATGAAAACCCCCACCCCCTTAGCAGTCTCCTCTCAGGCCTTCTGTGGTTCACCAACCCTACAGAAGCTCTGATCTAATTCCATCTCTACAGATGTTTTTATGTTTACATCTTATGTAAAACTTTGTATCTGGTTTCTTTCCCTTAGCATAATGGTTTTGTGTGTGTGTGGCTGTTAATTACTTTTTTAAATTAGAGAAATTGTAAGTTTGCAGAAAAGTCGGGTAAAAAATGCAGTGTTCCCGTATGCCCCGCTATTGACACTTTGCATTAGTATGGTACTTTGTTCTATTGAGGAAAGTATTAAAATATGACTGTTAACTATAGTCCAGAGTTTACATTAGGTATATTTTCCCCATATTCCACCCTATTATAAACGTATTGTAATAATGTATGTTTGTTATAATTCGTGAGAGAACATTCTTACATTTGTACCCACAGCACATCATCCATGACTGGGCTCACTGGGGTACAGCCCAATGTCTTCTAACTTTCTTTCTAATAACATACATGACCTAAAACTTCCCCTTTCAACCACGTTCACAGGCATAATACTATTAATTACATTCACGATAATGTGCTACCGTCACTACTATCCATTTCTAAACATGTACAGTCAATCTAAATAGAAATTCTGCACAAATTCAGCATCAGCTCCCCATTCTATCTCCTGGTCACCAGTTTTCTAGACTCTAACATTATAAATTTGCTTATTATAATTAGTTCATATCAGCGAGATCATACAATACTTGTCCTTTTGTGTTTGTCTTATTTCAGTCAACATAACGTCCTCCAGGTTCATCCATGTAGTCACTGCATCAGGATTTCATTCCTTCATACTGCTGAATAATAATCCACCATAACGTATGTACACTCATTGGCCATTGATCTTTGGGTAGCTTCCATCATTTGGCAATTTTGAATAATACTGCTTTGAACATCAGTGTGCAAATGTCTGGTTCTAGTCCCTGCTCTCACTACTTCTGGGAATATACCCAGTAGCAGGAGTGATAGATCATATGCTAATTCCATACTTAGTTTCCTGAGAAACTGCCAAACTGTCTTGCACAGTGGGTACACCTTCTTACATTTACACAAGCTGATTTCTTTTTGGTTTATTGAAGTCTTCTCTTTCTTCTAGAGTCAGTGTAGGTTGTTCATGTGTTTCTAGGAACTGGTACATTTCATCTAAGTTGTCTAGTTTGTTGTCATAGTATCCTCTTAGGACCATGGACCCTGCCCTCTCATTTCTGATTTTATTTATCAAAATTTATCTCCTCTCCTTTTGTCTTTGTCAGTCTAGCTAAGGGGTTGGAAATTTCATTGATCTTCTCAAAGAACCAACTTTTGGTTTTATTGCTTCTCTTAATTTTTTTTTTTTTTGGTTTTGAATTTTATTTATTTGTGCTCTAATCTCTTTTAGTTCTTTCCTTCTGCTTGCTTTGGGATTAGTTGCTGTTCTTTTTCCTAGGTCTTTGAGATGTGCAGTTAGGTCTTTAATTTTAGCTCTTCCTTTTTCATGTAGGTGTTTAGGACCATCCATTTCCCTCTCAGCACTGCTTTTGCTGAATCCCATAGGTTTTGATATGTGTTCCCATTTTCATTCATCTTGAGATATTGACCGATTTCTTCTGAAATTTCTTCTTTGACCCACTGATTAATAGTGTGTTGTTTACCTCCATATATTTGTGAATTTTTCAGCTCTCTGCCTGTTATTGATTTCTAGCTTCATTCCATTGTGATAAGAGAATGGGCTTTGCGTAATTCCAGTCTTTATAAATGTATTGAGATCTGTTTTGGGACTCAACATTGGGGTGCAATGTTCGGTATATGTTTGTTAGATCTAGTTCGTTTATCATATTATTCAGTGCAATGTTCGGTATATGTTTGTTAGATCTAGTTCATTTATCATTCATGTTTTTCTTGTCCTTATTGATTCTTTGTCTAGAGAGTCCTACCCCATACTTTCTCTGCAGGACCTGACGCACATAGGTGTCAGCCCAGGTCCAGCCCCTTCCTGGTGGTAAATGGGGCAGCAGGAACATGGCTACAGTCAGCCTCTACAAAGGCTGCCGGCCTATGGAATCTGGTGGAGGCTTTCAAGATTGCTCGACTCAAGAAAGGCTGATGACATCTGGAACACCTCTGTCAGCCAGGAAGGCATGTGGCTGGTGTCTGATGGTCCTTTGGCTTTTGGTTTCAAACAGCTTCCCTGGTGCCTTGGTTCAAGAAGGCCGATGAAGTTCAGTGTTTCTCTCTCAGCTGGAAGGGCACATGGCAAACTTAGCGGCGTCTGCTGGCCCTCTCGTGACTCTACAAAAGGCGTGACATGGAATTTTTAAGTAGAAACAGGTGAAAGAAACCATAGAAACTGAAGAATTTAATTTGGCTCTTACTCTTTTGTTTTTGAAAGTTTTTTACTTAAATATTTAAGTATTCAAAAATGGAAGAATGCCATGGTGATATTACTTCCTCTCTCAGGGACTGAGTAATGCTTTAAGGTAGCACTGCTCTGTTTCAGTGATGGGACATTTTTGCTCCATATAGAGTAGTTCTGGTCTTTAAGTCAAATTAGTCAGGAAATATTCTCCAGGAAGATGAGAAAATGAGTGTATCCATCATGGTTCATACTAGTTAGCATAAGGTAAACATTAGATTCTTGTATTTCCCTGTTCTGTATTGTTTTCCTCTCATTACAAATACTTCAGATCATATATGAAGGACTTAATTTCAAATGTGAACCACAATACTCTTTTTAAAAGATCTTTATTGTAACATGCATCATAAAATTTTCCATTTTAATCACTTTCAAGTATACAGTTCAGTGGTATTAATTACATTCATAACGCGGTGATACCATCACCACTGTCCATTACCAAAATTTTTCCATCCCTGCAAACAGAAACTCTGTACCCATTAAAGTTGCCACCCTACCCCCTGCTCCTCAACTCTCAGCCTTGACAACTTGTAATCTACTTGCCATCTCTATGCATTTCCATATTGTAGTTATTTCATATAAATGAAGTCATACAGTATCTGTCCTTTTGTGGCTGGCTCAACATGTCTTTACGTTTCATTCATGTTGTAGCATGTACCAGTTCTTCATTCCTTTTTATAGCTGAATAATATTCCATTGTATGTTGTGCTGGTTTGAAACTGTTATGTGCCCCAGGAAAGCCATGTTCTTCTAATCCAGTCTTGTGGGGACAGACCTATTGTTTGGGTGGGATTTCTGATTAGGTTGTTTCCATGGGATGTGGCCCACTCAGTTGTGGGTGGGACCCTTTGATTAGGTTGTTTCCATGGAGATGTGACCCAGCCCATTCAGGTTGGATCTTAATCTGCTTACTGGAGTCCTTTAAGAAAGGGACATTTTGGAGAGGATGCAGACGTTTGGAGATTCAGAAGAAGGGTACCCTGGGAGATGCCAGAAGCTAAGAGAGCCATTTGAAACCAGAAGCTGGGAGAAAAGAACAGCAGACGTCGCCATGTGTCTTCCCATGTGACAGACAAACCCTGAACACGATCAGCCTTTCTTGAATGAAGGTATCCTCTTATTGATGCCTTACTTTGGACATTTTCATAGCCTTAGGACTGTAAATCTGTAACCTAATACATTTGCCTTGTGAAAGCCAGTCCATTTCTGGTATATTGCATTCTATCAGCTTATAGCAAACTGAAACATATGTTTATACCATATTTTGTTTATCCATTTATCTGTTGACGGACATTTGGGTTGCTTTCATCTTTTGGTTATTATGAATAATGCTACTATGAACATTAGTGTGCAAATATCTGAGTCCTTGCTTTCAGTTCTTCTGGGTATATATCTAGAAGTGAGATTGCTGGATGTATTAGGATTCTCTAGGGAAACAGAACCAACAGGAGATACCTGTAAATATGAGATTGTATAAAAGTGTCTCACACAACTTGTGGGGATGCACAAGTCCAAATTCCGTAGGGCAGACTGCAAGCTGGCAACTCTGATGAAGGTTGTTGATGAATTCCCCAGGAGATGCTGGCTGGCTGGCTGAAGTAGAGATAAAAATTCTCTCTTCTGACTACTGAAGTCATCAGTTCTCCTTTTACAGCCTTCAACTGATCAGATTAAATGTCTCTCATTGCTGAAGACACTCTCCTTAGTTGTAATCAGACACAGATTCCGTCAGCTTACTGATGATTTAAGTCCACAAAATGTCCTTGCAGTAATGGTTAGGCCAGCACTTGCTTGACCAAACAACTGGGCACCATTACTTTGCCAAGTTGATACATAAACTTAGCCGTCACAGTCCACCCCTTTCCAACGTGGCAGCTATACACCTCACCTTAAAACATACTTAACCTCTAAATAAAAAACAATAACAGGCTTTTTTTTTTTTTTTTTGCCTAGCAATACTCAACTGTCCTGCATACAACTGAAGATGCACTAAATCTCTCCAAAATAAGGTGCAAGTCCTTGGGTAACATTCAGTCTTAAACTTGATATCCTGTGACTTAAATACTATGACAGGAACAGTAGAACTTATGTCACATGATAAGGGGATAAGATAGAGAAAAAAATAGATATTTGCTTTATGTGCAAATACAAGCGTATAACAAAGCCAGGAAGAAATAGTCATACCATTATGATCCTCGTTTCTGTAACTGGTCACATGGTTGTAGTTCATATTTATCACTACTTTCTTCCACTACCCATTCCTTGTTTCCTTTACCCTCAGCACGCACCTCAGCTGGCCATTCTTTGCCTGGTGGGATGACCCAGTTCTGCATTTCTGAAGTTTCTGGGTCATCCTTAGTCCAGCCTGGATTGGATTGTTGTAGTTTTCCATTGACTTTAATCACAGGGCGTAGGAGTACTAAAGGGTGCCCTAGGGGATCTCCTGTATTCCAGGAAAACTCTTTTTACCTCCGTTGTGTAGTTGCAGTCCTGTCTCCCCTTGATAGTCAGGGTCAGTCACCCCAGCCAGTACAGTAATCCCCACCTTTGCCTGCTGGTTCAGAGGCCTGAGGACCCCAAAGTGGCCAGGTGGCAGCCTTAACTTCCAATTCACTGGAATCATTATTGTGAATGATGAATGATATTGAGCATCTTTTCATGTGCCTATTAGCTGCTCTTAACATTTTCTCTGGGAAAATGTCTATTTAAATCCTTTGCCCATTTTTAAATTGGGTCATTTCTTTTTGTTGAGTTGTAAGTGTTCTTTGTATCCAGTATTTGGCTTCCAAATATTTTCTACCATCCTGTAGGTTGTCTTTTTACTTTCTTCATATTGTCCTTTGCTCAGAAGCTTTGTATTTTGTTGAAGTCTGATTTGTCTAACTTTTCTTTTGTTGCTTGTGCTTTTGGTGTAAAGTCTAAGAATCCCTTACTTAATACAGTCCTGAAGATATTTCTCTTTTCTTCTAAAAGTTTCCTATTTATGTCTTTTATTTAGTCTTTGATCCATTTTGGATTAATTTTTGTATAGAGAGGGGTCTGCTCTAATTCTTTTGTGTGAGGATATTCACCTTTTCCCAACACTTTTATTAAAGGGACTATTGTTTCCCCAGCCCTATTCTTTCCCCATTGAGTGGACTTGGCACCCTTGTCAGAAATCAGTTGGCCATAGATGTGAGAGTTTATTTCTGAACTCTCAGTTCTATTCCATTGTTCTCTGTATCTTTTTGTCGGTACAACGGTTTTGATTCGCTTTGTAATAAGTTTTGAAATTGGGATGTATGAGTCCTTCTTGTTCTTTTTCAAGATAGCTTTGACTGTTTGTTTTGGGACCTTTACTCTTCCATATGAATTTGATGATGGGCTTTTCCATTTCTGTGAAGGAGGCTGTTGGAATTTTGATTGGGATAGTGTTTCTCTTTAGTAAATTCCCTATTAGCTGATATTCTTTAACCTGAAATTTCCATACATTGACAGGCTCTTTCTAGAGTGACGACTGATACTCAGAATGTTTGCCCTGAAGGTCCACAAAGTCCTCTGGAATCATCAAATATTAAAAGTATAGCTATAATGTCACTTATTTATTGTCTTGTAATTGTTTGGAAAAGACATGGGTCAGCTGTTTGGAATAATTTTCTCTTGGCTAAAATGCTTCATTTCCTGATCGTTTCAGATAATGAATGGTGGGACGCCGTCACGGACCCTGCTTTCCGTTGTATTCTGGCTTAAACACAAGTGGTTGAAATGATGAAGTATGCTTCAAGAGGGAAAGAGGGGGTTCACGTCCCTGCCCATGTACTTCCTGAAAACAAACAAAAATTCAACAAATGGTGCTGCAATAGCGGGATACTCACATGGAAAAAGAATGAAATGTGACCCCTGCCATACAGCACACCAAAAAACAAAAAAGAGGGAAAGAGGAGAGGAGAGCCTGAAGTGACCACCACCTTTCTCTTACATGGAATAAAGAGTATAACTTTAAGCTGAGAATAGTTAAAATGTGGGATATTGAAAAACCATCTTGTTTTTTATATGTACCAGTAACAACAAAAGGGCTTGAGGGAATCTGGGGAAAAAAAAAATCAGCGTTCTATAGCTATGGTCTTTGAGTGGAGCATGTGTTCACACCCCAGCTGCTTGTCTCTGTCCTTGGCAACCACTAACTGGGTCACATAAGCATCAGGTCTCACCTGGACCATTGCATTAAAGATGTAATTGTGGCACGTACCTCAGTTTTGAACCAATTTGTAGTTACCGATAGTTAGTATTTGTCACGGCATTTAGACATTATATTGCTTATCACATTGTATTATGGCAATGTTCAACTTATAGTCCTGTGGTTTAATTAAAAAACATAGCCAGTATTTATTCAGCACTATGTGCCAGCCTAAGTGCTTAATACGCGAACAGCAAGATGTATTTAGACCTGGATTTGAATTCCTGCTCTGCCACATACAAGCTTTGTGACCTTGATGAAGTCACTTAGCCTCTCTGAGCTAGTGTCTTTTTTTTTTTTTCTATAATGCAAGTATAAATAATCCACACTCAAGTATTGTTGTGAAGACTAAGTGAAACCAATTATGCAAAGGCATGGCATATGGGTTTAATGCATACTCAGTCGATGTTAACTCCCTTCTCTTTGCTAAAGCTGGGATAGAACCTTGTTTTCTTTATATCCCATTCAAGTATAGATAAACATTGCTACTTGTGGACAAGCAGCTTTGAAGCAGGTTACTCATTTGGTTGTATGAATGGAAGTAAAGAAGATGAGACTCACATGAAAAGAGTCACTAGATATTCAAAGCACAAGTTACACCAATATTTACTCCAAATTTTGGTGGTTTTCAGAACTGCTCTGCTTTTCTTCCCTCACTTGGCAGTTTTTGTTGTTGTTTGTTTGTTTATTGTCACTGGAACTTTAGGGCAGAGTTGGGATAGGTGAGTTAGAAAGCAACATCAAGGAAAAATAAACAGAGGCCTGGAATGTCTTATTTTTGCAGCTTAGACTAGTTCCACATAGCCTGTGCCTTGTGGATGAGCTGCGATTCCTCAAAGAACGTTCTCTTGAGAGATAATATTTGACAAAAAATATTGGCAATTGTTTAGCAAGAAAATTCCAAATAAAGCATACAAGTTTAAAATCCCAAGGCATAAACTGTCACAAAAATTATTTAACTTGCTTACTTGTAAGGAAAAATATGTATTTTATAAATGCTATTAAACAGCTTTTTATAGCCATTTCATTATTCACTATGAAAGTTGCTCATAACGTTCTCTCAAGTCTAGAAGAGTTACTAAATGCAGTTTTCCAAGTGGAGCTTGGTTTCCTGAAAGCTATTCTTGGTATGGTGGATGAGTGCAGCTGTTCATATCTCAATTTTTCAGCTTGAGTCATTGGGTGGGCGGAACTGATTAGAATTCCAAAAGCAATACATATAGGCAGTAAGGTGGAACTTTAGTTCTCTTGGAATGTACTAGGAAAGATTTTGCCAGAAATCCAGTGTGCTGGAGTTAAGTGATTAAAAACACCACTTTAAGTACAAAGTATCTGTGTGAATGTCTTCTCCATTTAGCTTTAGTATTTTGATTTGTGTGTGTGTGTGGTTTCGATTTTGGTTGGGGGAAGGGACGCTTTTCTTTATATTAAGAAACTGTTAAAAGCATGTTGCCAAGATAGGGTTCTTTGAAAATATTTTCTTCCAGAAATATGACATATTTTCACGAATGTTTGTATGTTTGTATAAGACATTATTTTTTCTTTTAAGCACTTTCCAAAGATTTATGGTAGCTCCACCCAATTTATCACAAGCTTGAATTTTGCTTATCCCATACACCCCTTAAGGAAATTATATTTACTGGGTGAAAAGTAACTTTTGGACTGGCTATTATAAATGTCCCTTGGAATGTTACCCTCTGCTAATGAGGAGAAGTGGAAGGCTTCATGTTTTAGTTTTTCAGCTGCCCAGTGACAGCTTGTGAAGCAGTGTTATGCTTTAAAGTGTGTATTAGAAATTAACTCAAATCCCTACGTGAGGCTTGAACATTACATTCTGAGTAGTGATGTAACAAGCTGCCATTTTAATATTTTCTGCTGTGTGATTCTCAGGATTGGAATGAAGTTGTAAATGAGGGTATAAAAATTATCTCTCTTTCATGAGCAGTGTTGAAAACAGTCTATTAAAAAGCATGTGCTCTGTGTAATAAAAGCCATAATTTGAAGTTCCAACGATGAGGAATCCCCGAGGGTAAAGAGGAGAAGGTGAAACTCAGTTCTTCATGACCTCACCAGATGGTGAGTCAACACGTAAAAAACCTGGACTGCTCTGAAACAGAGCATGTTTTAGGATCTGGGAGCCCCCTTTTTAAATTATTTCATTTTCTTGATCATTGAGTCATTGACCAAGTCTAGAGAATGGTCTGAAGTGTGTTCTGAAGCCTTTTAAGTAAGTGGCACGTGTGGGTCAGAGCACTGACCTGAGAACCTGATTGGGTGGTTCACACCTGGTTCAGCAGCCCCAGCTATGTGATCTCGGACAAGGTCTCCATCTTTCTCTGCTCCAGTTTCCTCAGCTTATAAAATGGGGATAATAATAGTATTCATAGGGTGGTTGTGAGAATGAAATGAGTTAATATATGTCAAGCATTCAGAATAGTGCCTGGCCCATAGTTAGCCCAACGTAAATGTTGGCTATTATTATCTTAGAACCTATTGAATTCCCATATTTGATCCTGGTCAGATAGGGTTGGTGTGTAGTTCCATTTGTTACCCATTTTTAACCAAATTTGTTTTGGGTTCTGTAGCTGAAATCTAAGATCCCCAGGCTAGGTGAGCATTAACTCTTCTTCTGAGTGGAATCAGAGTGGCAGAGTTTGTTTCTGCAGGTGTCCCCTGTGTGCGGACGGGTTTGGTTGCATGTGGGTGGAGAAGATGACCTGGGTCTGAGTAGGCTTTAAATATGTCTTCAGGATAAGGGTTATGTAAGGGCAATATTGAGACCAAAGTTTTATTTTATCTCTTTCTCTCTCTAGTTTTCTCCATTCTGTGACAAAGTAAATTATGGTTTTAACCTTTGAGGGCTCAGCCTCTTTGTTTCCTGTAACTTTGTTTATTTTGTGAGTTGGTGACCATGAATTAGTTACTTGTGTGTTCTGGAAGATTGTCATAATATTCAAATGATGATTTTACCCAACTGCTTGTGTGTGTTTGGGTTTTTTCCTTGGCCTTGCATGATGAGGCAAAGATAAACATTTTGTCATCTACAGAGCCCATTAGGACTCAGTTGACATAAGCAGCACTTGTTTTGCTGTCTTCTTCATGCTGATAGTCTGTCCCAATACTTTTGTCTCAACTGCCCTAACTCATGGAGTCCAGGTGTATGCTCTTCTCTTGGCCATTGCTAAATTCTATAGAAATAAAGGGTGCTTTAGGTGAGTTTCTGCTTGTGTGCTGCTCCACTTCCAGCTCAGGTTGATGGAGATGGCTTCTCTGTGTGTGGGTGGGAGGTTGGAGGAAGAAAGCAATGACCAGTGACTCAGGGGATGGCCTCAGGGGCCAGTGACAAGACCTTTTCCCCAAGCTTTACCAAGGGCCCAGTCTAAGCCTTAATCTCACATGTGTTGCCTCAGTGCATTGCCCTATGGCCTGGTAGCAGGCAGTCCATTAGTGTCAGTACCCTTGGCCTTTGCCTGCTCTGAGCTTACCCAACAGATGGTATGGGAGTATGGAAAGATCACAGGCTTTCTGGTCCCCTGACTTGGGTTTGAATTCTGGCTCTGTCGCTTACTTTGTCACTACAAATCAATTATTCAGCCTGAGCTTTAGTTTCCTTCTCTGTAGCATGAAGTTTCTGATTCCTCAGGCATAGGGTTAGGGTATGGAAAACCATCTAAAATGCGGCATACCTGGATAGAGGTGGACGCCAATGATGACGATAGTAATAAAAGTGATGAACACTGGTAATAGCACTTGCTGTGTGTCTACCAGGTACTGTCCCAAGATGTAACTTGTATGTTATTCAGTCCTCACAGTATAAGCATTTCCATTTTACAGACTAAGAATTGAGACACAGAAAAGTTAAATAAGCTGCACATGCTACCACTGAAACCCAGATTTGAGTCCAGGCACTCAAGAATTAGCTTCCACACTTATCCAGATGTAGAGTTTTTTTGATCATTTCTAAGACTTTCAGTGATATAAAATATAACTACTTCTAATTTCTTATAGTCTCTGCGAATCGGTTTATTTGTTGGTAGTGCATTTACCTTCCATAGACCTATACTAGTGGGCAGCAGATACCACTCACCCAATGAGGAAATTGTTCTTTTGCAGATGTCAGGGGTGGAATTTTAACAGTTGCCATGGTGCAACATGAAGCATGTTTCCTCCCTCAGAGACCATTTGTGTTGTCCCCAAAGATAGCAAGGAGGCAAGAACTTTTATTTATTTATTATTATTTTTAAATACAAAAAAAGCAAATGTAAGCATTCCTATTTTGATCATTCCGTTCTACATATATAATCAGTAATTCACAATTTCATCACATAGTTGCATATTCATCATCGTGATCATTTCTTGGAACATTTGCATCTATTCAGAAAAGAAAATGAAAACAGAAAAAAATATATACATACCATACCCCTTACCCCTCCCTTTCATTGATCACTAGCATTTCAAACTGTTTATTTTAACATTGGTTCCCCCTATTATTTATTCTTATTCCATATGTTCTACTCATCTGTTGACAAAGTAGATAAAAGGAGCATCAGACACAAGGTTTTCACAATCACACAGTCACATTCTGAAAGCTATATCATTATACAATCATGTTCAAGAAACATGGCTACTGGAACACAGCTCTACATTTTCAGGCAGTTCCCTCCAGCCTCTCCATTGCTTCTTGAATAACAAGGTGATATCTACTAATGTGTAAGAATAACCTCCAGGATAACCTCTTGACTCTGTTTGGAATCTCTCAGCCATTGACATTTTTGTCATTTCCCTCTTCCCCCTTTTGGTCGAGAAGGTTTTCTCAATCCCTTGATGCTGAGTCTCAGCTCATTCTAGGATTTCTGTCCCACAATGCCAGGAAGTTCCACACCCCTGGAACTCATGTTATACATAGACAGGGTGAGGGTGGTGAGTTTCTTGTTGTGTTGGCTGGAGAGAGAGGCCACATCTGAGCAACAAAAGAGGCTCTCTTGGGGGAAGAACTTTTGATTACTTTGTGAAACAGAGAAGCTCTGAACTTTTTTGCTTTCTCTTGCATTGTGTTTAATCCAAGTGGATTAGGAGCTCTGTTGCTGCAGTTGGGTAAGGCTAGAAAGGGAGCAACTGGCTGTCTCCATGGGGTGGCATTGGGAGCTCAGTGCATTGGGACTTGCCTTGGAGCAAAGGCAGTTTCCTTATCTGTTGTGAGGCTAAGGTGATATGATTTGGTTCATTCTGATTCTGCTAAGAGTGTTGAGGATTTTTGCAACCGCATTCATGTGATTGTGAAAGCTTGGGGATGATTCCCTGTTATGGGAGAGCATGTCTGCTTTACTTCCGATAGCTTCCAGTCACATTGAGCCTCTGGAGGAGGGTGTTTGGTTATATTCATCACTGACCAGTCCAGAAAAACTCTGGCTGTGCTTGACCTGGCAACTGAAAGTAATGTACTGGACCAATAGTGCCGAAGTCAATTTTCTTCTTTTTCATGTAAATATATACTAATGCTAAATAAACTCTTTAAGTTGGATGTATCAGATTCGCATTTCAGTTATGTATCTGTCCTTTTACTGTTAGGATTTTTTTTTTTTTGCCTTGCCATTTGAATTAAGATCTGTGCGATTGAATAGGATTGTCTGGTTAGGGTTTGTTTTTCAAACTTGGCCTCGTGTTGAACCCAGGGCTTCTGAGATGTAACATTCCTATTGAACTAGCAGATCCCTGACAGTGACTCACACTGGACTTCGAGGGTGATTCATGTGTGTTTTGCAATTGTGTCTTCAATATTCCTCTTGTAGGGACAGTTTGCTTCTCTGGGTAGTAGTACGAATTGGGAAAGGTACTCTACTTTTATTGTTTTGCGTAGCATACGAAGTTATACTGTGATCTTTATTCTACCATATACTTCGTGTTCGTAATGTCTTCTGTTTCTAAAAACTAGACTATTTCCTATTGGTAGGGAGAAGGCTTGGGAGATGGGAATCCTAAAATTAGAAAGGGGCTTTTCCAGTCCAACTAGTTCGTGTTGCTTTTCTTCACAACCCAGGACTAGAACTGAATGATGTGAGGGTCAAAATACGATCTTAAGACCTGTTCCCTGCCCTGAAATTGCTTTCCAGTTAGGTGGAGGTATGTAGGCAGAGGCTATGTCGGCTGTAACAGGAAAGATTCTGTTAGGAATATATGCTAATACTGGCATGACAGCCTGGCTCAGACTCTGGTGTGTGTTTGTGTGTGTTTGTGTGTGTGTATATGTGTGTATGTGTGAATTTCTTAAACTTTGAGGGAGGGAGGTGGGTGTCATCTGTCATGACATATATTAGCATTTTTGACAGAATATAGGCCTTTTGGTTGCTCATGTCCGTGATATCATGTAACTGGGATTCTGGAAAAGAAAATCAAATATGTATCAAATACACAGTGTACTTCAACTGTTTAATCTGGGGCAGGCTCTAGTGAGATCCGCCATGACTTGAGCTACTTTATTGCAGAACAGACCTGCCTGCCAAGTACTCAGATCATTAATTGATGGTCAAAAAGTTGTACTTACTTTTGTTTGTTTCGCCTCTGGGTCTTTTGCCAGCCCTTTTTCCCTGTCTTACGTTGAATTAAAACCTAAGAGCAGGAATGAGAAATTTCTAGTAATTGTGCACCCCCCCCCCCCCCCAATTCCCTAAAGAAATGGCTTTTGTAGTTTTTTTTTTTTTGACATGTGCAGGCTCTAGGAATCAAACCTGGGTCTCACGGTGTGGTAGGCAAGAATTCTACCACTGAGCTATCCTAGTACCACCCAATAAATGGCTTTTGGAAACATTGCTCATCGAAGCATCATTTTCCTGGCTGGGCAAAACCTCAGAATCTTTAACATGAGGCTCCTGCCTGTCACTCACGACTTTTTGTCCTAAGTTGGCATGTCTTAATGAATTCTATTTGTAACCCCTGTCCTAGATTTGAGGAATTGCCTTCTTCTTGTTCCATTGCCATTTAAGTAAGTGTTGAGTGAGTGGTGGAGAGAATAAGTTCTGGTGGAGTGCAAAAGGTGCCAAGCACACTGAGTTAGAGTGATAAAGATTTAATGGTGGAAGGAGTTGATCTGTGCTTTGAAGGACAGATCGGATTTGGATAGTTGCAAGGAAGGAAGCTGTCTTGTGAAGCCAAAGGGACAGAAGAGAAATGTATAAACCATATTCTTGGGACAGTGACTAAGGCAGTTTGATAGATTTGCAGGGCTCCTCTAGGGCAGGGGTTTTTAACTTTCAATAGAATCAGCTGCTGGGTCCCAACCCCAGTGTTTTTGATTGAGTCGGTCTGGGGCTGGGCCCTAGAATTTGCATTTCTAACAGCTTCCCAGCTGCTGCTGCTGTCACCCTTGAAAACTGGTGGGAACCATGTAAGTGAGGCTGGAGGAGTTATGTGAGAGCAGAGCTGGGCGAGTAGGCCGGCTCTGTTTGCACACATGTACTGTGTTCTAAAGTCAGGCCAAGGAGCAGTCTTCTGGAGGCCTTGGGTCCAGGCTAAGGAGCTGGACTTTCATATGGATAGTGGGAGCCATTGAGGATTCTGGCGCAGGAGAATATTCTTGGCATTTTCTTTCAGTTGATTCGGCAGTTGAGAGGCAAGGGGCCAGAGGTGGTAAGACATGTCCAGGCTAGTGCAGTGTCTGTGGATGGATTATCTCAGGAGTGCCTTTTGGAGAAGGAATTGGAAAGCTGGTGGGTTCAATGAGGAAGGTAGGAAAAAGGAAGAATAAGCAGGTGAGTCAATACTTCCTTCATTATAGGAGTCTGGGGAACTGTGATCACGTTGACATGGAAGGGGAAATCAGACCTGGTGCTGCTTTTGGAGAGTATTATCAGTTATTGTAAAACTGAGTTTAAATTATCTTCTCTTCTAAGGAGACCACGGTCTGTCCCATTTTCAAAACAAAGGGTCTACAAAATTTTCTGTCTTCCAGTTGTTTTTGTCTTTAATGCCTAAGCTTTTCATGAAAGTAACCGTGCAGTGTAACCTCCTGAATTAATTACCTCTCATCTCAAAGTTTAAATTGAAGAATACTCTTTAAAAATAAAATCACTTAGCCATTTCACTGTAATTTTCTCCAGACTTTTACTCTGCTGTGGTCCTGCATAAGTAACAAGCGACGTAGTGTGTTTTTTTTGGTAGTATAACCCTAATCATATTGGGTTGCAGTATAATAAAGTTTAATCTTAACCTTCTCTCTCTAATTTTTCTGTAAATTACCAATTTCTCCTCACTTGATCATTATGAGCACCCATACTTTTTTTTAATCTCAGCTTCCTCTTTGTTATCAAAGTATAATATGCTCATTGTAGAAAATTTGGAACATAATTAAAAGTATAATAAATCTCTTGCAAACTAACCAGAGATTATTCCTTTAACCTTGTAGTTTATTCCCCCAGTTTTGACCATGGCTCCGTGTGCATTGGGTAGGGAGGTGGTCCTGGCTGGTCAGAAGTGAGGCTCGGTGTGGAGGGTTCTGGGACAGATTCTCCCACCTTGCCTTTACCCCACTGTCTCGCTGCATCCTCTGTTTTGCATGGGACCAATTACTGGGAATGACAGTAGGGTCCCTGAGAATAAAGAAAAATGTCAGTAGGATTGAGGGAGGCATCCTGCAAGCAGGGCCAGAGGTGAAGAGGGCAGCGTTTGTGGGTTGGATAAACTGCTGTGCTCACTTCGTTCTCATTTGCATCTGTCCTCCTGAGGCTTTAGGGCCTCGGGAAGAAGGAGGCTTTAAAAACAGACTGCCTTATTAGATCACAGCTGCACCAAGCGCCTCTATTGTGGGATTCCCCTTTCCTTCCCTCCATGCAGAGGGACTTGAGAAGGGGAAGTTACTTTCCTGTCACTCAGAGAGAGAAGGAAACACTTGAGGTCAGGGCAGGTTGACTTCGTTTTGTGGTTGGTCAAAGAGGGCAGACACCATGGGGTGGAACAGTGCAGGAGGCAGTAAAGGCAGGTATGTTGAGGCACGCCAGGATGAGCAGATGCCAAAGGGGTGTTGCTGGAGTGGGTCAGCTGATGCTGGACTGGGCCGAAGGTAAAAGTAGCAACTGGTGCAGAGGGAGACAGAGGCAGGCAGAGGCACAAACCTGAATTACCTGTGGGTTAAGCTCTTTTCCCTCCACCTCCTGTCTTTAGTAACTCCAGATACTGAGAAAGAAAAGAAAGAGGAAGTTCTAAGGCCTTGCATTTTGCAGTAGGAACCATCGATCCTACAGCCTTGGGGAATACTGTTTTTGGCTTAGGATGCAGATACTGTTGGGAATAGATGTGGTGACTGTATAATTTGTTGATCAGATTGGTATACTTTTGAAAGTAAAAAGGGGATACTATTAATATTTATAGTGGGCTGGACCTGGCAAGCAAGATGTAGGATCACCCTAAATGTTGAGGATATTTAGATTAAATAGACACATTTAAAAAAAAAAAATTGGGACCTTGCTTTTTTTATATATATATATTTTGATTGTCAAACCTTAAACATATGAACATTCTTGACATAAACATTATATACATGGAATACAATCAGTGGCTCACAATATCATCACATAGTTGTGTATTTATCACCATGATCATTTTTTTGAACATTTGCATCACTCCAACAAAAGGTAGAAAGAAGGAAAAACTCATACATACCATACCCCTTATCCTTCCCTCTCATTGACCACTAGTATTTCAATCTACTTGATTTATTTTAACCTTTGTTCCCCCGTGATTTGTTTATTTTTTTATCTATAGTTTTTACTCATCTGTCCATACTCTAGATAAAAGGAGCATCAGGCCCTGGGTTTTCACAATCACAGTCATGTAGTAAAAGCTTTTTCATTATGCAGTCATCTTCAAGAAGCAAGGCTACTGGGTCACAGCTTTACAGTTTCAGGTACTTCCCTCTAGCCACTTCAATACTGCATAAACTAAAAAGGGATATCTATATAATGCGTAAAAATAACCTCCAGGATAACCTCTCAACTCTGAAATCTCTCAGCCACTGATACTTTATTTTGTCACATTTCTCTTTTCTCCCTTTTGGTTGAGAAAGTTTTCTCAATCCCTTGATGCTGGGTCCTGGCTCATCCCAGGATTTCTGTCCCATGTTGCCAGGGAGATTTCCATCCCTTGGAGTCATATCCCACTTAGGGGATGAAGGGCAGTGAGTTCACCTGCGGTGTCGGCTTAGAGAGAGAGGTCATATCTGAGCAACAAAAGAGGTTCTCTGGGGGTGAGGGAACCTGCTTTTTATTTTTTTGCACAGCCAGGCACCGGGAATCGAGGTCTCCTGCTGAGCCACTGTGGCCTGCCCGGAACCTGCTTTTAATAGTACTACTTTTTTGTTTTGTTCTGGTCTTTTAAAATAAGGATGCAATAGTCCTTATATCAGAATTATTTGCCATACTAAATATCTTATTGAAGCATTTTGTTAACAGCTAATTGTAAATATGCCACAGTTTAAAAATTAATTTTATAATATTGCTCATATAGATTGCTTTCCAGCTATTTGCTACTATAAATGATCACAAAACAAATGTCTTTGTAGGTCTTAGTATTTCCATAGAAGTCAAATTCTTAGAAATAGAATGACTGGGTCAAGTTTTATAGTTCTTGAAACATATCATCGCATTCTAGGTATCTATTTTAAATCTGGATTTCTGAAATGAAAATTTCAGACCAATGGAGCTGCTTTGGGTTTGAAGTACTATGAAACATGTTTTTAAAAATATTTTATTGTACACAACAAACAAACATAAAAACAGTATTGACATACAAACATTCTATACATGGTTTGCAATCAGTGGCTCACAATATCATCACATAGTTGTATATTCATTACCATGATCATTTTTTTTGAAATGAAATTTGTATCTCTCCAGCAGAAGAAATAAAAAAGAAAAAAAGGAAAAACCTCATACATGCCATACCCTTACTCCTCCCTCTCATTGACCACTAGTATTTAAATGTACTCGATTTATTTTAGCCTTTGTTCCCCCATTAGTTGTTTACTCTTTTCCATAGTTTTTATTCATCTGTCCATACCATAGATAAAAGGAGCATCAGACGCAAGGTTTTCACAGTCACGTAGTCACGTTGGAAAAGCCATATCATTATACAGTTGTCTTCAAGAAACATCGCAGCTCTACAGTTTCAGGTACTTCCCACTAGCCACTTGAATATACCATAAACTAAAAAGGCGATATCTATATAATGCATAAAAGAATCATGTCCAGGAGAACCTCTCGATTCTGTTTGAAATCTCTCAGCCACTGACATTTTATTTTGTCTTATTTCTCTTTTCCTCCTTTTGGTTGAGAGGGTTTTCTCAATCCCTTGATGCTGAGTCCCAGCTCATCCAGGATTTCTGTACCACTTTTGCCAGGGAGATTTATACCCCTGGGAATCATGCCCCAAATAGGGGGGTGGGCAGTGCGTTTGCTTGGTGTGTTGGCTTAGAGAGAGAGACCACATCTGAGCAACCAAAGAGGTTCTCTTGGGATAACTCTTAGGCCTAATTTTAAGTAGGCTTAGCTTATGCTTTGCAGGGTTAAGTTTCATAGGGGCAAATCCCAAATGTTCTTTTTTTTTTTTTTTTTTTTAACTTTTTTTATTGTGAAATAGAGCATACATAGAAAAAAGCATATTTTTCAAAGTACATTGTAACAAGTAGTTTAGATTTCAGAATTTGGTGTGGGTTACAGTTCTGTAATTGTATGTTTTTCTTTCTAGCTGCTCTAAGACGCTGGAGACTGATTCAGCAGTCATACTCATTTGTTGAATCCTGTTTCTCTCTTATGATTCCTTCTCCTTTGATCCTTCTCCCAGTCTTTAGGGGAATTTGGAAAGTGGTACCTATAGTGTGGGATAGGAGAATGGAACTAGTTGATGTTCTTGGAGAGGATGGCCCCCCTGGGTTTCAGGACTCACCTGGTCTAAGAACCCATGTGGAAGTTGTAGGTTTCTGAAAAGTATCTTAGTGCATGAAACTCTTGTAGAATCTCATATAAAGCCCGGGGTGTTCTTGAGGGTTAACAGAAATGGTTTTGGTTGGGATTTGAAAAATTCTGGTAATTAGTAATATCTAGCTGAAGCTAGGATAAAAGTAACCTCCGGAATAGCCTCTAAACTCTATCTGAATTCTCTAAGCCAGATACCTTATTTTGTTACATTGCTTTTCCTCCTTTTCATCAGGAAGCCTTTATTGATCCCACAGTGCCAGGGCAAGGCTCATCCTTGGGAGTCATGTCCCATGTTGCCAGGGAAACCTTTGCCCCTGGATGCTATGGAAACAAATGATTTTTAAAGTCACTGAATATTTTTTTTATCACTGTGACCTTAATACAATGAGGCAACAACTTGAATAATGAAAATACTTTTATTGCTTAATACAATGAAGCAACAACTTGGATAAAGAAAATACTTTTATTACTAGTGTATCATTTTCACATGCCATAAGAAATGCCCTGTACAGATTGGATCATACTGAATTTAATTGTGGTGGTGGTGGTGTGTGTTTGTGTGTGTGTGGGAAGCATAGGTTTAGAAATGTTTGTGAAAATTCTCACTGGTTTTAATGATCATTTGCACAGTAGAGTTGAAAGATCCAGTATTGGGCATGTTCAGCTGTGTGTAGTTTGTATGAACTACGTGATTCTTTACGTCGATGATCCTAGTTGTATAACATAATAGGGCACCCGTGGCATTTTTCGCATGGCAAAGGCATTTTATCGTCAGCATGAAACTAGCACATTTTCAGGAGTGAGTGCTTCTGTTGTGAGTCAGCTCTGCAGCTGACCGGTCAGCTACTAGTTAGAGAGGATTTCTTTGTGGAAACAGTTGTCAGCAAAAAAAGTCTTCCTTGCCTCAGCAAGAACTAAAGCTGAGAAATCGGCTTTGAGGACTGTGAATGTAGATCAGTGTGCCACAGGGAGCACAGCGCACATAAAACCTGGGGTGGTAATTGGCTCAGTCACAGCTAATACCTGAATGCAGC
The DNA here is from genome assembly GCF_023851605.1 of Tamandua tetradactyla. Taxonomy (NCBI): domain Eukaryota; kingdom Metazoa; phylum Chordata; class Mammalia; order Pilosa; family Myrmecophagidae; genus Tamandua; species Tamandua tetradactyla. The sequence continues at coordinate 20,131,843 of NC_135348.1, read as the reverse complement.
GTGCCAGCACCAACTCTGAGTTGGTGATTACTGACTATATTATGACTTGCTTACAGGGGTCAGACCAGTTTTCAAACAGGAAAGAAGAAACTTAAGGAAAACTCACTAACGACTTCCTGGTCACTTAGAAAACATTCCTGAGTTGTTTCCAGCTCAATTGGTCTCTAAAGCGTCAAGACCCAGGAAGTATTTTCTTATATCTTTTACATATAACGCATTATAGTAGATTTCAGAATGAAGAAGTATGTGGATGATTGTGGTCTTTTTTTTTTTTTTTGGCCTGGGCAGGCTCTGGAAATCGAACCCGGGTCTCTGGCATGGCAGGCGAGAATTCTGCCACTGAGCCACAGTTGCCTGCCCCTGGATGATTGTTTCTAACAGGATAATAAAATCAAACTGCAAGAATAACATTTACGTAATGACACTTAAGCTAAAGGGAAGAAACAGCCTCAATAGCTGACCTGTTTATGTCTTAAAACCTTTATGATTAAAACTTCGGCTGAAGCAGGAGAATAGATACAGTTGGAAGCAGCACTAAATCTAAAAGTAAAATCACAGGGCTCAAGTTCTGCTTTTAGATTTCTCCATTTTCTTATGCTGACTTACGGTATTTCTTTCCTTCCTTCTGCTGTGTCTGCAGCCCAGTGTTCCACTTTGCTTCTTTCTTTTCTCTGGTCCCAGATTCCACATTTAGTGATACAGATTCCCAGTTGTTTTGAAAGGTGATTTGTGAATGCTAGGCATAACTGGAATATGATATCCTTCAGATCAAGAGCATGTAACTTTTAGAACACCTGACATATCAGGGACCTTCTTGAATTCCTTGCGCATCTTTGAAATGGGTGTATGCACATGGCATCAGGGACATAAATGACGTGTATTTTACGTTTTTAAGGAAAAATCATTCAGGCATAGGACCCCCCTCCCCCAGCATGGTATTACCTGTATTAATTCTATTGAAGATATTTAGTAGGTGGACATGCGTTTTATTTTCCCTCTATTATCTTTAGCTGTGACTTTGGCTAATTAGTATGGATTTTTTGCAGTTATTTCATATAAGAAAGGTTGTATTCTCTGAGATTTTAATATGGCTTAATAACTATTAAGTCTTGGCTCAGGGATGACTGTTAAATGGTATTCATCTTCTTAATCGTTTGGAAGTGCCAGCCACTCACTGTCTTCATAATTTATCACTGAATAATTTCTTTTTTTTTTTTGCATGGGTAGGCACTGGGAATCGAACCCAGATCCCCAGCATGGCAGATGAGAACTCTGCCACTGAGCCACCATGGCCTGCCCCGAATAATTTCTAAGTCGCTAGTTAATGGAAACCTGAATCTATGGACCTCTGTTACAGGATAAACATATTTCTGATTTTAGAAAAATTGTGGTTGGTGTGTTCATGTTTATTGAGAAGAATTTTTCCTGAGGTGAATCATTTAGAAGTTTTCTATTTTCTCATGTGCAAGTAAGCCTTTTTGCTTAAAGATAAGCCAGAGGGAGACCCCAGGCTAAGGAGCTGTGAAAGTTTTAAATGTGCCCAGAAGGTAGGTTATTCAGTGAAACTAGTCTTACTAGAAGGCAGCTGGGGTGCCTGTCAGCCTCTCTCAGGCAGCTACATCGTATGAAATAACTGTGATTTGCATTAATGTGACTATGAAAACCAGGTCAAATAGTGTCTTTAAATGTATTTTTTTGCACATGTGTGTGAATTTGGAAACAGATTCAGGTTGTGTAAGCACCACATGGTTGCCCTCTGAGAATGGAATGTCTTGGAACCAGCTGAGGAACCCATCAGTAGAAACTCAGTTCTTGGCAATGACTGGGGAGAAGTGGTGTCTCAAAACTTGTAACAAGGATTTTCTTCTTTCTCCTTATTCTTTTGTTCCCTTAAGCCAGATACTTTCCCATTCATGGGAGCAAAGGGGAAAAAGCGCATGAAACATCTTGCTCTACATTATAATAGGCAGAAAGTTGTAATATTTCAAAGGATAACCGATGATAAAATGCTAACTTAAGTAATTGGTAGATATTATGCAGCTCACGTGTTCTGGGTGGCACAGATTAGTTTTTGTTTTGAATTCGTTTATACAACAATAATTACTGTCTTGGAACGCTACACATAAGGCATGTTAAAGTCATTTGGGGGTGTGGGTGGAAGAGAATTGGGTACAAAAAATAGATATATTCAGTCTCTTCCCTTACCTCGCACTCTTTCTTTGCTCAACCCACAATAGTCTGTGTTCTATTCTCATCGCTCTCGTGGAAACTGTTCTAACCCAGGTGGGACCTGATCTCCTGGAACTGAGTGCAGTGGATGTGTTTGACTTCTTATCTTCACCTCTTGGCAGCCTTTGCCATTGTAAGTCACTTCTTTAATCTTGGAGCACTCTCTTTCCTATTCTGAAGGGGCCTGGAATGCTCAGACTTTTTCTGAAGGAGGTTGGTTTTTTCTTTTTTGGTTCACTAGTCTCATCTCCCCAGCAGATAACTAGGGAGGAAGCCAGACCAAGGGCATAACTGATAAGGTGCTGTCGGCCTTTGAGAGTAAAGCTGGAGGCTCAGGTATGGTTTCCTGGTGGAAGTAGTATTAACATTTTTTTTCTTCTGTTAAGTGACATGTGAGATGTGCATGCCACAGTATTTGAGTGAATAAAGGCAGGATTTAAACACACATACTCGGTGAGAAGAGTATTTTAGATTTAGGAAGCTGATCGGAGCAGACTGTCTGAAGAAAGAGGAAGGAAATTGGAGCCTGTGAAGGTAAAAGGGAATCATTCTCTTGGCCGGGAGCAGAATAAAGGAAGGGGGCGGGGTAGGAGGAGAGTTCTTGCAAGGTTGTGAAAGGCTGTGAACTTCAACCAAGGAATTTTAGGTTGTGTTTATTACATACTCAGATGGAGCAGGAGTGGCTGTTTGAATTGAGAAGCCTATTCTGGCAGCAGTTTGTTGGATGAATTAGAATGGAAGGACCTCATTTTGGTCTCACCTCTGGACTTCTCTCGGGCCTTTTGCTCCCTGGGGGTGGGAGTAAGGGGGGCAAGTCCTAGCCCATTGCCTTCATGCTGCAATGACTCAGACCTCGTGACCCCTTGCTCTGTTGTCCTTTGTTCAACTGAGCCACCTGGTCCCGTGACCGGTGACCACTGAATTCATATCTCTTTTGTGTGCACAGCTTATGGAGTAATAACAGCCCGATCTAACGATAAGACGTATACGGATATAATAACCTTGGGAGAAGTCATGCTATCTAGGGGGAAATACAGCTGCAGTGGAGCTGATGTGAAGCAGCAGATCTGTGAGAGGGAGACAGTGAGAGAGGAAGGTGTAAAGTGGGTGCCTTCGATAGGGTTAGGAAGGAGGAGCCTAGGGTGAAATAAAGGCTGAGAGTTTATTCTAAAACCCAGATAGTTCCCAGACATGAGAACATTTCATGTATATTTAGAGTTTGTCAGCTCCTCTTCTCCATACCGTTCTTCCATCTCCACAAACCCAGACCCCTCTCAGGATCCCATATTGGCACCATAATGGCTCTTTTTTTGTTTCTTGAAAGGAATACGTTCTTCTGAGACAAGTGAAAGTATGAAGGAAAAGTTCTGAAAGTATTTCTATTTGTCGAGACCTTTGTGAGCTTAAGGGAAAGACTCAGGATGGGGCACTGAGCACTTTGGGCTGGAAAGGGCAGGTGCCTCTGCTTCACATCTACCCTCCCAGTCTATTCCTTTGTAACATTTGTGAATATTCCATGATGTATGATTTGAGTAATGGGTAATAAACGGTCTGCATTATCTCAGTAAATCATGTCCACGCTGGATCTTCCTTGCTGGCAAAAGTGAAAGTATAATATCATTGTGAAATATTTATAGGGACTATAATTATCAGTGTTTTGGTAGAATCTCATGACATCAGGAAAGCGAGATATCTTCATATGCTTGAGAAAATATTCTTGTTTCATTCTTACTTATAAGTTAGTAAAAAAAAAAATCTGGAAAGTCAATCAAATAGAGGGAAACCAGGTCTTAGAACATCAGTTAATATTTATTAAAGGATGTGGATCTGAGGTTGATGCCATAAGCCGTCCAGCCTCTGTAGCAGCAGCTGCAGCAGCGTCTTTCCTCAGCTAATGAAATCCCTAAAGTGATGGCGTCAGTGAAAACTGCAAGGTGGTGACTTTTTGGAGAGTGGTCTTCCCGATTAGTGGCTCCACCTGTTTCCAGAAGTGAGCGCTGGGAAAAGAGCTTTGTCTATAAGCATTACCTGTTTTCCTTTCAGTCTTGTGGAACTAAGTTTGAACTATAATCTTAAATTCAGCACGGCGTAATAATCTAAACAGTATTTTAACATATACTTCTAAGTAAGTGGGCTCACTGCTCCTTGGTTATGTTCTTCACCTGTTGTAGGTGAGAGGTTCAGAAATTCCTAATTAAGGGGAAATTCTAATTTTGGGGCTGAAGAGACTTTGGTCACCAGGACCAGCCACCTTTTTAGAAAAGGTCGCCAGGTAACGGGCTGTACCATGCCATCTGGCAAGGTGGTATCAGAACTCAGATGTTTTACATTTTCGTTTCCTGTTTGGGGCTTTCCCCAATAAACTGAAGTTTGATGGGAGTCATGTAATGTCAGCACATTTTATTTTTAGTTTGGGGAGACAGGATCCAAGTGGTGTGTGAAGGGCCCGCCAGCTCCCCTTGGCGGGACTGTTGAGTGCTCACATCAGGTCCGTTTCTTTCAGCAGTTAAGGTGGTGTGTTCGTAATGGCCAGAAAGGGTTTTTAATGTTAAAAATCTTAGTAATGTTGTTTTTAAAATGGCCTAGCTGGTGGGGAGTATGTTTTCAATTGGAGAGATGATCCAAAATATCATTAATTATTCATATTCACAAATATTCAGAGATGAGCGTAAACATAATATGAAAATATTCGGAGATGACCAGATGATTAGTAATTGTTTTTTTTTTAACCTGCTCGTCTGGTTTGTTCTGCAGATATTTATTGAGCCTCAGTTATGAGTCAGGCCCTGTGCTGGTTTCTAGGCCAACGGATAATAAGATCAAACTGCAACTAGAGCTGGAGCCCACAAATGGTAGCCAGAAAAAGTCTAAATAGTATTAAAGTAAATGAGAAATGAGGAAAATTATTACTCAGTCATATTCATTTACTCATAAATTAAATGCGTTAATTTCCTCAAATCTTTTTTCAAGTATATTCATGAAGTTGCAGTCTTTAACTGACTTTGTCTTTGAAATAAAATACTATAAAGACGCATAACATATAGAGAATAATGTAATGAATACTCGTGCCCACATCTGTCATTATCAGATGTTAATATCTGAAGGAAATATGTCAAAATATTTTTTATATGAGCATCATAGGGAGTAGAAATCCCCCTGCACCCTTCCCTGGTCTTGTTTCCCTCCTTCCCTTTCTAGTAACCACTATCTTAGATTTGGGGTGAATCGATTTCCAAAATGTTTTTGTACAGTATTATATGTATGTGAATCTATCAGCAGTATAAAGTAGGCCATGTTTTAAAATCTTTATGGAAGTGGCATCAAACTATATTTCTGTATCTTGAGAGAAGTAACAGTAGCATTATTTTTGAGATTTGTTTGTTTCAATGTGTAGCTTTAGTTCTGATTTTTAACTGATGTAGAAAAATCACACAGTGGAATACTATGCAATTTATTGGTCTGTTCTACTGTCAGATATTTTTGGAGTGTTAAAAATTTTCATTTGAACGTGCCTCCTGCTGTGTATCTGTGCGTTTCTCTGGGAGCGTACCTAAGTATAGGATTGATGGGTGACAGGATATAACTGTTTCCAAATGCAAGTTATCTTTCATGTTGTGGAGGGTGGCAGATGGCGCTCCCCGGTAGCCAGCCTGCAGTCCCTCTGCAATGTGTCATGGTCTCACGGCTCCACATCTTCTCCCGTTCTTGGTATTAGTGGACATTTGAATTTTTGCCCATCTGTGGTGGGTAAAGTGATGTTGTGGTGTTTTAAAAATTTTAGCTCTGCATTTCTCAGATTGCAGTGAGTGAGGTTGAATATTTTTCACGTACTTGCTGACTTTTCAGGTTTCTTCTTTGCCTTACCTCTTCATATCTTCCCCCTACTTCTTTGTGGGTTATTTGGGGGGGGGGGGGGATTTAGGTGTAGAGGAGTGGATTAATCATAATCATTGACTCGTGACACATTATCATCATAGGTCCTTATATGGATGGCTCTTATTTACTCATATTTTTAATATAATGAGCACCTGTGAACTCTTCAAGGTCTGAAATGTTTTGAGTAACTTATGCCTCCCTTTGCTTCTCATTCCTTCCCTTGTTGCACTCCCCACCCCATACCGTTCTGAACGACATCATTCCTTATCATATATTTCTAAATGTGGTCTTTTGGGCTATGCTTTTCTCATTCCCCACTATTAATACGATTTATTCAAGTTGTGTTGATTGCGGCTTATTCATTTTCGTTGTTTTACAATCCCCTGCGTGATTATACTGTAGGTTTTCCATCAGTTCATCTTTGAGTAGACATTTGGGTTTTTTCCAGTTTTCTGCTATGAACAGTTCTTCTAAGAACATTTTTAGATATGATTCTTTCTGGCCATGATCAGTATTGTCTCCCGAATATTTTTCTGAGACTGGAGATGCTGGATTATTGGATGTTCTCAAAGTTATTATGTCAATTTATATTCCTACAAGCAGTGGATGAGAGACGAGATTGCTCTATATCTTCTCAATTTGTAGTTCTTTGTGTGTATATGATTCTTATTAATAAACATTTGTTGGTTTGAGGAATTAGGCAGTTAAGTTTGGGTTTCTTGTGATACACCAGCTCATATGGAGTTGGTAAAGGAGAATAACATATAACCTTTCCAAGCTACCACTGTTTATGAAAAGAGCCTGACATTTGCTGGATGGCCAAATTGGTTTAGGTTAGTTTACATCTGCTTTCATGTCTGATGATTTATGTTTGGTTTATACCCTCTCTCATAGGTCTCTTATGCAAGTTCACAGTGGATATAATACCTGCTTTTTGTAGTTTCTGCTCTGTTTTATTCATGTTGCATTTTTTTCTTTGTGTATTTTAGTTTTGAATTTGAGCTCCATTTTAGTGGAGCTTTATTTGTGAGAATCTCAGGGCACCTGGGTTGCAGGTGTATTGAAAATATGGGGTAGGGTTTTCAATTTACAAGGTAATTAGCAGTGCTTGGTAAAATGTAACAAACATCTTTACTTCTTTTTAAACTTTTTCTTATTGTGAAAAATAACATAAAAAAAGCAATAAATTTCTAAGTACCTTTTAGTAAGTAGTTATACAACAGATTTTAAAGTTTGGTATGGGTTACAGTTCCATAATTTTTCCTTTTTTCTTCTAGCTGCTCTAAGACATTGGAGACCAAAAGAAAAAAAAAATAAGTATATTGATTTGACAGTCATATTCATTTGTTAAATCCTATCTTCTCTATTATACCCTTCCGTCTCTTTTTTCTGTTTTGTGAAAAATAACATATATACAAAACACTAAATTTCAAAGTACATTGCAACAATTAGTTGTAGAACAGATTTCAGAGTTGGTATGGGTTACAATTCTAGAATTTTAGATTTTTATTTCTAGCTGCTCTAAGGTACTGGAGACTAAAAGAGATTTCAATTTAATGATTCAGCATGCATACTCATTTGTTAAACCTGGCCTTCTCTGTATAACCCCATCATCACCTTTGGTCTTTTTCTCACTCTTTAGGGGTATTTGGGCTATGGCCATTCTAAATTTTTCATGTTGGAAGGGGCTGTAGATAATATGGGATAGGGGATGGAAGTAGTTGATGTTCTGGAAAGGCTGGCTCCTCAGCATTTCAGGACTTTTGTGGTCCAGGGATCCATAAGGAGGTTGTAGATTTCTGGAAAGTTACCCTAGTGCATGGAACCTTTGTAGAATCATATATAATGTTCTAGGTATTCTTTAGGATCTGCAGGAATGGTTTTGGTTGGGTTTGTCAAGTTATGATAGTAGCAACGTCTAACTAAAGCTCGCATGAGAGTGACCTCCAGACTACCCTCTTGATTCTATTTGAACTCTCGCAGCCACTGATGCCTTATCTGTTAACACTTCTTTTTCCCCCTTTTGGTCAGGATGGCATTGTTGATCCCACGGGGTGCCAGGGCCAGACTTTCAGGGTCATCCCCCATGCTGCCAGGGAGACTTTCATCCCTGGATGTCATGTCCCAGGGAGGGCAGTAGTTTCATTTGCAGACTTGGGCTTAGAGAGAGTGATGCCACATCTGAGCAGCAAAAGAGGTCCTCTGGAGGTGACCCTTACGCATAGCTATAGGGTAGGCTAAGCTTCTCTGCTGCATACATAAGCAAGCCTCAAGATCAAGGGCATGGCCTATTGATTTGGGTGTCCCAAAAGTTTGACACGGTATCTGGGGTTTCCCTGGTGGTAAAGTTGAACAGTTCCATATTTTTTCTCTCTTTGTGACACTGTGAATTATGGTGTGAAGTGCAAAGTCTCAAGGGACTTTGCCAGTACTTCTTGATATCTGCTTACTTTACTCTGAGGTGTGTGCAGGCATTACATTAAGCTATACATGATTAAAGGTTCTCCTTCTTTTTCTACACTCCCTGTGTTTGGATTGTTTAAATAGTTTAACCAGACAGGTTGGGTAGATTATGTGCGACTGATAATTTAGGTTCTGCACAACATAAACCTTTCTTCCTTTGGTCTCAAAGAGTAGGTAAAGTTCTAAAATACAGGCAACATCTTCCTTACCCCTGTATTCTGAATTACCTTAATCCCAACTTGATCAGATTTGTTCTTATCTCTAAATACCAGGTTATACGTATATGAAACAGCCCCTCAAAATCCAGAAATAACAATTACCACTCCAAGACTAAAGGTGACTGCTATAGGAGCTTACAGTTCAGCCCAATTTTTTTTAAATAACTCTTTTCTAAATGATATCATATAATATTTGCTTTTTTGTTTCTGATTTATTTTGCCTCACCAAATGTCCCACATGTTCATTCACATCGTTGCATGCATCACGACTTTGTTCCTTTTTGTAGCAGCACAATATCCAATCACATGTATACGCCATCGTTCGTCAGTCTGCTTCTCAGTGCATCTTTCCGGCTGCTGGGCCTCATGTAAAATGTCCAAAGTCAAGAGTTGTCCATACATTTTTAGATAATTTCATTTTTTTAAATGCAAAGTTGTCATTATTTTTTATGTCTTTTTTTTTTTTTTTTACATGGGCAGGCACTGGGAATCAAACGCGGGTCGTCTGGCATGGCAGGCAAGCATTCTTTCGTGCTGAGCCACCATGGCCCACCCTTTATGTCATTTTTAAAAATGCACAAATATCTTTTTAAATGCACAGTTGTCATTATAAGTAAGTATGGATAATGTTCAGAATATGACAATGAAGAAAAAAAAGAGTGTAGTTCCAGGGCAGTATCCTAGGAATTGAACGTTAATCAGAATTAGAGACCAAGATGCCTGGAGTCTCAACACCCATATGGAGATGGAGAATGAGGTCTTCAAAAGGGAGTTAGTACTGGCATCTCGCCCCAGACAGAGTTGGCAGGAGCCTCCAGTGGTTGCACCATTGCTGAAGGAGTTGACCAGAAAAAGCTTGCTCGGCAGCATAGAAATACAAAGAGGTTTGTTCATCCAGCCTGGGCTCTGGGTAGGTGATAAAAGCACCCTTATCCCACCTTAAAATTAGTAACCATAGTCTGCTGTCCTTCTATAGGGTTTAAATGTATACTAATCAAGTTTAGGAATCACAGAGTCAAGGAATTAACAAAAAAGGTAATCTAGAGTTAATAAGACTTTGGTATGGAGGCACCTTGCAGAAATGAATCCATGGTTCTTTACACTTCTTCCATGTTAGCAGTAAGCTTCTCAGAATTTGTGAACCTTCTCCCATGTAATTTTGTCCGTAAATATTTTGTGGAATGCATGGACAAATGAACCAGTAGGAACATATGATCATTTTTGCCAGAAGATGAAGTTCACCCACAAAGTAGATTTTCAACATGTTACAAAATAAACCTTAGAAGAGATATTATGTTAGAGTTAAACTTTTCTATAATTTTCAAATAATTCTTCCATTCTTAGAATATTCTGCAAATCGCAGACTAGCAGGTGTTTATTGAGCATCTCTGTGGTTCTCTGAAGGTTATAAAGACTACTAATGGGCTCTGTCTTTAGCAAGTTGTAAGGATAGGGGTGTGACACCATGAATTATGGTGCAGAGTGCCAAAAAAAATGTCATAGTATAGTTAACCAAGGGTTTTGGGGGTTGCAGATGTTGAGTGATTCATTTCACCTGAGGAATTTTTTTTTCACTCAGTGAATGCGTAGAGCTTCTCATGTGGTCCACAGTGGAGGGATTACAAGTATACCCAATAATTATTGTGTGCTTAACTTGTGGCAGGCAGCGCACATTTTATGTATAATCTCTGCAACATAAATTTAATTCTTATAGCATGCCTATGAGGAGGAGTCTATAATTATCCCCATTTGAAAAACCTTTTATTGAAATTCAGCCCATGTTGAGGACAGTTCACATATCCTAAGTGCACAGCTGGACAGATTTTCATGAATTGTGTACAACTGTGTAGCCAGCACCCGGAGCAAGAACAAATAGGACACATTGGATACTCCAGAAGTCCCCTCCATGCCCCCTTCTAGGTGCCTCTTCCAGTACGTTCTCCCCATAGTGTAACCACAATCATGACTTCTAGCAGCAAATGTTTTTTGGGGTGTGTGTGTGTGTGTGTCCATTTTTGTATTTTCTGGAAATGGAATCATATTGTCTGTATACTTTTATTGTTCTACACTGTTGAATGTAGTTGGGGGTTGTTATTGCCATCGTCTGATATTCCATTATTCTCATTGTACACTTGAAGAAACAGGCTGAGAAGTCAAAAATAGTTGAAAATCATGCAAAACTAATAAGCAGTGGCATCAGGAATTGAACTCGGGTGTAATTGGATTGGAGAGCTTATGCTCTCAACCCCTACACTCCATTATGGCATTACTTTACCTAATTTAAATGTATACCTGTTTAATATTATCCTTTCACAGGTGATGGATTACTTTTAAAGGTTTTAAAAACAGTTTAAAAATATGCAGCTTAAGAAAGCTAAAGCCCCTTTCACACGCCTAGTTCTGTTTCTTTCCTGTTGTTCAAAGCAGATACTGTGAAATGGGTTTGCTTTAAACAACGGAAATCTATTAGTTCATGGTTTGAGGTCGTGAGAATGTCCAAATTAAGGTATTATCAAGGCGATACTTTCTTCCCCCAGACTGGCTGGCAATCCTTGGCTCTTCTGCCACGTGGCAAGGCACGTGGTGGCATCTGCTGGTCTCTCCCTTCCCTTCCAGGTTTCGTTGCTTTCACTTTCTTCCCTGGCTTGCATTCTCTCTCTCTATTCTTTCCATTTATAAATTACTTCAGTAATAGAATTAAGTCCCGTCTTGAATGGGATGGGCCACACCTTAACTAAAGTAATCTCATCAAAAAGTCCTACTTACAATGGGTTCACACCCGTAGGAATGGATTAGATTTAAGACCATGTTTTTCTGGGATAAATACAGCTTCGAACCACCTTACTTCCTTGAAATTAGTTTTTGTTATCAATTTGGCAAGAATCCTTGTGGATTTTTCACTGTGTGTTTGTATATAGCTGTTTTCCATGTTATCATGTATAGATGTATAAATCTACCTTCTTTAGGTGTTGTGTGATATTTCTGTATTAATGAACTGTCATTTATTTCATCATCCTGGTAATGAATATTTAGGGATTTTTTCTTTCAATTGTATATGCATACAAATATATGTCCTTGTAAGGGCTTCTTTGTGCACATATGTGTGGTCTAGAGTAGACACTATTATGGAGCGAGGAGGAGAGATAATTTTGAAGGAAGAATGAATGAATTATGACAGATGAGGTCAGAACCAAACTTATGTTAGCATTCTTTTAGCTCCTTTTCTGCCTCCATTTCCATGAGCTGGTTTCTCTAAGTTTTAGAGGGTATATATATTGAATATTGCTTTTTGGACAGAAAGCATTTTCACAGGAAATACTTAATTGGTCATTTCTAGGACCGCAACTATTGTAGGATCCTACAATATCTTTTGGATTCTTGCCAAACTGATAACAAAAATTAATTTCAAGGAAGTAAGGTGGTTCGAAGCTGTATTTATCCCAGAAAAACATGGTCTTAAATCTAATCCATTCCTACAGGTGTGATCCTACAGTTGTAGGAATAGGAAGAGATAGAAGTCATATGCATTAACTTCTTACCCAGTGATCAACATTCTTCAACGAAATTCTTTTAAAAAATTAATTAAAAAAAAAAAAGGGACGGTGGTGATGGATGCACAGCCAGTGACTATACTAAAAGCCACTGAATTGTACATTTTAAATGAGTGAATTGAAAAATGGTATACGACTCATGCATCAGTAAAATATTTAAAAATTTGTACATGAGGAATATGTTCAGTGTAGAAAAATAAGAAAATATAAACAAAAAAAAGTGTTTACAGTGGTTTTTCCTGGGTAATTGATTTATAGTTTTTAAAGAAATAGTATGTATTTTAATAAAAATGAGCTCAAACCCTATATATTGTTCTGTAGTTTGTTTTTATCCCTTAGTAAATGGTAAGAAAGTTTTCCCCCTAGGTAAGTAGTATTCCACAGCCCTGATGAGGCATTTAGGTGACCAGTCCCTTATTGTTGTTAATATTTTACTGTTATGCATAATATTTCTCTGGTTACTTGTATAATTATACCCCCAAAATATTTCCTACAGGGTTGACTTCCTGTTTTAAAAGATATGTACATTTTTAAAAGCTTTGAGTGCATATGAAATTGCCTTCTGAAAGATAAGTCTTGTTTCTAAGATGATTTTACGGTTGTACACACTGTGCCGGTTTGAATCTCTTGTGTAACAAAAGCCATGGCCTACACTACTGCTAGGTGGGAGTTTTTTGATTGCTTCCATGGAGATGTGGCCCACCCAATTGTGGGTGGTAACTTTTGATTAGATGATTTCCACGGAGATATGACCCACCCATTCAATGTGAGGTTGCTGATTGGAACGCTTTAAGAGGTAACCATTTTGGAAAAAACTTTAGAGCCTGGAAAGCCCATCAGCCAGAGACCTTTGGAGATACATAAAGAAAACGCTCCCAGGAAAGCCATTGAAGAAGCTGGGAGAGAAAGCTAGCAGATGTTGGCCATGTGCCTTTCCAGCTGACAGAGGTGTTCTAGACCCTTTCTTGAATCCAAGTATATTTCCCTGGATGCCTTAGTTGGGACATTTTTATGATCTTAGAACTATAAACTTGCAACTTAATAAATTCCCCTTTTAAGAGCTGTTCCAGGGTGCGCGGGTGGTTCAGTGGTAGAATGCTCACCTTTCATGCAGGAGACCAGGGTTTGATTTCCCAGACCAAGTACCCGAAACAAAAAACAAAAAAGCTGTTGCATTTCTGGTATGTTGCACTCTGACAGCTTTTACAAACTAAAACAATCGTTATAAAGTTAGTGTCAAATTTTATTTTGTTTTCAGGTTACATTTTGTTTCGTTTGAGTAGATTGGGGCACTAATGAAGCTCTGTGTGTGAGTGTATGAATTAGTAGATGGGTAGATGTGTGTATATACACCCACGGAATTTTGAAAACTGTCTCGTGCCACATTTTTTTTTTGTTTACTGCTTTTTTTGAAGCTTATATCACAATTATGCTACCAAGCTACTGATTTGTTTCTTCAAAAATTTGGTTTTGAATGTCCTTATGTGGTATCTAAATATAGCACATTTTAACCAGTCCCCTGCTAATGAATATCGAGGCTGTTTCCAACACGTCTGCTTTTATAGTTTACCATAAAAGAAAACAATCAAATTTAATATGTAAAGTATGTTTTGACATTTCCAGCTGCTTTATCATTGGCTATAATTAGTTTCATATTAAGTGTAGCAGCTAGTAAAATATTACTCCCCTCTGTGGCTTCCTTTGTAAAGTAGTAGCTGCTAATCAAGAGTGGCATTTGAGTATTTTGTATGCGGTTTGGTTACCTTTTGAAAGTGTTTTGCATGAATATGCAAGTACACTGACTTTTCCTTTTACCCTCTCTGTCCATAATACCTCTTCCTTCTCCCTCTTTTTCCTGGGAAACTTCAAGTAAAATCTCAAATTCTGCAGTCCAAAATTACACTCCTTTGCCCAAGGGCAGCTCTCCTTTTGGCCTGCTGATAGTCTGCAGAGAGTTCTCCATTGGTTCTTCAGAAGACATAGACTGTCCTTTATGAGTCATTCTCTACTACAGCAATTATGCATCATGTATAATCACAATATTTCCCCGTGAGTCAGTTTTCTCTATCACAGAGTTGGAAAAATGGAGAGACCTAGAAGTTCACTGTTCAGTTGTTTTCTAACAAAATTCCCTGTAAATTTACAGAGAACAGGGTCATAGCTGAACTGATCTGAAACTTGGAGATGTGAGAAGAGAACCAGTTGCTTTTTTCCCCACGTGTAGACACAGCGTGGACTAGGCACAGCAGGCCTGAATGTTGGCTTGTGTGTAACACCGTCTGGCTCATTATGACTAAGGATGAGGAATGAGGTGTGTGAGGGGAGGCTCTCTCTCCTCTTCCTCTTGCACACTGTTCCTCTCTTTTCTGCTCTGGGTTTTTCTTCCTGTTCCCTGGAATCTTGCAAAGAAGTAAAATTCTTGATCTGTATTGAAAAAGGGTATCAAACAACTGGGCTTGGCCAACTTTTTCCATCACTCCTGGTAGAACTCTACAGGCAATTTGTATGCTAAAATCAGTTGTTGAGAATTTAGAATAAAGTTTCATAAAATTCCATAGAGCATGATGGATAAATCTTCAAACTTATCCTCTATACAATGTAGTTGAACTATAATGCTGAAGATGATCTAGTAGCATTCGTGCTGACAAGTCAGCAGTTCATTTGTTTAGAATTGAAAGGTGTGAGTATTGGACAGGGCCTTTTTGAATCAGTGCTCTAACTGCACGCCCATAGCGGAATTCTTTACAATACAGAGAATAGTGATTTCTTATGGACTGTAGTGAGACCGCCCACTGTGTTACAGTTGCCAAGTTGTTCTTTACAAGAAACCAAGTCTGTTTCCCTCAACTGCTACCTGTATTGGTTTTTGGATGGATGGTTAGGACCATGCAGGGGAATCTGATAATTGCTTTCTTTCATTAACGCCCCCTCACAGTTCAGAAACAGATGCCATGTCTCTGTCTCCCAAAGGTTGTTGCTTCTGATTTGGTGGGATTTTCAAATCTTTCGCCATCCTGATTTTTTTTCCCTAGAAATTCTGTTTTGCCACGGGCCTCCAAACTGAAACTGGTGCCCCCGAGTTTTCTTACACAGTGGATACTGCCTAAACAAAACAAAACGCTAAAGATTGAAAAAACCCCACACATTTGTAAAAGTAACCATTTTGTATACTCTGTATGACATCATGTGTACAAAGGGATGTGTCATTTCTGAACTGACTCTGCACCTGCACTTTCCGTGTTCGTGTCCTCAGTGACTGGGAAAGACAGTGTCTCACTTGCAGAGCCGTTGCCTGTGTTGGAGACTGTGTGTCAGAGATCCAAACTTGGGGTTGCCTGCAGTGGCTTGAAAGTAACATCGGCAGGTGAGTCTACAGCCACCTGGATATAAAGTGGTGATATTATTTCCTTTTCTAATAATATATTTTCCTCCACTAACTTTAGTAGTGGTCTCCACTTGCTTTTGTGTGCAGTAATTAATTTTTCACATACCCCTATGAGAGAGTCGCTGTATCTTCTCTAACAAGTACTTAAAGCTTTTAGTGTATACTGGATACCATTCTATGTACCTTATAATTATGCCTTCATTTAAGCCTCATAACAGCCTTAATGAAGTAGATGCTCTTTATTTATTTTTATTTTACAGATGGGGAAACTGAGGCATAGGGAAGTTAAGGAACTTACCCAAGATCACACAGCTAGTAAGTGGCAAAATTGGAATTCAGACCCTCAGTTGGTCTGATTCTGAGTGGGAGCTTTTAAATTGCTGTAGTGTGTTGCCATCTGCATTATCTCTGCCGGTGGTGCTTTTCTCCTTTTTGTGTGTGTGTGTGTGTGTGTGTGTGTGTGTGTGTGTGTGTGTGTGTGTGTGTGTGTGTGAGGCTACACATATTTGGTCTCTGTGGCTTGACCTCCCTTGGCTGTTATGAAGGCGTGGGCATGATACGTAAAGGTTGGATATTTATAAATTCCGTTCATCAGCCTCTATTTGTTTTTTTTTTTTTTGTGCATGGTCCGATAATAGAACCCGGGTCTCTCTCATGAAAGGCAGGCATTCTAACCACTATACTACCTGTGCACCCTCTATTCACTTTTTCTAAAGCTACTTTTTATAAAACCAAAGCAGAAGTTAGGATTAATTATATCTTCTCATAAAATACTGCTTATAGGGTAAACAACAAGCCTGGGAAAACCTTGTGCTAGAACAAAGCGCTAATCCTAGAGCTAGGACAAACCCAGTGTTATCTACTCTCCAACTCTTTGCACACTTAAAAAACGGTATAAATGTGTGCATCCACAGTATTTGCTGTTCAGTGAGCCCCTTTGTTTATAACTGTTCACATGCTGGTTATGTAACCTGGTTTATGAGGCGCTGCCTCATGAGAACGAGCAAGCACACGTGCTTAACAAGCACAGACGGAGGCAGACAAAATGCTGAGAGCTCTGCTCTACTCGTGTTACCACTGCAGGGTCTGGGTTTCAGTTCATTTCCCAGGTTGTGTGAAATTGGCTTTAAATTTGTTTGAAAGCAGCTTTCCAGACATCGAAGTTACACATATCTATTAGCTCACTCGCTTTCTAAAATGTTAGGCTCGGATTTTCGTTAGGTGACCCCAAAGTGTTTCTGTACCAGATTGTAGCAGCACCCCAAGTTTATTTTCAGCTTGTTATACAAGAAGCCTCTATTTCTTTTCTCTTCTGTTAAACAAAAGGCAGGTATAGCTCAGTGTATCTTTTTTTTAATCCCCATATGTCCCAGATGACACTTTGGGAAAAAAAAAGTACTACTCAGAGTGTGGCCATAGACCAGTACCTGTCCACAGACTCTTTTTTTACCCATATGGGCAGGCACCAGGAATCGAACCCGGGTCCTCTGGCATGGCAGGTGAGCATTCTTGCCTGCTGAGCCACTGTGGCCCACCCTGTCCACAGACTCTTGGTTATGATGAATAAAAGGTTTGCTTTCTTCATCAAGGAATAAAAAGTCTTTAAAAAAAAAAAAAAAGTCAGCTAAACTAAGCAGGGCGCTCAGTGCCATGGTCAGTTCTGTCCGAATTCCTTGTCTCGCATGGATTCTGTGACAAACAGTTCAAGGCTGGCACTGAGTTGCATTGTTTTCGTGTAACACAAACTTTCTCTTGCCGCCCAGTTCTAACTAGTGTGGGTATCAGATTTCCAACCCCCTAATAGATTTAAATCACTTAAGGGGATGCTACACTAACTTGATATGTCAAATTAACCTCAGTAGCCCGGTGCCATTTAGTGGAGGAACAGGTAATTGTGCCAGACAGAACCATCTGTCTCATTCGTTTGGGAATGAAAAGGTGATGAGTTGGGAATCAGAAAGACCTGGGTTTGATTCTGGTTTTACAGCTTACTAGCTGTGTGACTTGTTTCATTTCTCTTGGGGTACTCCTCTCAGAGCCCCCTATCTATAATATGGGGTTATAATAGCTACCTTATAGGATGATTCTAAGGATTAGGAGTAATTTGCAAGTAAAGCACCCAGCATGATAGTAAATGCTTGTTAGGAAGAATTATGGAACAATAACCAAAGTTCTGAAAAAGAAAAAGTAAAAAGAGTAATGATACTAGATGATCTTCATTAATGAAAAAATGTGACATGAAATTATGATTCAAAATGTAGCACAGGAGGAGAGATAAGTAATGGGACAGAATAACTCAGATTCCAGAATTAAATAAAAAAATCAAATTGAGGACTACTAGAAATTATATCAAACATTTAGAAGTTATTCAGGAGTATAAAGGGGTGGGTGTAAGATGCAGAAAAAAAAATACCTGTTTTCAAAGTAATGGGAAAAGTTTGACTACCTTCAAATATACAGTATTCAGGAACATAACCCCAAAAAGGAGACTGCAAAAGTAACAGGGAGATATTTTAAACAAAATTATTACATGTTATACTTGTGGAATTAGAGAAAATAAAGACAGCACTTAATTGACAATTTATATCAGGAATACTTGAAAAAATCAAGGAAGCAAAAGTCAAACATAAGAAAGTACAAAAAAATAAATTTTGATAATAGTTGATGGGGTGGAATAATAAACCCTGTGCATCTATTGTCTAACTCCAGCAATTAGGAAGTCATAGCCAAGGGCCGAGGTGTAAGTCAGACTTGACATGAGAATGTTTATCAAAGCTCTACCCTCGGGTTTCTAGGTGCTTCGGTAGACGTTGCATTTTTAACATACTTGGGAAGAAATTTGTCTTTGCTTTTATCAGTTTGTAGAAGATAAAATGAAACCCAATATTTCCTCTTGGAAATACTCTATAGCTTTTCTGATTCAACTTTTTCTTTCCTTCTAAGTTAACTTTGTTCCTTTGATGAATTTACTTTCTGCAGCACAGCTTGGTGAATAAAGGGTGTTAGCAGATCTCTTGTTACATATACTTTGAACTGGAGCCTAGAAATTATTAATAGTCCAGAAGAAGTTTATAAGGTTCTTGTCCTCACCCTTGCTTTGATTGTGTGTGGTGTAGTTTTTGTCAGGTAATGGGAGATGAATAATGAAATTAGATCTAGAGAGTGACAGCAATTAAAAATTACATCTGGAAAATATGTTTTAGGAGCTGTGGATCTTTGATCGATATATGGATGATTATTTCTTAGGCATCTAAGTGTGGTCTTTTCAGTTCAGATTAAAAACTAGTTGGGGAAAAAAAAAGAAAAAAAACCTAGTTGAATTAGGAATTGCAATTGCATTACTGTGGCTGGGTTGTGGATGAAAGCATTCAGAGGTGAGTCCGTGGGGAGCTTGAAGGGGCTCTGGTGCTTTCGTGGGTGAGTTGTATTATAGATAGGGGGAGGTGGGAGAAAGCATTCCAGGCAGAAGGCAGACTCTGAGGTGGAAAAGAACTTAGGCATTTTTTCGGTAACAGAAAGGAGGTCAGTGAAACTGCAGCCAGGTGAGTTTAAGATTAAGAGGCTGGAGAGCTGAGGGACCCCATCAGGCAGAGTTCTTCAGATCCCGATAAGAGGACTTGAGGGTTTCATCCTTAGTGCAACAGGATAACACTGAAGGTTTTAAGCAGCAAAGTAAGGAGACGCAGTTTGTATTTCAAGTTCAGTTTTGCAGGTGGGTAGGAACTGGATGTAAGGGGGAAAGCGTAGAAGCAGAATTAACCAATTAGGAGATGATCAGGCTTGGAAAATGTGGCAATAGTGGAGATAGAGAGCTCTGCAGGTCATAATTTAGCTGTAGAGTAGATGTTGGGCATTAAGGGAAGGGAGAAATTAAGGATGATGTACCAGAGAACAATTTCATGCCAAATCTGACAACTTTAAAAAACATTTGAGATTTTTAGTGATATATTATACATACATACATGTTGTCAATATATTCATCCAAAGTTTGTGCCAGTTTTTAGAAGTCCTGCATTTGTAGGGCTAATAAAACAGTTTAGCGATAGACTGAAAAAAAAAATTGAGGTTTTTGACTATCTCAGCTTTGTGTCTTCTCTGATTCTGCATCCCTCCTGTACCTTATTTTTTCTGTTCTCCTCTCCCCACACTTGTTGGTTTCCTTCATGGCTCACTCTGTTTTCAGCTCTGGATTTTCTGTCATTTTCCTTCTAAAAATCCTTTCTTACTTCACTCTCACCATTTTTCTGCAGATAATTGACAGTTAAACTCTCTGGTGCTGACCTTTATCTGAAACACCTTGCAGAAATTTTTATTTGGTTGAATCCACTACTTTCTGAAATACATTAAGTGTAGTTACTTCTTTCTCACCTTACCTTGACTTCCCTTTTTCTTTTTAATGGTTCCATATTCTCTGTCACTCAGACAGGAGAACTTCGTAGTGATCTTTGACTCATTATGTTCCTTCGCTACAACCGTCTATAAAAAGTCCAGAATTTATTCCCAGGTTGTCAGTGAAGGA
This sequence comes from Tamandua tetradactyla, assembly GCF_023851605.1. NCBI lineage: Eukaryota > Metazoa > Chordata > Mammalia > Pilosa > Myrmecophagidae > Tamandua > Tamandua tetradactyla. The sequence goes on along the minus strand of NC_135348.1, from coordinate 20,111,602 downwards.
ACTCGGGCTCTGAGGGCTTTTCACCTTTCCCTGATTCCACAGCTGGTTGCTGGTGGCATGGCTGTGTGAGCACCTGTACCCGTGTTCTCAGTCGTTGTGCTGTATGATAGGCCATGGAGCTTTGGGATAAGGATTTCCCAAAAGATGCCTGTGTTGGTGTGCTGAAGCTGCCAGCGTGCAATATATGAGAAATGGGTTGGCTTTTTCAATGTGTATTGATCAGGTTATAAAATTTCAGTTCTAAGGCCATGAAATTTCCAAATTAAGGCATAAAGAAGAAGATCGCCTTCTCTGAGGAAGGTCTGCTGGCTCCTGGGGTTCCTTTGTCACAGGGGAAGGCACGTGGTGATGTCTGCTGGTCCTTCTCTCCTGGGTTTTGGTTTCACTTGGCTCTCTCCCAAATGTCTCTGGGCATTTTCTCTCTTATCCCCTTAAGGATCCCATTACAGGGATTAAGACCCACCCTGAAAGGGCTGGACCACCTCAATTGAATCAAAGGATCCCACCCACAATAAATCTGCCCCCGCAGGGATGGATTGCGGCTCCAATCAGGACGATGCCTGACCTCATAGCAATCGATCTATAATTATGTCACATTTTCAGAGGTTGGGACTACTATTAGCAACAGTCACACTAAGTATCATTGAGGTTTTTTTTCCTGTAAGTAGTGTGTATGTATTTTAATTAATTATTTTAATTATTTCTTTTATAGAGGCACTTTTCTATGCCAGGTTATGCACACTCCCTTTGAGGGGAAGCAAAGAGGGGTGATAGTAAGTGTTGGGGAGGCTGTAGGCACTTTAATTTTTTTCTCCCCTTACCAATATATGAAAGGGCCCATTTCCCCTTACTCATGCAGTAATGTTTTATTTTATTCTTGGCTAACCTAAAAATAGTGTTATCTTTATCATTTCTTTTATTACTGGAGAAGTTGAACATTTTTTGATGTTTATTGTGGTTTCTCTTTCTTTTGTGAAATAAATTGCTTGTTCGTGATTACTCTTGTTGATTCTTAGAGCGAGAAATTGATAAAGGTGAACGAAAATACTACAGTTTTCTAACTTCCTTGTAAGAAATTGAGTACCTGATGCCTTACGTTTACATATTACTTCTCAGTTTGTAAAGAACTTCACATTAGTCATCTTATTTGTACATCTGCTCCTTACGATTTCCTGAAGTGATAGTACAGAATCACCTATCTGAGGTTTAGTCAGAGACTGTGTTGGGCTTGAGATGATTAAACTATGAGTGACAAAACATTAGTCCAAGTACAGTGCTCTGCCCTCTGCAGAGGGATCTCTGCAGTGCCTGTAGGGTATGGATGAGGAAGTAGCCCTACGTGGGCCCTCGGTGATCCTTAAGCGTTGGACACAGCCTGGAGTGCTGGGACCCTCTGAGATTAGTCTGAAGAGTCTTCCTGTGCCCACCTTGACAGGGTCCATCACTTCATTCACTCTAATATCAGTTGAGCACCTGTGTTCTAGTTTGCTAGCTACCAGAATGCAATATACCAGAAACAGAATGGCTTTTAGAAAGGGGAATTTAATAAGTTACAGTTCTAAGGCTGAGAAAAATGTCCCAGTTAAAGCAAGTCTATAGAAATGTTGAGACAGAGGCATCCATGGAAAGATACCTTGGTTAGAAGGCCGATGAAGTTCAGGGTCTATCTCTCTAGTGAGAAAGCACATGGTGAACACATCAGGGCTTCTCTCTGAGCTGGAAGACACATGACGAACACAACATCATCTGCTAGCTTTCTCTCCTGGCTTCTTGCTTCATGAAGCTCTCCGGGAGGCATTTTCCTTCTTCATTTCCAAAGGTCGCCGGCTGGTGGACTCCCTGCTTTGTGGTGCTGCAGCATTCTATGCTCTCTCCAAATCTCTCATTCTCCAAAATGTCTCTTCTTTTATAGGAGTCCAGTAAGCCAATCAAGACCCACCCAAATGGGTGGAGACATGTCGTTGTCTAATCCAGTTTAACAACCATTCTTGATGAAATCACATCTCCAGGGAGATGATCTGATTACAGTTTCAAACATACAATATTGAATAGGGATTATTCTATCTTTATGAAATGGGATTTAGATTAAAACATGGCTTTTCTAGGGGACCTATATCCTTTCAAACCAGCACAACCTATTATGCTAAGCATTGTCCTAGGCTCTGTGGTTACAGCAGTAAACAAAACAGACAGTAAAATCCCTGTTCTCAGAGAGTTTAGGTTCAGATGGCAAGTGGAGCAACTCCGGGACTTGAGGTTCTTTATTTTTGACTCCTTCAAGCCTGATACCCTTCTTTGATTGCTGACTCTTTGCCTTGTTCACTCCTTCTCCATGTTCTTAGATCATCTTTGGCCTTTTCTTTATCTTCATTGTACCCCATCTTAGTTTAATAGTTTCTGGCGATTAGGCCTTCTTTTATTCTTGGTTTCACCATTTCCTAGCTACAATGCTGAGTCCTGTCCCTAGTCTGGCTGTTAAGTGTTGGACCTTGGGCCCATCAGTGTCCTGTGGGAGCTCTCCTGTCCTCTTTTGTCTGGCATGGTGACTCTCTTTTTATTTTTTTCATTTATTTTTTAAAACATAACAACATACAAACACGAACATTCTCACCATATGATCATTCCATTCTTGGCATATAAACAGTAACACAGTATCGTCACATAGTTGTATATTCATCACCATGATTACCTCTCAGAACATTCACATCAATCCAGAAAGAAATAAAAAGAAAAAAATTCGTACATACCATACCCCTTACCCCTACCTCTCACCAATCACCAGCATCCCACTCTACTAAATCTACCCTAACATTTGTTCCCCCTATTATCTACTCATCTCCAATCCATATGTTTTATTCATCCGTTGACAAAGTAGATAAAAGGAGCATCAGACACAAGGTTTTCACAATCACACAGTGTGGTGGTTTGAAAGGATGTATGTCCCCTAGAATAGCCATGTTTTAATCTAAATCCCATTTCATAAAGGAAGCATAATCCCTATTCAGTACTGTGTATTTAAAACTATAATCAGATCATCTCCTTGGAGATGAGATTTAATCAAGAGTGGTTTAAACTGGATTAGCAGGAGGCATCTCTCCATCCATTTGGGTGGGTCTTGATAAGTTTCTGGAGTCTATAAAAGGGGAAACATTTTGGAAAATGAAGGAGATTCGGAGAGAACAGAGAATGGTGCAGCACCATGAAGCAGAGAGCCCACAAGCCAATGACCTTTGGACATGAAAAGGACACTGCCTCCCGGGGAGCTTCATGAAACTGGAAGCCAGGAGAGAAAGTTAGCAGATGACGCTGTGTTTGCCATGTGCCTTCTCACTTGAGAGAGAAACCCTGAACTTCATTGGCCTTCTTGACCAAGGTATCTTTCCCTGGATGCCTTTGATTGGACATTTTTATAGACTTGTTTTAATTAGATCATTTTCTCGGCCTTAGAACTGTAAACTAGCAACTTATTAAATTCCCCTTTTTAAAAAGCCATTCCGTTTCTGGTATATTGCATTCTGGCAGCTGGCAAACTAGAACACACAGTCACATTGCTAAAGCATTATCATTATATAGTGATCTTCAAGAAACATGGCTGCTGGAACACAGCTCTACATTTTCAGGCAACTCCCTCCAGCCTCACTGTTACACCTTGACTAAAAAGGTGGTATCTATATAATGCGTAAGAATGCCCTCCAGGATAACCTCTCGACTCTGTTTGCAGCCATTGACACTTTATTTTGTCTCATTTCGCTCTTCCCCCTTTTGGTCATGAATGTTTTCTCAATCCCTTGATGCTGAGTCCCAGCTCAGTCTAGATTTCTGTCCCACATTGCCGGGAAGGTCCACACCCCTGGGAATCATGTCCTACATAGAAAGGGGGAGGGCAGTGAGTTTGCTTGTTGTGTTGGCTGAAAGAGAGAGGCCACATCTGAGCAACAAAAGAGGTTCTCTGGGGGTGACTTGTAGGCCTAATTTTAAGTACACTTAGCCTATGCTTTGCAGGGTTAAGTTTCATATGGACAAATCCCAAGACTGAGGGTTCAGCCTATTGCTTTGGTTGTCCCCACTGCTTGTGAGAATATCAAGAATTTTCCGCTTGAAGAAGTTGAATATTCCTCCTTTCTCGCCATTCCCCCAAGAGGACTTTGCATATATTTTTTTATTCACTGCTCAAATCAGTCTGGGATTTATCGGGGCATCCCTCTGGACAAACCTACAAAATCTCATGCCCTACTCAAGGTTCCATGTACTTATGGTGTTCAGTTAAGCTGTCCACATAAGTTATATTAGGAAATGCAGTAGTCAAAATATAAATTTTGTATCAAATAAACAATTTTTGCTTTAGATGTCTCCCTTTTGGAATATTGACCATTTCTCTAACATCTCGGGTCCTGAAGCAAGTGTACAGCAGGTATAAACTGTGTAATGGGTTCATCGCTTCTGCAGACCTCATTCTAGTAGGGGCATCCTCAAACTACGGTCCCGCTGTCCTAATCTCACTTGTAGGCATGGCCACATTATCTTGCACTTCTGCCCACCCTGGTGATTGGGTGTTATTTATTGACTTATTTTTCTCTGATGACAAAAATAATATGCTCAATGAAGAGTATTTGGAAAATACAGAAAAATATAAAGAACATAAAAACAACACTGATTAAGATTTTGAGGTTTACTTTCTAAGCTGTTTTAGGTACAGTAACATGCCTTACACGTTTTTATTTTTAAATTTTTATTGATGCAACAACGTACAAGCATATACATTCTTGACATACAAACATTTCATACATGGTATTCGATCAGTGGCTCACAATATCATCACATAGTTGTATATTCATCATCATGATCATTTTTTAGAACATTTGTATCACTCCAGAAAAAAGAGATAAAAAGAAAAAAAAAAACAACTCATGCATACCATACCTGTTACCCCTTCCTCTCATTAACCACTATTTCCATTTATCCAATATACATATTTTTTAGTTTTAACATTTATTCCCCCTATTATATTTTTAATCCATATGTTTTACTCATCTGTCTATACCGTAGATAAAAGGAGCATCAGAAACAAGGTTTTCACAACCACACAGGCATATTGCAAAAGCTGTATCATTATACAATCATCTTCAAGAAACATGGCTATAGAACACAGCTTTATGTTTCAGACACTTCCATCTATCCTAATATACCTTAATCTAGAAAGGGGACATCTATATAATGCGTAAGACTAACCTCCAGGATGACCTCTCGGCTCTGAAATCTTGCAGCCGCTGACACTTTGTTTTGTCTCATTTCACTCTTCCTCCTTTTGGTTGAGAAGGTTTTCTCAATCCCTTGATGCTGAGTCTCAGCTCATTCTAGGATTTCTGTCCCACATTGCCAGGGAGGTCTGCACCCTTGGGAGTCATGTCCCACGTAGAGAGGGGGAGGGCGGTGAGTTTGCTTGCAGTTACACATGTTTTCGATGATTTTACTGGTTGATCATGTTTCTTATTTATATAACACCTCCTCCTGTGAACACGGTCAGTTCTCAGAAGTTCCAGACCTATGAAAGTGTCATGTGCCCCAAGGGGCTGTTTGTCGCGTCCGTTCTTCTGCCTGGTGTCTTAGTGTTTCTTGTTGCTTGAGGAAGCATAACACCAAGAGGCAAAACTCGCAGACCCCACTCCCCAACCAGTGTACAGGTCCCTAAAAGCCACTTTTCCAAATTTGCTTTAATGCCGTCTTCCCTCTGGCTTTGTGTTCTAGCAGTAGCCCTCCCTCACCGTGCCATTCTTCTTGGGAAACATTCCTTTCCCAAGGGCTCAAAACCTTCTCTTTTCCCCTGCCCTTTCCTCTACCGTTGCTGCATAATTCAGACTGATTGTTCTTATGCATGTTTAAGGCCATCACTAGAAAAGGGTTTTATGGCCCAACTGTGGCCTGAGAAGTTTTTGTATTCTGCGAATTAAAGAGCACTTTGTGATGGTTTAGGCTGAGCTGGCTTCAGAGTTGGAGTCCTGGCTTCACATTTAAATCCGGCGTGACCTCTTCGTGCTGCCCTGGGCTCTTCTGTACAGTGCAGTGTTAAAATGCCTGGCTCATTGGGTGGAGTGAGGATTTGTGAACTAATACATGCAAAGGACTTGGAACAGTGACTGGCACATAGGAAGTGCTAAATAAATATTAGATGGTTATTGTACACTCATGAGGCATTCGGAAGCACTGGATTCTAAACAGTTTTTCTAGCTAATTGTGTGTAAAAATTCCTGTATGTTGAAGACACTTCCTTAGGGTACAATGGTGGGTCTCACGTACGCAGGCACTATCTGCTGCAGGGTTGTAGATGGACTGGTTCCTGCCTTGCGGATTTTTTGTGGGATTTTATGTGTAAGTGTACTAAAGTCTTCAGGATTACTTTGACCTTCAAGGGGTATTTGTTGTACTCTTTGATCTTTTACCCATATTGTTTCTCCAGGTGTCTGCTGGCTGTTTCACAGCCCTGCCAGGTGACACTGCCCTACTCGCAGCTCCACTGGTTTACTGGGGTGGGACCATAGACCTTGCAGCCACCTCTGTCATGGCCTTCTGTGAAAGAAAAAAAAAAGAGAAAATTGAGCCAATTTGATTCTCCTGAGAATTGCAATTTGGGAAGTTTAAAAAAAAAAGGTGGTGAGACCTGAAGTTGAGCTAGTGTTAAGAAGGATCGTGAGGGGCGTCTATCAGACAGCAACACGAGGCCCAGAGCCTCCCAAGCCAAAGTCCAGTGACAGCAAAATGTATATATAACAGAAGAGGAGAATGCAACATTTACGAGTGACAGAAAAGTAAACACTCAGCAGCCAAGTTGTGTCAGTGGCAGAGGCCTTCAGAGATCATCCTGAGGCTGCACTGGCGGTTCCTCCTCTCTTCCTTCACTTTTTTTCCTGTGTTCTTTGCAGTTCTGTTTTTCATGATTTGAGTCCTTCATCCTTACACTCAAAAGGACCTAATTGTATAGGCAGCACAGATAGAGTCCATCTATCTCATCTCTAGCTAAAGGATTCTTTTCATTTTGTTCTTAATGCCCCCAATCTTACTTCTTAGGTTTTAATGATATAAATTTCATTCATCTTCTTAGATCAGGTCCCCTCTGTTCAAGTTCTCTCTCAAGCCCCCCACTACCTCATCCCACTCCCCCCAGTCCCTGCTGTTTGTCTTGGTGACTTTCATGTTTTCTGAGATTACAGACACCTTTGGAATTTGTAATCTAGACCACTCAGTTCATCTCACTCCCATGTTACTTGTGAGCTCCTGAGGGAAGGAAGCCCATCTCCTTGCATCTACAACACCCTAGGCTGAACTCAGTGAGCTATATATGCCAGCAAGTCATTGGTCCTTTCTTGTAGGATTTATTTTAGTGCTTGTGAGTGGGTTAACTTGGGGCACAAAAGAAGAGGTTTTCGCCCCTTTAGAGTTAGTCTATTTTTTGTTAATATTAAAAAATTTATTTTAAAGAAAATGGAAGCGTTTGAGAGAGATGTGGGAGCTACACCGTAATGCCTGGCTTTGGTTGGCAACTGAGTTTCTCTTTTGTGCCATGAAATGTGATATTCTAAATGGCAGAATGTGGGAAGTTCATATTGGTTAAGACAAAGGAAGGCCTGACATCTAAATCCCCACTAATATTTACTTTGGGCCTTAAGCGTATACTTGTGGTTAACAAGGTAGCTTTTCTTGACATTATCCCCTCTATGTGGTTTTGTTTTTCTTTTGTCCTTTCTTAGGACATTTGGAAACCACTTTGTTTGTCAAGTTACTATGTATTTGACATCAAAATGTTTGAATAATATTATTCTCTGCCGTTGGGTTTAACATCCCTGGTCGGTAAAATAATAGTTGCAAGTGGTATTCTTATCTATATATTACTTTTAACCTCAAGGTCACTCTATTTTCCTACAAATAAAGAATCATGGGATCAAGAACACCCTCCTAACCAGCACAGCATTTATAAACTGGGCTTTCTTGGTATGGAAGCCAAGAAGCCTCAAAGGTCATCCCAAGGGTGTTTTGCCGTAGACCCCAAGAATTATGAGGTTGAAATCTTTGTTTCACTAATTGTTGGCCGAGTTTCCAGTAAATATTTACAAACCAACATCATCCCTCACCTGGCTCAGGGCAGTAACTTTCTAACTTGTCTTCTTGTTGATCCACTTGTCCGCCTTGTCTGTTCTCAGCATTGTAGCCAGAGTGATACTGCTGAAGTGTCATGTTATGTTATGCCTCTGATCAAGATTCTCCAAAAGCTCGCTGTATTCGTTCGTTAAGCTGCCAACATGTAATGTACCAGAAATGGAACGTCTTTTAAAAAGGGAGTTCAGTGAGTTGCAAGTTTACAGTTCTCAGACTGTAAATATGTCCTAACAAAGGCATGCGGAGCAAGATACTTGGGCTCAAGGAAGGGCAATCTGGAAATGCACGTGCCTGGCGTCGGCTGATCCTTCTTCCCGGTTCTGCTGTTTCTAGCTTCTGATGCCAGTGGTTTCTTCTCTGAATGTCTGTATTCACTGAAGCCTAACTTTCTGGGAGCCCAGAGTTTTCCAGACCATCAGTTTCTTGTTTCTTTGTACCCAAGCGTTCAGTTCTCCATTTACCTCTTTCCTGTTGCATTTTAGTATAAGCTGCTAGGAGCAGCCAGATCTTTTTTCCACATTTCGTTTGAAAATTTCTTCAGCTACATATACAAGTTCATCACTCTCAAATTCTGCTTTCCATCCACAAAGAACATCTTCCTTCCAGTTTATAATGATATGCTCATCATTTCTGTCTAAAGCCTCGTCAGAGATGTCTTTAGAGTTCACATTTCTACTAACAGTCTCTTCAAAGCAATTCAGGCCTTCTCTCTCCAGCTCCTCACAACTCTTCCAGAATCTTCCCCTTATCTATTAAAAAAACTGTCCCACAATCTTTGGTATTTGCAAACCTCAGAAACACCCCACTCCTGGAACCAAAATCTATATTAACCTGTTAATTCGCCAGAATGCAATATACCAGAAATGGAATGACTTTTAAAAAGGGAATTTAATAAGTTGCAAGTTTACAGTTCTGAGGCCATAAATATGTCCTGACTAAGGCATACAGAGAAAGATACCTTGGCTCAAGGAAGGGTGATCTGGAAAGGTACATGGCAGGCATCTTCTGGTTCTTGTTCCCAGTTCTGTTGCTTCCAGCTTCTGATGCCAATGGTTTCCTCTCTAAGTGTCTGTACCTGTGTAGCCTTCTCCAAAATGCTTTCTCTTTTAGGGGATTCCAGGAAGCTAATCAAGGTCCATCTGGAATGGGTGGAATCACATCTCCTTCTAATCAGAAGGCCACACCCACACTTGGGCATGCTATAGTTCCATGGAGATAATCTAATCAAAAGCTTCCACCTTAAATGTTGTATTAGAATTAAAAGAAACTTTCAGCTGTCCACACAAAATTGGATCAGGATTAAAACATAGCTTTTCTGGGTATGTAATACTTTCAAACCAGTACACTCCTCATCTCAATCTTTGTGAAAACCCCTGTCCTTCCTGAACTACCCCTCCGTTATCTTTGATCCTTTTATCCACTACTTTTGCCTTCTCAAGTTTAATAAACTTTAGCCTCACTGGCCTTTCACCATTTTTCTGTTAAGCTCATGCATAACTGGTCCCACTGTCTTGGAAGGCTTTCCCACAGTGACATGTGTCATTTACTGCCTGACCTCCTTTGAGACTTTGCTTCAATGATTTCTTTACAGTGACTTTTTCAACCTCTACCCAGGCATTTCCATCCCTGTAACCTTAGTTTTTCTCCATGGCACTTGCCAGCTTCCAGCACATTGTAGATATATCACTCTCTGCCTGCCTATCTATCTGTCTGTCTGTCTGTCTTGTTAAATCCACGTGGGGAAACTGGGATTGTGAGAGGCTGTGTCTTCCTGATATTTTTATATGCAGTGGTTTTGAGATATGCAACGAACATTGGAACCCATTGCACATCAAATTCCAGATTCTTCCCCCTTTCCTGTACACACAGCTGTGGTTATTCAGGGAAATCTTTTTGGTATCTTCCTTTTCTGTAGATACAATGTGCCTTTGTAATGTGGTGTCCCATGGTGTGGTGTAAGAAATTGTAACGGAATGCGGTGTGATAGAAGGTACAGTGCCCGTATTTACAGAGGCCACTGGGGATATCCCTCAATTCGACTCAAGATCCTTTAGATTTGGTCATGTGTTTTTCTCTTTTTTTTGCATCTGATAGGTGGGATTAATGTATAAAATGTGACATATTTCTGAGCAAGGTTCATTGAGGCTTATGTGGCAAATGGTTAGGGCTCAGATATTTGAATGTATGAGCAACACAGGGGAAATGTAGATCTGTAGAAGAAGGAACAGGATACCAGGAAAAGAACACTAGAATTCTGGCCACTTGGGTTCCTGGCAGTACATACGGAAATGAGAAGAGAATAGATGAGATGAAGGAGAAAGGAAACAAAAGGGTTCATTCATTCAGATGGGTGTGCTTGTTTCTTTTATTTTGATAAAGAATATTGTGTTCATTTTATTCTGTCTGCTACATTATTTTATTTAAAAATTTATAGCAAGTTGCAGTGGTAGAATGAACATTCATATACACTTCCTCAGATCTACCAATCTTGAAGTATTTTGCAGAAATTTTTTTCTCTCTTTCTTTCTTTCTCTTATTCTTTCTCCTTTTCTCTCCATTTTCCATGTGTCTCAGGCCTTCTTGTGGGGCTGTTTTTGGTCCAGCTATCTATCCCTGTTCATTCGGCCCTAATGAAGCTAAGGCATGGTTATATGCTGTAAAACCTGTCAGCTTAGAAAGTGGGGCTCTGGGTCAAGTCATTGCTTGAGAATGAGAAGAGAGTCATTACCTCTCAGTTTGATGAGATATTCTTGTTGTTTTCAGTTTATTGATAGGACATTTGACACTTAAGTGTTTTGCTCAAAACAATTACTATATAGGAGAACCGGTATTTGAACCCAGGACTGTTAGCTTATAGAGAGCCTTTCTCCTTTTAGTAAGCCACACTCTCTCTAATTTACTTTGCCTTTGATTTCTCATCTGTAAAATAAGATCATTAGACTAGATCATCCCTTCAAAGTTCTTTGCACAGATCTTTTAATATAAGCCAGAACTTGAAATTCCACATGCCTTCAGGGGCCAGGAATATACTTTAGATGTGTGAGGTCAATGATTAGAAGACATTAGGGAGTGGTGGGGCCAGTGATCACCAGAGGATTTATTTTAAACAAGACTTAAAATGTTAAGAAAAGAGATGGCCAGGAAGTCTGTGGGATCACCAGGTTTTGGTGCCCAGATTTAGGCACTTGCCTGGAAGCATTAAACCGCTGATCCTCATTTTCAGCATGTAATATTGCCATGACAATGTTTGTGGACCCATTGGCCATTCTTGTATTCTGTGAAGTTAATTAGAGAAGATGGGGGTTGGGAGTGTTTTTTCCTGGATATTCTTTTTCATACTTAATCACTTCCCCTTACCTGAACACCCCTCCACCCCCACGCGTGCCCTACGCAGCCTTTCTCTGGAGTGTGCTGTCCAACTGCTGGGCCATTTGTGCCTCGCTAACAGGTGCACTGTCTCCGTCGTTCTGTCCTATCCAGATTACCCTAAAACTAGGAATGGTTTTGATGGCCTGAGAAAGAATAGATCCGGATTCTAGGTAGAGTTCTCATAGAACTAAATGTGTGAAATTGAGGTGGTTGTCCAGTGTTATGCCTCAGTTTACCAAACTATGAAGGTGGGAGACTGTCATGATCTTCAGATTGGGTTCTGCAGATTGGAATCTCATCAGGGACCACTCTGGGAAGTAGAGACTAATTGAGCTGAGCTCTTCGTTCCGCCTCTACCTGAGCAGCTTTGATTATCTTGTAGCTTCATTCCTTACTGTCTGTATAATCTTAGATGAATTATTTAACCTGTGTGCCTCAGTTTCCTCCTCTGTAAAATGAGCATAATAATAGTACCTGCCTCATGGATTTAGAGTGAGAGTTAAGTCAGTCAGTGTAAAGTGACTTGTAGAGGGCCTGCTATTCATTATAAGATGTGATAGGCAGTATAATGTCCGCCCAAAACAGTCCATGCCCTGGAACCTGTGAATATCCAAAGGGACCTTGAAGATGTGGTTACATTAAGAACTTTGGGATGGGGTTACCCTAGATTATCTGGGTAGGCCCAGTGTAATCACAAGGGTCTTTAAAAGAGGCAGAGAAGGAGATATGCCAGTGGAAGCATATTGGACTGATGCATTTGCTGACTGGGGGGCCATGAGCTAAGGCATTTGGGCAGTCTTTTGAAATTGGAAGAAGCAAGGAAATGGATTCTTCCCTAGAGCCTCCAGAAGGAAAGCAACCATGTTGACACTTTGATTTTAGCCTGGCGCAACCCATGTTGGACTTTTCAGCATCAGAACTGTAAGATAATAAATTTGTATCTTTTTAATTCACTAAACTTGTGGTAATTTGTTATAGCAGTAATAGGAAACTAATACATAAGTGTTAGCTATTTCAGATGTTTAATCTGTTCTCACTGTAAATAAGATTTTCTATGAATAAAGGAATCTGTGGCCAAAGACAGTTTGTAAACCAGTGGGCTGGTGACGGACAGCACTCCTTTTAAGTGGACGCCATCTCTGTATATGGTGCCTCACCTGAAGTAGACTCGACAGTTACCGAGCTTGTCCACTCCAGTTGAAGTCTGGGGTCAAGTTGAGTGAAGGTTGGGTGGTGTTCTTTTCGGTGTGGACCTGCCTTTAGGGTTTTCTCTAGGCTTTAGATCAGTCCCCTTGAAGGGTTCTTCATGATTGTTTGGCAAACAGTGTATGGCTGTCTGTCATGTGCCATGTTGGGTCTTGGGTCCTGCACCCAGGTTTATGGATTTGTTTGGGGCACAGTTACCCCTGTGGGCTCAGCTTGTTTTCCTTTGATCCTATACTTACATTTGCCAATTCATGTCATTCTACTACCTTTAGACAGTGGTTACTCTGTGATAAAGAAGCATCTACTACATAAACATCCCAAGTGGGCTTGGAAAATCAGGGCTAGGTATGCCTTAACCAAAGAGTACCAGCAGCTTTGCTGGCCCCTGAGCTCCTCCTGGGACAGACTGCAATTTAGCCTTCAAGCCCTGAGTAGTCAGTAATGCCTTTTGGGTTCATGAAATGATTGTGCTAGTGTTTAAATCTACAAAGTGAGTTATTTGTTTTCTTTTTTAATTCATACAGAAAAGCTATAATGCCATTTTGGCTTATAGTCCACCGCTGGTTTTATGAATCTGGAAAAACACAACAGGAAAATATGAAGGCAATCTGCAGTCCTAGAGGAATTTTGCAGCGTTTCCAAATTGCTTGGATTACCATCAGCATTATTTCTTTGGCATGAAGATATTAAGTTCTTAGAGTTTGTACTCTATTCCTCGCTAAATAAAACAACTAAAGAATTTTGTATGTGTTTTGATGTGCCGAATAGGGGCCAGTTCCCTTGGCAGAACTTTGCGTATTTGATAATCTAATTATTTAGGTCTCTACATGCAAAGGAATGTGAGCTTATAGAGGCAATTTGTGTGTTTTGAAATCTAGTATGATTCGTGAAGAATCCTGTATTTCAGATTCAATGAGTGAGAAAAGTGTGTTTATTCATTCTCATTTTTCTTTCTAAGCCCAAGATTATATAGCATGCCACATTTCCTCAAATGTCCTCATTGGTACTTTAGTTGGTGGGGTGGGAAATTGCAGGAGATAGTAGTTAGGAGCTTATGGCTGGGGCCAGGTTGTAACATAAGGGAGTAGTATGCATGCAGAATGCTGCTTGGAGCTACAGTGGAGTTGAGCACCCTGAAAGAAGCTCCCCATTCACCCCCACCAAACGCCTATATTTGTCTGACACTTCGTGATCTTAACTTAAGTGTTAGTAGGTGGCTATACTATAGGAAATAATTTTCTCATTTGTAAAGTCATCAAGGACAAGCAGGGGCCATTCAGACCAGTGTCTGGAGGATCTACAAACCTATTCAGACTGTTGGTTGGATCTTTTCACATGCCATCCTGCATTTCATCTTGCCTGCTCTGCAGGTCTCAAATATTAACTCATCATCTCTCAAACTACTTCTGACCTCAGGGACAGAGTCTTCTCTTGTGTTTCCTCTTTATGCCTTCCGATCAAGGCCCTGAATATTTAAGTGGCAAATTCATCTGAAAATCGCAAGTCTCATTCATGTTTTTAAGTTAGCTGTGCTCTCAGGCTTGGCGCTATCCATCAATATGTGTGAGCCTTGAAGGTGTTTCAAGAGAGAACTATTAATTCACAACACTAAGAAATTAGTTGCTTGGGGAGGAGAGGGGACAGGGAGGCTCACAAATATGAACTTTCTGTTTAGTTGGAATTCTGCACTAGAGCCATCTGATGTCCTCCCATTTTATACCAGCTGAGACATGGGCGGGAAAGCTGGAGAGAATGTAAATGTCTTAAAATCATAATGTGTAATGGAAAGGGGGTTGCTCCTTTATCTCCAGGACTTACTACCAGCATCTAACTAGATCTGTGACCTTGATCAAGTCACTAATCTGTCTCTGAACTTACTTACCTATTTGTAAAATAAGGCATCAACACCTACCCTCTGGCTTATAATAAGAAATAAAAGAAGTAATAATATTTGTAAGTCAGCATAGCCTAGCCACTCAATAAAGCTTGGCTGTCTCGCTGCCTTTGTAGAGGAATGTTGCTTTCCTTTGTAACTTGCAACTTAAAGACTGATTGAGTTTCGTGTCAAGGACATTGTAAACAAAACCTAAGACATTATCCTTTGCACAGAATGTCTTTTTGTTTATTTGATGGACTGTCCTAAATCTGGTAAACTGTCATGATTTTCTTATATTGAAAGAAAATATTGACAAAAGCATAAACTGCATGGGAGAATAAATAAATTGAAAATGTACCAAATAATGGAACGGTGATGGAGTTTGTTGTCAAATTTTTAAGCAGTAAAAATTTTGCATAATGAGCTCTGGTAACATCAGAAGGAAACCAGCAGAAATGGAAAATGAGTGATAGAAAATGGAAAGCACTCATATTCTAAAATGAAGAATTGAGGTGAATGCAATACTTAGTGTAGAGATAAGGGCAAAAAGCATGCTATTTATTAATACAACAGATGAGATATGCAAATGAACCCATATTTAATCTACCAAATAAATATATTCAACTAATGAAATTATAAATTATGAAACAAATGTTAGAAAGCTGGTGCCTGTAAGTTCTAACTTTGTAGAGAGCATCCTGTTTGAGCCATTCAAAATAAGGTCTTTGAAATAGCCTTTGAAGTGGTTATTATGGATAAAATTCTCTCCAAAGGGACAAAATGTAGTTTGTATCCATATATATTGCATATATAATATTATATTCATGTATATTATATATACGTATATGTACACATACATAAACAGGGCCAGCTTACATGCCTGTGTTGAGAACTGGCAAAGCAAACTGATGTACTAAGTGAAATGGAATACTACGTAATTATTTTAAAAGGTAGTCCATGAACTGTCAATATTTGGAAACGTGTATGAAGTAAACTAAAAACTAAAAATCATTGAATTATATCTATTTTGCAGTTGTGGTGTCTGTTTCAAATCAGGTCTTGGGCACAGGGAAGATAATGTAGCAGAACACAGAACTGTCATTTCCCGACTAAGGGAAATTATATTCTCAAGTGGAAAGATGATATGCATTGTCTAAATAAGGTAATTTTAGGTAGTAAGTACAGTGAAGAAAAATTCAACTGGGTAATGGAATAGAGAGAAACTTAGGGGAAAGAGGGTGGCCCTGTTTGGGAGGGGATGATGAAAGCAGAGGATATTGAGAAGGAGGTGGCCCAGGAAAGGACTGAGGGGGAGGGGAGGGGTGGAGGAGGGGGAGGTGTGAGTCATTTCAGGTGGGGAAGCAGCAAGGTCAAGGGATCTGAGACTGTAATGATTTAACATATGTAGACCAAGAGCAGACCAGTGGGGCTAGAGTTTAGAGAATAGTTGTATGTTTGTGTGGATTGCAGCTATAAAAACAAAGTTGTTTCAGAACGTTATAAACAGCCAGACTTTACTTTTTTTAAAAAAACTTTTTTTAATCTTGAAATACTTTCAGACTTAAAATATGGTTGCAAGAATAATACAAGAAAAGTACAACGTACTGTACTTTTTCCCCAGATACCCAGATCTACCAATTTAACATTTTGCCACTTTTACTGTATCATTCTCTGTTTCTCCCATACCACCCCACCGTTTGTCTGTTATCTGAATATTTAAGTGCAGGTTGCAACCTCATATTCCTTGAGCACATACTACAATGATACTCATTTATGTAATCACCTTAAGTGCAGTTATCAAGTTCAGGAAATATAACATTGATTTAAAGCTTGTCTTCTATATTCTAGTTTTTCTTAGGTCCTTATAATGTCCTTTTGAGCCTTTTCTCTTTTCATTCCTGAATCCCATTCAGTATCATTTATCACATTTAATTGTCATTATCGCTTGGTTTTTTTCCCCACAACAACAACAACAACAACAAAGAGAAAGAAACATATGCAACATAAATCTTCCCATCTCAGACCCCCTCGAGCATACCATTTGGCGGGGGGGGGGGGGGTGATGAATCACATTTGCAATGTTGCAGTACCCTCGCTACCATCTATTACTCTTTCATTTTACCCCAAACAGAAACCCTACAGTCATTTCACATTCACTCCCCATTGCCCCTGTCCCTGAGCCTTGGCAACTTATACTCTATTTTCTGTCTCCATGAGTTTGCATATTCTCTAATATTTTTTTTTATGGTACCATGGGGGCTTAAACATCCTAAATCTGTAACAGTCTCATTTGCTTTGATTCTAGCCTAACTTCGGTAGTATACACGAACTGTTTCTATGTCCCTCTGTCCCCCCACATTTATGTAGCTCTTGCCACAAATGACATATTTTTACTTTATAAATCTAGAGCTATTCGTTTATCATTGTATTTTATGTATATACCTTTTGGAACCTGCAGGAAGAAAAAGTGGAGTTACAAATATAAAAAAATACAGGAATACTGGCATGTATGTTTGCCCATGTCATTATCTTTACAGGGGATCTTTATTTCTTCATGTGTCTTCCGTCGGTTGTCTGGTGTCCTTTCCTGTCAATCCCTTTAGCGTTTCTTACAGAACCAGACTAGTGGTGATGAAATCCCCCAACCTTCGTTTATCTGGAAATGTCTTAATGTTTGCCTCAGTTTTGACACATAGTTCTGTTGGATATGAAATTCTTGTCTCTCTATTGCCCCCCCCCCCCTTAAAGGGAATTTGTTGTAAATTTTTAGTTCTAAGGCCATGAAAATGTCCAAATTAAGACATCCAGAGAAAGATATCTTAACTCCAAGGTTCAGCTGGAAGGGCGCGTGGCAATGTCTGCTAGCTTTCTCTCTTCATTTTGTAAGGTCTTCCTGGGGGCATTTTTCTTATGCTCCAAAGGTCTCTGGCTGTGTGG
Organism: Tamandua tetradactyla; assembly: GCF_023851605.1. NCBI lineage: Eukaryota > Metazoa > Chordata > Mammalia > Pilosa > Myrmecophagidae > Tamandua > Tamandua tetradactyla. The sequence continues at coordinate 20,094,066 of NC_135348.1, read as the reverse complement.
GTTTTGTTGGTTCTGGCGACTCCTGTCCTTTCTTTAGGCTCTGTCTGCTCTCCCCATTGCCTTTTTGTTTGCATTGTTCCTGATGAGAAATTGGCACTTAATCTTATTGATCCTCCTTGGTGCCCAACAAGTTGCTTCTCGTGGCTTTCATAATTCTCTATCTTTGGCATTTGACAGTTTGATTATAACATGACACGGTTTGGGTCTATTTGGGTTTATCCTTTTGGAGTTTGTTGAACATCTTGGATGTATATTTTCCTGTCTTCTGTTAAATTTGGGAAGTTTTCAGACATCATTTCTTTGAATAGTCTCTCTGCCACTTTCTTCATCTGGGGCTCTGTCATGCAGATACTGGTGTCTGTCATCCCACAGGTTTTTGAGGTTCTGTTCAATTCTTTTCATCTTTTCTTCCTTGTGCTGTTCAGACTGGATGACTTCACTTGTCTTACCTTCAACTTCACTTATTCTTTCTTTTGCCAGCTCTGTTCTGCTGTCGAACACCTTTAGGGAATTACTAATTTCTGTTACTGTGGTCTTCAGTTCTGTTCGGTTCCTTTTCATTTTCTCTTTATTGATATTCTCTCTGTGTTCCTTTGTTATTTTCCTGGTTACCTTTACTTCTTTGTGCATATTTTCCTTTAGCTCTTAGAGCATACTTAGGACCATTTGAAAAGCAATCTGGAAGTCCTGGGTCTGATTCTCATCATTGATGTTTTTTTACATGGGCAGGCACCAGGAATTGAACCTGGTTCTCCAGCATGGCAGGCGAGAACTTTGCCTGCTGAGCCACCGTGGCCTGCTCCATTGATGCTTTCTAATGCTTGAATCTTCTCCTTTGCTTGGGCCATTACTTCCTATTTCTTTGAATGTTTTGTAACCTTTTGTTTTTGAAACTTGGACATTTTGAAATTTTAGCATATTATTGTTGGAATTTAGATTCTGAGACATCTGTTCTTTAAGTTTGTATCCAGCTGATATTATGACAGAGCTTTCCTTGAATGCCAGGAGCATACAAAAAAGGAGGAGGAGGAAGACAAAAAAGAACACCTTTCCCAGTTTTTGTAGATTGACTGGGGGAGGGTTTGCCTTGAGGGTTTATCTGTAAAAATGAGTTTGGAGAATAGCTCTAGGCCAAAAGCTTAGGGGCCTGCTTGATCCTTTCTGCAAATACCTATCCTTCTTGGTTGGGGTATGCACCTTTGGCCCTGGGAATTCCCCCATTTACATGTATATGAATGCTTTCTCTTCCCTAGAAGACTGTTTCCTCTTGGTCCTGGCACTGCACTGTATGCCCTGCAGCCAGCATTCCCTTGCTCCAGGCAGCGTAACTTGACTGCTCTTTCTCAGTGTTCAGCAGGAGAGCTTGGTGAGCCTCCTTTTACACGGAGGGCGAGATCGGGAACAGCAAGTTCCTCAGGCCACCACCAGACAGATTAGGCCAGACTACGCATTCCCAGTGTGTGCATAAGGATTACTTTGTTCCCTCTGGAATCAGGAACAGGGTCTGGAACCAAGGTCTGCCCTGGGAGATGGGCTGGCTCCAAGTCAAGGTGGTGAAAGGTGGGGAGGGGCCAGCCAGAGCTCCGGGAGAGCTGACCGACTGGGTTTAAGTTGCTTTTTTTTATATTCAGCACTCACCCTGTTACTAAATCCCTTAAACTGTTTTTCTGGAGTTTTTAGGAAGATGTTTCTGCCAGTTCTTGCTGATTGTTCAAAGCTTCCGTAGGGGGACGAAACCCTGAAACATCTCACTCTGCTAACTTAATCAGGGTAGTGTCCCTTCGGCTTTACTCTTTGATGGTCTTTACAATTTTATTTTTTATTTGTGGAACCTTGGCATTAATACACAAGCATGTGAAACAAATGCACATTTTAAAGAAGAAAAGTAGGTTGTGAAATAAAATGTATATTTTGTCCCAGAGGTAGACTTTTTAAAAACTGTATTTTTATTTTGATAATTTTGCTGATAATTGATAAATCTTCACACCCAAACATTCTATACATGGTGTACAATCAGTGGCTCACAATATCATCATCGCATAGTTGTGTATTCATCACCATAATCATTTTTTAAAAACTTTTTTTATTGTATAATATATATACAAAGGGAAGAAAGAAAAAAGCAATCGTTTTCAAAGCACTCTTCAACAAGTAGTTACAGGACAGATCCCAGAGTTTGTCACACAATGATCATTTTTTAGAACATTTGCATCACTCCAGAAAAAGAAATAGAAAGAGAAAAACTTGTATATCATATACCCCTCACCCCTCCCTCTCATTGAACCACCGATATTTCCATCTACCCAATTTATTTTACCTTTTATCCCTCCTATTATCCATTTAATTTTTATTCATTTTTTTTTTACACTCATCTGTCTATGTCCTGGATAAATGAAACAATAGGCACAAGGTTTTCACAATCACACAGTCACATTGTAAAAGTTTTATCTCTATACAGTTGTCTTCAAGAATCAGGGCTACTGGAACACAGCTCAACAGTTTCAGGTACTTCCCTCCAGCCACTCTAATACACCAAAACTACTCTAATACATCTCAAACTAAAAAGGGATATCTAAATAATGCATAAGAATAACCTCCAGGATAACCTCTCAACTCTTTGAATTCTCTCAGCCATCGAAAAACTCTATTTTGTCTCATTTCTCTCTTCACCGTTTTGGTCAAAAAGGCTTTCTCAATTCCTTGATGCCGGGTCCCAGATCATCCTGGGATTTCTGTCCCATGTCGCCAGGGAGATTTACACCCCTGGGAGTCATGTCCCACGGGGGTGAGGGGTGGGCTGGGGTAGATTGCCTGACTTCTGAATTAACAATTCACTTGCTCTTTTATAATTTCATGACATATAGTATAGTGTGGCTTGTTTTAAACTTTATATAAAAAATATTGTGTGTATTCTTTTATCTTGTTTCTTTCTCCCACAATTGTGAAATTCATCCTTGTTGATATGTGAATCCATAGTTCTTTCTTGTTTTTTGCTTTATATTGTATTCATGTCCTATAATTTATTTACCTGTTCTACTGGTGAAAGATATTTCTTTTTGTCCAATCTTTGGCTATAATTATAATAAATTCTGTTGTGGATTTTCTAGTTTATGTCTAAAATGCGTATGTGTAAGAGCTTATCTAGGGAATATAGTTAGGAGGAAAATTTCTGGATTGTCAGGGTATCATCAAATTTACTGGAGAATTCCAAACTACTTAAAAAGTAGTAGTATTTACTTCTCTTCTTGCTAGCAATGCATGAGGATTTTTGTTGCTCCATACTGGGTGCCAAATCGACCCTTGAGATTGACAGATTTCCTAATTTTTGCCAATCTGATTTTTTTCAGGTTTTTTTTTTTTGCATGAGCAGGCACCAGGAATCGAACCCAGGTCTCCTGCATGGCAGGCAAGAACTCTGCCTGCTGAGCCACTGTGGCCTGCCCGATCTTTCGGTTTTAAGTGGCATTTTTATGATTACTAATGAGTTTGAACAACAATTTCAAATGGTTATAGGCCATCTGGATTTTCTCTTTTGTAAAGTGCCTATTTGGGTGCTTTGCCAATTTTTTTATTGGGGTTTCTGCTTTCATTGATTTGTAGCAGTTACTTATACCTTCTGGACGTGAGCTAGCTTTACGGTTTTAATATCTTTAAAATTGTTTCATTTTAATGCAGACACATTTGATCTTTCTGACAGATTTGGAACAGATCACCCCTAAAACCTAGCAGCTTAATACAGCAGACATTTGTTATTTCCATTTGGGTGTGGCTCATCTGGGCATTATGGTCTTGTCTGGATTTCCTCCTGAATGTTCAGGGAGCTTCTGTAGGATGGCTGTCTATCTGATGGGACAGGGGCGCGACTGAGCCCCCTTTTATCCACCTTTAGGTTAGCATGGGCTGATGCACGTGGAGGCGTGCGGGCGGGCAGAGTTGTGCCGTGTTTCTTGAGTGGAGGCTCTGTCCTGGCACAGAGTCACTTGTCCCACAAGATCAGCCCGGATGAGGCTGATCAAGGGATGAGAAAGTTGACTCAGCCCCTTAATATGTGGAGCTGCCATGTCACCTTGCATGCACGGAGTCATGGAGAAGAGCGAGCTTGCTTGCAACCCACTCCAGTTTACTTAACAGTTTGCACCTTTCTTCGAAACTCCAAGGTTAATAAATTCTTATGCCATCTTCTAAAAGGTTTATTGGTTTGTCTTTCCCATTTGAGGTTTTTTTTTTTTAAAGAGAAAAATGAAAGAACAGCAAGATAAACATAAATTAGAGGAACAATGAAATTTCAAAAACTATAAGGGGCTGAAAGAGCTGGTGAGCATTATTAGGAAGCTTAACAGTGAAGAGAAAGCACTTGTCTTGGAGGACATCGGGCAGCCCTTACTTAAGGATGGGGGTTAAAGATTTGTTCGAAAAGATCAAGTAGCACTTTGATGTAAAAATAAGAATCTTTTACTTTCATTCCTTGTTTCTTCATTATGCTACAATTAATTGAAAAGCAACATTGCTTTTGCGATCTCTTCATATTAAAAAACACTCTCGGGCGGGCCACAGTGGCTCAGCAGGCAGGAAGGCTTGCCTGCAATGCCAGAGGACCCGGGTTTGATTCCCAGTGCCTGCCCATGTAAAAAAAAAAAAAAAAGTTCTCGGTTTTTTCCTTTTCCTTTCCCTTATTGTTTCTGTATGTGAGTACTCTTATCAGCCAGCTGTTATGTATTGCATTTTATATTTTTTCCTAATTTTCTGTTTGCTTGACATGAAGTCTTATTTGAACATGATATGACTATCAGTAATCATTGTGCTGAAACAGGAGCTGTCTGGAGTGTAAGAAGCAGTGAGCAGGCCTTAGAAAGTGCTTTGAATGGGACGCAGGATTGTTCGGTGGAAAGGACAAGGGCTTCGGACAAAATGGCCTTGGGTGAAGTAAAGCCTTTGCTATGTAATACCTGTGAAACCTCATGGTCTAAACCTCGCTGAGCTGCAATCTTCCGTATGTGTAAATAGTAAACTTTATTATGTATATCTTGAGAGTACTGAATGAGATAAAATATATGCATCACCTAGCATGGAGTATGACCCTTAACAGGTTCTGAATAAATGTTGGCCTGTTTTAATAAAGTTTTCTATTCTCTTCTGTCAATCTCCAATAAAAAAATATGAGTACCTCTAAAGTTGCATTTGCAGAACTCATTTTTTCTATCATTTAAGCTTGGTCTTTAATTACCTCCCTGCTGTGCTTCTCTATGAAAATAAATTATTTTCTGTTTTTGATGTATCTTGGTTTCTCTGGCTGGAGTCCTTACTTGACACAATCAGTTGAGTACCTGGTTGAGGCCCTTATTTCTGAAATCTTGGCAGCCTGGTCAGATGTTATCAAGCCCTGAGAGAGGGGTGTTTTCTCCTAGTCACGGCCTAAACTGTATGAATTGGGCAAGTTCTGACCTGAGGGAGCAAAGAAAGGAACAGTGCTTTAGGAAACAGTGTGAGGAAGTCAGGTCCAAGGAAGAAGAAGATGGGGAGGGAATGAGCATTCCTTCCACAGATGCTGTGTGCCAGGGTGTAAAATAGGAGGCAGAGGCCCAGAGGGTTTGCAGATTGAGGGTCATGGGCCCTTGGCAAAGGCCTTGGATTGTTCCTTCTCACAGATTAAGTAGAGGACAGTTCTGAAACTCTACAGCTCTACACCTTAAGAGGAATACATTTCTTGGAAGCCTTTACTTGAAACAGGGACTTAAGTAACCCTTAAATATTTCTTTCTAGGTCTCTCAGCGGCCCAGCGGAAGTTCGCTCATTCGCTCAGAGATTTTAAGTTTGAGTTTATTGGTGATGCAGAGACCGATGATGAGCGCTGCATAGGTATGTAAGAATGAGGCTCTGGCTTGTTTTACTTAGCTTCGGCTGCTGAATAATAATTGCTTTCTCCTTACAGATGCCTCCTTACGTGAATTTTCAAATTTTTTGAAGAATCTGGAAGAGCAGAGAGAAATTATGGTGAGTTGAGGGAGGCAAATTAATAAGACTAACTTCACATGGGATAAATGTGGGCTTAGTAACTGGTTCTGATAGAAAGTTTAATCCCTTTATCCATGGATGAAGTAGTATATTTTAATGGAAAGGACGCTGGATGAGGTATCAGGAGCCCTGATTTCTAGTTCCACTGTGGTTTTAACAGGATGAGATTTGGGGAAAGGTACTAGACCCCTAACTGTAGGCCTTGCTTCTTCATCTGTGCTATGGTGGACTGGATTAGTTAAGAGTGGAGCATTTTCATTTAGATGGAATCTCTTGCCACCCTTAATCTATCAAGTAGATAAAAATAGAAATGCTTCCCTAGAAGCAGAGGAATAGCAGGGCAGGTATTGGAACCTGACCCCACCCCTCTGTCAATTTCTAGACAGGGTAGAAGGAGAGAACTCAAGCTTGGAAAGCTTTGAAATCTCAGCTTGTGTTGAGATTTGGTATCACAAATGTAACAGTAGCTACCTCCAGTGTAGCACTGCACTTGCCTGGTGCTATGCTGAGTACATTGAGTGGATGGTCTTATTTGATACACAATTCTGTATCAGTAATTATTTTTGGGGATATTGAGTAATACTTGGCCACCTTTCTTAAAAGTTTACATTTCCCTCCTAATGACTGAGACTTGTTTTTTCACTGTGTGCCAGGTATTGTTCTAAGGTGTTTACTTAATATTAAGTCATTTAGTTCTTACATCAGCCCTATGCAGTAGATGCTGTTATTATCTCTACCAGGGTCATGCTGTCACTAAGAGGTTGAGGTAGTACATTAGAGTGAGCTACTCCGAGCCACCTGCCGTTACTGCCAGCTTCGTAGATATTGCTGTCATCTCCTGAGTTCTGACATTGGGGTAGCAGTGGGGGTTCGGCCTGGTAGGGGTGCAGTATGGGGCAGAAATAAGAGGAGGCCACTAAGTTTGATTTAAAAAGCAATAGGAAATAGGTTCTTTAAGAGCTCTGATATAATTTGTATTATTCCATGAGTTCTGATATAATTTGTATATATTGTTAGTTACACAGAGGACGTATTGAAGTACGTAGTCCTGTTCGATTTTTGGCACAAACTGAAAAATTGTACCATTATTCATGTGATCTCAGTAATTATTGATTTTTTCAGATGTCTAGGAAAAAATATGATAGTGGATAAAAATGGTGCCCAGATGTCTCCTTTCTACCACAGAAAGTATGTGTGTGTGTGTATTGATAAAGGTGCATGTTCTTAGCTTATATAAATAATCAACTATTTGTTTTCAAGCTCACTTTGATATTTAGTTGAATTTTTCAGCCACTGTCCTGGGACCTTGATAGTGATACTTGACACAATCCAAGGCCTTTGCCAAGGGCCCATAAATATTTATTTATCATCCAATAAATATTTATCTATTTCTTCTTGTGTTCCAGTCACTGTTTAGACTGTGGAGACACAGTGGCAAAGAAGCAAAGTTCCTGCCTTCATGGGGGTTATATTTTAGAAAGGAGAGGTGGTAAATAAACAGATGTACAATATATTGTCTGACAATAAAAACTAATACAAAACGAACAAAGCAAGATAAGGGCCCAGAGAGTGAAGCAGGATATAAAGGATGGAGAGAGAAGACCCTTTCAGCAGAGACTTATATGAAGTATCATGCTGATATCTGAGGAAAGTGAGTTCCGGGCAGAGTAGTACTGGGCTTTAGGTCTGCAGAGATACTGTGTGACCCCTGTCTATCCTGATAGTCTGTTTCCATTTTATGTTCCTCGAGATGAATTGACTAGGTCAAAAAACTGGAACCTGACCTTGGTTCCTGGCCATCTGATATGGAGAGCCTGGTTCACCAAGCTGTTGTTGGGGCTTATTGATTTAATCTTCACCTGTGATTTAGGTTGAAGGAGTTTTTGTCTTAGGTAGGGTAAGGGTGCAAGGCTGGGTTTCTAGTGCAGGATGGATGTGAGGATAGGATGATGTCTTCATATGGCCGCAGACCTCAGCGGGAACCATACAGTAGCTGCAGCCCATTTGTGGGAACAGAAGCACTTGTGAGCTGCCCCAGGCAGAAAGTGGTGGGAGGCAGCTGTGGACAGCTAGAGAATTGATAGCTCATTGAATGCTGTTTTTTGTTTGTTTGTTTGTTTTTTTCTTTTAACTGTTTCGTTTGGGAAAATTTCAAGCATGTACAAAAGTGGAGAGAAAAATATAATTAAACCACACACTAAACACCCAGCTTCAATAAACATCGCCATCCACCCATGTTGTTTCTCTTATACCTCTCTCTGCTCCCCCCATTATTTTGGCAGAGAGCCCACCATAACGTCATTTTGTCCATAAATTCCTTGGTGTATATCTCTAAAGGATGGCTTTTTAAAATACACACACCAAAACCTAATATCCTTATCAGCACTTAAACAGTTATACCTTAATGTTATCAAATTGGGTCGTGTTCACATTTTCCTAATAGCCATTCACATTCCTGCATCTCTGTCTCCCTGTCTCTCACAATCTAAGCTGATTTGGTTGAATCTGGCCCACACATATTGCTTTTGGTTGAGAAGATTCTAAGTCTCTTTTAATGTATAAGCTCCTTCTTGCCCTTTTTTTTAAAGTTTTCTTCACAAAAATTCCTGATGCTTTTCTTTTAGCGTTAAGAAAATCTATAAAATCATACCTCCTGCGTTATTAGTGTTATAATAAGGAAATTAGTAAAAGTTAAAAAAGTTTGGCAGTTAACTTATATTGGCATTATTTGGATCATTTCTTTGGATAATGTTTGGGTTTCTGTATAATCTCGATAATCAGTGATCAGTATTTTTTTTTTTTTTTTTTTTGGTCTATAAAAATTGAATGGAATAATGATGGCTACCTTTGTTTCTTCAGACAGCTTTGAGAGCTTACTAAAGTAAAAGCTTTGGTGCTCTACTGGACACTTACCTTAAATTTTGAATAATGAAAGATCCCTCCCTCAAGAACTTTCCAGTTAGGTCTGGAAGAATAACTGGTAAAAAGTTAAATTAAAATATGTCATACTAAGTGCTACACCAAAGGTAGAGAGTGCAGCTGCAGTGGTGTAGGGCATAGCTGAGTCTGATTGTCAGGAAAGGCTTTATGGAAGAAATAGTATTTGAGCTGGGAAGAGAAGTAGGAGAGGAACTTAATGTAATTTAACAAGGCTTATACCTCCAGAACACAATGACAGGGAGATAAGAAGATCCTTAACTAGCCAAAATAGATATCAGTGCATACTGAGAATTTTTCAAACTAGTGTTTTATTTACGGTTATTACAAGCCAGCAGCATGTTAAAAGTCACATTAAAAAGGGAATGCAGAATGACAGCTGTAAAGTGGAGGTAGCAATATTCTAAAGTTGGTCTCCATAACTTAAATAAAATCTTAGTGGTCACTTAATCTTTAAAAGCAATTGGTTTAGTGTTTTCTGAAGTTCTGAATTAAATAGCAGCTCGCCATCATAATTTGATACTCAACATTAAGACTGAGTCATTAAAATGTTAAAATCGTTTTTTATATAAGCTTTGTTTCAGAAGGCAAAGACCAAAGGCAAACGTTTTAAAAAGCCTTCTATATCCAAAAAAAAAAAATGCTTAAATAATATCTTGGGTTTTAATGGGTAAGGTTATCTGTTTGGAAGCCCAATGATCTGAAATAAATTTTTTCTTATTGGTTTTAAACAACCAGGTAAATATGTTGTTTGTACCTAATCTATATACCTAGGTCAACTGTTTTGTTCAGCAGATGTTATCATATACCTACTGCATGCCAAGCTTTGTGCCAAGTGCCACAAAGATGAAGCCACAGTTCGAACCCTTGAGAAATTAGTTGTCTCTTGGTGGGGGTATAGCCAGATGCATGTCATTTCAGTGTGCTTTGTCGTGTCAGTGATTGGGTGTTTGGGAGAGGCAGTTCCTGAGCTGAGTTGAAGGATGAATCAGACTTGGCCAGGTAAGGAAAGACAGATTTGAAATCTGGCTTCCTTCTTGAGGGGATACATGGTTGCATTTGGGAAAGAGTGGGGAGGGGGACAGGTTTGACTATCCTCCGATTAATATCCAACTCTGTTGCTATGAAAATGAATTGTTGGGGGCAAGGAAGTGGATAAATGGCTAGTCTGAGAAGCCAGAACGTTTCCTCCTTTGCAACAAAATTCAGTTCCAATGAATGGGTGTGCCCAGTTCTTTAAAAAACCAAAGGTGTCTTTTTCAGGAAGGTGTTTTCAAACAAGTGGTTTTTATGGATAATTTTGCCAACCCTGACTGTGAAAGTGTTTCTTGCACTGGAGTAGGGTGAGGTAGTGTTAGTGGCTGAAACTGCCCTCCTCTCTTCTGTGCATCTTCTCCGAGCAAAGTGCTGTGTGGGGTTTTGTTGCCAGAATTCCGGAGATGTTCTCTTTGGCATGGCAGGACATGGTGTACTCATTTGAGGTGGGCAGCTGTCCAGGAAATTTAAGGACTTGAAAATAGTGCTGTCATGTTTATGATGTTCTTTTAAAAGCCCTTCATATTGTATTTACTTCTCTGCGTGTGTCCTTTTCTCACATCATTTAGTTTTTGTCCCTGTTCTAAAAATGACTGTTCAGTTTCTGAGGGTTATGGCAAATCGGGGCAGTTGTGTGAGTCTGGTGGTTTGGGACAGCTTCAGGTAAGAGGTTGGGTGCCAGGAGAGAGGTGGACTGCACTTGCCAGCAATGAACAAAAAGTGTCGGCCCTGTGGGCTGTTCACATGGCCTGCTGGTGCTGAGGGCTGGACAGCGTGGACTGGCAAGCACAGCCAGGCACCCGGACCTCCTGCCGCCTGCCTTCCTGCATTTGGCCAAGATGACCCTTTGTACATACAGACTCTTTAGGCTTTTGAGTCCCTCTCCTATTTTTTTGTGTTTTTTTCCCCCCACCACAGATTTCGCCCTTTTGAAAACACCAGGCCCGGGAATATTTACTGGGTGATATACCTTGGGCTCTCACCCCACCCGCGAAGGCATCTTGAATGTTTAAGTGGTCACAAGCAAGAAATGATGCTTGTTTCTTCACACCTTGCTTTATTTGCTTCACCCCTTTCTCTTGAGTTTTTCACTATTTCAGGTCTCTGAAAGAATCGTGTAGCCGAGTGTGATTTCATAACTGGTGGGTTTTTGACACTGGTGTTGGTTAAAAAATTTTCTATTGCTTTCAGAAGCGCTGCATGATATTAAAATGAATCTAAAGTTATTTTACCATCGGGGAGGAAATTTCACGGTAATCTTTCTTTGGGACACCCCAAGCCAGTGGTGCTCAAAGTGCCGTCTCGGGTTCAGCAGCATCAACATTTCTGGAGACCAGGTCAGAAATGCAGATTCTCAGGCCCTACCCCAGAACTCTAGAATCAGAAACTCTGAAGCCCGGCAGTCTGTGTTTTAGTAGGCTTTCCGGGTGATTTTGGACCGTGCTTGAATTTGGGAACCATTGGCCTAGGGTCTAGCCTTGGAGCTGGGATCTGCCTCGAGGTTGAATACACTGCAAATTGCTTTTTGATGACTTTATGCAGTTTAGAAGGTTAAAATAATCTTTAAACGCTTAAGCTTTTGTCTGTCATTTCTGAAAGATTTAGGACTGTATCTAGGTTATTTTAATGGAACTAGTTTCTGCTGGTAGCAATTTTAGAGTTACTGCATTTGCATTTAGAATTGTGAGCTCCTGTACGGTGAGAACTACTTTAGGCATTACATGCCATTGCAAAGATGATGCCCTTAGTTTCTCCTCATATAATAGTTCTATTGTACCTGGCAAATCAAGCCTGTCTTTATCAGTTATTTTACAGCAAAAATGACACAGTTTTAGATGGAATTGTGTTGGCAGGCACATCGAGAACGAGAAGAATCTATCTTGATCATATTTATGAAAATATTTCTCAGTTTGATTTGAAAGTTTTCAGTGACCTAATTTTATGAAGAATTTCTCTTCTTGGAACTGACCTTTGCAATTTGACAACTTAGCTTTTTTTCATTTAAATCATGTTTGTTTTTGTTTTTGTTTTCTCCTGTAAAGGCATTATAATTCACTCAGATATAGATGTCATTGTAAAATCTGTTTTTGGGAATGTAGATTTTGAAAGTTTAATTTTTACTGATCCAGAACTTTATGGAGATGACAGCCGGGACTTAAAATTCTAAACTGAGTGACGATTGCCCGGGGTACTGGGCCCGCACTCCTTCCAGGCTGGCTGGTGTGTAGGACCTTTCCCCATGACTCAGAGTCCTCGCTATTGGTGATTCATCATCATCTGTGGCCACTTAGCCTTGTCATCGTCAGATTCTACTTCCTTATTGAAACTCACATTTCCTTTATTTCGTGTCCTTGGGTCTGTTCTCTGCTTCCAGGGAATCAGCCAGCTCTTCTGATAAATTGCATTTATACTGATGTGAAAGGGCTAAAGGGAAGAACCCTAACTCTTCTTCCTCTCCTCCTCCATTCCCTCCCTGCCCTCCCCAAAATAAAATACCATATATCCACAAAACAAACCGCAAGGGGCGTCTGAATATAACCAGCCTGTTTCTGTAATCATCTCATCCGGAGGAGTGGTTCCATTATTGGGGATTACTTCAGCTGAGACTACAGTTTCATGAAGAAATATATTTTGGGATAAGCCAGGACATCTCAAATTATTCCTCAGATCCTGTCACGAATACTCAGTGGCTTGTCCCTGGCCTTTAAAACAAAGCTAAGAAATTGCTTAGAGACGCTTACATTTAACCCCTTCGTGTTTGAAAATTAGGAAGTTGGAGTTAAGTGAGATAAATGGGTGCCAAAACGAAATAGAACCTACTTCTGTCATCCTGACGATGTTATTTCTTGGCTTTAAGTTCCTTTCCTTCCACCTTTGGGTATTAGTGCAATGGATGCGTCTCTCATGATTGCTGACTTTCGGGTACCAGTCATGAGAAAATGTGACTTTGGTTATTTCCCCTGGTAAAATTTGGGCAACTGCAGTTGCTCAGTATTTCAATCAACAAACCGCTTACGGGCCACTGAAGAAATTGGAATCCTGGAATTGTTTGAAAACTCCTCAAGTCCTATCTGGTTAGCTCAGGAAAGTGCCAGTATCGGTCCCTAAAGAGTGGGTGCCAGTATCTGGGGAGAAAATCCTGGACACGTTAGTCGAACTCTCCTTTAAGAAAGAATGCTGCTCCGATACTATTGCTGGCACAGAGAAAGAAAGTGTGTGGGAGAAAACCACAGATGTTGGTGATTGAGATGAAAAGGGATTCCGAGGAGTTCGGGCTCCAAATGTGAAGCAGTTTTAGGAATATTTTAACATGAATTTTGCTTGTTTTCTTTGTGTGCACAAGGTACATGGAAAAAAGAACTCAGAGCTTTTTTTTTTTTTGATAAATGTAACAGTTCTCAGTGTTAAAATGTTTAATTTGCATTTTTTCGTAGTATATAAAATATGATACATCTTGGATTCAATAACATACAGTATTAAAATGGTGGCGGCATCCAAGGGAATCCCAGTGCCGTGATAGTATTTGGAAAGAATATGGGCTTTGGGAGGTGAGACAGGCTTGCCTCTCAGATGTCCAAATGCAGGGAGCATAGTCGACCAATGGGCCCAGCTGCTACACAGTTCTGTCACTGTTAGTCAGAGGCCATGTTTCCCTGAAAGGCCAATCACTGAGCACACAAGGAATATTAAAGCAAGCTCATTCCTGGGAGGCTCTGACAGGGGGTTCTGGGTCTAGGATTCTTTGAGGGTCTTGCTGAACGTTCTGTAGAATTGCACTTCATTCTAACTTGCTGCCACCCAACCTACCTTCCTGCCCTGTCTCCTTCCATGGGGTAGACCTGCATCCTCTCTGACAGTGGTCCCACCTCCTCTGGCTCCATTTTCTCTCTCAGATGTTTCCCCTAATAAATTTTTTGGACGTTTAATCCTGTCTTGGCTTCTGGTTCTTGAAAGACTCACCAAAATGGAAACAGACTTTGAATCAGAGACAGTATATATAGGAGATTGTGATGGTTAGATTCTGGTGTCAACTTGGCCAAGTGATGATGCCCAGTTGTCTGGCCGGGCAAGCACTGGTCTGACCATTGCTGTACGGATATCTTGTGGCTGGTATATTAAATCATCAGTCAGTTGATTGCATCTGTGACTGATAGATATGTGATCAGGTAAGGCGCACCTCCCACAATGGGATAATCCAGTCAGCTGAAAACTTTTAAGGAAGAAGAGAGACTCTTTCACTGCTTTTTCAGCCAGCAGCCTCTCCTGTGGAGTTCATCCAAACCCTTCATCAGAGCCACCAGCTCCATAGCCTGCCCTATGGTTTGGGCTCTTCCATTCCCATGGTTGCCAGAGACACCTTTATAAATCTCATATTTACAGATCCTTTCCTATTGGTTCTGTTTCTCTAGAGAACTTTAACACAGGGACCTAGTGTTGATATTTGGTGTTTTATTTTATTGCTGTTTGTGGGAAATGTTGCACTTATATAGATTGTATTTAACTTATCTGAAATATAGCAGAATCCCACTGCATTACAAAACCAGATATTTTTGAGTGCCTCCTATGAGCCAGGTACCTGAAGACCAGTTACTTAGCTGGTGGCAGTGTGGTGGACAATGAGTTAGCAAGACAGCCAGAGCCCTTCTGCCCCATGTGACAGCTCCCATCACAGAAGGAGCTGGATGGAGATCTAGTCTCCTTGCCATTGGTCAAAGGCTTAGGTGTCTTTTCCTCAGCATTTCTTTTTTTCTTGATTCAGCAGTTTTATTCCCTTACTACGTGCTAGGTTCCATTATAGGCTATGCCACTTAGTGATGCTATTCACTTCAGATCAGAACTGTTACTTAAAACTAAAGAAAATTGCAAACTCATGATACTTTTTTTTTACAGCCTATCTCTCCCTTACTTCCTTGGGATTTTATTCCTTCTCATAATGTTCTGCCCAAGTATTTATTTTGTTTTAAAAAATGTAAGCTGAGTTCTTACTGTCCCTATCCACAGAAGGAAAGAAACCCAGGGTTAAATATCTGCACTTACTTATCTAGAGAATTCGTCCCTAATATGCTCATTGGCTTTTGTTTTAAGAGTCTCAATTTTTCCTAAGATAATAGGAAAAAATCTGTATTGGCCGATTCTATTTGATTTCGATGACTTGAAAACAATTGTTATGTGGTTCTTTTCAATTGATATCTTTCAAAGTTGATGCTAGTTTTAAAACTTGGGGGTTAATTTAGTGTTCAAAATATTTTCATCTAGTGGCAAATAAGTACTAAGATTTTTGTTCATAGACATTTGAGACACTGGGAATCTCTCCTTTTGTGGTAGTCTGACTTATTATTATTTTTGAAAGGGCATAATCAGATATTCAGAGAATTAAGTCAGAGACCAAGTTGCCTGAGTTATCAGTTCAAATTCTCTTGTTTTGTAAGTTTCAGGGTAATCAGAGTTCAAAATCAAAAGGTGATTAAAATCCTTAGTGGGTGACTTTTAACTCTTGCAGAATTTGGATGAAACAGAAGGATGGTTATTGAACCTAGTGAATTTGGAATATATATTTCACAAGCTATGATTTCTCGGTTATTAAGTGAAACTGCTGTGGTTTGAAAAAAATCAGATGTTCAAGGAACCATTTCATATTTATTGGCCCCTAATTTTCAGGTTTAAACTCTGTAGAATTAATCCATAGCACCTTTGCGTTTACATCCCCATTAGAAATTTGTGTTAGGGATCATTAATATTCTCATTAGTTCTTAGCCTAGTGAGTTTGAGATTTACTCCTATAAAACTTGTTAGTTTTTATACAATTTTTTTTCTAACCAGGAGGATTATTTTAAGCACACTTAAAAATAAAATAGCATAAAGAGACATATATTTGGAAGTTAAGATTGCGTCTAGCATCATGTTCTCTTCTTCTTTATACTTACATTAGGTGGGGAGCAAGTATTATGCCTTCTTTGTAGTTGAGAATATTCAGATAACAAAAGGACGTTTTTTTTCCTATGGGCTAAAAACAGAACTTGTCAGTGTAGGAAGAACCAAAGCGAGAAAACATCAGTGGCTTAGTTTACTGTGCTCCTGTAACAGATTGGAACAAAGTTAATGGTTTAAAATAACACAGGTTTAGTCTCTTACAGTTCTGGAGGTTAACAGTTGAAAATCAGCTAAGGTGTTGGTAGGATTGGTTCCTTCTGGTGTCCCTAGGGGCAAATCTGTTTCCTTGCCTTTTCTCCCTTCTAGAAGCCGCTTATATTCCTTGGCTAGTGGCTCCTTCCTTCATCTTAAAACCTAGCAGCGCAACATCTGTCTCTCTGCTTTGTTCATCAGGACACCCTCTCTGGCTCCACCCCTTCTGCCTCTCTTTTGTAAGGACCCTTGTGGTTATACTGGGCCTAACTGGCAAAACCAAGATGAGCCCCTCATCTCCGGATCCTTTATTTAATCACATCTGCAAAGTCCCCTTTGCCTTGTAGGGTAACGTAGTCGCTGGTCCTGGCGGATGGGGCGTGGACATCATTCTCCCTACTGTCGTTTCCCTCCTGCCTGTCATGGTGGCAGAGCTCTTTAGCAAACCTGACTTATTTTATGTCAAGATCAGGGTCTTTTGACTCTCTGCTTTCTCTCTTTTCTTGTTATTTCTGATATTAGAAAAGAAAGTGACAGGATTTTAGTTTAGTTTTCCTATCACGTCTTGAGCCTAGATAAATGGGGAAGGTAGAGTACAAGGAGTAGGCAGCTGGATGGAGAAAGAGGTTCCAAAGTGTGAGGGTGGCTGGGAAATAAGGTATTTCATTAAAATCCATTTGGATTGATTAGGGAAGAGTCACCTGAAAGCGGTCAGATAAGAGTGGGAAGGTTCTGAAAATTTTAAAATAATAATCCTGTATTGTCTGGATTCTCAGGCGTAAGGAACAACTCTAGCTCTTTTGAGCAGGAAATGAGTTTATTAAGGAATATTAGATAATTTATAATATCTATAAAATATTTTTTGAGACCAGGCCAGGAATTACTTAACCAGAAACAAGGCCCACAGTGTCATGCCATAGAGGTGGGCTGGGAAGTCACCACTACGGCTGCCACTGGGTGTAGAAGCCGCGGTTTGCTCCTGCAGCACCCCTGGTCCTGGTGGCTGCTGGCAGAACTGCTGCCTCTGATCACCTCACCAGAATCCCTGGTTCCTGGTCTTTTCCAAGCAATGGCTTCTGAATCATAGGCTTTGATGGAAGCACCTGATTACAAATGATGAGGCGTATGCTTATTTGCAAGATGGCTGGGAAAGCATGTGTCAGTAATTTTCAGCGTTCGTATTGAAGGTGGACTCTGCCTCATGGAGGGGTACATGGGGCATGTGGGGGCAGAATTCTTCAAACATAGGAAGGTGATTTCAAGTGCTGGGTGCCTCCAAAGGGCAGATAATTGCCCGCCTGTGAGGAGTAAGCCCAATTGCCAGGCAACTCCATTTTCCTATAAGAAAATTGAAAAAACATTTTTTAAGTTATATATACTTATGTATATGAATGTCTATGGAATAATCAGATGTCTACCTTTATTATTTAATTGGTTAGTTATGTATCCATGTTTTAAAATTAAAAAACACGAAATCAGCATATGTTTGAGACATACTTTTCCCGCTCGTTTCATAAAAAAAAGTTATTCTCTTAGACGCATCTTTGACATTAGTAGGTTCATCACAGAACACCTTTTGAATTCTTCAGTGCAGCTTTCTACAATTTCATGCGCCACATCCGAGTTCTTGGAGATATGGCACCTTTTAAAATCTACGTGCCTGCCCATGTAAAAAAAAAAAAAAATTCTACATGTGATGCCTTCAGTGAAATTATCTCAAACCACAAGTACCCATTTGAAACATATTCAGACAGGCTCTTTTCAAAAATGTATCCCGTAGATATATTTTCATGATTTCTTTTTGGAGCTACTTATTTGTTCCTCTTTAAAGTGCTTTTCATACTTTTGAGTTTGTATTTAGAGTGATGACTAAATCCCTGTTAAATTCTGAGCTGCTGCTGGTTTTTATAACCCAGTTGTCCTGTTTGTCATCCTGAGTATCTCAAACTAGCCATGTCTGAGACCGTTTCAGGTTAAGATTCCTTAACCAGTTCTTTTTTGATCAAACAGAAAGAACACTCCTGCAGGAGACTCTAAGATTCTTATGTAACACAAGTTCGTTTTTCTGAGGGGTGTTTTGGGAAAATCTTTCCTTTTGTTCAGTTACAATGCTTCCTGGTGCTCTCTCGGGAGGTTCTGTTTCAAGACAAAGTAAAGAATGTATCTTTATGAAATGCTTTGGGAAATTGGAAAGTTGAGTGTTCTCTTTAGAGAACACTGAAATGAAAGATATCCTGGAAGGTCATGGGAGAAAATAGTGGAAATTCTCCTATGCTCTCCAATTATGCATTCCTTTGGGTTCAAAAACACTTGGAATTCAGGCTTAAAATAGCAAGGGCCATGGGGAACAGAAATAATTCTTTCTTTTTCCTTAGACCCAGTCTATCCTTTTTAGTACTGAGTGATGAGAGGGGTATGACTTAGTGTTTGTGTTGACTTATTCATGACTTTACCTAGATTGGGACTTAAAAAAAAATTATGCTCAGAGATATCATGGGATGTAGGTATGCCTGTGCTGCTCTTTTACTGGGAAAGTCTTTCTAGCTGGAAGCCCTATTCTCTTTAGAAATCACAAGCTCAGAATCTAGACTTTGGTCTCATATATGGGGGTAAATAAAAGTAGCCTCAGTGCCTCTTCCCCACAGTACAGTCAGATTCTCTGCTGATCAGTTGTTGTCAGCAGATTTCTTAGCTTTAGCTTGGACATTTGTACATCCAAATGTTTAATGAAGAGGGCTTTCAGATTTAAGTAGTTGTGGGAAAAAATGTAGCCCCCTTCATTGTTATATGCAGTCTTGTTCTTTTGCTTTGTGTTGTGAAGTTCTAATGGACTCTACGTTGTGCCATCATTGTATTATAAAGGGATTAGGAAATGTAGGGTGCCCACTGCTTCTCCTAGCTGATTTAGAATCCCAGAATCAAACAGATGGACAGTAATTCAGACACCACCTAGGTTGGCTTTCTACAGGAACCTGATAAGATGATGGCTCATTTAGCCTCCGTTTGTTTATGTGGAAGGAGTGAGCTAGAGGTCATTGCTTCACAAGGTAGCCTGGTCTGTTGTAGAACTTAGGAATTCCTCTTGACGGGAAAACCACCAAGTCTGCTGCTCTATTGCTTTTACGTATTATATCTGGTTTTGTCCCCTTTAAGCCAGTCAAAATGACTTTTTCTTCTTTCACACAGGCCATTTAAATTGTTAGAGATAAGCTTTTGTGTTTCCCCCTCAGTGTTCTCTTCCTCCCCACACCCATTAAATACTTTTGATTTCCTTACCTATTCCTTCTAAACCTTTTTAGCATCCTGGCCATTTTCTTTCTTTATCCCAGTTAGGAAGTCTCTCTTAAAGCCTGGTAACCAGAAATGTTTAGATAGGTTCTTATCTGATACAACAGGGCTGAATAAATTACCTTGTTTGGACTGAGCAATATGTGTAACTCACGTTTGGGGTGATTTATGATACCTTTGGCTCACGCTGAACTTTAAATAAAAAGTTTATTTTTATTCCGTTTAACCCCTCTCTTAAATCACGTAAACTGTTGTTGAACCTTCTGTTCACTTGAGCAATTGCCTTCCTGCATGGAAGCCTGATAGATCATTTATTCCAGGTAAATGTTATGGCACCACATTTGAATCTCTTTGCAGGTCGAGAGCTACTTGAACTGTGATTCTTTTATTCCATACCCAACCTTCCGTGCGGTTTTTGGTCCCCTACTGTTCTAGTTTGCTAGCTGTCGGAATGCAATATACCAAAAATGGAATGGCTTTTAAAAAGGGGAATTTTATGAGTTGCTAGTTTACAGTTCTAAGGCCGAGAAAATGTCCCAAGTAAAACAAGTCTATAGAAATGTCCAATTGAAGGCATCCAGGAAGAAATACCTTGGTTCAAGAAGGCCGATGAAGTTCAGGGCTTCTCTCTCAAGTGAGAAGGCACATGGTGAACACAGTCAGGGCTTCCCTCTCAGCTGGGAGGGCACATGGCGAATACGGCATCATCTGTTAGCTTTCTCTCCTGGCTTCTGGTTTCATGAAGCTCCCCGGGAGGCATTTTCCTTCTTCATCTCCAAAGGTCGCTGGCTGGTGGATTCTCTGCTTTGTAGTGTTGTTCTCTCTGAATCTCTCCTTCTCCTTTTATAGGACTTCAGAAACTAATCAAGACCCACTCAAATGGGTGGGGACATGTCATCCCCTAATCCAATTTAACAACCATTCTTGACTAAATCACATCATCCAGGGAAATGATCTCATTACAGTTTCAAACATACAGTATTGAATAGAGATTATTCTACCTTTATGAAATGGGATTTATATTAAAACATGGCTTTTCTTAGGGGGCATGCTTCCTTTCAAACCAGCACACCTACAAATATGGTAAATGTATATTTATGAAAATATGTACTAGGATCAGAGCAGGTAGAACATGCGCTGTGACACTCATGGTGATTCTCCCAGGAAGAGGTCGGTAGACTGTGGCCAATAGGCCCAATCCACCTTGCCTCCTGTTTTCGTAAAGCTTCACTGGAACACAGCTATATCCATTTGTTTATGTCCACCCTGGCTTCTGTGCAAGGTGGCAAAATTAAATAGTTGCAACAGAGACCGTCTGGCTGAAAAGCTTAAGTTAGCAGGTCATACCTGCTGGCCCCTGCTCTAAGGCAAGAGTAGCTGATTGATTAACATGCTTTCCGTTCACGTAGCTGGCTTTTAATTCTAAGCAAGACTAAAATCCTTTCCAAGGAACATTGGCGAAGAAATTTTATGTCTTTGCGCTGCTTTAAGTATTGTATGAAAAAAAAGATTATATAATACTTGCTTTGTATCGCTCTGTGAGACTAATTTTTTTTTATTAATTAAAAAAAATTAACGAACACAACATTTAGAAATCATTCCATTCTACATATGCAATCAGTAATTCTTAATATCATCACATAGATGTATGATCATCATTTCTTAGTACATATGCATCGATTCAGAAAAAGAAATAAAATGATAATATAGAGAAAAAATAAAATAAAATAAAAAATACAAAAATATATAAGAAAAAAAAACTATAGCTCAGATGCAGATTCATTCAGTGTTTTAACATAATTACATTACAATTAGGTAGTATTGTGCTGTCCTTTTTTTTTTTTTAGAAATCATACCGTTCTACATATGCAATCAGTAATTCTTAACATCATCACATAGATGCATGATCATCGTTTCTTAGTACATTTGCATCAGTTTAGAAGAACTAGCAATATAACCGTAAAAGATATAGAATGTTAATATAGAGAAAAAAAATAAAAGTAATAATAGTAAGAACAAAACAAAACAAAACAAAACAAAAACCTATAGCTCGGATGCAGCTTCATTCAGTGTTTTAACATGATTACTTTACAATTAGGTATTATTGTGCTGTCCATTTTTGAGTTTTTGTATCTAGTCCTATTGCACAGTCTGTATCCCATCAGCTCCAATTACCCATTATCTTACCCTGTTTCTAACTCCTGCTGAACTCTGTTACCAATGACATATTCCAAGTTTATTCTCGAGTGTCGATTCACATCATTGGGACCATACAGTATTTGTCTTTTAGTTTTTGGCTAGACTCACTCAGCATAATGTTCTCTAGGTCCATCCATGTTATTACATGCTTCATAAGTTTATCCTGCCTTAAAGCTGCATAATATTCCATCGTATGTATATACCACAGTTTGTTTAGCCACTCGTCTGTTGATGGACATTTTGGCTGTTTCCATCTCTTTGCAATTGTAAATAACGCTGCTATAAACATTGGTGTGCAAATGTCCGTTTGTATCTTTGCCCTTAAGTCCTTTGAGTAGATTCCCAGCAATGGTATTGCTGGGTTGTATGGCAATTCTATATTCAGCTTTTTGAGGAACCGCCAAACTGCCTTCCACAGTGGTTGCACCATTTGACATTCCCACCAACAGTGGATAAGTGTGCCTCTTTCACCGCATCCTCTCCAGCACTTGTCATTTTCTGTTTTGTTGATAATGGCCATTCTGGTGGGTGTGAGATGATATCTCATTGTGGTTTTGATTTGCATTTCTCTAATGGCCAGGGACATTGAGCATCTCTCCATGTGCCTTTTGGCCATTTGTATTTTCTCTTCTGAGAGGTGTCTGTTCAAGTCTTTTCCCCATTTTGTAATTGGGTTGGCTGTCTTTTTGTTGTTGAGTTGAACAATCTCTTTATAAATTCTGGATACTAGACCTTTATCCGATATGTCATTTCCAAATATTGTCTCCCATTGTGTAGACTGTCTTTCTACTTTCTTGATGAAGTTCTTTGATGCACAAAAGTGTTTAATTTTGAGGAGCTCCCATTTATTTATTTCTTTCTTCAGTGCTCTTGCTTTAGGTTTAGGTCCATAAAACCGCCTCCAATTGTAAGTTTCATAAGATATCTCCCTACATTTTCCTCTAACTGTTTTATGGTCTTAGACCTAATGTTTAGATCTTTGATCCATTTTGAGTTAACTTTTGTGTAGGGTGTGAGATATGGGTCTTCTTTCATTCTTTTGCATATGGATATCCAGTTCTCTAGGCACCATTTATTGAAGAGACTGTTCTGTCCCAGGTGAATTGGCTTGACTGCCTTATCAAAGATCAAATGTCCATAGATGAGAGGGTCTATATCTGAGCACTCTATTCGATTCCATTGGTCAATATATCTATCTTTATGCCAATACCATGCTGTTTTGACCACTGTGGCTTCATAATATGCCTTAAAGTCAGGCAGTGCAAGACCTCCAGCTTCGTTTTTTTTCCTCAAGATGTTTTTAGCAATTCGGGGCACCCTGCCCTTCCAGATAAATTTGCTTATTGGTTTTTCTATCTGAAAAATAAGTTGTTGGGAGTTTGATTGGTATTGCATTGAATCTGTAAATCAATTTAGGTAGGATTGACATCTTAACTATATTTAGTCTTCCAATCCATGAACACGGTATGCCCTTCCATCTATTTAGGTCTTCTGTGATTTCTTTTAGCAGTTTTTTGTAGTTTTCTTTATATAGGTTTTTTGTCTCTTTAGTTAAATTTATTCCTAGGTATTTTATTCTTTTAGTTGCAATTGTAAATGGGATTCGTTTCTTGATTTCCCCCTCCGCTTGTTCATTGCTAGTGTATAGAAATGCTACAGATTTTTGAATGTTGATCTTGTAACCTGCTACTTTGCTGTACTCATTTATTAGCTCTAGTAGTTTTGTTGTGGATTTTTCCGGGTTTTCGACATATAGTATCATATCGTCTGCAAACAGTGATAGTTTTACTTCTTCCTTTCCAATTTTGATGCCTTGTATTTCTTTTTCTTGTCTAATTGCTCTGGCTAGAACCTCCAACACAAT
The DNA here is from genome assembly GCF_023851605.1 of Tamandua tetradactyla. Classification (NCBI taxonomy): domain Eukaryota; kingdom Metazoa; phylum Chordata; class Mammalia; order Pilosa; family Myrmecophagidae; genus Tamandua; species Tamandua tetradactyla. The sequence goes on along the minus strand of NC_135348.1, from coordinate 20,070,608 downwards.
GTTGAATAACAGTGGTGATAGTGGATATCCTTGTCTTGTTCCTGATCTTAGGGGGAAAGTTTTCAATTTTTCCCCATTGAGGATGATATATTAGCTGTGGGTTTTTCATATATTCCCTCTATCATTTTAAGGAAGTTCCCTTGTATTCCTATCTTTTGAAGTGTTTTCAACAGGAAAGGATGTTGAATCTTGTCAAATGCCTTCTCTGCATCAATTGAGATGATCATGTGATTTTTCTGCTTTGATTTCTTGATGTGGTGTATTACATTAATTGATTTTCTTATGTTGAACCATCCTTGCATACCTGGGATGAATCCTACTTGGTCATGATGTATAATTCTTTTAATGTGTTGTTGGATACGATTTGCTAGAATTTTATTGAGGATTTTTGCATCTATATTCATTAGAGAGATTGGTCTGTAGTTTTCTTTTTTTGTAATATCTTTGCCTGGTTTTGGTATGAGGGTGATGTTGGCTTCATAGAATGAATTAGGTAGTTTTCCCTCCACTTCGATTTTTTTGAAGAGTTTGAGGAGAGTTGGTACTAATTCTTTCTGGAATGTTTGATAGAATTCAGATGTGAAGCCGTCTGGTCCTGGACTTTTCTTTTTAGGAAGCTTTTGAATGACTGATTCAATTTCTTTACTTGTGATTGGTTTGTTGAGGTCATCTGTGTCTTCTTGAGTCAACCATTTCCTCTAAATTGTTGTATTTATTAGCGTAAAGTTGTTCATAGTATCCTGTTATTACCTCCTTTATTTCTGTGAGGTCAGTAGTTATGTCTCCTCTTCCATTTCTGATCTTATTTATTTACATCCTCTCTCTTCTTCTTTTTGTCAATCTTGCTTAGGGCCCATCAGTCTTATTGATTTTCTCATAGAACCAACTTCTGGCCTTATTGATTTTCTCTATTGTTTTCATGTTTTCAATTTCATTTATTTCTGCTCTGATCTTTGTTATTTCTTTCCTTTTGCTTGCTTTGGGATTAGTTTGCTGTTCTTTCTCCAGTTCTTCCAAATGGATAGTTAATTCCTGAATTTTTGCCTTTTCTTCTTTTCTGATATAGGCATTTAGGGCAATAAATTTCCCTCTTAGCACTGCCTTTGCTGCGTCCCATAAGTTTTGATATGTTGTGTTTTCATTTTCATTCACCTCGAGGTATTTGCTAATTTCTCTAGCAATTTCTTCTTTGACCCACTCGTTGTTTAGGAGAGTGTTGTTGAGCCTCCACATATTTGTGAATTTTCTGGCACTCCGCCTATTATTGATTTCCAACTTCGTTCCTTTATGATCCGAGAAAGTGTTGTGTATGATTTCAAACTTTTTAAATTTGTTAAGACTTGCTTTGTGACCCAGCATATGGTCTATCTTTGAGAATGATCCATGAGCACTTGAGAAAAAGGTGTATCCTGCTGTTGTGGGATGTAATGTCCTATAAATGTCTGTTAAGTTAAGCTCATTTATAGTAATATTCAGATTCTCTATTTCTTTATTGATCCTCTGTCTAGATGTTCTGTCCATTGATGAGAGTGGTGAATTGAAATCTCCAACTATTATGGTATATGAGTCTATTTCCCTTTTCAGTGTTTGCAGTGTATTCCTCACGTATTTTGGGGCCTTCTGGTTTGGTGCGTAAATATTTATGATTGTTATGTCTTCTTGTTTAATTGTTCCTTTTATTAGTATATAGTGTCCTTCTTTGTCTCTTTTAACTGCTTTACATTTGAAGTCTAATTTGTTGGATATTAGTGTAGCCACTCCTGCTCTTTCCTGGTTGTTACTTGCATGAAATATCTTTTCCCAACCTTTCACTTTCAACCTATGTTTGTCTTTGGGTCTAAGATGTGTTTCCTGTAGACAGCATATAGAAGGATCCTGTTTTTTAATCCATTCTGCCAATCTATGTCTTTTGATTGGGGAATTCAGTCCATTAACATTTAGTGTTATTACTGTTTGGATAATATTTTCCTCTACCATTTTGCCTTTTGTATTATATTTATCATATCTGATTTTCCTTCTTTCTACACTCTTCTCCATACCTCTCTCTTCTGTCTTTTTGTATCTGACTCTAGTGCTCCCTTTAGTATTTCTTGCAGAGCTGGTCTCTTGGTCACAAATTCTCTCAGTGACTTTTTGTCTGAGAATGTTTTAATTTCTCCCTCATTTTTGAAGGACAATTTTGCTGGATATAGGAGTCTTGGTTGGCAGTTTTTCTCTTTTAGTACTTTAAATATATCATCCCACTGTCTTCTAGCTTCCGTGGTTTCTGCTGAGAAATCTACACATAGTCTTATTGGGTTTCCCTTGTATGTGATGGATTGTTTTTCTCTTGCTGCTTTCAAGATCCTCTCTTTCTCTTTGACCTCTGACATTCTAACTAGTAAGTGTCTTGGAGAACGCCTATTTGGGTCTAATCTCTTTGGGGTGCGCTGCACTTCTTGGATCTGTAATTTTAGGTCTTTCATAAGAGTTGGGAAATTTTCAGTGATAATTTCTTCCATTAGTTTTTCTCCTCCTTTTCCCTTCTCTTCTCCTTCTGGGACACCCACAACACGTATAGTTGTGCGCTTCATATTGTCCTTGAGTTCCCTGATACCCTGTTCAATTTTTACCATTCTTTTCCCGATGGTTTCTGTTTCTTTTTGAAATTCTGATGTTCCATCCTCCAAATCACTAATTCTATCTTCTGTCTCTTTAAATGTATCATTGTAGGTATCTATTGTTTTTTCCATCTTTTCTACTTTATCCTTCACTTCCATAAGTTCTGTGATTTGTTTTTTCAGTTTTTCTATTTCTTCTTTATGTTCAGCCCATGTCCTCTTCATGTCCTCCCTCAATTTATCGATTTTATTTTTGAAGAGGTTTTCCATTTCTGTTCGTATATTCAGCATTAGTTGTCTCAGCTCTTGTATCTCATTTCAACTATTGGTTTGTTCCTTTGTCTGGGCCATATTCTCAATCTTCTGAGTGTGGACAGTTATCTACTGCTGCTGGCGTCTGGGCATTTAGTCAGATTTCCCTGGGTGTCGGACCCAACAAGGTTGTAAGATTTTTCTGTGAAATCTCTGGGTTCTGTTTTTCTTATCCTGCCCAGTAGGTGGCGCTCGTGGCACACGTTTGTCTGCGGGTCCCACCAGTAAAAGGTGCTGTGGGTCCTTTAACTTTGGAAAACTCTCGCCGTGGAGGAGGTTCGCTAGCCGAAGCGGCTTGGAAGAGTGCCAGCCGGCTCGTGGTCCGAACGCGGGGAGGGTCGCTCGCCACCCCAGCCCGGGAAAGCGCCCGTCCGAATTTCCTAGTCGGCCCGGGGCGCCAAGCGTAGCGGGAGCGCGCCAGCGGCAGCGGCCCACCCGGGGAAGTGCACGTTCCCGGGGAGTCACGGGTTTGGAAGGGCCCCCCCACTCCCCCCATCACCGTTCTCCGCGGCCTCGGGATTTCCGATCCAATTCTCTCAGTTGGTCTGGGGGGCCGCACGTGGTGTGGGCGCCAGCCGCCGCGGTTTGAGGGGACCGCCTGTCCCATTCTCCCAGCCGGTCCAGGAAGGGGGAAGAGAGGGACTCTAGCCGCTTCCCGCCCCGCCCGGTGAAGCCCGCGTCCCTCGACAGTCTCACCAGAGCGGGTTCTCTCAGCCAGCCAGCCGTTCCAGGATGGGGTACGCTGTGTTTTTTATCTCTGTCGTGGCTTTGGGAGCTGTTCTATATAGTTTCTACTCCCCTAGTAGCTGTCCTGGAGGAGAAACTAAGATCTGCGCGTCTTACTAAGCCGCCATCTTCTCCGGAAGTCGAGACTAATTTTTAATGCATTAGTATTTGAAAGCTTTTCTCAATATTACTTCAGCCATCTCTTTGAAATTGGGTAATCATAAGGTGACTTTAGAGTTTTAGGGGCGGTCCTAAGTTTGGTACTGATTTTGTTTATGTGGAAGAAGAATCATGTTTTGACATTAAAAAAAAAACACACAAAAAACTTCAGTGTCTATTTTTTTGGGGGGGGGGGGTTGCATGGTCCAGGAATCGAACTGTATCTCCTGCATGTAAGGGCAAGCATTCTACCATTGACCCACCTGTGCACTCTTTTTACTTTTGTGTGTGTGTGTGTTCAGTCTATTTTTAGAGAAAAAGACAGTCTTTGTTTAACCAATGCTGTCTTACTGAAACATTGAGTGGCTACTTAATCATTTTGTTCTTAACACCAATTTTGGTGTTTTTAGTTTCCTATCAGAAGTTGTCAAATCAGACTTTTTATACAGAAGAAAAATGATGAGTTTTAAATTAAGAAATTAAGAAAACTTTTATTAGAGAATTTGATATAGTGGCATCTATCATAAGTACTTATTTCCTTTTTTTTTTTTTTTTGTAAATTTGCTTATTGCCCAGTGAGCAGTAATCCAGAAGTGCCTTATATTCTTTTCTTATACTGGTGTTAATCTTGGGAGTCAGAAAGATACTCATCAAATGAATTCTCCAAATAAAGAACAAACTTGATGACTAAAATTGCTCTTTTATAATCTTTCTGGCCAGGTCCGTTTTTGAATGAGAGCATTTACTTCAGAGTTTGAGTTCTTATTTTAAAAGCCTTCATATATCCATATTATGGATGCCTATAGCTCACATTTATTGAGCATTTCCTAGGCTTTCTTCAAACAGCTAATGGAGCCCATCTGATCTCTCCAGCCTCCTTCCCTGACCTCCCTGACTTCTTTAGCTGCTTCAGTGAGCTGCTTGCAGCTTCTTGCCCTGAAATTGCTGTTTTCCTTTCTCTGCCTGGAGTGAGCTCTGTATATATGTCTCTCTCTAGGAAGTCTTTTCTTACCCAGGCTGGCTCTTCTCTGTGCCCCAGCAGTCCTGTGAGGCTGCCAGCACTGCACATACTACACCATCTTATAATGATATGTTTGCATCTCTTACAAATATCCCCACCTGGGATGTACTTAATCATCCACCTTCTCTGTGTATCGCTGGAGGCCATTTTACAAATGAGGTATTTGGATTTTTCCACAAACTCCTGTTCACCTACTTAAAGGGCCTTCAAGCACTACCCAGGAATGTTCACGTTTCTCTAGGATGTGCCCTACCTTAACTATGTAATGGTTTTTTCATTCATTCTCATCTCTAGTCACTCTTCTGCGCACATCCGGTCTTTCTGCGAATGATCTTACCTTATACTTCATGGAAAAATAACCACCTGATGGTAGCTTCTCAGCTTCCCTTTCCAAAATCTACCATCCCATTTTTACTGGAACTGTTTTCTCCATTCTTCCTTTTACAGTGGAGGGGAGAGCCTCTTCTGTGACAGACCTACCCTGTATGCTTGGTCAGAATCCCATCTCCTCCTACCTTAGAGATTTGAACCATTTTTTCTGGGTTGGTTCCAGAAAAATTGGGCATTTAGTGTGCTCTCATTTCTTAAATACTCTTCTTTCAGCTTAAAAAAAGAAAGAAGCCTTGGGTGCATGGGTGGTTCAGTGGTAGAATGCTCGCCTTATATGTGGGAGACCTGGGTACGATTCCCAGACCATGCACCCCCCCCCCACCAAAGAAGCAAGCCTTTACTTTACCTTTTTGTTTCTTTTCATTGTTCACCTTTTTTCTGTACCCATGCTTCTCAAGATAGGTTGTTTCCCCAAATGTCACCTTTCAGCCATAAACCAACTCTAACCTGTTCCTTTGCCCCTTTGTGTGGAAGTTGCCAAGGTTTCGCTGTTCCTATAACAGTTTACATACTTAACATCTTTTTCTTTCATCCAGCACCCTGGTAGCTCTTTCCAAGGCTCCATTGCTATCCTCTCACCTTTCTTTTCGTGACTTCTAAGTTTGGGACCTTTTCTGTCTCCCCTCTACCATGTCTTCCTTATCTCTTTTTCAGTGACTACCAAATTTGAATCTCTGATCTCAACTTCTTTTCTAGGCTGTGGACCTATATCTTTAGTGCCCTGTTTTACTCATTTGTTGGATATTTCACAGCATCTGAAAGTTAACAGGAGGTCTTAGTGCTCAATCTCTGCTGCTCTTCCTCAAGATTTTCCTATTTCAACAAGCGGTACTTTTGTCCATTTGGTTTTCATCCAGAAATCTGGAAACTCCACATTTTCCACATTTGCTCCATTACCAATTAGTGTCGATTGCATCTGCAAATACCTCTCAACTGTCTCCTTTTCTCTCTCTTTCTTTTCTTTCTACCTTCGTCCAAGCCACCATCCTCTCTTGCCTTTCCCACTCCCGAAGCCTCCTAACTAGGCTTTGTGCCACCAGTTCCCTCTTCTCAAATATTTTCCCCGCTAGCTACCTGAAGAGTATTTAAAAGATTAAATAACAGCTGTGTTAATTCCCTGCTTCAGAACTCTTCAGTGGCTTTTTGTCATATGCAAGATAAAATAGTAATTCTTTCCTGGGACCCACCAGGCTCAGCAAAGTGTAGCCTCCTCTGTCTCTCTTCTTTCTCATCTCTTTGCATTCATTTCCTTGTTCATTATACCCCAGCTTTACTGTCCTTTTGACATTTCCTGTAATGCTTTAAATACCTTCCCACCTTACACCTTTGCCTCGGCTGGTTTCAGATTGGAAACAGTTTCTCCTGTTCTTTGTACACTAATTCCTTCTCAACTTTCAGGTCTTAGCTTAAATGTCACTTTTTTTGATGAAGCTCTCTCTTCTGCCTCTTGTGATAAATTCCTCCCCATAGTCCTACTTTTCCCCATTTAAGGAAATTACTGAGTTTGCAATCAATCATCTACTTATATATTCATGTATCTAATATATGTCTCCCCTACTAGACAGTAAGTGCCATGTTCCAGGAGCTGTGTTTGTCCGGTCTATGGCTCTCTCCCTAGCCCGTGGCACTGGATGCTTCGCATATATATAGTTTCATTAAATATACAGTTGAAGATGGCTGCACTGAATGGGGAAGTAACCATTTGGTGTACTGTTCTCTCAGTGTTGTATGGTGTAGTTAGGAGCACAAACTTGGGCTCAGACTTAGGATTTTGAATCCCTGTTTGTATCCTCTATGAACCTGAGCAGTTATTAACCTTTGTGGTCGCAGCTTATAACACTAGACTGAGTTTTCTTGAGCATGCCAGCTTCTACAGAAGATGTGTTGTACGTGGGTTTACTCAGAAACACTAGCGGAGTAGAACCAGATGTGAAAGCTGATGAAAAGACACAGATGCTAATATAAATGTGTCTTAAGTTAGGAGAAGTTGTGTCGCTTTTTAAATGGATGGCAGGGCCTCTCATTGATACTAATGGGGTTTGGGGCATTCCATATTGTTTTGGATAGTCAGGGTTCTTGGCCTCTTCTGCTTTGTCTCTGTTCTGTTCCCTGGTATATAGGACTCTTAGGTTCGCGTTATAGGTCATGTAATCTAACCTGTAGAGAGGATCAAGTTAAAAACATTTTAAAGATAACTCCTTTATGCCGAGTAGTCTGACCCTTTTTCTTGTTTCTTTCCCTTTGAGCCCTATCGTGCCAGCTCTTTGACTGGTAAGTAACAAGTGGTCTGGGTGGGAGTGAGTGGAACCCAGGAGCAGATCTGAGGAAGACAGTTTGAATTCTGGGCATCTCGCATGTGGGCAGTAGTGATTTATTTTCAATGTTCGCAGTCTCACGATAGAAACTGTCACTTTTGGAGAAACCCTTACGTAATGAAACACTGCAAAGAAGACTTCAGTTAAATTAAGAATCCTTTCCTTCTCTCAGTCACTTATTTTTTATTTTTGTCTGCAATTTTAAGTTTGAATTGTTGGGAACCTCTCGTGAAAAAAGGGACAGCACATTCTTGTCTTAGTATTTCGAGGTTTCCTTTTCTATTTTGGAAGATATTTTCCGGTCTCCTGGAAATAGAAGATGAGAAAGTCGCTACTACCAGTACGCTATTATTACGTGTATTCTGCTTAGAGGAATATTTCCTGTTATTTGCATTTTTATCATTGTTTGTAGTAGACTCTGTCTTCAAATGAAAATCCCCTAAGTCAGCCCTTATAAGAATGCATGCCCACGTGGCTGGCGTTTGTGCATGTGGCGCCTGCCAGGTCATGGCGCGCGCGCTCTCGTTCTCTCGTTCTCTCGCTCTCTCGCTCTCTCTCTCGTGACATTTGCCAGCACTCCCAGCATTTGCTCTGACTTTATCCTGGGCCTTGGGTGAATCCGTTTTGCCAATGTATCTTAAACCCTCTGGCATTTTCAGTAATGAAGGGTAGACTGATTGTATTCAGACCCACAATCACAATCCTAGCCTTTTGCAGTAATGTAGTCTGATTACCAATAAAAGAATGTAATTGAACTTTACATTTCTGAAGGGGGGAGGGAAAAAAAAAGTCTCAAACAGAAGTGTTCTGTTAATGCACTCGATGGGCTCCTTTGTTGTTTAAAACAGCCCTCTTGCTATTTCACTGAAGAGTGTTGGGCCTGTGTCGCACATTTTACTGGCAATTTGCCCCACCTCCTCTTCCCTGAAAATATTTATGGACTTCTAGTGCTTTCATACGTTTAGAAGTGATTTAACTGTCTCATTGGCAGGATGAGATAAAGCAGCTTAATATGTTGTTCATTTTATTTCTGGGTGGGGTGGGAGAGGGAAATGAAATACTAATTTTTTCCTTTTTGGAAACCTAATGCTATGTTCTTTTGTTATCACTCTTGTTCCCTAGGCATTAAGTGTAACTGAAACCCTGATTAAACCCTTGGAAAAATTCAGAAAAGAACAACTTGGAGCTGTAAAGGTTTGTGTCTAATTTGAGCATATTTGTAAACAGAAAACGTGGATGCCTCTGCTGCTTTAGTGTACACTTTACACACATTTGGCAGCTTGGAAGGAGATGCTGGGGTCAGCCATCTGTTGTTTTATGTTTTAAATGTGCCTTTTTCCCTTTGGGGGGATTTGAAATCGAAAACAAACAGAAAACCTGGGTGGTGATTTTCTTTGGGTATATTTTTCCATATAGAGTTTTAAAAATATCTTTAACCCAACAACACATTTACTCAGAATTGAAGAGCCTTAGCTCTGTAGGAAGTGCAGTTATTTCCACGTCCAGCTCGGTTTTATGGAGCAGTGTAGCGTTATATAACCATTTAAGATTAGAAATGCTGCTTTACTGTGATGCCATTGAACCTAGGATAAGAGTATTTGGTTGGGGGCAGGTCACTTCCTTTTATTTAACGAAAATTTATTGACCACCTGTAACACTAAAATGCCACTATTTTAATAGGTCCTGGGGTTTAAAGATGAGTGAACCAGGCTCTGTGCTTAAGAATCTGGGGTTTAGCTCAGATTTCCAGGAATAATGCAGAGTCTGAGATATGCTTAGCACCTTATAAAGTTTGTGACCCAAGATTCTACTTAACCCAGAGAAATAACTGCCCCTGAAGCTTTCTTGAAATATGTGTAAGTACTTAAAGGAGAAAAGATAGCATTTTTATGTTATTGAGCTTTTTTTGGATTGGCCTAATTTTGTGTAATGAAAGCGGGGCTCTCCTTAGGAGAAGAGTATAACATCAGTTTTAGGTAGGAAACAGTTTTTCTATTTGCATTCCTTCCCACCCCGCCATGTAGTTAGAGAAGCAAGGCTTCTCTATCTTCCTAAATGAAACTATTAACATGCCAACTATTAAAATTCCATGTGCAATAAACATTGTAGCCTCAGTGGCTGTAACTACACCTATGGACCCAAAGAGGGCCAGCTTTTAGTTGCTATTCACAGAATCCATTCTTCTTTAAGTGATGTGTTAAAATATTAGATATTCTATTTTGGCCTAGTATTTTTCATTATGTAATGAATTGCCATGTTTTGAGGTTCAGACCACACAGCCATGCGGCTACCCCCCAAGTTGTCTTCTGTGCCTGCTGACCTGTATAAACAGACTTGTCTGCTCTGGACCCATGGGAGGAGATTGGAGGCCTGGTTTCAGCTCTGTGACCTGGGGCCAGTAACTAGGCTTCATCCTCTTATCTGTAAGATGGACTTAGGGGTCTCATTTCTCTCCTCTGCAGTTCTTCGACTCTGTTTTCTCTGATCTTGTCTTCATTAGCCTGTTGTAAATATTGAACATCTTGGTTCTTTCTTGCTAGACATTTCATTGGCAGGTACTGAATCTGAACAATGTCCATTTCTTATTTTTCTTCTTTCATTTGGAGGGTGGGAGCAAAGATTACATTATGGAAATGAAAAATGAGTGTGACTTACTTAATAACAAAATTTTTTTCATTGCTGTCTGCCCTACTGGGTTTTGTAAATTTCTTGACCTCAGCTCTTCTGTTGACTCTTCCCCTGCCACAAGTTTTCCCAGCTTTGATGTAGTACTTGTTCAGAATATATACTGCAAAACAACTTGCGAAATAAATTTCCATATTTGTCTAGTTTGCTAGCTGCCAGAAAGAAATGTGCCAGAAAGGGAATGACTTTTAAAAAGGGGAGTTTATTAAGTTACAGATTTACAGTACGAAGGCTGTCAGATTGTCCCAATTAAAGCAAGTCTATAGAAATGTCAAATCTAAGGCATCCAGAGCAAGATACCTTGGAGGTTCAAGAGGGCCGATGATGTTCAGGGTTTCTCTCTCAGTTGGAAAGGCACATGGTGAACACGACAGCATCTGCTAGCTTTCTCTCCCAACTTCTAGTTTCATGAAGCTCCCCTGGGGGTGTTTCCCTTCTTCATCTCCAGAGGTCTCTGGTAGCATGGGCTCTTGCTCTTTCCAAAATGGCTCCCTCTTAAAGGGCTTCAGTAAGCAACCCCACCTTGAATGGGTGGAGAACTCCATGGAAACCATCTAATCCAAAGTTGCCACCCACGACTGGGTAGGTCCCATCTCCATGGGAACAATGAAAAAGCTCCTACCCAGCAATATTGAATGAGGATTAAAGGACGTGGCTTTTCTGGGGTCCACCACAGATTCAAATAGGCAAAATATTAAAAGGAGAAGTTATTTCAAACATTTAGCCTATGCTTTTAGCTTTTTAGCTGCCAAATTCTATCCTAGAGGGGCCACTTCTGTCTTTGCTCTTCTGGCTTAAGTTTATGAATAGCTTATTTTGCATTCTTGTTTGGTACAGTGTGTGTGTTGGCTGCCCTAAATATTGTGTTACCTGTGAGAACTCATTGTGGGTCCCAGGGAGAAAGAAATAAGGAGACCCCTTTCTGTTTTTTTTCCCAAACATAGCATACAATCACAAACATTCTTACGTACAATCATTCCATTCTTGGTACATAAACAATAACTCACAATATCATCACATAGTTGTATATTCAATCCCATGATCACCTCTCAGAACATTTGCATCAATCCAGAAAAAGAAATAAAAAGAAAAAAGAAAAAAAAATTGTACTTACCATACCCCCTCCTCCACCGCTTACCAATCACCAGCATTTCAGTCTACTACATTTATTTTAACATTTATTCCCCTATTATTTATTTATTTTTAATCCATATGTTTTATTCATCTGTTGATAAGGTAGATAAAAGGAGCATCAGACACAAGGTTTTCACAATCACACAGTCACATTGCGAAAGCTGTATCATTATACAGTCATCTTCAAGAAACGTGGCTACTGGAACACAGCTCTACAGTTTCAGGTACTTCTCTCTAGCCACTCTGATATACCATAAACTTAAAAGGGGATATCTGTATAGCCTGTAAGAAGAAGATGGTAACCTCTTGACTCTGTTTGAAATCTCTCAGCCACTGACACTTTATTTTATCTCATTTCTCTCTTCCCCTTTTTGGTTGAGAAGGTTTTCTCAATCCCTTGATGCTGAGTCCCAGCTCATCCCAGGATTTCTGTCTCACCTTGTCAGGAAGATTTACATCCCTGGGAGTCATGTCCCACATGGAGGGGAGAGGGCAGTGAGTTTGCTTGCTGTGTTGGCTTAGAGATAGAGGCCACCTCTGAGCAACAAAAGAGGTTCTCGAGGGTGATTCTCAGGCATAATTTTTTTTTTTTTATTAACGGAAAAAAAAAAAAAAGAAATTAACCCAACATTTAGAAATCATACCATTCTACATATGCAATCAGTAATTCTTAACATCATCACATAGATGCATGATCATCGTTTCTTAGTACATTTGCATCGGTTTAGAAGAACTAGCAACACACCAGAAAAAGATATAGAATGTTAGTGTAGAGAAAAGAAATAAAAGTAATAATAATAGTAAAAAAAAAATAGACAAACAGACAAACAAACTAATAAACAAACAAACAAAAAAACAAACCTATAGCTCAGATGCAGCTTCATTCAGTGTTTTAACATGATTACTTTACAATTAGATATTATTGTGCTGTCCATTTTTGAGTTTTTGTATCTAGTCCTGTTGCACAGTCTGTATCCCTTCACCTCCAATTACCCATTATCTTACCCTGTTTCTAACTCCTGCTGGACTCTGTTACCAATGACATATTCCAATTTTATTCTCGAATGTCCGTTCACATCAGTGGGACCATACAGTATTTGTCCTTTAGCATAATTTTTTTTTATTAATTAAAAATTAACAACAAACAAAACATTAAGATATCATTCCATTCTGCATATACAACCCATAATTCTTATCATCACATAGTTGCATATTCATCATTTCTTAGAACATTTGCACCAATTTAGAAAAAAGAAATAAAAAGACAACAGAAAAAGAAATAAAACGATAACAGAGGAAAAAAAAGATTATACATGCCATACCCCTTATCCCTCACTTTCATTTATCACTAGCATTTCAAACTAAATTTATTTAGCATTTGTTCCCCCTATTATTTATTTTTAGTCCATATGTTCTACTCATCTGCTGATATGGTAGCTAAAAGGAACATCAGACACAAGGTTTTCACATTCACAGAGTTTCATTGTGAAAGCTATATCATTGTTCAGTCATCATCAAGAAACATGGCTACTGGAACACAGCTCTACATTTTCAGGCAGTTCCCTCCAGCCTCTCCACTACATCTTGAACAACAAGGTGATATCTACTTAATGCTAAGAATAACCTCCAGGATAACTTCGCGACTCTGGAATCTCTCAGCCATTGACACTTAATCTCATTTCACTCTTCCCCCTTTGGTCGAGAAGGTTCTCTCAATCCCTTGATGTTAATTCCCAGCTCATTCTAGGGTTTTTCTCAGTCCCTTGATGCTGAGTCTCAGCTCATTCCAGGATCTCTGTCCCACGTTGCCAGGAAGGTCCACACCCCTGGGAGTCATGTCCCATGCAGAGAGGGGGAGGGTGGTGAGACCGCTTGTCGTGTTGGCTGGAGAGAGAGGCCACATCTGAGCAACAAAAAAGACTCTCTTGGGGGTGACTCTTAGGCCTAAATTTTAAGTAGACTTGACCTATCCTTTGTGGGGTTAAGTTTCATATGAACAAACCCCAAGACTGGGGGCTTAGCCTATAGCTTTGGTTGTCCACACTGCTTGTGAGAATATCAAGAGTTCAACTTGGGGAAGTTGAATTTCTCCCCACTCTCACCATTCCCTGGAGGGGGCTTGCAGTCCTTTTCCACTCACTGATCGAATCACTCTGGAATTCATCGGGGCATCACTCTGGACAAACCAACAAAATCTCATGTCCTACCTGAGATTCCAAGTACTTATGACGTTCAATCAAACTATCTACATAAGTTATATTAGGAAATGCTCTAGTCAAAATGTAAATTTTGTAACAAACATTTTCTGCTGAAGTCTCACACATAAGGTGACATTTTAAAATATTAATTACCATCTATTTTCAGCACCCTGCCATAATGACATTCCTTTGTTCTTCCTCATGCAAAAACATTTTTAAAATTTGTACATTGTACATTTCACTATTATTATACACTCTAGACATTCCTAGATTATACCATCTTGATCTTTAACATCTATCTTTATTTCTGATTTCATTTATGTCCCCAGCCCTCCTCCCTCTATCATTCTCACATGCAGCTTCATTCAGTGAAGAAATAAATAAATGGGAGCTCCTCAAAGTTAAACACTTTTGTGCATCAAAGTTTTAACATAATTATATTACAGTTAGGCAGTATTGTGCTGTCCATTTCTGAGTTTTTGTATCCAGTCCTGTTGTACAGTCGGTATCCCTTCAGCTCCAATTACCCAATATCTTACCCTATTTCTATCTCCTGATGGTCTCTGTTACCAACGGCATATTCCAAGTTTATTCACTAATGTCAGTTCATATCAGTGAGACCATACAGTATTTGTCCTTTTGTTTTTGGCTAGTCTCACTCAGCATAATGTTCTCAAGGTCCATCCATGTTGTTACATACTTCATAAGTTTATTCTGTCTTAAAGCTGCATAATATTCCATCGTAGTATATACCACAGTTTGTTTAGCCACTTGTCTGTTGATGGACATTTTGGCTGTTTCCATTTCTTTGCATTTGTAAATGATGCTGCTATAAACATTGGTGTGCAAATGTCTGTTTGTGTTTTTGCCCTGAAGTCCTCTGAGTAGATACCTAGCAGAGGTATTGCTGGGTCATATGGAAATTCTATATTCAGCTTTTTGAGGAACCGCCAAACTGCCTTCCACAGTGGTTGCACCTTTTGACATTCCCACCAACAGTGAATAAGTGTGCCTTTTTCTCCACATCCTCTCCAGCACTTGTCATTTTCTGTTTTGTTGATAATGGCCATTCTGGTGGGTGTGAGGTGATATCTCTTTGTGGTTTTGATTTGCATTTCTCTAATAGCCAGGGACATTGAGCATCTCTTCATGTGCCTTTTGGCCATTTGTATTTCCTCTTCTGAGAAGTGTCTGTTCAAGTCTTTTTCCCATTTTGTAATTGGATTGGCTGTCTATTTGTGGTTGAGTTGGACAATCTCTTTATAAATTCTGGATACTAGACCTTTATCTGATATGTCATTTCCAAATATTGTCTCCCATTGTGTAGGCTGTCTTTTTACTTTCTTGATGAAATTCTTTGATGCACAAAAGTGTTTAATTTTGAGGAGCTCCCATTTATTTATTTCTTTCTTCAGTGCTCTTGCTTTAGGTGTAAGATCTATAAAACCGCCTCCAATTACAAGATTTATAAGATATCTCCCTACATTTTCCTCTAACTGTTTTATGGTCTTAGGCCTAATGTTTAGATCTTTGATCCATTTTGAGTTAACTTTGTATAGGGTGTGAGATACAGGACCTCTTTCATTCTTTTGTATATGTAAATCCAGTTCTCTAGGCACCATTTATTGAAGAGATTATTGTGTCCCAGGTGAGTTGGCTTGACTGCCTTATCAAAGATCAAATGTCCATAGATGAGAGGGTCTTTATCTGAGCACTCTATTTGATTTCCTTGGTCAATATATCTATCTTTATGCCAGTACCATGCTCTTTTGACCATTGTGACTTCATAATATGCCTTAAAGTCAGGCAGCGTGAGACCTCCAGCTTCGTTTTTTTTCCTCAAGATACTTTTAGCAATTTGGGGCACCCTGCCCTTCCAGATAAATTTGCTTATTGGTTTTTCTATTTCTGAAAAGTAAGTTGTTGGGAATTTGATTGGTATTGCATTGAATCTGTAAATCAATTTAGGTAGAATTGACATCTTAACTATATTTAGTCTTCCAGTCCATGAACATGGTATGCCCTTCCATCTATTTAGGTCTTCTGTGATTTCTTTTAACAGTTTTTTGTAGTTTTCTTTGTATAGGTCTTTTGTCTCTTTAGTTAAATTTATTCCTAAATATTTTATTCTTTTAGTTGCAATTGTAAATGGAATTCGTTTCTTGATTTCCCACTCATATTGTTCATTACTAGTGTATAGGAACACTACAGAGTTTTCAGTGTTGATCTTGTAACCTGCCATTTTGCTGTACTCGTTTATTAGCTCTAGTAGTTTTGCTGTGGATTTTTCAGGGTTTTCAACATACAGTATCATATCATCTGCAAACAGTGATGGTTTTACTTCTTCCTTTCCAATTTTTTTTTATTTGATACGTCTCTTTTTTTTTATTAATTAAAGAAAAAAAAGAAATTAACACAACATTTAGAAATCATTCCATTCTACAGATGCAATCAGTAATTCTTAACATCATCACATAGATGCATGATCATCATTTCTTAGTACATTTGCATCGATTTAGGAAAAGAACTAGCAAAACAACGGAAAAAGATATAGAATGTTAATATAGAGAAAAAAATAAAAATAATAATAATAGTAAAAAAAAAAGAAAAGGAAAAAGAAAAAGACAAACAAACAGACAGACAAAAAAAAAACAAACCTATAGCTCAGATGCAGCTTCATTCAGTGTTTTAACATGATTACTTTGCAATTAGGTATTACTGTGCTGTCCATTTTTGAGTTTTTGTATCTAGTCCTGTTGCACAGTCTTTATCTCTTCAGCTCCAATTACCCATTATCTTACCCTGTTTCTACCTCCTGCTGGACTCTGTTACCAATGACATATTCCAAGTTTATTCTCGAATGTCGGTTCACATCAGTGGGACCATACAGTATTTGTCCTTTAGTTTTTGGCTAGACTCACTCAGCATAATGTTCTCTAGGTCCATCCATGTTATTACATGCTTCATAAGTTTATTCTGTCTTAAAGCTGCATAATATTCCATCGTATGTATATACCACAGTTTGTTTAGCCACTCTTCTGTTGATGGAGATTTTGGCTGTTTCCATCTCTTTGCAATTGTAAACAATGCTGCTATAAACATTGGTGTGCAAATGTCCGTTTGTGTCTTTGCCCTTAAGTCCTTTGAGTAGATACGTAGCAATGGTATTGCTGGGTCGTATGGCAATTCTATATTCAGCTTTTTGAGGAACCGCCAAACTGCCTTCCACAGTGGTTGCACCATTTGACATTCCCACCAACAGTGGATAAGTGTGCCTCTTTCTCCGCATCCTCTCCAGCACTTGTCATTTTCTGTTTTGTTGATAATGGCCATTCTGGTGGGTGTGAGATGATATCTCATTGTGGTTTTGATTTGCATTTCTCTAATAGCCAGGGACATTGAGCATCTCTCCATGTGCCTTTTGGCCATTTGTATTTCCTCTTCTGATAGGTGTCTGTTCAAGTCTTTTTCCCGTTTTGTAATTGGGTTGGCTGTCTTTTTGTTGTTGAGTTGGACAATCTCTTTATAAATTCTGGATACTAGACCTTTATCTGATATGTCATTTCCAAATATTATCTCCCATTGTGTAGGCTGTCTTTCTACTTTCTTGATGAAGTTCTTTGATGCAAAAAAGTGTTTAATTTTGAGGAGCTCCCATTTATTTATTTCCTTCTTCAGTGCTCTTGCTTTAGGTTTAAGCTCCATAAAACCGCCTCCAATTGTAAGTTTAATAAGATATCTCCCTACATTTTCCTCTAACTGTTTTATTGTCTTAGACCTAATGTTTAGATCTTTGATCCATTTTGAGTTAACTTTTGTATAGGGTTGAGATACGGGTCTTCTTTCATTCCTTTGCATATGGATATCCAGTTCTCTAGGCACCATTTATTGAAGAGACTGTTCTGTCCCAGGTGAGTTGGCTTGGCTGCCTTATCAAAAATCAAATGTCTGTAGATGAGACGGTCTATATCTGAGCACTCTATTCGATTCCATTGGTCGATATATCTATCTTTATGCCAATACCATGCTGTTTTGACCACTGTGGCTTCATAATATGCCTTAAAGTCAGGCAGCGCGAGACCTCCACCTTCGTATTTTTTCCTCAAGATGTTTTTAGCAATTCAGGGCACCCTGCCCTTCCAGATAAATTTGCTTACTGGTTTTTCTATTTCTGAAATATAAGTTGTTGGGAGTTTGATTAGTATTGCATTGAATCTGTAAATCAATTTAGGTAGGATTGACACCTTAACTATATTTAGTCTTCCAATCCATGAACACGGTATGCCCTTCCATCTATGTAGGTCTTCTGTGATTTCTTTTAACAGTTTTTTGTAGTTTTCTTTGTATAGGTTTTTTTGTCTGTTTAGTTAAATTTTTTCCTAGGTATTTTATTCTTTTAGTTGCAATTGTAAATGGCATTCGTTTCTTGATTTCCCCCTCAGCTCGTTCATTATTAGTGTATAGAAATGCTACAGATTTTTGAATGTTGATCTTGTAACCTGCTACTTTGCTGTACTCATTTATTAGCTCTGGTAGTTTTGTTGTGGATTTTTCCGGGTTTTCGATGTATAGTATCATATCGTCTGCAAACAGTGATAATTTTACTTCTTCCTTTCCAATTTTGATGCCTTGTATTTCTTTTTCTTGTCTAATTGCTCTGGCTAGAACCTCCAACACAATGTTGAATAATAGTGGTTATAGTGGACATCCTTGTCTTGTTCCTGATCTTCGGGGGAAAGTTTTCAATTTTTCCCCATTGGGGATGATATTAGCTGTGGGTTTTTCATATATTCCCTCTATCATTTTAAGGAAGTTCCCTTGTATTCCTATCTTTTGAAGTGTTTTCAATAGGAAAGGATGTTGAATCTTGTCAGATGCCTTCTCTGCATCAGTTGAGATGATCATGTGATTTTTCTGCTTTGATTTGTTGATATAGTGTATTACATTAATTGATTTTCTTATGTTGAACCATCCTTACATACTTGGAATGAATCCTACTTGGTAATTATATATAATTCTTTTAATCTGTTGCTGGATTCGATTTGCTAGAATTTTGTTGAGGATTTTTGCATCTATATTCATTAAAGAGATTGGTCTGTAGTTTTCTTTTTTTGTAATATCTTTGCCTGGTTTTGGTACGAGGGTGATGTTTGCGTCATAGAACGAATTTCGTAGCTTTCCCTCCACTTCAATTTTTTTGAAGCGTTTGAGCATGGTTGGTACTAATTCTTTCTGGAATGTTTGGTAGAATTCACATGTGAAGCCGTCTCGTCCTGGACTTTTCTTTTTGTGAAGCTTTTGAATGACTGATTCAATTTCTTTAATTGTGATTGGCTTGTTGAGGTCATCTATTTCTTCTTGAGTCAAAGTTGGTTGTTCATGCCTTTCTAGGAAGTTGTCCATTTCATCTACATTGTTGTATTTATTGGCATTAAGTTGTTCATAGTATCCTGTTATTACCTCCTTAATTTCTGTGGGGTCAGTGGTTATGTCTCCTCTTCCATTTCTCATCTTATTTATTTGCATCCTCTCTCTTCTTCTTTTTGTCAGTCTTGCTAAGGGCCCATCAATCATTTTGATTTTCTCATAGAACCAACATCTGGTTTTATTGATTTTCTCAATTGTTTTCATGTACTCAATTTCATTTATTTCTGCTCTAATCTTTGTTATTTCTTTCCTTTTTCTTGCTTTGTGGTTAGTTTGCTGTTCTTTCTCCAGTTCTTCCAAGTGGACGGTTAATTCCCAAATTTTTGCCCTTTCTTCTTTTCTGATATAGGCATTTAGGGCAATAAATTTCCCTCTTATCACTGCCTTTGCTGCATCCCATTAGTTTTGATATGTTGTGTTTTCATTTTCATTTGCCTTGAGATATTTGCTGATTTCTCTTGTAATTTCTTCCTGACCCACTGGTTGTTTAAGAGTGTGTTGTTGAGCCTCCACGTAGTTGTGAATTTTATGGTGCTCTGCCTATTATTGATTTCCAACTTCATTCCCTTATGAGCTGAGAAAGTGTTTTGTACGATTTCAATCTTTTTAAATTTGTTGAGATTTGCTTTGTGACCCAGCATATGGTGCATCTTTGAGAATGATCCATGAGCGCTTGAGAAAAAGGTGTATCCTGCTGTTGTGGGGTGTAATGTTCTATAAATGTCTGTTAAGTTAGCTCATTTATTGTAATATTCAACTTCTCTGTTTGTTTATTGATCCTCTGTCTAGATGTTCTGTCTGTTGATGAGAGTGGGGAATTGAAGTCTTCAGCTATTATGGTAGATGTGTCTATTTCCCTTTCAGTGTTTGCCTCACCTATTTTGGGGCATTCTGGTTCGGTGCATAAATATTTATGATTGTTATGTCTTCATGTTGAATTGTTCCTTTCATTAGTAGATAGTATCCTTCTTTGTCTCTTTTAACTGTTTTACATTTGAAGTCTAATTTGTTGGATATTAGTATAGCTACTTTTGGTCTTTTCTGGTTATTTGCATGAAATATCTTTTCCCAACCTTTCACTTTCAACCTGTGTTTATCTTTGGATCTAAGATGTGTTTCCTGTAGACAGCATATAGAAGGATCCTGTTTTTTAATCCATTCTGCCAGTCTATGTCTTTTGATTGGGGAGTTCAATCCATTAACATTTTTTTTTTCTCTTTTTTTTTTTTTTTTTTTTTAAAGAGAGAGGGAGGAAGGGAAGGAAAGACAGAGAGAAGGAAGGAAGGATAGAAGGAAGGAAAGGAAACATCTTTAAACATTTTCTTGTTTTATTGTATTTTGTTTGTTTGTTTGTTTTTTACATGGGCTGGGGCCGGGAATCGAACCGAGGTCCTCCGGCATGGCAGGCAAGCACTTTGCCCGCTGAGCCACCGCGGCCCGCCCAATCCATTAACATTTAGTGTTATTCCTGTTTGGGTAGTACTTTCCTCTTCCATTTTGCCTTTTGTATTTTATGTGTCATATCTAATTTTCCTTCTTTCTACACTCTTCTCCACACTTCTCTCTTCTGTCTTTTTATTTCTGTCTGTGGTGTTCCCTTTAATATTTCTTGCAGAGCTGGTCTCTGGGTCACAAATTCTCTCAGCAATGTTTTTGTCTGAAAATGTTTTAATTTCTCCCTCATTTTTGAAGGACAATTTTGCTGGGTATAGAATTCTTGGTTGGCAGTTTTTCTCTTTTAGTAATTTAAATATATCATCCTACTGTCTTCTCGCCTCCATGGTTTCTGCTGAGAAGTCTTTACATAGTCTTATTGGGTTTTCCTTGTATGTGATGGATTGCTTTTCTCTTCCTGCTTTCAAGATCCTCTCTTTCTCTTTGACCTCTGACTTTCTGACTAGTAAGTGTCTTGGAGAACGTCTATTTGGATCTATTCTCTTTGGGGTACACTGCACTTCTTGAATCTGTAATTTTAGGTCTTTCATAAGAGTTGGGAAATTTTCTGTGATAATTTCTTCCATTAGTTTTTCTCCTCCTTTTCCCTTCTCTACTCCTTCTGGGACACCCGCAATGCGTATATTTGTGCGTATTATCATTCAGTTCACTGAGTCCCTGCTCATATTTTTCCATTTTTTTCCCTATGGTTTCTGTAACTTGTCGGATTTCAAATGTTCCATCCTCCAGTTCACTAATTCAAACCTGTGTCTCTTGATATGTACCATTGTTGGTTCCCATTGTTTTTTTTTCATCTCTTCTGCTGTACCTTTCATCCCTATAAGTTCCATGGTTTGTTTTTTCAGACTTTCCATTTCTTCTTTTTGTTCATTCCTTGCCTTCTTCATATCCTCCCTCAGTTCATTGATTTGGTTTTTGATGAGGTTTTCCATGTCTGTTTGTATATTCTGAATTAATTGTTTCTCCTCCTGTATCTCATTTGAGCTATTGGTTTGTTCCTTTGACTGGGCCATATCTTCAATTTTCCTTGTGTGATTTGTTATTTTTTGCTGGCATCTAGACATTTAATTACCTCAATTAGTTTATTCTGGAGATTGCTTTCACTTCTCTTACCTAGGGTTTTCTTGCTAGATGAGTTTGTTGTCTATCTGTTCTTTGACCTTCTGTTCAGGTTTTTCTGGGCCCCTAGCTTAGGTTTTGTTTAACAGAGGATAATTTTTCTGTTCTTGTTTTCTTGTTTCTTGCCCTGCTTGTAAGGTGCCTTTTCCCTCCCCACCCTTAGGAGGGTCTACTTAGGTATTATAGCCTCCAGCTGGGTTTTCCCGGACTAAACTGGCCTCCTATCAGGGGTAAGGAGTCACCTGCGTCAGTTTTCCCTGAGGGTGAGACCCAGCAGGTTGAAAGACTTTCCTGTGAAGTCTCTGGGCTCTGTTTATCTTATCCTGCCCAGTATGTGGCACTTATCTGCCTGCGGGTACCACCAGCGTAAAATGATGCGATACCTTTAACTTTGGAAGACTCTCCCTGGTGGGGGCATGGTGGAGACAGAGGAAAGTTTGTAGGCTGGTTTTAATGGCTTCAAATTGCCAAACCCTGGGTTCTGAATTCCTTGAGAGCGGAAATCCACGTGTTTTGGGCTTCACCCCTCCCCTGGGGAAGGCAGAGGTGGGAGACAGTCCTGAATGCAGCCCATTTCTGCCTATGCCTGGGGCAATTGCAGCCCGAGAAGTCCTGCCCCTGAATGCAGAGGCAGCCACGCCTCCGTAGAAACAGCCACAAAAACCTCCGTTTCGTCCCCTTTCCTCTTTTTCGATTAGCCCAATAAGCGACCTCCGCCTTGACCAGGTTTGCCTGAGCTGGGGGCCTATTTTTAGTAGTCAGAATTTGTTTGTAAATGCCACAATTGATGTTTGGTTGGACTCAGTCCCTGCTGCTGTTAGACTGTCTTTCCTTTCCCTCTGGGAAGTCACCTGTGGGGAAGGGGCACCGGGCACTGGCCACCGCACGTTCGGGAACTCACGGTTCTGGGGAGACTTGCAGCCGGTCCAGCTCGTCCAGGCTTGGGTATGCTGTGTGTCCTGTCACTATCGTGGCTCTGGGAGCTGTTCTGTACTGTTTCTGGTTATTTAGTAGTTCTTCTGGAGGATGAACTAATACGCGCACATTGCTAAGCCGCCATGTTGCAGGAGTCTCAGACATAATTTTAAGTAAGCTTAGCTTATCCTTTGCAGGGGTAACTTTCGTAGGGGTGAACCCCAAGATTGACAGCTTGGCCTATAGATTTGATCGTCCATACTGCTTGCGCTAATATCAGGAATTCTCCAAATGGGGAAATTGGATATTTCCCCCCCTTTCTCCATTTTCCCATGGTTACTTTGCAGATGCTTATTTATTCACTTTTCAGATCACTCTGGGATTTAAATGGGCATCACGCTAACCTGGGCAAACTGACAAAATCTCATGCCGTATTCAAAATTCCCTGAACTTACGGTGTTCAATTAAACTGACCCTACAAGTTAAATTAGGGAATGCACTACCCAAAATATAAATTCTGCACCAAATAAACACCTTTCTCTTTAGTCTTACACAAAAGTTGGAAGTTTAAAATATGGATGATAGTATCCTTTACGCAGTCGTCTGATAAACCTTAGTCCTATCCAGATCAGCTTCATTTCCCTCTCTACTGAATGTCTGATCACTTTTTCAACTTCTTCAAAAGGATTCTACCCTCTTAGATTAAGTCTTTTTTTAACAGTGTAAAACAGCATTTATGTGGGGTTAAAACAAATGTCAGAATGTTTTAGATATTAGTATTCACATTTTCTCCTCTTTCTTCTCCTTTTTCCCGCCCAGCTATATTATACCCTTTGCCTTTAAGCTGCAGCACTTTCGGTTCTGTTTACTCTTGATTTCTCCAATTTCCAGAATCCCAATGACATGTTTTACTGTGGCTTTAATGTACTCTAAATTGCTGGGTGGTTTTTCTAAATTGGATTTTTTTTAAAGCCCCAAGGTATTGTTTTCTACGCTTTGTTTCTATTTGGATATGTTCCTCTTCAGTTGCATCTGTTTGGTTTGGGCTCATCATGCCCTTTCCTACCTTTTTTAAAAAACATATCTGTGAGGTTCTCATTTCTCTTTAAAAAGCCCTTTGTTTCTCATTGCAGAACACTGTTGGTGTATGTTGGGACACTAGTCACACTTTTCTTCAAGGCCTAGCCCATTTCTTATCTCCTTCTGAAGTTCTTTCACCTTCTTCAGGAGCTTGTCTCTTACTCCCAGGTATCCCCAGAGTATTGTGTATCTAGTGCACATTAAATGCTGATTTAATTTAATTGTATTTTTTTTCCATTTCAGTAATAAAACACTTAAAGGTTGACTATCATATGGCATAGTGTTAGAGGCCCTGAAATACAGGAATGAATTAAAACACAGGCCAGCCTTCAAAAAATTAGCAGCTTTTGGGGGAGCTGCTCTTTGAAGTAGAAAAAGCAATAAAAATTCACAGTGAAAAGTGCCACCTTAGGGGCAAACATAGATACTCTGGATAATACCCAGATCTCTGCTTTGGGGCACCAAGAAGGTCTTTTAGGAAGATACGAGTCTCTGGTTTGAATCCCGTTTCTTCCCCTTAACTAGCTGTGTGATTTGGGGCAAGTTCCTTAAGGCCTACAGTCTGATGTGTTGGTCTCTAAAGTGGGACTGATGATTCCCGCCTCAGGTTATTGTGAGGATTAAATGAGGATTGATCATGCACTTCACTTGTCTAGTACATAGGTCTTGACATTCATAGTTATGATTATTTTACCATCCTATTTATGGCTTACTCTCTATCCGTTCACCAAATAAGAACTACTCTGCCCCCCCCTCCCCTTTTTTTGTTTTTAGCATTCTCGGTTCAGGAATGACATGCAGGACACTGTGCTTTATGACCCTTCTGGCCATTTAATGCTTACTTGATGGATAGAGGACTCTGGAGCAACTTGGCAGGAACCGCTGGTGGTACTTTCCAGGTGTTAGTACCTCTGTAGCTGTTGACTTTCTTGTTCCTTCTTCCTCTAACAGATATCTCCTGGGTACATGCTGGATGTGGGGTCAAGTACTTGATTCCGTGGGGATAAGAGCTGTATTCCCATCTCTTTGGAGAAACCAAAGGAGCTTAAAGTATTAGTGGTGGTGGTGGTGGTATTTGGAGAAGGCAAATGAAGTGCCATGTAGGGATAGATGGCACTTGATGTAGGAATTAAGGGAGGTGTTATTTCCCTCTGCTGCACTGGCCAGGGAGTGCTTCAAAAAACATTTGACCTGGATGGTCAGATGTTGGTAGACCAGTCAAGGATAAGAGCAGGGATTGCACTACTTGTTAGTTTGGATATGCAGGATTGCTGTTTAAAATATGCTGCTGCTGGTTGTATTACATGTAGTATGAGTCACGCTTCCTGTATGTGGGGTATGACCTCCACCTCTTTATTTAAATAAAAAGGGGGAAGATGTTGGAATGTCTAAGGAAGTATTTAAGTTCTTTGCTAGAGCTAGTCATTCCTTATTACTTAATAATAGTTACAGTTTGAAAATAAGCTTCTATTTTTTTTCCCTAGAAACTCTCTGTTTTAGTTTGTCAGTGCTGCTGGAAATGCAATATACCAGAAATGAGCTGGCTTCCACCAAGGAAATTTATCAAATTTACAAGTTCAAAGTTTTAAGACCATAAAAATATTCAAACTAAGGTGTCCATAGAAAGACCCTGACTCAAGAAAGCCAGTGTATGTAGCATGGGCAGGTACATAGCTGGCATCAACTGGTCCTTGTTCCTAGTTCCATTGCTTCCAGCTTCTCATTCCAGTGGCTTCCTCTCTAAGCATCTGTGAGCATTCACGTAGCATCCCTGGGGCAAAACTCTGGGTTCTGGTTTGCTTTGCGCATCTCATGGCAAAGCATATGGCAATGTCTACTGGGCTCTGCATTTCCAAATATCCGTGTCTCGGTATCTGCTCTGTCGGTACTCCAAGCATCAGCGTCAACACTCCAGGTGTCTTCAGGTGTCTGTGTCTGTGTTGTTTCTGAGCTTTCTCTAAAATGTTTCCCCTTTTAGCAGACTCGAGACCCTCTTTGAATGGGTGGAGTCATATCTCCATCTAGTCAAAGGCCACACCCAAATTGGGTATGTCACATATCTGTGGAAATAATCAGAAGGTCATGCCCACAATTGTGTGGGACAGTCTCCATGAAAACAGTCTAATCAAAGGTTTCCACCTTAAACAATAGCTCTGCCTCCACAAGATTAGATTAGGAAAAGACCATGACTTTTCTGGGGTGCATAACAGTTTCAAACTAGCACACTATATAAAATATTTTTAAAAAAATTTTTAATGCAATTTTATTAATATAAATTATATATTCACATGCCATGTAATCATCCAAAATGTACAATCATTGGTTCACAGTATTATCATATAGCTGTGCATTTATCCTCACAATTGATTTTTTCCAGTCACTTTTTTTATTGTATGATATAACATATACAAAGCAAAGAGAGAAAAAAAAATAGTAGTTTTCAAACCACTCTTCAATAATTAGTTACAGGACAGATTCCAGGGTTTGTCATGGGCTACCCTACCATCATCTCAGATTTTTCATTCTAGCTGCTCCAGAACATTGGAGGCTAGAAGGAATAAATATATATGTATTTTTTTTTATATGTATTTTTTATCATCACAATTGACTTTTTTTGTGTATGAAAAATGATATATATATATACAGAAAAACAATAAATTTCAAAGCACAGCACAACAATTAGTTGTTGAACAGATTCAGAGTTTGGTATGGATTACAGTTCCACAATTTTCAGTTTTTACTTCCAGCTGCTCTAAGATACTGGAGACTAAAATATCAGTTTAATGATTTAGCAGTGATGTTCATTTGTTAAACCATGCCTTTTTTTTCTGTATAACTCCATCATCACCTTTGATCTTTCTGCTCTACTCTTTAGGGATATTTGGGCTATGGTCATTCTAACGTTTTCATGTTGGAAGGGGCTGTCAATGATATGGGGTAGGGAGATAGGCCCCTATTTTCTTGTAAGTATTTTCTAAATGAGATCATAAAATAATTGCTCTTTTGCTTTTGGCTTGTTTTGCTTCATCAAATGTCCCACAGGTTCATTGACAATGTTCAGTGCTCACAACTTCATTCCTTTTTGTAGCAGTACAACAATGTTCAATTATGTGTATGCACCATTGTTTGCCAATCTACTTCTCAGTTGGCACATTCTTCAGCCACCTCCATCCACTGAGCATCGTGTATAATGTCCAAAGTCAACAGTCCATCAACACTCTCAATTTTAAATAATTTCATTGTTCCCAAGAGAAAAATAACCTGTAAACATACCCTCACCAAAGAGAAAATTCCAGCCTCCCCTTAACTCTTGTCCCTCCCCTATTATTTACCGCTGATATTGCAGACGTATTGCTGATATTTTCCTGTTAAATGTAGACCACAGCATGCAATAGCAGTTTTCCCCTATACCCTGAAAGTATATACTCTTTATACGAGATTCATACCTTTGAAGTAGTTAATGCAAGAACTTATGTATACTTGTAGTGTTAATCAGTGGGACACATAGGTCTTTACAGCCCCTTTCGATCATGTTCACCTTCAATATGGTAATATCACTTATAGACCCATTAGAGAACTGCCTTCACTTCTATCTTTTCCCTTATGTTTAAGTTCAACCTCATTAGCTGACCATTCCCCCATCTCCAGCTTCTGTGTAACTCTAGGTCCCCTATGTTCTGTATTATAAGCCTCTGACTTTACCTTTACCATGGTCAGAAAAGAAGAATCATACAATATCTGTCCTTCATAAAATAAAATAAAAAAAAAAAGATTCATCTGTTAACTTAAAATTCTCCCTCTCCTCAAAAACAATATGCAAAATACATTTTTAAATATTTAAAAACATTAAATATTTAAATTCCACTTAACACAAATTCCACTAGTACAGTTCACACACTTTTATGGATTTTTAAAAGTCCTTTTTCCTTGAAAATGTTAATTTGTGCTATGGGCAGAAAATTGATTAATAAAGGATATTTTATGTGCTAAGAAGGTTATGTCTGTCACTTTCTGCTGACTTTTTAATTGCAATTTCCCCTGCTTTGTTTTTTGTTGCTTAGCTTGCTTTTGTATATTGTTGATATCCAGAAGTTTTTGTGGTTTCTTTCATTTATTTTATTTTTATTTTTTTGCTTAAAAAGTCCTTTTCCTGGTCATATATCTGAGGAAAATATTCTTCTTCATGGTTTCATATTTGACTCAATCTTTAAATCCATCTGGGGTTGATTTTAATATAAATTGAGCTTCCCCTTCTATTTTGAAGTGGTTGACCAATTATACCAGCACCATTTCTTGAAATGTCTTTTCTTTTGCCTAATGATTTGTGATGACATGTTTGTATTTTTCTTTTTGACTGCTAATGGTATTCAGGAGACCTGATTGTATTTGAATTATGGTTCTTAGATTTATGAATTCTATCTTCTATTTATACGACAGCTGCCTTATTTGTCCAAGTGTGTTGTTTTAGTAATTGCTGCTTGTTTTAGTTTTCCAGCTGCTAAAACAAATAACATACAATGGGTTGACTTAAACAATGGAAATTAAGGTCTTGAGACTGGCAGAAGCCCGAGGTGGAGGGTTCAGCAAGGTGCTGCTTGATGGCTGCTGGAGATCCTTGGTTCTTGTCTTTTCCATCCCATGGCCTTGCACGTTCGGTGACATCTTCTTTCTCTTCTGGGTTTGTGATTTTTTCTGATGTTCCCTTTGGCCTCTCTGCAATGCTGCCAGTAAAAAAAGGATTAAGACTTGTCCTGATTCAGTCGGACCACACCTTAATTGAAGTAACCTCATCCACCGGTCCTATTTCCATTGGGTTCACACCACAGGAATGGATTAAGATTAAGAATGTATTTTTCTGGGGTACATAATTCCAGCCACCACATTACTCTTTACTGTTTTTGTTGTGTGTGCATGAGTGAATTTAGAACAGAGTGCAACTTGACTGCCTATGAGCCATATTTCATCTGTAAAAATAAAATTTTTTTGGCTTACTCATGCAGTTAAAGTTTAAAAACAAAACCTTGTTGTCCCCACTTAACAATTATTGGTTTTTGCAGCTGCAAAAGATAAATGAGAAGACATGGCTATCTCCGTACATGGTAATAGTGTGCTGGGGTTGAGCTATGACCACCTTCCCCTTCAGAAGCTATCTCAGTTATGTGGTATGCCATCGTCTCCATGGTCCTCGTTGCATTTTACTCCCAGCCTGCCTTACTCGTTATATTACTGGCTTGTATAGGTTCCATGTGAGGTTATAATGGCTGTTTTTAAAGAAAAAATTCACATTATATTGAGCTTGATCCTTGATGGAACTTTTTGGCTTATGTCGCTCAATTTGTATTATATATATGTTTCCTATAATGCAATATGAAAAAATTCTCCATTGTTTATTGAATTTTACTTGAACACAGCCTCCTTTAAAAATTGTATTTCAGCACAAGAAATCACATGGTACATTCTATAATGGCATTAAGAATAAATGCAGTGTAAAATAGTTATCTGTCTTTAGATTCAAAAACAAAACACAGTAGCATTTGTTTAATACCGTACCATGTATGAACAATGTATTTCTACTCTAATTGGTGGGTGGGATGTTGTTTCTTGGCTAAATTCTTTCTTCACAAAGCCTTGATATCACTATTTTCTTTCATTCCCAGTTTTACCCACATGCTAATTTCCATACGCCACTATTGCTGAGTTTGCTGGGTGTTTTGACTACTGATTTCAGCATCACTGCTTCCTTTGTCCCATTTTGTGGTTCAGATGAAATCAAATAAGTGAACACAAATCTTTTCAGTATTCCTGGTAGTGTACAAGTCTGCAAACATAATGAATGTTCTTTGCTATATTATCTTGCTTTGCTGCAATCTTATAGTAAATATAGAGGCAAGACTTCATTTCTTGTGTTGGTACCTAAGAAATTGTTGTTCAGAGAGTGCTGTGCCATGTTGTAAAGTTACACTGTAATAAGTGGCGAGGACTAAAGTTGGGTTCTTCTGACCCTTAATCTGATGTACTTACAAGTTTAAATATCAACTGTTAAAGTTAGCAGATATTTTCAGGTAATAGGCATATGTTTCTTTTGGTTTATTTTCTGTTAGTAACTGAAGCAGTTGATAAACAGCATAAAATGAAAAGCAGAAAAGAGAGTAATCATATAATATTAATTTTAGACTTTTTTTCAGGCTTGTAATTAAAAAAAATGAGGACATAGATAAAACAAGAGCTGTGGCATCGAAATTCTGTTATGTAAAAGTGGTTAAAATAAAACTTCCTATCTTTTCAATTCCTTTCCTACATATAAGTGAACCATAGGATCAAAGAATTTTAGTATTGGATCTAAAAATGAGCTTTTTTTTGGGGGGGGGGTGTTGTGGGTGTGTCTTCTGGAAATCGAACCCGGGTTTCCCGCATGGAAAGTGATCATTCTGCCACTGAACCACTAAATCCCTTATCTTTTTAAGAAGAAAACTTAGATTCTGTGTTGCCAATTGGCTTTTTACAAAGTTATACAGCTAGTTGGTAATCAAACTTGGAATAGAAATGGGAAGAAATACAAGTTCCTGAGATCTCCGCTTCGATAGTGTGGGGATAAATTCAGGGTCTTCTGATGGGCTGGCAGAGGACATAGTGTCTTAGCATCCTAGAGCAATAGTTTGTAGTCCTATTTAGTTGGGGGGAAAAAAAAGATAATGCAAAGAAGTAGAATTAAAGTGTTTTTGTTTTTGCATGGGCAGGCACCGGGAATTGAACCCAGGTCTCTGGCATGGCAGGCGAGAATTCTGCCACTGAGCCACCGTGGCCTGCCCTAAAGTGTTTTGTTTAATCACTTTGCCTAATAACAAAAATCATGCCAGAAAAGACTAGACTATTTTATTAATTTTGTTTTAGAAAATAGAAACTAGAAGTGGAGAGTTAGATTTTGGCAGCCTGGCGAACATAGTATGCTCTGCTGGTGATCAGAAACGCTTGTTAAATCTGTGAAACTGGTAAAAACTTTAGGGAGATAGCATTTAAAAATTTGGTTTCAGTTCAGACAGTCTTTTCCACTGAAAGGAAAGCAAATGCTAGTTCTAGGCAGTACCTGAGATATGTTTGTAATATTAACCAAAGAGTCAATACAATATCATATTATCAATATATATTCCAAATAGGATTCTGGAAATCATTGGTAAAGTTTGGAAAAGTTGACATTTCTGGTTGGAGGGTCTTATTGTTGTGTTCATATGTGACTGAAAGGGAATAAAATCTTTCTCAAGATGGTTTTCCTAGCTGTAATTATCATTACTTTTATCTAGACCAGAAATTATTATCCAATTTTAGGGAATTCCATTCCTATGCCAAAATCTGCAACGTTTGCTTTTTTAAGATTTGTGTTCTACTTATTATGTATTCTTTCTGTTTTTTTCTGAGAGATGAGTGATACTGCATTAATTCTGTGACTATCAAGAGTTGAAAAATAACATGGGCTTGGGAAAAAGCCATTAAAGAAATAAAAGAAAATATAAGCAACTCTTCAGTCCCAATGCAGTCTTATTGATTAATAACCAGAGGCTTATTTTCAGATGTATTTTCAAAATAACTTCACATTTGGTGGTACTTTGTTTTCAGATATTTTTCATATTTTGTGCTTCCAGTTATGTTTAACTATGTGTTTTTGCTTCCCAGTATGTTTAACTAGGTGTTTTTTTCCTATTTAGTCATAGTTGTCTGTGTTTTTCTTATTTATAGGAAGAAAAAAAGAAGTTTGACAAAGAGACAGAAAAGAACTATAGTCTAATTGATAAACATTTGAATTTATCAGCAAAAAAGAAAGACTCACATTTACAAGAGGTATTCTTTTTTCTGTTAATTTGTTTCTAAAATATCATAAGGTGTGCATGTCTTGTATTTTTTAATGTGTTGTTCTTTTGAAAACTTTCCATCTAGGATTATATAGAAATGGAAAAAAATGAACAAGAATTGCCATGAATTAAGAAAAAAAGACTTCCTGTGGGACGAGACATAAGATAATTAATACATGTTATAGTGATTGAGTCTACATTCACAGATGTAAAATTTTTGGTTCGGAGTATTTTTTCACAGGAGCAGTAATTTTAACCAGTGTTATTGAAGAACAGATGCATCATTTTAAAGAATAGGTACATTAACTGGCTTTCAAGATTTCTTGAAGAAATTAATTGAATTTAATAAGCTCATTCCCCTTTGATTTTATGTGAAGGCAGAATTAATTTTATTTAATGCTGAATATTCAGGAAGTTCAGCTTCATTGGGAAAAAAAAGTACCCGTTTTACTTGTGCTAAGAAGACTCATTAATTTTGAGGAGCACAGGCCATATAAAAATAAGGAGGAAGGAATTATATCATATCTCTCTCTTTATTTCCTTTCTAAATCCCGTTTTTTTTTTCTTCCTCCCTCTCACACAGTTAAAGGGAAGCCCAGTTTACAATTTCACACGTATGCTTTCATATGGGTCTAAGACTGAATCCAGTTATATAGGGTCTTAGACCCATCCCGTGAAAGTGTGAATTTTTTCTCATTTGTTTGTTCTTTAACAAATAAGAAATCTGGGCATAATCTGTTGTTAAAATAGATATGATGCCATTTGACGTATTATCAAAATGACACCCAACTAGGGCTCCATGGCAAAGTTTTTGCCTGCCGTGCTGGAAACCCAGATTTCATTCCCGGTGCCTGCCCATGCAAAAAATAAAAAAATAAAAATCGACACCAGCAGTTCTGACTGTAGTATCAACCTAGACTATATTTACCTGTCGGATGTTTAGTTGTAAGCCGTAGATAAGGGTACGTTTAGTTGTTTTGACATTATCCACATTACCCTTTTCTCTTGTCTCTCTAATACATTCGAATGACATTTGGATGGTGTTTGACAGTTTGTAAAAGAGAAAGAAAAGGAGTTTTTACGCAGTAAACAGTTATACTGTAGGTTGATCGGGCTCCATTCTCTGTTCCGTATTATGTAGAAAACCATGCAGTTGTTACATGTGCTTCCTCCACTCTTACTGGGCCAATTTTGAAATGACAGCTGTCGCTTTTATGGGCTCTCACTCTTAATGCCTAGCTGTTTTCTACCCCTCTTCTCTTATCTCTGTTTTTAGATATTCTGAAGAGGATTTTCATGCCCCGAGTAAATTTCCATCTATACTTGACAGTCTCATTAGGTATCTCATGTTCCGTGCTGCCCAGGAGAAATCCTTAGGGTCTTCCACGGCCCTTTCCTCACACCCCACATCTAATTCTAAGACCCTGAAGCAATCCCCACTTCTCATGACTGCCACCGCCGTGATCCTGGTGCAAGCTGTACACACATCTCACATGGATTTCGGGGATTGCCCTCCCCAAGTGGTCTCCCTGCTTCTGCTTTTGCGTTCCTACAATTTATTTCCATTCCATCAACCAGAGTGATCTTTCATGCCAGTCTTCTCCAAGAATGGATCCACCTTCTCCAAGGTAGATGCTGCAGGAGCCTCAGGACCCACAGGAGCATCTGTGCTCTGTACCCACCCCCACACCACCCTCTACCAGCAGCAGCTGCCTTCTCAGGCTGGGCAGGGGCGAGCTTCGTCCCTTCAAATACTCCAGCTCCCTTCTCTAAGGGCACCTTATTAGACATAGTTTTCCCTGACCATCTTCTTTAGAATAGCCTCCTTCCTCTGCTTTAAGTTTTCCCACATGCTCACAGCTGATTGCCATATGATGCATTTGTTTGTATGTGGCTTGTTCAACTAGAATGTAAACTCCTTATTACCTAGAAATGCCTGTCACAGAGTAGGTGTTCAGTATTTGCTAAATGAGCAAGCGCGAAGGTGCTTATATGGCAAGCCAGGGCTTTGGCAGTTTTATCAATCCCCAAAGGTATTTAAACTGTAGATCAGAAACTTGAAAAGGAAACCTAAAAATGAATAATTTCAATTTCACTTAGGTTGCCTTTTCTTTCCTATCTTGCTCTGTTTGTTCATCACAAACATATACGCTTCCACCTGAAGCAATTTCCTCAAATAGACTGGTAGGGGGGCCTTTTAACAGGGAAAAACTAGATTTGGATCTTCTTTACTTTTGGCAGTGATTAATGTATTGCTACCCTCTAGTTAATTGAGTTGAGGTGCTCGAGAGATTTAAGATTGCTGAGAGTGGTAATGAACAAAGGCACGAGACTTGTATATGTCATTTATTTTCTCCACTTGTTTTGAATGAAACAGGAGAAAAATTATGGCAGAAACCAGGCTAGCTATTTGGATAATTCCATTAGAACCTTTCACTATAGTTCCATATTTATCAGGCACAAAGAGCTTCTACTTCCATGCACATCCCTAAGTTTTATATAATCCTTATATAGTAACATTTATTTGAGAAGATTCCATGTATGTTTTCCATTTGTTTTATCCTTCCTGAGTAGCCACATGATAATATTTCAGCATAAAAATGATTGGAGAAGTTGATCCTTCAGATGACTTTATATGAGGCTGATCTGCCAGTCTGTATTAACAGTGAAAATGTCTAGAAATGAGATGATCATCAAACTGAAATTGTATATTTATTAGAAACAAGAGACATGTAAAAATAAAATGTATAGCGTTTGCCTTTTAGACTTGTGCCAGACGATAGGGAATTATTCTCTGCCCTTAAGGTTCAATTTGCATGTCCGTGGTATTGTTGTGTAAGATGTGGCTTGTTGATGACACCAGGGATTCTGGTGATTTAATCGAGAAGCACATGGCACAACATTTCTGGACCATAAATATAAGGGGTGGTGGGAGAGGTTAGCCAGCAGTGCACAGATAATCATTCCTGCAGGAATAACCAGGGGAATCTGTTAAAGGACAACACCGACTTGGTAATTCTTCATAATGTAACCACAAAGTGAAGAAACTATCCTTAACTCCTCATGTCTGCTGGTGGCTGAACTCTCAGGCACACAAATAGGATTTTGAGGAGTTGTAGGTAAAAATTCTCATTTTGGCTTAGAAACACTCTTTTTTCTTCTTTCACTTACGAAAGCATTTGACAACCAAAAATGCAATCATTTTACATGTTAGATAAGCACGTTTTATAAAGTCAAATCAGCCAGGCTAGGAAAAATATTACCCAGTGCCTTCTAAGAATGGTTTCTAGGATGACAGTGCTTTCCTCTCCGGGCCTCCTCCTTCCCCAGTTCCTTTCTAGTTAGACACAACAAACTGGAACCCTGATCTGGAGTAGCCTCTGGACCATCTGGTGCTCCCTTCACTCTCAGGGGATCAGACATTGTGAAGGCGTGAGCGCGCGGCTGCCCGGAGCTGGGCTTCAAGCCCTGACCTGCCTTCGAGAGCCAGACCCATGCCATGGTGCCACAGGCCACTTCCTCAGCTGCTGCCATCACTCAGCGTGCTGGAGGGGACTGGAATTTCCCTACCCCGTCCAGCAGGCAGACTTCGTTTTCAGAAGATTTGTTCATTTGAGACGAAATCGCATAAACACAGATTCTGCGTATAAGGTTCAATGTTCGGTGTCAGTTGTGGTTGGCATGGGTTTTTTTTTCATGAAACGGAGCCTGGCTCTTGGGTCTTCATGTTTTGGAGTGAACCTCATCAGAGAGAGCAGGGGTTGGCAAACTGTGTCTGTAAATAGCTTTGTAGAATGTATGGTTCCTGTCACAGCTCCCCAACTGTGCTCTTGTAGCAGAAAAGCAGCCATAACAAATGGACATGGCTGTGTTCCAATACAAGTTTATTTACACAGTCAAGCAACAGGCCATGTTTGGCCCGGGGACTGTAGGTTGCCAATCCCTGACACAGAGTGTCACTTCTCACTATCTCTGACTTGACCTGCCGCAATTATTTTAACATAGGCAGATATCCAAGTGGAGCAAAACCGGCAACACTTTTATGAGCTGTCGCTTGAATATGTATGTAAACTCCAGGAAATCCAAGAAAGAAAGAAGTTTGAGTTTGTGGAACCTGTGAGTATTACAGCAAGTTGTTCTGCGATTTTTTGCAATATAATAATATTTTTCTTTCTAAATATTATATCTATATAATATTTTTCTCGTATGTGATTGACAGAGGCCGTTGCGTGTAAGCAGGAAGCAAGACATGATAAATTATGGTGTGAACCCAGATAGCTGGGAAGACGAGGAATCACCTGTAAATTAGTGGTTCTTGTCCTTATTGGCACAGAACAAGTAATGAATAATGTCGACATTACACTGTTGAAGACGCAGTACATTTCTTGCTACCCTAGCTGCAGCTCCACAGTTTCTAAAAATCCCTCTGAAAGAAATTATATTTGGATGTGGTTGAGAGTGGTACTGGTTATGGTATTACCTTGATTCTACTCAAGTTTATTTTTAAAGCAAGTAACCAGTCCAAATTTTGGTACTTTAGACGTTCCTAACACAACTTAAAATGCTTATAGG
Organism: Tamandua tetradactyla; assembly: GCF_023851605.1. Classification (NCBI taxonomy): domain Eukaryota; kingdom Metazoa; phylum Chordata; class Mammalia; order Pilosa; family Myrmecophagidae; genus Tamandua; species Tamandua tetradactyla. The sequence goes on along the minus strand of NC_135348.1, from coordinate 20,034,656 downwards.
AACCTAAGTTGAAAACTACTATGTGGAGCATTTGAAACTATTTTTTGAGTCACTCTAGCATTTCTTTCTATGTATTTTAGAAATATGGTTTTTGTTTAAGCTCATGCAGGTGCTTTAGAATAGCTTGGAATCAATAATGTATCTTCTTAGTCAAAATGTAAAAGGTATTTCATACTGCGATTTTAACAAAACAAAACGTGGAATTCATGATTCTCTAGATTAACTTTATCTTAATTTAGACTTGTTTGCTGTGATTATTATTTTTTAAATATTTTTATTGATAAAATTTAACATATAAGCATACAAATATTCTTAACATACAAAAAACATTTCATACATGGTGTATAGTCAGTGGCTCATAATATCATCACGTAGTTGTGTATTCATCACCGTGATCATTTTTTTGAACATTTGCATTGCTCCAGAAAAAGAAATAATAAAGGAAAAAACTCATACATCCCATACCCCTTACCCCTCCCTCTTATTGACCACTAGTATTTCCATCTACCCAATTCATTTTAACCTTTGTCCCTCCTATTATTTGCTAATTTTTTTACTCATTTGTCCATACCCTAGATAAAAGGAGCATCAGACACAAGGTTTTCTGCGTGTCATTATTTTTGAGCAATTTTATTGAGATATAATTCACATGTATTTCGCCCATTTGTGTGTGATTTTGAGAAGTAAAAAATAACCAAGTTAATGATTATTGAAAAATTAGCTTTCACAGAGCTGTGGTCCAGTTGGGATAGTAAAATTAACCTAAATAAAACAATCAGAGAACAATTAAATCTCCTTAAAGCTTTCTTTCTATGTGAAGTAATAATAATGGCCTACATTTATTGAGCATTTACAATGGAGCAATCAGTGTTCAAAGTTCTTCACTGTACTTACTCGTTTATTACACACAGTAACACAATGAGGATATATTTTTTATTACCCTTTTTAGCAAATAAGGAATTGAAGTGTAGAAAATTTCACTAATTTGCTCAAGGTCATATGACAACAAGTAATTGCTGGAATTGGAAATTGACCCCTGCTGACCATTTGATGTCAGAACCTCAAAATCCAAACAGTTGCATTTTGAAGAAAATAAATTTCAGGATTTCCTTAGCTCTCAACCCAAGTCACAAAACACTGTTCCTAGATGCCATTTGAGAATGCCTTTAGCTCTTTTTATGTTTTATTTTCCTATAGATTGAATAGCTTTATAGTACTTGGCTAAAGGGGACAAATGGATGATTTTGAATTTCACTGTTTTAACTATTTTTTTTTTCTTGGTGTGTGTGTGTGCTAATGTCACCTTTTCTTCTTTGTCTCAGATGCTGTCATTTTTTCAGGGAATGTTTACTTTCTATCATCAGGGCCATGAACTTGCCAAAGACTTTAATCACTACAAAATGGAGCTACAGATCAACATTCAAAATGTAAGGAAAAGAAAGAGTTCTGTAATAAAGAGATGTTTGGAATGTGTCTTTTGGATCTATTTGGTATATTAGAAAACCTTAAACTAAAGCCAAGCTGAACTTCGGTGTTGAGAAACTGAGGATGTATCGCCACCTTCTGGTGAATTCAAGGTGTAACAACCTGTTTCCGTGTTGTTGAACTTTGGGAAATTCTGCCACCTGGTGATTCTTCCAGCTCTTTCTGTGTCAGGTATAAGCTTTGTCACGTGACTGTCAGCTGTATATGAAGCACGAGCACTCCACTTTAGACTAATGCACTTAAATTAGAATGATGTAAATTTCTTCTCGGTGAGCTCTATATCTTATTTTGATTTTTATTTCCAAATAAGCTTTATGGCTCAAGTGGAATTTCTTCCCTATTTTTTATGCATAGTCACTAATGCATTGGATATTGCAGTTGTGAATAGACTTTATTTTCTTTGGGAAAATGTATGATCTCTATGAGATTTTGGATAAAGAGATTTAGGAGACCTTTATCTAACTACTAAATAGTATAATGTATGCAGTTTTGATCAGAAGATGGTGGATGCTTTTCTTCTCAATATGTTAATTTTGGAAATGTTCCCATGGAAAAGTTATTCGTATATGTTTAGCATAATTTGTGACCTTGTTAGAAGTCTAATGTGGTGGATTTGTGAGAAACTCATAGTGCAAACTAAAAGATGTGCAAATAGAAGGACCTGTATCTCAGGTGTTTGCTGCCTGCCCTTCAATTTCATAGAAACTTAGAATTGAAGATGAGTGACTTTTGTGTAGATTTTGTTTCTAAGGTTTTTCTGTCATTCCCTAGACTTGGGGATTTGGGGACGGTAGATTATGAAATCTCGTTTTTTGCAATTTATGTCAAGATTTTGACTTGTAGAGTGTTTGGATAATCAGCGGGGTTATTGACTAATAGGGACCTTGAGTATATATTTTTAATGCTATTTTGATCCCAAGACCAATGAAAAGAGTTATGCAATAAGTGGTATAACTATACTGTTACAGAATTTTTTAAAATACCCAAAGTATGTGTATAGATTAGTCATAGTCCCTCAGACCTATTCCTGAAGGTAGTAGAGTTTTTGTTCTATTTGTTCCTGTGATATTTCAGAACGCTTCTGCAGGTAGTAGAACATAATATTGTGAGAAAGACTGTTAGAGAGTTAGCTAAGAAGATTAGATTATAATCTTGATTTTTTTTTTTTTTTTTTTTTTTGCCTCCACCCACTGGTTGTACAAGCTGTGAAACTAACATTTTTCTGTCTGGACCTCGCCTGCCAGGTGCTGGGCTGCCCTGGATAAGCGCCTCCAGGGAGGTACTTATATAAATTGTGGGGCTAGTGCAAAATAACAATGTGGGACCCCTTTCAAAAATTACGTATATCAAGACAGTGATGGAGTGCATAAACCAAGCATGGACCCTTGCGAGGTTACACATCCGTGAACCGGGTCCTGCCCCCAGGTCTGGGGATACATCCCAGCCACCTGGGGGCTTTTGTGAGACTCTGCGTACAGCTGGCTTGTGTGTGGAAGTACCATTATACCACGCCAGTGATGAAGGGTGGAGTGTCTCGTTACAGCTTTACCTTACAGAAACCAAAATAACTGCAGAGAGAGTATTTAAATGTGGATAAGCAATACTTAGTCATAAACGCTTGCAAGCAAAACTTGAAAACAAGAGGTCATTTGAAACTGTTTGATGCAGTGACCTATTTAATATCCTTAATGGATTAAGAACTTACACACAGATGGAAAATGGCAAATTGTACTAGGGATCATCTTCGCCCTGTGCCTTTAACGCTTTATTTCTGGAATAAACTTGGTGTGAAGAGCTCTTGCTCTCACTTCTTTCCCACTTCTTCTGAACACGGAGACCTCGGCTTCCTATCATTCGAACATTAGAACAATCTCTGCTAAACCTGACCCACCAGTTTTCCAAACAAATTCAAATGTGTCTGAATTCCAGCCTAGTCCCCAAATTGAACTTTCCTTCCCTCAAAAGGTGATATCATAAAAGATGTAATTTAAAAGGTTTAGTTTAAGGTTGGTTTGTTAGGAAATGTTTATTTACCAAAGCATGTAAGCAAAGGAAGGAGAACAAGGCATCTTGGTGTTTTATTGGCATTAGAGAGCCCAGCACAAAAGACCTACCTCTTAGGCTATTGCGAGAATTGAAGCCTTGAGTCATGAAGTACTCAAATGCTGTTGCTGACAACACTTACAGTCTAGCATTATTATCAGAAGTTATCTTCATGCACATCTGGAAATTGCTAGGTTCTTGCCATTTGTGTCCAAATTAAAAAATACAGTTTCTTCCCCGATTCATAATTTACCTCAAACTGGTACATGTAAAACTAGATGAAACTTCCTTTCTTTCCCAGCGTGGAGCCATTCATAGTGTCTGTGAAAGTGGGGCGATGAGGGGGGGAGTAGAGGTACTGCATGGGGGTGTCTGCGGTGGGGAAAGAAGGGTGGTTGATGATGTGCGGGCCAAGAGACTGTGCAGAAGAGGCGGCTGGAGAGTTAGGGAAACTTGGTTGCACTGAGCAGAGTGTATGCATTGAACAAATACATAAATGCATGGGGGCAAATGGGAGCAAGGTTTGTCACTGCCTGAGAAGAAATTTGCAGATCTGTAAAGTGATAGGCTAGAAAGAACCCTGAAGTATTTACTGGAGTGGAAAGGGATTTATCAGTATGAACTCATAGGTTTCTTTGTTTCTTTTTCTTTTCTTTTTTTTTTTTGGTGCACGGTCTGGGAATCGAACCCGGGTCTCCCACATGGAAGACAGACATTCTAATGCCAAACCACCACTCATGTACCCTTACTCAGAGGTTTTTGTTTGTTTGTTTGTTTGTTTTACTCATAGGTTTTTAAATATAGAGATAGGCACAGAAATAGTGATATATGAATATGAATGACTGTATTCATATACGGATGTATATGTATATATGTGTATATGTTTCTTAGCTCTACTGAGAATACCTAGAAACAGTAACATCTCCTTAGCTCTGACTGTGCTGTGCTCAGATCTTTGTTTCTAAATTCTAACCTCTGCAAGAGCTCGTTGGTGGAAAGGGTTGATTCTTGGGCTGGGACAGGGGACTTAGAGGATGAGCTCGGACATGTCCTTTGTGAATCAGAAAGAGAGAAATTGCTCAGAGACGTATGGGGTCATGTCAAAAGACACAGGAGCTGGCTTGAAAGGACTCCTCTGGTCAACTCGAGGATGATTTGATCACGAACGTAAATTATGAGAGTGGTGTGTACAACCAATGTAAATAATGGGAGTGCGTGTGTGTGTGTTGGCATCTATACATATGTGGCATGCTATAATATATATACACATATGTACATAAATACTGATAGGAAGAGGTGAGGGAGAGAGGAATTTGAGCAAAGCAACAGGAGAGAAATGAAATTAGGGTGTATGTGTTAGAAAAATGGGGGCAAACTCTGAAGATTTGAGAGATGGGAAGAAGAGAGGGGTTCTAACCTGTTTCGCAGCCCTGTACTTACTGTTTAAAATTAGTCTCTGCAGATAAAATCTCTACAGCTCTACGTTTATCAAACTCCCCGTTACCATAAAAACATTTGCCATTTTACCATTTTTTCTGCTCTTAGAACTCTTGGTAACCCTTTTCATTGTAGGGAGGAGAAAGGAGAAGTTTTAATGTTTCATTCTCAGCTCCTCCACAGTTTCACATCAGCAGCTTTTCAGTATTAATGCATTTATTTTTGAGGATGGATAAAAGAACTGTCCAGAAGCATGGTGGTGCTGAGTCATCACAATTGCCTTGGTAGTTTTGTTACTTTACCTTACATATCCATTTTTCAGGGTAGCTGTGAAGAGATATTGGCATACTAAGTCTTCTGGGTTTCAGAAATGTGATTTGTCTCTTCTTATGTGAAATACATTATTTCTATTAGGTTGTTGAGCTACTTTTCCACCCCCTTTCTTCTGGGAAAAAAAAAGCCATTGTCAAGTGTAATTATCATGACCTGGACATAATCATTAGTTTTCAAAAGAATTAAAATTTTTAGGTTTTGCATACTTAGATATACTGCTAGTATAATACTGATGAATTGAGTGAGATTGATTATTGTAAGGGAATGATTTCCCAAAGTAGATATTTTATGATCCAATTTTGTTTTTAATTTAAGACTTTAGCAACAGTGTGAGACCTGAAGGCAGGAATTATAATGTAGAATACTAGAATTATTCTTGATGTTAAAAGTTCAAAAATAAATTACCTTTAGTTGCCTTGGCTTATACTCCTCCTATATTAGCTCTTCTTATTTTTTTCTTGGACTAAGCATCTCAATAAGACATTGAGAAGAATGGGGATATTTTGAGAAATTTATACAAAACTCTTGGGAATTTCATTATCTTTTACTTTTCCAGAGATTTAAAAACGTAAGTGGAAAAAAACTCACATGAGAAGTAAAAATATATATATATATTTATTTGCATTTTTTCTCCATTTCAGACACGAAATCGTTTTGAAGGAACAAGGTCAGAGGTGGAAGAACTTATGAACAAAATCAGACAGAATCCCAAGGACCACAAACGAGCAAGTCAATTTACAGCAGAAGGCTACCTTTATGTGCAGGAAAAAAGTAAGAAGCATTCAAACGGTGGCTGAATGACTGGCTAAAAATCTGAGTTATAGTCGCATTCTGGTCTTATTATTATGATAATGACTATGATAAATTTGGAGCAATTATCCGGACCACTTTCTTTGCTCCCTCCTATCTTAGGAGGCCTATTTTGCATGTTGGCAGAAAACGCTTTCCTGCTGTAGAGGTGGGAACGTGAGGTTAGGAGGGGCTGTGGCACCCTGTTCCCGGCATCCTGCTGCACCCCCTTTTCATGGTGCCTCCATGGGACTTTCTTGTAAAGGAAGAACAGGCAGACCTGAAAGGGTATTGCTATTTGTTTTCACGATTATTACCTTTTCCCTCCTATCTTCCCTGCCCCCCATCCGTATCACCAGTACATGCATGCATGCGCGCACACACACGTACATGTCCTGCTCACACCTCTCCTCGCCTTCAAGTTACAGTTAAGGGGGACATATTTCTATTCCTCCTCCTCCATATCCATCTGGGATAGTTTAAGTTTTTACTGAAGTTATCAGGAAGATTCCAGATGGCTATGAAAAATATTCCTAGAAAGCATCCTAACCGGCTTCACAGACATTTTTTAGCATTGTAACCATTTTAGTGAATATGCAGCCCATAGAGTGTCCTTATTTTGAAAATTAAGGTACCCCAAAACTTTCTCAAACTTTAACAGTTTGGTCTTTTTTGGTTTGTTTGGTTGTTTTTACAGGGACGTTCTTAAAGGTTACTTTTTCAGTTGTAGAACATTGTGTGAAAGGAGGAAAATGTGAAAATGTTTATGTATTCACTATTTTTCTTCCTCTTCATACTTGATGATAATTAGAGTGCCTGACAATTTTCATTTCATTTGTTCAGCTTGGCCAATTTTTAGGATTTTCAGACTGACCAACTTAATAGCAGAGAATATTTAGGGAACAATTACATGATATCTGGGGTTTTTTGAATGAGGAGAAATGTTCTATGTGGTCAGCAGAATGTTATACTTTTGTTCATTTGCCCTTATTTTATCTGGGACATCATACTCTTCACTCATCTTGTAGAGCAGTTGTGGGACATGGTGGAACTCTGAAATTTTCTGATGATGTATCTCCTTAATCCCAGTTTATTTATTAAATTTGAAAGAACTCAAGATCTAGGGTACACACATGTGAATGATAGATTTTTTTTTTTTGGTACTCTATGCCCATGTAAAAATGATTGGAAGCTTTAATTTTTGGATAGATTAATGACTATTGTTTCAGGTATTGGCTTTGAGAGGAATTGAGCTGAAACTGGCCTGGGAAAAACAGCATTAACAGTACTGGTGAAATCCTTTCACTTACTAAATGCTGAGCTATGTGCTATAGTAAGTGCTTTATGCATCTCATCTCCTTTCGTCCATAAAACAACCCCATAAAGTGTGAGGTGATACTATCCCATGCATTGCTGAGATAACCAAGGTGCTGAGAGATGAATAATATTTCCCAGATCATACAGCTACTAAATACTGGAACTGTTAGTGAACCTGGGGTCTGTCTGCACCCTCTCCCCAGTATTGCTGGGAGCTTGCACAGGTAGGAAGAGGCATCTGTACCCTTTGTGCTTGAAGTCAGCTGAGAAGGGGCAGGTGCGTGTGAGAGGGGCTGATGGCTTGATTACTGGAAAGGCTATGAGATTTGGGGCTGGAACCTCTGATTTTAGGTTTGGCTTCATCATTTCTGAGGTCTTTGGTCTAAGCTCAAATTTCTTTCAATTAGATAGACACTAATGTGCCATACCTGTCCTTGAGGTTTCTTTTTCTTAGTATTAAGTGACTTATTTGTGAATTATTTTTGTGAACCATAGAACACTATACAAATGATAGTTATTTATAACACACACCCTGCTGGTTCCTGAATTCTGGTCTTTGAACCAGTGATGGTTCACGGTGAAGTTGACTGTGCACTACTAACCCTTTCTCCCCCACCCCATCCCCGTAAGACAATGTAATGCGCTTTCTCAAAAACTAATTGCATTCCTTTAAAATTTCTCTTTTGTCCCCCTCCTGAGTTTGACCTTACTGTTTTTTTTTTTTTTTTGGTGGGGGGCCCGGGGGTAGGGGGTATGTGGTCTGGGAATCGAACCCGGGTCTCCCGCCTGGAAGGCGAGAATTCTACTACTGAACCACCCGTGTACCCTAACCTTATAGATTTTTAGAAATAGAAGATTTGTTTGTTTGTAGACAAATTTGTAGTGACACTCAATACTAATTGCCTTAAAAAAATGTCTTGGTAAAAGAAAATGTTGTCAGCCTGTGTTGGGTCAAACTTTTGTTTGTTTTGTTATGTTTGCACTTTTACTGGTGTGTGAAAATTCCAGATGCTGGGACCCCTGACATGGGCCACTCACTCACTGCCCTTTAGGAGCTCAGATGGTGGCAATACTGATTTAGCGAGACGTCGAAGGGGTTCTGAGAAAACTCAAGTGCGTCTGTGGACAGCTCATCTTGCTTTTTGGCTCCTATATTGGCTTATCATTCCCCTTTCATTTCTAAAGCTGAGCTTTACCATTGTTAGTCCAGGGCAGCTACTTACCTGGGTGCTGTAGTGGAGTTCAAGCTCCCGGTGGGTTTCCAGGCTCGAGGCCTTTTCTCAGCTCCCTGATTCTATAGTTCTTCCATTCTAAGAAGCCGAAATTGAGCTCCAAACCATCACATACGATGAGTGGAACTTTTGACACCCATGTAAGTTCTTAATACCTAGAAGCAAGCAATCAAAATATAGCTTACGAGTCAGAGGTTTCACGTATGAGATGACTGTTGGTTCTTCTAGGAAACTGTTCTAAAATTTTGTCTTTAAGTTACTGCTGTGTTGGTAAACATATCTTAGTTTCTTGCCTCAAGTTATCTGTATGTTTTTTCTTCTTGTCCCTAGTTTCTCTCTTTTATCAGCACCGGCAGCAATGCTAATTTGTTTCGTTGAGGTGTGTTATTATTAGTTGCTGCTTTTTGGGTTTTCCCTCTTTATTAATGTGTTTGCACCTGGCAGTGTATCTGATTATTTATGAGGAAAATATAAAGTACTGTCTTTTGTTGAAGGACCTGCTCCATTTGGTTCCAGTTGGGTAAAACACTACTGCATGTATCGGAAAGCAGCTAAGAAGTTCAGCATGATCCCATTTGAGCACAGATCTGGGGGCAAACTTGTAGTAAGTATTTTGTTGCACGCTTTTAATTCTATATGAGAGGCAGTCTCCGACAGCGTTAGTTTATATTCACTATTAAATACATTTTCTTTTGTTTTTAGGATTAAATTTTTTGTTTTCTAAAAAAAAACCAAAGAACAACAACAACAACAACAACAAAAAACAGGCTGCAAGACAGAGTAATTCCTGCATCCTGTGTGTTCTGAATTGCATGCACGGGTTTTTAAAGTTTTTTTTCTTATCTCGTTAAGAGGACATTCAAATCCTTTAATATTGCTGTTACTGGGAGAAAAAGATAACACAACAAGCATTTACAGCTCATTGAGGCGGTGCCTGGTTGGTCCATCAGTATTTACACAGGAAGTCTGCCTTGCCACGTGCAGTCACAGCCTGAAAGCATTGTAAAGCAGAGTGATCTGTAATGAGTTTTACATTTGTTCAGTTAGGCTTGCAAGGTTCTCACTTAGATATTCCTTAATTAGTTAACTACTCTTCCAGAGAAATAAACAGCAGAACAAAGCATAATAGAAAAAAAAAGAGCAAGAACACCACAAGAGTTGGCTATAAAGGAAATGATGGTCATTATATGTGTTTTAAATAGAAGCTGCAGCTCACAAGAGTAATCAGTGGTTTGGAGACAAGATGCGCCAGCTAATATTGAAGCTAATTGGTAACCATTTATAAGTGGTAGGCTCATTCATTCTATGCTGAATGGCTGGGCATAGTTTTGTTAAGTGAATAGGAAAATAACCCAAGTTTACTTTTGTTTATGTCTAATGCTTCCTGAGAAATATTTAAAGTAGCTTATGGTGAAAACATATTTATGTAACAAGTTCAGTGATATAGGCATGGGAAAATCAGAGCCAGGGAGAAGAGGAGGAGGTGAAGACGTCACTCTTGAAGATGTTGGGGTTGAGATTGAGCCTCAAGTTTGATTCTGAGTTTCCTGTCAGAGCTAATTTAAGTTTTAAGCCCTGTCTGCTTAGTGATATTTTTCTATGTTAGTCACCAAATAAAAAAATACATTTTAGAATATAATGATTGTGATATTTTGGATGTTAGTATATTTGAATGTTAGTTTAATATTCAAAGAGTCCCACAGTCTAGACAATATTATGTTCTACAAGTATATACTTAAACTTCTTTGAGTTGTTCTTTATTGAGGATCTGTATTGCTTCTGCCTCCTGTCTTTTAACTTTTTGAATTCTCTTAGAGAGATGCTTTATTTATTTAAAAAAATAACTAAAGATAAATTCAGGGTGATTTTCACTTAGGGTATAGCAAAGCCAATAGATTGAGTGGTTTTAGCTTTAGATGATCACAGTAGCTGATCTGGGACCGTTAGTGTCCTTGGAGGTTGATCCGCCTGAAATTTGTTTTAATAGGTCATAAGTGGTCACATACTGACGTATGGTTTTACCTAATGTGAAATAAAAAATATTGTTCATTTTAAATGAGTGTGGCCAGCAAATAACAAATATCATTTTAGAAGATGGAAACTATTTTTTGATCCACCTTTTAAAATTAACATTGATTATATTTGGTTTAATATTGCAATAACCAAAACGAGATCTAGAAAACCTTAAGAAAAGGAGAACGACAAAACTTACTGACGTTTTGGATTCAAACAGAAACTGGTTTGAAAGAGAATATGATAAAGTTAAAATCTTGAAACTTATTTTTCCTTCCTAATATAAAGTGTCTCACTGTATATATTTATACTGTGGTTTTTGAGAATGTTTAAAATGATTATTTGCAGGGGGATGGAGAGGTCATCTATTTGAAAGAATGTACCAAAAGACACACTGACACCATTGACAGACGGTTTTGTTTTGATGTAGAAGTTACTGACCGGTGAGTTATTAGAATTTTTGGACTTGATGAAAGTCATTAAAAAAATATTTTTTATAGAAGCTAATGGTAACGTAGATTCCCATGGCCGGGGAGAATGTTATCTTGTTTGACTTCCAGTCTTTGTGTTTATTATGAGCAATTTAGTTTTGTTCACAGTGTTTAGCTATGGAGTGCAATAGTTTAATCTTGGCTTATGTTTGCAGTTATTTTCTCCACTGTTGCCACTTAACAAATATCCTTACAGCATTTCATTGTTGACCCAACCCTTTTTTGTGGCATTAAAAGAATAATTAGTGAGAGCAAGGAAGTGGGTGACAGAGCCAAAAGGGGGGATTAATTATTAATACAGAACAAAATTCATTTATTGGTGTGGGAATATGCAATGGATATACTCTGTATATGATGGTCTCAGACAAACTCTGTTCATTTAAAGACTAGTTATTATTATTATTTTTTTATGTGTGTGTAACTTTTAGCTACTTAGTTATTAAACAGCCTCCACCAGAGGGGAGGAGGTAAAGAATGGAAAACCTCAAGTCTGTCAATAACTCCTTACCTGGGACTTGTTTCAATGACTGTCAGGAGCACTGGAGAATTCCCGGTACTCATACAATATTTCCTTATTAATGGCTGCCTCTATAGTGATTTCTTGCCAGCCTGGTTTGTGGCAGCAGTGTTTTTTAGATAAGGCTGTTTCAGATTTGTATAATAAAAGTTTACAATATGAGATTTTTTTTTCCTACAGAAATTCAATGAAGGTCAGAACCTAAGCGTACAAAAATAATTAAGGCTTCCATTTCTCTTAGCCAATGTAGGTGGGTCTGTGTCATGTAGTGCAGAGAAGGAAGATCTGTTTCATTTTCCAGTAAATGAGTTAAAGATCAGATATGTAAAAATGTACCTTCAAGAATGATGATAATTTGGTGCGACTCTGAAAAAGAAAGGTATTTTAATTAGCATTTTGCCAACATTGGGAAAAAAAGAAAAAAAGGAGAATGTCAGTGTAAAACAGGTTAAATTTCAAGCTGGTAAGGACTTATTCAAAAACTTTTAAAATGTGATAAGTCTGTATAAAAAACTTGAGCATATATATGTTTGCACACATCCATTGTGCAAACTAGCATTGACTAGTATTGACTGAGTCCTAAGTGCCGGACAGTGTTCTGAATTTTTCTGTTTTTTTCTCATTTACTCCTCACAATAGCTCTGCTAGGTGTATATTAGTCTTCCCATTTGATTAGGAAAAACTAAGGCGTGGCATGGTTCAGACGTTCTCCCGAGATCACACAGCTTAGAAATGTAAGAGCTAAGATTTGAACTCCTGCGTTCTACCTCTTAGATCTTGAATACATTACTGTGTGATTACGATGTTTTCTAAACAGTTGATGAACGTGAGACAGCAGGGTTGTCTACTAGAAAATGCATTGAATGAGAAAACACTGATTTGTCTTGGAAGCAGAATTTCTGGTATTTCTATGTATTTTTAACACGATTTGTATTGTTTTCGTATAAAAAGGATAACACCGTATAAGGAGACTCTCAGACATAGGGAAAACCTACAGCTGATCTCGTCCAGTGGTTTTCAAGCTGCTTTTGAGGGAGACCTTCTTTTCAAATAAAATTTTACATTATGCATATGTAAAACAGTAAAAAAGAGAATTCCCTTATTAAAGTGGCGCGAGAGGTATGGATCCCTAGCTTCCCACTCTCTCTTGCAGAAATCTGTTTTTGTTTTGTTTCGGGAATGCCCAGCAATCTAGTCTAGACGGTTAAAGGAAAGCATCCTGTGGATCTGGTACCTAAATGAATAACTAAAGGATTATTTCGAGTCAGCTGGTAACTGAGACTCACATGCCAGGCAGAGTGAACAGCACATGTCCTCCCATAAATAGCAGAATCCATCAAAGAGCTTTTATGTTGATAGTCCCAAATTTATTTCCTCCTGTTTGTTCTCTTATGAAAACTTTCCAATCAGACCTTTGCTTCTGCCCCTCTACTTTTGCTAAGGTCATCAATGATCTCTGTGTTGCTAAGTCCACTGGGTCAGTTCTCAGCCCTCATGTCACATCATTTGACATGGCTGACTGCTCTCTCCTCATTGATATACTTGCTTCAAGAACATCATACCTGCCTGTTTTTTCCTCCCTCCTCACTGGCTGGTCCTTTTTTAGATGCTTTTGCCAGTTCTTTATTTCCCAGACCTTTTGCTTTTGAAATTCTCTTAAAGTGCTTCTCTATTCAGACCTCCTCTAGCCTCTTGATCGCAAGTGTCGTCTGTATGTTGGTAACTCCCGAACTTTTTATCTCTACTTGGTATTACCTCCCTGAACTCCAGATTCTTGTATCAGAGATACCTGATGGGCATTTCGAACAGTGCAGAGGTGGAAGGTATTCGTTTGCTTTTGTATATTTTCCAAGAATTCTTGCGGGGTTGGAGAGGAAGGTGGTATGCTGTCTTTATGGAATCCAGCAGTTCATATAGGCATTTTCACATAATATTATGAGTTATAGAACTAAATATCCTGTGAATCTTTAATTTTCAAAAATAATACGTGCTTTTTCACAAATCTGAACTTCTTCTAAAACTCTTTGGTGAACTCTGAAAATTTGTCTCCTCGAGTCTTTGGGATCAAGCTGTCTTTCATTTGATTTGCAGATTTTTGTTGTCTTTGTTTTACTTCTTCTCTTCTAAAAAAGGAAACATCTCACGTTTGATGTTACCAATGGATGGTGCTTGTGGGGGCTCCTAGAGTCCTGCCATCCCTGTCATTGTGTTGCTGTTGGTCTCCCATTTGTGGAACAAGATCTTGTGTGTGGGGGAGGTTGGTGTACCTCGAGGTCACTAGCCTAATCCTGGGGCTTCCAAGACATTATTTTGCGAGGAATAGATTGAATGAAGTGGGATCTTCTCTTACCCACTTCCCTGATTCCTGGCCAAAGTAGACTCCTGGAAATTGTAAGTAATTTGTAACTATTAGATTAAATTATGAATTCCATGAAGGTAGAGAACCTGTGTTAGCATGCATATTGCAATACCACATACGACGTGTTATATGTGGTAACCATTCACCAAATTTCTGCTGGATTAAATGAAACCAAATTGATGTATAGAAGTTGCAGAACTGAAATTAGATTCAATCAAGTGGCTGTCAATTAACTGTTCTTTTCTTCTTTACCACACTGCCGTACAAAAAACTCCAGTGTTTTTATTCTATTTATTAAAGGAAAATAAACTTAACCTAGTTTGGGGCACATGGGTATTATAAATGGGTTTCTGAAGTCATATATGCACAACTGTTATTGGGTACCCTCATAGAGCAATTTCGTAGTCAATTGGATGTGTTTAATATAAACTTATTTTGTCTCTCCTGGTATCAGTTTTTGCTATTTTATCTCTTTGTTTTGGAAAAGTAGTCAGGTGGCATTGTGACAGTAGGTGAAATTAATAAACTGCACAATGGAGCCAGGACTAGCATTCAATCTGTGTGTATGTATACGTATGTATTTGTGTGTATGTATATGTGTGTATGTATATATCTATGTGTATATGTGTGTGTGTATATATGTGTGTGTATGTATGAAGTGACAGCTTTCACTAAATTGCTGCTTTGGTTAGGATCGCGTTTGGTTGCATATAACAGAAAGTAAGATGAAATAAGATGGTTTCAACAGTGTGAAGTTAATTTTTTTCTTGCTCAGAAAGTCCAGAGGTATTCATTGCAGGTTGATAAGAGTGCTCCAAGGAGCCAGGTCCTGCCCCCTCTTACCTTCCCCAGATCACCTGAGATCTAAGATGCCTGCTGCCTGCTCCCGTGTTGTCGCTCACACTTTCTTTTGCTTTAAGACACTTTCCACATGCCATTGACCTGGAGAAAGTTAGATGGTTATGGCTGTCTGCGAGGATGGGAAATGCTCTCTTGCATTTGGAGCACCCATGGACTATTCTAATACCTGGGGAATCACCTCCTGAGAATGAAGGGGAAATTGGTTATTGGGGAGGCGGGGAACAACCAGCCATTCTTCTTTGATTTTGGTTAGATGGATGTGGGCTACGAATTTTTCCCTTCCATTCATTAAAAGGTTTCTTTGAGTATCTTCTTAGCTGAGAGGCAATATTTAAGAACACATGGTGCTAACAATACAGTAATGAAAATGAAAAACTTTCAACTTGCAGAATGGGAGAAAATGTCTGCAAATCCTGTATCAGATGAGGGGCTTGTCTCCAGAATATATAATAAAAGCTCCTACCTCGAAATAAAGACAACCCAATTAAAAAAAAAATGAACAAAGGACATAGTTGTTTCTCTAAAGAAAACATGCAAGTGGCCATAAGTACATGGAAAGATCAGCATCATTCGTTGCTAGGAAAATGCAAATCTGAAGCATCTCCCGCTCACTAGGATGGTGATAATAAAAACAGTAAGTGTTAGTGAGGATGTGCAGAACTTGGACCTTATACACTGCTGTTTGAGGATTTGAAGTAGTATAGTTAGTTACTTTGGAAAACAATTTCGCAGTTCCTCAAAATGATAAACCTATATAGATCACCACATGACCCAGGAATTCTATTCCTAGGTAACATACCCAGGAAAAAGGCAAATCTATGTCCAAGCAAAAATGTGCATATGCGTATTCAGAGCAGTATTATTCATAATAGTCAAGGTGGAAAGAACCCACATATCAACCGATGAATGGATAAATAAAATGTGGGGTATCTGTGCAATGAAATATGACTTCGCAATAAAAAAATACTAATATGTACAGTGTACTACGTATGAATGTAAACCTTGTAAACATTGCACTAAATAAAAGAATTCAGTCATAATAGGCCACGTATTGTATGATTTTGTTTATATGAAATGTCCAGAATAGTAAATCTATATAGAGAAAGTATATTAATAGTGTGCTAGGTCTGAGGGTGTTGCGGAGAAATGAGGAGTGACCTAAAATGGGTGTCAGGTTTCTTTACGGGGTGAAGAAAATGTTCTAAAATTAATTTTGTTAATATTTTCACAACTCTGTGAATGTACTGAAAATCATTAAATTGTATTTTTTATTTTTTATGTTAAAAAAATTTTTTTTTAAATACCAAAAAACACCAAATGCAAACATTCTTAACTTTTGATCGTTCTGTTCTACATATATAATCAGTAATTCACATAAATTGTACTCTTTAAATGGGTAAATTTTATGGTATGTGAAATATATCTCAAGCTACAAACCAAAACAAAACACAAAAAACCTACCATAGCTAAAATAGACTCTTAAAATGATGGTAAGCATTCACTTCTTCTTGCCAGCCAAAGTTCAAATACCATGGATTGTGCAAGGTCACGTCACTCATTTTGGGCTGGAGAAAAAGAATTGCAAGTAGTTATTTTCTTCATAGCAAGCTGTAGTCTGTGAAGAGATGCAACTTTTTACCCCCTGAATGGTGAGCTTGTACTCCACCCCCTCATTGCACCCCCCCCAACAATTTTGTTATATAATATCCTTTTAGCTTCAGTGGCCTGCTTGCCACAATGTGC
This sequence comes from Tamandua tetradactyla, assembly GCF_023851605.1. Taxonomy (NCBI): domain Eukaryota; kingdom Metazoa; phylum Chordata; class Mammalia; order Pilosa; family Myrmecophagidae; genus Tamandua; species Tamandua tetradactyla. Next base: position 20,018,036 of record NC_135348.1, on the reverse strand, counting down.
CACGACCCCACACATATATATGCCTGATAAAATTGACGTGCTGTGAAGTTCTCCCACTTTCAGGCATTGCTTAAAGAAAATGCTTCCTACTTTACTTTCATTAATCTGACATTGCTGTTAGTATATTTGGCTTGACTTTGCCTAGTCCCTGGTGTCATCATCTTGAAATGATGACAAGATGCTTCTTACTTTTAAGATTCATCCATTTGTATTTTCAAGATGATGATGGGAGGATAAAATCACCTTTGTATCTGAAACGTATGTTTTGGAGTGTTTTTATTTGGCGTCCACAATGCATGGTACTGTACTGTCTGCTTGTCAGTCTAAAATGGTGACTTAAGAACACTTTGCTTCCAGAAGCCCATACAGTTGGACTGAATAATAAGAATGTTTATTAGCATATTAGCTGTAGTAATGTGTATGATATTTTAAAATACATCACACCCAGTCACATAAAGCAGTTGTTGACTGTGTTTAGCAGTAAAAATGCAAGTGCAAGCCAGAAACAAAGCCCTGACCTCAGCAGAACTCGGAGTTTAAGAACGTTTGCAATCAAATAACAGTTTGGAAGTCTATCTAGAGTGCAGTGGGGTCTGAGCAGTGTTAGGTAGAAAGGCCTGACTGTGAAAGCTTTGTAGGTAAAGTGACTTAAATTGATACTTGAAGATGATGAATATGGAAGCTCAGGAGAAGGAAGGCCAAAGGCAAAAGAAATCATAGATAAGCCTTTAAATTAATGGTTTTCAACTGTGAGTGATTGTTCTCTCCCTAGGGACATTTGGCAAAGTTGGAGGCATTTTTGAGCATCATAACTGGCTTATGGAGGGAAAGTGGGAAGAACTAGTAACAGGTAGTAGAAATGGATAGAGGCCGTTGATACTGATAAAATCCTATAGTGCATAGGACAACTCTCCACAACTAAGTATTATCTGGTCCAAAATGTCAGCAGTGAATTTCCTAAAGCAAAGACCCTCAACACGTGTTTGTGGAGCTGAATGTAATTGCAGTGTTTTCTTTTTCAGTGCAGGATTCTGGTATAGAAAGAATAGGAAAGGAAGTTACTTTTCAAGAATTGAAGTGTAATTGGTAGAATGTGGAGTTAGAAAGAACATTTCTAACTAGCTTTCTCTGTTTTTCAGAGAGTAAGATTTCTCCCTAAAGATGGCAGTGGTACATTGGAACCCACATTTCATATTGGTTCTGGTATTCAAGAGAAAATATGGATTGATATTGGTATGAATTTATTTAAAAAAATGTATTATGAGGGTCATTAGTCTGAGAATCATAGAGAAAGTTTTTAGCTTTTGTGATAAAATTGTAGTGAGCTGTTGTGTACAACAGTTTTTGTGGGCGTATGTTTTCATTTCTCTTTCATTTCTCATTCATATTTTTCCTTTTTACCTGTGTCTTTTTGTTTATAAGAAACATAATTAGGTCTTGTTTTTCATGACCCCAAGGTCATGAAGATATTTTTCTCATGTTTTCTTGTAAAAGTCTTATAGTTTTATCTATTACATTTTGGTCTATAAGCTATCAATAATTTTGGGGAGATGTATTGTTTGAGGCAGGGATTGAAGCATATTTATTTTTTCCCCTTATAATGTCCAGTACATTTCCAAATAAGTATCCCAAAATATGACATAGCTTAGTAAATGTTATGTGTACACTTGAGAAAGATGAGTTTTATTGCAGTTGCATATGGTGTTCTCAAGTTGTTAGCATTGCTCAAATCTTTGATATTGTTTTTTATTTTTTGGTTTACTTGTCTATTTATTACTAAGATAGAGATGTTAAAATCTTTAGCCTTGATTAGGACACTTTCCTGTTTTCCTTTGATTTTGCCAATTTTTGTTCAAGTATTATGAATTTGAGAGTTTTTTTGTGGAGAGTACATGGACTATTATGAATGCTGTGTCTTCTGATGAACTGACCCATCTCTCATTTAAAGGGATGCCTCATAGTTTCTGCTAATAATCTTTGTCTTGAAACATACTCTTTCTGATATTAAAGTGCCATACCAGCTTTTTTATGCTTGGTGTTTGTAGCATATATCTTTTTACTCCTAGTTTTCCTTTTTACCTATGTCTTTATGTTTATAAAAAACATAATTAGGTCTTGTTTTTAAAAAATTATGTGTTCTTTGTTTTGTTTTGTTTTTTTCTCCTGCATGGGCAGATACCAGGAATCAAACCCAGGCCTCTGGCATAGCAAGTAAGAACTCTGCCTGCTGAACCCCTATGGCCTGCCCAAGCCATCATGGCCCGCCCTGTTCTTTGCTTTTTAACTAGGGAATTTAGTTCATTTATATTTAATGTAATTATTGAAATGTATGGGTATAGGCCTGCCATCTTGGTATGTCCTATCTGTCCTTTGGCCCTTTGTTCCTCTTCTTTGCTGCCCTTTTAGTAGATTGAGTATTTTTTAGTATTCCATTTTATCTCATGTTGATTTTTTTTTTTGTAGATAACCAGCTCATGTTTAATTGTGGTATTTTAAAATTGTACAATTTTGACACCCTGCCCACCCTATCCCCCTCATTTAGTCTCTTAAAATGATAGGAAAAAGCCTAACAATCACAAGTATAATGTGTTTAATAAGTTTACCCCATCAGTTCCTATTTGCAGCACCCAGTATTTCTTTGAAATACCAGACAGATGCAGTAGAGGCCAACAGTGCATTTCAGACCTCTCAGAATTTAAAAGTTTATGTTCTCTGACCAAATTGGTACCTCCCCACACTTGGGGAACTTTAAATGTACCAGTGAAAAAAAGCTTTTTCCCCTTCAAGGGGAAGAACGAAAATCACTCCTCAAAACCCAGCACAGGGCGGGCCACGGTGACCCAGCAGGCAGAGTTCTCGCCTGCCATGCTGGAGACTCGGGTTCAATTCCCAGCACCTGCCCATGCAAAAAAACAAAACAACCCCCCCACCCCAGCACATCTGGCTGGGAGGTCTTTCCTCCTGTCCCATGTCTTCAGCCTTTTTTTTGGCAGTAGAGCAAGAGACCAAAACCAAGCCTGCGCTATAAGAAGCAAAACAGTGATAGCTATAAAGGGAGTGACCAGGAACAATTCCTTTACTCCACATCTAATGTATATGTTTCACAGAAGAAAAAAGTTTGCACATTGCAACAGTTAGATTTACAGAATCCATTCAGCCAAGATAGTGGAAGGCAGGAAGGGGAGGGTAAATGACACAGGGAGAAAAGCAAAATATTCAAATTAATCCACATACAGGGGCTGGCAAATGCTAGAAAATAGAAAATAGCTGCAGAAAAATCTGTGGTCCTTTCAGACTCTTTGTGGTGGCAAAAATCCATGTACTGGTGTCAGGAGACTCTATCTTCCATGCACTGGAGACAAACATTCCAATTCCTCAGAGGGAAGGGGCTATTTAGAGAGCCCTTAGTAGAGTGCCTCATACCTTTCATGGGTAGGGAAGGGTGAACAGGGAAAGTATGAGGACTGCATTGCTGTGAGAAAAGCCCAGGGAAAACCAAGTCCAAAGTAGTAAAGCCAATTCCTTGCTGTATTTGACAACCACTAGTGCATTTCAATTTCTTTATTGAACCAGTGATATTCAGAGCTGTCAGGAGAGTGGAGAAGGAACATATGCAAGAGACTAACCAGCTGGCCAATGAGGTGGGTGGGAAAGAGACTCACAAACATTGCCTGCGTGAGGAAAAGAGCCTACAGCAAAAGGTTGAAAAGCATGTCATCAATTATTTTGTTGATACTAGGGTATGGATGCGGCTTCCTCCCTGATATCTCAAATGCCAGATTAGCTGTATCCTGAAGCCTAATGGCATTTTGTTATGCACAGACAGGGGGGAGCACCCAAAGAGCACTGAAAATGATCTAAGGGAGAATTCCAGCCATGACCAAACATCTCCACGTAGTGATGGATCACCAGTGCTTTGGGTTATTACAGACTGAAACACAGGAATAAACATTTGATAAAACAAGAGGAGACCAGACCAGACCAGAATACTCTGCCATTCCAAGTATGGCACTGGAAAATGCTAACAACGTGGTTCTCTCTCCTGCTTCCACTCCAGGCTTTGGGCTCTGTGCTGGGCCAATTCACTATTTGCTTTTTGCCACCACTGCTCTTCTCTCTTTGGCTATATTTGAGCATCTAGTTTTGAAATGGTATAAATGCCCCAGATGAAGTCTTTGAGTTCCCTGCTGAGGTCCCAGAGAAAGGTTTTGACACTGTCAGCCATCTCTTCACTACCCATACTGCCAACTACACAGAGGAGAGAGAGGCACCCCAAAATCTCATCGTGAAGGACCCAGTAGCTCAGCTGCCCAGGCCCCCGCCCAGCCCCTTTTCTGCTGTGGGCCTGCTGGGCACCTGGCCGCCTGCTCCTGCTGGGCTCTCCCAGAGCTGGGACTCTTGTATTGATTTTTATTTTTTATAATTGTATGATCTCATTTATATGAAATATGTGTAATAAGCAAACTTCATAGAGACAGATAGATTGCAGGTTGCCAGCAGCCGTGGCGGTGGGGAGGAGGCAGTGGATGTGGTAAGGGGGAATTACGGCTCAGTGGGTACAGAGTTTGCCTTTGAGGTGATGGAGAAGTTGAGATAGGGATTCTAGTGATGTCAGCACAATATTGTGAATAGAATTAATGCCGCTGAATTGTGCACTTGAAAGTGGTTAAAATGAGAAATCTTGAGTTGTATATTTGGGACTATAACAAAAAGTATAAAAAAAACAATTAAAGTGGAAAAACAGTTCTATCTTTAGTTTTCTACTTCTCTTGCCAAGAGATAACCAATGGGAGAGGGAGGTGCTATAACCGAGAACTTAGGATTTAAAAATGACTGAGTACTGCCTCATTATATAGATATTTCTTTGTAGTGTCTAGTATTTTAGAATAGCCAGAAAGAAATACCTGAGATGGTTGAACTGTAATCCAGGAGTCTGACCCTTGATAATGATTGTCTGGCTGTATTAGGAAAAACAAGTCAATTGCCCATGTCCCCCCCACCTCAGAGAAGTCATTTTGTTGTCTTCAGGCTTCCGTTTATTTCTGATGATGTCATCTTTCTTTCTCATTAATGATCCCTGTATTTCTACTTTTTTTTTCTTTCTGCTTTCAAGATTTTCCTTTTGTTTAAAAAAAATTTTTTTTTTTCATTTTTAGCAGTTTGATTATGTTGTGCCTTATGTTGTGTTTTATCCAGCTTGGAGTCACTAAGGTTCTTGGATACCTGGGCTGATATTTCATATCAAATTTGGAAGATCTTAGCCATTATCTTCTCAAATATTTCTTCTGTCCCATTTTATTTTCCTTCAGTTACATGAAGTTAAAACATTTGATATTGCCTTAAAGTGACCAGATTCTTTGATCCATTTTTCCCACTTGTCTTTTCTATTTGTGTTTCAGTTTAGTTAGTTTCCCTTGACCTGTCTTCACATTGACTAATTCTTTCTCTGCTGTGTCAAACCCGTCTTAAAGAATTCTTAACCACTGTTATTGTATCTTTCATTTTTTGCATATCCATTCATCTCTTTTTAATAGTTTCCATCTTTCTATTGAAATTCCCATCAGTTCATGCATGATGACCACCTTTTGCACTGGATCCTTAAACATAATTATTTTTAGGTTTTGTTTGATTCCCCTCCCCCCCACCCCCTGTATATATATAGGCTCTCTCTAGATCTGGTTCTCTTGATTACCTTTCTTGACAGTGGGTTACATTTTCTTATTTCACTGTCTGAAGTTTTTGGTTGAGAGCCAGATACTGTGTGTAAAAAAAATAGTAAATATTTAGGTCTTTTAAAATGACATGTCCGTTCTTCTGTTAGTTCACTAGCATTTAGGGCTGACTCCGTTTATTTTGAACTAGAGCCGGGCTTTGTTGTTCTTTAATTAGATTCATTTTAATCACAGGCTTCATGTGATTTGAAGATTTCTTTGGAAGGGTTGTCTTAGTTTGGTCCTGCCCTCAATCTCCAGAGGCCCCGAATGTCTGTGCCTCATGGTCTCCTCTCTCAACGCTCCTACCCGAGTCCCAGGAAGCTACTGTGTCCTCAGTGAGAGCATAGAGGACCTGGAGTGTTCTCTCAGTTTTCCTGCCTTGCCCTCATGCCCACATGTCAGGTGTGTTCTCTTTCTGCAGTCTTGACCTGCTCTCAGACATTCTCATGAGTATTTGGCAGAATCCTAAATATAGCTCAGCCATCTGTCGGGTAGAATCCCATGGAAAAGAGTCGGAAAGTGGGTGCAAACTCTATGTTAAAATTAAGCTAAAGATTTAAAAATTTTACATTTTGTTAAAATTCCATTGTTCTTAATCTCTGATTGCTTCTTCTTTGCAGTGCTGTTCAACCAAGGCTGAAAGCAACTCATCCTTTTAGTGGGGTGTTCTGTTTTCTTCAGGGATTTCCTTATCTTTTTCTGAATGTTAGTTCACTGGGTTTCTTTGCATCTTCAGATTTCAAGTATTTTAAAAAATGTTGACAGAATTGGTTGCCCATCTTGTTCTTATTGTTAAGATGGGAACTATGTTCTCTTATAACTTTTTACATTCTGAGCAGAAGCAGCCATTCTCTGATGATTCATTTTTTGAATTCACTTTGATCAGAGCTTATAATCTCACTTCTCCTGTGTGTCATTGCTTGCTTGCTCTGTTTGAAAATCTCTGGTGCATAGAAGAAAGAAGTTATTATAAAAGCTTCATCCTTGATAGAATGGTAAGATCAGGCAACCTAAGTTTATCATCTCTGGAAAAATGACTGATTCATAGATTTGTACTTTCTTTGTTTCCAGCAATCCTTGTGAGAAAATGATTGTCGTCTCTTTAACTTTTAAAATTCTTTTGTTTGGCTTTGACATGTTTTCCTTCTCATATAAAATTTGGTGCTGGATTTCTATCATGTTCATTTATTTTTTTACTTTTCCTTTTCAACGTTCCTCCTAGAAAAGTGTTAGACTATTTTTTGATTGTTACCACCATAGATTGTGATAGCTACTTCTGAGTTTTTTTCACTTATCAATTCACCAGTTTGACAGGGGAAGTCTCATAGCACAATATTGTAAAGTTTCTCTCCATTTTTATCTTTTTTGTATTTTTTCTTTGTTTACCATTTCAGTGATCTGTCAGGTAGAATACAAAATAAACACGCATCTTCTGAATGCTTTGTTAGAGCTTTAGATGTGGGTAAAATGTAGAATTCAGAAATTAGCTATCTAGACTATTTGCTTCTCATGTTTGGGCCTGGGTATTTCCTTATGCATAACAGTACACTATTTTTTTTGTTGTTGTTGTTAGTGAATGCCAAGAGATCGAGATGCAGATTTAAGAACAAGAACTTATTTAACCTAAGTGTTCCTTTCTTCAGATTTCAATTCCCAACGTTGTGCTCTATGGCTAAAAATCACGGCTCTAAGTAAAGAAAGACTGACTGTCCTTGCACGGTGGTCTTAGATCCCACCATTTTTTCTTGATGAAGTTTATACTGTTGCGTTTATAGTCACTGGATGTTTTAGTTTCCCAGCTGCTAAAACAAATACTATGTGTGGGTTGGTTTAAATAATGGGAGTTTGTTGGCTAGAAGTATAAAATTGAGGCATCAGCAAGATGATGCTTTCCCAGAAGACTGACGTTCAGGGGCTGGCTGCCAGTGACGCTGGGTCCTTGGCTTTTGGTCACGTGCAGATGAACATGGCAGGGTCTTTTTCTTCTGGACTCTGAAACGCCTGAGGATCCTGGTGGCATCTCTCACTGTCTTTCACTGGGCTTATGAGGGACTCCAGTAATCTGGATTAAAGCCCAACTTGATTCAGTGGGCCACCTTAACTGAGGTAACATCTTGGATATTTGGCCCATACCCAACAGAATGCAGGCTGAGACCAAGAACGTGTCAACACTGGGGCACACAACTCAATCCACCACACCAAGAATCATCTTTTATTCACTCTGTGTGATGAAACATTCAGAGTTTAGCACAGCATCTGCACATAGTAGGTATTCAGATCTTACTTTGGTGAGGAAGAGAAGAAGTGCCTCCTTGGCAAAACCACTGTAATGAATTATAGGAATATTGGTTCCGAGGACCAAGAATTTTCAGTTCTAATTCTAGCTCCAGCAGGGTCACTAATGTTCTTACCTTAGCTTCTCCTTGAAATGTAGACGATAGAATTGTGCTTTCTTTTTTTAACCTAAATATGACTAATCTAGCACATCGTTGTAAAGTTTTCTATTTTTGGCTGTCCTTATATTCCCCATGTTGTCTTATATACTCATTAATTTTATTAGTAATTCATGTCTTTTTTCAAACTCTACAGAATATTTTTGTTATAATTTAATAATGGAATGCTTTTAATACTGCACTTTGAAATGTGTCCAGTATTTCCTACAGTCTCATTTTTCTTTAATGATTTCCTAGCAATTGCTTAATAAAAAAGAAAACGAGAAAGAAACTTGAGAAATATGAAAGGCTAGGGCATGTTTCGGTTCACTGTTTTATTTTTCCTGCATTAATACTAGGGGTTCAGTAAGCAGAGGATGAAACTGGGTGTCTTTGTGACAAGATGGTGACCCAGTCTTACATAATGCTAGTGACTGATCCCCGTTTAGTCATGTGTTGCAAGTGTGAAGTGTTTTGAAGAATCTGTCGGGTGATGAATTAATTTTCCAAAGTGAAGACGTTGTTTTGAGTTACCATATTATTTGTCATAATGTAAACAGAAGTGGAATTCTTTCCCTGTGATGATATGTTTCAGTGTACTCTCTCATCTTTCAACTGGTTTGTTTATTCTCTGCTCGGTTCCAAAAAGGGCTAAAGGTTTGAGTCATTGTACCCTGCCTTACTTGGAGGCAAGGCATATCATTCTTTTGTTTTTAGTCCACGTTGAATTTTTACCCAGACTTAATTCGGCTGTTTCCTTTGAAGCCTGACAATTGCTATTTTCCTTCTGTTGGTATCTGTAATTCTAGTTCATAACTCTTCAAACTCTGCCTCATTTAACACGTATTTCTTATATTCCAAGGTGCCAGAATCACTCATTCTTTGTCCTGTCCTCTCTCTGCTGCTCTGGGTGTAACTTGGTTAAGGATAGGCTACCATCTGCTTTTATAATAAATATAATTTCCCCTCTACATGAAAATCAGTGGGAAACCAACCCTAGGAGAAAACAGAAAGGCTCTAGAGTGAAGAATTTCTTCAGGCTCATTGCCTGAAATTTGTGAGTAATCTCTTATTTATGCCCTTGTTTCCTCTTGTCTGTTTGTCCATCCATCCATCCATCCATCCATCCATCCATCCATCCATCCTGTTGACTTTTACTGAATCCTTTTCTCGTTATTGATGCTGTATTGTAATTGATCTGTCTTTATTCTTTATTCTTTGCGCCACAGCTTTCTTACTCATCATTTTGTGCCCATAACTTGTATTTCTCAAGTCCATTCATTTTTCTCTATCATGATTTCTTCCATTTCTGTCTCATCTTCTCAGTCTTTTAAGATCACTTTGCATCTAACAATGGCCTGTCTTCAGTCCATTCTTCACCCAGCAAAAAGTTCTTCATGCACACTTTTAATCTGCTCATGTTATTCCCCTACTAAAAACCTTCAGCTGCATAAACCAAATCCTTAGTGTGGCCAGTGAGAGCCTGTGCAGCTGGTCCCTGGTCTGCTGCTTTTGCTTTCTTTTGTTCCGCTTTCCAGCTGGCTTTGTAGCCCCAGAGAGGAGGCTGATCTCAGTTCCCCCAGACTGTGCTTTCTCCGCCCCAATCAGGACTTCTCTGGCGCGGCTCCTCTCCCTTGGCTGATTCGTCCTCTCAGCCTCCACTTAAATACTCCTTCTCTGGGGAAACCTAGCTTCCCGGTTTAGGGCAGGCCTTCTTGTTACATATGCTGTAGCGCTTTCAAATGTGGAAGTTGTCTTCTGAGATCAGCAGCTGGATTAGCCCACAGATCAGTCTTTTCATTCTCTAACAGATTGCAGGTTGATTGCCTTTATATCTGGGCGTACCCCCGATTGTTAGGGTTTTCTTGTAGGAGGGTGGCAGCTGCAAGAGTCTTGTACAACTGTAGTTAATAAATGTGCAAAAATTGTTTACCTTCTGTTTTCCCCGCCAGACGAGAAGCCCTCCCGGGCTGTGTGCCTAGCCCGTGGCCTGGCACGTGGTCGGTATTCAATAAATGCTTACTGACCCTCTGGTACAAGGCTTTGAGCGGAGTAGTCAGTCACTTAATGTTTGTTGAACTGAAAGCTGGTAAACCTTGGATTTCTTCTCTTATGACAGAGATTGCCATTTTGCCCCAGTTTCCGTGATCTTTCCTAGTTTTACCATTACACGGTTAGAAAAGCTGTCAACTTTTTATTATGTATTTGATAATAATGTCTTGCATTTTATATTTTTATGGTTTAATGACATTAAATGTTTGAATAAATACAGTTTTAGGGGGGTCTCTAGAGATTTTTCTTCTTTACGAGGGAAGAAGAAAATGGGGTAGGGGCGGGGGTAACCCAAGACTCCCCACTCCCCCATGTGTAAATATTGCTTTATCACTTAACTGATGTAAAGAGAAGCATTTAGGCCATCTGACATTTTCTGTCATCATTTTTAATTAACTCCTCTGAGCCCAGTGTGGGTTCCTAAGAATAAGGGCCCAGATCTTCACATCGCAGGCAAGGAACTTCTTTAAAACAGCTTGGCTGTCTGGGCATCTTGATTGGTTCTTGTTCCAAAAGGATGGTGTGAGCGGTAAATCGAGAGGAAATGCTAGAGGGGGCCTTGAAGGACCTTTCCATGTTCAGGAGTGAGGTATCCCACTGATGGGGGATTTTTTTTTTTTTCTTCTTCACAAATCATAGTTTGGAGGAAGTGGTTGTAGATAAGCACCAGCGGTTGTAGTTTGTATTATAGTTATTTTGTAGTGAACTTGAAGCAAATAACGTATTCTTCTCTGCTCCATAACCATCATGTGGGGAGAAAGCATAACGCCTGTGGGAGGGAATGCTGGAAGGGTTGCTTATTCATTATCTGTCACAGTACTTTTAGAGATTTAAAGTACTTATAAGGATTATGATGATTATTGAATTATAATTGATTCTTACTGCTTGCCTTGGTTGAAAAAAGATTATCCAATAGTTAAAAACGATGTGAATAGTATTACAGGAGCGATAATTAAAAAAAAGAATATTCAGTGAGGAAAGGAAATTAATAGTTAGTTTCTGTTTCAACAGTCTGTTTTCACTTATAGTGTTTTGCGTTTTTGGGGTGTCTGTATGGCCTTTTAATTCCTTGCCAGAAAAATTTATTTTCTGATCCTTTTTGATCTAACGTACCAATTATTGTTTCATTTGAGAAGCTATCCATGGGGTGAGAGAAAAGACTCACCAGTTCTCTGCCTAGTATTCTTTCTATTTTTTTTTTTGGTATTTTTATTGACAAGAAACATACAAACACAAGCATTCTTAACATACGAACATTCCATCCATGGTGTACAATCAGTGGCTCCCAGCATCATCACATAGTTGTATATTCATCACCATGATCATTTCTTAGAACATTTGCATCACTCCAGAAAAAGAAATGAAAAGAAAAACTCACACATACCATACCCCTTACCCCTCCCTCTCACTGACCACTAGTGCTTCCATTTACCCAATATATTTAACCTTTGTTCCCCGTTTTTTTTTCCCTATGTCCCTTACTACTCCCTTTCATTGATCATCAGTGTTTCAGTCTACTCAATTTATTTTAACATTTGTTTGAAATTCTTTCTTAATACTAAGAATTTTCAGGCAAAATCTCCAATGCATAAGTAAACTGAACTGAGAAGTATTGATGTTGGGTCCTGGGAACCAAAACGGGGCCTGAGGAAAACAGGAGGGAAGCACTATCCTCTCGGAAGTGAATTTGTGATGGGGTGAACAGTGAGTTGCCGTTTTTAACTCTGTACATGTCTGAATAACGATAAACCTCTATTTTTTTTTTTTTTAATAAATGAAAGCGTAACCATCAAGATAAAACCTTAGGCGGTAAAAAAGGAGGTTTTGCTCTTAACTGGCCAAGGGATAACCTGTCCTGTCACTGGTGTTTTGCAGGCCGGGCGTTTCTTTGACCTTGCAGGCGTTTTCAGAAGAGGAGAGGAAGCAGTGGTTGGAAGCTCTGGGTGGAAGAGAAGCTGTAAGAATCATCAGTGGTTGAGTTTTAATTTCAAGTCCTTCAGAGTCTACTTGTGTTTATTTTACATTATTTTTTTGTAATTTTTTAATGGTATTTGAAAAAAATTTCCTGCTGAAACTGGTGTTTGAATTCATCTTGGAACTGTTCTGTTCTTAGAATAAGGTATGAGGTAGCAGCAGCACACAGGAGACGAGTGTATCATTTCGTTTTTATTTCCGATTTTTTCGTGACTTTACCACTCTGAGTTGCTTTGCTTGAGGAAGTCATCTAAATTTTCAATTTCTTCATTCCTACCTGACAGGACTTTAGATGATGAACCTTAAGAAAGGCTTGCAGTGCATTTTGATCTCAAGGGAGATGAGCAGTAAATATGACGTAGTGCAGGCAATATTATAAGTGACTGTGAGTATTTTGCTTGATTTAACAATTTGGAGTTTATTCTATGCGATATTATATAGCTATATTGAATCGCTCTCTATTCAGATTGGGTTGAGGAGCAAATGACAGGCAGCGATTTAGATCCAGAGGCACAGGAATTCACAGTGTTTGCTACTTTATTCAAGCATTACTTCATTTTGGCAGACTAGTGGCTTTTGGGAACTGAGAGTTTGGCAGAGCATCTTTTAAATTGGGGATGTAGTGATGATAATTACAGAAAATGCCATCGTAACCAATTTAAGTAAGCTGCTTAACGTATTATAAGTCTAAATGAACTGCCAATGTAGGTATCAGGTGGGCTTATCTGGAAAGCATTTGCCGTTCCTGCAGTGTTTACAAAAAAGGAAAGAGCATGGTTAAAAAAGTGGAAGAGGGGTCATATTCATAAAAGAAATAACTGTCAGAGTAGAGCTGATGAGACAGCCAGAAGATAATATCATCTGATGGTAATGGAGGCACGTGAGTGAAAGTACAGGAGATGGGGCGCCGAGAGGCAGGGCAGCAGTACCTGCACCAGTCTTGATGTGGTGTTTGAAAAGTGAAAAACCCAAATTACATATTTCGTAAATACATGCTAAATGTAGTAGAATATTATTGCCCTTGAGGAAAAAAGCAACAATCGGATATTTGTGTCATCTTATTATATCTGAACTGCATTTAGCTTCCTTAGTTTTCTTTCTTTCTATTCTTAATTCGTCCTTGAAATTTGTAGCTGCAGAGTTGAGAGTGTTTAACAGCATTGATGGTTACTGAGATCCCAGCCAGGTGATTCTCTGCGGTACAGGCAATGCCCTGACTAGGGCATGTCTCTCCAGAGAATCAAGCACCACTTTGGAAAGTGAGTTTGCATGGCAGAAAGGTCACGTGACCAAGTCGTTGAGAAATAAATCTGGTGCTAATGACAGTGTAACCTTCAAGACACGTATGTAACGTCCTTTACAGCAAGGAGCCCAGCAATTAGCTTACAGATACGCAGACGAAGGCAGACTTCCCGAAAGAAAATTTTCTGCTGTGCTTTTTATATGGTGTACTACGAATTTTTTTAAGTGCTATATTTTTTCCAAATAATGGGTCAGTGCTAGAGTACTTAGAGACTACCTGGAATTACCACCTTGCTTTTCAGGTGTAGTTATTGAATTATGAGTAGGGGTCATCTTTTGTGAATACAAGATTCTAGAAGTAATGGTGGGAAATGAGCTTCATCTTACTGGTTAGAATGCAGCCATTTCTTCATCATTGTGTAGCTGTGACACTGAATACTTAAGAACCATAGCCCCTTCATCTTATTTTTGCTACTGACCACCTCTCTTTGGCACAGCTCAATGGAAAGAAGAGACAGGGAAGATGCAGATTCGTACCCATTTGTTATTTGTTTTTGTGTTTTAGAGCAGGGTAGTATGGTATTAATCAGTACAAAGTTCATGAAAATGTGGATTTTGCATGATTCTAGGTATGCCCCCTTGAGTCATTTTTGTTGATGTGTTGAAAATATTATTCCCTTTCTCTCTTTTACTAGCTGTTCCATAGTTTTAATAGCGCTGTCCCAAGACCAGAAAGAAGTGAGTACTAATTTATAAAAATGACCTTTTCCTTTTTTTATTTCCTTTGCACTTAATACTGCTGTCAAACTGTTTTTGGGTGTTCCCTCTTTCCTCTCTCTTGCTCCTTTTTTCCCTTCCCTTTTATTTTTCCCTTCCCTCTTTTCTTCCTTTTTTATTATTTATGGAGAAATACAAACATGCAATTAATAATAGTTTTGCTAAGCATAAAGAAAATAACTTGAATTTTATAAAACTTTGTGAATAGTAGATCCTAAATAGTAAACTACTGCCTACTTTTTCTCATAACAATTATTGTCAATAATTACACTTAACACTGTGGAAAAGCTCCAAAGTTTATATTGATGGATTGTTCGTGCTTTCATCTCTGAGAGCCAGGAATCAATATTACTATTGCCTGGATTCTGAATGGAAAGGCTCAGCCTACTCGTTTTTCCTGATTTAATATTTAAAACATGATTCGTCTTTTATTAGGATACACAAATATGCCAGTCTAATTGTAGGCAAGCTTCTATATTAGAAAAATATGTAATTATATTGTCAAAATATTCTGTATTGAATTATCTGTTTTAATTTCATTGTGAAAATAAAATATTATTCTGAAACTTAGAATACAGTATAAAATATGAAAAATCTAATTTAAGCTGATTGTCCAAATATTTTTTAAATACCTAACATTTTTTTCTAGGCTTTCAATAAAGAACTTCTTGTGTTATTACTCAGGCTTTCAAGAAATTTAAGAATCTTCTTTCATTTATTCACACACACACACACACACACACACACATATAAATATATATTTGATCAAGTTGCTTTTGAAATAGTTGACAGAGTATATTGTGACTATTTCTAGATCGCTTCCTCTAAAAATTTTCGATATTTTCTTTTGTGCTATTAAAAGCAAATTAAATTTATTAACTAAAACTATATTGTTACAAATTTAATTGTAAGTTATTGGTAATGTCCTGATAATTCAGCAAGTTTTCTTCTAAATATTTGAAATTTTCATTTGCGTAAGTTAAGAATATGTGCCTTTCAGCTTTTTTAAAATAGTGAATAAACTTAAGATTGTATTTAAAGGAAATAATTTCCTATTTCTGTAAAGAAGAGAAACATGAGTAATTCATTGTGACCCTAATGTTTTCTAACTGATTTCTTTTAGGTGCCCAGTTGGATCAAATGGGTTTCACAATTCTCAGAAAATGCATCAGTGCAGTTGAGGCACGAGGTAACATGATATATCTAAATCATTTTATTCATGAAAGGCTATAGGTATGTAAAATCTAAAAGTCATTTAAAACACTTTTTTTGTTGGCTTTATTTTTTTGGCATGGGAGGCTCCTGGAATCAAACCCGGGTCTCTGGCATGGTAAGGTGAGAATTCTGCCATTGAGCCACCATTGCACCGCCCTTAAAACGCTTTTTGCAAGTGTTTTAGAATGACAGACATTATTACAAAGACCACGTTCTAGGTATCAGAGAATCAATTTGTTCATTTCCTCTGAGAGTGTGGGTTCTTTGTTTTTACTTACGTATTTCCACCATGTATTAAAGAAGTCAGTGCTGCAGTGAGAATCAGAAGAATCAGCAATGTTGGAAAACCAACCTTAATCATTTTTGTTCAAGTGCCATTAACATATTCTTCATCCTCTATTGTCTCTAAACCTCCATTAAACAATTAAAACCAGCTTTATTGAGGCATAATTTACATACAGTAAAATTCACTGATTTGAAGTGCTCGCATTGATGAGTTTTGACATGCATTTAGTCTTGTAACTACCATCACACTTTTAAGAAATTTCTGTCTTCTCAAAAAGTTTGTTTGTGCCCCTTTGTAATCAATCAAGCCTCCCCAGCCCCTGGCAGCCACTGCGCTGCTTTCTTTCACTCTAGTTTTGCCTTTTTTAGCATTTCATGTAAATGGAATCATGCAGTATGTAGTATTTTGAGTTTCGCTTTTTTTTATTTAGCATAATCTTTTTTTAAATTAAGCATTTTATTAATCATAGATTGCATACAATTGTAAGAAATAACACAGAAAGGTATTTTCTGCTATTTATCTAGTTTCTTTCCATGGCAGCATCTTTCAGATCTGTAATACATTATCAAAACCTGGATATTGACATTGAAGACGGACATTCCCATCACCCCAAGGATCCCTCATATTGCCTCTTACAGCCATGCACAATAGTTTTTTTTTAAAAAAAAACCGTTATTGTGATAGCATTTTAACCATTTTTAAGTGTGTAGTTCATTAACAATAATTATATTCACAATGTTGTGCTATCATCACCAGTATCCATTACCAAAACATTTTCATTGCCCCAACCAGAAACTCTGTACTGTTAACTGTTAACTCCCCATCCTTACCACTCCTGCTGGTCCCTGATAATGTCTAGTTTACTCCTTGTCTTTATGAATTTGGTTATCCTGTATATTTTGTATAACTGGAAGAATGTGGTATCTGATCTTTCGTAACTGACTTATTTCACTCAACATGGTCTCTTCAAGGTTCATCCATGTTATAGCCTGGCAGAACTTTATATCTTTTTATGGAGTAGAATCCCATTGTGGATATATACCACATTTGTTTATCCATTCATCTCTTGATGAATAGAATAATGCTTTTTAAATTCATGTTATTTGTGTGTGCATTCTTAGCTCATTTCTTTTTATTGCTAGGTAGCTTTCTATAATAGGGATGTACTACAATTTGTCTGTCCATTCACCTGTTGATAGATATTTGAGTTGGTTTCATTTTAAATGTAAGGACCAAAAGCTGCCCTTGACCAAAAGCTCGGAAGCTTTTCCTTTATAGTCCCTAAGGAAAAATAGGTCCCTTTTACTTTGCA
Organism: Tamandua tetradactyla; assembly: GCF_023851605.1. Classification (NCBI taxonomy): domain Eukaryota; kingdom Metazoa; phylum Chordata; class Mammalia; order Pilosa; family Myrmecophagidae; genus Tamandua; species Tamandua tetradactyla. Next base: position 20,001,032 of record NC_135348.1, on the reverse strand, counting down.
GCTGTACCAGCAGACTTTGAAAAATCTAATATTGAACTTTGTAAAATAGGCTGTTTTTGGAGGTTGAAGATCCTTTTTTTTAGAGACATTGTATGGATAAATTTAATTCGTTCTTATATATTATATCTCCGTGTCCTGCTTTGGATGACTTAGTAGGATGAAGCACTGTATTCACGTTTCCTGTCAAAACAAGGTTTTTATAAAGCCAAGACTGCCACCTGTAAAATTCAAGTGCTGGATAATTGATGAATATGAGCTGTATTTTGATTTGGGGATTTACCCATCAATAATATAAGCCCAAGCTGCAAAAAACTGTTTCTCCCATACTCCTTTACAGCAGCAATTTGAGCTGACAGATTTTCATTTATTTCAGCTTGCACTGAGGTTAAGCTAACAAAGTTCTTCATTTTCGTAGTGCTCCCAAATTTAGAAGAAATACTGTAATTTTCATCTCTCTTAAATCAATATTCATGTTTCTGTTTTTCTTGAGCTTCTTAAGTTAGGAGCCTTAATTGTATCATTTGCATAACTTATTATTCTGATAAATTAAATTCTTTCCCAAAAGGATGTTTTATACATATTTGATTCTGCTTGAACAGTTAAAGATCTATCTAGAAGACTTTGTGATTAGTATGTGTAGTTTCATGGAGTGCTATGTACATTGAATGGAAGGGGTATTGGACTCTGCATGTGTTGAATGTATTTGAATTATATATTTGGTTGGTGTCTTTAACAGAAGAATGAGTACGTATTTTAAGTTGGATTTTCCTGCTTGTTCTAGTTTGCTAGCTGCCGGAATGCAACACAGCAAAGATGGATTGGCTTTTAAATAAAAGGGGATTTATTTTGTTAGTTCTTCAGAGGAAAGGCTGCTAACTTTCCAATGAGGTTCTTTCTTATGTGGGAAGGCACAGGATGGTCTCTGCTGGCCTTCTCTCCAGGCCTCTGGGTTCCAACAGCTTTCCCCAGGGTGATTTCTTTCTGCATCTCCAAAGGCCTGAGCTGAGGTGCGAGTGCTGAGATGAGGAATGCTGAGCTGCTTGGGCTGTGCTACGTTGCGCTCTCTGATTTAAGCACCAGCCAGTTAAGTAAAATGTCATTCATTGCAGCAGGCACGCCTCCTAGCTGACTGCAAATGTAATTGGCAACAGATGAGGTTCCTGTACCATTGGCTCATGTCCACAGTAACAGAACTAGGTGCCTTCACCTGGCCAAGTTGACAACTGAATCTAACTACCATACTACTTAAATATAGAAAATTAAAAAAAAATGCTTTCCTTTTTGGATCTTTTGAATCCAAGGTCTTTTATTATTGAAACCTTTTGTTTTAATGAGATAATAGACTACTAAGAGTTAAAGAATCAGCTTTTAGGTCATATTATAAAAAATGATGGGGATATTACAGAATCTCTGAAGTTTTCTTCCTAAACTTGGAAATTCCTTCAAGGAATATTTCTCTTAATGATTTCCCCTAAAGAGCTATTAGGTTTCTTGAGATCTTTTATTCTCTAAGTAGTCTTGTCTCATTTTGAAAAAATCGATCAGAAGAACAAGGTTCCTCTAATAAGAAAACCTCTCGTCAGTGGCTTAAAAACGACAAAACTTATTTCTCATTTAGGAAGCATTGCTCAGTTCAGAGGGCTTTGATCCTCTCTTAGATACCCGGGCTTTATGGAGCAGGCAGTCTTGTGAAAGGTTGTCTTGCCAAAGTGAAAGACAGCTCTGGAGGACCTTGGACCTTATTGGAGCTGTAAGTAAATGCTCTGGCTTTGAAGTGAGTTACGTTTATTCCAGAGTAATTGGCCAGAAATAGTCACACATCCCCTGTTCTATCTCAGCAATCTGGGAAGCACATGTTATCATGTGCTTGGAAGACAGGTAGAGAACTGGAAATATTTGGTCAACAGCTTTAATGACTGTTGTGTACTTATGTCTGCATTCCCAATCCTAGAGGCATCTAATGAGATCTGAGTGAATAAGATTCTAATCACTTGTGTTTAGCACTTTAAATTTTATCATTGTCTGAAAACTACTTCATATGCTTTAGTAAAACATTACTTTTTTCCTATCATGCTTTATTTTTTTTAGTAACACTTGACAGTTTTTATTGTCAGCCTTATTTGTGAGCATCAAAAAAGTACCTAAAATTTTCAGTAGCTATCAGTACCCTAAGAAAAGATAGCATCTTTTTTTTTTTTTTTTTTTGGCATGGGCAGGCACCGGGAATCGAACCTGGGTCCCTGGCATGGCAAGCAAGAACTTTGCCACTGTGCCACCATTGCCTGCCCAATAGCATCTTTTTTTTTATGTACTAATGTGGACTTATCTTGGCTTGGGACTATTTAGCAGTTACTGTAATTTGAAGATGAGAGCAAATCCCATTTCACTAAAATATTGCCACCAATTAACCAATCATATTCATTCATTTTCAAAAAGTTAATTGTATATGAAGTTAGGAAATGTGGGGAAGTCAGGTAAACTGACCTTTCATTTATTTAACAAATATTTGTTAATGATATGTGCTAGCTCTTAGTGGATTTAGATCATCTAAATGCTACTTGGAAATTATTTGTTTATGTATATCAAGTAGAAGGACTTTGTAAAGTGGTTGTTCCCAAACTTTACAACACATTGGCATCACCTGGATATCTTTAAAAAGAACTGATGCATGCCTCTCACCGTTATTAGGCAAACTTAATTGATATTGGGTGTGTGACCTGGGTTCTGGGATCTTTAAAAGCTCCCAAGTAATACTCGCATGTTGCAAAGATTGTCCTGTTGGAACAGTTGCTTGTGTAATGAAGAAATGGAATGCACAGTTCTTATCTTCATGTTTGTCTTATGCTATATGGGGACCTTTTTCTTTAACTTCTTGGTAAAAAATAACCCAAACAAACGAAATAGAAAAGTTCTGTAGAAAGTAGCACAACGGTCTCTTCCTTCCCTCAGTGACAGATGACTCATCATAGTTAAACCCTGGTTTTGATTTGAAGCTAGTCAGATGACCAGTTTTGTTGCACAATTACAGGGTACGTAGCCCTGCTCTAGGCCTTTGGGATCCATGTTACAGTTTGGTTATGTAGAATCCTTGGTCCATTAACAGAGATAAAACATAGAGAACCATGAACAATTGAAGTGTGCCAGGTAATGAAAGTATTGCTAATTTGTACTGGTTAAGAAAATTTGAATGCATGTTTGATGGATTAGATAGTACTTGATGTTAGTTGAAAAAAATGTCTTTGGGAATAGGATTCCTTAGATTTAAAGGACAGGAAAATATATTTTGACATTTTGAGAAGCCCAGAAAAGATGTAGTGGTAGGAATGGGAGAAGGGTCCATTTGTGGTAGAGATAAGCCAAGCTTGATTGGAAAGAAAGTATGATGAAACGGGAAGATCAGGGACTCACACATTTATATTTAATCGTGAAGGAAATGGGTGATTGTTAAGGGGTGGCGGATAGCAAAGTAGCAGGCTTAAGTAGATAACTTGAAAACAGTTCTTAGTAGCCATATGTGGAATGACTTAATGAAGGAGCCAGAATTCTGCCTAGTTTGGGAGTATTCCATAAACAAGGCAACCGATTCTGGATAATAGATTGGGTAGTGGGTTCAGATAGCATGGATACATGTGAGGGATTTTGCTGTAGTAGACACATTTAGCATCTCATGTAGTAGTCTCATTGTGCTTAGAAGATGAGAGTTCTGCAAGGAATAGCACCTTCAAATTTTAGTGTGAGAAACAAAGAAGATATCAAGGAAGTTCAAGGGGTCATTATAAACCTAATAAAATACATCACGATCACCCAGGAAACTGCTTGAGCATGCAAATTCCAGACCCATTGAATGAGAGTCTTTGGGAGGCTGGACCTCTGCTGTAGACAAGAAGAAATCGATATTAATAGAATATTGGCAGTTGTGCTGGTTTGAAAGGATGTATGTCCCCTAGAAAAGCCATGTTTCAATCTAAATCCCATTTCATAAAGGTAGAATAATCCCAATTCAATACTATTCATTTGGAACTGTAACCACATCATCTCCCTGGAGATATGATTTAATCAAGAGTGGTTGTTAAGCTATATTAGGCGACGACATGTCTCTATCCATTTGGGTGGGTCTTGATAAGTTTCTGGAGTCCTATGAAAGAGGAATCATTTTGGAGAATGAAAGAGATTCAGAGAGAGCAGAGCAGAACGACATAGCCATGAGAAGCAGAGTCCACCAGCCAGCAACCTTTGGAGATGAAGAAAGAAAATGACTACCAGGGAGCTTCATTAAACAAGAAACCAGGAGAAGAAGGTAGCAGATGATGCCGTGTTTGCCATGTGCCCTTCCAGATGGGAGAGAAACTCTGAACTTCATTGATCTTCTTGAACCAAGGTATCTTTCCCTGGATACCTTAGATTGGATATTTCTATAAACTTGTTTTAATTGGGACATTTTCTCGGCCTTAGAACTATAAACTAGCAACTTAATAAATTTCCCTTTTTAAAAGCCATTCTGTTTCTGGTATATTGCATTCCTGCAGCTAGCAAAGTAGGAAAGTAGTCAAGTGGAGAGAAGGGTTTCCTGATCTTCTGCTTTTAGCCAAGGGAGACTTTCTGAGGGAACACAGTTTATGGGGGCTTGGGCAATGATCCTTCTGGCTTTTGGGATTATAAGAGTGAGAGCATAGTAGATATGGGGTCAAACCTTGAGGAATACCAAAAAAGTGAGATTAAGAGAAGATACAGCAAAATGGCTAAGAGTTAGTATCACTGTCAGAAGCCAAGGAGATGGATTAAAATTTCAGATATTTTGTAGGTGCATCCAAGGCAAATTTGGAAGTGTTTATGGCAGCTTTCATTCAGTCATCCCACTGTTTTGTCTCCAGCGCCTCTTATGTATTCTCTCCCTCCCAGTGCCCTGTGGTAGTTTGCCTTTATGTGGGGAAATACCTCATTATTCTTAACTAGCTTTATGCAGCCCTTCCTCCCTTCCTCTGGCTTTGTGGGGAACTAACACGGCAACGTACACACCAAAATATGTGCTCGCTCATAATGGAGTCTGCTACGCCACCTGTATTGTTGAGAAGAAGATGGCTTAGCATTCTCCTTTGCGCCTTCTGGACTTCTGAAACATTGGCCATGGAGGGCTTCCCCCAGGACCTAACACTTGAGCTAGAGTTCCAAATGACAAGGAGGAACTCTCTACGTTGGTGTATGTGGGGTGCTTGAAAGGAAGGAATTTGGCAGAGAAAAGAGTGCGGTTCAACAGAATAAAGCTACTAAAACTAATAAATGAATTCAGCAAAATGGGTTACAAGATCAAAGCCAAAAAATCATGGTATTTTTAAATTTTAGTAATAAACAATCTTAACAAGGAAATCAAGAAAAATATTCCGTTTATAATAGCAACTCTAAGAATCAAATAGCTAGAAATTAGTCAAGGATGTAATGGACTTGTATATGGAAAACTAAAAAATATTGTTGAAAGAAGACCTAAATCAATGGAAAAACATTTTGTCCATTCTACCCAAAGTGATTTATAGATACAGTGCCATCCTATTCAAAATTCCAAGAGCCTTCTTTGCAGAAATGGTAAAACCAGCCATCCAGTTCATATGGAAAGGTTAAGAGGTTCCAAATAGCCAAAACGATGTTGAAAAATAATAGCACAGTGGGAGGACTCACACTTCCTGATTTTAAAACTTAATACAAAGCTACCACAATCAAAATAATGTACTGGCACAAGGACAGGCATATAGACTGATGGAATCAAATTGGAAGGTCAGAAATAAACCCTTATGTCTATAGCCAATAGATATTCTTTTTTTTTTTTTTTTTTAACATGGGCAGGCACTGGGAATTGAACCCGGGTCCTTGGGCATGGCAGGCAAGCATTCTTACCTGCTGAGCCACCGTGGCCCTAGATATTCTTTAAAATGAAAAAAAAAATTGAGGCCTGTTTTGTGACCCAACATGTTGTCTGTCCTGAAAAATGATCCACAAGCACTTGAGAATTTTATTGAGATATATTCATATACCATGCAGTCTATCAGAAGTACACAATGAGTGTTTCATAATCTCATCACATAGTTGTGCATTCCTCATCACAATCAATTTTAGAACGTTGGCATTACTCAGAAAAACCACAACAACCTAACACGTTCCTTATCCCTTGTCCCCCACTTTCCTCCTTGTTTATTAGCTTTAGTAGCTTTGTTGTAGGTTTTTTTTGGATTTTGTTCATATGGGATCATGTCATCTGCAAATAGTGAACGTTTTACTTCTCCCTTTCCAATATGGACACTTTTTATTATTTTTTTTTCCTAGCCTAACTGCTCTAGCTAGAACTATTAGCACAATGTTGTTTTCTTCTGGACCTTCGAAGGAAAGCTTTCAGTTTTTCACCATTGAGTGCAGTGTTAGGTGTGGATTTTCATATGTACCCTTTATCATATTGAAGAGGTTTCCTTCTTTTCCTATGTTTTGCAGTGTTTTTCTCAAGAAAGGATGCTGGATTTTGTCGAATGCCTTTTATACATCAGTTGAGATGATCATGTGATTTCCCCATTCAATTTATTAATGTGGTGTATTACATTAATTGATTTTCTTGTGTTGATGCTCTCTTGTATACCCACTTGATCATGGTGTAAAATTCTTTTAATATGCTGTTGGATTCAACTTGCAAGTGCTTTGTTGAGGATTTTGGCATCCATATTTACTTGGGAAATTGGTCTGTAATTTCCTTTCTTATAGTATCTTTATTTGGCATCAGTATTAGGGTGATGTTGGTCTCATAGAATGAGTTAGATACTGTTCCCTCCTCTTCGATTTTTTGGAAGAGTCTGAGCAGGATGCATATTAATTCTTGGGACAATTGATAGAATAGACCTATAAAGCCATCTGGTTCTGGTCTTTTCTTTGTTGGGAAGTGGTCTTCTGTTTCTTTTAGAGTCAGTGCTGGTTGTTCATGTATTACTGGGAATTTGACCACTTCATCTAAACTGTAAAAATTTGTTGGTATACAATTGTTCATCATATCCTCTTATGACACTTTTTATTTGTGTGAGGTCAGCAGTAATATCCTTCTGTCATTTCTGATCTAATTTATTTGCATCTTCTTTTCTTTCTTTCTCAGACTAGCTAAAGGTTTGTGAATTTTATTCTTCTCAAAGAACCAGCTTTTGGTGGTGTTAATTCTCTCTCTTGTTCTCTTAATTGTCAGTTTCATTTGTTTCTGCTCTAATCTTTATTTTTTCTTTCCTTTTGCTTGCTTTGAGATTAGTTTGCTGTTCTTTTTCTGGTTTCTCCAAGTGTGCACCCTTGGAGTGTGTTTGATTTTAGCTCCTTCTTCTTTTTTAATGTAGACATTTAGGGCTCCAAATTTCCCTCTCAGTACTGCCTTTGCTGCATCCCGTAAGTTTTAATACGTAATATCTTCTTGTTCTCATTTGTCTGATTTTGCTTGCAATTTCTTCTTTGACCCCTTCAGTCTGAGTATGTTGTTTAACCTCCTTGTATTTGTGAATTTACCATTTCTTTGCTTGTTACTGAATTCCATCTTCATTACATTTTGGTGAGAGAAAGTGCTTTTTAGCTTTGAATTTTTAAAAAAATTTGAGGCCTGTTTTGTGACCCAACATGTGGTCTGTCCTGAAAAATGATCCACGAGCACTTGAGAAGAATGTCTGCCCTGCTATTTTGAGGTACAATATTCTGAATATGTCTATTAGATCTAGTTCTTTTATAATGTTATTCAAGGACTCTATTTTCTTATTGATCCTCTGTCTAGATGCTCAGTCTGTAGATGAGAGTGATGCCCCGAAGTCTCCCGCTATGATTGTAGAGATGTCTGTTTCTTCCTTCAGTGTTTTTGTTTGTTTTAACTTGATTAGCGTGTAAATTTATTTTAAATCATTTTGGCACATGATACAGATTGATTTTTGCAGTTTTGAGTGAACTGAAATAGAAATTTCTAAATACAGCAGTGTCTGCCTGTGCAACAAGCATCCATAAAGTAAAAGAAGGTATCTGATCGAAGTGTATCTGCATGAATAAATCAGTTGAAAAATCTGAAAAATTTTGACATACCTTCTGGATTAAGTAAAAAGCGAAATTATTCATGGCTCAATTGCTAAAGGAAGAAAATGGGTCCGAAAAGATTGTGAGTTCTGTTGCAAGAGCTGCTCTATAGGGCGGACCACGGTGGCCCAGCAGGCAAGAATGCTTGCCTGCCATGCCAGAGGACCCAAGTTTGATTCCTGGTGCCTGCCCATGTTTTTTTTTTTTTTTTTTTTAAAAAAAGAGCTACTCTATAGATTTGTGAAATCTAACTCTTTAAGATAATTTTGTTGTTACAGTGGTGATCAAAATTACAAAAGGTGTGAGGTGTCAGGTCAAGTTAAATTTTCACAGAATTTGCTACTTGTACTTATATTAACTTATGGCAGGATATTCATTGTCCAGGTGAATGAAAACTGTGCCATTGTAGCTAATTTTTGCCCATGTGGATGAAATGGAAATTGTGTATTTCCAGACGCATTTTATAGCTTATAGCACTCACTAAGAACTAGCTGCCACGGTACCATAATAAATTTTGAGAGGTACCTAGCATATTACTATTAATGGAAACACAAAGTGTGAGGTAAACTGACCTACCTTTTCCAAAAAACCTTTGAAGCCAGAGATTTTAAACAGGAACTTGAAAATATCAGGTGCATGTACAATTGTGCAAGTAAAACAAACTTTAATTGTACCAACAAGTAACAGAAAAAGCAATAAATTTTCATTTTTAAAGATTTTTTAAGATCCTTTAATAAAATTATCTGAGTAAATGCAAAGAGTTTCAATTTATGAAAGGGACCAAAACAATTCATCTTTTCTACTATAAAATACTGAAAACCAAGTGCTAAACTCAGCCACTATAGGCTAAAGAAACTAAAATGAAAAAACTTTAATGGCAGTCTGGAAAAACAAATGGCCCGTTTTAAAGTAAGTAAGCCTCTGAACCAAACTGATGTGTCAGAGGCTGGGGAAAAGTTACCCTTTTAAAATTTGTTCTAGGTGAAAAAAAAAACAAAACTTGTGCTTAAAAAGAAAACTATAGAAGTAAAAGTATACATACTCATTACACTATGGGAATTTAAACCAATAAGAAGAAAGGAATGGAGAGAAGGATAAAGAAAGAAAGAAGACTCAATCTATTCATACAGGGTAGTCATAAAACAATAATAAAGATTTACAGTAAATCTGATCAACAAAAAATCCTTAGATTTTCTGAAATCTCATTGGTTATGTCTGTTGTCTGAAAACTTATAATGATTGTCTCATTTAATAGATGGTAAATGGTCCTAAAAATATATCCTTGCCTTGTGAAAGTTACTTTTCAGCAAAGTTTCCTTTGGAGATATAGTGTTCAGATGCTTATTTTTTTTAAATTTTTTAAATTGTGTAATATAACATATATACAAAGCAAAGAAAGAAAAAAGCAATGATTCTCAAAGCACTCCTCAACAGGTAATTACAGGACAGGTTCCAGAGTTTGCCAGGGACTACCATACCATCCTCCCAGATTTTTCCTTCTAGCTGCTCCAGAATATAGGAGGCTAGAATGAATAAATATATTTTTTTTTGGGGGGGGGTTTATTATTATTTTTAATTAATTAACAGAAAAAAAAAAGAAATTAACCCAACATTTAGATCATACCATTCTACATATGCAATCAGTAATTCTTAACATCATCACATAGATGCATGATCATCGTTTCTTAGTGCATTTGCATTGGTTTAGAAGAACTAGCGACACACCAGACAAAGATATAGAATGTTAATATAGAGAAAAGAAATAAAAGTAATAATAATAGTTAAAAAAAAAAACAAAAAACCAAAAAACCAAAAAACCAAAACCAAAAACAAACAAACAAAAACAAACAAACAAAACCTATAGCTCAGATGCAGCTTCATTCAGTGTTTTAACATGATTACTTTACAATTAGGTATTATTGTGCTGTCCATTTTTGAGTTTTTGTATCTAGTCCTGTTGCACAGTCTTTATCTCTTCAGCTCCAATTACCCATTATCTTACCCTGTTTCTACCTCCTGCTGGACTCTGTTACCAATGACATATTCCAAGTTTATTCTCGAATGTCCGTTCACATCAGTGGGACCATACAGTATTTGTCCTTTAGTTTTTGGCTAGACTCACTCAGCATAATGTTCTCTAGGTCCATCCATGTTATTACATGCTTCATAAGTTTATCCTGTCTTAAAGCTGCATAATATTCCATCGTATGTATATGCCACAGTTTGTTTAGCCACTCTTCTGTTGATGGACATTTTGGCTATTTCTATCTCTTTGCAATTGTAAATAACGCTGCTATAAACATTGGTGTGCAAATGTCCGTTTGTGTCTTTGCCCTTAAGTCCTTTGAGTAGATACGTAGCAATGGTATTGCTGGGTCGTATGGCAATTCTATATTCAGCTTTTTGAGGAACCGCCAAACTGCCTTCCACAGTGGTTGCACCATTTGACATTCCCACCAACAGTGGATAAGTGTGCCTCTTTCTCCGCATCCTCTCCAGCACTTGTCATTTTCTGTTTTGTTGATAATGGCCATTCTGGTGGGTGTGAGATGATATCTCATTGTGGTTTTGATTTGCATTTCTCTAATGGCCAGGGACATTGAGCATCTCTTCATGTGCCTCTTGGCCATCCGTATTTCCTCTTCTGAGAGGTGTCTGTTCAAGTCTTTTTCCCATTTTGTAATTGGGTTGGCTGTCTTTTTGTTGTTGAGTTGAACAATCTCTTTATAAATTCTGGATACTAAACCTTTATCTGATATGTCATTTCCAAATATTATCTCCCATTGTGTAGGCTGTCTTCCTACTTTCTTGATGAAGTTCTTTGATGCACAAAAGTGTTTAATTTTGAGGAGCTCCCATTTATTTATTTCCTTCTTCAGTGCTCTTGCTTTAGGTTTAAGGTCCATAAAACCGCCTCCAATTGTAAGTTTCGTAAGATATCTCCCAACATTTTCCTCTAACTGTTTTATGGTCTTAGACCTAATGTTTAGATCTTTGATCCATTTTGAGTTAACTTTTGTATAGGGTGTGAGATATGGGTCTTCTTTCATTCTTTTACATATGGATATCCAGTTCTCTAGGCACCATTTATTGAAGAGACTGTTCTGTCCCAGGTGAGTTGGCTTGACTGCCTTATCAAAGATCAAATGTCCGTAGATGAGGGGTCTATATCTGAGCACTTTATTCGATTCCATTGGTCGATATATCTATCTTTATGCCAATACCATGCTGTTTTGACCACTGTAGCTTCATAATATGCCTTAAAGTCCGGCATCGCGAGACCTCCAGCTTCGTTTTTTTTCCTCAAGATGGTTTTTGCAATTCGGGGCACCTTGCCCTTCCAGATAAATTTGCTTATTGGTTTTTCTAATTCTGAAAAATAAGTTGTTGGGAGTTTGATTGGTATTGCATTGAATCTGTAGATCAATTTAGGCAGGACTGACATCTTAACTATATTTAGTCTTCCAATCCATGAACACGGTATGCCCTTCCATCCATTTAGGTCTTCTGTGATTTCTTTTAGCAGTTTTTTGTAGTTTTCTTTATATAGGTTTTTTGTCTCTTTAGTTAAATTTATTCCTAGGTATTTTATTCTTTTAGTTGCAATTGTAAATGGGATTCGTTTCTTGATTTCCCCCTCAGCTTGTTCATTACTAGTGTATAAAAATGCTACAGATTTTTGAATGATGATCTTGTAACCTGTTACTTTCCTGTACTCATTTAATAGCTCTAGTAGTTTTGTTGTGGATTTTTCTGGGTTTTCGACGTATAGTATCATATCGTCTGCAAACAGTGCTAGTTTTACTTCTTCCTTTCCAATTTTGATGCCTTGTATTTCTTTTTCTTGTCTAATTGCTCTGGCTAGAACCTCCAACACAATGTTGAATAATAGTGGTGATAGTGGACATCCTTGTCTTGTTCCTGATCTTAGGGGGAAAGTTTTCAATTTTTCCCCATTGAGGATGATATTAGCTGTGGGTTTTTCATATATTCCCTCTATCATTTTAAGGAAGTTCCTTTGTATTCCTATCCTTTGCAGTGTTTTCAACAGGAAAGGATGTTGAATCTTGTCAAATGCCTTCTCTGCATCAATTGAGATGATCATGTGATTTTTCTGCTTTGATTTCTTGATATGGTGTATTACATTAATTGATTTTCTTATGTTGAACCATCCTTGCATACCTGGGATGAATCCTACTTGGTCATGATATATAATTCTTTTAATGTGTTGTTGGATACGATTTGCTAGAATTTTATTGAGGATTTTTACATCTATATTCATTAGAGAGATTGGTCTGTAGTTTTCTTTTTTTGTAATATCTTTGCCTGGTTTTGGTATGAGGGTGATGTTGACTTCGTAAAATGAATTAGGTAGTTTTCCCTCCACTTCGATTTTTTTGAAGAGTTTGAGGAGAGTTGGTACTAATTCTTTCTGGAATGTTTGATAGAATTCAGATGTGAAGCCGTCTGGTCCTGGACTTTTCTTTTTAGGAAGCTTTTTGATGACTAATTCAATTTCTTTACTTGTGATTGGTTTGTTGAGGTCATCTATGTCTTCTTGAGTCAAAGTTGGTTGTTCATGTCTTTCCAGGAACCCGTCCATTTCATCTAAATTGTTGTATTTATTAGCGTAAAGTTGTTCATAGTATCCTGTTATTACCTCCTTTATTTCTGTGAGGTCAGTAGTTATGTCTCCTCTTCCATTTCTGATCTTATTTATTTGCATCCTCTCTCTTCTTTTTGTCAATCTTGCTAAGGGCCCATCAACCTTATTGATTTTCTCATAGAACCAACTTCTGGTCTTATTGATTTCTCTGTTGTTTTCAATTTCATTTATTTCTGCTCTAATCTTTGTTATTTCTTTCCTTTTGCTTACTTTGGGATTAGTTTGCTGTTCCAGTTCTTCCAGGTGGACAGTTAATTCCTGCATTTTTGCCTTTTCTTCTTTTCTGATATAGGCATTTAGAGCAATAAATTTCCCTCTTAGCACTGCCTTTGCTGCGTCCCATAAGTTTTGATATGTTGTGTTTTCATTTTCATTCACCTCTAGGTATTTGCTAATTTCTCAAGCAATTTCTTCTTTGACCCACTTGTTGTTTAAGAATGTGTTGTTGAGCCTCCATGTATTTGTGAATTTTCTGGCACTCCACCTATTATTGATTTCCAACTTCATTCCTTTATGATCCGAGAAAGTGTTGTGTATGATTTCAATCTTTTTAAATTTTTTAAGACTTGCTTTGTGACCCAGCATATGGTCTATCTTTGAGAATGATCCATGAGCACTTGAAAAAAAGGTGTATCCTGCTGTTGTGGGATGTAATGTCCTATAAATATCTGTTAAGTCTAGCTCATTTATAGTAATATTCAGATTCTCTATTTCTTTATTGATCCTCTGTCTAGATGTTCTGTCCATTGATGAGAGTGGTGAATTGAAGTCTCCAACTATTATGGTATATGAGTCAATTTCCCTTTTCAGTGTTTGCAGTGTATTCCTCACGTATTTTGGGGCATTCTTGTTCGGTGCGTAAATATTTATGATTGTTATGTCTTCTTGTTGAATTGTTCCTTTTATTAGTATATAGTGTCCTTCTTTGTCTCTTTTAACTGTTTTACATTTGAAGTCTAATTTGTTGGATATTAGTATAGCCACTCCTGCTTTTTTCTGGTTGTTATTTGCATGAAATATCTTTTCCCAACCTTTCACTTTCAACCTATATTTATCTTTGGGTCTAAGATGTGTTTCCTGTAGACAGCATATAGAAGGATCCTGTTTTTTTAATCCATTCTGCCAGTCTGTGTCTTTTGATTGGGGAATTCAGTCCATTAACATTTAGAGTTATTACTCTTTGGATAATATTTTCCTCTACCATTTTGCCTTTTGTATTATATATATCATATCTGACTTTCCTTCTTTCTACACTCTTCTCCATACCTCTCTCTTCTGTCTTATCATATCTGACTCCTGGGCTCCCTTTAGTATTTCTTGCAGAGCTGGTCTCTTGGTCCCAAATTCTCTCAGTGACTTTTTGTCTGAGAATGTTTTAATTTCTCCCTCATCTTTGAAGGACAATTTTGCTGGATATAGGAGTCTTGGTTGGCAGGTTTTCTCTTTTAGTAACTTAAATATATCATCCCACTGTCTTCTAGCTTCCATGGTTTCTGCTGAGATATCAACACATATTCTTATTGGGTTTCCCTTGTATGTGATGGATTGCTTCTCTCTCGCTGCTTTCAAGATCCTCTCTTTCTCTTTGACCTCTGACTTTCTAACTAGTAAGTGTCTGGGAGAACGCCTATTTGGGTCTAATCTCTTTGGGGTGCGCTGCACTTCTTGGATTTGTAATTTTAGGTCTTTCATAAGAGTTGGGAAATTTTCAGTGATAATTTCTTCCATTAGTTTTTCTCCTCCTTTTCCCTTCTCTTCTCCTTCTGGGACACCCACAACACGTATATTTGTGCGGTTCATATTGTCCTTGAGTTCCCTGATACCCTGTTCAAATTTTTCCTTTCTTTTCCAGATAGTTTCTGTTTCTTTTTGGAATTCAGATGTTCCATCCTCCAAATCACTAATTCTATCTTCTGTCTCTTTAAATCTATCATTGTAGGTATCCATTGTTTTTTCCATCTTTTCTACTTTATCCTTCACTTCCATAAGCTCTGTGATTTGTTTTTTCAGTTTTTCTGTTTCTTCTTTTTGTTCAGCCCGTTTTCTTCATGTCCTCCCTCAATTTATCGATTTCATTTTTGAAGAGGTTTTCCATTTCTGTTCGTATATTCAGCATTAGTTGTTTCAGCTCCTGTATCTCATTTGAGCTATTGGTTTGTTCCTTTGACTGGGCCATATTTTCAATTTTCTGAGCATGATCCATTATCTTCTGCTGGCGTCTGGGCATTTAGTCAGATTTCCCTGGGTCTACGGGTTCCACCAGTAAAAGTTGCTGTGGGTCCTTTAACTTTGGAAAACTCTCGCTGTGGGGGAGGTTCAGCAGCCAAAGTGGCTTGGAAGAGTGCCAGCTGGCCCGGGGGTCCGAACGCGGGGAGGGTCGCTGGCCGCCGCAGCCTGGGAGAGCGCCCGACCGAATTTCCTAGTTGGCCCGGGGCGCCAAGCGCGGCGGGATGGCGCCAGCTGCCGCAGCCCGGGAGAGTGCACCGTTCCCAGCTGGACTGGGGAGTCACGTGTTTGGAAGGGACCCCCTGGTCACCGTTCTCCACAGTCTGGGGATTTCCGACCCAACTCTCTCAGTTTGTCCGGGGGTCTTGTGTGGTGGGGGCGCCAGCCGCCGCGGCCCGAGGGGACTGCCTGACCAATTCTGCCAGCTGGCCTGGGAAGGAGGAAACGAGCGGCTCCGGCCGCTTGCCGTCCCACCTGGGAAAGCCCGCGCCCCTCGGTGATCTCACTGGAGCTGATTCTCCCAGACAGTCAGCCGTTCCAGGATGGGATACGCCGTCCCTTTGATCTCCGTCGTGGCTCCGGGAGCTGCTCTGTATCGTCTCCACTCCCCCAGTAGCTGTTCTGGAGGAGGAAAGGTGAGGGTGGCAAGGCTGTCGAGGCCGGTGGCGGAGGAGGCGGTGAAGGCGGAAGAGGGCACGGTGGTGGTTGGAGAGCCGCCGGAACGAGGAGAAAGGGAAAGATAAGATGGCTGATGGAGCGCCGCCGGAGCAGAGGAGGAAAGAGAGAGAGGAGGGCGGGCTGGCTGGCGGGGCGTGCACACCGCGCTGGGCTGGTGGACAGAGAGGGAGAGGAGGGCGGGCTGGCTGGCGGGGCGTGAGCGCCGCACCGGGCCGGCGGACAGAGAGCTGAATAAAAATTTTTTTTTATCATTGGATGCTTATTTTTTTATTTTCCTTTTTTTTTTTTGCATGGGCAGGCACTGAAATCGAACCTGGGTCTCAGCTGTGGCAGGTGAGAACTCTGCCTGCTGAGCCGCTGTGGCCTGCCCTGGATACTTATTTTTTAAGTGCAAAGAAAATATAATTAAGGCAGTTATATCTCTAATTAACCTTTTTTTTTTTTAACAGCCATAAGAAAAATGTTGGAAGGTTTAATACATGAATGCTTTCAATTTTGTGTAATCCTTTAGGTTAAGTTATTCAGCTCTGAAGTTAAGTAAAGAAGTTTTCAATTAAATAGTAACAGTATAGTATCTAAAAGCAAGTTTACTGCTTGTTCACGTCACAAATTACATCCTCAGAACCAACCTTTCACCGTCCTTAATGTGAACCAACAGTTCACAAACAGTTAAAGTTGTCTACTTTCGAGTCTGTCTTTATTTTCTCAATGATATAGGTGCTTTACAAGTGTGAATAATAACCTACTGTACATTAATGGTTTATATCCCTTCATTTCTTTAAGTCTGGAATGTAATTCCCTGTGTGGCATTTTATTTCTAATGTAGGCAAAACTTCTTAAACACAGAAGTTTACTCTAAGGATACAGTTTAATACTATTAAATTTGCAGATTTATTCCATGTCTTAAATGGTAGCCAAAAATCCACCTGATTGATGCTTGTTTGGCACATTCTTCTCCATTCTGGTCACCAAATTATATCCTGAGTTGGAATGAAAGTAGTGCAGCTTTCAGACTTTAAAAGTGACTAATTTAAATTGCTAAGAGCCATAAGGTTTTCTGTGTAGGACAATATTTTCCATCACTTACAAAAAGTTATATTGGGCATGTCAAGAAGAGAACATAATCCCACTGCAGCGGCCACTTAAAAGGAGACAGCCATAAGGATTCAAGCAGAATATTTTAAATACTCCCGTTGAGCAAAATGATTTAACTGATTTTTCAAGGACGATGCTCCGGATTATCCTATATGCATCCTTTGGAAATTGAAAGATCCTGAAATAGCATCTTCCATGTGGGACATCTCGAGAGAGAGAGTATTTTTGTTTCAGTGAATTACTCGAATGAACCACCAGTCTGTATTAATTTGTGGATGTTTTACAGAGTATGGGAATTTCGTTCTTTAGATTTACAGAATTTATAGAGAAAGAAAATTATAGCCTGCAACCAAGATGAGGACAATTCCTCCAGTGAAACTGGCTGCATCAAAGGTAGACTTCCATGCAGGTTGTGAGGTTGGAGTCAAAGTAGTATTCGTTGTACCTGGTGTAATGACTGGGGGGGAACTGTAGGAGAGAAAGCTGAGTTGTGGTTTTGGCTGTAGAATTGGTGGACATCAGAGTGGCAGTAGGAGCAGAACACAGTTTTGTGCCTTTCCCCGTGTGGCAATCAGTAACTGTTGAATTCTGTGAACAGGAGCTCTTATCTTCTTAACAGTCTGCCCAGAAGCAGGTGGTGTTAGCAGTGCTAGCACTGACACAGCTAAAGCGGTTGTTGTAGCTTCCACAGATTCCTGATGCTAAAGTGGTGGCCAGAGCAGGGGTTGCCGGGGAGGTCTTGGTGGTGGTGGGCACTGAGGCGGCAGGTTGACCTGCACTCGTAGTGAGTTCCAGGTACTCAGCCCTGGACAGCACACACAGCGCCCTGAGGCAAGTGGCAACCCTGTGCTGGTTGGAAAGAACTTGTGTACCCTAGAAAACCCATGCTATAATCCTAATCCAATCTTGTGGGAGCACCTATTTCTCTTGAACCCTATGTAGCACTGTAATTGGAAACTTAAATAGATTATCTTCACGGAGATGTGACTCGCCTAATTGTGGGTATTAACTTTTGAATAAAGGGAGATGTGACTGCACTCATTCCAGGTGGGTCTTGATTAGTTTACTGGAATCCTTTAAAAGAGGAAATATTTTGGAAAATGCTTCAGAATGACAAAAGAGTCACAGAGTTCACCAGCCAGAGATCTTTGGAGATGAAGAAGGAAAAAGCCCCTGGGAGAGCTTCATGAAACAGGAAGCCTGAAGGGAAAGCTGGCAGATGTTGTCATGTTCACCCTGTGCCTTTCCAGTTGAGAGAGAAACCCTGAGCTTCATTGGTTTTTCTTGAGTGAAGGTGACCCCTTGTTGGTGCCTTAATTTGGACATTTTAATAGACTTGCTTTAATTGGAACATTTTTCACAGCCTTAGAACTGGAAACTTGCAACTTAATAAATTCCCCCTTTTAAAAGCCATTTTGTTTCAGGTGTATCACATTCCAACAGCGAGCAAACTAGAAGAGGCCCAAAGCAGTGCATGAGGGAACCCCACCATGTCATCCTCACCGCATGACTCAGGCAAAAGTTCTCTCCCTTCATTTTGCCAGTACGTGCCTTGTGTAATTTGGGGCACCATGGTTAGGTGCACAAATGCTATTTTTTCTTGGTGTATTGGCTCCTGTTATTAATACTTAGGCCCTTCTTTGTCTCTTATAATAGTTTTGCATTTTAAGTCTATTTTGTTCAACGTTAGTACAGCTACCCCAGCCCGTTTTTGGATACTGTTCACTTTCACTTGAAACATTTCTTTGTCTTTGGGTTTAAGGTGAGTCCTTTATAAACAGCATATAATTGAATCTCCCTTTTAAACCCATTCTTCCAGTCTGTGTCTTTTGATTGGGGAGTTTAATATTCACTTATTACTGTAAAGGTAGTACTTACTTCAGCCATTTTGCCCTTTGGTTTTTGTATATCGCATCTTATTTTTGTCTCTCTTTCATTTAGTTACCCTTACTGATCATCTTCATTTTTACACTCTACTCCAAACCTCTCTCCCCTTTCTTTTCCTTTCAGCCTGCCAAACTCCTATTAGAATTTCTTATAGAGCAGGTCTCTTGTTGATAAAGCTTCTCAGTTTTTATTTATCTGTGAATATTTTAAACTCTCCCTCATTCTTGAATGACGATTTTGCCAGATGAAGAATTCCTGGCTGGCAGTTTTTCTCTTTCAGTACGTTAGATATATCATACCAGTGCCTTCTTGCCTCCGTGGTTTTTATTGAGAAATTGGTACCTAATCACATTGTGGTTTCCTTGTGTGAGATGAGTCACTTTTCTGTTGCTGCTTTGCTGTTCTGCCTTTGTTTTCGTTATTCAACACTCTGGTTAGTCTGTGTCTTGGAGTAGGTCTATTAAGATTTTTTTCTGTTTGGAATTTGTTGCACTTTTTGGATGTGTATGCCAGTCAGAAGAGTTGGAAAATTTTTGGCCATTATTTCCTGTTATTCTTTATGTCCCTTTTCCCTTCTCTGCTCCTTCTGGAATACCCATGACACATATGTTTGTGTGCTTTGTGCTAGCATTTAAATCTCTGTGACCCTACTCTATTTTTCCATTCTTTTCTTGATCTTTTGTCATAGGATTTCAGTTGTCCTGTCTTCTGGTTCACTGATTCTTTCTTTTGCCTGTTCACATCTGCTGTTGTATGCCTTTAGTATGTTTTTGTCTCTTCTGTTGTGCCTGTCATCCCCATAATTTCTTTTATTTTTCTGTCTATAATGTCAAATTCTTGGTTATGCTCACTTAATATCCTTTATCTCTTTAGCCATATTTTTCTTCATATCCTTAAATTGATTTAGGAAATTTGTTTGAACATCTTTGATGACTTGTTTCAAGTTCTGCATCTCCTCTGAAGTTTTAATTTTTTATTTACTTACCCATATCTTCCTGTTTCTTATTATGGCCCTTAACTTTTTGCTGATGTCTCGGCATCTGATTGTCTTCATGAGTTTACTCTGAAGTTCGGTTTCTCTCTCTTGCCTAGAGTTTTATTGTTGGTTCACTCTGTATTAAGGCTTTTCTCTGATACTTCATTTAACTTATGCTAGCCCTTTAGATTTGCCCATGTTTAGCTAACAAGATTTTTCTAGCCCTTCTTTATCTCAATCTTGCCCTGAATATATAGCAGTTTTTAAGGTTTCATTATTTGAGCACTTATTTCACCCCAGGAGAAAGCTCCTTTCCTCTACTCTGTTTATTGTTTGAGAATGATGATCATGATCTTTTCTGTTTGTTTTTTGGGTTTGAGAATGATGATCATGATCTTTTCTGTTTGTTTTTGGCTTGCCTCTTTAATTTTTATTTTTTAATTTAATTAAAATTTTTTTAACACACCTTTCATTGCCTCTAGGTGCTTTTGCCTGGGGATCAAATCCTGGGAGGTGGGTCACCCCGGTGAGGATTTTCCCAGTCAGTATTTCCCAGCCAAAACAGGGTCAGGGGCCCATGAAGGAGATGAATTCCAGCTTCAGAGAGACTGGGGAAAGTCAAGAAACTCAGGAAAGACTCCAGAAGCCTTTTTGATGATTTCCCGAACCTGTGTTTTCCTGGCCTGCCCAGCAGGTGGCGCCCTTCACCAGACTGCTCCCTGCAGCCCTGAAGAGGCAGTGTCTTTAAACCTTCATTGCCTCTTCCCCTTTTGGGGGCAGGTTTGAAAGCAGTTACTGCAGCTGGTCTGGGATGGGTTGAAAGAGTGGCTCAGAGCTGGGACCCAGTAATCTGAATTTGCTACTCAAAAGCTGTGATCAGTGTTTGGCCATGTGCCCTCCCTGTTTGGGGGGGGCAAAGATTTTTATATTTCTGTCTCTGAACAGCAGCTAGCCTAGCCAGTGGCTGGGCCTTAGGCAGCCTGCCTCGAGAGTGGGGACTTAGTGCTGGCAGCCACTGCAGAGTGAGCTGTTCATAATTCTTTATCACAGTTTCTCAGCCTCTTCTTTCCACTCCTCCCTGGGTACTGCACAGTGTTATTCTGGCCTCTGGAGCCTTGTAACAGTGTTTCAGACAGTTCCTGTCTATCTGCTGACTGCTTTGGAGAAGAAGTGAGTCCTGAGCTTCCTACTCAGCTATCTTTCCCAGAATTTCTGACTGACTTACAGATTTTGACAAGGCCTCCAGATCCACTCAATAAGGAAAGAAGAATCTTTTCAAAAACTGGTGCCAGGAAGGCTCAATATCCACATGCAAAAGAATGAAAGTGAATACCTACTTCACCCCAAATACAAAAAAATTAATTCAAAATGGATCAAAGACCTCAATGGAAGAAACAGAAGTATAAAATTCCTAGAAGAAAACATTGAGTCACATCTTCAGCACCTTGTTTTAGGCAACGCTTTCTTAGGGTTTACACCAGAAGTGTAAGCAAGATAAGAGAAAATGGATAAATGGCACCTAATCAAACTTAACAATTTTTGTGCATCAAAGGACATTATCAAAAAAGGAAAAATACAGCCTTTAGAATGGGGGAAAATATTAGGAAACCACATATCTGAATAGGGTCTGATACCCACAATATATGAAGAAATCCAGCAACTCAACAGCAAAAGGACTACCTAATTGAAAAAATGGGCAAGATGCTTGAACAGGCATTTCTCCAAAGAACATATACATATGGGCAATAAGTACAGTGACAAGATGCTGACATCATCAGCTCGTAGGGAAATGCAAGCCAAAACCACAGTGAGATCTCTGCCTCACATCCTTTAGAATGACTGCTGCAGAAATTAAGAATCTGAGATATTAGGAAACCTTCCAAATGTTTATCTTCCTTCTTCCTCCTCCTCTCTCCATTGCCTCCCAGACCCCATATGCAACACATAGTGTTCTCTATCACTAAGCATTTTCCATTAGTGCGATGCCTTGGTTACAATTGATGAAACAATAATATATTGTTAATTGTAGTCCACAGTTTACAGTAGGGTTCACTCTGTGTGTTGTACACTTTTATGCTTTGTTTATTTATTCTGATAACATGACTATAATATCATGTTGGCTATAATATTTGTCCCAATAAATTGTAAAGTTATTGGAAGAGTATATTCTTCTGTGTGTGTGTTCAGAATTATTACCCTCAAATAACAGAGGTAGGATTGATTGTCGTTCCTTTATGAATTTATCAGCATCTTTCTGAATCATGAATAATAATTTAAGCATACGTGGAAAGAGGCATCATATTTCATGTGAAAGGGTCTTGTGGTTTCAGAACTTGGAAAGTAATCATGTCGTTTTCTCCTGTAAATAGCTCTCCTCTGCTCCAAACCAACCTCAGTGTCCAAGACGTTGTTTCTTTTTGAAACTTCTGACACCTCCTAGTTTTTCAAGGGCATGCACTGTAAAACATGCAAAAGAAAGTAAGACTCTTTTGCTTAAAAACATCTTTGATTGCTATTTTTTTAAATAGTTATTACGGTTTAAAACTAAATTTGTATGCCACTTTTGTTTATGAAGCATCTCTTAAAAAAAATCTTCCATATGTGAATAATTTGAATATTCACTTTAATTTTCTAGAGGAAGGCATTAAAATGTTGGTCTAGGCAAGCTGTCAGTTATCAAATTCATTATTGTAACAAGCTGTGAATTTATGGGGTAGAAGGAGGAAATCACATAAGATATCCTTATATCTTATGACAGTCTCTGATTTGTCACATGTTTAAGTGAATTTCTCTTTGAAAAGCAACATTCTAGACTTTTGGATAATCTCATTGAAGTTGGCTTGTGGAATCCTCTCCTTCCAGAGTGCTTCTGGAATTGTATGGGGCCTCAGGATGGGTTCTGGTAGAAGATTATAATGTATGGTTTCAGTATTCATCTTTGGGAATCTGGGGAAGAGGGAAGTAGGGAGCATGTCTAAGGGTGAACTTGCAGTGTATTTTACCACGATTTCACATTAATCTTAAATTGCCAAGGACAAATTACGTGCAAATGAAGAAGATAAAGAACGGCTTTCCCTGAAAAATTTACAGTAAGTTAACTAGTTTCTCACTCTTTTTTTTAATCAGAATGGGTGTGAGGTGAGTGTGGGTGGAAACAGAGGACAGTCTTGCGTGGGAGGGAGCTGAAGAGTCTTGTGGTGTCTGCAGAAATGCAAATGCAAAACCGAAATACTAAATCCAGGCAAGTCGGGACTGAATATTCATTTTTTTCAGTTAGTTATTTTATTTGTTTTAAGAGCTCTGAATAACGATCAGCTTTCAAATGAATAGTGGAGTTAAATTAATAGAATTAAATTAAATAAATTTAATATCAATATTAAATTAATAAATCATTCCTATGAGATGGCATTTCCCTGAAACTTCCCTTTCATTTACTCCAAGTCTGTGTAGTTTGGGGTTTGTTTTTCTGTTGTCCCATTACTTTTTTTTTTCCTCCAGCCGTGGATCTTTGATGCTTTGTTCTGAGATGACTTTTCTCTTTCTGTCACCTGTGGTTTTTATCCATTTCCCTCCTTTTTAACATCTCCGCAATAGGAGAACAGGAAATTAATAGGACTTTATCAGCTCATTACAGGTGTGTTTGGGCTCAGGGGTTGGATAAGTACAAGAGAATGACAATGGCATATTTTCAAGTTGTACTAGAGAAGTTTTTAGAAAGAAAAAACCGGTGGAAACTACATTGCTGCAGAATAGACATGCTGGATTTTGTGGGTTTGTGTCATATTCTGATGTGTCGCTTACCACTCCATTGCAGTGTTCTACAGCCCTCTTAACATAGTGGTGAAATCATGACCTCGTAAGTCAGTCTTGATTGGAATCTCAGGTTTCACCAATTCATAGCTCTGCCACTGTGGCAATTTAGCAACTTAACATCTCTATGCCTGGATTTTATCATCTGTAAAGCAGGATAATGGTTGTATCTCCTTCATAGGGTTGTTGAGATTTAAGAGAATGCTTGGGACATTGGCACATATTGAGTACCCAGTAAATTTGAGTTGCTTCTTTAGAGATAAATCCCATTAACTGAAGGAAATTGTCCCTCTCCTGACTCATGACTTTGGGATCACTAAGAAACTGTGTTTAGGTTGTTTTTTTTTTTTTTTGGGGGGGGGTGGCAATTTACTTAGGGAAATATATCACCTATGTTCATGTTATCTGGTAATTTTATGTGGCTTTTCTAAAAAAGCAGTGAACATCAAAATTGACTGGGTTTCAGCTTCTGCTCCTCAGTATCTTGTCGACATTTGAGTAATCCAGTGGCCAGAGAGCAACAGAGAAAGTGGGAAGAGGCTCAGAGAGATCACCAAGGCTTTAGATTATCTCAGACTTTCCCTTGAACTACCCCCCCCACCCCCACCCCAGAAAATGGAGGGCACTGAGGGTTGCTTAGAATTGATTTAGTACCTAACGCGGCAGCTGCTCTTAGGTGGAGAGGCAGATGGCAGCAGTGAGACACCATTAGTCGTTTCCTAATGCTATGATCTCTGTAGAGAAGGGATGAAAAGGAATCTTGCAAAGAAGCAGCAGCCAGCTTTCAACTTTAGTTTGAGCATCTCTACTCTCTTTATGTAAGCAGCGTTTTGTCATCATTTAACCTTGAACTGAGTGGTGAGTTGATAAATCAGATTTACTTTTATTTACCTGCTTACCCCATCCATTCTGGTTTACCTTCATGCTTATCTATCCCCAGCCATGGGTGTGAATGGACTTTAGTCACTGCTGTTTGGGTGTCTCCCACAGGGAAGATGTTGGAGATAAAAATGATGGAGGCCTGGTTTCTATTCTTAAAGATTAGCCTCCTTCTAGTTTAAAGAACTTGAAGGCTCTGAAGTTAACCCCACTTGCAAGCAAATAAGTCAGACAACCACAGTTTCTTGAATACTGGTAGAAGACACAAGACTCATGGATCAGACATGAAGGATCATTTATTACTCTGAAGGCCAGAAAGTTGCATTTTATGTTGGTACCCTGAGCCTCAGTTCTCATAGGACAATACATAATGGATTCCATTGTAGAGAAGAAGCTTTATGCTTAAGGAACTTGAATCTTTTAGAATGGTTAGCAACCATGCCTGCTGGAACATGGTGGAACAAAGGGCTCAGTTTTAAGATGTATAAATGTGAGAGGTATATTAACCATGGAGTGCATAGACAATGGAGAATTGTTTCCCAGCATCTGGTGGGGAGAGAGGGATATGCAGAAATGACTAATATCCAGGGTGGGATATAAATGACAAAGTGCAAGCTGGGAGCAAAGTGACAGAGTGAGTGCTGAGGACGGAGAGATCTGTTCAAGCTCTCATGTCACTAAGACCCTTCAAGAGGGTTACAGCCTTTTAGGTGTAGCATAGAATATGGTGGCTTGGAGCTATGTGCCCCAGTAACACATCTTCTTAAACTTAATCCATTCCCATGGGTGTGAACCCATTGTACGTTGGAACTTTTAATGAGGTTCCTTCAGTAAAGGTCTGGCCCATCTCAGTCAAAAAGAGTGTTAGTCCTGTTTTTGGCGTCCTTTCTGAGCAGAATGAAATTCAGACAGGAGAGAAAGCCAAGGCAAGCAAGAAGTTGAAGGTCAGTGGAACTTGGATGAGAAGGAAAGGCCGGGAGAGGACACCATATGCATTGCTGTGTGGTAGAGGAATCAAGGATCAACCCCAGAACAAAGGTGCTTGAGAAGAAAGCATCACCTTGATGAGGACTTGATTTGGACTTCTCCTAGCCTCAAAACTACGAGCCAGTGAATTCCCATTGTTTAGCCAACCCATTGCATGGTATTTGCTTTAGCAATGAGGAAACTAAAAGATAGAGGAAAACGTGGAAAAATATGGGTGTCAAGGGTGAGGGGAAAGGATATCCCAGACAGGGGCAAAAGCTTGATAGAAGAAGTTTGAAACTATTTGTAGATGGTAGGAAAGAGAAGTGAAGAGGGAAGATTTAAGTAATAATACTTCCTAAAGTGCTCACCTACGTTTAAGATTCAGGCTATTTTGAAGTCACACCTACCTTCTTTTCGTATCAGCTTCTTCTTGTATCTTTGAATCCATTAAGCAAATTCAAGAAAAGATTTGCTCCCTTCCCTGAGTAACTTGGTAACACTTCAAGAGATCATCTTATTAGCAAATGATGTCAATGTAGAACCTGCATCTAAATATTATTTTAAATTTAAAATCCTGATATATAGCATTTTTAAATCTCAGAATATTTTTGTATACTCTGTCTCATCCAGTCTCTGTATAACTCAGTAGATAGTTGAGCAGATATATATTATTTTTTAGGCTTCATTGTATACAAGGAGCTTGAGAACAGGTTAAGTAAACCTGCCACAAGTCCAAACTAGAAAATTGCAGTGCTGAGATTTGGATGTTGGTCTCCTGACTCCATTATAGCAATATAAATAAAGTGAGAGGAACAGTGTGAGAGTAACAACATAACTTAGCGATTATAGGGAAGCTGAATTCTTCCATAAAACTCAGAGGTGATGTTCTAGTTTGTTAGCTGCCAGAATGCAATATACCAGAATCAGAATGGCTTTTAAAAAGGGGGATTTAATAAGTTGCTAGTTTACAGTTCTAAGGCTGAGCAAATGTCCAAATAAAACAATTCTGTAGAAATGTCCAATCAAAGGCATCCAGGGAAAGATACCTTGGTTCAAGAAGGCCGATGAAGTTCAGGATTTCTCTCTCATCTGGAAAGGCACATGGCAAACACAGTCAATTTCTCTCTTGGCTGGAAGGGCACATGGAGAGCATGGCGTCAACTGCTACTATCTCTCCTGGCTTCCTGTTTCATGAAGCTCCCCGGGAGGCATTTTCCTTCTTCATCTCCAAAGGTCACTGGCTTGTGGGCTCTCTGCTTCTCGTGGCTATATGATTCTTCTCTGCTCTCTCTGAATCTCCTCCTTTCTCCAAAATGTTTCCTCTTTTGTAGAACTCCAGAAACTTATCAAGATCCACCCAAATGGGTGGAGACATGTCATCACCTAATCCGACTTAACAACCACTCTTGATTAAATCACATCTCCAGAGAGATGATCTGATTACAGTTTCAAGCATACAGTATTGAATAGGGGTTCTTCTACCTTTATGAAATAGGATTTAGATTAAAACGTGGCTTTTCTAGGGAACATACGTCCTTTCAAACCGGCACAGGTGGTGAGATGTTCCTTTTGCAAGTTACACCTTTGGAGGAAAGATGGAAGGGCACATTGAGTGAGTGGTAACTAGTTCCTCTGTTAGATCCTGGCACAGGTAGACGTCAGCCCTTAGGGGAGACTTGGGGACCCCAAGTGTTACTTATGAAAGGGAAAGCTCTCTGGTATTCTCTAGCATGTTTCAGCCCTTCTCTAGGCATACTGCCCAGGCTTGGGTGGTTGTGCAAGGAATAGCAACAAGTCTTGGTGTTGACTGGTCTGCAGTTAAAAGTTTCCTTTTTTCAACCTTGAGCTTGGAGTTGGAAATGAGGCGAGTCACACATATTGGGAATATACAGACCATTTTGACCCTAGTAGAAAAGAAGTAGCTAACTTGCCTTTTGTATTTAAGAGAATGGGACGAAGAGTCAAGCTTAGGTATGTCTGGAGAGTCTTGAAATGATCAGTACTTCCAAAAATAATTGGCTTAGAGCAGGAACTGGATATTTGCCTGGTACCTTTTCCCATGTTTCTCCCTTAATGCTGGAATGGGAGCGTAATGGAAGTAGGTGTGACAGCCAGCCTCTGTAGGCAAAACCACACTCGTGAGCCAGGCGGTCAGTTTTCTGCATTCAATCTCTTGTGTATTTGGGTGTGTGCTCATAAGGCCATTCCTAAAAGTGCCTACTGGGGTGGGGTAAGGGGTGAGGGAGGCTTTTCGTTTCATCGTAATATTAGAAGTTAATTTATACAAAAAGAATATGCGGGGTGGTGTGATGGTAGCTCAGTGGCCGAGTTCTTGCCTGCCATGCTGGGGAATTCCTGTGGTGCCTGCCCATGTGGGGAAAAAAAAATGAATATGCAAAGAGCAACAAGACAGTAAAAGGTGAGACCTGGTAGGTAGGGAAATGCAGATAAGTTACCTACAGACAATAACTGCTGGTAATGTTGTCCTCCCTCCTGTCCAAATATTATTTATCGTACTGGGGGAGAGATTGGAAATGTTATTGGTGAGCAGGTAATATATAGTTTCCATGAGTCATTTATATTAAATCAACCTTTGACTCTCTTCTCATCATGTGCTTTAATTTGTGAAAGTGGACTGTAGAATAAACATGGT
This sequence comes from Tamandua tetradactyla, assembly GCF_023851605.1. Lineage (NCBI taxonomy): Eukaryota > Metazoa > Chordata > Mammalia > Pilosa > Myrmecophagidae > Tamandua > Tamandua tetradactyla. Next base: position 19,973,129 of record NC_135348.1, on the reverse strand, counting down.
GGCTGGAGTGACTTTTATATGTATAGTGTCTGGCTATTTTGAAATTAATTTTGAGTTTTCCATTATTTTAAAGCTTTTAATGAGAGCTTGATATGTGTAAGGCTCATGCACATGCTTTACCAACATGATCTTGAATTTTCAAAATAATCCCATTCCATCAACTCCAGTTTTCAGATGAAAAAGCTAAGGTACAGAGAAATTAAGTTGCCAGGTCACACAGCTAGGAGGTGGTAGAGTTGCAGGATTGTAGTAATCTTAACTTGTAATAATTTATATTTTACAACTTCAATACCTTTGTGTTCCAAGGATATGCCTGCCTTTTATTTTATTTTTTGAGTGGGGATTCAAGGTCCCGGAAGGTTAAATGAGATTCAATATCATTTTAAACTTTTCATCTTTGTGTAACTACAGTTTATCATTTATCTTAACTGTCCTAATACTTAATTTTTTCTCTCCCTGTTCTCTGCATTATTTAATGCATCATAGGTATAAACATAATTCATTCTTCTTCCGAAGTTTTAGAATTATGTAAATATAATACCTAAAATTTATGATGATGAATGTTAGCTCCCTTTGATGAAACAGAGCAAATCGCTCTTGATTTTTTCTACTTATGTTTAACACCAATTTAATCTAAACATGCATTTTGACAGAACCTTAAAATGTTATGAATTGTTCAATATCTTGGAATGCTATCTTTGTGTATGAACTTGTTTAATTTTATGCTGTTCAGCACAATGGATGGGAAATGTTTACTATACTTATACACAGACATTTAAACATAGTTTTTATTGAGGATTAATTATAAATATATGTAAGGAGCATATTATCAAATTTTTGTGATATGCCTTTGTGATTCATGAGACTCCTCATTGCTTTGCTTTTTTAATTGCTTTTTTTGGAGTCATCTTTATAGCATGTCATTCTAGCCATGTTGCTAGGCATTTCCTTAGAAGTTTTTCTAATCATTTACCTATAGCGCTTTTCCACTTTTATTTTCAAGAAGCTTTCAAGGGATTAGATTAGCTAATATTAATAATTAGAAAAATATTCCCCGTAGAGTAATTTGTCTTTGCAGTGTGGGTAGTGTATGTAAACCTTAATTTATACTTGTGTGCACATGTGTGTATGTGTGCTTCATAAGTAGTGAGATGTTGCAGACCTTTTTTTTTAATATGCTTTTAAGGTGGGGGTCACATTTCATTCTTTTTCCATGTGACTGTTGTGTTATTGCAGCACTATTATTGAAATATGGGGGGGGGGTTGTGGGGTGGTGGTGCACAGGCCAGGAATCGAACCCACGTCTCCCATGTGGCAGGCCAGAATTGTACCACTGAGCTACCCTTGCACTGCAAAATGTTGCAGATTTTTTATGCAAATTTTGTGCTTGGGAACATGATCAGTGATGACCTTTCACCCCTATTGTCAGCACCTATAAGTATAAATAAATGATTCAGTCAGTCCATAAATATTGATTAAATACCTAATTTATGTGCCAAGCACTCTGCTAGTTACAAGATGAAAAATGAATGTATGTTAATATGTAGTCATGGATTTTGATTATTTCTGTAGAATCAGACAGCTGTAAAATGCAAAATCCTTTTGAAATAATTTTGCACATATTGGCATCAAAAATGTTTTTTTTACTTCGTGTTGGTTCTAGTTTGCTAGCTGCCGGAATGCAACACACCAGAGATGGATTGACTTTTAATAACAGGGGATTTATTTTGTTAGTTCTTCAGAGGAAAGGCAGCTAACTCTCCACTGAGGTTCGTTCTTACACGGGAACACACAGGGTGATCTCTGCTGGCCTTCTCTCCCAGCTTCTGAGTTCCAGCAACTTTCTCCAGGGTGACTTCTTTCTGCTGGGCTGAGCTGCCAGTGCTGAGATGAGGTATGCTGAGCTGCTTGGGCTGTGCTACGTTGCGCTCTCTCATTTAAGCACCAGCCAATTAAGTCAAACGTCATTCATTGCAGCAGGCACGCCACCTAGCTGACTGCAGATGTAATGAGCAATGGATGATGTTCACGTACCATTGGCTCATGTCCACAGCAACAGAACTAGGTGCCTTCACCCGGCCAAGTTGACATCTGAATCTAACTACCACAGTGTTCTTCTTCTTTAGTTACCTGTTCTTTCTCTTATTTTCTTTCCATATTCCCTTTACTATTTCACCCAATGGCCAGTTTATCAATCATTAATTCAGTTCACTGATTTTTTAATTCGTTTGTTAAATATACACTTGTACATGCTGAGGACTGGGAAGTATAAAGAATGCGGCATTATCAGGTGTAAAACCTGCTACTGAAGCATTGAGATAAAGTCTTTACGGGCTAGTTTGTCCCAAATTCTCTTTCCCATCTTCTTTTTAATTTCTTTTACTCTATATCTTTTCACTTTATTCTAGCTCAGAACTTAAAATAAGTATTCAGCCATGCTTAGGAAATTAACAGGATATTGAATGATATATAATTTCTAGCCCATCTTTTCTCATTTATTCGCAATCTCTCCTTCCTTTCATTTTGTGTTCTACCTTTTGCACTTTACCTTTGCTGTATTTTTTATAAAATTACCTTTCCGTTCTGCTTCCTTTATTCCAAATGCTGTTTTATGTTTTCCTCTATTCACCACATGTACTTGCCAAGATGAAAAGCTGTTTTCTGTTTTCCGCTTACTCATGTTTACTTGTCAGTTGGCAGCCACTCCAGACTTTCATTCTTTTTTTTTTTTTTTGCATGAGCAGGCACCAGGAATCGAACCTGGGTCTCTGGCATGGCAGGCGAGAACTCTGCCTGCTGAGCCACCATGGCCCGCCCTTTCATTCTTTTATTTATCTGAATTTATTGATCAGTATAAGCTTTTCCCCTTTTATGTCTAATTCTTTTATTGTCCCAGGGCATCTTAATATCTCCTCTGCTTTCCCTGCCACCTACAGGGGCCTCTGATTGCTCTCTGATGTTCAGAGGTTCTGTGTGGTTGTCTGGAGTTGATGGGCTCTGGTTCCTATGACATTATTTGGGTTCTGAGAGGGAAACAGCCAGACAGAGATGATGAATTTTCACTCTCCCCCACTTCTTGAACCTCACTCCGGCGAAGGTATGGGTCATCTCTGTGACAGCCTGTAGGAGATGGGAAGAGATGGGATGGGAAATAAGGCACATTGGATTTCACCTTCCTTTACTTAGAGGTAGCTGTCATCAGTGGCTCATAATTGTAATGGAGAACACTTGCCCCTTTCTTTTTTTTTAAAAATTTATTAATTAAAAAAATAAACAAAGTAACAACATACATAATCAGTAATTCACAATATCATCAGTTGCATATTCATCCTTTCTTAGAACGTTTGCATTAATTCAGAAAAAGAAATAAAAAGACAATAGAAAAAGAAACAAAATGAACACAGGAAAGAAAAAAAAAGATTATGCCTACCATACCCCTTACCCCTTGCTTTCATTGATCACTAGCATTTAAACTAAATTTATTTTAGCATTTGTTTCCCCTATTATTTATTTTTATTCCATATGTTCTACTCCTTTGTTAACAAGGTAGATAAAAGGAGCATCAGACACAAGGTTTTCACAATCACACAGTCACATTGTGACAGCTGTATCATTATTCAGTCATCCTCAAGAAACATGGCTACTGGAACACAGCTCTACATTTTCAGGCAGTTCCCTCCAGCCTCTCCATTACATCTTGAATAACAAAATGATATCTACTTGATGCGTAAGAATAACCTCCAGGATAACCTCTGGACTCTGTTTGGAATCTCTCAACCATTGACACTTAGTCTCATTTCCCTCTTCCCCCTTTTGGTCAAGAAGGTTTTCTCAATCCCTCCATGCTAGGTCTCAGCTCATTCTAGGGTTTTTCTCAATCCCTTGATGCTGAGTCTCCATTCATTCCAAGATCTCTGTCCCATGTTGCCAGGAGGGTCCGGGTGGTGAGACTGCTCGTTGTGTTGGCTGGAGAGAGGTTGCCCCTTTCTTTACTACTGATGAGAGCCAATCTTGTTTGCTAAAAGGGAAAAAAAAATCTTTGAGCCTTTTAATCTCTCTGATCAGATTGCGAAGTTCTTGCAAAATTTTGTTAATAGTTAGAATCCAGGGTGACAATGATAACTGTGTTGGCTTTGATAGCCTTAAAAAGTTATAATCATTTGGATATTTTAACTTTTTAGGTTTTTAGTTTATAATTGCTGTGTCCGTTTTGGCCCAAGCCCTATTTGTATCTGTAGTTCTAAATTGATTTCCGGTCACGTCAACTTTACCCATCCCTATTGTGTGCTGAGTTGTTTTATGCAAGGCGCCATGAAGTGTGTTTAAGAAAACAAACAAAAAACCAAGGTTGGCCTAGTCAGGTGGCATCACTGTCTGTTTGGAGAGAGAAGGTAGGACACAGGTTCACGGTTCTTTTACTGGAAATTCTGAGGCTGGGTGTGGTTTGGAATATAGATTTTTTTTTCAACTTAAGTTTATATGGAACATAAATGGTTTTATATAACAGCTCTAGATAGGGTTGGCGTGGAAGTTACTTTTATCATGGTGAAATATGAATATAAGTGGGAAAGATAAGACTTAAATAACTTGATGTCACTTCAAGTATTCAGACATTTAATTTGGGGAACTGTGGATAAGAGGTGGTAGGTTTGTTTTAAAATGTAATCAAGTGTTAAATTACAAGGAATTAATTACGGGTTATGTTCATAACAAGGGAATATCACTGTGGGCTGTTGTCAGAGGAAGTGTGATTTTACTGGTTTTGAAGTTGATCTTGTTCACTGCTGAATGTCAGGCAACTAGAAGAGGGCCTGGCACTTATTTGATGAGCATATATTTGAAGAATGAGTAACTTTGTGAAGAGAAAGGAAAGAGCGTTCCCATCAGGGGAAATTGAAGCCTGAATTTGTGCACAGAGGGGAGAGTATACTTACTTGTGGGTAAAAGTCATTGTTTTGCTCTGATTAAATAAGGGAGTATTTAGGAAGTTCCTTACAAATAAATGTGAGTGGCTAAGGTGGCTCCTGTTGGATGGCCTTAAGTAATTTGTTCAGTCTGAGGAATTCGCACTTGATCTGTTGGCTTATTCTCTGAGTAAGGGTAGAGGGACCCTAGATAAGAAAGGGGTTTGAAAAATAAAAAGGTAGAAAAATGACGATGGTGTCTAGAGTGGATTAAAAGTATATGCGCTTCTCTGCAGGGATGCCTTCATAGATGTGCGTGCATAAAATTTAGGATTTTGCTAAAGAGACAGAGGTAGTCTGCAGTTTGAAGAAACAGTGGCCGTCTCCTGTTGATTTGGAAGGTGTCAGGGAAGGAGAGAAGTCAGAGTTAATTTCAGAGTTCTAATACTTTGTGATTAGAAGGAGTTATCCCCTTGGCTGAAAGAAATGTGGAAGGGAAGTTGGAGAGGATTTTATTGCCTCATTGATACGACGTCAGGGTTGCTTTATATTCTTCAAACATATTTATTTGATATCTCGTGTACAAACATGCATGTGCTCATAGATACACAGTATGTTTGAATTCCTATTTTATTAGTGCAAGAACATTGTTCTTTATTAAAACAATGTAACAAGAAACAGAAAAATCCATAAGACTTGAGTGTATGGATTTTATGTGCTCTTTCCAAACCGCTTTTGTAAGAGGTTTATTTAAATCACTTTAAAAAAAAAGTATAAACTGTATTTGAGTAGCATTAATTCCCCCCTCTACCTTTCATTATGCATTAGCAATTAAGTCTGCTTTTCTCAGGATGATGAATTTGAACTTGATCAATTATCTGATCGTAATTACCACACAGAGTGATTATTATTGCCTAAGTAACGTTCTTATTTCATGTCTCCACATATTTGGGGCACTTTTCAAAGAGGCACATTTGTTTGACTGCGGAATAGGACTTGTGTCTTTTGGCTTCTGGCACTGAGGTCAAACTATTGTAGACTTCTTAAATAGAGTTGTATTGAAAACAATTATCTGGTATTTAAAACTACCTGACGTGCCCTTCTGGCCTCTGGGAGAGGGAAGAAATGAGGCCCTGTCTTGTCTCCTTTAGCAGAATCAAATTCTTGATAATTTCCTTTTCTTTTTCCCAATTCCGAAAGGCAGACCTACACTTTTCTCCTCTCTTGTAATCAGTTAGGGTTCTCCGTCCGGAAGCTGCGTCTCTGCCACATCATTGATTCTTGAGCATTCTGAATAGACTCGTATAAGCTCTGCTAGTCTTCATTTTCAGGCTCTTTGAGCTCTACTGAGATAATTGAGAGAGAAGGACAAATGGACCATTCAAGAAACTTAAAAAAAAAAATCAAGTGAGGAAAAAATAAAAGGCAAAAAAGGAGAAAATAAGGAGAAATAAATACTCATTTGGGGAAGCAGTCATAAAAGCCTTTGAGTGTGTAGTCCCTTAGAATTGACAGAACACAGGTTAGTATCTTCTCTTTTCTCTCCTGCCTTGCCAAAGGGAATAGGGCGCTGTCCTTAATGTCAGGCACAGCGTACAGATTCAGAGGTTTTGTGCCTTGCCGGAGGTCTCAGAGCTGATGAGAGACTGAGCTGTGTCTTGAATCCAATTCTTTAGACTCTGGCCAGTATTCTTTTCAACAGCTGAGGCTGGGAGGCGAAGAGAAAGTAAACTCCCTTGGGCCAATTCCCTGTCCTCTTTGTTCTCATTGGTGCTTTGTTTGGAAACTGTGGGGAGGAAAAGGAAAGCTATCATCTCCTTGTTAGCTAGTTGTGTTCTTGTTAGCTTTAACATTCTTTGTGCAGAAAATAAGCACACAGCTAGAAGGTGGCAGCTCTTCAAAGCATAAAGAGAAGTCATATATTGGGAAGTCATTTTATTATGAAAATTTTCATACAGTAAAAAAAGATAATAGATGGTGGTACAGTGAACTCTCATTCTCATCACTTGGATTCAACAGTTGTCAAGCTCTTGCTTTAATTGATTCATTTGTCTTTTCCTATTCAAGGAAGTCTAAGGTTACTTTTACCCCTATCTCATCAGTGTGTGTATTAGTCACGGGTTTCTAGGGAAACAGAACTGACAAGAAGTAACATTTATAGGCATATGTATATATAAAATGTAAATATTATGAGATTTTAAAAATAGGAATAGACTCACAGCTGTGGGGATGGGCAAGTCCCGATTCCATAGGGCAAACTGGGAACTCCAGTGAAGGTTTTCCGTGAATTCCCCAGGAGAAGCTGGCTGGCTGAAATGGAGATGGAAATTCTCCCTCTGACTGCTGCAATCACCACTTCGCTTTCCAAAGCCTTCACAACTTCTCTCGCTGTGGAAGATGATCTGCCCAGTGTGTTCTAGATGTTACCGGCCAGAGATGCCATCAACTTCCTGATGGTTTACATTCACAAAATGTCCTTAGAGGAACAGTGAGGCCAGTGCTTGCTTGATCAAATAACTGGACACCATAGCCTAGCCAAGTTGACATGTGAGCTTAACGATCACAGTATGCAACTTTAGAAGATGTGGACATTTTCTAACATAACCTTTATACCGCACTCACAGTTTCCTGAGGGGCCTCAAATTGATGTCTTCCTTTTGGCTTGTTCAAATCAGAATCCAAACAAGGCCACTTAGTCAATATCTTAAGTTCTATTTGACAGTAAATCTCCCCAGTTTGCCTTTATTTCTTGTCTGTTGTGCTCAAGACACTTCGTTTTCATGTCTGTGCAGAGAGAAGTTTTGTTCCATTTTGATTTAGTTTATAATGATACTCATTTGAAATTTCAGCGCTCTTCCTTGGATAGGGTTTGTAACAACTCTTTAAAAATAAAGTATGTTCTTAGTTTTGAATGAATTTCCATTGTCTTCGGTAATCGTCCAAATAATGATTTCTTTGTACTGTCTGTTCTAATCACCATTATTTATTTTTAAATAATGTATTATTTTAGAAGGGCTAAAACTTAAAATGCCAATAGCAAGTAAACGTAATAAACACAAGTTTTTATGAATCTTTACAAATTGCATTGACATACATTTCAACATATCCACAAATACTACCTAACTTACTATTTATTTCATTGACACTGAATATATTACATTTTGCTCACATGAAACATTGTTTTATGAGATTATTTTTCAACCACGTCTCGTGAATACAAAGCTGGTAAAACAACTTGGTAAACACCTGTTCTGTCAAACTTTATTTTTGTAGTCAACAGGAATGCTGCTAATGTGAGCTAGCAAAGATTTGGAATGTAACTGTTTGATGACAACTTGCAAAATATGATAGTCTTGTATTGTTGTAACATTTTGTCTCTTCCAATAGGTATAAATGACCAAGGACTGTACAGAGTTGTGGGGGTGAGTTCAAAGGTCCAGAGACTTCTGAGTATGTTGATGGGTATGCCTCTTTTCTAATTTTTCCATGCATTATTTGTTTGTGTTTATTGACTTTACAGCTTAATATTTCATAGGAATGTGCAGCATTCTTGTGAATCCAGTCTTTTTCCTCTCGCATAGATCAGTTTCCTCCTGAGCAGAGACAGTTGACTCAGAGAATGATCAGTGTTTGCATCAGTCCACATTACCCACTACCTCTTTACCTATTAGGAAATGAAAGCAAAAAGAATGCAGCTCGTGGGCGAATGTCTTCCTGGACTTGCTTCTCCTGAGAAAGTAGCAGCCAGGCCCTCAGTGATTTGCATGGCTTCCAAATTGCCTATCCACAGTCCTGACAGTACATTTGGTTGGACAAGATCGCTGGGACTCGCTCATTTTTATGGAGCTTCCAAAACTCATTTGCCAGCAAGGGTCTGATTCTCAGGGATTCATTGGTATTCACAGTGGCTTGTTTGTAGTTTGCACCAGGCTCTTCTCCAGAGCCATGCATGCTCCATCTGTGCTGATAACACAGTGTTCTTTGGCATCGCAGACCAGAGGAAGCCAGAAAGTGAATTCATTTCATTACCCCAGACATTATGTGAATGACAAAGCGCTTTTACATTACACACTGCTGTCAGTTCTGTGCCACCTGTAAGACACTCCACTTATCTCCCCTCACCCCAAAGCAGGTTGCCTTGTGAGGAGTGGTGGTACCGCCTGTGTGTCACACCAGTCTGTCATGATGACCTTGCTAAATATTAATTTATTTGATATATCACTTTATTAATCAATATTAACAGTGCCCTCAGGGGTACTGTCAATGCATTTAAACCTGTCTGCATTTTAAAGCATTGTAACAAAGACACAGTGTTACGAAACATAATCCAAGATGAATAAAATCAACTGACATTTTACAGATAGGATTGGCTGTTTGGCTGTATTTGAATTAAGGATTTAATAGGCACCAGCTTTTTTTTTTTTTTTAAGCTGTTAAGCCAGGAAAAAATTGCCTGTCATCAGTTGGAGAGCCTTATTAGAATGCATTTGCTTTCATGAGCTGTTTTCATTTTCTGCCTCTCTGGTTTAACTTGGGTGTGCAATTTTGGCAGTCAGAGATTTTCCTTTTTGCCATTAGTGGGCTCCAAATTAAATAGACTCAGGTTGCCAGTGGTTCAGTAGCAGCTGGAAGAGTTTAATGGGACTATAGCATCTGCTTTTACTTAATTTTAAAATTAGAAACACTTTTCTCATTTCCAAGATGTTGTAATAATGATTAGATCTGGAAGACTCTGTTAGTATCAGAATGGGAGATTTTGGCTGAAAAGCAGACTTTGGTGGTACACTGGTCAGAAGGAGCCTGGTATTATTTTTATCTTCTTGTTCATGTTCATGGAAAGTTCAGACAAGCATGTCTCTGTGGTCATCCAGAGATATTGAGCTGTTTCAAAACTTGTTCTTCACCTCGTAAAGTTCTGCTTCCTCTACATCTCTGAACTCACGTGGAAGTTTCTTCTGCTCATGGGAAATGTCTGAGACAGCCCTTAACTTGCAAAGTGTTTTAGAATATCCAAACAGTCAAGGACTCCTGACCTGGAAAACTCGTTTTATTTTCCATGAGCCTCAGAGTAGAGAAGTCCAGGACACAAGAGTGACATAACCTCATTCAAGTTGCTGGGATGGTTTTCAGTAATATCATCCTGCAAAGAGGGAGGTAGAGATTTGATGAGAGAGAAAAATACTGAATTATTTCCTCATTGAGTAAATCATTTAAGAGTGCTATGCAATATAAATTGTTTTAATACATGGTCAGTCACAGACTTTGGATTTTTGTTAACATTAATACAGTTCTCTTGTTTCTTTAAGATTACCAACACAAACCTAGTTCTTGACAAAATAGATTTGGTCACTATTTCCTAATCAAGTTAAGATTTCCTTAAGATATTAATATTCTTGCATCCTAATTGAGTAAGTGTTCAAACTGAAATAATTTATTTCTCTTCCAAAAACAGAAACCAAAAGGATTTAGAACCTCTAAGTGGTCATGTATACACTCTCCAGGGATAATCTTTCTCTCCAGCTTTTCCCACCTCTCTATATTGTTTTAAAGTTAAATTTATTAAAGAGAAAAAAGATTGGGTGGGTCTTTCAAAGTTTCAACCATATTTTTTCAAACCAATCAGTGCTATCTTTCTCATAAGTTAATTCTGGTGACTTTGCCTATTTTATGGTACTGGGAAGTTTTTTTTTTTTTTTTTTTTTAATAATTATTACTTCTCCAGGTCGTATGCCTGTTTCACATTTGAATTTTTACAAAGCATGTTTTGCTTGTAGTGCATTTTTCTTTATTGAAATGAAAATTAATGTAATTTAAGTATCTGAGGCAAAAGTTCAAGCCATTTTATATCTCTCGATGAGAACTGCTATTTTATCTTTTTTGCCTTTAGATCCCTTTTTTTCTTCAATGATTTTTTTTTTGTACACAAAAGTATACATTCAGAGGTCCACAGTATCATCATAAAGCTGTGTATTCATCATTACAGTCAGTTTTTGAACATTTTCATTACTCTAAAAACAATAAAAATAAGAATAAAAATAAAAAAGTAAAAACACCCAAAACATCCCATATCCCTCCCATTGTTTATTTATTTATTTTTGTCTTTTTTTCCCCCCTTGCTCATCTATCTCTACGCTGGATAAAGGGAGTAAGAATCAGTCACAAGGTTTTCACACTCACACATTCACACTTTAAAAGCTCTATAGTTATTCAGTCATCTTCAAGAATCAAGGCTATTGGATTACAATTCAACAGTTTCAGGTATTTCCTTCTAGCTACTCCAATACACCAAAAACTGAAAAAATATATATATATAAATATATAATAAATATATATGTACTGTGCCAGGGAGATTTACACGCCTAGAAGTCATGCCCCACGTAGCAGGGAGGGTAGCATGTTCAGCTGTGGATTGGAATAGAGAGAGGCCACATTTGAGCAACAAAAGAGGTTCTCTGGGGGTGACTTTCAGGCGTAATCATAAGTAGGATTAGCTTCTCCTTTGCAGGAGTAAGTTTCATAAGGGCAAGCCCCAAGATTGAGGGCCTGTCTCATTAAATTGGCAGTCCCCAATGCTTGCAAGAATATCAGGTCTTCCCCAGTGGGGAGGTATAATATTTCCATCTTTCCCTCTCATCCTTCAAGGGGATTTTTCAGATATGTTTTAAATCTTCTGCCCAGATTACTCTGGAATGTTTCAGGGCATCACACCAACCTGTACAAACCCACAGGATCTTATTCCCTATTCATGCTCAGTGTAATTATGGTGTTCAAATAAGCTGTCCATACAAGTTAAATTAGATTGCTACTGAAAATATAAATTTTGCCCCAAATAACTATCCCTTCCTTTGGTCTCATACAGGACTTTAAGTTTCCAAACACAGTCAGTATATCCTTTACCCTAGTCTGATTTACCTTAGTTCTATCCAGATCAGCTTTATTCATATCTCTAATTTAAGTATGACCTCTTTTCCAGCTTTTTTAATGGTTGCTGTGTGAGGTACTGCTGATTTTCAGTCGCAGAATTCTAGCTCTGAATCTCAGGTGTCATACAGATACCCAAAGTTCCATGGAATGGCCTAACGTTATATGAATTAGCTCAGCTTCTCAGAATTTACAACCCTAGAGGAGATGTGACTGCTGAAATGGCTTACAATCTAGGAATCTTTCAAATAGGCTTCCACCTGATAACCTATGCTTTTGAATTCAGTTCTCAGAGTTTGCACATTATAATTAGCTCATTTTAGTGAGGCATTATAATATTTGCCTTTTCATTTCTGGCTTATTTCTCTCAACTTACTGTTCTTAGGTTTCATTCACCTAGTTGCATGCCTCAGGTCTTCAGTTCTTCTTGCAGTCACTCAGTAGTCCTTTGGATATATATGCCACTGTTCCACCTTCCAGTCTTCAGTCATTGTACCCTTAGGTTACCTCCATCCGCTGCCACCATAAACACCAGTGTACAAACGTCTCTGCTCTCAGTCCCTCCAAGTATACACCTAACCTTGGGATAACAGGATCACACGGCAACCTCACCCCTAGCCTCCTGTGGAACCACCACACTGCCCTCCAAGGGGCTATGCTCTCAGCTTCCCTACCAACAGTGGGTAGGTAACTTAGTTCTCTAATTCTTGAGAGCTAATTATTAACTTGGGTTTTTTTTTTTTTTTTTTTTTGCATGGACAGGCACTGGGAATCGAACCCAGGTCTCTGGCATGGCAGGCGAGAGCTCTGCAGCTGAGCCACCGTGGCCCGCCCTGGTTTTTTTTTTTTTAAATGCCATTTTTACATAAAATGTATTGCGTTGTTTTCATGTTGTATGTGTTCTTTAAATATTCATGTGTAAAAGTGATGATTTCTAAAGAAAGGAGGGGATGCCTAATATCTTCTATATTTTTTTCACTTATCTTTTTTTTGGTGGTTTATTTTTCTCCACATTTAAAACAGAGGAAATTGTTTCCCTCCATTCTGCTGTCCTGCACTCGCACCCCCAAATGAAATAGTAATGACTATTAACTGTAGAAAGTTTTCTAAGTATAGAAGTCATTTATACTCCTTCTGCCTTCTTCCCCATGGCATTGGGTGTTGTTTGCTTTCTCAGTCACCTTTGGCTCTGGGAGCTGGAGGCAGCCTCTGCTCCATTTCCAGCAGCTCCCAGGCCTTCTTTCCCTGGAAGAAAACTTCTTAAGCTCTTGAAAGAAAATGCCCCAAGTGAGCGATTGCCTTTCTTTCGTTTACACTTTGTTATCCTTTCCTCCCCCCATACCAGAGGGCACTCACAGCCTGGTAAAGCAGTTTTTTAATAGAAACTCAGAGCAGTTAGGAGAAGTAGAGGGAAATGTCAGAACAGGTGATTTTGAGTGAGTCACATTTTTTTTAGTAGATGAAGTGAGAATGTAAAAGATGAATTGCAATAGCTATGGAAGATTAGAACTTACATGAGTTAGAATTGTCGTTTATTCTTCCTTCTTGATTACTTTAGAATGACAGTATTAGAATAGGGAGGGGAAATTGTGAGAAAATGTGGTAGACGCTTGTGTGGGCTGGTGAGTTCAGTGGTTATTTCTAAATCTAGTTTGCAAAAAGAATTGGATGGCTATTTATTGACATAGAACTATAGAAAACAAGAAATAAAAAAAAATTTAGAGGAGTTTTACTTTAAAAATATTACCCCCTTCACTTTTTTGTGAAGATTGAGGAGAGAGGAAGTAAACTAACCTAGCTGCCACAAATTCTGATTTTGGATTATAAAGCATATTTACAGAATCCATCCAGTTACTATGCTTCCTCAAGTACTTAAAAATGAGGCCCTGCCAATATGCAGTGGGGTGCTAACAACTGCATAATGTAGCACTTTGCAATTAGGTTGGGTTGAAAAGTTCCATTTTCAAAAAAGGACCATAGGTTTTAAGTATGAAACACTTACCCATATCAAGAAACCTAACTATTTGTAGCTATCCTTATTGGTTGAGATTTTTAAACTGACCCATGAGGTGTTGTGGCTTTGTAAGAAAGGAAGGAAAATTTCTACCTTATTTATGTTAAAACATATATTTAGAGTGAACAATCCGAATGCATTTCCAAGTTTGAATCCCAAATAATTGAACAGATTTTCCCTAGCCCCAGTGTATCCACTGATTGTAAAGGACTGCTAGGGATGATTGAGTTATTTGAAAACAGTGAAAATTTAATAGGGGATTAGTAGCGTAGACATTGTGTAGTTATTAGGTTCTGATGTGACAGCTGCTTTTTATTCCATGAAATCAGAAGGATGGCTTATTTTTCCATAAAAAGAATATGGCTCTCAAAATACAGAATGATAATTTGGTAGAAAGCCAAAGATAAAAGGTTTCCTTTAGAAACTTCTTAGATTTTAAAATGGTGATTTGATGGTAGCAAGTTGATTGAAAATGTTATCTGACTTGTATGTTAAAATGAGATTTGAATAATTGATTTAATGAGAGAGAAAATATTCCGTTATAGGAGTAATTGGTTGGCAGTGCCTTTAGAACAGAATTATTTAATCCTAGTTATAAAGGATTACACCTTTAATCAGGGTGTTTAATTTGATTTTTTTGAATGTATCTGTGGCTTGTCTGACAAACTCAGTAACAGATGAGTTCTGAAGTGTAGGAACTGATCAAAACGTAATCAGTGTCAATTGCCATTGTTGTAGTTTATTGCATATTGCTGTCACTCGCTGTAATCAAGAAATGTTGAATGCTTTAAAAAGTCTGCAGACCTTTGAGTAGCTGACTTCATATGTATGATGTTATAGCTGAAAAATAACCATCACTTCCTGACTTTTCAAAGAGTTTGGGAATAGCAGTGAGTTGTCATCCATCCTTCCTCACATCCTAGCCTAAAACTTTGTGTCATGCACCACGTAATGTGGAGGTCCCATTTTGACAGGCCTTTTTTTCTTTAGTGCTTTAAAAAAGAAATACAAAAAAAGGTGTTTCCTTCTCTGTGTAGACATATATACTGTAAGGGAAACAAAACAAACCAACCAAGGAAGAAATAAAGTTTCTTCCATGAATCTCTCAGTTTCTCCTTTGCATGATATGAATATAGAAAACAAGTGTAGCTTATAATGATTGGTTGATATCAATCATCATAACTCATTTATTGTCCCCTCCCTTTGGGTAGGTACCACCACTGAAAGCTGAGGCTTTTTTAGTGGTTGTGATAATAACTGCTACACTAATAATTTGTTTATGAAAATCTGTATATTTTCCTGACATGATTTCATACTCTCAGTTGTTTCATGAGAGCATTTCTATCTTCTCCATTTTGCAGATGAAGACCTGAAGCTTTGTCAAGAGGCCCTTTGAATGTTCAGGGTTTTAACTAGTTATTTTTTCATTCTTGCTTTCTCACTAGATGTAAAAACATGCAATGAGGTGGACCTGGAAAATTCCATAGATTGGGAAGTGAAGACAATCACGAGTGCTCTGAAACAGTATTTGAGGTAAGCCTTCTCTCAGTAACATAAGGAAAGTGTAGTCGGTTTAGATATCAAACAAAATATAGATGCTAATTCTGTGCGTAAATATAATCAATTAAAAAGGAGAAAATTTATGAGGCATCTAATAGTGGACCTGAAAATAATGTAAGTATTGGGTGACCATTAAGTGTTAGGTAAATTGCTGCAGAATTTAAATGACTTCAATAGACTGGGGTTTTGGAATCAATGTCTATTTTAGATGCTATTTTTAGGAATTAAGCACTCTGAAACAGTGAGAAAGAAGAATACTTATTGAATTCCGCAAGTCTTTTATTTATGTTTTAGGCTGAAATATTTCATTTTAATTTAGAACACTTGACATTAAGCATATATGATGATGACACATCAATTACAATGTTAATTAAAAATTTACTTGAGCTTTTAAGATATGCTTGCTTTGCATTTGTCATAGAGTCATCACTCTTTCTAAAAAAAAAATTAATGTAAAAAGAATCAATGATAAAAAATTTGGGATTAGTTAAAAAAACAACCATGTAGAGAATAAAAAAAGTAAGTAAAATAATAAAAAATGAAAAACCTTGACTATAAATCCCATCCTGTGGTTTTTGGGGACTTTGATTTTTGTATGGCAGACAAATGACAGTGGTACCCCAGGATCAGTTCTTTATAACCAGCACATGTGATTCTTTTTTAGGTAGATGTAATTTGAATACCAATGAGTACATTAGAATTGACTTGTATTTCATATTTGAAAAATTTTTAATTTCAAATATGTAAAACTGAAGAGACTAGTTTAAGGAATCCTCTTGGCCTGTATCATGGTTCTTCAATTCTTAATATTCAACCATTCTTATTTCATCTGTCTTCCGACCTACCACTATTTTGGGGGTAATATTTTAAAGATTTTCTAAAACATCATATTGTTACACTCATGAATGCATGAATATTATATAGCCAAAAGCATAAGGACTCTTTATAAAAGTCAACTGATGCAATTATTGTACCCAACAAAATTGAGAGTAATTATTTAATAATCATATATGCCCGGTATACATTTAGTTTTCACTGATTTTTCTTAAAGATGTCTTTCTGATATTTTGGTTGGTTGAATCAGGATTTAAATATTTCACTCAGTGCCATTCCAGCATTAACTTATTGATAAACCTACGTTAATTTTTTAAAATAAAATTTTCTGTATTTTGGATAAAACTAAAATGGTGTCCTTTTTTTTTTTTTAATTTTTATTGATATATATTGTATATTCGCATGTCATATAATTCAAAGTGTGTAATCATCCAAAGTGTACAATCAGTGGTTCACAATATCATGATACAGCTGTGCATTTATCACCACTGTCGACTTTTTTTGTGAAAAATAACATATACCAAAAAGCGATAAATTTCGAAGCGCATTGCAACAGTTAGTTGTAGAATAGATTTCAGAGTTTGGTATGGGTTGCAATTCTACAATTTTAGGTTTTTACTTCTAGCTGTTCTAAGATACTGGAGACTAAAAGAAATATCAGTGATTCAGCAATCCTACTCATTTGTAAACCCTACCTTCTCTGTATAAATCCACCATCACCTTTGAGATTTCTCCCACTCTTTAGGGGTATTTGGGCTATGCCCATTCTAACTTTTTCATGTTGGAAGGGGCTGTTGATAATATGGGATAGGGGGATGGAACTAGTTGATGTTCTGGAGAGGCTGGCCCCTCTGCATTTCAGGACTCATCTGGTCCAGGTAAAATGGTGTCTTTTTATCATGTTGTCATTTAACATGTTTCTCTAGCCATCATATTTTCTGTAAACTAATAGTTAGGTCATTAGATTCAAGTTAGACCCTGATTAAATAATTCATTGGTTATTTATTGTAAGAATGTCTGATAGTGGTGCTGTAGTCTTCGTTTTGTGTCTTATCAAGAGGCCTGTGTTGTCTGGGTGTCTTATTTGAAATTAGAATTTATCCATGGCTTCAGATTCTATATTACTACCTTTAGAATATTTTGTCTAGGCAAAATGTTTTTTTTTTTTTTTTTTACCAGTCTTATGTTAGCTATTAAGTACATTATTGTTATCCCTAGTTGATAAAGGGGTAAAACTAAGGCTGAATCTTTGTACTTATGTCTAGATAAGCAGCTAGTTGGTTTAGATGAGGATTATGGTAAAACTGAACCTCCCAGCCCATCACTTTAGGATTAGAATGTCAGCTGTCCAAGGATAGGCATCTGGTGTCTTGTTCATTGCCGTATCCCCAGCATCTAGAACGCTGCCTGTCATGCCAGAGTTAGAGCAGGAGTTCTCAGCTGAGGATGCCTGTGCTCCATAGAGTTATTGGGCAATGTCTGGAGACTTTTGTGATTGTTACGACTGGAAGTGGGAATACCACTGGCATCCAGTCAGTAGGCACCAGAGAAAGGCTGCTAAAAGTCCTGCACGGTGCGGGACGGCCCACATCGCCACGGTGAATTAGCCAGTCTAAAACATGAGTGGGGCTGATGTTGAGAAACCCTGTATGAAGAAAAGAATGGATGAGGCTTCTAAAAATACAATGAATTGGGTTATATTAACTTTAGCAGCAAAGGATGCTGTCCCCCTAGGTGTTGGCATTAAACCCATTTTACTACTTGGTAAACTCATTCCTGGAACAGTTAAAGGAATGAATCATGGTGAACCATTAACCATTGGTGAAAGTTAAGGATAAAAATCAATGTCTTTTATAATAAAATCCATGCTTTTTTGTATGTGTGTTCTGCATGGTTCTTTCCTTTTTTCTTTTTGGAGGAATTAGTTTAATAAACTAGGGGGTCTTTCTGTTAGTTCATACAGTTTTTCTCTTGGTCATTGATACTTTTAAAACTAGTTCCTCGTTGCCCCTCATCTTGTCTTCTTTTCTGTTTTCTCCCGTTCTGTTGCTCCATTCTATTGAATTCCACTTTTAAGCAGACTTTTCCTGCAGAACAGCATTATGCTATGCGATTATTATATAACTTCATCCCTAACAATATACACATTCTGTCTGAATGTGATAAAGTGATTATCATAAGATGGCAGATGCCTTGGGAGATTTGAAAGTTAGGGTGCTGTTCTTTTCCCCTGTGTTATTTTTAGCACCTGAAATGCAGGAATTAGGATTTAATTGACACTTCTGGCGATGCACCAAACGGGAGAAAACGGTTTTTATTTCCCTCTGTCTCGACGACACAGTTTTGACCCAGGTGTGCGTATTTCAGCACAAGAGCTAACAGTCAAGATCCGTGGCGTCCCAGCTCTGCCACTTACAGCGTGATGATGCAGAGCTGAAAATAGCTGAATATAGCTCACCAGAAAAGCTCTTGCCCTTGAACTCTTCTTACTGCAAAAAACTCAGCCACCTCATTGATAGGGAGATTGAAGGAAGGAGGAGGGAAATGTCTAACCCTCTCTGCCCCCTAACACCAACATAAAACAAGACGCAAAACCTATAAGGACTCGGAGAAGGAAAAAGATGTTCAATGGACGTATGTATGGCATCTTCCTTTTCCTTCTCCTTGACTCCTTGATTTGAGACACAGTTTTTCACTTCTAATGTTTTGGAGTTTTGATTTCTTTATGTATTTTTGCTGAACACCAGGTCTGATTTATTTTCTGTCTACGCAGACCATAAATTTGGTTTCTAGCAGTGTGTTCATTGCAACAGTCTCCAACTGTGAGGGGAAAAATGAGCTGTTCTTTGATATTTCTAAGATGATTTTACCTGAAGAAATCTTCTTTAAGCCTGGACGTTGGAATGAGACTTTTTGGAAGGAAACTCCCGTTTAGGTAAATGTTGTGATTTATATTCCCAGACAGATCCCAACGTGTGACAAAGTGAGGCTGCTCAAAAACACGCTGGGTGGGAGGCTGAGACATACGGTGACTCAGCATAATAAATCTCATACGCTGAACTTGTCATTTTATTACTGCTTTCCTAACATTAACAATATTTTTCTTTATGTTGCATTGCCTAGCTAGACATATGGCAACGATATAAGTAGCTTATAGAAGATATTTAGATACAAGTTCATTTTTGTTGGAAAGGAAATGTTCGCTATGGTTTTTCTAAGCGTTCTCATTTTCTACTTTTCTTTTCAGCACCCTCTAGCTTTCCTTCTCTGCCAGATAACTATTTTCTTCTTTGTTACTTCCTTGCCCACTTTTTGTAAAAAACAAAACAAAAAAAGCCCAAGGTTTTACTTCTGGTTGACTCTTCCTTCCCCTTATTTAGGTTGGTATAGATTTTAATTTTTTTTGTCTTGAAATGGGAGACTAGGGAGAGAGGGGGAGGAAAGAAGGAAAGAACATGTTTTCTTCACTAATGCTGTGCGTTTTACTTTGTGTGTCTCCAGTTGTCATTTTGCACGTGTGTACTGCAGCATCTTAAATTCTTTGAAAGGAATATCTCTTTAAACTTATTTTTGCGTCTCTTTCTTAGCTTTATTGAAGTATAACTAACATACAATAAACCACATGTATTTAAAGTACACTCTGTGAAAAGTTTGGACATAAGTATACATCTGTGAAACTGTCACCACGAAAAGACAATGAACACATCAGCATTCCTCGTAATTTCCTCACTCTCTGCTATCTTTCCCTCCTGAGCCTTTCTTCTTACTCCTTCATCCCTACTAATCTACTTTCTGCCACTCTACATTAATTTGCACTTCCTATAGTTTCATATAAATGGAATCATACTGTTTTTAATCCGGACTCTTTCCCTCAGCAAAGCTGTTTGAGATTCACCCTTGTTGTCATTTGTAGCAATAATTCATTCCCTCTCACTGCTAGTAGCTTTCCATAGCACGGATACACCACCGACTTTTTTTTCACCCGTTCACCTATTCCTAGATATTTAGATTGTTTGCAGTTTTTGGCTATTACAAATAAAGATACTAAAAACTTTTGGACACAAACCTTTGTATGGGTCCATGCTTTCATTTTTCTGTGGTAAATTTGAGTAGAATCGCTGGATCATATGGGAGGTGTATGATTATCTTTTTAGGTAACTGTCAAACTTTTTTCCAAAGTGGTTGTACCTTTTTACATTCCCATCAATAAGAATGTAGGACTTCTGTTTCCTCTTTATCCCTGCAGAAGTTTATCTGGTCAATCTTTTAAATTATAGCCATTTTAATAGATGTGTGGTGATATCTCATTGTACTTCTGATTCACACTTCCCTGACAACTAATGATGTTGAAAATTTCTTTATATACTTATTTGCCATCCATGAATCTTCTTTGGTGAAGTGTCTGTTATGGCTTTTTTTAAAAAATTGGGTCACTTGTTTTCTTAAGAGTGGATCCAAGTCCTTTTTCAGATATAGCCTTTGCAAATGTCTTCTCTCAGTCTGTGGCGTGTCTTTTCATTCTCTTAATATTGTCTTTCAGAGAGCAGAAGTTTTAAATTTGATGAAGTCTGTTTTATCAGTTTTTCTTTTTGTGGATTGTGCTCTTGATGTTGTAGCAAAAAACCTTTGTCTAAACAGAGTGGCAAAGGTTTTCTACTTTGTTTTCTCTAGAAGTTTTATTTTTTACATTTAGATAACTGATATAATCTGAGAAGTGTTTTACATGAGGTATGAGTATGGCTCAAAGGTGATTTTTTTGCTTGGGGATGTCCAACTCTTCTAGCACCATTTGTGGGAGAGACTATCCTTTCGCCACTGAATTGTCAAGTCAAATGATCGTACAGGATTTCTTTTCTAGTTTGTTGATATGGTGACCTGCATTAATTTTTTAAAATAGAAATCAGTGTTGAATTGCTGTGAAAAGCCCAACGTGATCATGATGTATTATCCTTTTGTTTTTAGTATTTTATTTAGAATGTTTGCATCTGTGCTCATGAGTGATAACTGGTTTGTACTTTTTTTTTTTCTTATAATATCTTTATTTAGAAAAATGCTGACTTCATAGAATGAGTTAGAAAGTATTCCCTTTTCTGTTTTTTGGAAGAGTTTATAGAAAATTGGTGTTACTTCTTCCTTAATTGTCTGGTAGGATTAAACAATGATAGCATTTGGGCCTGGAGTTTTTTTTTTTTTTTTTTTTTTTTTTTTTTTTTTTTTACTGGTAGGATTTTAAATGTCAAATTCAGTGTCTTTAGTGAATATAGGACTATTCAGGTTATTTATTTCTTTGTTAGTGAGCTTTGGGAAGTTTGTGTTTTTCAAGATTATCTGTCCATTTCATGTAAATTGTTGAGTTTATGGATGTAAAATAATTTACAATATCCCCATGTTTTCTTTATAATATCTTGAGAATCCGTGGTTCTGTTATCACAGTCATTCCTGATATTGGTAATTTGTGCTTTCTCCCTTGTTTTTTTCCCTAATCATTCTGGCTAGATTTATCAGTTTTATTCATCGTTTCAAAGAACTAGCTTTTGGGAGTCAGTTAATTCCGTATTGTATTTCTATTTTCAGTTTCATTGATTCCTATTTTGATCTTTTTTTTGGCATTATTTTGCTTATGTGTTAATTTACTCTTTTTTTTTTCTGGCTCAGCAAGGTGGAAAATGAGGACCTTTCTTTTTTTCTAATACAGTAATTTAGTGTTCTAAGTTTCCCACTAAGTACTGCTTTATCGAGTCCCTCTAATTCTGGTAAATTGTATTCTTATTTATTTCCCTTTATTTGGGCTTTCTAGGTATATTTTGTTATTGATTTCTAATTCAGTTTTTATTGTAATCAGAGAACAACCTTTGTATGACTTGAACTCTTAAATTAATCAAGATTTGTATTATAATCTAGAATATGGTCTGTCTTGGTAAATGTTCCATGTGCATTGGGAAAGAATGTGTATTCTGCTACTGTTGGATGGAGTGTCATTTATAGATGTCAGTTTGGTCAAGTTGGTTGAGAGTTTTGCTCAAATCTTCTGTATCCTGGCTCTCTGTCTAGTTCTAGCACTTTTGAAGAAGATCTTTGAATATCCTTGGAAATTTGCCTGTTTTTCCTTACTAGTTTTATCAGTTTTTGCTTCATGTATTTTGAAGCTTTGTTATTAGATCCATTGACATTTAGAATTATTATATTTTCTTGATGTACTGGCCTTGTTATGTCTTTCTTGATGAATTGACCTCTTTGTCAGTCTGAAATGACCTTGGCCTGGCAATATTTTGGGCTTTTGCGTTTGTTTAAAATTTTTGTGTTTGTGCGTCTTTGATTTTTTTCTTTTAAGCATTTAAAGAGAAATTTATGAGTTATAGGATATTAAGCTTTTGAAGGTTTTAAATCTTGCCAGATTGCCCTCCAAAAAGATGGTCTAGATTGAGATTTGTCTAGAATACGGTCCATCCTGGCCTTTTAAAATTTTAAGATATGTGGCAAAGTTGACTGAGCTGTAGCATTGTGTTGATCACAGGATAAAATCTGCTACTATTTATGTAATTTATTTTGAGTTTCATAAAAAATTAAATATGTACATGATTTTTAAAGGTGTGATCAATTTTACTACTTATTGCTCTTTTTTTGTAGACAAAAACCAAAATTGGGTCTCTTATTTTTACAACAGAGATATGTAAAAATAATGATCTGGTTTCTTTTAAATTTGTTTAATCTTTTCTGCATTTTTTTTGGTGACATCTTCAACTAATATCCTAGAGATGATTTTCAAAATTGTATTCTTAAATGTATTTGGATAGGATGTCTGGCTTTAAATGTGTTACTATTTGGAAGGAAGTTTTATATATAAAACCAGATATTTGTAAAGGTACTTTCTAAGATTCGAAATCTGATATTGATATTAGATATGAAATGCAGTATGCTTGGATCTGGTAGGGATTTGTGGCTGTTTTAGCATACTTAAGACACAAATAATACTTAATAAAGTGATCTATTTGATTCATGTATTTTTTTTTTATATGTAAAGGTATTCTCTAGGGAAGTCTTGCATATTAGCTAATAAATGTACAATATGTTCAGCACCCTTTTATTAAAAAAAATAACCATGGACAGATGTGACCTGCTTGGATTTGTTTGGTGATTCTGAACTGTCCTTTTTATGCAGGAGTCTTCCGGAGCCTCTCATGACCTATGAGCTACATGGAGATTTCATTGTTCCAGCCAGTAAGTGTTATGCGAAGGTCCACAGAAATAGTTCTGTGGTTGGTAGTGTATATAAACTGAAATTTCCTGTGAAAAATTTAGATAAAGTTATCGTAATCTACATTTACAATAGAAGTCACTTAAGATATTTGAGGGGAAAAAAAGGTATTTGAGGGTTTTTCCCCCCACCCTTTTTCAGAAGGCAATGAAAAGGGACAATTAATGTACTCATTTGTTCGTTCTCAGTACTGCTGTGTGTACTGCGTCTCTAGCAGACTGTGTGGGAGTCATAGGTAGACCCTGAATATGCAGTGTCAAGGAGACAGGGCTCTGGCACCCAGGAACCAGTTCTCTAGCGGGTATTCAGGCATATAGACCTCTCACTATACCATAAAATCTATACTAATGGCCTGAGCAAAGTGCTGTGGGAACACAGAAGTATTTAACTTGCAGAAGGTTGTAGGAAATGATCAGATCTGGAGAGATTAGGAAGTTGGAAATGGCTTCACAGAGAAAAATATTTAGATGGGAATTACAGACAGAAGGAATATTATGAGATAATCCTAGCAGCCCAAACAGCATTTGATAAGAGTGTGAATTATGTCATAAAATGTTAACTAGCAAAACCCTGTGGTTCGTAGAGTTAGAATCTGTGATTGAATTTTTTTGGAAGGCGTATTCCTTTGAAACTTTCCTGTGTTTATTTTATACCTCACTTTTTATATTGGACATGGTCTCTCTGATCATTTGTCTTCTCAAATACACTGGCATGAGGTGTTTAACAGTTAAGGAAATGAGTTATGTTAAGTAACTCACCAGATTATAAGGAACCTTATTTAAAACTCAAATCCCCAGTTCCACTGGCTAAAACGTGCAGGATTGGTTTCCACAGGTGCACATTGACAGTAGCTATAATTGTACTTTCATTTCCTTTTATTATTTTTTTTCCCTTGGATGTCGTCCATAGTTTAATCTGTTGAAAAACTTAGTGCAGTCCCTTTGGGTCCTGTGTTACTGCTTCCCAAACCTTGCTTTAAATGTTTTCTTCTTGGGAGGTCTCTGCTCCACTCAGTTAGTATGTCAGAGAAAGAAGCCATGTGTAGGCCCTGTTAGACTATTCATATAAAATACGCTTTTGGAAAAGGCAAAAAAATACAGTCCTATTCACTTTTGTTTTCACATGCTAGAGGAAGCTTTTTTTTTTTTTCTCTCTCTCTCTCCTTTTGAAAAGAGAATTTATATGAGCAAGGAAGGGAAAAAAGTTTCTTGGCAAAAGCTCAAGCAAATGCTTAGTTGTTTTGATTTCTTCCCTGTGGCATTTTTGGCAAACCAGGGGAAGAAAAATTAAACTCTCGTTGGAAGACAATTGTTTCATGTTCTTCGCCTTGGAGACTGGAAAAAGCAGAAAAGTGCCTAATTAAATCTAGAATCCTTTGAGAATTAAAGAGAGATAAAGTGATTAAGGACTGAAGTTTCAGGTTACCGCAAGTTTGTGTCATTATTACTACCATACCCCATAAGTGAGGGCACGGGGGAAATGCCGTGTTTTACCAGATGACGAAGCCCGTGGCAGCAGGAAACGAGTTTAAGAGTTTGAAC
Source organism: Tamandua tetradactyla (assembly GCF_023851605.1). Lineage (NCBI taxonomy): Eukaryota > Metazoa > Chordata > Mammalia > Pilosa > Myrmecophagidae > Tamandua > Tamandua tetradactyla. Next base: position 19,948,100 of record NC_135348.1, on the reverse strand, counting down.
GGTGCAGTGAAAGGGAGTGCATGAATGGAAAAGGAATTGTCATCTCCTGGACCAGGACCTTGTCTTTTCTTCCTGACCTCATAGGCTTGCGGTAATAGGGTATTCGCGGTATTTGAGTAACAGGTCTGTTCCCAAGAAACACTGTAGCCGCTGTAATTGTTGGCATGGATCTGCACCTAAGTGAAGTTGTAGTTGGAATGGGACCCGCAATAAACTTATTTAATGAGGAAAAGTACGTGTATCGAATGAGTGTATTTTAGGGGCTACCATTTCCAACATAGCCTTTAATGTTTACAAGATCTCTTGTGGTTCTCTTCTCTGCGCTTTCTGTACCTTTCTTAGGAGGGTGGAAGCAAATCCCCTAAGCTTTTACATATATACTTTCAAGTGTTGAATAAAATAGTTACAAAAATCAGGTGATCAAAATTAGTCTGTCTTTTGAAATATTGTTGGGAAATTGGGATTGTGGTTAAGCTATTGTTTTCATGAGTAATGGCACAACTTACCTAGTTTTGCCAGTGTTTGTTAGCTGCATGGATGGCTGAAATTATCAGGCATCGCCCATCTTTGTCACTGCCTCTCACAATGTCATAGAATCTAAGTTTTGATTCTTTTCGGTGTGACGGTTCCCATCTGTTCTGTGGTGTTGAAAGCGTCTCTTGTAACCCTCCCTTCTGAGGGTTCAAAAGGGTCTCTTAGGGCCCTTCATTTCCTGTCTTCAGTTTCTTTCCCTTCATTTTTTCCTTTTTGTTGTTGAGAGCCCGTGAGTTAACTTCTGGAGTACATGGCGCCAAAATGAACTTTTTGTGGTTGTCACCACAAAGAGCAAAATTTTTTGTTTCTCATTCTTTAAAAAAAAAAAAAAATCAAGTTACATTTTAATGTTGTGTGCATTGGGGAAAAAAAAAATCCTGCCAGAGTCATCTAAGCTAAAATTGCTAAAAAGGGACCAGAAATCATCCGTCTTTGAGAGAATATAGATGGCTTTATGTATAGACACTTATGATATGAAACTGCAGCTCACTTGGTCTACCCGGGAATGCGAAACCTCGTGTCCACCCTGGGGAGGGCCGGTCGCTGTCCCCCTGATGTGTGGCAGCCTCGTGCTTATTACCCCGCAGGCTGAGGCCGGCCTCAGGGTCTGTGACTTCGCCTTCCTGGCTCAGAGTTGAGTTAGAGAATGACACCCAACACCTGCATGCCTTTTAATCCCATCACACGAAAAGCCTGTAGCTGTCACCCGGACTAGAACACTTGCGTTGCTATGTTCGGTGTATTTTCTTCCTGTAGTCAAGTTACCTGGGAAACAGCATCCTTAACCCCAAGTTTCTTCAGCCATTTCTGATGAGAGAGAGACGCCTCCGACGGGAACCAGGGCGCTGGCGTGTGTCACCAGCCCTGCCGTGTCCTCGTTGGAAAAGTGGCATGGGAAGCACACCTGAATCATGTGGGTTTTCATGAGGAAGGAGTCTGGAAGCTGGGAATTAAAGAAATTGGATGTTCACTGCCATCAAACTGTCTGAGCCTGGTTGTATCCATTTCACAGTAAATATAGACTCCGCAAAAGAATTAGAATACTTCGACTGAGGCCCTTTGTCCCCTGGGAAATGCTTGGATGGTGATTGTAAATGCCATCCTGAAACTTCAGTTATTGCCTTATGGCATTTAAATATTGAAATAATTTAACATTTATCTGCCTGGGTATCTTTCATAAGCTCCAGGAAGTGATCAGCATATCTTATTCAGTGGCAGTTAGTCAGCACAGACTCATAAGCAGATACATTAAAGTGTGGCAGATGCTGATTTATAGTTTCAAAACTAAAAATTCTTCTGCTGTTATAGTAAACTTCTAATTCCCTAATTGCCTAATATTTCAGGAATTTGATATTACAATTAATTTAGTATTCTGGACTAAAAGTTACTCCTTTTACTCAATGTCAATTTAAGTGCTTATTAAATTATTTAGTTTATTATTTTATGATAAGTATTATATAAAATATAATAAAATGCCCAAACATCAGCGACTGAAGATAATTTATCCTAGAAAACAGTTTTGAGTACCTTACAGCTATTATTATGGGCTTATGGAAATGCCCATAAATAAAGGGCTTTGATTAGTTTCAAAATTAAAAAAAAAATTACAATAAAAGTAGTTTTACTTTAAAGGATTTACTGAAAATATTTTTTTGGAAGAAGGCAAAAAGCAGGCTTGGAAAAACAATGTGTGTGTACTTTCAAGAGAAGTGGCAGGTGGCTGGTGAAAAAGGGGCCTCAGAAAGAAAGAAGAAGATTTTACTCTATTATTCAAAACTGATTCCACTAGTTTTAGAAATGTAGTACCTTATCCATAAAGGATGGGAAGCTATTTTTCTGGTTTGTGTTTCTAACTGAGTAATAAATCCAAAAATATTTTAAAGCTAGGTTTTCTTTGGAGCAAGAATGATTATTAATGACAAAATAGGCACATGAATTGGAACTAGTTTATTAGTGCAAAATTTGCAAAAATGTTCAGTTTTGCTTGTTAATGTACAGAATTTTCTTAGGCAGGTATCCGTTTATTCCTTCGGAAATTTTTACTGTTTTTCTGGAGTTCCTGCTTTGGATATAATCTTGCAGAAATCAAAGCTTCAATGGAAAATACTATAGTATTATTCCTTTCATTTTTCTTTAGCACTGATTCAGTAAGGCATTCTCTTGGTTTTACCTCTTAATCAAGAATTTGGTCATAATTTATCATCCAACTCTTTAAATACTTGTACATTTGTTTTCAGTGAAAAATTTACCTTGTACCAAAAAAACGTTCACTGTGACCATGACTTGATTATTTCTGTTTTGCTGTATCATGTGCCCTTTTCATTTCTTTGCATTTATTGCTTCCTTCCTCTTTAGCCATAACCACCTCGTGTCTTCTGTTGTAAAGTCCTGTTATTCACTCTCAGACGTTCTCAGACGCCGTTATTGGGAGTGTAAGCTGGAACAAACCTAACTTTACAGTGTTGGAAGCAACCTAAATATTCTTCAAAATATTGGCATGGTGCTCCATTTAATGTCATGAAAGATGTCCAGGATATATTAGGTGAAAGACTGGCTAACCATTTCATTACAAAAAAAGAGAAGGAAAACCCTGAAAGGTTTAAATCTAAGTTTTAACTGTTCTAGTTAGCTAGCTGCCAGAATGCAATATACCAGAAACAGAATGTCTTTTAAAAAGGGGAATTTAATAAATTGCTAGTTTATAGTTCTAAGGCCGAGAAAATGTCCCAATTACAACAAGTCTATAGAGATGTCCAATCAAAGGCATCCAGGGAAAGATACCTTGGTTCAAGAAGGTCGATGAAGTTCAGGGTTTCTCTCTCAAGTGAGAAGGCACATGGCAAGCACAGTCACAGTTTCTCTGTCATCTCAGAAAGGCACATGGTGAACATGGTCAGGGTTCCTCTCTCATCTGGAAGGGCACATGGTGAACATGGCATCATCTGCTAGCTTCTTCTCCTGGCTTCCTGTTTCATGATGCTCCCTGGGAGGTGTTTTCCTTCTTCATCTCCAAAGGTCACTGGCTCATGGACTCTCTGCTTTGTGATGCTGTAGCATTCTCTGCTCTCTCTGCATCTCTTTCATTCTCCAAAATGTTTCCTCTTTTATAAGACTCCAAAAACTAATCAAGACCTACCTGAATGGGTGGAGACACATCTCCACCTAATCCAGTTTAACAACCACTCTTGATTGAGTTACGTCTCCAGGGAGATGGTCTAATTACAGTTTCAAACAGACAATGCTAAATAAGGATTAGAAGAAACGGCTGCCTTTACAAAATGGGATTAGGATTAAAAAATGGCTTTTCTAGGAGACACACATCCTTTCAAACCAGTACATACCAATTTCTCTTCAGGTGAGATTTATTACTATTAATTTGTATCTAGTGAACTTTTTGTTAAAACGTTACAGAAATGTGTACACATCATAAATATACAGCTTCACAAATTTTCACAAAGTGAAGACACTCATTTAATCAGCCCCTCGGTCAAGAAGCAGAGCATCATTGGAACCTCAGAACCTTTCTTAGGGCCTCCCTAGGCAGTACCTCCTCCCCAACGCATGCCCCCCACACCCCACGAGGGCTGGGCATCTCCTGACACCTCAGATTAGAGTTGCTACGTTTGAACTTTATATAAATGAAATCATACAGCATATAGTGTTTTGCATTTGGCCTCTTTTGCTGGTCTTGGGAGATTCATCCATGTTGTGGGAAACAGAAGTTCATTCGTTCACTTTGCAATATAAAATTATTATACCACAAATTATTTATCTGTTCTGTTGATGGGTATTTGGGTTGTTTCCAGTGTGGGGCCGTAATGAAGAATGCTGCTATGAATATTCTAGGGCATGCCTTTTGCCTATTTTTCAGTTGGGTTGTCCTTTTTTTCTTGTTGACTTATGGTGATTGTTCATGTGTTCTTTCTCAAATAGATATAATGTAGATTTTAGTGACTTTTACTTTATTCTCATTTTCTCTGTTTTCTCAATTTTTAGCTATGATCAGATATTAATTTTTTGTAATCATTAACAAATAAATTATTACCATTTTGAAAAAAAAAACCAATGCCGTTTTCTTGATCTGCTTTACTTCTCTTCCCCCTTTCCTTCAATTCTTCACTTTTTGAACAGGTGTTCTAAACTCCCACTCTCCCCTTTCTCTCCAGCTTCTCACTCTTAAATCTCCCCTTTTTTTTACAAAAAGGAGCTTCCAGTTGGTAAATTTAGTTGCTTCCCAGGCTCCTTGCCCCAGTTTCTCAACTCCTCAGTCTGTCCTCAGCTGTCCGTGCATCTGACTCTCCAGGCTGTGCAGGTTTCTCCTCACATGCCTTCCTGATGAGTGTATCCTCTCTCTTCCTCCCGTCTCCTTCTCCTTTGCACTTTGCTCTTTTTGTTTTTCTCTGCCCCGGTGCTGGCATCTCTCCTGTATCTCTTTGGAGCTCCTTTCCCAGCAGTGGTTTGCTGAAGTAGACAGACAGCGCTGCCATGTGCTAGATAGAGGTCAGACCCTCTGGAGAACATTTTTACCTTTGATTTCTAATGCTTCCTGCCCTTCCCAACTGCCAGCTGGATATTGACTACAGGAAGGTCATTCCTTTCATCTTCCTCTTCAAACCAGCCTTGCCTCCTGTGCTCTCTCTGTCCTAGAACTGCCCACACTTTCAATATCCTACACATGAAGCATTGGTCTTCTTTGCCTTCTTCCTTCTTTCCCACAGCCAGTCTGCTGCTAAATTAAATCCCGTTAATTCTACTCCTTCCACAGAGTGTTCTCATAGAAACAAATAACAGTGACAATGACTCATAGTGATTGAGCATGTATGTGTGCCAGCCACTGGGCTACATGCGTTGTATATGTTGCCTCACTGAATCCTCATAATGGCCTTTTTAAAATTTTTTTTGATAAGATAAAACATACAAACATTTTTAACCTAGAAACATTCCATACATGGTATATAGTTGATGGCTCACAATATCATCACATGGTTGTGTGTATTCGTCCCCATGATCAATTTTTAGAACATTTGCATCACTCTAGTAAAAGAAAGTAAAAGAAAAAAGAAAAAACTCATACATACCATACCCCTTATCCTTCCCTCTCAATGACCACTAGTATTTACATCTACCCAATTTATTTTAACCTTTGTTCACCCTATTGTTTATTTTTTATCCATATTTTTACTCATCTGTCCATACTCGAGATAAAAGGAGCATCAGACACAAGGTTTTCACAATCACACAGTCACATTGTAAAAGCTGTGTCATTGTACAATCGTCTTCAAGAAACAAGGCTACTGGAACACAGCTCTACAGTTCAGGGCTTTCCTCCAGCTACTTCAGTACACCCTAAACTAAAAAGGGATATCTATATAATGCGTAAGAATACCCTCCAGGATAACCTCTCAATGCTGTTTGAAATCTCTCAGCCACTGGCACTTTATTTTTTCTCATTTCTCCCTTCCCCATTTTGGTTAAGAAGATTTTCTCAATTCCTTGATGCCGGGTCCCGTCTCATCCCAGGATTTCTGTGCCACGTTGCCAGGGAGGTTTACACCCCTGGGAATCATGTCCCATGTAGAGGGGAGGGCAGCGAGTTCATTGCCGTGCTGCCTTTGAGAGAGAGAGGCCACATCTGAGCAACAAAAGAGGTTCTCTGGGGGTGACTCCTAGGCCTAATTTTAAGTAAACTTAGCCTATCCTTTGCAGGAATAAGTTTCATAGGGGCGACCCCAAGATGGAGGGCTCGGCCTGTTGATTTGTTGTCCCCACTGCTTGTGAGAATACCAGACATTCTTCAAATGGAGGAGTTGAATATTTCCTCCTTTCTACCCATTCCCCCAAGGGGACTTTGCAAATACTTCGTTATTTACTGTCTAAATCACCCAGAGATTTATCAGGGCATCATACTAACCTGGACAAACCCAACATGATGGCCTTTTGAGATAGTGCTATTATCTTCATTTTACAGGTGACAGAAATGAGATACAAAGAAGTTAAGTGATTTACTCAAAGACCCTCAACTATCATCTGATCCCAGACTATACTTCCTTATTTGTAGTTCTACCACTTACCCGCCTTCCAGCTTCTTACTTCTTGCTCAGATACCATTTTCCTCCTAATTTGCTCCTTTACCCACTTTGATCTATCCTTCAAAAGATGTCAAGTATACCTTCCCCCAACTGAACTATTCATGCATAGTCCTTGCTTTACTTTCAGTGACTCTGATTTACAAGCCAACAATGAAATTGGGTTTCACAGACCAAAGTTTGGCCTCCGTCTACCTTTCCATAAGCTTGACATGCCATGTCTGACTGGATGGTGTGTTTTTTCTCATGCTCATTGCTGAATCTGGAATGAAGCCCTTCCCCTCCCAGCTCTTCCTTTCCCTGGAAGCCTCCCCATTCTTCAAACTCCATCAGAGGCTGTCCCTTATGTGAGACCCTTCCTGAGCTTCCCTCACCAGCTCTATGTAAACTTTCCAAGCACTTTATGACCTTCCCTGCTGAGCACAATCTCTTTTCTAAAATCCCTGAAAACTCTGGCATAAATCTTCTGTAGTAAGCACTTTATTGATTTGTTTGATGATTTTTTCCATCAGGAACACAATAGAAGGCATATGGGTACATTTTCTTTTATAAGAGCCAGAGATAATAATCCCAGAATCTGAGGGACAAAGGTGGTAATTTATTAGCTGACATTTCAATTGCAGGGCATTGCAAGGCAATGACCTAGTGACTAGACTCTGTCAAGTAAGCCATAAGCAGACCTGAAGTGCGACAGGTAGCAGCAGCTGTCTTTATAGCTCAAATATAAACTGTAGGAAGAGGCATGCACTCCACCTTCACTGAAATGACCTCATCAGGAAGCATTAAAGATTAATAATAGGGAGAAAGATGGAATTTTTTCCCCCTTTTAAATGTAGCAAAGTACGTTTCAGTTTTCGGTGTGTGGAGATGTTGAACAGATGAGCTGTTGTAATTGTTGGCATGGGGGAGTGTTCTTCTAACTTTTCTTTTTCTTTTTTCTTAAAGAAAGTGGCAGTCCAGAATCTCGTGTGAGTGCTGTCCATTTCTTGGTACACAAACTGCCAGAGAAAAACAAAGAGATGTTGGATATTTTGGTGAAACACTTAACAAAGTAAGCCTCTTCTGTTCTCCTTTTAACTTTCTTCGTTTTACTCTAGGTTGTATACAGTGTTCTTGCATTTGTGACGGTTGGAAATGAGGCTGTATCCACAGTATCAGGGAGCAAACTTGGAAGGGCAGGCTGGATACTTGACTATTGTGTGTATTTTGGACAGGATTGTTGAAACATGATGCTTTCCTGAAGTCGTATAATTATTTGCTTAACGTCATTGCCAGCAACTAAGGATTTGACACGAAGTGAAAGAAGAAAATATTATACATTTTCCCATACACAGATTCTGGAATGGGAAACTGTTAACAAGTTTGGCTTGGTTTCACACCACTAACTCTAAGTTTGGACATGTCTTCAAGGTTTGTTTAATCCAATAATAGTTAGTTCATAGGATCCCTTCTTTCCATCCCCTCTTTAAAAACAAAATCTAATAATTCAATAGGGAAATTAACCCCTTCTTCAAATATAAATGACTCCCAGATCATTGTAATTATAGAATTTTAATGGTGGGAGAAATCTTAAGAGCCCCGTGTTTAAAAACCTTTATTTTACATGTAGAGAAACCGAAGGCCAGAGGGTATTATGACTTGTTTAAGGTCACATCATTAGCCCAAGTCAGTGATTTGGGTGACTAATATTTATTGAATGCATTTTTTTTTTAATGGTTATGTAGTTGAACAAGATCAAGTCCCTGTGTCATGAAACTTACTTGTTGAGGAGAAGATACCAAATCACAAATAAAAATGTAATTTCAGATGGTGATAAGCTGTAAAAAAAAAAGAGAAATTAAAATAAGTAAATAGAGTGTATGTATGTGTACGTATATATATATATATGTTGGATTTAGTACTCTGAAGAGGGTTATTATGGCAGATGTACTTGAGGTTGGGATCTGATTAAGTGAGTAGGACTGCGGAGAACAGTGGTCCTGGTTGCTCACTGCACAGCGGTACCGGGCTGCAGGGAGTGGGTATGGGGCGAAGTTCTCTGTGCTTGTGAAGCTAATTCTCACAAAGGCACCATGCAGAGAAGTAGTTCCTGAAGGCAAGGCTGTGATGATCTGGAGAGAGCAGGGGTGTTCTAAATAAAGGAAGACAGAAAGGAAGGCCTGCTGAGCTGGGGGGGGTGTGGCAGGAGGCGAGCGTAACTTGTGCATGGACTCATCAGGGAAGCTAGTGTGGCTAAGGTGGAGCACAGAAAAGAGAGAAACAGAAAAGTAGGGAGGATCCTCAGCATGGATGGTCTTGTCAGATGGTGTCGGTTATTTCTGAGCCAGACACTGAGGACAGTTGGAGTCTCCTGACTCCTTGTTTTTCAGGGAAATACATGTAGAATACTGTGCATTCCACAGATATCACTGTTCTTTTAACCAGACACCATGTTTTTTCTCATCAAAATTAGCGTTTCGAATCACTCCAAGCAAAACCTAATGACTGTGGCAAATTTGGGAGTAGTGTTTGGACCGACTCTGATGCGGCCACAGGAGGAAACCGTTGCTGCCATCATGGATTTGAAGTTTCAGAACATTGTTGTGGAAATCTTAATTGAAAATCATGAAAAGGTAAAATTGTGTTGTTTTCATTCCTTACGAGAATTCCTGTTTTTGGCTTGTTGGCATGTGATATGTAACTGTCCTCTTAAATCCCCCCCCCCCCCCTTTTTTTTTTGAGGAACTTTTATTTTTATGTACTGAAAAGTCCACTGTGTACATTTGACCCAGTTTGGTGGTGAGTTCTTTAGCTGTTGTCTTCTCTGGCTTGACAAAGCAAACCACCAATTTTGGACCCAAGACATCTGCTCCTCAGTGATGGCAGATCTCATCATATCTGTTGTAATTGGTCCTAATAGTTTCTACCAGCTTAGCTACTGCTCCTTTGTCTTCTGAGGTTACTGCATGAAGGCGATAGTGGTGCAGGTCTTCCCGTGGATGAGGTGGACCAGCCTGGCCTTCTCCTTGATGATGGAACCCCCATTTTGCATCCAAAGGTGGGCAGGAAGGCAACCCGCTCGATGGGGTCCACACCATGTGCAGCCACCACCATCTGGGCCTTCTTGTTTTCCACCAATGTGGTGACAAGGTTCACCCCCGCTCCAAGCACAGGTGGCCTCTTTGTGAGGACATCCCCTTTGCTAGCAGCTTTCTTCTCAACCCAGACCAACAGCCTCTGCGTCTTCTCTAGCTTTGCCTCTGGTTTGTACTTTTGGTCCAGCTTAAGCACTTGAGTAGCTGGTTGGCGGTCCAAGGCCTGAGTGGAACTGGTTGATGGTGGGGGCACTTTCAGCTGTTTGTAGGGGCCGGCCCTCTGTGCTGCAGACAAATGTAGCCGGGCCATTGACAAAGCAGGCGAGCTCTGTTTTGGGCTGGATGTCCTGTCCAGTGCCAAAATTCATGGGTCTTTGTTCTCAAACAGGGGATTTACCACTCCTTGGCCTCCTGCTTCTTCATGATAGCAGGGGCCAGGGCCCCCGTTTTCCCTTTCCCTTCCTTTCCTTTAAGTATCTTGGGCGACCTGGCAAGAGAGAAAGGAAAGAGCATTGCTGGTAATATGTATGCGACCTCGGAGATTCTCCTTCTGTTTTTTAAAATGATTTTTTTTATTGTAATGATGAGCTTGGTTCTGAGAAGTTCTCAGTGAGCTTTTGTCCTTTGTTGGCGTTCCGTACTCCAAACGCTCACATGGTGTTTTGTTAATGCACTGGTGCAAATGAAGAAGCGTTTAATCAACATACAAATGAATGTTGGCCACATAATTGTGAAGTCTTTAGAATTTTTGCCACCTTTGTTCTTATTGTTGGATTCTTCATGCAAATTCTGTCCCTGTGACTCAGGGAAAATATTAGTGTCAATCTGTCACCGACAGTCCTGCACCCATGATCAGTTAAAGGCTTTGCTGCTTAGGAGAGAGAGAGAGGCAAATAAAGGAGTTTTCAGGTGAGATGGGGCTGAAGGACCACAAACATCATTGACAGCGAGGGCTGGGGAGCAGCCTTCCTCCGTGCTGGTCAAGGCTACCCTCTAATTGCTGGGCACTTTTAAAGGCGGCCCTGCCTGGCAGGGCGTCTCCCTGGTTGGACCCTGCAGGTGTGGGGGGCAGGTAAAGGGAGGAGCAGTTAGGGAAGGGGAAGGTCCTCAGATGGGCTCATGCAGTACCTCTGGGGGTGAGTGGGACACACCTTCCTGGGGTTTGGGCACGGGATTTAGCTTGGGCTGAATTAGGAGAGCCATATCAGAGGTGAACAGTGTACTTGAGTATATTCCTCTCACCCCCACTTGTCATTTTAAATACTACAAATAAGCACTGTTTGTCACTGTCATGTGGTAATCTCTTTCCCAAACCTTATTGTTTTCTCCTCTTTTGTTAGGGCAACATTCTCCTTCTGTGCTCTGTGGTTACAGAAGTGGTCGTCTCCCGGGTGCCCCCCAAGGTTTATTCTACCACCACCCCCCCATTCCCCACACATATTTTTATATACAGGGATAATGAATGGCAAATCATGATTAAAGTATTTCACGTAGAAGTGTGAGTAATGCCTCCCAAGCACTCCCATGGATCTTTTCTGATTAACCTAAATAACTGAGATATGTATTTTAAAGAAGCTGGATTTTCTAGGCTCCTTAAATTGTATTGCTTACTTAGTTCTGATATGAAGGCGATGGGAAGAGAAAGTAGAATGCAGATATTCATAAAATGCCTCTTCTTTCTTAAGATGCTAATATGTCTCTTACTGAGTGACCCAGCCCGAATTAGCTTTCTCCCTAAGAAGCCCGTGGTTCTCAAGGCTAGCTGCTTATCATAATTCTTATGAAGATAAAAATTTAACAATAGAATGTACCTAGCTAGGTAGCCATGTAAGCATTGCTTCGGTGATTCTGATAGTTTGCCAGGATTGAAAATGATTGGTCTGGAGTAGGAATTGACCACCTTTTTCTGTGACGGGCCACGTAGTAAATATTTTTTCACTTTGCAGGCCATGAGGTCTCTATTGCAAATGACTCAATTCTTTTGTAGTCTGGAAACAGCCATAGATAATATATACGTGAACAGACAGGGCTATGTTCCAGGAAACCTCTTCCATTCTCATACACTGCCCTCCCAAAAGCAGCTCCACTGCTGTATTGCCTGTTTTTCTATGGGGTAGCATGGACTCTGGGTGCATTCCTTGGGAGGTAATTCGACACAGTGGTCATGAACTTGGGCTCTAGAATCAGATGTCCTGGGACAAACCTCTTGGCTTCACAACTACTTGCATACTGTAACCTTTGGCAAGTTATTTGACATTGCTGAGTCTTATTTATCAAGTAAATATAGGTGATAAAAACACCTACCTCATAGCTCTGTTGTGAAAAAGGTAATTAGATATCATATATAAAATGTATAACACAATACTTGCAAATAGTAAGGGCTCCTTAAATGTTGGCTGCTAGAAGCATCTTCAGGTTACAGCATCAAGTAGGATTTTGTCTTGCTGCTGGGATCATGTGGGATCCTTGCCTTAGCTAAAGTAGCTATAGAGTAGCAGGAGGGACTGGACTGTGAATGAGTCCACTGATGGAGCTCAGACACCATGTCTTCATGGCTTGCACTTCTGCGGCTTTGTCGCTGGCTCATGGTATTTGACTCCCTGCAGAAATTAGAGAAATATTAAAGAAGGAGACTGAAAAGTTACTGTTTAAAAGGAACTGTCTAATTTTGGGAAAGTGGTTGACATGAAATACGTAGCACAATGCCAATTTGTAATATTCTCTCATCTCCCCGCTCTCTCTACTACGAGCTGAAGAGAAAGCTTTGCCTTAGAATGTGTGAGAAGGTTCCATTAATATATGAGACATTTTTGTTAATAAGAGTTAAAAAGCAAAGCCTGAGTATTGCTTTTGGTGGTGTTAGGTCTGACCCATGGTGCTTTGTGTTTGGAGTCAGAATTTTAAGGAGCTAGTGTCCATTTAGTTTAGCTGGCCTTCTTTTTTTTTTTTTGGCATGGGCAGGCACCGGGAATCGAACCCGGATCTCGGGCATGGCAGGCGAGAGCTCTGCCACTGAGCCACTGTCGCACTACCTTGGGCTTCATTTTTAAATGAGACTGAAACGGATTGTGGGGGACATAAGGAACAATGGTTTCAGGAGAAACTGCTCAGAGAGACTACTTCTGTTTTCTATCTCTTTCCCACTCTCCTGATTCCTTCAAAATAGAGTATCTATTTGAAAAATGAAGAAGCTAACTCAGGATTTAAAGTTCACTTTTACTGGTAAGCAAGGAAATATAGTTTAAAAACATTCACTTTTTACTGCATTCCTTCTTAACGTTTTTGGAGTCACAAACCTCTGAAAGGCTAACAAAAGTTGTTGACCCTGTCCCTTGGAAAACGCACATGTCCCCTTCCTCAATTGTGCTAACTCTAGTTTAAGAATCTCTGGTTAGTTGTTAAACAAAAAGGAAACTTCAGTTGTTGGAGAGGATGTGGAGAAATTGGGACACTTACTCATTGCTGGTGGGAAAGTAAAATGGTACAGCCACTGTAGAAGACAGTTTGGCAGTTCCTCAGAACGCTAACTATTGAGTTGCCCTATATCCTGGCAATTCTGCTTTATATATACTCAGAAGAGCAGAAAGCAGGGACATGAACAGATATTTGCACACTGATGTCCATAGCAGTACTATTCACAGTTGTCAAAAGATGGAAACAGTCCACATGTCCATCAACCGATGAATGTGCAAACAAAGTGTGGTATATACATACGATGGAATGTTATTCAGCAATAAGAAGAAATGGGGTCCTGAAGCACATGACAGCATGAATGAACCTTGAGGACATAATGCTGAGTGAAATAAGACTGGCACAAAAGGACAAATATTGATGGTTTCGCTAATAGGAACTAACTAGAAGATGTAGAGACATAGTCATAAAACATGGCATATATGGTACCTAAGGACAGACAAGAGCTAGAGAATGGAAGTGGTTGCTTAACATGTACAGAAAATTGTTAACGAGCTTGAACTTAAATGCTTGGACATGCATGGAGGTGAGGGTAGCTCATTATTGGGATTGTATGTAATGCTGCTGTGTAGGTGACTCTGGTTGAAAGGGGTTGGCTAGAGTCATATATGTCACTGATTAACACTGCAAATGTAAATAAGTTCTTTCATGAGCCAGGAGAAATGAATGACATTTGTACGAAGACTGAATAATAGAGTGCTATATGGGGAAACATTACATATCGCAAGCCATGGGCTGTAGTTAAAAGTAATAACCTTTATATTCTTTCATCAACAGTAATAGGTGTACCATACCAGTACTAGGGGTCAGTAATGGGGGGAATTAAGGGTATGGAGTGTTTTGGATTTTTTTTATGTCTCTCTGTTATTTTTCTATTTGGAGCAATGAAAGTGATCTAAAATTGGATGAGAGGATGTATGCACAACTAGTTGATGATACGGTAAGATGTATACTTTGGATGGGTCATACGGTATGTGAATATATCTCAATAAAATCTGCAGTTAGGAAAAGAATCTCATTAAAAATGAATAATCCCTTAGATCTGTCTTGTTACTTGTTTCTCTGTAATCTGGGGAATAGTTGCTTTCAAATTCTATTAGACTATTTCAAGAACATTAAGATTTTTTCTTTTTCTCATTCTGGCAACTACAGATTAAGACCTTGCTAATTAATAACTTTTTCTTACTTCTGCCTGTAAGATAGGGAATCTGAATATTAGGAAAACTGCTTGGTCATTCATTTCCTTATTAAAATAAATTTTTACTGAGGTCACATTATATGCCGGGTAGTATGGGGAGCTGGTAAGTGGAGATGAACTTTGTAGCCACAATCTGGAGGGTGAAGCTGGGTTTTGGGCCCTTTCCCCCACAGCACTTACCCCTGTCTAACATACCTATGCCACTTGCTCATTTATTGTCTTAGTTGTCTATTTCTCCTTGATAGAGCTTAAACTCCTTGAAGAACAAGATTTTTGTTGTTTACATATCATAATACCTGGTATATATTAGGTGCCCAGTTAAGATTTTGTTTTTGAACCATCCTTGCATACCTGGGATGAATCCTACTTGGTCATGATGTATAACTCTTTTAATGTGTTGCTGAATTTGATTTGCTAGAATTTTATTGAGGATTTTTGCATCTATATTCATTAGAGAGATTTGTCTGTAATTTTCTTTTTTTGTAATGTCTTTGTCTGGCTTTGGTATGAGGGGGATGTTGACTTTGTAGAATGAGTTAGGTAGCTTTCTCTCCTCTTCAGTTTTTTTTGAAGCGTTTGAGCAGGATTGGTACTAATTCTTTCTGTACTGCTTGATAGAATTGACCTGGGAAGCCTTCTGGTCCTGGACTTTTCTTTTGGGGGAGCTTCTTAATGACTGATTCAGTCTCTTGTGATTGGTTTGTTGAGGTCGTCTATTTCTTCTTGAGTCATAGTTGGTTGTTCATGTTAAGATTTTTTTTAATTAATGAATTAAATCAGTAATTTTGAAGGGGTTAGAAGAGTCAGAGAGAGATGGGCTAACAGCAGTTGTCCCTTTTAGCAGAGTGTTGCAGGAGCATTTCTTAGATCTCTGTTGTATTTGCTGTTATTAGCTAGAGCATTTCTAGTTTTTGTAAATATCACTTTCTACTGAAAAGTTAAACGTGACACCAGTTTAGGGATTTTCTTTTGATATAAGGGGTTTGTTTTGGTAACTGATGGCTGGATTTATGCTTCTTTTTATGGTCCTGTCAAACTGTCATCAAACATCATTAGTGTGCACTGAGCCATCCAGACGGCTTCCTGAAAAGATGGGCAATATTCATTTTTAGAAAGAGAAATAGACTGTACGCTTTAAAATAGCATTGCGATAGTTCAACGTATCATTCAATTAAATCCTAGCTAGAGACCTTTTAGGTGCTTGAATAAGGACCTTTGATGCCGTGGCTTCCTATTTTCTTCCCTTATGTGATGCTAGGAAGATAAGTGCATGATTTTCTGCTAAGTAGTCGTTGCTGCTGCTCTCACCTTGTTAACAGATCTTACAGGAATTTCCAAGTCACACTGGTGAGCCAGTTATAATAGTTATAGCAGATGAAAGCGGACCTACTCTCAGAGACAGACCTTTCTAGAGCTAAGTAGAGGCTATTAGTTTCCCTTCTCTTCCTTTCTGTGGCTGGAGAAGGCTGTGAACTCCCCGTGAATGAGGTTTCCTGGCCGAAAGGGAGAAGTGGGACATTGTCTTTCAGATTCTTTGCCAGGTGCCTGGGTTTAGGGTTGGAATTTCTTTGTGGGAAAGGGGGGCTGTTAGCTTGGATTACTTAACATTTCCAAGGCCTTGATTTCCCCCATAGCTTCTTCTCTAATTTCATCCTTACACGCTTTCGCTCCCTGCTCAGCTGGACTTAGCTTTGGAGTCCAGGTTCTGTTAAGAGGAAGGATATTTTTGCTGACAAGGGTGATCGTGCATAAAAACTTGGTACGAACGGGCATACTCACATTAGCCACAGGTTTCCCTGAGCGCTTGACCCACATGTGCCACTCCCAGGATTTTATGTTTGACTTGAAAGTGGTGAGGGAGATAGACAGTCCTCTTAGTAAACGAGAGCACAGAGAAAGAGAGGGAGGGAGTCACGACAGGAAAGGCTAACAAGCAGAGTCTCATCAGGAAGAAAAATACTGCAATAATGGACAGGGATGCGAAAGACTGGGGAAACTGCAGAGAAAAGGAGGGCAACTTGTTATTGTCTATGAAGGAGAATAGAGAGAAAAAAGATGATAATAGAAGGAACACGCCTTCTTTTCCTCTGTGTTTATTTCTCTACCCTAGGAATGTGAAAAATGTTGACTCTGACTAGGAAAATCACTAAAGCAGGAGAGGAAACTTTCAATATATAATTAAAGCAAGATAGCGCTACATTAATTTTGAAGTTAGAATAATGACCCCTGGTTAATCTGCTTTGGAGATCACATTTTATCCTATTCCCATAGCTGTTTTTTTTTATATATATATATAAAATCCATATGTATTTAATAGGAAACTTAATCCATATGTTTTGGCTTCATTTACAAAATCATAATACATTAAGATGTTGTTTTTAAAGAAGTGTTTGTGGGCCAAAAATATTATCAAAGTCTTTCTCCTCTTGCAAATCAGACATTTGTTTTTCCAGGGTGGGAAAGGGTACTGTAAAATTGCCAGGGATTTTCAAATTGGGCTTGTAACTTAGAGTTTGTGATTTCTGCCTAAGAGTCATTGTTAACCAAGTATAGTTGTTATGCGTGAATTCAGTACATTTTTAATAAGTGCCTGCTCTGAGACGAAGGGCTGTGAGATTGTGGGGGAAGTAAAGACAGTAGGTCTGGTAGGAGAAAGAAGTGTCCTTAAGTAACTGCAAGGTACGGTAGTGAATAACCACTCTCAGAAACTTTTTAAAAAAAATATTTTTATTGACAAATCTTCACACACATACCGTCTATACATGGTGAATAGCCAGTGGCTCACAATATCACTTAATTGTGTGTTCATCACCATGATCATTTTTAGGATATTTGCATCACTCCAGAAAAAAAAATTAAAAGAAAAAAGGAAAAACTCATATACTCCATACCCCTTGTCCCTCTTTTTCATTGGCCACTAGTGTTTCCATCTACCCAATTTATTTTATCCCTTATCCCCCTATTATTTATTTTTCATCCATTTTTTTTTACTCATCTATCCATACTCTAGATAAAAGGAACATCAAATACGAGGTTTTCCCAATCACACAGTCACATTGTAAAGGCTATATAGTTATACAGTTGTCATCATGAATCAAGGCTACTGGAACACAGCTCAGCAGTTTTAGGTACTTCCCTCAGCCACTCTAATACACCATGAACTAAAAAGGGATATCTATATAATGCTGAAGAATAACCTCCAGGATAACCTCTCAACTCTGTTTGAAATCTCTCAGCCACTGAAACTTTATTTTGTCTCATTTCTCTCTAGTCAAAAAGGCTTTTTCAATCCTATGATGCAGGGTCCTGGCTCATCCCTGGAGTTCTTTTCCACGTTGCCAGGGTGATTTATATCCCTGGGAGTTTTGTCCCGCATAGTGGGGAGGACAGTGAGTTCATCTGCTGAGTTGGCTTAGAGAGGCCACATCTGAGCAACAAAAGAGGTTCTCTGGGGGTGACTCTTAGGCATAATTAAAGTAGGCTTAGCTTCTTTTTTGCAGGAATAAGTTTCATAGGGGCTAACCCCAAGATCATGGATTCAGCCTGTTGATTTGGTTGTCCCCACTGCTTGCAAGAATATCAGAAATTCCTTAGTTGAATATTTCTTCCTTTCCCTCAAGGGAACTTTGCAAATGCTTTTTTATTCTCTGCTCAAAGTACTCTGGGAGATATCAGGGCATCACACTAACTTGGACAAACCCACAAGATCTCATGCCCTGTTCAAGATTCCGTGTACTTATGGTGTTCCACTAAAATGACCATTCAATTAAATCAGGTAATGCATTACCCAAAGCATAAATTTTGCACCAAATAGACGTCTCTCCCTTTGGTCTCATACAGAAGTTGAAGTTTTAAAACATGGATTGTATTATCCTTTACCCTGTTTTCTGTTTATCTTAGTCCTGTCCAGTTCAGCTTCATTCATATCTCTAGTCAAGTCTGATTCCTTTTTCAACTTGTTAAACAGTTCCTGTGTGGGGTACTGCAGACGTTCATAGCTTCAGAGCTCTAACTCTGAGTCTCTGGTGTCACATAAGTACCCTAAGTTTCTGGGAACGACCAATTCATATACAAACAGCTCAACATTTCAGAATTTAGAAATGACAGTTACAAGTGCTGTAAAAGCTTACAGGGTTTGATTAGGTTTTGAGGGCAGAGTGTGTATAGGCGGAGATGTTCTAAGAGAACATTTCAGTAGGGAGATGAGGTAATGGGAGAGACCCAAGGTAGTTAAATGAGTGACTGTGCAGGAATGGGTCATGGTAGAAATGGAGTTTCTTGGTATTTTTCTTGTATGCCAGAGGACTATCGTAGGAGGAGAGGCCAGATTAGATGTAGTGGGGTAGGAAGACATGGAGGTAGGCCCTCTAGCACCTGAGATTTGTATGATATATTGATCACTCTCAAATTCTAATTACCTGTTCATGTCTGGGGTAGGGGAGCTTTTTAAGGAACTTGACTAGATACGAAAAGAACCCTTTCAGGGGTTATAGGGTCTGTGTAGCTTGAGCTCATTCCGTTTTACCTTTTTATTTTTATTTATGCATTCTCTTGGGGGTACATGGCCCGGGAATCGAACCTGGGTCTCCTGCATGAAAGGCAGGCATTCTAACCACTGAACCACCCGTGCACCCCCGTTTTACCTTTTTAGATATTATAAAAAATGTTTGTGATGTGACCCCATCTTTGCCCCCTCCCCCTCAAGGGTCCCTAAAGCTTCTGAAGAGCATTTGGGAATCATCATCGAAACAGTAATATCAGGGTATAAAAAAAAAAACAGCAAAACTATCATGCTTTATGTTGATTATTTGAGAAGCTGACAATCCATATGAAGAAAGGTGTCTAATATTACTATAAAAAAAACCTCAAAACTATCATGCTTTATGTTAAATTATTTGAGAAATTGACCATCCATATGAAGAAAGGCGTCTAATATTACTATCAACCAAATCACCTTATTCCAAGTTTTTTTTTTGTTTTAATAAAAGATAGCTTATTATACTACTTCTCAGGTTGTATCTGTGTTCTTAGGGGTTTTGATTGGATTTTGGGCTGATGGGAGCTGTGCACGTGCTGGACCCCCAGCCTCGTCTGCACGGTGGTTTCATTGTTTCTCTGACCGTCGGTAGATCATGAGGTTTTTTTCCCTAGTATTGTTTCAGTTTGCTAAAGCTGACGAAATGCAGTGCACCCGAATAGGGTTGGCTTTTACAGTTGGGATTTATTAACTTTCAAACGTACAGTTCTGAGGCTGTGAAAATATCTGCCTCATGGCATCAGCGGCGATGCTTTCTCCCTGCAGACCGGCTCCCGCGAGCCTGGGCTCGTCCGTCATGCAGGAAGGTCCAGGGCGCATCTGCAGCCCTTCCCTCCTGGGTTTCACTGCTTTCAGCTTCTGGCTTCAGTGGCTTCCTCTCTCAACTTCTCTGGGTTTTTTTCTGTCTTTTATCCTCGTACAAAGGACTCCAATAATGTACTGGAGGTGGGTCACAGCTCAGATGAAATAACCTAATCAAAATGTCCCACTTATGATGGGTCTGTACCCACAGGAATGAATTAAAGGCATATGACCTTCTCCGGGGTGTGCACAGTTTCAAACCATCACAAATATAAACCTTTATGTGTGGCAGTTTCTTTCAACCTCAGGATGCTGGGAAATGATCACGTTATGTTGACATAAAACTTTTCTTAGATAATGACTCTTATCCGTTCTTATAACTTTGTCAAAATACTCAATATTTTAAATAGAGAAGTTATAGGTTTACAGCACAATTGTGCATAAATCACAGGATTCACGTAGTTTTTGAAATATGTTTAAAATTTTACTGTGATAATATCTATAAAACAAAATTTCCCATTTTAACCATTTTAAATGAATAGCTCAGTGGCATTAACTAAGCTTACAGTGCTGTGCTGTCATAACCACAATCTATTACCAAATCTTTTCCATCACTCCAAACAGAAACTCTTCCCCCTTTAAGCATGAACACCCATTTACCCCCTCTCCCTGCCCCTGGTACCCTTTTGTCTGCTTTCTGTGTCAGTGAATTTGCTTATTCTAGATATTACACGTAGGCAGACATACAATATTTGCCCTTTTGTGTCTGGCTTATTTCTCTCAGCATAATGTTTGCAAGGTTCATCGTTTGTAGCATGCATCAGAACGTTGCTCCTTTTAATGGCTGAATAATATTCCACTGCCTGTATATACCACATTTTGTTAGCCTGTTCATTGATTGATTGATACTTCTGTTGTTTTCACCTTTTGACTCATTGGCAAAATAAGCATTTTAACCTTTGAAATGGGAACTGTGGTCGTCTCTGCTGTGCTTCCCGGTCTGAAATGAAGGCTGTTGGAGAGAATTCTGCTTTGTGGACCAGGCTGTCGTGCCATGTTTCTGGTCAGAGGTTTCTTCAGAACATTTTGATTTACCCTCGTTGTGGCAAAGCCTGAGAACGTCCAGTGTCCTTTAGTCACAGAAGAACCTATAAAGAGAAAAAGCAGGAAGGGCATATGTGTTTCCTGTTATGTTATGCTCAACATAATCACCAGAATATTAAGTTACATGTGCCCATAGGGGAGTCTCAAACTGAGCATTACATTGCTCTCGTTTAACCGCAGGGCAAGCTTTCTGACCTGCATCTGGCCTGACTGTGCCAACAGCTCGCGCCTGCATCCCTGATCCCGGGTTAAATAGTGGGTAAATTCTCTCTCCAGGCCCAGCTTGCTTTTGTCTCAATAGCAGCCCCCTGAGAACTGTTTGGCTCAGAGGCTCTATTTCTGTTGCAGTGAAAGCAGCACACATCCTAGCCCTCTTCTGAAGGTTGGTTTCTGTCATCCTTGAATCTAAAGCAGAGCCCAGTGAGTAGTATGCAAGCCATTTTCTGCGGCGTGTGAGGAACCTTCAGATCCTGGAGCATTCCTGTCTTTTAGTGGGAAAAGCGAGATCTCTTTTGAAAAAGTTCCAACCTAAAATGCGTCTTGATTGAGCTGTTCTGGCCCTGGGTTGCTGGGTGGCAACAGTTTTCATGTGGGAGAAGAATGAATATCTTCAACAACAACATCAAAAGTTTCAGCGATTCTAAAGGCTCCAGATCTGCCTGAGGGGTGACTTGAATGCAGAGGTCAGTACCCCACATGGAGTGGGTGCGGTGATGGTAGCAGAGCAGTCTTAGAGTCATTCACTCCACTGAATTATATTCTTGAATGTGGTTAAGAGGGGGCAGTTTTAGGGTGTATATATTTTTTACTAGAGTAAAAATGTTAAAAGCCGTGGGACTGTACTATATAGTGAACCATAATGTACACTATCAACTATAGTGAATACAGTAATTATAGTAATAGTTTCCTCAATTGTAACAAAGGTATTATGCTAATTCAGAGTGTCAACAATAGGGCAAACTGTGAATGTAAGGGGGTATATTGTAACCCTGTTTTCTGCATGGTATTTCTGTAAACAACAACTTTTTTCATTAAGGAAAATTTTAAGAAAATAAAAAATACCCCACAGCAAGAATGTTTTAACAAATTTATAGAACTTTTTTTTTTTTTACCCTAGCTTTCATGAATGTTGGCCTCTTTGGCATTGCTACTAAACTTTTTCTTTTTTCCACAAGGTCTTGTATTTTCTAGTGTTTAAAAAGGGGCTTTAAAAGCACAGAAAATTTTCTGTCTTTGTTTCTCATTCCTTTAAGGGTAGAAGGAAAATAATAATGACATTATCTTGCCAATTCTGCTTCTTTTTGTTCAGCCTCATTATAAAAAGTCTCTGCTTTGTGCTCTCACGTAAGCTTTGTAAATGGTAAATACTACTTTCCCTTGGGAATAAGAGTCATTTGATAAGAGAAATATGGGATACAAGAGTCTTTCATTCTGCAACATTTAAGTGCCTAGTATATACAAAGCAGTGGGGCTGTCTCCAAATAATTGAAAGGCTATAGAGTGTAGAAGAAAATAGATAATATTCATTGTTGTCTAAGAAAGCATTCTTAGTACAAGTGAGTAGAAGTTGCGAGGGCATGAGTGTTTGATTCAGTAGAAGGAAGAACTTCATAATATTTTAGATAATGAGAATGTCTTCATGTTAGAGATGTGAGATTTTGGCATTTGGGGAAGAGAAGTTAGGATAAAGCTAGTAGACTTCTGAGGTCCTGCCCACTTTGAAATTCTCTGGCAAAAATCTCTGAAGATGCAAAGATGGGTCCTCAGAACGTAGCTCAGTTCTTGGAGTTTGGCATTCAATCAGTAATGATTTAATGAATAATTGCAGTGATAAATAGGATTCTTTCGTTCTTCTCATATTTACTGTTGTTTATATAATTCTGAGCAACATCAAGAGTGTTTGAAGGGGAAAATAAGA
Organism: Tamandua tetradactyla; assembly: GCF_023851605.1. Taxonomy (NCBI): domain Eukaryota; kingdom Metazoa; phylum Chordata; class Mammalia; order Pilosa; family Myrmecophagidae; genus Tamandua; species Tamandua tetradactyla. Next base: position 19,925,377 of record NC_135348.1, on the reverse strand, counting down.
ATTAAAGAGTGAACTGGAGAGAAGATGCTGTCAGATACTCCCCTTTAGTAGAGATGCTCCTGTGGGGTGTTTATGGTCTTGGCTGTTTGCAGGCATGTAGTGCCTTCTTTTTTTGTTGCTGTTCTTTGTAAAATAACCAGCTTTCATAGCCATCTCTTTTCTTCCATCTCTCTCAAGATAAATTTGGGAGCAATAATAATTATAATAGTCGATATGGACAGAGGGATAATTATGTGATACTAGATTCTAGTGTACTATATAGATACTAGGCTCAGCTCCTTATAAAACATTTTATTGAGACACTTGGGAGGCAGCTTATCATAATGGAGCATGGTGAAACCAAAGGAAAACACCTTTGGTCAACCTGCTTGATCTCATTGAGTGTCAATTTCCTCTTCTGTAAAACAGGGATAACCAAAGTCCCTACCTGATAGTGCTGTTGCAAGGATGAGGGAAACTAATCTACATAAGGTCCTGATATCACTGCTATTTCACAGATGAGGGAAAGGAAGCTCAGGGAAGTTCATTCACTTGCTCAAGGTCACAGAACTAGAAAATGGCCCACCTGGGATTTCAGCCGAGTCTATCTCCAAAGCCTTTTCCCTTAACCCAATGCTGCTACTGTCTGAGCATGTTTCTGTAAATGTACTCATTTTATATCATACAACAGTAACAACTTGTTTGCATTTGAGGGGGGTAAAGATTGTTCCGTAGAGGTTAAATCCTCTCCAAGTCCCTCCTTTCCACCCCTCACATTTCTCTGGGCTTTCGTTCTAGAGTGTGACCTGCGCCTCACTTCTTAGGAGAGTTCTCTTCAGGGCTCATCGGATAGGGTTAGACCTCTTGGCTTCGTTTTTGTTAAGTGTTTGACTGAACTCTAGTCGTCCTCCCAATTCCTTATCTTCGTCCATATAATAAATGTGTAACAGCAGTGTGTCTCACATTTATTAAGACTCAGGCTCTGTTACGTACTGTACATGAATCATCTCATTTTGACCATCCTGGAAACCCAGCGAGGTAGATGTTGTTATCAGCTTGTTTTGCAAATGAGGAAACTGGGCTTAGGTTAAGAGGTTGCCCAGGATCACAGAGCTAAGTGGCAGAGCTGGGATTCAAACCTAGGACTGTCTGGTTCCAGAGGTGGAACTCTTGAACCGTGACCTATGCTGCTACTCCTTCAACCCTGAAGGTCTTTAACTGGAAGGTTTTTCTCTTCATTGTTACTGTCCAAGAGCAGTCTGGGTGCTCCAGTGACACCAAACCAACAGTGTGTGTGTGTTGTATATACACACTTACATACGTATCTATTCATGCATATCTGTTTAGATATGGAGAGGGGGGAGGGATTTACTAGAATTTTTTTTTTTGTATACTGTATGGTGGGGTCACATTTCATTGTTTTTTCATGTGAATATCCTGTTACTGCAGCACCATTTTGTTGAATTTTTGTTTGTTTTTTCTTTCTTTCTTTGTTTGCTTTTTTGGATGTTGGAATGGCTGGGAATTGAACCTGGGTGTCCGGCATGGCAGGCGAGAATTTTACCCCTGAACTACCCTCTCAAACCCTATTAGGTTTTGTTTTAAAAAGGAATTGGCTCACATGATTGTGGGGGCTGGTAGGTCAGGGGTGGGAATTCCAGGAGGGGTGATGTTGAACTCTTTAGTCCTAGCCTGTAGTGGAGACCTGGGGAGGAGAGGAGGGTGTGGCCTTGAGGAAGCCTCAAATATTGCTATTTAAATCTCCAACTACTGGATGCGGTTTGCCCATATTGTGGAGGGCAGTCCACTTTCCACAAGGTCGGCTGATTTTGTAGACGCTTGTCCATTGTACAGAATGCCTCTGTAGTAACAACAAGGCGCACGTTTGACCAGACGCTTGGACGCAATCACCTAGCTAAGGTGACATGTGAAATTAACCATTGCACCTCCTATAATCTGATCCTCAGGAACAGCAGATAAGGAACATTTGTGGATTGAATTAAATTACCAAAGATAGAATATTTTGATCAGTTTCAAATATATCTTCAGAAATCTAAAATTACGCAAAATAGTATAAGTGGGCAAAAATAAACAAGAGCCATCATTTCAATGTATCTAAAGAGCTCATTTTTCTAAACTGTAAACAAGGGTATGGAGACTCTGCTACATGCTTTTGCTTAGTAAGATCTTTGGAATGAAAAAATGATAAAAGGTTATATCTAAGTAATATGTACACTATTGACGCATATGCAGCGGTAAAGCTATTCGCATCCAGCTAAAGTACTTGCTGAGGAAAGTTCCATTGTCCCTTCTTCCCTGAAAATGTTTCCAGATACTTTGTAAGCAGGCAGTATGGGGGGCTTCGTAGATTCTGAACTCACAGTCACGTCCCCCTTTTGCCTCTCCCTGTGTCCCTCCTCGTCCTGTAGTGCCCTGTAGTCATTTAGCACAAGTATTTCCTAGGAGCCAGCCCGGCCCCTCTGTGAACTTCTCACCATGGACATGGACCCCCACCCCCACCCCCGACATCTTTTCATTAGGCGTGTGCTGCCCTTCTCCAGATGCTGCAGGCGTAGCCAGCCTGGTATCTGGGATTGGGCCATTATCTGCTCAGCTAGAAGTCGAATCAGGAGGGGGAGAGATCAAGCCATTTAACAGTGTGATTACATGTGGGCTTTAGCGGGTGACGTGCAGGCAGAGCAAAGGAAGGCAGTCTGGGAGAGGTTCTGGAACCTTCTTAGAAGAGAGATAGAGAGGTGAAAATGGAGAGTTGCTGCCTTGACTCTTGAGTGCTTCGATTTACTAACCCAGGGCAGTCTTGAGTTCTAACTGTTTCCATTCCCTGCTAATTCCTTTTAATAAATTCCTTTTTTACTTAAGTCAGCTTGGTGAGTTTTTGTTTTTGCAACCAAATCATCCTCATGTCTCCCACTTCATTGCACTGTGAGAAAATACAGAATGCAAGGTCCCTGCAATTCAGTAATTTTTCAGATATCCAGATTATTCGTTGACTTTTGAGTTAACCTTAGTTTTTAGTTTCTTTTTCAGTTTCTCAGGTGTCTCCTGTATGTCCCCCAGGCTGACTGCTTCTTAGGCCCTGTCCTAATGAGAACATACCAAGTGTGTCTGGTCAACATAGTTTCGGCAGAAATTGGTCTTTTATAGCCAGCTGCCTAAACCTGAGCCAGTACTCCATTCCCATAATTTCAGGACTTGATATTCTTTAATGTTCTTTTTCAGCTTTCTGTTCTCAGACTGTGTTTAAACCAGAAGTAACTTTTCTCCCAGTTCCCACGTAATTGCTTTTCCCAGGTTACTGTTTTCCAAGGTCTTGGTCTCCATCTGATATGCCCATTTTATTCCCTCCTACCATCTTCTGCTTCTGCTGGCTGATTGGGCCTCTGGCCTGCCAGTCAGCTATTAAGTTAGCATTTTAATGTCCACTCCACATCTGACATCCTCTCTCTCTATCTCGAGCAGCAGTTTTTAAGCTTTATTCCGTACTGTCCCATTTTACATATGTAGAAAGATTTTGATCATGTTCCCCGAAAATTGTATATTCTACATAAGCAAAACCAAATGTGCATACAGTTTCAGGAACTTGGAGAACTGTTAGGTTAAAAGCAGAGTTCCACGTGGAAACTGAGGGCTGTGGTATACTCCATGAGAAGTTGGGGACTGGAACATGGCCTCAACTCAGGCTGATTTCTCGTCTGTGCCATTGACTTCTTTCCCCTGGTCTGAGCAGGAGCTGAGGAGAGGAGGTAAGGATGTCAGTTATCAGAGACTCAGTGTTATATTCCATCAGTGACCCCAGGCTCTTCCAGTTCTCTAACTGGAGCTGCCAGTGAGGAAACCCTTTATTAAGAAGATTATGTCTCAGTTTGGCCGTGAATGGTATGAGGCTAAAGTGAAACACACTCTGTGTAAATAATGAAAGATCACTGCTGCCATTATATCAAGGTATGATGGTATACCTGATTGGGGCAGAGGGAGGGAATCGACTTGGGGACAGATTGCAGAAGCCTGCTCTGTCCAGGACAGGGCTGCACTGTCTCACCTCATCATCTCATTAGTATTCTTTAGAATTTTCCAGAAATCAAAGATACTTTGAAGCCCTGTTACTGCATTTAGTGATAACTGGCCATATGCTAGTTTCTCAGCTCCCGCATCTGTAAAATGGCAGCTGCTGTCGTCTTACCGAACTAAATGTTTTGACTAATGAATGTTTTAAAAAATGGCTAAGCTAAGGGCTGACAGTCTTCAGCTCATGCTTATTGAGGTGTAACTGTTCTCTTTCTGCTAGACTTCCACAAATACCCACAATTTCCATTGTAACTAAAAGCTGCAGTGGGTAAAATGGCTGTTTGATGAAGCAGGCCTCTCCAGGGTGTCTTCCAAAGAGAAGTCTTCCTGTTAAGTCTAGTTCCTGTTCCTGGGTGTATTGGGTGTCCCCCAAACCACCCCCACGTGCAGAGATTCACTGTAAGGATGTGTGGAGCTCAACATATAGTTGTTCTCATGGCTAAATTTATTACAGCCATGTAGTTAAGGATGCACAGGCAATCCTAAGAGAGAAAAACACAGGCATCCTTTGCCAAACATGGACCAAAGTTCCAGGTTTCCAGTCATAGCAGATGCTCGGCAGAAACCACTTTGTGCTATCGGTTTAGGCACAGTGGGTCATCCTTAGCATTTAGGAAAAGCTTTTTTTTTTGATCAAGTTAGGAGACAGTTTACCAGCCAAATTCCCAGATGTTGTCCCGACACCATCCTTGCAAACAGGACTTTCTAAGGGTAGCAGGCTCAGACCTGCCGTGTTAACTCTTTTCTGTACCCCAGGCAGCTTTTAACTGCTCCTACAGTGAGGAACTCGCGGGCAGGGGGTGAGGGTGAGGTCCTGTTTTCTGCTGCAAGGACTTCGGCTGTCACTGAGATTCAGAGCCTTTCCCCTTTTGGCTTCGCAAGTGTCTCCCGCATTCTGTTGGTGAAGTGGTGTTGTCAGCCACATAAAAAGTGCACGATTAACTCTATTGAGGAGCATGGGAATCTGAAAGAATGTGGTCAGCTCAGGTTAAGTCAATTACAAGCCATGCAGCCTTATGTCACAGGATTCATTTGGCACAGGATGAAAAATCCCTCAGAAGCCCTCCTTGTTTTAAGTTTCCGGTTGGTTGCTTTCTCCTTGAGAGTGACCCCAGCGGGCAGGAAGCGGTGGCGCTCACTCGGGTTCTGTTTTCAGCCTTAAGCTCTATCGAGAAGCAAGAAGCTGACATCTCTGTCCCACCCTGCACCCCGGGGTCTGGTCCTTCCCTTACTTTTTTCTGTCCTTTCCTTACTTTTTCCTGTGTTTGGGTGACGCTGACTCCCCTAAGATCTGTTCCCTCCTCTATATGTCATCTGGAGATTTCTCTAAAGAAACCTTAAAAAAAAAAAAAACAGCCAAACTTTGTAAAAACTGCCTCTACCTTCTGCCACTATTCCGCAGGTGAGTTTGTCATCCAGTGTTAGCATTCCCCTCCCCCTCCTGTGCTCGTTATTTCTTCTCATGCAAATATTAATAGGATTATTGTCATTTTTTTAAGTATCTTAACCAGTCAAATGAAAACGTTCCTCAGTCCATAGTGATTTGGGGAAGGGTTTGGTTTTTAAATTTTTGTTTGTGTAATAGGTCCCTGTTTGATCAGGAAGCAATGAATACTCTTAATCATCGTACAGTATTGTATAAAGGCTTCTTGTTCTTATAGAGATGCAGGTATCTAGAACTCGAGAGTGGAACCTAATCACTGAAGATAGGAACTTAGTCTAGGTTTTACTTCAGAACAATCTTGTGGGTAGAGAGCCAGATGAGTCAGATTGGTCTTCAGTGAGTAATGTCGTAGCCATGTGATGTGTACATAGGGTTCATTATATTACTCCTTTTACATATATGAAAAACTTCACGATCAAGTTCAATGTCTGGTATTTGGAGTTGGCATCCTTGTATGCAATTTTGAATTCATCCAGCATTTATTAAGCCCCTCCTGTATGCTTTGCGCTGTATGGTCAGGTTCAAAGGATAAAAATGACAGAAGAAAGCAGATACTGCTTTCTAGAAGCACAGCATTACTGACAAGGACAACTGTGCAGCTATCTGTGACACAGCCAGGGACCCAGTAACATGGCCTGAGGATTGTGTATTTGAGCATGGGCCCTGCAAGGAGCCTTCTAGCTTTCTTTGTTCAAAGCCAAGTGAAGACTATTTCTACACTTTGAAGACGTACTCTATCAGGCATCCCTTTGTGAGTCAACTTAGTCATTTTTCAGAGGATATTAAATTTACCATTTCCATTCACAGCAGTGAGCTAATTCTAGAGAGGATAAGGTAGAGATAGTTATAAAATGAAAGATTCCTTTTCCTAAACATTCTAGTCTGCCAAGGGGAGAGGTTAGACTCTGTGGGTCTGTGAAGCCCCTGGCGTCCCAGGTACTGGGCAGCTCTAGCTCATATGAACCACGGGACAACCAGCCAGCTCTGAGAGGTAGGTAGTATTGGTTTTTTTTTTTTTTTTTAACTTTTTTTATTAATAAAAAAAAATTAACAAACAAAACATTAAGATATCATTCCATTCTACATATACAATCAGTAATTCTTAATATCACAGAGTTGAATATTCATCATATCTTAGAACATTTGCATCGATTTAGAAAAAGAAATAAAAAGACAATAGAAAAAGAAATAAAATGATAATAGTGAAAAAAAAGATTATACATACCATACCCCCTACCCCTCGCTTTCATTTGCCACTAGCATTTCAAACTAAATTTAACATCTGTTCCCCCTATTATTTATTTTTATTCCATATGTTCCACTCGTCTGTTGATACAGTAGCTAAAAGGAGCATCAGACACAAGGTTTTCACATTCACCGAGTCTCATTGTGAAAGCTATATCATTGTTCAATCATCATCAAGAAACATGGCTACTGGAACACAGCTCTGTGTTTTCAGGCAATTCCCTCCAGCCTCTCCACTACATCTTGAACAACAGGGTGATATCTACTTAATGCATAAGAATAACCTCCAGGATAACCTCTCAACTCTGTTTGGAATCTCTCAGCCATTGACACTTTGTCTCATTTCACTCTTCCCCCTTTGGTCGAGAAGGTTCTCTCAATCCAAGCAGTATTGGGTTTTAACCATTTTGATTTATTCTTTTAAATTTGCATTTTGTAGATAAACCCGGGAAACTGAAGGTTAGAAAGTTGAAACTAACTCGCCCAGGGTCACAGAGCTTTATTTATTCATTCATTTGTAGCTTGCTTTGTTCCAAAAAGGGATTTCAGACAGTTCAGCCACACAGTTAGAAAGTTCCTGTGGTCTCCCAAGAAAAACAAGATCGTATTTTTTTTTTCTTTTTAAGCTTAAATGATGCATAGTGTTTTGGTCACTATTACTATGTAGATGGCTCCAAGTTTAAATTGCATGAAAGTGCTTATGCATATCTGTGTTGAAATGTGTGGAAGTAAGAGAAGAAATCATGATTTGATTTCATGAAGTCATGAGCTTTATGTAATTGCCTGAGCCACACAGGCAACTGGTGCCTGGCCGTGTGCATAAGAATGTTCATCTTATTAATCACTGCACAGCTGGTGTGTTGTTTGTCATCGTTATTACTTATCCATAATTACTCAGAGTGCACATGGCCGCAGACTATAGATTGTGCCAAACCAAATCTCCCAAGTGGTTGGATTAATAGCTTATGAGGAAGATTTATAATCCTTTGTAAATGATAGTAGTTCTGTATACACTCCTATAAAGAAACAGTACATATTAAAAAACTCCCAGTAAATCTGGATTACAGTCTGGGGTATATTATTCTCAGAGTCTGCCTCATGCTCTAATTTGCTGCTGAAACAACTTTGCCCTTTTCATATGTTGAAATGCCACTTGTTTACAGGCTATCCCTTTTGTAGGTAATTGTTTTCCTTTCTCTACCTCAGCAGTATGTAGAACTAGAGGCATTCTTCTATAAAAGGCCTCAAACACTTGATTTCTCTAGAATGCCTTTTTTATTTACGTGGAAATGGGGAGAAGTGACAGCTAACAGGATTAGTCATCATTTTCAAAATTTAATGAAGGAATTAGGTCATGTGTGCTTAATGTGCTAATAAACACGGAGTAAGCCATAGTCATTGGTGGATTGATCTGGAAAGGTCCTTTGAGTGATAATTGTTGAGTATAATCATTTTATTCTGTGGATTTTGCAGAATATTTCCTACAAAGCTTAGGGCCAGTTACAAACACATGCACACGTTAGTTTGTGGGAAGTCTGTGGTTTTATCTGAATTCCATGTAACCTAAAGAAAATTCTTTTACTTGACCCATGCTTGGCAGTCGTCCTGTTCATTACTCTAGATAAGTGATTCTTATTGGAGTTGTTATATTGTACACTCTTTTGAGAATCTGATGAAGGATAATAATTCTTTCATTAAAGAAAACAAATGAATATGCACCATTATATATGATTTTTAGAGCGTATACTAACACTGAAGTCTATGAATAGACTTTGGTTATTATCCCCTGCTGTAGGTGAAATAAACTTGAGTGATAATTGAAATAATTTAATAAGAATATGTGGCTCAGGAATACAGCGTGCAGAGTGGAGAGAATAATGAAGCGTACCAAATTATAGATTTCCACACAGTTTTACTTGTGTATTTAAAAGTATTACTTATTGTTCCTATATTGTTTAAAACAAATCTCTCAAACATATATTTTAAGAGGGCAGAGTAAGGGCAATCTCAAAATTTTATGATAGAAACCAAAAATAGGTTTGGAAAAAAAAAATACCCTTTTTTCCCCAAGCAATCAAATGGAAGAGAGTGTTTGGGCAGCCTTGACCAAAGACTTGAAACTTCCACAAACATAGAAATTTCCTCTGACTGTCCTGCTCTCCTGTTGGAAAAAGGAGACTAGCTGGAGTGTGACGTATCAGGGCCTCCCTATCTTAATGTTTCAGGTCATTGATCTCTAGCCATAAGCAGGAATTCGGCCAAAAACTCCAAACTGAAATTAAGATGAAATGAGCTTCTGCAAGAGAGGAAGGTGGGGAAAATGAACCCTGAGACTAGAAAGGGACGTTTCATTTCCCATCCTGATAACTTTCAAGCTCACCATATCATACTTGACCTACTTTTTGCCTTGCAAATAGGAAGAGTTTGCCTGTTAAAAAGACTCAAGGGCAGATACTCCCTGGTACATAAGGCCAGGCCTCTGCTAGAATAATGCACAGCTGAGGCAGGGGTACTTTAGATAACAGGAGCATTTTGGCAAACCCCCACAGATGATGGTAAGACCAGGCTGCCTAGAGCCATGGCTGAGTTCTTGTCACCCTCATCCCTATTTCCGCATGCTAAAAAGGGGCAAGCAGATCTGTAGCGTGTAGAAGAAGAAAAGAGATGTCCAAAATGGGAAGTGGTTCAAGGGATGAAACCTGTAGTGCATTGGCATGAATAGAATGTCTCAACAAAGATGCTTGTTTTAAACAGTATCATGAAACCAACCAACCAAAACATTCAAAATGGAGTCTGTATGAATATGTTGAAACAGGAGGGGAAGGAAAAAAAAGTAAACTATAGATGAATCAATTCTAGAAGGAATACTGATTTAACAAAGTGAAGAAGTAAACTTACTAAGTTTTCTCTATAGAAGAACTAAATATTTATTGTGAAACAGGAATTCAAAAATAAAATAATTAAAGGGATTTTTTAAAGGAATTTGAATGAAGAATACAAATTGCCACCTAAGACAATATTTCAAAACAAACAAACCAGTTAGAAATGAATAGAATTGTTGAAAAACAAATTACCTGTACCTTGAGGAACTAGAAGAAGCAGAGCAAGCTAAACTCAAACTGAGAATGAAGGAAATAAAAAAGATTAGGGTGGAAATAAATGTTAAGTGGAGAATAGAAGAAGAGAGAAATCAGTGAAATTGAAAATTGGTTATTTGAAAAGATCAATGAAATTGACAGACCTTTAGCTAGATTAGCAAAGGGAAAAGATGACAAAAATAATTAAAATCAGAAATGAAAGTGGGGACATTACTACCAACCTTACAGAAGTAAAAAGGAGTGTAAGAGAATACTATGAATACCAGTATACTAGATAATTTAAATGAAATGGAGACACTCCTAGAAGCAAACAACCTAAATTGACTCAAGAGGAAACAGAAAAATCTCAGCAGACCTACAGCAGTTAAAGAGTTTGAACAACCCTTCACTGGAGAATTCGGCAGAATATTTGAAGAAGAAATACCACAAATACTTCTTTCAAAAAACAGAAATGGAAACACTTCCTAACTTATTTTGTGAGGCCAGCATATACTCTAAAGCCAGAAAAAGACTTCACATATAAAAGAAAATTATATGCCAATATCCCTTATGAATATATGCAAGAAAACCTCAACAATACTAGCAAAGCAAACCCATCAGTATATTCCATGTAAACTGTTATCAAGTGGGATTTATCCCAAGCAAGCAAAAGTGGTTCAACATAAAATCAGTTAATGCAATATGCCACTAATGAAGTGAAGGAAAAAAAAAAAAAGCAATGCATGATTATGTCAATGCAGAAAAGGTAGTTAACAAAATCGGCACATTTTCATTATAAAAACTCTCAGAAAGCTAGAAAAAAAAGGAACTTCCTCAGTATGATAAAGGGTATTGATGAAACAGCTGACATCATATTTCTTGGTGACCCCTCTAAAATCAGAAACAATAGGGATACCTGCTGTCACTACTGGTAATCAACATGGTACTAGAAGTTCTAGCTCGAGTGATTAGGCAAGAAAAAGACACACAAGGCATCTGTATTGGAAAGAAAGAAGTAAAATTATCTTTATTTACTGATGATATGATCTTTTATACAGAAAATCCCAAGATATCCACAAGAAAACTACCAGAAGCAATGAACAAATTCAGCAAAGTGGCAGGCTGCAAGCTCACAATGGAAAAATCAGTGGTGTTTCTATTCACCAGCAGTGAACAAGTTGAAAAGGAAATTAATAAAAACGGTTTCATTTACAATAGCATGTGTGCTAATTTGAAAGGATTATGTACCCTAGAAAAGCCATGTTTTAATCTTAATCCACATATGGAGGCAGCAATTTCTTTTAATCCCTATGCAGTACTGTAGGTTGGAAACCTATTTGAGTATCTCCACGGGAGATGTGACTCACCCAATTATGGGTAATAACTTGGATTAGAGGGAGCTGTAACTCTACCCATTCCAGGTGAGTCTTGATTAGTTTACTGGAATCCTTTAAAAGAGGAAACATTTTGGAGAGTCCTTTTTAGAACAGGAGAACCATGAGAGCCCATGCAGCCAGAGACCTTTGGCGATGAAGAAGGAAAACGCCCCTGTGGGGAGCTTCATGAAACAAAAAGCCTGGAGAGAGAGCTAGCAGATGTCACCATGTTTGCCACGTGCCTTTCCAGTTGAGAGAGAAACCCTGGACTTCATTGGCCATTCTTGAGTGAAGGTAACCTCTTGTTAGTGCTTTGGAACATTTTTATAGACTTGCTTTAATTTGGACATTCTCATGGAAACTTAGAACTGTAAATTTGCAACTTAACAAATTCCTCCTTTTTAAAAGCTGTTCCATTTCTGGTATATTGCATTCCAACAGGTAGCAAACTAGAACAGCATGTAAAAGGATAAAATACATAGGAGTAAACTTAACCAAGGAGTTGAAAGACTTATACACTGAAAACTATGAAACATTGCAGGAAGAAATTAAAGAAGATCTGTAAAAATGGCAAGATATCTCATATTCATGAATTGTAAGACTTAATATTGTTACGGTGTCAGTACTACCCAAAGGGATCTATAGATTCAACATAATCACTATTAAAATTCCAGCAGCCTTTTTTTGTTATAGAATTGGAAATCTGATCCTTCAGTTCATATGGAGTTTAAAGGAACCCAAATAGCCAAAACAACCTTTAAAAGAAGGACTAAGATGGAAGACTAACACTTTCTGATTTCAGAACTTACTGCAAAGTTATAGTAATAAAAACAACGTGGTACTGGCATGAGGCTAGACATATAGGGCAACACAATCGAGTTGTGAATCCAGAAATAAACCCATATATCTATGGCCAATTGATTTTAATAAGGGTGCCAAGCCCAGTCAATGGAGAAAGAACGGTCTCTTCAGCCAGTGAAAATTAGATATCCACATGCACACACACAAAAAGGTTAGACCTCACATCACACCATATACAAAAATTAACTCAAAATGAATCAACAGTTTAAATTTAACAGCTAAACCATAAAACTCTGAAGAAAGCATAGGGGTAATTCTTCATGACATTGGACTCAGCTGTAGACTCTTAGATATGATACCAAAGGATTTGCCAAGAAAAGATAAATAATAAATTTGTACTGCGTCCGAATTAAAAACATTTGTGTAAACAAGGGCATTATCAAGAAAGTAACAAAACCTACAGAGTGGGAGAAAATATTTGGAAATCATATATCTGACCAGGGTTTAATATCAAGAATATATAGGGAACTCCTATAACTCAGCATTAAAAAGACAATTCAATTGAAAACAGGCATAAGAATTTGGATAGCTATTTCTCTGAAGAAGAGATACACAAATGGTCCATAAACACATCTAAATGAAAAGATGCTGAATGTTGTTAGGCAAAATGCAAATGAAATTGCAGTGAGATAGCACTTCGCCCCCTACTGGGATGGCTATTGTTAAGAAAAACAAAAAACAAAAACAGGAATGTGGAGAAATGGGCACCCTCTCACATTGATGGTGGGAATGGAAAATGGTACAGCTGCTGTGGGAAACAGTTTAGTGGTTCCTCACAAGATTAAATTTAGAGCTACCATATGACCCAGCAATTCCACTCCTAGGTACACACTCAAAAGAATCGAAGAAAGACTTAAATGTCACTTATATGCAAACAGAGCAGTATTGTTCACAATAACCAAAAGATACACTTACTCATTTACTCCCAATCTAGAACACTGCATGTCCCATATTAGGCAGTCCGTTAATATATGTCTCTATTATGGTAATGCATGCATAGAAATCTACATAGGCGCAAGTTTGTGCATAGGCAACTTTTTAATCTCTAGAAGGAATCAAAGCAGCTATTGACACTGATTACCTTTGACAGGGAAGTAGGGACTCTGTCTGGGAGAAGTCTTGAGTAAATGAATTTTCTAACAGTCTATGTATAACCAATGTTGCCATCAACAAGATTGTCAGAATGGAGAGGTTATGGCCCATTTGTAAAATGAGCTAACCATCATGTACTTAAATTTACACTACAAAATACCGAACACGTATTGTAGTTTTTATTTCGGAGCGAAAGTCTGTCCATTTAACTAATATATTCGGTAAAACTAGGAATCATTGGCGAGACCTGTTTTCGATTGGAAGACACTTTTAACAATGTGCGATTCTTTTTTGAGTCTGAACTCATACACTTCCACTGTCCTGCCTTTCTGATTGGTGAAGTCTTTGTGTGACTGTCTTGCTATCGGATGACAAAAACCTGAAACAGTTTTGAGACGTATTTATGTATTTGATATTTTATTAGCACTTTGTAGTTATCGCGAAGCATTTATATTCTGAAGTTATTTGAGAAATAGTTATTTTGCTCATATCCAACATAAAATCTGTCTATCTACATGATATTAGTTAAAAATGACATGTGTATTCCTCTTTGAGGCAGATTAAGAATGGCCACAAATTCTTTAACACTTGATCTAATTTGATGTGTGTGTGTCTCCTCTGAAATCCGGGTGGGTCTTGAGACTGCTTTGATCAGCAGCCTGTGGTAGAAGTGACTCTTGGAATATTCTTTCTGGGAAAAGCCAGCTGCCAAGTAGGAAGCCCAAGGACCTTGGAGCTGCGAGGAAGCCTGCCATGTAGAGAGGCTGCATGAGGCCTGGAGAACGGAGGGCTGGAAAGAGAAGAGACAGGTGCTCTTCCAGCCTCTCCATCCCAGGCATCAGAAATGTGAAAAGCACCTGACAACCCCAGACTCCAGCAGACGTAATGTGGAGAAAATGGGAGAACCCAACTGACGTCAAAACCTAAGCTTTGGATATATGACCCCAGTCACACAGCCCCAGCTATCTCCAGCCATTTGACTCTGCTGTGTCTTGCTCAAATTCTGGACCAGAAAACCATCAGCATAATAAAATGATGGTGGTTTGTTAGTAGTAAGCTTTGAAAGGGGCCTGTTACACAGTGATAAAAACTGTATTTAGAAGATTTTCCCAGTTTTCCACTAACGATAAATTTTGATTTAGTGATTCTGTTTTTCTGTTGATTTCCTGTTGACTTCCAAGGGACTTTTTATTTAGGGGGAAAAAGTAATATTTTTAAAAGATGATGCGTTTCAAGAAAAATAACGATATTATCTGCCTCTTGTCGTACGATAAAAATTCTGAAAAAGAAAATACAGTGTAGCATCTGATAGGGTGATTTTCTTCTCAGGTTGTTCTTACCAGATTGGTAGCAATTTTAGAGTTTTAGCCACTTGGCTGAGATTTCCCCCTCCTTGTCTCTCTCCTCTCCCCAGCCTACCCCTACACACACATCTTCCATGTCATTGGAACTTTCTAGCCTTTTTCTGAACAGTACCCAAAGGTACTATAATACCTGCATGGTTTTGTTTCGTTTGCATACTTTTTGTTTAGTTGACGTAATTTTTCATAACAGGGTATGGGGAAAAGGTGGAAATACCTGTAGGTAATGTGACACTTAGTAAACTTCAAGTAGTAACCATCATGCTCTTGACGAAAAAAAACCAAAAAACAACTCTTGTCATCTGTGGAAGAAGAAAAACGTTAATATTCTTGGTGCCAAATAAGGATGACTTTATTTATAAAGACTATGTTTATAAAATGGTGACAGTTTCCAAGTCTGGCGTGCTCTTTTGTAAAGAGAAAAACCAGAATAAACGGAATATTAAGAGGAGATCACCGATCACTACACATCGTCCCTGAAGAGCGGCCCCTTGGTGTCCTAATCATGCCCTGTGGATATAATCAGAACCCAGAGTATGGCTGACCCGAAGTCTGGGAAGAAAGGAGCTCAGATCTCGGCTTTGCAGTGTGTACTTTTCAGGGGGCAGGGAAAAGGTGCCCTGCCCCGCAGAACAGGTGCCAGGCTGGCTTGGCAGTGAGGATAGTGAGTCACTTTGCTCAGAGAGCTTGGTGAGAGGGTCTTTTGCAGACAGATATGTACTTGCTCACTCTTAGATTCATAGATTCACTGTCAGCCCTGCCTGCAGTGTTGGGATCCATTGCACAGTGCCCAGTTTTCACTTAGAAAACATTGGCGAAAGGAAGCTCACTGATGACCAGGGTAACCTGCCCAAGATTTCTGTAACTTCAGCAGTTCCGAAGGTTTTTCTCCTTGCATTCAGTTGACATTTACCTGCTGATGTCCTCAACCCGTGAACCCTGGCTTTAGCCTCTGGGTCCAAATACAGGGTTAATCCTCTCCTGTATGACACCGCTTTGACGATTTGAGAAGTGGTACTGTGGCCCTGATGAGTTTTTTTTTCCAGTTCCTTCGGTTGCATGACTTCATTTTGAATATAGGCCTCCTTTCCTGTTTACACTCCTTTAGGGGCACTACTGTGTCTCAGGGTCTCCCTCATTGCATTACTGATTGCAATGCCCCGGAATGGTTCAGTCAGTCTAGAGTCAGGACTAGTAGCTTCCTTGTTCTAGGGGTGCCGTGTGGCTGTTAATCCAGTCTAAGGTTTCATCATCTTGCCAGTCATGACATGTGCTGGGTCATTCTGGGTTTACTGTCCAGCTGAGATGCATGTTCCCAGCACTGTGCTTATACAGCTGCTTTTTAAAAGCATGAGTAGGAACTTCCTTGTGGCATTTTTTTTTTTTTTAACGAAAGCTGTGTTGTTGTTCTGTTTGTTTCCAACCTGTTGAGTCCTGCTGAAATCTTCAATACACTTCTTGCTCTGGAAATTATGCAGTATCTTTCCCTTGTTCATGCCATCTGCTGAGGCACACCATATCAGTGCTAAACAACAGTTGGAGGAGAGCTCTGAGGCACACTTCGGGAAATACTCCTGGAGGTTTAGAGCAGTGGTTCTCACTGAGGGGCAGTTCTGTACCTTGGGGACATCTCGCAGCATCTGACATCATTTTTGGTCCTTAGAGTGGGGGGGGTGGTGCATAGTGGTCAGAGGCCAGGGGTGGTACTGGACATCTTAAAGGCACAGGGGCAGACCCCCAAACCAAGAATTGTTTGGCCCAAGATGTCAGTAGTGCCGAAGTTGAGAAACACTTCTTAATGTAATTCCACTAAACAATATCCATTGGATATGATGTTCTTAAAGTGTAGATTGGGTGGGGATGGGGGGGTCGTGGGAGGGGGCGATCCCTTTAAGCCCTTTAAGGGGTGAGGTTAAATTTACTTCTATGATAATTTCCTTTGTGCGCTCATTCTTGTACAAGTGTAGAATGGAAGATTTCCAGAGGCGATGTGATATTTGATATTGCGGCAGATTGAATGCAGAAACAGATATGAGAATCCAGCTGTCTTCTGTTAAGTCAGACATTAAAGAGATTTGGAAAATGTAAAACAGTGCCACTCTTCTCACTAAATCATTTTTGTTTTGGAAAACAGTTATTTTTCGTAAAAACATGATCTTTGTTAATATGTAGTGGGTTCATTATTTTTTTGGCTAAGCAACCAAACACTTTTAATTACTTTTTTTTTTTTTTCACATGGGCAGGCACTGGGAATTGAACCCGGATCTCTGGCATGGCAGGTGAGAACTCTGCCACTGAGCCACTGTGGCCTGCCCTTTAATTACTTTTTCTAATTGTGAAATATAACACACATACAAAAAAGCAATAAAAGGAACTGATAATTATAGGAAAGATTTTAGAGTTTGGTATGGGTTTCAATTCCACAATTTTAGATTTTTCCTTCTAGCTGTTCTAAGACGCTGGCAACTAAAAGAAATATCTGTAAAATGATTCAGCAGTCATACTGATTTGTTAAATCCTGTCTTCTTTGTTATAACCTCTCCTCCTTTGATCTTTCTCCCAATCTTTAGGGATTTTTTGGACTATGCCTTTTTCATGTTGGAAAGGGCTGTTGAGAATATGGTATAGGGGGATGGAACTGGTTGATGTACTTGAAGAGGCTGGTCTCTCTGGGTTTCAGGGCTTATCTGCTCTAGGAACCCAGCTGGAGGTTATAGGTTTCTGGAAAGTAATCTTTGTACATGGAACTTTTGTAGAGTCTCAGATAGAGCCCTAGGTGTTCTTTAGGGTAGGCAGGAATGGTATGGTTGGGGTTTGATAAACCATGATAAGTTGAAATATCTAGCTGAAGCTTGTCTAATTAGCCTCCAGAATAGCCTCGTGACCCTATTTGAACTCTCTCAGCCACTGATACCTTATTTTGTTATGATTTTTTCTCTTTTGGTCAGGAAGGCGTTGTCGATCCTACGGTAACAGGGAGACTTTTACCGTTGGATGATGTCATGTCCCACGTAAGGGGAAGGGTGATGATTTTACTTGTAGAGTTGGGCTTGGAGAGGGAGAGGCCACATCTGAGCAACAAAAGAGGGCCTCTGGAAGTCACTCTTAGGCAAAGCTATGGGTAGGTTTAGCTTCTTCACTACATAATTAAGTTTCACAAGAGCAAGCCTCAAGATTGAGGGCTTGGCCAATTGACTTGGGAGTCCCTAATGTTTGAGACAGGAGTTTCCCCATTGGTAAAGCTTAATAATTCGATATTTTTTCTCCCATCCCTCAAGGGACTTTGTCAATACTTTTTAATTATCAACTCAACATACTCTGGGATGTATCTGAAGCATTACTTTAAACTATACAGAATTACAAACCTTCATTCCCATTCTGGGCCCCATGTGTTTGGGTTGTTTAAATGATCTATCCAGACAGGTTGAGTTAGATTATGTGCTACAGAAAATTTAGCTTTTGGACAAAATAAACCTCTCTTCTTTTGGTCTCATTGGATAGGTGAAGTTCTAAAATACAATGTCCTCCTTACCCCTTTATTCTGATTTACATTAGTTCCAGCTGATCAGTTTTATTCTTTTCTCTGATTAAAGCCTGGTATCTGTTTCAATTTCTTTAACAGTTGTTGTATGTGGCAATGCTGACTTTCAGAGCTGCTTAACTCCTATTCTGAGTCTTAGATGTTACACAGATACCCAAAGTTCCAGGGAAACACCAGGTTATACATATATAGCACAGCCTCTGAGGATCTAGAAATAACAATTACAGCTCTGGACTAAATGTGACTCCTATAAGAGCTTACAATCTAGGCCCCAGTTTTATAATTATTTTCTAAAAGAGACCATACAACATTTGCTCTTTTTTTTCTGGCTTATTTTGCATCACATAAAAGTCCCCCAGGTTCATTCACCTTGTTGCATGCCTCACAACTTCATTCCTTTCTGTAGCTGCACAGCATTCAACCATATGTATACACCACAGTTCACGATTCTGCTTCTCAGTCAGTGTAGCCTTCAGCCACCTCCGTCCATTGGGCGACATGTTTAATGTCCAAAGTCAACAGTCCATGTCTCACGTTACCCTCTCTCAGTGTTATGATCAGCACTCTCAATTTTAGGCAACTTTCATTTCTCCAAAGAGAAAAATAACTGATGAACACCTTTACCAAATAGAAAATCCAAACTTCCCCTTAACTCTTGTCTTCCCCTACCCTCCTCAATTATTCACCCCTAGTATTGCTGTGGTACCGTTGATGTCTTCCTGTTACACATGGCCCATGGCATGCAACAGTAGCTTCCCCCCCTACCCTGAAATTATAAACTCTTTGTGCAAGATTCATACCTTTGACGTGGTTCATGCAAGAACTTCATTTCTATAGTGTTAATTGGTGGGACACATGGCTCCATACAACCCCTTTCAATCATGTTCACCTTCAATATGGTAATGATACTTATAGACCCACTAGTGAACTGCCTTCACTTCTATCCATTCCCTTACATTTAGTTCAACCTCATTAGCTAATCATTCACCCATCTCTAGTTTCTGTGTATCTCTAGATCTCCTGTATCCTGTATTATAAGCCTCTGAGTTTACCTTTACCAAGGTCATAAAAGTGAAATAATATAGTATCTATCCTTGTGTGTCTGGCTTATTTCACTCAGCATTATGTCCTCAAGGCTTATTCATGTTATTATATACTTCAGGGTGTCATTTCGTCTTACTATTGCTTAATATTGCAGTGTATCTCATTTTGTTTATCCACTCTTCTGTTGATGGGCACATGGATTGTTTCCATCTTTTGGCTATTGTGAATAATGCTGCTATGAACATTGGTGTGCAAATGTCTGTTTGTGTCACTGCTTTCAGCTCTTCTGGAAATATACTGAGTAGTGGTATTGCCAGGTCATAGACAATGTAATATTTAGTTTTCTGAGGAACCACCAGACTGTCTTCCATAGCAGCAGTACCATTATACATTCCCATCAACAGTGTGTAAGTGTCCCAATTTCTCCACATCCTCTATAACATTTATAGTTTCCTCTTTGTTTAATAGCAGCCACTCTTAGGGATGTGAGATGGTATCTCATTGTAGTCTTGATCTGCATTTCCCTTATAACTAATGAAAATGAGCATCTCTTCATGTGCTTTTTAGCCATTTGTATTTACTCTTCAGAAAAATGCCTATTCATATCTATAGTCCATTTTATAATTGGGTTGTTCTATCGTTGAGTTGCATGATTTCTTTATGTATTTGGATATCAAACCTGTAATTTCCAAGTATTTTCTCCCATTGAGCTGGCTGCCTCTTCACGTTTTTGAAAAAATCTTTTGAGGTGCAGAAGCATTTGATTTTGAGGAGTTCCCATTTATCTATTTTTTTCTCTCACTGCTTGTGCTTTGGGTATAAAGTTTAAGACGGTACCTCCTATTACTAGGTCTTAAAATTGTTTTCCTATGTATTTTTCTACATGTTTAATGGTACTGGCTTTTATATTTAGGGCTTTGATCCACTTTGAGTTACTTTTTTGTATAGTGTGTTAAGGTGAGAGTCCTGTTTCATTCTTTTTAATACCCAGTTCTTCCATGCCCATTTATTGAAAAGACTGTTTTGTCCCAGTTTAGTGTATTTGAGGGGCCTTGTAGAAGATCAGTTGACCATAGATTTCTGCACTCTATTTGATTCCATTGCTCAATATTTCTATCTTTCTGCTGGTACCATGCTGTTTTGACCACTGTGGCTTTATAATAAGCTTTAAAATCAGGAAATGTTAATCTTCCCATTTCATTCTTCTTTTTTAGGATTATTTGTAGCTATTCGAGGTCACTTTCCCTTCCAAATGAATTTGATAATTAGCTTTTCAAGTCTTCCAATTAGGTTTTGGAATTTTGTTTGGTAGCATTGAATCTGTAGATTAATTTGGGTAGAACTGACATCTTAACTACATTTAACCTTCCTATCCATTAACAGGAAATGTCTTTCCACCTATTTAGATCTTTGATTTCTTTTAACAATGTTCTGTAGTTTTCTGTGTACATTCTTTTAGTTGCTATTTTGAATAGATTTTTTCCCCTTAATTGTCTCCTCAGGTCATTGCTTTTCTATAGAAACTTTACTGATTTTTGTACATTAATCTCATATTCCCCTACTTTGCTGAATATGTTTATAAGCTCAGGATGCTTTGTTGTAGATCTCTCAGGATTTTCCAAGTATAGTATCATCTGCAAGTAATGAGAGTTTTACTTCTTCCTTTCCGATTTGATGCCTTTTATTTCTTTTTCCTGCCTAGTTACTCTTGCTGGAACTTCTACTACAGTGTTGAATAATAGTGGTGACGGAGGGCATCCTTGTCTTGTTCTCTGTCTTAGGGGCAAGACTTTTTAGTCTCTCACCATTGAATATGATGCTGGCTATGGGTTTTTTTTGTATATGTTCTTTATCATATTGAGGAATTTTCCTTCTATTCCTACCTTTCAAAGTGTTTTTATCAGAAAAGGATGCTGAACTTTTTTTAGAATGTTGAATTTTGTTGATTTTTCAGCATCAGTTTAGATGATCATGTGATTTTTCCCTTTTGATTTGTTAATGTGCTATAATTAACATTAATTGATTTTCTTGTGCATCCTTGCATGCCTGGTATAAATGCCACTTGGCCATGGTGTATAATTCTTTTAATGTGTCCTTGAATTTGGTTAGCTAGTATTTTGTTGAGAGTTTTTGCGTCTATATTCATTAGGGAGATTGTCCTGTAGTTTTCCTTTTGTATACTCTCTTCACCCGTTTTTAGTATTAGAGTGATGTTATCTTCATAAAATGAGTTCGGTAGTGGTCCTCTTTCCTCAATTTTCTTGAAGAGTTTGAGCAGGATTGGTATTGGTTCTTTTTGGAATGTTTGATAAAATTTCCTTCTGAAGCCCTCTGACCCTGGGCTTTTCTTTGTAGGAAGGTTTTTGATGTCTGATTGAATCTCTTTACTTGTGATTGATTGGTTTGTTGAGATTTTCTATTTCTTCTCAAGTCAGTGTAGCTTATTTGTATATTTCTAGGCATTTGTCCATTTCCTTTGAGTTGTCTAGTTTGTTGGTGTATTGTTTGTTCATAGTATCCTCTTATGATGTATTTATTTCTTTAGGGATCTGTGGTAATGACCCCCTCTCATTTCTGATTTTGTTTATTTGTATCCTCTCTCATTTTTTCTTTGTCAACCTAGCTCAAGGGTCCATCAATTTTATTGATTTTCTTGAAGAAGCAACTTTTAGTTTTATTGATTCTATTGTTCTTTTGTTCTCCAGTTCATTTAATTCTGCTTTAATCTTTGTTATTTTTCTTCTTCTGTTTGCTTTGGGGTTAGTTTGCTGTTCTTTCTCTAGTTCCTTCTGGTAAGCAGTTTCCTCACTTTTTGCTGTTTCTTGTCTTTTAATATAGGCATTTAGGGCAATACATTTCCTTTGCCACATTCTAAATGTTCTGATATGTTGTGTTCTCATTTTCATTCATCTCCTAATATTTTCCGATATCTCTTGCAATTTCTTCTTTGACCCATTGGTTGTGTAAGAGTGCGTTATTTAATCTCCGTATATTTGTGAAAGTTCTGGTTCTGTTGTGGTTATTGATTTCCAGTTTCATTCCACTGTGATCAGAGAAAGTGCCTTGAATAATTTCATTCTTTCTAAATTCACAAAGACCTGTTTTGTGCTCCACATATAATCTATCCTGGAGAACATTCTATGAGCACTAGAAAAGAATGTATATTCTGATGTTTTGGGGTATAATGATTTATATATGTCTGTTAGGTCTAATTCATTTATCAGATTGCTTAAGTTGTCTGTTTCCTTGTTGATCCTCTATCTGGTTGTTTTATCTAGGAAGAGAGTGATATATTGAAGTCTCACACTATTATGTTGAAACATCTATTGCTCCTTTAGTTTTGCCAATGTTTGACTCCTTATGTACTTTGGAGTTCCTTGATTGGGAGCATGAACATTTATGATTGTTATTTCTTCTTTGTGATTTGTCCCTTTAATTAATATATAGTGTCCTTCTTTGTAGCTTATGATGTTTTTACATTTAAAGCCTATTTTGCTTGATATTAGTATAGCTGCTTCTGCTTTCTTTTGGTTACAACTTGTGTGGAATGTCTTTTTCTATCCTTTCCCTTTCAATCTATTTGTATCCTTATGTCTAAGTTAAGACTCTTGTTAAGTAGCATGTATCTGAATTATATTTCTTAGTTCAGTCTGCCAATCTCTATGTTCTAATTGGTGAATTTAGTCTATTAACACTCATAGTTTTTACTGTGAAAGCACTTCTTGCATCTTCCTTGTTATTCTTTGGTTTTTATTTGTCAGCTCTATATACTTTTTCCGCTTTCTCTTTTTATCCTTTAAGATACCTTTATTGGTATTTTTTAATTCTGTGCCCTCCTTCACACCTCTCTCTCCTTCTTTTCTTTTAGCTGTTAGAACTCCCTTTATTATTTCTTGTGGGGCAGTCTCTTGTTGACGGATTCTCTCTGCCTTTGTGTCTCTGTGAAAATTTTAATCTCTCCCTCAGTTTTGAAGGACAATTTGGCTGGATACAGAATTCTTGGCTGGACGTTTTTCTCTTTCAGTATTTTAAATATATCATACCACTGCCTTCTTATCTCCATGGAGTACTACTACTGTTGAGTAGTCCAGACTCAGTCTTATGTGGTTTCCCTTGTTTGTGGTAAGTTGCTTTTCTTTGTCTACTTTGAGAACTTTCTGCTCCTCTCCATCATTTGAGAGACTGATTATGAGAAGTATGTGTCTTGGAGTAGGTCTGTTTGGATTTATTCTATTTGGGGTCCATTCAGCTTCTTTGATTTGTTTATTTTTGTCTTTTTATAAGGGTTGGGAATTTACCCCCTGTTATCTCCTCAGCTCATCTTCCTATCCTGTTACTCTTCTGTTCTCCTTTTGGGACACCGATGATTCTTATATTTGTGTGCTTCATTTTGTCCATCATTTCGCTGAGAGCTAATTCAAATTTTTCCATCTTTTTTTGCCTTTTGTTCTTTTGTGCGTTTGAAATCGATTATTCTGTTCTCTAGTTGCTTATTCTTTCTTCTGCCTCTTCAGATCTGCTGTTGTATGTCTCTAGTATATTTTTTATTTTGTCTACAGTATTTTTCCTCTGATATCTGCTGTTTTTCTTTTATATCCTTCTGGTGTCTTCTTGATCTCCTTTGTCATTACCCGACGCATTGATTTTATTTGGTAGAGTGATATGAGCGTCTTTGGTTAGTTGTTCCAAAGTGTGTGTCTCCTCTGGTTTTTAATTTGGTTATTAGATTGGGCTGTATCTATCTGCATCTTCTTATGCTTCATGATTTTCTTTGACTTAAAGGCATTTAATTATCTTGAGAGGCTGACTTTGGAAGTTGATTTCCCTTAGTCGTCTATAGTTTTATATTTGTGGGCCAGGCCTGGGACAAGGTATAGGATATGGGGCTGGTCAAGGAGGTGCAGTGGTGGGGTGAGGGGTAGGGCTTGGCATGGGGTGGGGGCACTACACTGGTGCTTGGGGGCATGGGGTCAAGAGGTGAAGTGCAGAGGACATGGGGGTTGAGTGTGGCCTGGGCAGGCCTCGAGCACATGGGTAGAATGTGGCATGAGGGGCATGGAGGCAGGGTATGGCAGGAGTCTGATTGCAGGGGCAAGGGGTGAGGCATAGTTGCATGGGACATTTTTTGTTTTAATGTTTAAAAATTTATAAAGGAACTTGTTATTTTAATCAAATAATATATATTTTTTACATTTCAATTTTAAGTTTTAACGTTGTCAATATTGACTGCTATAGTCCACATAAAGAAAAGCTATTTGGGGGTCCTCAGTAATTTTTAGGAGTATAAAATCAAAATGTTTGAGAGCCTCGGATCTAGGCTTTATTTGTTGATTTTACATGCAAGAATATCAAAGAATGACAATTGTAAAGACCTTGTTATTATCTAGATGTATGGAATTTTGATGTATTTCCCTATTTGAAAACACTGAATTGAAAGGAAATAAACTCACATTCCCAGTGAACCTGTGATAGTTTCTGGTTATCCTTTTCTACTTTTCCAGATGATCACCATTCCTTCAGTAATCCATCAGAGCCTAATTTGAAATTTCTGTGTAGTCAGAAGGATTTTTTCAGATTCAGTTCCTTTTCCTTATTCGTATGTACCATATTTTTGTGGCACAGTTAGGATTACATTTGAAAAAATGTCTTCAGACCTTTGTGTGGGTTTTCCTGTTAGGACCTTGTTCTAGTTTGCTAGCTGCCAAAATGCAATATACCAGAGACAGAATGTTTTTTAACAAGAGTAATTTAATAAGTTGCTAGTTTACAGTTCTAAGGCTGAGAAAATGTCCCAGTTAAAACAAGTCTGTAGAAATGTCCAATCAAAGGCATGCAGGGAAAGATACCTTGGTTCAAGGAGGCCAGTGAAATTCAGGGTTTCTCTCTCAAGTGAGAAGGCACATGGCAAATACAGTCAGGGCTTCTCTCTCGGCTGGAAGGGCACATGGTGAACACGGCATCATCTGTTAGCTTTCTCTCCTGGCTTCCGGTTTCATGAAGTTCCCTGGGAGGCGTCTTCCTTCATCTCCAAAGGTCACTGGCTTGTGGACTCTCTGCTTCGTGGTGCTGCAACATTCTCTGCTCTCTCCGAATTACTTATTCCCCAAAATGTTTCCTCTTTTTATAGGACTTCAGAAACGAATCATCAAGACCCACCCAAATGGGTGGAGACATGTCAGCACCTAATCCAGTTTAACAACCACTCTCAATTACATCACATCTCCAGGGAGTTAATCTAATTACAGTTTCAAACAGCCAGTGCTAAATAGGAATTAGAAGAAATGGCTGCCTTTACAAAATGGGATTAGGATTAAAACCTGCCTTTTCTACGGGACATCCATCCTTTCAAACCAGTACAGACCTCAAGTGATGAAAGCGTGAATACTTTACTGAGAATATTTTGAAGTCTGCTTTTGTGAAACTGAAGTATGGTGTTTGAATAAGGGAGTGCTGTTCCTTATAATGACATAGTTCCTGGACTTTTTGTTTAACTTTTGAATTACATTGCATTTAGTTAACTAATTTAAGAAAACATAGATGTCTGAGATTTGGCCTTAGTCGTATGGATTCAGTTTTTAGGTATGCTCGTGTTTAAACTTTCAGGCCGCCACAAAATAGAGGGAAAATAAAGCCCTGACTTAATGAAGCGTGTGAGGAATACAGTGATTGCGTGGTGCATTGACCTGAGTTGATAACATGGTTTGAAATACTAGACATTGCCTGATGGTGCACCTTCTTCAGCTTTTAGCTTTATCAGGAAACTGAGGCCTAGGAAGGGTGAGTTACTTTCCCAAGGTTGCAGTACATTTTAATAGCAATAAACATTATTATTTATCTTTATAACTTTGGGGCAGTTTACTAGTAGCATGATTATGCACAAGGTTTTAAATTTCTCTGAGCATCTGTTTCTTCACATATCACTGGAAATAAAAACTTGTAGGGTTCTTATTAACTTACATGATATGTTTTTTTTTTTCACATTTTTCTTTTGAAAAATATATCCCCAGAAAAGTTGCAACAGTAATACAGTAAGCATTGGCATGCCCTATTTTCTTTCCTGGAGTCACCATTTATTAACATTTTACTCCATTAGATCTCTTTCTCTGTGTTTTTATAATTATGTATATGTAGATATGTATAATTGTATTATTGCTTTTAATGTTGAACGATTTGAGAGTAAGTTGCAGATATCTTGATCTTTCAGCCCTAAATACTGCAGCTTGTGACTCCTAAAAACAAGGACATAGTTATCAAATTCAGGAAATCTGACCCTGACACCATATTATCTAACACACTGTGACTCTTAAGTGTGATCCCTAGACCACACATTGGCATTAACTGGGAATTTGTTAGAAATGAAGAATAGTGGGTCTTTCTCCAGATCTGATCAGAATCTGCATTTTAATTATCCCCCCCACAGGTGATTTGCTGGCACATTGTTGCAAAGCATGGCTCCAATATCTTGTCCATAATCATACTTCAGCAGTTGTCAAATGGTATCTTTTATAGAAACATTTTCTCCAGTCCAGGACCATACATTATGTTTAATAACTGTCATGACTCTTTAATCTTCTTTAATCTCAAATTAGTTGTCTCGTTGTCTCAGTCTTTCTTTATCTTTCATGGCATTGACACTTTTGAAGAGCAAGAACAGAGGCTGGTTGTTTTGTAAAATGACCCTCGGTTTGTTTCTCCATGGTTAGATTCAGATTCTATATTTTTGGTAGAAACATTTGCATAATTGTTATTGATTCCTCTAAGTGAATCACATTAGGAGGCATGGTGTCAGTTTGTTCCATTATCTGCAGTGATAACTTTGATCCCTTCGTTAAATTGATATTCGGGTTATTTATTTTTACTTAGCAAATCACACCAAAATTTAGTGTGGTAAAATAGCCAACGTTTTATTATGCTCATCGATTATACCAACAGAAATTTAGTTTGGGCAAATTTAGGCTGACTTGTCTCAGCTCTGTGATGTTTGGGGACCGGGGCTGGGGTCCCCCAGAGGCTTTCTGACTCGCACCTCTGGGCTCACCTGGCGCTGGTGGCCGGAGCCCTCGCGGGGCCCCTGCGGAGCTCGGGCTTCCACAGCCGGGCAGTCCGGGCTCAGGGACTGTCCCCTGCACAAGCTGAGACCCCACAGCCCTTTGCGATCTGGCCTCGGAAGTCCCTTCTCTGAACATTGCTGGTTGAAGCAGTTGCCTGGATTCCAGGTGAGGGTACGTAGATCCCACTTCTTGATAGGAAGACTGCTAAAGGATTTGCGACCCTGTTTTTTAAACTGCCCCAGGTAGCGACCGCCGGATTTCTTGATTGTAAAAGCACCTCTTATTCTCCTTTTTAGTTCATAGTAAGCTGTTCATCGATACGCTGAGAATATTTAAGAATCCTTGTTGCTTTGGCAAAATTTTCATCCTTTAGTTGTACCTTTCACTGATGATTTTTCTACAGGTATCAGTTGTAAGTTACAGAAAAATCTTAAACGTAGTATGCTAATCTCTTCATAAATTAATTTATAAAGGTAACAAGCTTTGCTGGATTTTTGAAATCCTTCCTGTGACAAAGGTAGGTGTACCTGACCCAATCTGGCAGATAATAATTTCCTTTTTTAATTGATAGAACTAATGAACACTTGATTGCTAGAATGTCACCAGCAGTAGAGGTGAAGAAGGGTCCCTCCCCTGTGTGTATGTGGGTCTGTGGCTTTTTTATCCTGACCGTTCTTTCCTCTTTTATTAAATGAATGCTTTTAGCGATGTATCATTACATCATCCTTGTGCTTGGAAACATTCATGACAAAGCTGGTCACAGAAGAAGTGAAGTGAGTTGAGTGAAATCTTCCCCTTTTCACTTAGAACACGGCCTCTATAACTGAGAGTCAGCAAGTTCCAAATGGACACATAATCCAAGAATCCAAGCGTTTGCCTTTTTAAGTGAAAGGAAGCAGGCAGAGATCATGCTTTATCATCATACTTGAGACTTATTAAAGTGACCGTTCTCATGCTCACAGATGGTACGGCTGTTGTCCGCCTCCAGTTGTGTGAATTTCCCATAGACTTACCTTGGCGGGGATGAGGGTCTAAACATTGCACCGTTTGGAGTGGTTTTAAAATGTCTGAATAAATCTTTCTAAGTCTTTTCTAAACCCTAATCAGAAGCATTTCTATTGGAGCTAAAAATCCAGTGGTGTAAGGAAGGGGTTGTATCCAAATGTGTTTATAAATGTCATCTTGCCCCCAAACCGAGCAGAGACCACATCTCATGTATGAGTAAGGACTGAAGACTGGTAAATTCTGGGACCTGAATCCAAGTCTGGTTGTTCAGAATATACTGACTGTCTTCTGTAAAATGCAACAAAATGTTGCATGGAAAAAGTAACCCTAAAAAAGTCATAAAAAGTTCAACAGAAATGGTTTGATTGGTGGAATAATGGGTGATTTTACCTTCTTTTAAGAGTTTATCTGTATATACCAACATTTCTACAATGAATGGAAGGTGTATACATTATAGTTTTTCTAACATGGATAAACTATAATTTGGAAGACGGAAATTTACAACAACAACAACAAAAAGCCAAACTATTGCCATAAATTTTGGGTGCAGTGAGTAAAAATGAAGGCTGGTAAATTTCCCCCACCCTTTCTTATGCAACCTCTCAAGGCGTCACCTTTGACCACCTTCAAAACATGGTTTTGCTTTAGGCACCAGAGAGAAGGATCCTGTTTTTAGTCATTTCCTAACAGGGCTAACAGGGCTTGTGTTATCCCTGGAAATGGGAAGCAAGCCTAGTGGGCCTTTGGGGAGAGTAGTGGGTGGGGGATGCCCTGTGCTGCTGTCCGGACTGGGCGAAGGGAGGTGCGAGACCCAGAGAAAAGAGGAGTGAAAAAGAGAGAAGATAAAGAACTTGAGAGGAAGGAGCAGGAAGAAAAGAAAACAAAGATGTCATGTAGAATATGCCTTATAGTTGGCACAGATTATTTATATTTCCTTAATATTATTCTAGGCCTTTATTGCTGAAATGTAAACTTATTGTTTGCCTGTGAGCAAACGATGCATTGATAAAGATAAATTCCAGCTAGGCATTGGCTTTCTCCTTGGTGATGAAAATTTGTAGACGTTTGAGTTACGAAAGTCAAAGTTACAGCTGTGCTTGGGAAAATGTTTTGTTCTGACTTTGAAAACGGAGTGCTACATTTCCCAAATGTTTGCAGGTGCAAATTGATAAAACTGTACCTGGAGTGTTTTTTCTAAGTTTTGCAGACCAGAAAACAACATTTTATAATTGGGAATATATGTTCACACCGTTAGTCTAAATGTGCTGGAGCTTTGGCTCAACCAGGAGAGCTAAACCTTATGTAGATTGGGGAGAAAGTTATTTTGTGAGTGTTGAAAATTTATTTAATGCCATTGGGTCCCTAACATATTATCAGGTATTTATTGTTATTGTCTCTTTTTAACACTGGGGGAAGCAGGGTTGTGGAGGTCACATGCTGCGGTTAATACCACTGAAAGCACCCATGGTTTGGAGGAGGTAGTTCTGGGCATATGCTCTACTTTATAAAGTCTGATTGATAAAAGTTGTCCCGTACTGAAATCTCTAAGACCAAAACTAAACTCAGCTATGTATTCCTCTATTTAGTGCATGGAGGGCTACAGAAATCAATATGGAATCCCCACTGGAAATGGGGAAAGGATGTGAAAATGTCTCCTGAAATTAAAGCTAAAAATTTAAGAAGAAAAAGAAAAACAGGAACTCTCCCAATTTGATGAATTTCAAACAATATGGTTTTTAGTTTTCTTCTCTGGAATTGGAAACCAAAATCACAGTTTTCTGAAAAGCTCACACTAGTTCAGGGGCACAGGGCCTAAGACTGGGGGATGACCACTGGATGGGGCGTCTTCTCTCCTTTTCTTCTCGGCTCCTGTGACTTAGCAGAAAGGGCCTCCCACGGGCAGAGATGGGCAGGACTCTCAGCCAGACCCTGTCATTGCTCCAGTGTCAGCCTCACAGACGTGTGCCTTCAGGCTTGTGTCAGATAATGCATGTGGAAGCGCTTGGAAGAATTTATAGCATTGACCACAATCTCCCAGAAGAAGAAGTACGTGAATAGGGGGTGTTGTTGGAGAGAAGGGGTCAGAGCCAGCAAGATGGGGAGTGGCGGCTGGCATTGAGGCCTTGGTTTGGGAATAAAGCCTGAAACTCTGCCACTAAGCAGTGGGGGGGATCTGAGCACACCATTAATTGCAGGCGTCTCTTTTTGTTCAACTGTGAAATGAAGGGGTTTGGCCTAAGTGATAACCAGGATACTTTTCAGCTCTGAGATTCTGAGATTTAATGGACCAGAACAAACATGAACTATTAGAATATTTCTAGCATTAAGCCTGAACCTAACTGATATTTCTCTGTCTGACCCTATTATCGGTTCTAGTTAAGTTTTCTATAAAAGACTCTCATCTTCAGTCACAGGGGTAGTGCTAATTCAAGGACGGACAGCTGGAGAAAAGTCTCAGCAACACTCTGTAAAATCCCTAAACTTATGCTGTGGATGGAAGTCCAGATTACTTTAGGAGCCAACCAGAGGCATACAACCCCGCAGTGATGAATGTTTGTCTCAACATACACTAGACATAGATGCTGAAAATAATATTTGCCCGTTTTGTAATTATTCTATTTTATAAAGAAGATTGACTGTTGTTCTAGTTTGCAAAGCTGCTGGAATGCGATATACCAGAAACAGAAAGGCTTTTAAAAAAGGAGAATGTAATAAGTCACAAGTTTACAGTTCTAAGGCCATGAAAATGTCCCAATTAAAGCAAGTCTATAGAAATGTCCAATCTAAGGCATCCAGGGAAAGATACCTTGATTCAAGGTCGATGAAGTTCAAGGTTTCTCTCTCAAGTGAGAAGGCACATGGCAAACACAGCCATCTGCTGCTAGCTTCCTCTCCAGGCCTCCTGTGTCATGAAGCTCTCCCAGGGTCATTCTCCTTCATCTCCAAGGGTTGCTGGCTGGTGGATTCTTTTGGAATCTCATGGCTTTCTCTCTTGTTCTGTCCTCATTCTCTGCTCTCAGAATCTCCAAGCTTTTCCAAAAATGCTTCCTCTTTTGAAGGATACCAGTAAAGTAACAAAACCTACCTGGAATGGGTAGAGACATGTCTGTACTTAATCAAGTTTAATACCCATAGTTGATTGAGTCACATCTCTATGGAGATAAGCTAATTAAAGTTTCCACCATACAGTACTGAATAGGGATTAGAAGAAACCATTGCTTCCCAAGATTGATTTGGATTAAAACATGGCTTTTCTAGGATGCATAAATCCTTTCAAACTGGCATAAGTTTGTTTTCATTCCTCTTTTCTGTGTTAAAAGTACTCTATTGAGGGAAGTGTATATTTATTTCCATCTGTTTCCTGGAGATACCTCTTGTCTGCCTCTGGACAGACATAGTCACGTGAGGTGTGCAGCACCACAGAGGACATTAGATGACCAGGGCTTCATCTGATGGGTAACATTGGAGGTGTGAAGCAGGGTGACCAAGATGTCACGTTGGAGTCAGGAAATCTGGGTTCTGATCCTTAGAGGTCAAGCCCTTGGCATCATGTTGCACATGTTGCAAGAATTTGGTATTTGTAGCTGTTACTATTAGCAGTTGCTGTCATTATTGAAGATGATAGGCATACACACATACTGATAATCTCCCTGACACAATCAAACCCATGTATTCTTGTTCCCCTGATTTCTTTTAGCCAGACTATTGATTGATTGATTTGGCTGAATTGAGTGCTGTAGGATTGCACGTTGAGTATAAAGACCCTCCTCTGTCCTGCTCTCTGCAAAGTGCTTCTGGCAGAAGTGGCCCAGCCACCCCGCGTTTGGCTCCTGGAAATGCAGCATGAGCGACTCGGGAGGTATTTATACCTGAGAGCATGGCTGGGTTCCATGGGTGTTAGCACCCACTTTGTTGCGTCTGAGGGATCTGTGGCTCTGCAGAGCAGTGCCAGACTCCTGTTTGTGCTAGCACCCTTAGGAAACCTGAATAAGCGCGTCCTTACCTGACACGCCTGCGTGTGGAGTTTTGTTGTTTTCTTGTAGGGTTGTCTGATTAGTGTTTTTCTTATGTTGTAAATATGTGGGTGCAGTGAAGAAATTTTCTACCCTGAGAAAAATGAAGTTTTGAGTAGACTTCATCTCTTGAGTTTTAGGATTGCTTAAGGTGAGTTTTTCTACCCTAGAACAAAGGTAACATGAGGTGATTCTGGTGAAGTTAGGGAAGTAAAGCGATTTGGGAAAGAAACCTGGGTGATAGAAGAATTTGCATGCGTGCATTGGTTCTAGAGGTGAAAAACCAATGTTGTGTTTAGAGATACCGCATATCTTGGCACTGCAGAACTAGGTAAGCTAGATTTTAACTTCTAGAGTCAGATTGCCAAAAAATATATTAAAATTTTAAAGTAAATAGTTTTAATATTTCGTCTTTTTGTAGATCAGAAAGCATACCCTATTAAATAATTTCTGGCCTTTCAAAGAGAATCATGAAAGCAGAGCTTTGTAACATAAAGGGAAAAAGAAGAATTTAGAACTAAGGCCAACGCATTGGAAGATGAGGTACAGGGATAAAAGAGGAAATGTATTCTTGAAGCATCTAGAAGTGTATTGTTCAGTGATTTATAGAGATGTTCTCCAGTTTTATTCTTTCTAAACAGACAGGAAAAGTCATAGTTGGTGATTTTTTCCCTAAGAGCTATATTTTGTTTGTTTTATACATTATAATATTGCCATTTTTCCACAAGGGTCGTTGGAATTGGATATTTGGGATTTCAGAGACCATTACTACCATTTTCAAACTGTAGAGCTCTGAGATGATTGCTTACTCTTGGAGCTTTTATCATTTGTACAATGGGGGTGGGGTAGGAAAATACCTCATTGGTGTTTGAGACTATTAAAGTGCTTCAGAGAAAGCCTGCTGCCTAGTTGGGGCTTATGAATTGTTAAATATATTAAATGATATAGGAAGTAAGTTAAATTTAAAATTTTAGTGCTAAAGTGTGTAAATAAACATGCAATGTGTTTATTTATTTATTTATTTTTACTCCAGACTACAAGAGAATTGAAAAGGTGCCCCATTTGTTGCTTCCCTTTAGCACATTGCTTGTTGTCCTTTTCCAAAACACTATGACTGCCCTTAGAGCATTTAATTTGAGGATCATCCAGGGTCTAAGGAAATTAGTGCCCTGTTAATATGGTGGTTGAGCAGGGTTTGAATTTTTATTTTCGTTATTTACAGTTTATGATCATAGTACAAATATTGGTTCATTTCTGGTTACTGTGTGCCAAAGCACTGTCATAAACATTTTAAAAAACATTCTCTCATTTAATCCTTGAGCTGTAATTGTGGTGGCCTTGATTTACAGATGAGAAAACGAGGTAGTTTAAGGAATATGTACAAACTTACCTCGCTGTAAGACTTGAGAGCCAGGGTAGCGCTCTCTCAGCTTAGCCTCTGGGATTTGGTACTTGTCCTTGGAAGGAAATTTAGAAACTTTGACACGTTTTACTCCTACCCAGGACCTGGAAAGGGAGGACTGCCCCTGTCCAGTGGCTCTTTTTCTGAAGTTTATTTTCTGGCGTATTGATTTTTGATCTGAGTCCAACGAGACCATGGAATTAGGGTTTCTCAATCATGGTTAAAGGAAACAACGACCTGGTGAGTTTTAAAATGCAAACCAAATGCAAATGAAAGGAAAACCTAAGCCTAGGCCCAGTTCCCAGATATTCTGGTGTAAACTAAGCAGTGCTTTAAATCTTCTGGAGATCCCAAGTTTGGGACCTCAGATCCCTGAGGTCTGGACAGAGGTGCAGGAAAGGACTCGGCTCAGCCCCCCTGGGAGTGCAGAGTGACTTTCCTGGGACCCATCCCCATCCCCCCCCCCCAAGTCGGGCTCTGCTGACTCAGGCCACCCCTTCTTCCCCCACGTCCCCCCCGGTGGAGGAGGGATTAAAACAAGGATTTTCTGCTTTTGCACCTTTCTTGTCTGCGTCTATACTGTAGGAAGATTATGGTCTCTCCAGTGCCAGTTCTTGGGATGCAACTTTTCCATTGTTTGTTAAAACGTTGAATGTACCGACTTTGTGCATCGTTTTGCTTCCTATTCCAGGAACCTGGTAGAGACATTTGCCATATTTGCAAAGATCAAAGAGCTATTCCAAATGCTGTTAGTCACAGGAGCCATGTTCTTTCATGGAATTATGTTTTCCCGTCTTCTCTCCTCTCCTTAACCATTATCCTACTGTCATTACCCTAACTAGTCTCCTTTTCTCCCTCCCCATCCTACAGCCTTCTTTAATTTGAACAATGACAGATGGCAGTAAATCCAGCTGTGGACAATAGTCTAGGCAGTAGAGAATTTTTCAGGCAGATAAGTAGTTTGCTATTTGCCAGAGGGTCTTTTTGGAACACACATTCTGTGGAAATGTGGTGGTAGCAGGTTACCACTTGGAGTACCAAATTGAATTTTCACTAGCAAATATTTGTCCACAGTAATTTAAATCTTTTTTTTATTCAGTTTACACATAAGGGGGCAGTATAGTACTGGAAAGCAAATACTGTTTGTTGGAAATGTTTATTTTTATAATATATGTAGTAGTTTTTAGGTGAGCGCTTTTAGGCTGTGCAATTAAAATTCCAACGTGGTTGTTGGTTATTAAATGTGATACATGTATGCAAGTGATACCCTTTACTGGTATGGTATACACAGGCCCTGTGCCTGTTTTTATTTAATTGCATAAATAATAATTGTTTTACAACTAGGGGACTTCTGTGCAGTGCCTTTTATTGTGAGTTTTACATTTATGCTTTGTTTCAAGCTAGCTGGCTTGCATTCTGTTCCGTGCTGCCACCTGAGGAATGTCAGCCCTCTGGAGAGGCAGTATCATTAGCATTAGGTTGATATCTCTAACTATTTAGAGATTTTATTTTATGACTTCATTGGAGACCAAAGGGTCTCCAGTGTTGCTAGTGATAAGAAGCCTCTGAACTCTGGCCTTGGCAGCTTTAGAAGGCTTGCTGTATGTCACCACTGTAAAATATGCTTCCTTTTATGGCACAGATTGCTTTTCTCAAAAGAAAAAAGATTGTTAAGCAAAGAAGCAGCACATTTTAATTAATGTTCTTATTGCCAATATAGGTATGACATATTGTAAATAAATCAAGGTGCTAGCATTCTAGGTTTCTTAAATGGAAGGGGAGATGATTAAGAGAAGCTAGAAAGTATTAAATGTATTGGTAAAATCTACAGAACATGTTATGAAGATATAAATGGGCTTCCAAAAGGTGATTTCATCAGAAAATCCTACTTTTTAAAAGCCTAAGCAACATTTGTAGCCATATGTTTCTGTTTATATAGCTTGAAAAAATTGAGACCATTTTGGCATAAATAGAACCCCAGGTGAAACTTAATGGAATATATGGTTTTAATGTTTCGTCTTGGCTATTTTCTTTGGAGATGAAGAGTTGTGGTGTTGTCTTTATCTGCTAAAGATAATTATCTCTTTTATTTACTTTTCTATTTTTTTTAATCTTTTTTATTCTGTAAGTTTTGGATTGGATTTATTTGAAATATAATGATTTGAGATGCTTTCACTTAATTTTAATCAGAAACCTATTTTGAAATTTTCTTTCAAAAGACAAATAAAAGGCCTATGATCTATATGCAGAATTTGAAGGTATGGATTTGAGGCTCTAGCTTCTCTTGAGTGAAACCCAAATCAAATGTTGTTTGTTGATTTTAATGTTGCAGTGCATGGATTTCTGTTCACGGTAAACAATTAATGTCCTCTGTGCTTTCTTTGGCAGATTTTTAGGACCCTGCCTGATGCCACATTGCCTGAACCAGTGTCCCTGTCGTCGTCGCCCCCAAATGCTCCACCACGGCAATCGAAGAGACAGGGACAAAGGAATAAGAGACCCGTGGCTGTATATAATCTTTGTCTTGAGTTGGAAGATGGTAAGATGTTAATTATATTTTTCAGCTTCACAGCATGCTGAGAATGTGGCATATCATGTGTCCTCAGGACAGGCCACAGTTTTTCATATTTCATGTTTTAATTTCTTCTTCTCTTAAGATGATAATTTTCTAAAAGGGAGGGTAAAGCTTTCTTGTCAGGAAGAAAATGCAAGCTTCAGTTTTGTGTTTGTCTTTGTGATGCACGGCTCTTTTTTTATTTTTAAAAGACAGCTTGAATTTCTTTTTTGGGAGGCTTGTGTGACCTCCTGTGAGGTTACATAACCCCGAGACAAATGGAAGGGGAACTAAAATTAAAGCAGATCTTTTATGAGAGGAGCTGATAGAATCTAATGTGAAATGCATCCAGATTAAAGGCACAGTTCACCGTTGTCCTGGAGTTTACGGCTACTGCCCTTTATTCGTCTCATTTTGGGGGGCCAACCTCATAAGGCAGAATGCTGACATTATTCAGCAGGGTGGCACATTGACCTGTCTGTGGGAGCCAGGCTCCGTCACCTGAGCTGCGGTGGACTCTGGAGAATGGACACGCTCACGTCCTGTCCACGCTGCCGTGTCCCAGCTGATTGTTGCCATGTGGCAACACAGTCTCGATGTTGCCCGATTGCTTGCTCAGTTTTTAAAGAGAACCTGATAGTCTGAATTTTCAACACTGATCCTTGCAAATAAGACTGTGAACCATATGGAGAGCACCGATCGCTGATTTGGGATCACGTGCTTATTGGTGTGGTGGAAAAGGTGCTGCTGGTCTTAAAAACTGAATTTGCAGAGCCTGTCTGCAACTGTGACTGTTTTGTGATGGGGCTTTACTCTGCTGAGAGTATTTTCTGAATTTGAAATTGACCTTCATTCTTCCTGTCTCCCCTTCTCTTCCTACTTTCTTATTTATTTATTTATTATCCTTGCAAGCTACCGAGGCTGTATTAGTTTGGAAGTGTGAGATGATCGTTAGAGGGAGGAAGGAAATAAATATAATACCTTCATTATAAGCAGCTATATAATCTAATACCAGGTAATAAATATCAAAGGTACTGGCAAGGCAGGTGATTTCCCTGTTCACCTCAACTGGCTTGGAGGTGTTTGCAGAAGGGCTCAGAATGCTTGAATATAGCGACACCGAGGGACTGCCATATTCTTTTAAATTGCATAGGACAAAGATACATATGACGGAAATATTCATTTGACAGTCAAGTCTTTATTTTCCAGAGGAAGGCATAGTCATGAAAATCAACCCATAATTCAGAGCTTCTCTTTAGACATTAGTTTCAACTTCTGATCCCAGCTAACTTTTGTGTTCTCTCTCTCTTTTCTCACTTTGACTCTTTCTCAACAGAGTTGCTAATAAGGAGTAAAACTGACTGGTTTGAATTGCACCTTCTCTTATGTCTCACTTGTCCTCTGGTAGAAGTGTTAATAAACAGTGAAATAAGCAAGTGTTGGGAAGTAGGAGGTAAGGAAGAAATCAGAAAGCCATAGAATAATATCTAAATTGATTGGCCCCTGAGCAAAATGAAATGGACTGTATTTCATAAAGAAATGACCCAAGAGGAAAACTTGTCTTAGAATCACATTTTACTTTTTTGGTACTTTTAGGAATTGAATCATAATATCCAATCAGATTTATGTTGTGTTCCATTCTTTGGTCATTGGTTCTTAATGGGTGAGATGCTGCTAAAAGTGTTATTCAGTTCGTCTTTTTATGGAAATACTCAAGATGGTGTACAAGTATAGGTTTCCTAATTGTTAAGTGATGAAATAATTCTTAAAAATTATTTGATTTTAAGAGAAAATGATTGTTAATGTTTAACTCCTTTAGTCTGTTTTTATGTTCATTATTTTCTTGATGTTTTATCCTACATTTTGTGTTTTATGAAGTATTTTACAACTTGACATTAATCTTCTTGATTGCAGCCTGGGGTTTTATTTAGAAAGCTGTCAGATCAGGAAAACCCATGAGTTTTGGTCATGGAGTGATTTTATTTATCTTAGAGGTCATAAGATAAAGCAATAAAAAATTATTGGTATCCTCCCACTGTTATTCCTAGCCAAGTTTTAATGAAACCTAAGTTATGCGAAAAGAGTTATTTCAGAGACAACAAAGTAGGGTCTGTATTTTGTCATCAGCTTTCATGTTTTGCATATTCTAAAAAAAATGGGAAATAAATGAAGAGAAGAGAGGCGGTGAATACACTTTTGAAAGGAAGAATGCATGGAAAGAATGCTAAAAATATTTTCAGGTTACAGAATATGCTATAACATTGAACATCCTACTCTAAAAAAAGTCATATTCCTGCCATTAATATTTTGCAGTTATTTTCAACAGCATGAATTATCTAATTGTCAATTCTACTTGAAGATTTCAAAAAAGATTAACCTATTTTGTATTTTTTCTTATAGAGTCACTTCCCATGCTTATGTAATTTTTTTAATGATTTTGGTTGATAATTTTTCCTGGTTTCTGTGAGTGTGATAGGTTTAAATGTAAATATTCTCCTACCCCCAATTTTCTCATTGTAGTAAAAGTTAAATTTGACTTACTTAAATGCAGAACGAATAGTTTTTGCTTAAATGTTAGCTAGACTGTCTGCCAAGATTCAAGGAACTAGATTGGATGACTGGAGAATTTCTTTAGCTCTGTGATTTGATTATGATTGGTATGTGGGTGAGGTGGTTTGTGTGCAGCTTTACCCATACCGTGTACCCCTGAGTAGAGTAGGAACCATTTGATGTACCAAACAGTGACTCTGTAAAACACTTAGAGTTGGTTTCAATTCAGTATCGGTGTCTCAGTTTAGCTAGATTGTTATGACAGATATCACACAATAGATTGGCTTAAACAATGGAATTTTTTTTTTTAGATATTTTTATTGTTGGAACAACATGCAAACACAAACATTCTTAGCATAAAAACATTCCATACATGGCGTACAATCAGTGGCTTGCAGTATCATCGCATAGTTATGTATTCATCACCATGACCATTTTTTAGAACATTTTTATCACTTCAGAAAAAGAAATAAAAAAAAAAAAATCATACCTCCCTCTCATTGACGACTAATATTTCCAACTACCCAACTTATTTGAACCTTTGGTCCCCCATTGTTTATTTTTTTTTAATCCATATATATTTTTTACTCATCTGACCATACCCTAGATGAAAGGAGCATCCAGATGCAAGGTTT
Organism: Tamandua tetradactyla; assembly: GCF_023851605.1. Classification (NCBI taxonomy): domain Eukaryota; kingdom Metazoa; phylum Chordata; class Mammalia; order Pilosa; family Myrmecophagidae; genus Tamandua; species Tamandua tetradactyla. Next base: position 19,886,061 of record NC_135348.1, on the reverse strand, counting down.
TCACAATCATGCAATCACGTCGAACAGTGGAATTTATTGGCTTGACTTTTAAGGCTAGGAGAAGTCCAAAATGGAAACATCAGCAAAGTGTGCTCTCTCCGTGAAGACTAACTTCTAGGGCTACCTGCCAAGGATTTGTGGGTTCCTCAGCTTTCCCATCTCCTGGTGAAGCATGTGGCGATGTCCTCTCCTTTCTGTCCCAGGTTACCACTGATTTCCAGCTTCTGTCTTTTCCCAGTGGCTTCCCCTCTATAAGTCCTCTGGTGTAATAGGATTAAGACCCATCCTGATTTAGCTGGCCATACCTTAACTAAAAATTCCATCTGCAAAAATCTGTTTACTGTGAATTCACTCCCATACGAACGGGTGAGGATTAAGAACATATTTTTGTCCGGATTATATAATTCAGCCTGCCGCAGTCAGGCAGTTTTTAAAAAGAGTTATCAGCAAAGTGTCAACCAGCCTTTTAGCACGAGCTGCAGTGGTGCTGGAGAATCCTAGCTGCTGTGAAATAGGAGAAAGTCCTTTGCTGTTACACATGATTTTTGTTTTTACTTAGCCCCCCACCCCTTCACCCCCAAATTGAGAAATGACCAGTTTAACCAAAGAAGCTTAGCCTGTTTACCTTAATAAAGATTTTAATTGGCATTGACACATTTAGACATACCAAGTGTACCAAAAGTTCATTAGTTTTCTTTGTAATATATGATTAAATGATATGAAAAACTTATTATTTGCAGATGACCAATTGCTTATTGATGAGTGATATGAACCAAAATGTATATTGTATTTAGATTTCTTCCAGTAGAGTAGCCATCAAGTCCTTACTAAACTTCTTGCCTTTTATTGTTTTTTAGGAAGCCATATTGTTCAGTTTCATAAAGCATGTACTAATCTCAGACTTCAAAGCTAGGTAGATTAGGCTAAGTTAGTTACTGTGAAATAGCATCCATGCCACCCTAGAAAATACGAGACCAGTTGCCAAGTGCTAAAAAGAAGATTAAAAATCAAAGGTTTGTGTTCATTTCATTCTTAAGTTGTCCTTCTGTGATTTTATTTCCTTATAATTAGTAGTAAAGTAACTCTGAAAAAGTTTGGTGTATGTTGGATGTTTATTTTTTTCTTGCCCACCCCAAGTTGTCCCCACTACCCCTTAGATAAAGAGAGGCTGTTTTCGTTGTTGTAATTCCCCCCAATACAGTGAAGTTCATGATGCTATATGAGGCAAAGGTGATCTTTGTTATTTTTCATTTGGGACACAACAAAAAATTTAAAAGAAGCTTTGGGGGGTAGGGGGCTGGGGGGAAGAAGGAAAGGATAACCATTTGAATTTTTACTTCTCCGCTTATGCTAACTCTGTTTTTAAACAGAACTAAACGTTGGCAGGACTAGTTTTTATTTGTACCTTCTTGGGTAACTTTGTATTCTGTGCCTATCTTTTTTTGTATGTGATATAACAATTTATTTATTTAGGCAACTAAAAATTATGGGTTTATAGTGAGTACAAAACAAAATTCTCTTGCAAGCCAATTAGCTGATTTGATATTACTTTAGTGTAGGCCTTACCTGGGTGGGGTTGTGTTGGCTCCTTCGCATTTGGATTCTGGATGTGCTCAGTGCAGCCCATTTTACTGAAACCTGCTTTGTAGTCCTACAGCATGTTCAGTGCCATGGTGGGGCTGCAGCACTTGTAAGCAAAAAAATAAAAATACGCACTCCTGTTGACCAGAAGATGCATAAAGAACAAGGCATTCTTTTTTTTTTTTTTTTTTTTTTTTGTACGGCAGGCACCGGGAATCAAGCCCGGGTCCTCTGGCATGGCAGACAAGCATTCTTCCCTGCTGAGCCACTGTGGCCCGCCCAAGAACAAGGCATTCTTGAGACATCACCATTTTCCTTCTTTTCTAAATAGGGACATATCCTGAGTTGAATCAGTTTCTAAAATCGGAGTCAGGCTAACAAATCATATATTGATTCCTTTCAGCCTAGAAAATGCTCAATTAGAAATGTGAGTGATTACACTGAAATGGCATATGTCAGTGAGGGGTAATAATGCTGATATAAATTAGGCACCTCAGGTAGGTTGAAAGAATCTGGTTGAATCAGAGGCATGAGCAAGAGAACAGAAAACTAGAAAGAAGGCCACTTAAGGTCTTTTAAAATATAGATTTTGAATCCTAAAATATGAAATGCCATTAACAGTTCGGAGGTTGATTTTTTTTTTTTACCTCTTTCATTAGTGATTTTTATAGTACTTGATGCTAAAATCAGAATCATATCTGTCGAAGAGCTTTTGTATACTAGTCATGCAACACAGGATTTCTACTTTCAAGGAGTTTGTGTTCTACTCACAGTTTAAGTACCACCAAATAGTGAAATATGAGACAGTATGGCAGGAAATGCCCGGTGGCGTGTAATGGGCTGTGTGAGCTCTGAGGAAGGGAACGCTGGGCCTGCAGTAGGTAAGGAAGGGTTCATGGCAAAACTCTTCCTTGGGCTGAGCCACTTTGATGGTTGGTTGGAAAACCATTTTAGGTGAGGGAATTAGCATGAATGAAGGCATGGCAGTAGCAGGGAGCAAGACAGAGCGAGGCAGTGAGAGCGAGTGGGCCTGATGAGATGCCGGCATTTCTGCATAAAGAATGGGTGGTTAGAAGCTTGGGCTGTGAAGTTGGAACTCTGAGCCTGTACTCCAGGGCAAATAGCTTACCTTCCAGAGATCTACTTTTTAACTATAAAACCAGGGTGATATTGGTATCTTCTACCTAGGCTAGTTGAGAAAAATTGAAGTATTGAATCTGCATAGCACAGTGCCACGCACATAGTAAACGCTCAGGTGCTAGCTGCTGTTGTTTATTGTGATTCTGAAAGCTAGAGAAAAGTCCCTGATGCTTAAAATGATAACAGTTGCCACTGAGTAGTACTCAGCAACAGACTGGAGTTGTACGATATTAAAAGTAATATTTTTAATGAAATTTCATTACTTTGTCTGTAGGAATGAGCAAGTTCATGGTAAAAGGCTGGTCAACAAATTTAGGCTTAGTGTGATGTGGGTTTGAATCAGCTCTAGAAATGGAAAAGAAGAGAGAACTCAGAAAAGCAAAGGGATAGTGGAAAATATGTTAAAGCAAATTGTTGCGACTTCTTAACTGAATAGAGACAGGAGGTGAAGGCAGATTATCGAAAAGGTTGTCACCAGCTTTTAGGTTCGTGGGTAAAATTACTGTTGTTTTTTTCATAGTTTTTTTTTCCATGAGTTTCAAAATATTTAGACCATCTTTTCATCAGAGGGTTGGAAAAACGTCTCATTTTGTTAGTGTCTTTAATACATGTTCTTGTATGTCATTGATTTGGAAAATAGGTTTAGTAAAATTTGTGTAAATTATATTCATATAAATAGTGTATATGGAAAGTCAGTGGAAAGAGAGAAATATTAAATAATCAGTAAAATGCAATGCTTTGGTAGAGAAGAATATCCTCATAATTGTGAATCATAGGACTCATTTTTCTCGTGCTTACCTCTCAAACACCTGTCGGTCTTCATTTGTGGGTGCATGTTAAAGGAAGGGAAGCAGCCACTATGCTAAGCGGCATGTATCTCAGTAGAAGTCAAGGACAGATAGCTGACATCCGTGCTGGCTTTGTGTCTCTGAACTCAGTGCCCAAAAAAGTGTCTTTACAAAATGCTCCCCATGAAAACGTGCTTTCATAAGTGAGTTGTAACTATGCTGTCCTCCCCAAAATGTTACCAGGGCACTTCTATGTTCTGGTAGTTAGATTCAGTTGTCAACTTGGCCAGGTGAAGGCACCTAGTTCTGTTGCTGTGGACATGAGCCAATGCTAGGTGAAGCTCATCTGTTGCTGATTTACATCTGCAGTCAGCTAGGAGGTGTGCTTGCTGCAATGAATGACGTTTGACTTAATTGGTTGGTGCTTAAATGAGAGAGCACAATGTAGCACAGCCAAGCAGCTCAGCATTTCTCATCTCAGCACTCGCAGCTCAGTCCAGGCCTTTGGAGATGCAGAAAGAAGTCACCCCGGGGAAAGTTGTTGGAACCCAGAGGCCTGGAGAGAAGGCCACCAGAGACCATCCTGTGCCTTCCCGCATAAGAAAGCACCTTAGTTGAAAGTTAGCTGCCTTTCCTCTGAAGAACTAATGAAATACATCCCCTTTTATTAAAAGCCAATCCGTCTCTGGTGTGTTGCATTCCAGCAGCTAGCAAACCAGAACGTGTGTAGAGAGACTGTGAAACTACCATTGGTGTGGATTCTCAGTGGCATTCTCCAGCTCGGTGCTTCCCTGCAGACATATCTCACCTGCTCGAGACAGAATTATAATCAACCCAGGTAACACCGGGTGCAAGCAGATCTTTGCCTTCAGCTTGGCAATGTTTCTTCTCTTGATTCATACCGTTTTTTGGCTGACAGTTAATGGGTGGGTTCAGGATAATAGCTTTCCTGACGGCTGAGGCCTCGTGCTATTTCCTGACATGGTATTACTGTACTGGGAAGTTGAATCTAAGACTAGACTTGACTCAGTTGACGGTGTACGTAGACAGATTATTTCTTAACTCACTTTTACGGTGATGAGATCAATGGTTGGAAAAGGCAGCCAGAAATGTCAGGGCTGTAATTGAGTTGCAGGGCTTCCATCAGTCATGGAAGCCACCTGCCCAGAACTGTCCCAGGGAGCCCGGCACCCGTCATGTTTGTGACAAAGCAAAAGGCAACTTCCTATATGACTTTCTGTATAACGTAATCTCTTTTTTCTTTTCGCATGGGCAGGCACTGGGAATTGAACCCGGGCCTCCAGCATGGCAGGCGAAAACTCTGCCCGCAGAGCCACCGTGGCCCGCCCTGTATAATATAATCTTAAATACACTTCTGTGTGGAATGAACAGCACCCCCACCCTTTCTTTGGAGGGGGAAAAAGCTTATTTAACTCCTTCAAAAAAAAAATAATAATAATACATAGCTGCTTCTGTGGTGAAAAGAAGTTCATGGCAGGTAACTAGAATTTATAGAAGAAAGAAAAATTCTTTAAAGCTTGTTTCCCTGTGGTGTGGGTTTTTTCCTTCACTTCTAATAGCTTTTATTTTAATTTCTAGTTCTGAATTCAAGCAGCTGTCAGTCTCTTTATAGCCTTCTTTGAAACTCTTACGGCGTAGGAGGTAGCCGGGCTGTCTAAGAAACATCTTTTCAAACCAGCCGAAGTATTGTTTATCCTGAATGCAGTAGAATTTTTAAGGCTGTCAGGACTGACTGATGTGAAACGTTTTCTTCGGTAGCCAGGAAGATGAGGCAAAATCTTGAGGCGGAAGGTGCTATCTTAATGTGGCCAATTCCCAGGGACCTACCTCTATTACTCAGAGAACTTATGGCCCATGATAAAAACTACCATGGAATGAGTGTGTTGGCTACAATTAATGTTACAAAACAAACCCTTGGCCATTTTTTTTTTTTTAACTGTTTCTTTACCAGCTGTTGGAGAAAAAAAAAATGTGCAAAATTGAATCAACCATAGAGAATACTCCTACTTGTGCTTACCATTAGCTGTCTGTAGGTAACTTTTATTAGCTTTGTATAACAAGCTTCTTTCCAGCCTGGCTTCCTCTGAAGGCTTGTTCTGGCTTCCTTGGCATTTTTGTGGGGGTTCTGAGCAGTATTTAGGAGGAGACCAATGTCACCTTTGGCTTAAAAGAATTTTTAAAGCCTATTAAAGTGAATTCTTGGGCCGGCATTTTGAATGTGCTAATATTTGTTCCCTAAAATCGACAGCATGTTTTTTTTTTTTCCTGAGCTTGAAAATGTGATTACGATCATGATTATATTTCTAACTTGGGGTCAGAAGTTTATTTTTTGACTTTATCTCTATTTGTAATTTTGGTTATTTTTAGGATAGCCTCTTTTTTTTTTTTGTATTTTTAATTTATACAAGCACATGTTACAAAAATTCAGAAGTAGTAATAGCGAACAGTTATATATCTGTTATATTATATTATATGTTCTTATCAGCATTTATTAGACTTACAAAATCATTGTAATAGTCCTTTAGGTAGCATTATTATTCCTTTTTTATGGTTGAGGAAACTGAGGCACAAAGAGGTTCATTAACTTACCCAGGTCTCCCAGTTGGTAAGTGATAAAGCCAGGATTTCAGGTAAAGAGTCTGGGTTCATTACCACCCTGTTTGCTAAACAAAACTGGCTTAGCAGATATTTGTTTCCTCCCCACAGTCAGTAAACATTGTCAATTTTCTTGTGAGCCATTTTAGAAATCCTTTACGTATTTCAGCAATATGTTGGTTTATTCTTTATTTAAAGAATGATTCTTAATTTTTCCACTTCAAAAGCTGTTGCTTAGTGTAAGGCAACTAGAGTTGTGGTTTTGATTCAGAAGATGAAGGAGAAGGAAGAGCCAGAGATGATTATGGCTTTAAATCTGGGACACAAGGCATTGTTACAAAAAGGGGCCCTCCAGGAAAAACTGGGATGCTCATTTGCATGGATAAGTAGAGGGAAAATGACCAGTTTTATTTCAATGATATGTTATTAAGTTCTGTGAAAGTATTTTTATCATGATTTAGGCAGCCACTTAGCATCTGGTCTTGGGTTAGTTATGGTGAAAATCTCAGGTACCTGATGCCTTAACAGGTTGTTAGAAATATGCTCAATCCGGAATTTACTGCTGCCTCAGTATACTACAAGTTTTTCCTTTTCCTTTTTGCCTTTTTTTTCTTGTTGCTTTTTTCCCCCTTCCTTTTCTTTAGTTTTTCTCCTTGTTTTCTCTTCCTTTCTTTTCTTTAAAACAATTTTCAATAGGTAGTACTTTCCCAGGTTTAAAAAACCAAAATGTATAAAAAGATACAAAAATGGAAAGTCTCCACCCCATCCCATTGACTCAGTTCCTACATCCTATGACATCTGCAAATCTGTAAACATTGAAATTAATAGGTTGAACCGTATAAAATTGTCATTTTTGTCTATCAGAAAGATCTGATGTCAGCAATTTCGACTTTTTGCCATTTTGTAGGTGAAAAACAGAAAAGCATTTAAAATTGCATGTAGTTTAACCTACAGTTTCTTAAATCCTTATGAAGTGAGTTCCAAAGTGGATTTGCTGCCACTGTTACATTAGTAGGATTGTTTCATGTGAAACTGCTGTTTGTGTAGGTAAAAAAAAATAATAATGTTGAATATTGATAGTTTAATGTGGTACAACCTATGGATTCTTATTTATCTTTCCATAATGTTTATATTTATCTAAGCAAATATGAATTTACATCCTTATTTGCCAACCCTTGTACACCCGTAAACTAGTTCTGTACTTTATACTTTTTATTTAGCAGCATATTTTGTGCTGCTTTCCATATCAGTACAAAGAGAGCTTCTCCATTCTTTTTTACTGCTGTGTAGTATTCCATGGATGCTACTGTGTGTGTGTATGTTTGTGTGTGTGTGTGTGTGTACACCTATAAGAGTACCTTGTGTTCTACAGTTTAACCAAACATAGATAGATGCAGGTATCTTACTAATATACATAGACTTCTGGGCTTCCAGTGATTAAAAAGAATGTTTCACTGTATAATATATATGGTGTATTACTGAATGGTAAAAGGAAGTTCTAGAACAAAATTTGCAAGCTCTCAAAACTTTTTAAAGAAAAATAAGTGTATAAGGAGAGGAATAAATCTGAAGGAATATCATCAGTCAATGATAGAAATGATTATCCTTAAGGGGTGGGATTCTGGTGATTTTCTTCTTTAAACTTATCTGTTTCCCACTTTGTAATAATAGTTTTACTTGTTATATGTGTGACCATCTACATATACACGCATATCCGGATATACACACACATAAATACAAATAACATACATAGATAGTTAAGTTACAGAAGTTTCGACTTAACATTGATGCAGTTTTGCACTTGTGTGTTGGCTGTAAATTTAAGATTTTGGAGTAGAAGAAAAGAGAAGCAGAACCCTAGAAGGAAAGGGTATGGCGTCCCTTTAACATGAGTAGACCTGGAGATAATTCACTGACCTGTTGAGAACTGTCAGCTCTTGATACTTAGCATTTTTCTCTTGGAGTCAATATACCTCTTGCCCTCTACCTACCTAGGTATACTCTAGTTGTCCTGGTATTTTGGGGTCACAATTCCTGGGAATACTTAGACAGCCAAGAGTTTTACCGAAAGGTAGATTTGTTTGTGGTTAAGCTGATTTAAATGAAGCTGCATTTAAATCTCTGCCTTCCTCTTGCTGTCTTTTGTGATCTCATTAAATTCTCCTCTAATCCTCATGAGTTGGGGCAATGAAACTGTGACATTTTTTGCCAAGAACAAATGAACTAATGGATATAAACCACTCATCATGATAGTAAGTACTCAAGAATTTTAGCTTGTATTGTTTAAGGGCCTGATGTATCAAGTAGGAAGAAGGGCTTCAGATATACCTTCATATTTGGTATGCTTTCAAAGACTACTATAATTGTCTTATATCAGTTATCTATTTAAATGATGTTATTTTTGTCCAGTGGAAGGCCTAGGCTTATTGGTGTTAGCGTCTTAATCTGGTAATTGATAATAACTTTAGATGAGAAGAATAGTAGTGGGGGGGACAGGTAAGTTGCTAGGAGTCCGGCCGCCTTCATTGTCTCGGCTGGACAAGATTTGTGTTCTGAACACAGTGCTCTAAATTTTCTGAGCTGTCAAGGTGGAGGGCTTCCTCAGGAGTTTATGGAAGACAGTTTGATTCAGTATCTGATTACTTTTTGGTTCCTAAGGATAACAGCACATGATTGTTATACTTTTTGTTTCTGTAGGCAGATAGCTCACTCTTTAAAGAAATGCCCCAGGACTGTGAGTATGATGTAAAAATTCCCTCTCCTTTACAGAGTAAAGCAATTTACTGTGACTTCTATTGACTTTGCAACCAAACTGGTCTTATTCTCTTTGTAATTGGATTCTACAGACTTCCATTGGCCTTTGCAAGTAGTAGAAATTGGTTCCCTGAGTCTAATGCCTATTAGTGCTTCTATAACTTTTTAATGGTGTCTATATTTTATGTCATATGATTATAACACAGCTGATTCTGTCATCAGCATTTCCTAGTGTACACCTTTGGCATAATTTAGCTGTCCAGTAGCTTTTTGGAACTAGCATTATGTTTAGTTTTTTTTTTTTTTTAATCTTTGGACAATACTGTGTAGAAAATAAAATCCGCTTTACAATTTTCTGACATTTTCATGACATCTTGTCATGCCTTGATGTGACATTTTCATTTCTCGTTCGAGAGTTGCTTTTTCTCTTATCCAGTACTCTGGGGGAAGCTTCTCTGATGTAGTTTTGTGTTTTGTGCTTTTGGGGTGGGGGTTGGGGGGAGATAATTCCCTTGAGAGTCACATTCCTACTTTCTAGATATGATTTAAAATTTTCAGATAAAAGAAATTGTATTACCCAGGTATATTATCCTCAACTAGCCACTGGCTGTCATTAATCTGTGTCGGGTTTAGCTGTATTATGGGTCACATTATAGTTTGTTGTCTTTGATGAAATCAAAATGAAAGTGAAGAAACTGGGACATTTTGCCCCCTACCTGGCATGACACTGCTTTAACTTGCATTGGAACTGAGAATTGGGGCAAGAGGGACTTGAGGAACCTTCCCTTCCACTTGGCAATTATAACTGTATCTCGGTGCATCTCCCACTGCTGAGAAACACAATTAGCTTTCTTTCCTTAATGGGAAGTTGGCAGGGTTCATTTCTTACACCCTCCCCTTTTCTCCCCTATTGTAAGACTTAAGGGAGAGGTTCCGATCAGAGAATGTAGACTCTTTTTTTTTTTTTTTTTTTTTTAACAATTTCCCTTGAATGGTAGGACTGAGTTTGCTTTTTAAAGAAAGATACACCTACCTTAATGATTTAAAAAGTTTAATTAAGTCAAAATGTCTAGTTCCGTAACTTACTTTATTATTCCAGTTTGTTTAATAAAGGGACTATGTGTGTGTACATTTCCAATTAAGGAAAACGGATATATAAAAAAATATATAATCTAGAATTCTAATTCTTCTGGCATAGGCTTTTTTGTTTTTTTGTTTTTTTTGGCATGGGCAGGCTCTGGGAGTCAATCCCGGGTCTCTGGCACAGCAGGCAAGAATTCTGCCACTGAGCCACTGGTGTACCACCCACGGGCATAGGTTTTTGAGGAGGATAAGAATAAATATCTGGCCTGAAAAATCTTTCGATGTTATTTTTTGTCTGGCTTTGGACTTTTCTTTCTCTAGATCTTAGTTGTTTGATACTGCTGTTGACAGTGCTCCATGAGGAAAGTTTTCCCAATGATTGTGCCATTTTGGGTGCTAAAATGGACTGGCATGTGGAAAGATGGTAGGGGAGGGCCAGGTTTCCTCTGGCTGCTTAGGTGGTACGTGGGTTTTGGATCTGACTTGGCCTCTCAACTGGCCATGCTTCTAACACACTGTTCTGCTGGGCACTGGTCATTCTGTTTGGAAACTGCAGCTTCTAGTTCGAGAATGTCATGGAACTCCACGGATTCTGGCCCAGCCAAGCACTTGAAAAGGTCATAAAGAAACCTATTTCCTTTTCTTCGGCAGCGAAGGATGGGGCCTCTGTGGAGGAAACCAACCTGAGATCATTGGACTAGGCACAATAGGCTGATTCTTTGTGTTGGTTGAAGGTGACCTTTCCCCACTTTCCCTAAGTCTGGCAGTAAGTTTGGGTTTTTGGAAGCCCTGGTGTCTGAAAGTCAGTAATTATGGCATGCTGGTGCTAAGGATAAGATGCAAAAAAAGAGTACTGGACAAAACTGTAGTCCTCCCTTTGGAGCAGCAGTGGGTGGGGTAAGCTCTTCTGAAAGTCATGCTTCTTCACTGAGAATTGGAACTCTGGGCTATTATACTGTCCACAACAATTTCACCCAGTAGTTTGGAAGCAAGAAAACATTATGATAACTTCCAAGAGTTGGGTAGGAAGGAGGAGACCATGGAAAAAATACAGTGTCGTTGGATGTCTTTGTTAACAGTAGAATTCCAAACCTGGTGGGTGGTGGTTTTGATCCATTATGATGATTCTGTGAAGGTCATGTCTTATGAATAAAGTAGCATGCTTTGACCTGTAACAACCAAATTTCAGGGAACAGCACGGCTCGGTGTCCCTACCCTTTCCATCCACTTGATCATTAAAGAACCAATGGTAGCCATATCCTTTGATCCTTATCAGTGTTTAACATTCATTTGTTGACCCCCTTTCCAGTTTTTTTGCTGGCTTTATAAAAGTTGGTGGAGAAATGTTTTCTCTGTACTCTTTCGTGTCTCTGAAGCCTTTCGCCAGCTCCTAGACAGATTCGGTTTTAGGTATATAGGTCACCTCTGCATTTGTTGTTCAGCGTTAGGCTTGACTTACAAAGTCAAGTCCAACAGTATTTTGAGCTGGTGGGAGAGAAACATAAGTTTTGTCTTATTACAGTTTACACTAGACAGTGCAGCATTAGAAACTTATTTTGCTATTGTACAATATATCAACCCAGATTTAATTTTGCAAAGTAGACATTGCATCAGAATATGTAGGAAATGAGTTTGGGAGTACTAGGTATCTCTTTCCCTTTGTGTCTGGTTTATTTCACTCAATATAATGTTCTCAAGGTTCATGCATTTTGAGTTAATTTTTGTGTAAGGTGTGTGTTAGGGGTTCTCTTCCATTCTTTAGCATATGGATATCCAGTTCTCCCAGCACTAGCACTGTTGGTTGAAGTCTGTTCTGTCCCAGTTCAGTGGACTTGGCAGCCTTATTTGAATATCAATTGACCGTAGAGGTGAGGGTCTATTTCTGAACTCCCAATTAGATTCCCTTGGTCAGTATATTTGTCTTTATGCCAGAATCATGCTGTTTTCATCACTGTAGCTTTATGATATGCTTTAAAGAGAGGAAGTGTGTGGCTTCCAACTTTGTTCTTTTTCAAGTTTTTTTTGGTGTTTGGGCTCCTTACCCTTCCAAATAAATTTGATGATTGGCTTTTGTATTCCTGTAAAGTAGGTTGTTGGATTTTTGATTGGGACTGCATTGTATCTGTAAATCCGTTTGAGTAGAATTGACATTATTAAGATATTTAGTCTTCCAATTCATGAACACAGATGGTCCTTCCATTTATTTGGGTCTTCTTTGATATCTTTTAGCAATGTTTTGTAGTTTTCTGTGTATAAGGCCTTCATAGCCTTGCTTAAATTTTTAAATAGATATTTCAGTATCTTTTAGTTGCTCTTGTACATAGAACGTTTTCTTGATTTCCTCCTCAGTTTGTCATTACTGGTGTGTAGAAACACTCCTGATTTTTGCATGTTGATCTTGTATGCTGCCAATTAGCCAAATTCATTTAATGGCTCTAGTAGCTTTGTTATAGATCTTTTGGGACTTTGTTTATATAGTCATGTCATCTGCAAATAGTGAATGTTTTACTTCTTCCTTTCCAATTTGGATGCCTTTCATTTCTTTTTCTTCCCTAACTGAACTTCTTAGCACAGTATTGAATAACAGTGGTGATAGTGGGCATCCTTGTCTTGTTCCAGATCTTAGAGGGGAAAACTTTCAGTCTTTCACCAGTGAGGATGATGTTAGCTGTGGGCTTTTCATATATGCCCTTTATCATGTTGAGGAAGTTTCCTTCTATTCCTGTGTTTCGCAGTATTTTTATCAAGAAGGATGCTGGATTTTGTCTAATGCCTTTTCTACATCAATTGAGATTATCATGTGGTTTTCCATCTTTGATTTGCTAATGAGGTATATTACATTAATTTATTTTTTATTGAACCACCCTTGCATACCTAGGATGAAAATCCACTTAATCATGGTGTATAATTTTTTAAATGTATTGTTAGTTTTGATTTGCAAATATTTTGTTGAAGATTTTTGCATCTATATTCATTAGACATTTTCTTTCCCTGTAGTATCTTCATCTGGCTTTGGTATTAGGGTGATATTGGCCTCATAGAATGAGTTACGTAGTGTTCCCTCCTCTTCAATCTTTTGGAAGTGTTTGAGCAGGATTGGTATTAACTGTCTTGGATTGATTGCTAGAATTCACCTGTGAAGCCATCTGGTCCTCTGCCTTTCTTTGTTGGGAGGTTTTTGATTACTTATTCAGTCCCTTTACTTGTAATTGTTCTGTTGAAGTCTTCCATTTCTTCTAGAGTCAGTGTAGCTTGTTTCTTGGAATTTTTCCATTTCATCTGAGTTGTCTAATTTGTTGGCATGTAGTTCATAATATCCTTTTATAATCCTTTTATTTATGTGGAGTCAGTAGTATTTTCTCTTTCATTTCTTATTTTTTCATCTCTCATTTTTTCTTTGTTTGTCTAACTAATGGTTTGATCATCTCAAAGAACCAATGTTTTTGTTAATTTTCTCTATTATTTTTTTAACTGTCAATTTCATTTATTTCCACTCTAATCTTCATTTTTCTTCTGCTTGCTTTGGGATTAGTTTGCTATGCTTTTTCCAGTTCCTCCAAGTGTGCAGTTAGGTCTTTGATTTCAGCTCTTTTTATGTTTTTTAATGGAGTTATTTAGGGCTAAAAATTTCCCTCTTGGCACTGCTCTTGATGCATCCCATAAGTTTCGATATGGTGTATTCTTGTTTTCATTCATCTGGACATATTTACTGGTTTCTCTAGTAATTTCTTCTTTGACTAATTGTTTAAGAGTATGTTGTTTAAATCCCATTCATTTGTGAATTTTCTAGTTCCATTATGGTAAGACAAAATACGCTGTATAATTTCAATCTTCTTAAATTTATTGAGCCTGGTTTTGTGGCCGAGCATGTGGTCTATCCTGAAGAATGACCCATGAAGGTATATTCTGCTGTCTTGGGATGCAGTGTGCTTTGCATGTCTGTTAAGTCTAGTTCATTTATCGTATTATCCAGGTTCTTTGTTTCCTTATCAATCCTGTGTCGGGATGGTCTATCTATCGATGAAAGTGATGTGTTGAAGTCTTCAACTATTATTGTAGGAACGTCTTTTCTGTCTTCAGTTTTTCCAGTATTTGCCTCACATATTTTGGGGTACCCTGATTAGATGCCTAAATATTTATGATTGTTATTTCCTCTTGGTGGATTGCCCCTTTTATTAATATAGCGTGTCTTTCTTTGTCCTTTTTGACAATTTGTATTTAAAGTCTGTTTTATCCAGTAGTGGTATAGCTACCCCAGCTCTTTTTTTGGTTACTGTTTGCATGGAGTGTCCTTTTCTGGCCTTTCGCTATTTGTGTCTTTGCATCTAAGGTGAATCTCTTGTAGACAGTATGTAGTTGGATCATACTCTTCCATCCGTTCAGCCTACATTTTTGATTGGGGTGTTTAATCCATTAACATTCAGTATTATTACTGTAAGGCTGTAATAGTTTCAGCCACTTTATCCTTCAGTTTTTGTGTGTCATTTCTTATTTTGTCTCTTATCCTTATTAATAGTCTTTGTTTCTATATTTTCCTCTTGTCCTCTCTATCCTAGCTTTTTCTTTCAGCCTGTAGAATTCCTTTTATTATTTCTTGTGAGGCAGATCTCTTACTGACGAGGTCTCAGTTGCTGTTGATTTAGAACTCTCCCTCATTTTTAAAGGACAGTTTCGCTGAATAAAGAATTCTGGCTGGCAGTTTTTATCTTTCAGTACCTTAAATACATCATACCACTGCCTTCTTGCCTCCATAGTTTCTTTTCTTTTTTTTAAAAAAAAAAACCTTTTGTTATCATATAATATTTATACAAAGCAAAGAAAGAAAAAAGCACTAGTTTTCAAAGCACTCTTCAATACGTAGTTACAGGACAGATCTCAGAGTTTTTCATGGGCTACCATGCCATCGTCTCAGGTTTTTCCTTCTTGCTGCTCCAGAACATTCCTCCATGGTTTCTGCTGAGAAATGAGAACTAGTTGTATCGCACTTCCCTCGTATGTGACTAATTGCTTTTCTCTTATTGCTTTCAGGATTTCCTTTCTATCTTTGGCATTGATAAAGATAACACATTCTTGAGTGTGGTAATAATAAATTAGCAGAATAAAGTACTGTGTTAACAACAAATTGATAACACATTCTGATTAGTGTGTGTCTCAGAGGAGCTCTATTAGGATTTATTGTTTAGAGTATATTGTGCTTCTTGTACATGTGTGTTAATGTTAAAGGGTTCGGAAATTTTTGGCCATTATTTCCTCAAATGTTCTTTTTCCCCCTTTTTCCTTCTCTTATCCTCTGGGACACCCATGATGCATATGCTTGTGTGCTTTGTGCTGTCGTTCAGTTACCTAGGACTCTGCTTAAGTTTTTTTTTTTCTATCTGTTCTTTTGTCTGTAAGATTTTGATTGCCCTGGCTTCTAATTTGCTGGTTCTTCTTTTCTGCCTTTTCAGAGATCTTCTCCTGGTGTATTTTTATTCTTTTCTCTTGTGGTTTTCTTTCCCATAATTTCTGTTATGTTTATTTTTATGCTTTCAAATTCCTCTTTTATGCTCACTCATATTCTTCCTAATAGCCTTTGTCTCTTTAGGTTTATTTTCCTTCATATCCTTGAATTGATTTAGGAGATTTGTTTGAGCATCTTTGATTAGTTGTTCCAAATTCTAGGCCCCTATGATGTTTTCATTTGTTCCCTTGCCTATGCATATCTTCTGTTTCTTAGTATGGTTTGTAATTTTTTTCACTGATGTCTAACCATCTGACTATCTTGATGGTCTATGCTGAAGGTCAGTTTCTCTCTTTTCTGAGGCTTTACTGTTGATTGGTTTGGTGCTAAGGCTTTTCTTTGACTCTTGGTTCAACATATTATATAGACTGTCAGATTTGTCGTGTTTAGCCAGTCAGATTTTTTCAGCTCTCTTCGTCTGATTCTTGCCCTGTGTATGCAGTTCAGTTTTTAAGATTGCAGTATTGTCCAATTGTTTCACACCTGTAGTTAAGCTTCCTTTTCCTCTGTTCCTTCTCCAGGAACATTGAGCTGTTCTGTCCTGATGATTTTTTTTTTTACATTCATTCCATTGCCTTTAGCTGAGAGGAGGGTCATCCCAGAGATGACTTTCCCAGGTTGGTATTTCCCAACCAAAATAGGTCTAGGGGCCCACAAAGGGGACACTGAGTTCCAGAGAGCCCCTGGGAGAGGGTCAGAAACAATGCCAAAAAGTCTTTTTCTCTTGGGTCCTTGAAGCTGTGCTTTCCTGGCCTGATCAGCAGACTGCGTTCTTCAGTAAACCTTTTTCAGCCTGAATCATTGAACTTCCACTGCCTTCACCCCTGTCATGGGTAGGCTTGAAACAATGGCTATATCCCTTGTCCAGGGTGGGCTAAAACCATTGCTCAAAGCTGGGACTAAGCCACCCCTATTTGCCAATCAAAAGCCATGATGTGGAGAATGAACAAATAGTTCAGTATCCTCCTTGTCAGAGCAACCCCATAGCCCACGATTGCAGATAATAGTGTTAAGGTGGAACTTATACCAATAACCAGATTTTTTTTTGTGATTTAGTATATGAAACCAGATTATGTATGGCAGTGATACCAGGTGCACAGAATACCAGTTATTAGATGTGAAAAAAGTGTCACGGTGTGGCTGTGACTGTCAGGGGGCTTTAATAGTAAATGAAGCTCAAGACTAATTTTCCAGGTACTGTGTGGTGAAGCTTATCTAATGTTGCTGAAAGTCCAGTAGAAAAAAATTGTAGGGTCCATTCTTCAGCTAAGGTGCTTCCTGACACAGCCATAATCTCGCCCTGTGATGGAGACATTTCTTAATGCAGCTAGGGAAACGTGTGTAGTAACTACAACGATTGAATTGTTACTAAGGCTTGTCTGGAATCCATGCAAGAAAAAGACTGTGAACAGATAGAGCAAAAAGTTACTTAATATACAGAAGTGGAAAAAAAAAAGATCTACGACTAAATGAATAAAGAAACATTTTTATTTAAAAAAAAAAAAAAGCCATGATCATTACTGAGTTGTGCAGGTTGTTTTTGGGGAAGAGGGTTTGCATGTCCCTCTCGGTCTGCAGCAGCCAGCCAGGCACTGGACAGAGGTGCTGCCCTGGAGAGTGGGAGAAGAGCAGGCACCAGCCGTTGCTTCTGAGCGCTTTACTCGATTTCTATTGCAGTATCTCAGCCTCTTCGTTCCACTTTTCCTGGGATGCTGTACAATACTCCCCTGGCCCCGAGAGCCCCAGAATAGTGTTTCAGACAGTTTCTGCCTGTCTGTGAGCTGTTTTCGGAATGAGTGCTGCAGCTGCCTACTCCTCCATCTTCCCTAGAAGTCCCCAGAAAAAGTTTTTTTCTTTCTTCTGTTATTGTTTCTTTTCCTTTTCTTTCCTTCCTTCTGCTAATGCATACGCCAGGTTGTTTAAGAGTGGGAGCCATGGAATAGACTTGCTGGTGTGAGGCCAGCCCATCTCTGAGGAAAAGCAGAATTCCTGTGATTTCATACTGTACCCAAACATATTAGGCTATGTGGGAGGAAAACAGGGAAGGGACTCAGAGGGAGCTCTTTCTAACTTCTCTATGGTTAGGAAATAGGTGTTAAAAGAAGAGTGGATGAAATGAGATGGAAAACCAAAGACCTGATCTCCTCTAGAATGCAAGAGCAGTTCTATTTATTTTCCATGAAATTCCAGAATGTTTACTGTAAATGGAGAGAATAGTTTTTCATTATCAGAACAGGAAAATTCAATTAGCTAGTATAGTAGTTCATCAGGATATTAAAATTTAGTTGGTAAATATCCTTTAAACTGTTAGATATGGTAGAACTATGAAGTTTTTATTTCCTTTTCTTGCTCTCATTTTCTACCATTTTCTGAAGATTATTTTGGCTTATCATGAAAATATCACATCTGTTCATGTGCTCAGGCTCATAAAGAAACCCACACTGAGTGGTGAAATCCATTTGTGGCCATGAAAAGCATGTCCTCTTGAATACCCTTTTGTCCAAATTCTGTGGGAATCTGCAGTCTGCAAGAGAATCCTAAGCACTTGTAAAATAACAATTCTCTGTATTTAAAATAACAACAAAACAATACGATTGTTTTAAGAGAAGTCTGCTCCTTAAATGTGAAGTTTCTCAAGGTTCTCTTACATTTCTACATCTTCTTTGTTCTCTCCATCCAATTCCTTGACCACAGTTGTACCTACTGACTCTCAAGTCAATAAGACTACCCAATTTTCTCCTGAGTGCTAAGTTTATATAATACAGTAGTCCTCTGGATGTTTTCACCTAGGCTTTCTTTTGACACCACAAAGTCAACATGTCTAAAGCTCATCTTGTTATCTCCCACACCCAATTTGTTCCTTGTTTTTGTTTTTTTCCACATGGGCAGGCACCGGGAATTGAACCTGGGTCTCCAGCATGACAGGCGACAACTCTGCCTGCTGAGCCACTGTGGCCTGCCCTATTCTTTGTGTTTTTATTCCCTATTGCAGATAATGATTCGCCATTTGTCCTGTTACCTATGCCAAGAACTTAAGGGTCATCTTAGGTTCCTTTCTTACCTTTTACTTTTATTCACCAATTTCTAATGACTGTAATAGCTAAATATCTTCCCTGAGTCATATCACTTCCCTGCTTAAACCCTGCAATAACTTCCTGGAGCCTGTAGAATGAATTCATATACTTTAGTGTTTTAAACAAAGCTCTTCACCCTACCTCATTCTCCTTTCTCCCTACACCTCTATCCTCCAGCCAAGTCCAAATACTTAAGGCTCTGAAAACTTCTACATTCTCTCCTGTTTCTCTGCTTTCATCCTTGATGCTTTCTCCCCAAGGAACTCTTTCCTCAAAACTTGACAATAAATTGTTTCCTGATCCTGTTGACTCCTACACGTACTTCACCCCCGGCACTGGCAGATATGGATTGCTCTGTGGTCTCAAATCTCTTGATACAATTACTTTATAGCAGCCCCACTTTTTGCTATGTTATGTCTTAACCCAACTATCTTCTGCACTATACTGTGAGCATCTTCTGACTAGGAACTGATTCTTAACCTTTGTAACTCAGCACCTGTGATGTACCTTCTCCATAGGTAGACTTCTGCAAATGGTTGTTGAGTGAATAATGATTAGAGATCTTTGTGGCTTGGAAGCGGGAGAAGGTGAGAATTCGAAGGTGTGTGCAAATTTTGTAAGACTCTTTGAGGCGTTTAGATATCTCTCCCTTCTTTATTCCAAGAGGTATTGGCTCTCCATGTTAATGTTATTGCAGGTAGCAGTGAGTCCACAGTATTTTCTGAAGTGTCCTAAATTGCCTAGTGCTGCGTGGTGTCCTTTAAGGATTAGCAAGACTGAGACATGGTCTCTACCCTCAAAAAAGGTATAACGGAAATGGGGAACTAAAACCAGGTTATGGGACGGACCATGGTGGCTCAGTGGCAGAGTTCTTGCCTTCCATGCCAGAGACCCAGGTTCAATTCCTGGTGTCTGCCCATGCAAAAAAAAAAACAAAAAACAAAACACAGGTTATGAAACCATTAGATGACAATGAAATGGGAAAAACTGATTGCTGCTGATAGTCCTGAGACAGGAGAGAAGAGGCAGGAAGCGGGGCTGGCCAGTGTTTTGGGGTGGGGGGCTGTGAATGAAGCTGTGTGTTGTGAGAGTGTCCTTCTCGCTTTTAGATGGTGGTAGTTCTATTACTAGTGAGTTTCTTATCTTGGATTCTGTTCATAATGAAAGTCCCTTAGTACCATTTTGTGGACTTACTGGAATAATCTTTTTACTCACAGGTGATTTGTCTATTTGTCTATTTGGCCATTAAAGTGTAATACCCAAGGAGAGAGGTGTGTGACTGTCGGAGGAAAAGGAAGGGAAAAAGTGATGTGCATACCTAGCTTTAATTTAACTAACAAATTAGTTTCACAGGATTTAACATTTTTAGTCCAGAAAGCATTGAACATAAAATTTTTTTTAAAAGCCTTCTTATTTTCATACTAGTTAACAAGTAGTCTTTTAATGATTTCTGATGAACCAAATTGTAGACGTGGTTACAATTTGCTAGTATCAGGAGTACAAACAGTTTAATGTTTGTACTCCTGATACTAGCATTCCCTCAAATTCAGAGATTCTCTTAAGGAGGTGAACTCATTCTTGAACAGTGGAGGAAGGAGTTCTGTGCGTTTGGCGAGTCGGGTGAGTTACCTCTTCATCTGATCTGTCTGGGGAAACTTACTCTTTCTACTAATACCCTTTCAGATAAGGGTTCAGCCTGCCACTAGTTGGCAGAAAGTTAGAGAGACATTCTCTTGATAGAATGTGATTTGATATGCTGGATGACCAGTTGTGCTGTATCAGTCTGCTTGGGCAAAGGATTAGAGGAAAGGTAAATTAGTTAGTGTAAAAAGATTTCAACCATCTCTCTCTCTCTCTCTCTCTCTCTCTTTTTTTTTTACATGGGCAGGCACTGGGAATCGAACCCGGATCCTCTGGCATCACAGGCAAGCATTCCTGCCTGCTGAGCCACTCAACCATGTCTTAATAGTAACATTAGATGCCGGGTCTCCAGTTCGCCTCAGTTGCTTCTCAGTCACAGGTGTTTCCTTATAGGAATGAGGCAGGCATAAGCCAGTCCCAGACTCCCCTTGGCTGCTTTTGCTGTGTCATGTCCTGCCCCACAGACAGTAGTGGCCTGGGCAGGACTGACGGCCAGGGTCCGGTCCCCTCGAGCCAGGAAGCTGCCTGCACCTGACTCACTTCGGAGGTTGTATCCCGTTCTGCTTCAGAACTGACCAGGGTTTGCGGCTTCCAGCCAAACCTTCATTGGCAGCTATAGTTCAGGTAAATGTACAAGGCTTACATAGGTCTGAGCTGGGGTGACATTTAAGATCCTCTTCATTTTGAAGGTACTAGTTGCCCACGATAACCGAGGGACCTAGAGAAAGGACTGGGAAAGCTGGAGCCCTTGTCCCTTGTTGCTCTTTTATTTGCAAACGAGGGCTGAATGGAGTTAAGCTTTTCGGGTCCAGGAAGAGAGGTAGACGGTATCACAGAGAGAAAAGACATCAAAAGGCAATCATAGCGTTGGTCTAAACCAACCTGTGGGTTTCGGTTCATATGCCTGGAAATTGGCCCTTCTGTTTGGGGCTGAATTACTCTAATTAGCTAAACGCTTTCATGGTGAAGCACTGTGGAAAAAGTGGCTTCACTGAAAGTGGGGTCATACATTATTCTAAACTGTGTGTTTGTGAACTGAGCCAGCTCAGGGCTTTACAGGGAGATTTAACTGGGGAAAAAGTCCTGCCCACAGATAGTTTCTCCCCTGCCCTTCTCTGTCCCCTACACCCCCCAACCCCCCAAATTGCTTATGAAAGAAAAACTCAGAAAATCTTCCTTACAAGTAACTTCTGCACAGAATCATCTAGATCTCCTGTCCTAGTTGCCCCTATAAGCAATTCTTTCTTCCAGGTACCACCACCGTCTCGTTTTAACTCCAGCTTCCCTGAATTCAGCTTTTTCGGATCCCTGTGTCTGAGATTGTCTCTCCTAGCCTTATTTGTAAGTTGGGTCAGAGCTAAATAAGACTATTTAGTACAGTCAGTTTTCAAGATTAGCGTCTTGGGATCTACCTGATCAGAGCCTAGCATTTTTCTTGTGTTTCATTATTCGTAGCATCGAAATCTGTCCCAGATGGTTTCCTGAGAGCAGTTTCTTTGCTCTTCCTGGTGTTCATGCATGCTCTGTTTTTAGGACCTAAGACTGATGAAAAATCAAGGTTCAATCTGTTAGAACGTTTTGGTGGCTGGCGTCAAAACCTCTATCTTGGATGTTGTTTGCTCCCGTCGCAGTTTGCCAGTGCCGTCCTAGTGGGACGTTCATGGCCCCTCAGGGCACCTCGAAAGATTAATACTGGTGACTGGATTTGGGTGGGGGTTCCAAGTTCTGGTGGCTACTGGCAGGTGTGTTCTAGAGTCGCTGGAGGTGCTGTGGAGTGAGAAAACTGGTTGAGGGAAAATAGCTCCTCTTGTGAACTCCCTTTTTCTGTCTTCTGCGTTTTCCTCCCAAACCCATAATGTGTGCAAGTGATGGTAAACCTATTTCATAAAATGGTCCTCTGTGAATGCACAGATCATGCAATCCGTTTAAAAACTGCTTTTTAGTTTTGGTTTAAATTCATCACCTGCATTCACTGCAAGGACCTGAGTCTTATATGATATCCTCCCTGATGTTAATAGGGAAATGGAATTTTCTCTAGGTGCATGGATATTAATAAGTTGGGCTGTTAAATCCAAGATATAGCTCAAGAAACAAGGTCCCTTGAGAGTTGTTGAATTTATTATGCAATAGGTGGTGACTGGGAACAGTATAAGAAACCATGAAGTGAAGGGAACCTAAGAGGGCTACCCCTCTGGGACTGGGGCACTACTTCTAATTGTTTAGACGTCACCAGTGGCTTATAACTGTGTAGATTAGAAAGTTATTGTGGCCAGCATCAAGGCATTCATCTTCCACTTGATCTGATTCTGATTATTGTGCTTTCTTGTGGGGAAAATACTCCTCGCTCTCTATTACCTGTGATTTATTTTAGGCATCTTTGGTTTAAAAAAAAGGGGTTGTGGGGGGCAGCATTAAGCACGGGATACCAAAATACTCTCAGCCTGAATTACAAATGTAATTTTGCATGTATTTTAATTGACTAATCAAGTAATGCCGTGTAATTATTAATGGAGTTTTTTCCCCTTCTCTGAGCATTTGTTTGACATCTGGTGCCCCGTTTTCCTCCTAGGAGATGGCCCTGACGCTCCCAGGGAGGGCACCCCGACCAGCAGCCAGGACTCGTTTTCCTCCCCATCGCCCACCACTGCGGCTGGACACGGGCTTCCTGGGCCAGACAAAAACCACCTTCTTGCAGATGAGGGTGGCTTTGGGGACTGGGGACCCACTGTGTAAGTAACTGGGCTCCGTTTTGTTTGGTGTTGAGGGGAGGGGGGGAGGGGAATCCTTATTTTGATATTTCCGTGGCTGGTGCGTACTGAAGCCTTTAGACTGAACTCTTATTCTCTGATCTTCAGGATTGCTGAAGGGAGAAGGAGCTGTGCATTTAGCCAGGCCTAGCTTTAATGACATCTGCATTTCCCGGGGTAGAAGGGGTGAATGGGGGCTCCTTCTCATCTGATCTGAGTTCAAGTTGTAGCAGTTTTGGGTTGTGCAAAAGGAAGTTTCTCACTGTCCTAGTCAGGATGTTTTATCACTAGCTATGCAAGTGCTTGGCAATAGAATGCTTGCACCGTGACGGATAGACTCTTAAGAACCGTCTGTACAGTGATACTTCAGTGATAGGAATTTTTGAGCACTTTATGCCTACAATCTACTCTTACTTTACTCCGTGGTGCCCTGTATAATTGAGACTTGGATGAAATATCTGATTTTACCTTGTCAGTATGATGCAGTGCCAGGTCTTTGCAAATACATCAGCTCAGGTGGACTAGTACAAATAATCCTAATACACACACAACACCACGGGCCTGATTTGACCGTGAGGGTTTGCCTTTTGGTGTTGACAGGGGTTGTGGAGTGTATGCAGGTTGGTGGTGCTGCTCAGAGAAGAAAAAAAGAAACAACTCCACTAATGATTACAGGGCTATTTTATTAGTGAATCCAGTTACATCCAAAAATACATTTATGATTCAGCCTGTGGGTATTTCACTGTCATGTCTTTAAAGTTTTTTTTTTAAACCAAACATGTTTCAAATAAATCATAGGTAATGATGTCATCTGATCCTCGCTGGGCATTTGTGGGACTTTAAATGGAATTGGGAAGTGTTCCTCATGGAACTTGGCTTTTTATAGTTACTTGGTAGATTTGTATGAAATCATTATGAACCTATTAAGTATTGAGAGAGACTGGAAGAAATGTGGTGTGCTAGAATTTTGGGGTGATGTGAAGTGTTTGAAAATCTGACTGAAAATCAAAGTGCAAGTCAAAGTGAAGAAACATTTTCTCCCGATGAGGTTCTTCCCCCTTTCAAGATGATCATGTGTATTTTATATGCTGAATATTGGATATTGTGGATTTAAGTAACATGTGACTCGAATATGCTTACCATTTTTACCATTCTTTGTCCATAATAGAAATTTTCTTTCATTTTAGAACCATAGGGCAATAATAATGCAGTTCCATAGAAACCCAGAATCTGTAATTCCTGGGGTGGAATTTGGCCTCTGTGTGTGTGTGTGTATGTAATAGTGAAAACCATATCCCTAATTATTTCTTTTAGTAAATGTATTTCACCGTCAGTAGAGAACAGTTTAGTTAATCATCCTTCCATGGTGGTTCAGTGGAAAAGTGATATTATGAGCCGTGGCCCATCCAGTGGCTAATTCACAACACGTCCCTGCCCGAAACATGCAGAGCTTGATATTTTAGGTCATAAATCAAACGAGGAGTGAATTCCCCAGCTTCTTATTCATGCACATTTTAAAATGTCATGGAAAGCACTCCAACCTTGAGAGGCCAAAAAGGGAGGGAAATAAAAGTAGATGAGGCAAGTCTGGAAAGGAGACTTTTGTTAAAATTGTAGCTGTTCTCCTACAACAGGAACTGGATTTGTTTCCCCTGTGCATTGGATAAAATGCATCTATAATTCTGTTAAGTATACAGAAGGTTTCTCGTATATATGTGTTAAAGAATTTGTTTGTAAGTATGTTTCAGTCCAGCGTTATCACTGATTAAGTTAGGAGAGATGCTTTACTGTAGATGAATGTGTCTCAAACGTAAGCGTGCACCAGTGTCACCTGGAGGGCTTGTTAAAACCACACTGCTGCCCCCCCCCACCCCCTACCCCCAGAGTTCCTGATTCAGTGTGTCTGAGGTAGGGCCTGAAAATCTGCCTTCCTAACCAGTTTCTGCCTGTGGTCTAGATGCGCCTGTTATGAACAGTTTCTCTAAGTGAAATTAGGATAGTGATTTCTCTCCCTCCTTTCTTGTTTTGTGTTTTTTTACTCTTCTAGAGTAGAGTGTTAGCTGTCTTTCAGGTAGCCCTTGTGTGCTTCTCACATGCTTTGATTCCCTCTGCCTGACACATCTCCCTTTTTTTACTTAAGATAATCCTGACCACCCCCCACCCCCCCTTCAGGGTCTAACTGAATCTTCACCTCCAAGAAACCTTCCTTTGCACTCTCATCTCCAGGGAGGCTTTTTCTCTGTTGATACACACTACTCACTATTAAGAAAATATTGCATATAGTGTTAGTTAATATTTGCCTTTTGGTATTATTTGATGTTTATACGGTATGTGTGTGTTCATGTGTATCTTCATATTGTCTGCCTAATCTTTCTTCCACCCCAAAGGAGATTGCAAAATTCATGATGATAGGAATTGGGTCTTACACTCTGAAATTTTTTGTGATACTGAGGTAGTTATTAATAAATATTTTATTTCCATTTTAATTATTATAAGAATATTGCCCTTTTGGATTCCTGTTTCTTTCTTATATTATTGACTGCCTTTTAGGCTACTGTGTTTGGTTTCTAATTTTAAATTTTCGTTTTTCCTTAAAAGATCAAAAATTCTTCCTTGAGGAATTTCACAGAATTAATCTCACCATTTTTTGTTTACACCATTTTCCTTTGTTCCCTTAGATTTGTACATTTATTTTGAATTATGCATGCATTTAGTGTTTTTACTCTTCCTCCCTGCCCTCCTATTTCCCTCCCACCCTCCTCTTTTTTCCTTTCCTTGCTGTCTCTGCATCTCAGCCATATAGTGTTGAATATATTAGGGTTCGATGAAATACTGATTAAGATCCCCCGCCTCCCCCTTTTTGTATGCTGTATGGTGGGGGTCACATTGCATTCTTTTTCCATGTGAGAATCCCAACATTGCAGCACTATTTGTTGAATTTTTTTTTTGGAAGTCCACAGACCGGAAATCAAACCCAGGTCTCCTGCATGACAGGTGAGAATTCTACCATTGAACTACCTTCGCATCCCCAATTAAGATCCCTTTGAACCCAAGTTGTTGCAGAGTCATTAAAACTCACTACCTGGGCTGCCTTGTTTGAATTCCGGGTGATTGACTTGGTTCCATCACCTCCACTTGCCTTACCTCCATCCTGAGGAGTGGAGTCCACATGTATGTGAGTCATGTAAAACCCAACTAGCTCCCTTGTCAGAACTGCCCTGGCCTCAGCCACCAGAAAGCAAATTTGCAGAGAAGAACCTGCAGCAGCTGAGATTTTGACATAGGCAGCATGTCAATACAGCTGTGGCCTTAGGTAGAACACAGTACAGCAGAATTGGATTTCTTTGCTTTACGCTGATGTTTATGACTTTTGGGTCTTATTCACTGCAGTCAGTCTGTCTGGGGCATTTCCTACCTGTACCAGGGTCAGGCAGTGCGTGGCTTCACTGCCTGCGGAGAATTGCTGGCTCAGGCTCCTTGGAGGACATTACATCATAGGTCAAGTGTTGCAAATGTTCCAGAATCATCCCCCCCCCCCCCCCCCCCCCAATAGAGCAGTTTTCTCTAAACAGGTTTTCTTTCATGGTAATTGATGGAGCCCGTTCTTTGACAAGTAATCCTTTTAGGTTCCCTGCCACAAAAGAAAATCTCCTTTAAGAAACATCAGGCATTGCTGTCTGCTTCCCCTACAGGTTTCAAATGAAAAGGAACACCTCCTTCTCTGCCAGCCCATTTTCACATTCCAAATGACAGTCACTTACAGTAGCTCTTTCTAGCTGGGGATTTTGGTTCCCAGAGGTGCAACCTGCACCCTGTGCTCTGGCAGTCCAGGGCAGCTGTAGATTCCTCTCTCTCTCAGCCCGTGATGGGTTTGGCTTTGGTTATCTTGAATCCTAAAGCAGCTCTTCTCGGCATTGCCCGTACCCCTGTGGTGTGGCAGAGATCACGAGAGGGCAGGCTGCCTCCTTCCGGCAGGTCGTGTACATTTCCTCCATAGACTTGTGCTCACTCGCTGGTGACCGTTTTCATCCTTGCCAGTGAAGTCGCTTGCTTCCTTGACATTGGGCAAGCAAATAGAGGTTTCCCGGAGACAACTACTTGGCATGTCAAAGTACATGACCATTGGTTCCATGATTGCTTTTCAGGAAGTCAGTGAAATTTGCTGGAGAATAACAAAAGTTCCCGCTAAATATGATTTGTGGTTTACTGTACCATGGAATATCTTGAATGATTCGTCTGAAGTTCAGAAAAATAATTTTAAATCCTTTTTAACCTATTTCTGTGAAATTTGGCAAATACCTAGAAATTATAGAGTAGCAGTTAAAGGCAGATTTTGCCTTTCACCTCCTCCCTTCCTCGCTCTGTCTTTCCTTTCCCCTCTCTTCTATTCCCTCAGAGAAGGTTTTCTGAACTTCAACACCCTTTGATTTTGTTGTTCCCAGCCCCTGGTGGGCCATAGCAGTCTTTTACTCTAGGAAATTAATATATTAATGTTTTACCTTTCTTATTATGATCATCATTTCAAAAGAAAATAGAGGGGTGGGCAATGGTGGCTCAGTGGCAGAGTTCACGCCTGCCATGCCGGGGACCTGGGTTTGATTCTTGGTGCCTGCCCATTCAAAAAAAATTAGGAATTTATCTTACAAAAATTTTTTTTTTTTGCACAGGTTCTTTTTTACCAATCTGACTAAAATGAACAAACATGGCTTTTTAACAAGGAAAGACAAACTATCATAAATTTAAAAAGAGAGGTTGATGCTTAACCCAAAAGGATGAGTTGCCCATGATAAGAATTTCCAGCATATTGCCATCGAGTGGGGGACATAGTGTCATGCTAAGATTAGCAGCTTTTCTTCATCTACCTAAAAGTTGGCTCTGGTGGCTGAATGTGGTGGGTTGGGTTCCATTGGCTGAGGTCTCAAGCAGAACTAATGCCCTCTTATCAGAAGAGGTGCTCTCTGGTGCTGAGTCCTCTGAAGAAAGAATTAGGGCCAGCACCCTCTCCCATGCCTAGGTGAGTGGCATGGTCACCAGCTGTGTTTAGATAGATTGAAGGCTCAGATAGCTCAAGTCTCAGGAAGAGTAGGGCTGAGTGAGGAGGTCAAACCTCTTGTCTTGTTGTAAGCAGCTTCTTCATTCTGCTCAGATGTTAGCTTTTTCCCAGTCCTATTAGGGGGACTGGATATTGAACGGGGTAGAAGCTTTGACTTTTGCAGGGGTTGGTAGGTAGAGCAGAGAAGGTCTATTAGATGGTTACCCTCCTGCATTTCCCAGGATTGAAGACATGGAGGATCAATAATCCGGGGCTACCAGGCTTCACTGCCATCTTATCCTGATCTTCACATCAGCCCAAAGGGCAGATTTATCTTCTTTTTTAGAAGTAGGGAAACCAGGGCACAAAGAAGGGAGAAAATTGCCCTAAGCCACGTAAGGGACAGAGGCAGAGTCTTACTGTTGTTCTCTCTGCCCCAGTGACCTTCGGTTCCCTTCTGTGGACACTGAAATGGTGTGCTTGTGTGTGCAATGTTGCTTGAATTACAGGGTCCCCCTTCTCCCGGTTCCGAGACCCAGTGAGACAACTGCCACTGTCAGCTGGTCATTGTCCTGGTTCTGAAGAAGGAGCTCTGGCCCTGCCTGATGGCATGTAGCTGTGGTTTATAACGATCTGTGGGCAATAAATGCTTGAATCGGGTTGCTGTACAGTCATCACCTAATACCTCTGGCTGAGATTTGGGGAGGAAAGCATCCTCCCCTGCTACTGCACCGAGAGACTGGGGAATTTGATATTTGCAACAGAGCAGCCTCTGAAATCTTTTTTATGAATAACGTGATATTCAGTAGCCTCCCTTTAGCTCCAGGGAAGCATTTGACGCTAATCACAGAGCCCACAGAACTTGGCCACTGACTATAAATGTCTGTTCACATCCATTTTGGGGAATATAACTTCAGTCCTGCATGTTTCCTTGAATGACTGAATGATTCTCTACAACTTTAGTAGGAATCTTGCCACCCTACCCACTAGCATCTTCAGATCCTTAGACGCACGTCTCCTGTGGCTTACTGGAGCATTTTTTTGTATTTGTATCGTGTGCTTGGCATTTGCCTGAGTCCTAATTCATGTCTTCCTTTGCCGTGCTCTAACTGCAGCTTTTGAAATTTGAAGATTTTATTTTTACGCCAGAATGTCGATGATCCATTTAACTTTAAAGACCTGTAATGAAAAGTTGACTTTCCAAAATAAAAATACGTGTCTGCATTGTTATTAGCTTTTCTCTTTTTTTTTTTAATAATTTTTTATTAATTAAAAAGAAATTACAAGAAAGAAACACAAACATCCGTAATATATGCTCATTCCATTCTACATATATAATCAGTAATTCACAATATCATCACATAGTTGCATATTCATCATCATGATAATTTCTGAGAACATTTGCATCAATTCAGAAAAAGAAATAAAAAGGCAACAGAAAAATAAAATAAAAACAGAAAAAGAAAAAGAATTTTTACATACCATATTCCTTATCCCTCCCTTTCATTGATCGCTAGTATTTCAAACTGAATTTATTTTAACATTTTTTTCCTCTATTATTTATTTATTTTTTTTCCTGAATCTACTATGTGCTTTTATTTTTTTATCCAATTTAAAAAATTTTTTTTAATTAATCAAAAAAAAGAAATTAACACAACATTTAGAAATCATTCCATTCTACACATGCACTCAGTAATTCTTAGTATCATCACATAGATGTATGATCATCATTTCTTAGTACATTTGCATCGATTTAGGAAAAGAACTAGCAAAACAGCAGAAAAAGATATAGAATGTTAATATAGAGAAGAGAATTAAAATAATAATACTAATAAAATATATATATATAAAAAGGAAAAAGAAAAAAACAAAAACAGAAGATACAAACAAACAAACAAACAAACAAAAAACCATATTTCAGGTGCAGCTTCATTCAGTGTTCCAACATAGTTACATTACACTTAGGTATTATTGTGCTGTCCATTTTTGAGTTTTTGTATCTAGTTCTGTTGCACAGTCTGTATCCCTTCTGCATTGTTATTAGCTTTTCTCTTTTTTTTTTTTAAAATATAGTTTTGTTTGTCATCGGTTTTGTCTTTGTGTTTTGTCTCTTTTAGTTTCGTTGGTTCATTGGTTTTTGTTCTGTAGTCAAGATTTTCTCACTGGATGCTGATATTGTAATGTTATTTGCTGTTCAGAGTTTGATTGGCTGTGCACCTTCATATCTAAGGCAGCAAAGGGCCTCATGAGCTCTCTGTGTGGTAGGAGCCAATGTAGACTAGAAAAGTTGTGGCTTTAGAGTCAGACAGGCCCAGCTTTGCATCCTAATATTCCTTCTTAAAGGCTTGGAGGTCTCATACAAGTTATTTAAGAAAACCAAGGCTTAACAAGATTATCTATAAATGGGGAATAACAACATCTGTCTTATGGATTGTTGTGAGGTTTCAAGGCACTACATATAATAAAAAACCCAGTCGCTGCTCCCCTGAGAGCTGTAGGCAGCCACCTGCTTGCCTTTTCCCTCTTCCTGGGAATCTAATTCAATATCCTCGGTTTAGCTTGACCCTGGCTTCCTGGTTTGTCCGTTATACAGTCTCCTAACTAAATAGCAGAGGGAGAGAAGCTTTCTGCTTGGAGAAGCGCTAGATGCTGACCTGAAGTTGTGTTGTTTCTAGCAGTTACTGTGGTCCTTCCAGGGGGACTCGGATTGGCTTCCCTGTTTGGGAATCACCTTTATAGATGTCATCGAGCATAGAGCCCTTGGATATTGTGTGATGAAGGTAGGGGGCACCCACTGGGGCCCAGCCAAATCTGTGAATTATTCTGAGCAGTGTGCCCAGCTCACCTATTACAACAGGTGAGAATAAACCAGCTTGATACGGAACTTGAAGATTTACTTAGCAGAGTAATCTTGCTACCCCTTCCCATCGGAGCTCGGTAGCCTCTGTGTGATATGTCCGGTGTGCACACGCGCAGCACCTATTTCCCCCCTAAGAACTGAGCTGATAGAAACGTTCCTGCTGGGATCCTGCAGGGCGACACCCTCAGACCTCTAAAGCCTCGCGTTTTTGTGAAATGAAGCCAGTTTCCTTTCCTGTTGGGCAAAGCAAGCTGAAGTTCGACCCTTTTCCTGATTCCACAGCGGTCAGCTGTCAAGAAGAAAAGCCAGATTTAAGGACACTGTGAGTGGAAGATCGATCGGAGATTTCATTCTAATACAGTCCTTTCATCACGAAGCCCAAGAAAATGATGGCCCTGGGAGTGAACTTTGTATGATGTAAGGCGATTAGTGGTGGTGTCCTTTCTGGTTAAAAGAGGAAAACCCCAGGGAAACCCCAGGAGCCTCAGCACCCCGCAGGTTGGGGACAGAGCGTTCGTTGTGGCGTCTTCAAAAGGCTCTGCCTTATCTGTGCACCAGTTACTTCCTGCGTGTCCTCCTTTCCCTGTCCATCCCCTCCTGCAGAAAGACACATTGTTCTCATTGGTGAGCAAAAGTTACTGCTTTAGGGCTGGCTTGATGCATTGGCTGTCTCTCTTCTGCGAGGGTGGTGATTGATGCACTGGTGGTCTCTCTTCCTGTGACAGAAGCTTCTGTCACAGGAAGGCACCGGGCCTTTGCACGGTGGCGCCAGCCTCGGAGGAGCTTCACAGGCCTGATGGCATTTGATGCCACAGTGTCTCCATTCCCTCACCAGTCCCCGATTACCAGATGGATTCTCCCAGGGTCTCCCAGGGTCCAGCAGGGGCTGGCACAGCACATGGCCCATGGCTTGCTAACGGCCCATTCTTGTAAATAAAACTTGATTGGAACACAGCCACCCCCACTTGTTCACGTGTCTCCCGTGGCTGCTTTTGCTTCGGTGGCACAGTTGTGAGAGAGACAGGATGGCCCAGGAAGCCCCAAATATTTACAATCTGATCCTGATCTAATCTATATTCAGAACCAATCGTTTTGGAAAAGAGTACATTTGTTAAAATGAAGTTTCAAGAAGTGTGATTTATCTCCATATTTTAAAAGGATGGTGCAGGTGGTTTTTAAATGTAACCTCCATGAATCTTGTCACTGAGCCCACCAGAAGTTTTTCCTGGTGGTTCCTGGGTGCCTTAAAGCACATGATTGTAACTTCAGAAGGTCTTTTCGTGTTTCAGTGATCTCGAAATTTACTTGGGGCCTGTAATCTTTTTACAGTCTATTTTTCAAAGGAAAGTGTTTATTTTGGAATACTTTAAGATTTATTGAAACGCTCCCAAGATAATACAGATGAGCTCCTATTAGGTCCTTCACCTGGCTTCCCCTCCTGTTTATATCTCTAATATCATCGAGAACCATGGTACTCTAATTAATCAAACTGCAGACTTTATTTCCATTTCACTGGTATTTCCACTGATGTTCTATTTCTGTGTCTGTGTCAGGATCCAATCCAGGATACCACATTGCATTTAGCAAGTATATATGTGCGTGTGTGTGTGTGTTGTGTATGCGTACATATATGTATATATGTGTGTATATATATATATATGTTATTTTTTTAATGATGGCTCGTATTTTAATGGTGACATGTATTTTATCTGTGTTTCCCTTCCCCCCTTGACATAGCTTGTTTGCTGCTAGAAAAGAAAGTGATTAGTTAGTGATGATGTCATCCTAGAAAGCAGGGGCGAGATCTGCTCAGAAATACGTAAGCTTCGGTCTGAGAGCTTTGCTGACTGAATCTGGCTATGCTCCAGCCACTGGGAAATGCTTTCCTCCTATTCCCTCATTTAAATCTTACAGTCACCCAGCCTATTAATGATGAGCATCTCTGTTTTCACTAAGGAAACTGAGGCTGAGGAGCCTAAATGACCCCCTTCCCCTCTCAGCTGTGGATGACTCAGGATGGATCTTTCTTTTTATAAAGAATGATCAGGCTTAGGGAGGTGAAAAACCTGCAAATCTGTGTCTCTCTTGAAGAGTGGTGGAATTTCACATGCTCCGGGGATCAGATCCACACTCTGACTTGTAATATGCATGATTAAGAGCCTTCCATCGCCCTTCCTTGCCTTCAGCATAGGAACCTGCCTCCTGAATATCTCTGCAGTCTCTTTCCATTCTTCTGATACTCGTTCCAGGTGCCTAGAGGACTTGAGAGTTTGCGCTCCATCCTGTCTTGTCAAAATAGGGTTTGCTACCTGTATGACCTCGATTAAGTCGCTTTGACCATTCTGAGCCTCAATCTTCTCATTTGTAGTGTGGAATAAAAAGGTGGTTGGGACTGTGTGAATTAACGCACACCACCCATGTCTAGTAAGGTGCTGGACTGTGCAGTTGTATCCTGCACGAGCCTGGGGCGGGGAGGTGATGGTGATATTGCCATAGGCAGCATCAGCTCAGCGCAGGTGTTGCCTCCTCCAGAAAGCCTTCCCTGATGCCCACATGATGGTTCTCGTCGCTGTGTTCCCGAGGGGCCCTGGGAAAATCTACATGGCACTCATCACGCCGCAGTGTGCTATCAGCTTGCCCGTCTCCACTCACTTGACTGGTCACCCCTGGAGAGCAGGTGGTGTGACACTCCTCCAGGCGTCCCCATTGCCTAGCATGGGGCCTGCCATGTCATGCTCAGGCCCTGATGATGTGGCTTTGAGGTCCATTGCTCACTCTCCTACCTGGCCGCAGAGGCCTCTCCCCGGCAAGCCCTGTGGGCAGTGGCAGCTCTCTTGTCCCGGGCGTCTGGTTCTCTCCGCTGCCAGTCCCGCTCGGTGGGCTTGTTTGGAGCCAAACAATGTGCAGGCCGTGGAATTCTCTCTCTCTGGCACTAAAGGAATAGCAGTGGCATTTAGTTGAAAAGAGATTTTCCCATAATATACAGATCTACAATATTTCCTTCTGTCTTTATTAACATTTTCAAACACTTTTGCCCAGGACAGCTGTTCTAGACTTATGCTGTACGTTTCCCAGACTGGCACGAAAGATCATTTCACTAACGTGTTAGCTTGTGCTTGGAGACCTTGCAAATGAGGTTTTAAAGTCTTTCATTCCAGCGTAAACTTCTGCTTTGATTAGCGTTTAACCATAGTCAAGTTATCTTGGTATTTCCGGGCTTCAGTCCCTTCGAGTAAGTGGTCGTTTCTTTTCTTGAGATGTGTTCGCCCCAAGTCACCCCTTTGAATTTGAATTGCGTTTGCTGCTCGAAGAGCCTGGAACGGGGTTTTTGGCTCCTCAGCCTGCCCTGCCTGGGCTCTGCAGGGACTGTTTGCTGGCTGCACAGGCTGAGCTCTCTGGTGACCCGTGCAGCTGCTGTAGTTTAACAGTTAAGGCTGCCACTCCCTCCCCCATTTCTGAAATGCTTGTATTCTGCTGCTGCCAGAAAGTTTTAATATGCATGGAGCATAGAGTCTGGTACTGGAGAAGATTGGATCACAGTTTGAATCGGAAGCAGCCTATACTGCTGATTTGTTACATTTTATAAAAATAAACTCTGTAAAGTGTACACATACACAGCCCCTGTCACAATTTCATGATTTTTTATTTTTATTTTTTTGGCAGGGTGAAAGCTGTAGGGTCTTTGCCTGAAACATGGGTCTATTTTTCCAAAATGAGAATGCTGAGTCTTTTTAAAGGAGAGAATTCCCTCATATTCTCTTCCCTGTTTAACCCTCTCTCCCAGCCCCCCTCCACCTACGTGAGAAACTTCTCTGCTGCCTTTAGGAAATAGCCAGGTTGTATTTCAGTATATGCATTTTTCGGGAGTGTGTTTCTCAGTTAGCAATATGCAATCTTTAGTATATTTTAATGAAATACTCTTGTTTTCTCCCTGTTTAAGAAGGAAACATTTCTTCTTCAAGGGAAGTGGTGGTAAAATCTGCTCTTCCACACTGAATATGGGGGTGGGTGCAGCTTTGCTCTAGGAGAAGATTCATTCAGTTTAGTGTGTTGAATTGAAAAGAGACTGAACAAATACATATTAGTACCCTAGTTCTCTTTAATTTATTTCTGTTTTGGTAAGTGTGGTTTCTGAGCTTTTCAGGAAGAGTTGATTTCTTTCTCGATTTTTTTGCAAACCACAGCTTGGCTTTTAAGAGGCATGTAGCACTTAGGCATTTTTTGCAATTGGTCAGCAGGTCATCATAAATAAAATTGGTGGTTTGTGCTCCTGCCAGTCCTACTAATCAAAAATCCTTATTCAGAGGACCAGCAAGAGGTAGGAAACATTTCTTAAACTAACTTTTAAAATTGGAAAGTGTTAGGATAGGACACCCAAAACATTTTATTGTATTTCTAGCAGATAATGAGCTTTTCATTCTTCTGTCATGGATTTCTTTTATTTATTTATTTATTTGTATTTTCACCCAGAGATTTTTTTCAACCAGAGGATTCGTCTGAACCACAGAACACAGAAAACAGTCCAAGTGACTATTTTCTCACTTTTCCCAAGTATGATTCCGTCACGAATGTGAACCTTCTAAAATTTTACCCTGCTTGCAGGTTGCAAAGTTAGGCAGCCACAGTCTCATGACTGCTGGCAGAAGACGCGAGACTTTTGGGTCATCACAGCAATAGCAGTGGTCAGAGTTGGGGTATTTTCTTGTGTGCCGGATCCCACAGGGGAACACAGAACAGGCCAGCAAACCCCCGCACATGGACTGTTACAGGAGAGAAGCTAGAACTTAGGAAAACGGGGTCTTTGCTCCCATGGGAGACACAGTCTCTGTGCTCCAAGGCTGTTCTCTGTACAACCCCCCATGAAAAGTTAACCCAGGGCGGGCCACGGTGGCTCAGCAGGCAAGAAGCTTGCCTGCCATGCCAGAGGACCCGGATTTGATTCCTGGTGCCTGCCCATGTTAAAAAAAAAAAAATGTTAACCCAGAACAAAGGAAGCCAGGGCTTCTGCTCATTTACATGTGCAGAAGCACCGGACACCCAAGGAGAACTGTCTTTCAGAGGCTCCATTGCTGGACCATTCTGGATGGGTAGAAGAGATGTTCATTCATTCGATACCATGAATGCCTTAGGGCCAAATTCTCTCCTAGAGGCTGGGTTGAGAAAAACTGCTAGACTTTTCACTATGCATACCATTTAGCCACTGTTCC
This sequence comes from Tamandua tetradactyla, assembly GCF_023851605.1. NCBI lineage: Eukaryota > Metazoa > Chordata > Mammalia > Pilosa > Myrmecophagidae > Tamandua > Tamandua tetradactyla. The sequence continues at coordinate 19,850,038 of NC_135348.1, read as the reverse complement.
TCCAAAATATTTAAACTCAAAGAAGCAAAAGAAGATATCAGAAATTATTTTTTAAAAGTACTATTTTCCTCGTTTTTTTTTTTGGTAAAATATAGGTATTATATTTTTTAAAAAGTAAATGCAGGAGAATGATTAATCTAATGATCACATTTATAATTTCTTGCCTGCAAAAAAAAAAAAGTATGACCTGTTTGCTTTGAGGAGGCACGTGTGGAATATACTGTCTGCCCGCTCCTGCATGAGGTGCTAACTCGTGTTATGACCGGGGTATATTTATTTAATCACTTCTGGGCCCGTCCCCACTCCTTCCCAGCAGACAAGCCTGTGAAAAGTTTCTTCCGCCCACACAGCTGCTCTCTTCTGTTCCCCAAACCTTGTTTTGTCACGTGCTTCTCCCTTCTCACAGGGCTTCCAGTTCTCCATGTGACTTATTATGTCTCATCTCCATAGAGACTGTTCCCAGACTTTCATTTTACAACCTCTTATGCATATTCCAGCATGCAGTGTGCACCCATGTGGGACTGCAAAGTCCAAAGAAGTAGAACTGAGCTGAGGCTTCTGAGATGCTGTTAGAAAAACCCAGTAACAAATACAGAAATTGAAGTAAGTCTAAATGCAGTGGCTGAAAGGATATATCGGTGAACAGTTGGTGCTGGATGTAGTAAATATATATGATGAACGACGACAAACGTAGGTCACATAAACAAGATGAACAGAAGTGTCTGGTGCTCAGAACGTAAGAGGATTGCTGGTTGGGAGTTGGTGTTTGGGACAGGACGGAGAAAGGGATATGCTCTTACCTCTGGACCTGCTACTGCGACAGTTCTTTTCCCTTCTAAGAATGAAGGGATACTTCACACACAAAAACCCAAAAACAGGATCTGTTTGGTTTTTTTGTTTGTTTAAAGGAAGATGTAAGGACTAAGTATAATGGCTACAAAGTTTCTGGTCTTTATTTTATTTTTTGCGTGGGCAGGCACTAGGAATTGAACCCGGGTCTCTGGCATGGCAGGCGAGAACTCTGCCTGCTGAGCCACTGTGGCCCGCCCTCTGGGTTTTAGTTTTAAAGGCCTTAGAAGCACAGAGCCGCTTTGTTGCTTTATCTTCATCCTGTAGCTGTCCTCCCTCCAAGCAGATGGATGGCTATTATTTAATCGCCTGATTCTTTATGACTAGGAAAAGTTGATGGGGGGGTGTGGCGAAACATCTCATCTTCCACCATCACCACCCCCAAGCGCCGTGAAATGATTGCTGCAAGATAAAATGGCAGTTGTTAGCCTACCTGTAGCCTTAAATTCTCGGTTATATATTCACTCGTCCCTTCTCCTTTCCCTTCCTGATTAGTAAGACACCATTAACAGCTCATTTTCCACTCCAGAATGGAGTCACCTTTGCTACTGCAGACACAGCTCACTCTAAGATTTATAGGTTTCTTGGCTTGGGATGAAATATGTTTTATGATTCCCAAATGAATGGCTAGATAGGGGAATTGTAAATACATTGTTCCACGAATAATGTTCTTAAAATGTCCCGTCTCCCCTTTTTTTTCTGACCAAAGGGTAGGAAACCTTCTGTGTATTAAATATCAATCAAATCTGTAATACAGCGCTTCACGCACCTGACTTATAAAATCCACTTTTAGTTTTAGAACTTTGAAATTGGCTGCTTGGCTTTTGGTTGAAGACTTCATGTGCCAAGCCTTGTGCCTGGCTTGGAGAGGTCTGCAGGCGAGCGAAAGAGCTGCAACCAGCAGAGGACAACTCAGGCCAACCCAAAGCCTGATTCTTAGTGTGATATGAGCATTCAGAGAAGATCTGTAGGTTAGAGAGGCCCGAGAAGGTGCTTCAGGGAGGCTGCCTTGGAGCTGAGCTGAGGAAGGGAAAGATTAGAGTAGGAGGTGGGAGAGAGCCTGCGAGGTGAACAGAAATGTGAGGCAGAGCATGGAAGTGCCCAGGGGAGCAGACTTTCAGACGGCCAGGGTATGGGGCAGAGGTACCGCCACCGGAAGGGAGAGGGGGCAGGTTGGCACGGGTAGACCAGATGTCCAGTGGGCAAGTCTGGTAGAGGTGAGGGAGGAGCCGGGCTGACTGCTGAAGCGATAAGAATGGGATGGTGATGATGAGAAGGTAGAGAAAGAAGCAGGCTGGGAGTCCTTTCAAAGGAAAATTATAACTTGGTATTTGTTTTGCTGTAGTAGAAAGAAAGATAATGCAGTGCCCAAGAATATGGCAGGACCAGGAAGCTGCTCACAGAAACTGGTTTTCAGGGCAACAGGGTGTCTGAAGCTAGGGGCATCTGGGTATTGTGGATAGTCCATATAGGTTTGTTGAAAATGAAATGGGAAGCTTTCAGCACTGTGCTTTTAAAGTAAACTCCATATACCATCGTCATAAACCTCCAGTTTTGAGATAAATTGAGAAAAATTGAGTTCAGACCCCTGTTTATTGAACTCTCCCACCATGTTTGGAGGCGCCTCCTGATATCAGCTCCCTGATTTTGCACTAAATTTTTAAAATGTGCAAATAATCGGGGATTCTTGGGTTACCAAAGAATTTTTCTGCTTATTGGTTTGTTCCTTAAACTCTAGTTTTTGCTGCTCTCTCTCTACAGAAAACTTTGTTCCCAATGGCAGTTTTTTTTCCAGGTCACCCCATGTATATGACCAGATGAAAGAGCTTTAAACGTTAAAGGCCACACAGGTTGTTATCTTAGAACCCTAAGTCATGGGTTTGGCTGTAGATTCTTAAGGCTTTTCTTTTAAGTAGAAAAAAGGAACCCCTCAAAAGTCCCAGCAGTGGTTTTGAGCAATTCAATTCTGCTTTCTCAAGTGACTGAGCTGCTGTGGTGCTAGCTGGATAAGATGAGGTGTTCTCCATGTCCCTGGAGAACGTACAGGGAGGCATCTCCAGTCTGGGTGGATGAGGATAGGCGCTGTCCCTCCCTGCCATCTGCAGAGGGAATGGAGCTGCCATGCTGGCCACGTGGAATTGGGAGGTGATGGGTTTGGTTTCCCTTGTCCTTCATACTATCAGTCTCGTCCTCATGCTTCCATCCTTAGCCCAAGCCAGAGCCGGTCATCCATGGTCCGGTGGCTTAACCCGCAGTCTCCAGCCACGCCGAGCACCACCCTAGCTGCTCCACCTCCTTCGCCAAAGCCGTCACCTTTCACTCTCTCCCCTCCTGCCACCGTAGCAGACAAGCCAGCTGAAAGGTATGTCATTTGGAGGGTGTCGTGGACTCGGACATCAGCACACAGAAGGGATCCAATAAACCTGCTCAGTTCTTGTGTTCTCTGGTAGAAAAGGCTTGCACAGGTGCTACCTGGCTTCCTGAAGCTTTTCTCAGGCCTGCTTCTCCATTCAGTGGCAAGTACATTCTTAGGAGAAGTTTGCCTCCTGTGAGATCTGCTTGAATCTCTTTCTGTCTTTGTGGTGCTGGCTGGCCACTTAGGAAGCTACTCATTTCTGAAGAACTTCTCATATGGGAACACAAAGCACAGGCGTTGTTTTAAAGGACTGTGCACTGGACACTAGAAACATTCATTAACTCGGCCAGTTAATGGTCGATTCTTCAGAGGACAGAGGTACTGGCCTCTTAGAAACTCTTCCACCTGGGTGGTAGCCTCTGAGCTTCCTCTGACCACTGGTGACTCCCCCTGCTCCAGTGAGTGGGACATTTCCTCCTGCTTAGGTTTGGCTCTGGCTAGAAGCATGGTTTCCATCTTTTCCTCAAGGCCGCGTACGAGGTTTTAACAAGTGGTGAACAGCGGAGTCTCTCAGTGGGGCTGGGGGCAAGGGGGCCTAAATACGGAGATTCACCTAACAACTAGAAGCCCCTTCCATAGCGGTGCGGGAAGCAGGCTGTCACCCCAGACAGAATTGTGTCCCTGGTTCGTTGCTGAGCTTGTTGGGGTGTGTGGGCACTCGCCCTCCTTTGGCCTGCCTTCTGTCTGTGGACACAGGCGCTTTTCCTAATAGATAAACTTCAGTGCTCAGGAGACAAGCGTGCTCTGTGGTCCTCGATGATGTGGCATGATAGGAATGGGCATCCCACCAGGCAGAGTGGAGAATTAGGTGAAGAGGTTCAGTGAAAGCTGCTCAGAGAGGCTCCCTAAAGAAAAGTTTGAATTTGAAACCCATCATTTGCTTGAAAAGCAAGTGCTGTGGCTTTACCTGATGTTCGTTTCCCTGCTCATTTCTTCTAAACAAGTTCTGCCACTGGTGAGATATCAATGAGATTTAGGAAATGGGGGCGGGGGGGGGGGAGGCGGTTGGGAGAATGGAGAGGTTTCTCTGTCCCGCTTCTTCACATTTTATTTTGTGTTTTTCACGCTCCCTTTCCAGCGCTAGCAGTCGGAAGGCTCGAGCGGTGTATCCTTGTGAAGCAGAGCACAGCTCAGAACTATCTTTTGAAATAGGAGCAATTTTTGAGGATGGTAAGTGTTGGTGGGAGCTTTGTGGGAGGGTATATTCTGTCAGCCTCAGACATGGAGAGTGCAGGGCAAGCGTCACTGGTGGCCATGTGGTCAGGAGGACAAGTGGAACCCCTGAGGCTTTGGCCAGGAGAGAGCTGCTCCGTTTGACTGCCAGGAACTGAAGGCCGGGGTGCTGTGTCCTGATGACTGGACTACCACTTCTGCCGTAATCTTCACTTTCTCCAACCCTTTTAAGGATTGTGGATCTTCATTCAAGATATTGTTCTCTGGATATAAAGAAGCTTAGTGGCACTTAGAGTCCAGAAATATTTGCTTCCCTCCCCCAGAGTTCCCAACAAAGCTTCCTTAAAGGCTTCAGGATTCCCAAATCCTGAGTTTATCAGAGAAGAGCGCTATGCTCGAGGAATTTTGATTTATAATTCCCTTACTGTTCTTGTGCTTTATGTGATTTTTTTTTTTGCTGATTTGAATGGCACGTGAGTCTCCAGATATGGGCATTGACTTTGCATATTGAAACAGGGATGCAAATGTTTGTTTGTTTCATATTCACACACAAGCATCTCTGAGGCTTGCCTGCTTCATATTTCACAAATTTCTCCTATGGTTCAGTGTATGGCTTTTTACTTTTTTCCCCCTCTTGATTTCTTCCCTCCCCAGTCCTGCCCCTTATAAAATTCATCGGTTGCTGTGGAAACAGCGATGTCATATGTGGGGAAAGAGTTCTGGGGAAGCAGTGAGAGAACCTTGGATGCTTGGAATGGAACGGTTGATTAGCCAGAGTGCTTGGAGGGTACGGAATATATCAATAAGTACCTACCAGTGTTATTGTCAGTCATGTAGATTTGCTGATTGTTGTTTTTTAGAAGGCAGTCTGCCTCATTTAGAACAGACATCCGTGTATTTGTCACGTGTACCCTTGAGAGCCAGAAATGGTAGTATCAGAAAACAAACAAGAAGAACAAAATAACATAACAGAATTGGACTTCGTGGAGAAATTTTGTTCTCAGAGCAGAAGTAAGATCATTCCTCTATTGCTACCACATACACACATGGAATTTTGCCAGGGCAGTGTAAAATAGGTGCCCCACCTCAGGCCTGCCATGTACTGGCACCATATGGCAGTGGGGAAAGCTGAGACGATGGCATTGAAATGCACCCATATGAGAAACGATCATGAATTTTAATCATCCTTGTGCTGCTTTGTATGAGTAGATTCGTTTAGGCATCTCTGAAATTCCTTACATTGTATTGTTGTGAGATCTTTACCTTGGTAAAAGGTGTATCTGTCAGGAGGCCTTTGACTGCCAAGTAATAAAACTCTGTATAACTGGCTAAATCCATCATGATCTCATCCAATAAAAAAGTCTGGATGTAGGGAGTTCCAGGGTTGATTAAGCCACCTTCTCAAAGATGTCATCAAGGACCAAAGTGTTTATGTCTTTCTGCTGTACTCTTCTCTGCTTGTAGACCTGGGTGGGCATCTGGCTGGTTTCCCTAGCACAAGACGGCTGCCATGGTTCCGGGCATCATGACTGCATTCAGCTTTAGCAGGAGGGGTTCCTCATCCTCTTGTCCCCCCCCTTTTTTTAATAATGATAAAACCTTTCCAGACACTTCCTTGTTTAGTGGCTCTCACATCTCAGTAGCCACTTCTGGGCCATATGCTCACCCTAAACCCATCAGGACCCCAGGGGGCCAAGGACACCTCCTCTGTGAGTAAGGGTTGGCACCTCAAGCGGGTCCTGCTCCTCCAGCATAATGGCTGTCAGTCATCTTGACACAGAAGACTTAAGTTCTCAAGTTCTGCAGTCTCTAAATGACTTGTAGGAATCTTCTTGTATATATGTGTACACACAGACGCATGCACACACACACACCAGTATCTCAGTGTGCCTTTGGCAGAGGAAAGTGATTGATAGCTATAGATTATAAAACCCTTTATTTTGTCTGAGCGCACATCTCTCGCTCTCTGTGGGGCCCTTTCACTTTCACACCTTCTGTTGACCCTGGGCAGGTCCTTACGGACTCTATGCATCAGTTTCTTCATCCTCATCTTTATTATTATGATTAGTTATTAGAGAAATTGTAGGTTTTCAGAAAAATAATGCAGAAAATACACAGTTCCCATACATACCCCCCTTCTCCCACAGCCTCCCTATTACTAACACTCTGCATCAGCGTGGTACTTGTTACAGTCGATGAAGTGCTATTATTATAATGATGCTCTTAACTATAACCCCAGTTTCCATTGGGGCTCCCTGTTTGTGTTGTGCAGTCCTGTGCATCTTCATCCTGCTCTTTAGGGATGTTCCCAGGATTGCTCTTGGGTCAGGGAAGTCTTTTGGGCACCTGGAAGACGGGGCGAGGGGGCTGCAGACATTTGTCGAGGCTGTTCCAGACAGTGCTGCTATCCTAGGCACGTCATGTACGTTTTGAGCCAAGTCATGCCTCCTAAGATCCAAGGCCCTGGGGTGCTGGTGTCCAGCTCTGCTGAGACCCTGGGGTGCTGGCGTCCAGCTCGTCTGGGCTGATGCCGGCAGGGGCACCCAGGGTGTCTCAGCAGATGCCCTGCCCCGCCCCCAGTGCCGGCTGCTGCACGGAGGTCTCATAGGCTATATGAATACCAACTCTGTGTTTTTGTGGGGGGGAGGGGGGTGTATAGAAAAAACAGTGAGCAGAGGTGAGGTATTTGTATATAAACTTTTATTGAGTCCTCCCAGCAGTCCTTCTAGCTAAATGTCAACAGCCCCGTTGCAGGTAAGGAGATGGAGTGAGTCTCAGAGGGTGGAAGTGACACCCAGGTGCACCCAGCTGTCCCCAGCAGAGCCAGGGGTCCCCTCCCTCCAGTCCTTGGACCTGAACCCTGGGCCTTTTCCACTCAGAGCCACTAGTTGCACGATCCCAAGGGCACCTTTGCTTTTCCACTGACGGTGGCTGCACGCTGGTGGCGCTGCCCGCGTGGACAGTTTGGATTAGGAGAGAAGCCTTTGAAAAGCCTTCCCAGAGGAACCATGCCAGGGTCAAGGTCAGTGAGGGCTGGAAGAGACTGTCTCTGTATTAGCTCTGGAGCACCAGTTCTCATTCATTCATTAAGCAGATAAATATGTGGTAGGCTGTATTAGGGTTCTCTGGAGATACAGAACCAACAGGAGAGATCTGTAAATATGAGATTTATAAAGGTGTCTCAGGCAACCATGGGAGTGGAAGAGTCCAAAATCCATAGGGCAGGCTGTGAAGCTGGCGGCTCCGACTAAGGGTCTGGATGAACTCCGCAGGAGAGGCTCGCTGGCTGGAGGAGCAGTGAAAGAGTCTCCCTTCTTCCTTAAAGGCCTTCAACTGACTGGATCAAATCCAGCCGAGTGGATTATCTCATTTGTGAGAGACACGCATATAATCAGCTACAGCTGCAGTCAGCTGACTGATGATTTAATACACCACCTTCTAGCCTATCAGCCAGCCGCGAAATACCCTTGCAGCAGCGGTCAGGCCAGCACTCACCTGCCCAGGCACCTGGGCACATCACCTGGCCAAACTGACAGCAGAATCCAACCCTCACACAGACATGGTGCTGGGTGCGGGGGATTCCAGGGCTCCTGGCATGGCCTAGACTAGGGGAGTCTCAGCGTCTGTCTGTCTTTCTTGCACACGTCTAAGTGCCTTGACAGCGATGTGCAGAATGTATAACCAGGGGCCCAGCCTAGAGCCTCAGGGAAGGGTCCTGGAGGGTGGGGATGCTTAGCCACCACAGGGCCCTTTATAAGCCCGAGGCGGGAGAAGAGCTTTCGGGGCAGAGGGCCAGCTCTCGAGCCCTGAAAGAGGAGTTTGTTGGACATCTGGAAATTACAGTAGGCCAAGGTAATAGAGAGAGCCCCAATATATACTTACTTCACCCCAGGGAGGGGACAACAGGTGATCGTCTACTGAAAATGGCCTTGTCGGCATTTTCCAAACGTGGGTTGCTGCACGTTAGTGGGCTATGGACTTGAGTTGCTGAGTTGACATCAGCATTCCAGAAATAACAGAATAAAGAAAGAAAGAGAAGGGAGGGCATCGCACATAATGAGGGTCTCGTTTCGTGAAACGTCTGTTAGGTACGTGCGTGTATTTGGTTGTTGAAGGAAAACATTTCTTTTTATGAGTTGCTCTCCATGTTTGGAAGATATGCTGTAGGCTGCATCTCGCGGCAGCTCCCTGGTTGGTCGTTGGGCCCTGGACCCCAGCGCCCGTCCCTGTCATGTCCACGCTGCCCCTCTGCTCCCGGCCAGGGCCTGGGGCCTGGTGAGCACACCCTAACTTGACCTCCACACCTTGATGGGTTCCTGGACCCTGTGCGCTTTGGTGTCCGGCCCACGGTCCTACTCGTATGCATCCATCCGAGATGCTCATGGAACGTCTGGCTTGCCAGCCCTGTCCCAGGCAGCCGGGCATCTAACATGGGCACCATACCGGTGGCCACATATGGTCTGTGGAAGGGGCATCCAGCTGGGTCTCCAGAGCTGAAGAACTGCCTGGTGCAGAAGTGGGGGGCAGGAGGGGGCTTTCCAGGACGCAGGCCCTGTGCACCCGAAGCCTGGAGTGCCAGCGAGGGCTTCTCAGATGGCTGCCTGCAGGTGAGGCTGTAGTGGGGGGAAAGCTTGGGGGGCTGCTGTGGAGGTGGGCAGGGCAGGTGCCTGGGGAACCTGAGTCAAGGAGAAAACATACAGTGGACTCGTGTGTGTGTGTGTGTGTGTGTGTGTGTGTACACATCTATATATATAAATGGACTTTTGGCACATAGGGTCCTTTAGGCAATGATGTGTTTTCTTGAAAGTTCACCGAGGCCCCTTGTTCACGGTAGGTTGGAGGCAGCTGCAGGAGGATAAACGGGGATTGTGGCGGCCAAGGGGGCGCGTCTGATAAATCACCCTTCTGCTGACCTTGTGACTGCACGTCCCAGGCGGGGGCCGCGTTCTCGGCCGGCCGCGCCCAGGGGGCCCTGCAGAGAGAGGAGCGGCCCGGGCCGGGCGGTGAGCATCCTTTCTCCTCTCTTTCAGTGCAGACCTCGCGGGAGCCCGGCTGGCTAGAGGGGACACTGAATGGCAAGAGGGGACTGATTCCGCAGAACTACGTCAAGCTGCTGTAGCGGCTGGCCCCCTCCCCCGGGACCTAGGATCTGCGGTGGGGCCGCGCGGGCTGCCTTCCTCCTCCGCCGTCCCGGCCGCGTGGGAGCCCCGCAGCTCGGGTGGAGACTCGGGGGCGGCGCGCGGGGCCGGGCTCCCGGGGCAGAACGCGGTTCTTAGAACCCGGGAAGGATATCAGGATTAACGGCGTGGATTTTTCATCTGTGAAGCATGGAGATTCCTGATTTTTTTAATGATCCAGCTTAGAGGAGGAGCGGGGATGGGGGAGGGCTACCCCCTCCAGCGCCGTCCCCCACCCCCCGTCGCCCCCGCCGCGCCCGCACCCTGCCTCGCCCGCCCGGCAGAGCGCGCGGCGCCTTTGCAACAGGCTCCCCCTTGGTGCTTCTCACCCGTGTGCTGTCCTCCACATGCCACCCTTGCGCCCCAAGGTCTCTGTAAATGAAATAAATGTAATTTACTATTTGACTTGTTGTCATGATGTGGGGAAGAGAAGGTGGGGTTCTTAATCTCTTGTCATGTTTTATGCTCTGGCAGCCTGAGGGTAGAAATCCCTCTCCCTGTGGTTTCCTTTTGTTGGGTGCAGGAGTATGGCACGGATTGGGGGGCCCGGGGGGTGGGGTAGAGGCCGGCTGATTCTCAGCAGGGTGCGTCCCCGGCCCGGCGGCCTCTGGGGTGTGTGAAAATCCTGGAGGGCTCTGCCTGCACACCTGACTGGACCCCCCACCCCAGCTCTGTCAGGCGGGATCTGGGAACGAAGCTGGGCCTCTGTCCCCAGCAGTTTGTACCTCCACAGGCCGTGGTGGCCGGCTGCCCTGTCCCCATACCACCTGGCACTCCTTTTCTTTCGGGGGTGAAGGGAAGGGGTATAGGGGACCATTCCTTGAGAAGCCTCAGCCCCTGGCCCTGCACAGGTCTCACCCCGTTGCAGAGACTGAGGCTGCAGCTGGGCTTCCCCCTGGCCCCCCGGGGCAGGCAGCCCCACTCTGAGGCTTCTCCTTCGTCTCAGACCCAGACTTCCAAGCACATGGAATACTATCTTTGGAGAAGCCGGGATTCTCCTTTCTCCTCTGCACTGGAGTCTGTGGAGCATGGAGCTCGTTTTTCCTGGTCTCAGGGCTCAGAAGGCAGCCCCATGTCCCTTCCTCACAGGCAGGTGAATGGAAAATTTGTCAAAAGAGGGAAGTATCTGTTGCCTCTTCCCAGATGAGTTGATTCAAGAGCTTATGGATTATCAGGTTGGGAGTCACCTCTGAATTTGGGGTCATACATGTGTAGGGGAATGTGTCTGTTGAAAAATGTTCATATTGTAACAATTTCAAAAATTCTGGGTCCAGTGGAGAGTCTTGAGAGTGTCAAGGAGCCACGGCCACCCCACGAGGCTGGGTGTGGGGCTGGCATGACCCCTGGAGCCTGTTTCCTGAGCATTCGTTTCCTGCCTATGACCGCTGCCTCGGGACGTGGAAGGGAATGTGTCTCTTCAGAAGAGGTGACCGGTGGGCTCCACTGGAAGGACTGCAGGAAAGTGCAGATCTCGAGGCAACTGTAGCAGGCTCAGGTGAGCAGCCGGGATGCTTTCCTGGAGGTGTTCCCATTGAGTGTGTCCACATTGGGTGTTCCAAAGAAGGATTTGATTTATTAGCTTGAATGAAGGAGATTTCCATTGTGCACAGAAAGGGGCATCCAAACTGCTGTTGTTTGCCCCAGAGTGCTGATATCACAACTCGGTCAAGGAATTCACCGCCAGCCTGGTTACCTGGGTGACCCTAGGCAAGTTAAATAGCTTCTGTGATTCTGTTCCTGCCTCATAAAAAGGAAATGGTACCCAGATATTTTGGGGTGAAATGACCTAACACCTAGTACATGCTCGGTTATTGTGACTGCTGTGCTTGTGGCCAGCATCTGTCCCCTGGACCTTAGGTGCTAGAAGATGACAGTGTGACAGCAGTGACACCCCAGAAAAGCGCCACCACAAGGGCTCACACCGCCCCGAGAGCTGCAGCTACCTCCGTGGTTATCTGGGAGAACAGGGTGATGCCAGAGGGGCGTCGGGGGCACCAGTCATCCCTCTGGCGGGCCTCCAGGCAAGGAGCTTCCCCGGGGCTGGTCCAAATGGTAGTTACTACCAGGGTCGAGAGGTGTTTTCTTGTATTTGTGGATCATCATTTCACCTGAAGATAAAGGGGGAGAATTTTTTGCTGTGTGCTGCTGGGCAGTGTGGCTGATCCCAGAGCATCTGCTGAAGGCCTGAGCACAATGGCCCTGCAGCCTGCGTTCCTAGAGACCTGGTGGTGGTTTGGAACAAAGAAGGACATTCAGAGTTTGTGCTTCTTGTTTACAGTGGGGCTGTGGGACTCTTGTCTGTTGTTCCTCCATCCCAGGAGCCAGCCCCTGTCCTGAAAGCGGAAGCCAGGTGAGGTCAGAGCTGTGAGCCCATGCTGCAGCTCAGGTAGGGGTTGGGAAAGCAATGGGTTGTCTGCGCCAGTGATGGCTGTTTAACTTATTCTTTCCTTACAGTGATCTTCTGAGGCAGGAGAGACCCCCATCTTATAGATGTGCAAACAGAGGCTCTCAGGAATTAAAAAAAGTTTTGCCCAGGTTCCGTAAGCTTGTCCCAAATGCTTTCCACTTCACTATCTTGCCCCTGGGGTCAGTTTAGAGGTTTGGCTAAAAATATGTTTTGAGTTCAAAAACAATCTGTTTTGAAATTCTATTTTCACTTTTTGTTTCCCCTTGGTGACCCTGGGCAAGTTTCTTGATCTCTTTATGTTTCAGTTTCATTCTTTGGTGAAAAAGAGTTTGTAGAAACCTCACTGGCTTATTGGAATGATTAAATGACCATTCTAATCATTAGAATGATTAAATGGCGACCATAAAGCCCTCAGCACAGTGCCTGGCGTGGCTGGTGTCACCCCATCTCACCTCTTAGTCTTCCCTGCTTCTCTTCTGCTTCTCTTCTCCCAAAGCCATTCATACCTCTTGCCTTCTGCCCTACATTCTCCTGTTTCCCGCCTTGTTCCTAAGGACACACTCTGCCCCTTGAATCTCTGACTTGTCTTTGTTCCTTGTTCTCGCTGCTGGGCTCCTTTGCACCTTCTCACAACAAGTTCTTCCCTCAAGTCTCCCCAAGCGAGGCACTGGTCCGCGTTACCCCTTCTACAGTCGGATGTCTTCTGTGACTTCTTGAATCTTCCTGAGCTATGCAACTTTCTTTCTCCCACTTATCTGAGGATGTTATTCCAGGAGTTTTCTTAAACAGCTTTCCTGCTTCTGGCTCCTGCAAACCTTTTTTTCAGATGCTTGTCAGCACTATTTTTCCTTGGCTGGCCTGGACAGCAATTTATTGCTACCCTATTTGGTAAGCCAGCTCGTTCTCCTCATGCTTTCTCCTAACGTCTAACTAAAAGTATTTCAAGTCAACTGGTTAGAAAATACATTGGAGAATACTTTCCTAGCAGAGGGTGTTGGAAAATGGACTTCTGGTTTTTGACCAAGGAGAGACCTGTGCTTTGAACTTGGGCAGTGATTACATTGCGGTCATTTAGGCAGCTCAGTGGCTTGTGTTGGCATCTGCATTTCTCCTTCCTTGGAGGGTTTAGCAGAGCAGAGCAGCCCCGGAAAGTGAGAGGGGAATGATGAGACATGCTCAAGCCAGTTTTCACAGGAGCCATCATCTTCTCTGGCCCAGGCTGATCCAGAACATGCAAATCCATAGAAATGGGATTTTCAGAACCACAGAAAACCTGGAAACCACTCACTGTCTTGGTTTAATTCCAATTAAAAGAAAAGAAAGAAAGAGAGAAAGAAAAAATCTGAGTATCTGCTAGTGATAGATTGGTTTAAGTTCCTGATCTTCCATCCCTCCCAGATCTATCCCCTTTTGTTGAGCCCCCCTTCACTGACTCTGGGCTTGGCCTGGGTGCTTCCTTGGGCTAATGGGACAGGAGCAAAGTTGATGCAGTCAGAGGTTTGAAGAGTGCTTATGTCTTTCTCCCATCTTTCTTAGACCCCTGCCTCTGTCAGGAAGGAAAGCCCAGGTTGGTACGCCGGAGGGAGGAGAGGCCACTGGTGGAGCACCATCCAAGACCACACGGCTGCTGGCCTGCCGAGGAGACCCAACTCTGCTGAGACCTGCCCAGGCCAGCAGAGTACCCCACCTGACTCTGACTCATAGGCTTGTGAGAAATAATAAATGGTGGTTGACTTAAGCCACTAAGTTGGGGGAGGTTTTGTTATGCAGCAGTAGCTGACTGCTGGCTGCTCGGCCCCACGATTCACTTTGTTTTGGGCACAGTCTGGCAGGTCTGTATCACAAGTTAAGGTCATATTTTAATCATATCCGAAGTTATGTGGAAGCTACTGTTTTATTTCCAAGAAAACTGCTGCATTAGCAACTGGATGACTTGTAATTAAAATGCCAGAGATCCTTGTAAGCAAGTCATTTTAATCTGTGCACACTTGTACAGTTTATCAAAAAGTATATTATAACTGACTTTAACATAAAGGGATAGTATTTTTATTTGCTTGAGCATTCAACATACAGAAGCAAACATGCCATTAATTATATAATCATTATGCTTAAGTTTGACTGCTCATTGCATACAGCCGCTGTCTGTCTCAGTGGCTGAGGCTTAATTCTGAGCTAATGATTCCTAAGTAAGTATGCAGCTGATTTCTTTAGGCCCAAGATAAGTTTTACAAATTCTTAGCAGGTAAGTCATGGCTATACCCTTCACAGAAGAATGCGCCCCACCTGGAACTCAGGGTGTACACTGGGAAGTGCTCCCTACTAGCCCAGGTGGCTTTTCTTTAAAGTTAGGAACTTTCTGCAAAAAGCCCTGCTGCCTAATAAGTAAAATTCCCTAGACTTTTAAGTATTAAACTGCTTCTATTTATAGTGGATATTTTATAAAAGTTTGTGCACATAATTCTAAAGTTTTTTTTAAATTAAAATTTTTTCCTGTGCTGTGTTTAATGGCTATGGTGTGTTCAAGAAATATACCTATCGTATAAAAGCAAAGTGGAATTCGTTTACTCTCTCTGAAAGCAGATAATTTGAACAATCACCACTTAAATGTCAAAGGAAAATTTTACTTGAATTTATCTTGTGGGAAATGAATGTTTCCTATTTTGAAATCAGTTGATAAATGCTTACTGCTTTCTCTATATGAAATGAGTGAAATTAAGGGGAGTAGCCAGGAAGAAGTAGGACAAGCGTCACGGACAATGCAGCTCTTAGTCTTCTGATCAAGAGAGTTGCAGATGAGAGCGCAAGGCTTTGCTTTGCAGAGGAGGCACTTTGAATCAGACGGGTGCCTCTGCCCAGTCATGTGAGCCTCAGAGTTTCCTCTTCTGTAAAATGAGTAACAAACTTTGATGTGGTTGTGAAGAAAAATTAGGCGATGTAAATAAAGTGCTTAGCAGCCACATGTTACTGTTATTAAAGTGTTTCAAGGCTATTTTAGTGAACCAGGTATTAGCAGTAAGAAACAAGGCAGGGGAATAGGTCCCCAAAAAGGAGAAGGAACATGCAGCTAACAGCAGCAACAAACTGTGTTTCCATCCTGGATGTAGGCAGAAGCACATATCATCAAGATTTGGAAGGACACAAAATCCTGGTATTCCTAAAGACATTCAAATGAACTGTGTGAAGAAAGAAAAAAAAAAAACAGAAAGGAAGGAGCATCACAGAGAAGCCAGGAGATAGCAAGTGAGTGCAACTGCTCTATCAATACACTGATACTTCTTTTGGTCTCCAGCGTCTTGGAGCAGCTAGAAGAAAAATCGTGGAACTGTAACCCACTACCAAACTTTAAAATCTGTTGAATAACTACTTGTTAAAATGTACTTGGAAACTGATTTATGTTATTTTTCACAAAGAAGAAAAAAAGTTAGGAAAAAAAAAAGAAGTTTCCAAAACAACAGGTGAGTAAAGTAAAGGATTTATTGTAATCTGCTTACAGTCCTTTGCAAAGACAGACATATGTTTTTGCATAAAGATATAAATTGCTTCAATTTAAACTAATTTAGTGTTTTTTAATTATATGAAGTTTTGGTGAATTATGAATTGTACCAAACCAAGATTTTTAAGAGCAATATGGTACAAAAATAAGAGCAGACAGACAATTTGGACTGGGACAGGCATTCAACAGTAAATTTAGAATATGGCTTTGCTGTTTAATCAAGCAAAGTTACCCGGAGACATACAGAGAGCCAGTAACTTTGTTAATCACAGAAAGCTGATGCAGGCCATCTTCATCCCAAACCTGGTTGAGTTGAAATTCCAAATCTGTAAGGTAAGTCTGAACTGCAAGCTGCTTTTGTACCTCCAGGACCTCCCAGCCTGCATGCTGTGTATTTATCACCTGCAAAGTGTGCCTTTCATACTGCTGTGCGTGTTAAGTTGACGGCATTTAAAGATTTGTCTAGAAATTAAATTCTTGAAATTGCAAATTATGTAAGAAAAACTCCTCCCTCTGAGTCCAGCTTTCACAGGTTTCCCCTTGCATAAGGCAGGTGTCTCTTGAATGACAAGGTAATGTTGCCTGCGTGGCGAACCCTGGAGGGAGAGGCTGATGAGTGCTGCCTTCTCCCGTCCTTGGGCTTCTCCAGTTATAGCTTTTAGGTTTTGGAAAATAGTGTGATTTCACTGAGTACCTGATGATTATCATCACTTTTAAAAGGTTAATTTGGCCTCTGTTCAAAGTAGCTTATTTAGTGCAATCATGTCATTAATTCCCCCTAAGATATATAGGGTTTGTGATTTAGGGCAAGAGAAAAGCCATAAATTGCATCAGTGCCAAACAGATTGAATGAAAAATTTTAGTGCCACTGTCTTGCTTGTATGATCTGTAGTTCTTTTTCCCCTCCAAAAACTGTTTATGTATAAAATTTTCTTTTAAAACCTACGTTTTAAAAATCTAAAAACCCTCCGTTTGTCTCCCGGTCTCCGCGCTGCTCTGACTGCACCTCGCCAGCACGGAAGCCCCAGTGTGCCCCGACCTCTCTGCTTCCGCTGCCGGTTCCAGGAGGGCAGAGCCCTTTTCCACGCTCAGAGGTGAAAATTTTATCTTTTACAGAGTGAGTGCATGGAACTTTTTTTTCCCCCAAAACGAGAAAAAAACTGGCATTGGAATGCTCTCTGAACCATCCAGCTCCCGGTCCCACTCTCTGAGTGCCAAGTTCTGCTTCTCGAGGGTAAAGGGGAAGAGGCAGCTTCCAAAAGCTGCGCCACTCCCGGGCCACCTTCTCACACGTGTGTTGTCACATGACACCTTCAAGAAGCTGCCGACACCAGTGTGTTGCTCCCTCGCGGAAGCAGGATGGAGCAGAAGCCGGAGACCGTGCTCCAGGCCCATAAGCATCCCAGGCGGGAGACCAAGAAAAAAACAAAAGGACAGAAAAAGTAGAAAGGCTGAAAGACAACCGAAGAGGTTTAAGTGTGGTTATTTACAACAGAGACTGTAAAATGGTAAATTAGATATGAAGCTAAAAAAGGCACAGCTTTCCCTTTCTTAAATACACTGTAAACGGTTCATTATGCATGCAGAACATTTCACTTTACAAAAAAAAAATTACCTTGTTTGTTTAGACAAAGATAGTACTTAAATAGTCTCCAGCAAAATAGAATTCTTTCAAAAATACTTTCCCATTCATCCTATTAACCATTAAAGTTTTTTTTTTTTTTTTTGTGGGTGTGCATGTGTCTCATTTACAAAAGTTCCTTATAC
The DNA here is from genome assembly GCF_023851605.1 of Tamandua tetradactyla. Lineage (NCBI taxonomy): Eukaryota > Metazoa > Chordata > Mammalia > Pilosa > Myrmecophagidae > Tamandua > Tamandua tetradactyla. Next base: position 19,832,756 of record NC_135348.1, on the reverse strand, counting down.
CTTATTTCAGGTCCTTCACAATTTATACATATAGTAATGTACAGCACAGCAAATGACTGCAAAAAATTATTTGTAAAGCCAACACAATAGATATTAGAAATTGAAACCAAGGCATTTGTTTTAACATCTTATCCATTCTAATTAAATAATAAGTGGACACTAAAGGGTGTGTACACCAGTGATGCAGAAAGGAGGGGGTGGCGTGGCCCAGAGGGGGGGCCGTTGTTCCACGCCACATGTTCCATTATTACACAACAGGAATCGGTATATATTTTTTCTTTTTTTGTGTTTTTAAATAACAAAAGGATATTAATGCCCCATATTGACTATTCGTTTTATATGCAAACCAAGGGTAAGCTTTAAAAAGTTCGTTAGTCCGTCAACCCTTTGAAAACAAGCGAACGATACCAGAAACTACATGGCATAGTTAAAACTTCCATCTGTGAAAATATCAAAATCAGAGAGTTATTGACTAGATATGGCTTTTCATCCAGAGGAACAAGAACATTTTTCTAAGCGCTGGGTTGGAGAGGGAAGAATCCTTGACACTGCTCAAGTCTTGCCAAATCCATGTCAAACTGCTTTCCAGGCTCCAAACCCCTGATATGAGTCTAAACTTGCAAAACTGCTGAACAAGTGTGAGTCAATCATCGCACGTTTTAAAACATGATTGCTTGGGTCCTTCGCGGGTGCGGAGTCACACGGGGAAACTTAAGGCAAAGTTCTTCCATGAAGACGCTTTTCCTCACTTCCTGTGAAAGTAGAGGGGCTTGGCATTCCCGGATTCCACCTTGGGCAACTGGTCGCTGATGATTTCCACCAGCATGGCTGGGAACTCCACCTTCAGGGCCTGGGATTCTCGGAAGGTATAGAAGCAAAATTCCAACAAGTCACTGACCAGCTGCAACACAGAGAGAGAGAGAGAGAGAGGGAGAGAGAGAGAGAGAGAGAGGACGTGACATGGGGCTTCATTTCCATTCCTGCCCCTGGATGCTGACGTCCTAACTCAGGGGTGAACTCAGAGCAACGCTGAGCCATCCCACCGAGAAGTCAGGTGTGTGAAGACAGATGCCTGTCTTGGGGGAGGAACCTGATTGCAAAACAAATGTAATGCAAGACATTTTCCCAAGTGCCAAACAGTTACCTGTATTGAATCTATCGGGGGAAATGGGATAGTTGCAGAGGCAATAGTGCCTGGATCACTACTGCTCTCATCTAATTTGGGAGGTCTGAGCTGGTTGGAGCAGGCACACATACGCGTGTGTCTCTGTGTAGTCCAGTCCCTTCTCCCTCCTCTGTGAACCAAGGATCTTTCCCACCTCCCTGGAGCTGAGCTCTTCTCTATTCTGTAAGTTGAGATAGAATCAAATACAGCATTGCATTGCTGGTTGATATTCAATTCACTAGGAATACAGTTTCAAATCAGAAAATACACACTGATCTTTCTTTTGTTAATTCCGTTCTCCACTACGAGAATAATTACTCTTGGTCTTTTCTCACTGTATTACAGCAGACAACATGAACATTACCTGCCATAAAATTTTGAACTTTGTAGTCCGAATAAAGTGCCTCTGGTGAAACGGCATCTGTACCTTCCCTCATGATTTTTTTCCCCCTCAATTAGCAAGCTTAGTGAACTCATTTAGTAAGGAACTCTGTGATAAAAGCCTTCAGTAAAAACTGGGAGTTGATGAAAATCTCATCAGGGAAAAATGTATCTGGTGTGTCTGTTGGTGCCCGAGTCCCTCAGCCTGCAGAGGGATACCTCCCTGTCGGTGCCCAGGCCTGTGGCATTTTAGTGAGTGTTGCTCACACACAGGGCGTGGGCCAAAAGCACACACCACCACCGTCTTCTGGTGTTTTGCCACATCCACACACCTCGGAGAAGTGGCGCAGTACCTGGTCCTGGACTCTTGCCTCAGTTTCCTGCTTGGTGGATGAGCTGTGTCTCGGTTTCCTCATCTGTAAAAGGGGCTAATAACAGTAGCTACCTCTGAGGACAGAATGGGTGATCCGGGAAAAGTGCTCAGAGCATCACCTGGCACAGAGCAAGTGCTGGAGAGATGCCTGTTCTTATTCAAGGCATGGGGCAGTACCTGCTGGAGCCAACCCCCTTTAATTCTCTCCTGCCTGCTGTTGCCAGACTCTTTCAACCATTAACGTTGCTTTTCTCCATGGAACATGGTGTGCGATGCCTACTTGGGGCCATTTTTGTGTGACCTGGTCCTCGGGTGCCCCTGCTACAAGATGAAATGTCAGCCATCATCCATTTCTATTTTGTTTTATCCTGGCAGGCTGATGGCTGTCCAAGCAAAGAGCCCCCCTGGGTCTAGCTCTGCAGACGTGGTACCTCAAACCAGCCAACCCTTCCGGAAAGGGCTGCAGAGCCCTGGCCACCCGCTGTGGCACTCAGACCAGGCCCACCCTGGCCACTCGATGGCGCCTTGATGTGGGTGCCCATGGGGCTGTGAAAGCGTATTTTTTTCTTTCTTTTCAACAGTTTAACGCGAGGGTAAACATCTCGGCTCTACAGCTGCCACCAAGACACCACCTCTTGGTCACACCTTTCACGTCTTTGGAGTCGGACCGTGTTTGAGCGCAGACACAAAGAGACCCTGTCATCAGACCGCGCGACACTGGGGAAGGTGAAGACCCCCCTTCCACCATCTCTGGCCCCCCCCGCCCCCGTCCACCCTGAGCCCCTGCATGCGCCAGGTGCCACGAGGCCGCCGCGAACACGACAGAGCTGGTCTCTCCAGGAAGTCGAGGCGCTGGGCCAGGGACTGCAGACGCCAGAGGAAAGGCAGGTGCTGACACCACCGTGAAGGACGGGGAGTCGGGTGGGGAGGTCTGTTTACGGAGGGTGGAATGAGGGGGGTGGGGTGGGGTCTCTGGAAGGTAACAGTGGGGACTGAATTGTGCCCCCCCCAAAAAAAAGACATGTTTAAGTCCTGAGCCCCCTCCCTGTGAGTGTGGCCTTAATTGGAAACAGGATCTTTGAAGATGTTCTCCATTAAGATGAGGCCGAACTGGACTAGGGTGGATCCTAATGCACCTTCCTGGTGTCCTTATAAGGAGAGGGAACCTGGACACAGAGATGACTGAGGCCAAGACAGACAGACGGCCCTGATGGGAGGCAGCGGCTGAGTAGTGGACTGCCAGCCAGCCACCACCTATCCCTGCAGCCCTCACAGGACGCACGGCCCTGCCAACAGCTTGATTTTGGACTTCAAGTGTCGAGAACTGTGAGAAAGAAATTTCTGTTACTAAAGTGGATGTGGCTGTGTACTTTTGTTACAGCAGCCCCAGCAAACTGAGACAGTCTCTTTAGCAATGACCTGAGGAGCTGGGTGAGTGAGGCAGCGGCACTGGGGGGCATCTGCAGGGCAGGGCCCCTCAGTGAGTCCAGCCAGGGGCTCCAGAGGCCATGCCCGCCAGCTGGCTACCACCTGAAATGATGACTTGACAGGGCCAGGGGAGGTAAAGGTTTCTGTTTGTCAATAGGCAACAGCAAGCCCAGGCACGTAGGTGGTGAGGGGTAAGGAGCTGAGTAATTCCACTCACAAGCATGGTGGCAGGGCCCAGCAGGGGCCCCTCGGTGAGCGTGCTCCTCTCCCTACAGGAAACACCAGATCAGTAGGGAGGGGGACCACGGCCAGAGCCTCAGCTGCTTTTCCTTGCAGGTTCGCCGGGGACAGGTGTCCCAGACACTCCTCACCAGCCATGCATATTAAGCTGGGGCTTGCGTTGCCCACCCACCTCTGTTCCCTGTGCCACAGACAAAGCAGCTTGTTCCCAGCCATGAGCCGACGGTGAGGCCAGTGTCTACAGGACACGTACAGCCAGCTGCCCAGGGGTGGAGGTCTTCTGGAGGCACAGCTCAGCAGCTGCTGCCCGCATGGGAAAGGGGGGTTCACCTGGCCACCAGAGCCTGGGCAGCTGCCCCTGAAGGCACGAAGCAGTGGAGGGAGGGGGTCCTGTCACCACCAAGCACTCCCAGGGAAGAGCTGGCCCTGGCTGTAGGGACGCCCATGGCTCTCAGTAACTCCTGGATGGTGCTAGCTGTCACCAGCCTGCCTGCCACCCTGCTCTGGGGAAAGGCCTCAGCTGAGAGGGTCCTGGCAGCACCTGCAGAAGGTGTGGTGGGGAGCGTCTCTGAGCATCTCAGCTGGGGCCCCGGTCACTGGGGGGAGGATAGGAGCCCGACCGGTCTGAGTTACAGATGGTGACCCCGGATGCTCACTAAGAGGACAAGCCTTGAGATGTCCTCACCCCAACCCTAGCCTGCCACAGCCTGGGGGTCAGGAGGCCCTTCAGGGCAGGACCCATGGGATCGCTGGCCCTTAGCTACGAAGGTGGCGCATGGTAGGTGCGTGGCGGGGCTATGGTGTGAGGGCACCATCCTCGCGGGACAAGGCAGAGAAGGTGGCGTGAGGAGCCGCAGGTGCTCAGCGCACGAGGGGGCTGGGACAAAGCCAGGAGCCAGTGAGATTTAAGTATGGGACAGCTGGACCATCAGGGACACGGCCCAGCCAGAATGGACACGTGCTCACGGCATCAGCCATCATTCTACCTGTATTCTGCGAGCACCCCTGGGTGCCAAGCCCTGGGCTATGTCTGGGGTACCCACCAAGGCAGCCGTGGCCCTTGCCTGAGCTCCGAGGGGCCCCCTGCACAAGGACTCACAGAGATCAAGGCGGGGTCTGGGGGGACTCTCGGACCCGAGGCTGCAGGCGGAGTGGCAGGAAGGCCATGGTCTGGCCCTGGAAAGAGACGGGGCCACAGCAAGTGACCACAAGTATTTTCTAGCCTGAACCCCAAACCTTTTTTCCCACTGCAGTGCCAGAGACCGCCGGGGGGAGAGTTCCATTCATGAGGACCTGCTGCAGTCTTGGTGTGGGGGATAAAAGTGAAACCATAGCAAAGACGGCACTTTGGAAACGATCTGGGAGGTCTCCACGCTGACAGCCCTCCAAGGCATAATCTGGCAATTCCCTTGGACACTCACTCGGCATCAAATTATTTTTTTTGAAAATTCACTCTCTTCCAGGGATGTGAACATCTGCTCCTTCTGCTGGTTTCCCAGGCCCTTTCCTTTCACTGCCTCCCTCCCTGCAGCCACCACGGCCACCTGGGGCCCCAGCCTGGAGGACAGCTTCTCCTCTGAGCTCTCAGATGGCGCTTTGGTTTTTCCAGTTTGCCTGGCAATTAGCCGTGGCGCCAGGTGACTGCTGCTTCCACCTTCATCTTTTTGTTCACATCTTCTAGTGTTTTTGCTTTACACACCCGCAGCGCCTGCAGCGGCCAGCAAAGCTCCTTGAGGACAGGAGCCCCCGGGGCCGTGCCGAGCCCCCTTAGCGCCACCGCTGCTCAAGGGCAAAGGGGCTTCAGAGCTACTGCTGCCACAGTTCTGCATTTCTCTAACTTATTCCCAAGTGCTTAGAGTTCGGAATACCTCAAGTAAACAGTTTAGAGGGCAGCACATTGCCTGCTTTAATGAAGGAACTAAAACAAAAACCAAGTAAGTTCAATGGGCAGTTTCCTTTTAGTGGTACTCAGTAAATAATGCAAAAAAACGATACACAAAGCTAACCCCTTTCATTTTCCACTCTGTTTCAGATTTCCTTTAACCTGCTTATCCTGGGTTTTGAAGGGACTTTGTATACATGTGGCACCAGGGATGCAATGAGTCAGAGCACTTCTTGCTGGGGTTGGAGTGGCCAGAGGTTTGTGGAGAGAGGGCAGGGGACAAGGCTACAGAAATACGAGGCCCACCAGGTTCACCCTTCTGCACAAATGCCTTAACTGCAATTAGACTATGGCCGGCCTGGCCCCCGCCTCATTACTGACTCCCACAGGCCTTTCCTGGTAAATGCCAGGCTCGATGGAGAAGCGAGAACCCTAATTATAATCAGCAATAAGAGTCCCATATCATCAGGAATCAGAGAAAGGCTTGTGCAGGGACTTTTCATTTTGTTGAAGATGCTCATCTGTTGGAATCACTTAAGTTTAGCCAGAGCCAAGCATGATTTATCCCGGCCTGATGGGCTGCAGCTGTTGGGGCCTCAGAGGAGCGTGGCAAGGTCACAGGGTGCCTTGCCCACGCCAAAGACCAGGCAGCCGGGCTCAGTGGGGGCCACCCCTGCTCTCACCATTTCTAACATCTAACGTTTCTATTAAGATTAACTTAAGATCAAGCCTTTGTCTGAAATGAGCATCAGTGGGGAGGTCTGAGGATTTATGTATTTTTAAAGACCAGAAATGTAACTAGCTATAGTGACAGGGCTAAGAGGAAATGTTATGAGGATTCAACTCCAAATATGGGAATGCTGACAGTTTCACTGGACAGAAATGGCCAGTGCCGATTACTCCAGGTATTCCGGAAATAGCTTTGTGAACTGGAAAACGACCTGCAATGATTACATAAGGGGTTTGAACTTGATAAAAAGCAAAAATGGTTCAAGACCCCTAACACTTGTCTATGCAGCTAGCAGAGAAGGCGTGGGCTTGTGCACAGGCAGGCACTCCACAGCCAGGAAGCAAAATGTGGCATGGTAACAAAAGCTCCTCCAAATTTGGTAGCATTGGCTTCTACACTCAGAAATGATCTAACCTTCTCAAGGTTATGCTGCTGCCTACTTTCTCTTCTGAAAACCCAGGTTCCAGAGTGCACCTACCCCTCAGCTGTGCGTTTCCTGTGGGTTCTCCCAGGGCTGCTCTTAGGAGAGGCCCACAGTCCTCCTGGCTCTTACCAAGGAGATATTAGAAAAGGTAAACTAGAAAGATTGGCTTTCAGATACCAAAAATGTTGGCCAATAGTTCGGCAGTCTGGGCCAGACCAGGTGCCCAGGATGGGTTGGATGCTGGAGTGAGAACTCGGTGCTGCTCCAAGTCCGTGAAAAGCCAAGAGCATTTCTGTCCCTTTTTAGCATTTGACTGCTATCTAAGGCTACACTTCAATTTTTTTCATCAACGTTTAAATAATAAATTCAACCATGACCATTGATCTCTGGTCAGTGATGAATATTAAATCTTCAAAATACGTTGTTAGCATGCTGTGCTAAGCAAGATGGGTTCGATTTCCTTCTAATTTTTTTTTATGCTTAAATTTATTTAATTTCCACCCTGTTTAAGTTTCCTTGTATTACAAGTCTTGTTCTAGATCGCACCTCCGCCTTCTTGTGAATAAGGTCTATTGTACATGTGAAAAACACAAAGAAAAATGACACAATTGAAAAGAAGAAAGTGGAGCTTAAAGATAAAGGGATAATTAGAACATTGCCGAACAAAGGAAATCTAATGAAAGGGTTGTGTCTGAAATGCACTGGCATGTTACTGTATATAGAAGTATGAACTTTTCCTAATTTTGTTTTCAATATTTCCTAGATCCTTCTTGCAAATGCACACTACACTGAGCAATATAAAAATCTAAACCAATTCATGTTTATGTGTTACCAACTTTAAGATCAGGTTAATTCTTGGATGAAGCAGTTAAATCTGCATTTTCATCTCTGAATGAAAAAAGAACCAAAGGAACTCTACGCAGAAGAAAGTCACATCTCTCTGGCCAGGAGCAGCCTCTTCAGGTTCAAACAGGGATGCTTTGATTCTAGGAGGCCACCGATTGAAACAGGGGTGGCACCTGTGGCCTTCAGGCCAAGTCTTGCCTATTCCCTATCTTTATAATTTTTAATCATTTTTAAATGGTTAAAAAAATCAAAAGAATAATATTTTGTGATGTGAAAACATGAAATAGTTTTACTGGAGCACAGCCTCCCTCATGCATTTACATATTACCTATTGCTCTTTTCGTGCCACAAGGGCACAGCTGAGTGGTTTTGACAAAGACTGTACACCCATAAAGCTATTTATTTACTATGTGGTTCTTTATGGAAGAGGTTTGCTGACCCATGGATTGGAAGGTACTTTTGTTTTGGCAGGAAGAGTTTTGTTTGTAAAAATATATAATTCAAGTATAAGATATCTCCTGATTTCAGAAATACTAAAAATATGGGGGGGGGGGAATGCTCTAAATTATGTATTATGGTGGTAGCTAGATTTGGCTTTTCAAACACCATATAGATTCTTCCAGTCTTTAAGATGCTTTAGGAAGAATCTACACCCAGGATTTTGGTGAGAGGACTGGAGAAATCTTCTAGCTGAAAGCCTCCAGAATTTTTCTTTTAGTTGGACAGCCTCTATCACTCATGTCTTCCTTCAGGAGTCACTTCCCTTTGAGCCTACATTCTCTGCAGATACATACATTTATACACTTTAACTTTCTAGACCTTTTAACCACGAGCTTCATAAACACAACTGTTTAAATGGCACCTTCATGACCTTTTAAAATCTCATTTAAAATGATCTCTAATGTCACTAATAAGAACATTTCTCTTTGTTATTGCTTAACAGGGTCTCCCCCCATCATGAATTTCCTCCACTGTGTCTTTTTCATGTCATATTAGGCTTTAGGTTTTTAGGCCCTCCCCAGTATATCACTGGAACTCTCTGTTCCCTGGGGTTGCGTGCCCTGCTTCACTTTCTCTGGTTGCCTTTCAGACCCGGCTACCTTCTTACACAAGCACATTTGCATGATGCATTCCAGGTTGCAAACAGCCTGCACAGTCACCAATTCCTCCAGTCAGTGTGGTCAAGCTAGGTCATATGCCCAGGACAAGCTCCATAATGGGTAGAGCCCCAGGAAAAACGAAATTATGAAGCCCTTGTTCAAAATTTATTCAGAATTCAAGATAGCAGAATAGGGGGAGGCACCAAGATGGCAGCCTAACAAGGTGCGTGATTTAGTTCATCCTCCAGAACAACTAGTAAATAACCAGGAACAGTACAGAACAGCTCCTGGGGCCACATCAGTGACCGGACACACAGTGTACCCCCATCTGGACCAGCTGGACTGGCTGTGAGCCCCCCCCGAACCATGAGTTCCCCCAAGCCGCAGCGGCCGACCTCTCATCCCCACAGGCTGCTTCCCAGAGGGAAAGGAAAGGACTTTACGAGCAGCAGGGGCTGAGCCCAACCAAATGCCAACTGTGGAATTAACAAATTCTGACTACTAAAAATAGGCCCCAGCTCAGCTGAACCTGGTCAAAGTGGAGGTCGCTCATTTTTGTCCTGGCACCAAGGGGGCAGGGCTGATGGAAAAAGAAAAAAAAATGAAACAGGTTTTTGCGGCTGTGTTTCTATGGAGGCTTGACTGCCTTTGGATACAGCGGCAGGACTTCTCAGGCTGCAATTGCCCCAGGCATAGGCAGAGTCAAGCTTGTATGAGGGCTTGTCTGGAGGCTGTACCTTCCCCAGGGGAGGGGTGAAGCCCAATTCAGGTGGAAACCCTCCCTTAAGGAATTCAGACACCAGAGCTTGGTAATTTGAAGCCATTAAAACCAGCCTACAACCTCTCCTCTGTCTCCACCACATACCAGCAGGGAGAGTCTTCCAAAGTTCAAGGTACCACATCATCTTATGCTGGTGGGACCTGCAGGCAGATAAGTGCTACATACTGGGCAGGATAAGAAAAACAGAGCCCAGAGACTTCACAGGAAAGTCATTCAACCTACTGGGTCTCACCCTCAGGGAAAACTGACACAGGTGACTCTTTCCTTCTGATAGGAGGCCAGTTTGGTCTGGGAAAATTCGGCTTGGGTCTATAATACCTAAGTAGACCCTCGTAAGGGTGGGGGGGGGGGGTGGGGAAGGCACCATACAGGCAAGCAGGAAACAAGAACACAAGAACTGAAAAATTCTCCTCTGTTAAACAAAACCTAAGCTAGAGGTTCAGAAAAAGCTGAACTGAATGTGAAAGAACAGACAGACAACAAATTCATCCAGCAAGAAAACCCTAGGTAAAAGAAGTGAAAGCAATCTCCAGAATAAACTAATTAAGGTAATTAAATGCCTAGATGCCAGCAAAAAATAACAAATTACACTATGAAAATTGAAGATATGGCCCAGTCAAAGGAACAAACCAATAATTCAACAATTGTTGAACAATTCAGAATATAGGAACAGACATGGAAAACTTCATGAAAAATCAAATCAATGAATTGAGGGAGGATATAACAAAGGTTATAGAAGAGAAAAACAAAACAAACAGAAGAAACTGAAAGTCTGAAAAAACAAATCACAGAACTTATGGCAATGAAAGGCACAGTAGAAGAGATTAAAAAAAACATGGAAACCTACAATGGTAGATTTCGAGAAGCAGAAGATAGGATTAGTGAACTGGAGGACAGAATATATAAATCTGACAAGAAAATATAAGGAAAAAAATGGAAAAATATGAGCAGGGACTCAGGGAATTGAATGACAATATGAAGCGCACAAATATACGTGTTGTGGGTGTCCGAGAAGAGAAGAGAAAAGGAAGAGAAAAACTAATGGAGGAAATTATCACTGAAAATTTCCCAACTCTTATGAAAGACTTAAAGTTACACATCCAAGAAGTGCAGCATACCCCAAAGAGAATAGATCCAAATAGACATACTCCAAGACACTTACTAATCAGAATGTCAGAGGTCAAAGACAAAGAGAATCTTGAAAGCAGCAAGAGAAAAGCTATCCATCACATACAATGGAAGCCCAATAAGACTATGTGTAGACTTCTCAGCAGAAACCATGGAGGCGAGAAGACAGTGGGATGATATATTTAAATTATTAAAAGAGAAAAACTGCCAACCAGGAATTCTATATCCAGCAAAATTGGCCTTCAAAAATGGGGAGAAATTAAAACATTTTCAGACAAAAAAATCACTGAGAGAATTTGTGACCAAGAGACTGGCTCTGCAAGAAATATTAACAGGAGTACTAGAGGCACATACAAAAAGACAGTAGAGAGAGGAATGGAGAAGAGTGCAGAAATGAAGACTATCAGTAAAGGTAAAAAGAATTAGATATGACATATAAAATCCAAAAGGCAAAACAATAGAAGAAACTACTACCCATACAGTAATAACACTAAATGTTAATGGATTAAACTCTCCAATCAAAAGACACAGACTGACAAAATGGATTAAAAAACAGGACCCATCTATATGCTGTCTACAGGAAACACATCTTAGACCCAAGGATAGACATAGGTTGAAAATGAAAGGTTGGGAAAAGATATTTCATGCAAATAACAATCAGAAAAGAGCTGGAGTAGCTATACTAACATCCAACAAATTAGACTTCAAATGTAAAACAGTTAAAAGAGACAAAAAAGGACACTGTGTATTAATAAAAGGAACAATTCAACAAGAAGACATAACAATCATAAATATTTATGCATCAAGCCAGAATGCTCCAAAATACATGAGGCAAACACTGAAAAGAGAAATTGACACATCTACCATAATAATTGGAGACTTCGATGCCACACTCTTATCAATGGACAGAACATCTAGACAGAGGATCAATAAAGAAACATAGAATTTCAATAATATAATAAATGAGCTAGACTTAACAGACATTTATAGAACATTACACCCCACAACAGCAGGATACACCTTTTTCTCAAGTGCTCATGGATCATTCTCAAGGATAGACCATATGCTGGGTCAAAAAGCAAGTCTCTATAAATTTAAAAAGATTGAAATCATACAAAACACTTTCTCAGATCATAAAGGAATGAAGTTGGAAATCAACAAAAGGCAGTGCCAGAAAATTCACAAATATGTGGAGGCTCAACAACACACTCTTAAACAACCAGTGGGTCAAGGAAGAAATTACAAGAGAAATCAGTAAATATCTTGAGGCAAATAAAAATGAAAACACAGCATATCAAAACTTGTGGGATGCAGCAAAGGCAGTGCTAAGAGGGAAATTTTTTGCCCTAAATGCCTATATCAAAAAAGAAGAAAGGGCAAAAATTAAGGAATTAACTGTCTACTTGGAAGAACTAGAGAAAGAACAGCAAACTAAACCCAAAGTAAGCAAAAGGAAAGAAATAACAAAGATTAGAGCAGAAATAAATGAAATTGAGAACATGAAAACAATTGAGAAAATCAACTTTCTTGGACCCTTAGCAAGATTGACAAAAAGAAGAAGAGAGAGGATGCAAATAAATAAGATCAGAAATGGAAGAGGAGACATAACCACTGACTCCAAGAAATAAAGGAAGTAATGACAGGATACTATGAACATCTTTATACTAATAAATGCAACAATGTAGATGAAATGGACAACTTTCTAGAAAGGCATGAACAACCAACATTGACTTGAGAAGAAATAGACGACCTCAACAAACCAATCACAATTAAAGAAATTGGATCAGTCATTAAGAAGCTCCCCCAAAAGAAAATTCCAGGACCAGATGGCTTCACATGTGAATTCTACCAAACATTCCATAAAGAATTAGTACCAATCCTGCTCAAACTCTTCAAAAAAAAATTGAAGAGGCGGGAAAGCTACCTAACTCATTCTACAAAGCCAACATCACCCTCATACCAAAGCCAGACAAAGATATTACATAGAAAGAAAACTACAGACCAATCTCTCTAATGAATATAGATGCAAAAATTTTCAACAAAATTCTAGCAAATCAAATCCAGCAACACATTAAAAGAATTATACATCATGCCAAGTAGGATTCATCCCAGGTATGCAAGGATGGTTCAACATAAGAAAATCAATTAATGTAATACACCATATCAACAAATCAAAGCAAAAGAACCACATGATCATCTTGATTGATACAGAAAAGGCATTTGACAAAATTTAACATTCTTTCCCGTTGAAAACACTTCAAAGGATAGGAATAGAAGGAACTTCCTCAAAATGATAAAGGGAATATATGAGAAACCCATAGCTAACACCATGCTCAATGGGGAAAAACTGAAAAGTTTCCCCCTAAGATCAGGAACAAGACAAGGATGTCCATTATCACCACTGTTATTCAACATCGTGTTGGAAGTTCTAGCCAGAGCAATGAGACAAGAAAAAGAAATACAAGGCATCAAAATTGGAAAGGAAGAAGTAAAACTCTGTTTGCAGATGATATGATACTATAAGTCAAAAACCCTGCAAAATCCACAGCAAAACTACTAGAGCTAATAAACGAGTACAGCAAAGTGGCAGGTTACAAGATCAACACTCAGAAATCTGTAGGGTTTCTATACACTAATGATGAACAATCTGAGGGGGAAATCAAGAAACGAATTCCATTTACAATTGCAAGCAAAAGAATAAAATATTTAGGAATAAATTTAACTAAAGAGACAAAAGACCTAGACAAAGAAAACTACAAGAAATTGTTAAAAGAAATCACTGAAGACCTAAATAGATGGAAGGGCATAGCGTGTTCATGGATTGGAAGACTAAATGTAGTTAAGATGTCAATTCTACCTAAATTGATTTACAGATTCAATGCAATACCAATTAGAATTCCAAAAACTTACTTTTCAGAAACAGAAAAACCAATAACCAAATTTATATGGAAGGGCAGCGTGCCCCAAATAGCTAAAAGTATCCTGAGGAAAAAAAATGAAGTCGGAGGTCTCATGCTACCTGGCTTTAAGGCATATTATGAAGATACAGTGGCCAAAATAGCATGGTACTGGCATAAAGACAGATATATTGACCAATGGAATCGAATAGAGTGTTCAGATATAGACCCTCTCATCTATGGACAATTGATCTTTGATAAGGCAGTCAAGCCAACTCACCTGGGACAGAACAGTCTCTTCAATAAATGGTGCCTAGAGAACTGGATATCCATATGCAAAAGAATGAAAGAGGACCCATATCTCACACCTTATACAAAAGTTAACTCAAAATGGATCAAAGACCTAAACATTAGATCTAAGACCATAAAACTGCTAGAAGAAAATGTAGGGAAATATCTTATAAATCTTATACTTGGAGGTGGTTTTCTTGACCTTACACCCAAAGCAAGAGAATTGAAGAAAGAAATAAATGGGAACTCCTCAAAATTAAACACTTTTGCGCATCAAAGAACTTCATCAAGAAAGTAAAAAGACAGCCTACACGATGGGAGACAATATTTGGAAATGACATATGAGATAAAGGTCTAGCATCCAGAATTTATAAAGAGACTGTTCAACTCAACAACAAAAAGACAGCCAACCCAATTACAAAATGGGAAAAAGACTTGAACAGACACTTCTCAGAAGAGGAAATAGAAATGGCCAAAAGGCACATGAAGAGATGCTCAACTTCTCTGGCTATTAGAGAAATGCAAATCAAAACCACAATGAGATATCATCTCACACCCACCAGAATGGCCATTATCAATAAAACAGAAAATGACAAGTGCTGGAGAGGATGTGGAGAAAGAGGCACACTTATCCACGATTGGTAGGAATGTCAAATGGTACAACTGCTGTGGAAGGCTTTTTGGCGGTTCCTCAAAAAGCTAAGTATAGAATTGCCATATGACCCGGGAATACCATTGCTAGGTATCTACTCAGAGGACATGAGGTCAAGGACACAAACGGACATTTGCACACCAAGGTTTATAGCAGCACTATTTACAAATGCGAAGAGATGGAAACAGCCAAAATGTCCATTATAAGACGGGTGGCTAAACAAACTGGGGTATATACATACAATAGAATATTATGCAGCTGTGAGACAGAATAAAGTTATGAAGTATGTAACAACATGGATGGACCTTAAGGACATTATGCTGACTGAGATTAGCCAGAAACAAAAGGACAAATACTGTATGGTCTCAATGATATGAACTGATACTAGTGAATAAACTTGGAGAATTTCGTTGGTAACAGAGACCATCAGCAGATAGAAATAGGGTAGATAGTGGGTAATTGGAGCTGAAGGGATACAGATTGTGCAACAGGACTGAATGTAAAACTCAGAAATGTACAGCACAATACTACCTATCTGTAATACAATTATGTTAAAACACTGAAATGAAGCTGAATGTGAGAATGATAGAGGGAGGAGGTCTGGGGGTACAAATGAAATCAGAAAGAAAGATAGATGATAAAGATTGAGATGGTATAATCTAGGAATGCCTATAGTATATAATGATGGTGACTAAATGTACAAATTTAAAAAATGTTTTTGCATGAGGAAGAACAAAGGAATGTCATTACTGCAGGGTGCTGAAAATAGATGGTAATTAACATTTAAAAATTTCAACTTATGTGTGAGACTAAAGCAAAAAATGTTTTATTTGGTACAAAATTTATATTTTGACTAGTGCATTTCCTAATATACCTTATGTAGACAGCTTAACTGAACTCCATAAGTACATGGAACCTTGAGTAGGACATGAGATTTTGTTGGTTTGTCCAGAGTGATCCCCGATAAATCCCAGAGTGATTTGATCAGTGAATAAAAAAGTATTTGCAAAGTCAACTTCCCAAGTTGAATTCTTGACATTCTCACAAGCAGTATGGACAACCAAAGCTATAGGCTGAGCCCCCAGTCTTGGGGTTTGGTCATATGAAACTTAACCCCACAAAGGATAGGTCAAGCCTACTTAAAATTAGGCCTAAGAGTCACCCCCAAGAGAACCTCTTTTGTTGCTCAGATGTGGTCTCTCTCTCCAGTCAACACAACAAGCAATCTCACCACCCTCCCCCTGTCTACGTGGGACATGACTCCCAGGGGTTTGGACCTTCCTGGCAACATGAGACAGAAATCCTAGAATGAGCTGAGCCTCAGCATCAAGGGATTGAGAAAACCTTCCTCACCAAAAGGGGGAAGAGTGAAATGAGACAAAGTGTCAATGGCTGAGAGATTCCAAACAGAGTCGAGAGATTATCCTGGAGGTTATTCTTATGCATTAAGTAGATATCACCTTGTTATTCAAGAAGTAATGGAGAGGCTGGAGGGAAGTGCCTGAAAATGTAGAGCTGTGTTCCAGAGGCCATGGTTCTTGAAGATGATTGTATAATGATATGGCTTTCACAGTGTGACTGTGTGATTGTGAAAACCTTGTGTCTGATGCTCCTTTTATTGACCTTGTCAACAGATGAGTAGAACATATGGAATAAAAATAAATAATAGGGGGGAATAAAGATAGAATAGGCAAGGGCCCTCTGCGGCTGCACAGTTTGCATGCCCACAAACCAGCCCCAAAATGAAACCTGACCTTTTGGCAGGTCCCTCAATGACATCTCCCATAGGTGCTGCTTCCCCACTGCAGCCCTACCTTCTGGTCTTGCCTTACTTATGAACCTGGGACAATGTACTCAGTCATCCTCTGTCTTAATTCCTCCCTGCATAAAAGGTAATAATTGTAATATTTATTCATGTTTGCCTCATGGAACTATTAAAAGGATTTAATGACAGGACTTAGGAAGAAAGGCACTATGTAAATCCCAGGTATTATAAAGTTATTATTATATTGTAAGAAGAGGGATTTATGCTGGATAAGAGGTGGGGATTTATTGGTACAGGTGTTAGACAATGAGACAGTTTTCCAAAATCTTCCCTAAGGAAGTTCCAGAGAGGGAAGCGGTTCTTGTGTGTCATGTCCGATTTAGGTGTGGCCTCCAGGACCCTCAGTGGTTCTTTCTTTCTGAAATTTTGTTTTTTTCACACAGCTACTCTGCCACCATAAATCTTACAGAATCAGGTGGGAATGGAATATATGATCCCTTTACTTCTCCCAGAAAAAGGCAAGGTCCTACTTTTCCCCCAGTATTCTTGTAGAAAGTTATTCTCTTATAATTTTCAAAACTACCTGTGAACAGTGCATTCTGTGGGTAAAATGCAATTTATGAAATGTTAATTAACAATGAAGCAAAATAAGTGATTGTAAGAAATACGTGGATTTTTTCCTCCTCCTCTTTCCTGTGAACAGTGTTCCATGGGCCAAGTAAAACTTTAAAGTGAATTGGGATTTGATACAACTTTTAATTTTGCTAGTTAAGGATTAAAAGAAACAAACTACCATGCTATCATACATTCATAAGAAAGATTTACAAAGGAAGAACAAACTCCTATATTAAACCTATTTTTCTCATTTCACTGGAGTGTAGTACAACTGCATCTTACCACATGAGCCTGGTGTTGGCAGTTGGTAAGCAATACCTTAAATAGTGTAAAAGTGAGCCAGTGAAAATATTTAAATGTTTTAAATCAACTTCTCCCAAAAAGGCAAGGAAATTACCCAGATTTCGAGTTAAGTCGGTCAGAGAAAACCATGACCAGCCACAAATGACTGAAGGAGGTAAAGGTTCTGTGGCTACAAGTGGAAATTAACTGTCATAATTAAGGTACAATGTGAAAGCTATAGGGGAGAAAGGGCTCCGGACCAATGCCACTGAAGCCACAAGAAGTCAGGCCAGGAGCTGCAAGGTCAGCTCAGAAGCATCCCAGCTGCCTTTTTTGCAAACTCTGTGTATGTAAATACACATATGTATACATGTATGTATAGCGGTATTGAACACTAAAGATACAATAAAGCTTTCACTAATCCAGAATGAGTCATATAAGGGGCAAGGTCAAGGCTTGTTTTGGGGTTACTTCCACGATAAGGTTTGCTTAATGACAGTGATTTCTTAACTAGTTAAGCATATAAATGCACAAACGTTGCATAGAGTGCTCATTCATATCCATGCCATCACGTAACAGAAAGGTTTATACTTCTTTTCTACTTTTTAAAGGTATACTAAGGAGCTTTACTGGACAACACTGTTTCAAGTGTTCTTTTTAATTGTTGGCCTTGTTGGCTTGGTGGCTTCCGAAAGAGCAATCAGAAATCGAGGGAGCATTAACAGAAGTTAAGCCAGTGTCCTATGCTTCACAATATCTTTGTCATTGCTATGGCTCCCCATAGTTTTTCAGACTGTTTGCTCACTGACCTTTCCATACCTTTTGTGCCTGTGACCCCGCATTTGTGCAGTGGGGACTGGCTTGTCTCCTGTGTCCCTCTTCTCCTCCCTCTATGTCAGTGGCTGCTCCTTTCCAGACTCTTTGCAGGTGCCTCCCCATAAGACGCCCATTAGGCATAGTACTTCCTCAGGTGTTTCCTTCCTCATCTTCCTAGCCACAGAGCCTTCCGTTTACCTAACATTGACCAATAGCACCTGAAATCCGCTACATCTCAAACAAGCTCATTACGTCCCTCGCAGAGCAGCCCACTGTGGGTGCCCTCCTCAGTGCTGGTGCCCCTCTCTGCAGACTACCCACTTCAGAATCCTGGGGTCATCGTAGACCTGCCCCCCCCCCCCCGACTGCCATGCCCTACAGTTATCGATTCCACCACCTGAATGTCTCTTTAGCCCCCCTGCCCCAACTGAGCCCCATCATCTCAATCGGCATAACACATCTGCATCCGAACTGGTCTTTGTGTTCTCTTGGCCCTCCTCTAATAGAAATTCTAGATCACCAGGATCCAGTGCAACTTTCTGCACCACTCAGTAAAGAAGCAACTGGCCATATGTGGCTTCTCAGCACTTGAAATGTGGTTAGTGTGTGTGGGAAACTAAATGCTAAACTGTACTTAATTTTCATTAATTTAAAATTTAAATAGCCACACTATTCGACAGTGGCTACTCTTTACTGTATTTGACAAAGCAGCTCTAGATTCTTCTATGAATGAGCTTACAATCACTCAAAAACTTCTCACCATGGTTTACAGATCCCTTTAGCATCTTCATCCTCATTTCTCTCCATTCTTCCCTGACTCTCTTCAATACAAAGAAATGGCCCATTTCTCAAAATCCCTTTGCTTTACCTCCCTTGGGGAATTAAATCCCTTCCCTTGGAGTAGTTTCCCTCCATCTGTCTCGTAATCTACTTTATCCTTGGGTCTCAGCTTAACTATCATTTGCCTGACCTCATGCCATGACCTTATCTCCACCCTCCTCTTCTCCTTGCACATACCCACATGGACCTGACAGTCCTCTGTCAAGCACCTGCCACGCTGCATTTTAATCCCCTGTTTACTCGTGTCTGTTCCTCATTAGACTACAAACTCTGTGAGGGCAGGGACTGAGTCTCATTTGTCACTGGTACATCCTTAGCACCTGGCCTGATGGAGGCTTCCCTGCAGGGGAAATCTTGGAGAAAAAATGTATGCCCATTTGTTGATGCTGTTCTTACTCCGTCTTTGTTTACCACATTAATGGCTTAACATGTCAAGATACCTGCCGTATCGCTATGGTGAGATCCACTGTGTGGGCGGGCTCTGGGGTCGCAGCTACCAATGCACCAATCCTTAAACCACATGGAGTCACGGAGTCGGCCACATCATACCCCAAGGCCATCAATTCCATACTCATCCAAGATATTGCAATAATAGAACTTTCTGACCTTCCCACCTCCCATTTTCACTTTTAAATATATTTGATGCATTTTTTCAAATGCACATAAACATTTAAATGAAAATAAGCACCCAATGGCACAATTCATCCAAGGCAATGCCTTCTGAACTAAGATATGCTCTTGAAATCAGAAATACGTAGATGAAATGCCAGTGCCTGTTACCCTGGGAACTGTTAATAATCACTCCTATAGCTCCACCAAGACCTTCCATATCAATTACTCACTTAATTTGAAATCTTTACCAAGGAAGGTTTCTTTTCCAAGAGGTTGGTTCTTAAGCAAAATCCGTGTCCTTCCTGAGGCCTGATGTTTTGGAAGATAAAGCTTTGCTTGCCTAGCTGACTCGGCAATGAACAGCTCTTCCTTTATTCAGAACCCTTCTTGGTTATGCTTTTGTCAAAGAAGAAAGTAGAATAACACTGCTAACAATTATACTGAATAGTTGTTTAGTTCAGTGTAGCAGAATTTGTCTTTGAATTTTGGTTACACATGCACCGTTAAGGCACTGCCAGCACTGGATATTTTATTACAAATTGTAGGTAGAATCAACGATCTTATTTCCATGTCACCCGAGCGACAGGAAGAGAGGGAACACACAGCACACAGCATCGCTGGCTTTTACTTACTACCCGGAGCACTGGGCTAACACACAGGGGCCATCAATCCTTCCTGACTGTCACTCACCTCAATGTGCCACTCTCTTCACTATCAAGCCCTTTGCCTCCCTCAGTAAATCAGAAAGGGGCTCAAGCATACCCCAACAGGTCTTTAAGAATAACTTCAATTTCCCTTGATAAAAGTACAGCAAGAAGCAGAGAAAACTGACACTGGATGTGCCTTGGAGCCCGAGGGACTGTGGAAACGCTTTTGTACTGAAATGCGTGTGCTTGTCGACCATTCTGTGAAATGGTTTTTACTGCCCAGTTCTCTGCGTAACCTTATCTTCTTTAGACTGTCAGCACCTTGATGGTATAGCTATGTGCCTGTTTGGGTGTCCTGCGTTTAAAAAAGTACATGAAAATTGCCTGATGGATGCTCTGCAGCGGTACCGAGGCACAGCTTGGGGGGAACTCAAACCCATCCCGGGAAAAGGGGAAGTGGAGGGGAAACAGGTTCAGTGCCTGTCAGGTGGTAGATGCTTCAGTGCCTGTGTCCTTCATTCACTTCTCAAAATTCCATTTTACCCTTGAAGAAACTCAGGGCCCAAACAGGTGAGTAAAGTGTTCCTGAAAGAAATGGTGGCGTGGCATCCCAGCCCTGCTCTTTCTGCGATCCCAGTGGGAGGCTCAGGTTTGCCCTGACAATTTTCCTGAGGCAAAACTACTTGCCTGGAACGAAGTGAAAGAGGATCAGATGTTAACGTGAGCAGGCTTCCTATACAGTGGGTGAGCCAACTTGTGGCTTGCATCCTTCGGTATGTGATAAGAAATGCTTAAAATAGGTTAGTGTCTATCTCAAAACCACCTATACTGTAATCACAGTGGAAATTACCACTACCGCAGCCTGGATGCAAAAGTACCCCCTAATTAAATGAGCAATGAGGAGCTTAAAATCATTTGTTAACAGACTTGGCTGCTTGCAGCAATATCTCTTTTGTCGGTTATTGTATCACTGGAACTTAACGCCCTTTTCACTTAAAGAATGGAGTCTCCCCAGTGTGCACGTGCGGGATTTACTGTATCACCAGATGTTCCACTCCTCACACCCCCCGCCTTTCCCCCCTCAGAGAAGGAAAATCTTGGCTCACAGTGTTGGCTACAGAAGAGCCACTTCAGTTGTCAAGCATTCCCTCTGGAGCCACAGAAAGCAATCATTCAGCAATACGATCCTCTAAGTGTGTCCTTTTGTCATGCAGAAAACAGCATCTGAGTGCCACACTGATGCCTGCCCAGCCAAGGGGTTGGTCCTAACCAAGGTTTAATGATCACAGGCCCAAGCCAAAGCCCTCAAACCAAAGCCCGATCGGCATCAGTTATGCTCAGGCAGAATTAAAATTTTGTTTGGGGTCCTACTAGACGTGCATGACATTTTTACGTAAAACCGGGTTCACTGCCTTCAAGCTATAACCCTGCACCTCAAAAACAATGCATTTGAAGGACGCCAGGGAAGATCCAACTGGAGTCCAAAGAGCCTGAGAGCAGCGCAGCTGTTTCTAATGTTCCTAGATGCTCCTTTTCTGATCTCCAAAGATGCAGCCAGCCTAAAAATGAGCAGCTGCTGTCAGTCTGAACCACTCCCCTTGTCCTGAGGATGGTGTCAGGAGCACTAGATGGTGAGTCAGGAGTTCCAGCTGCCACCAGTTACCTTTGGACCTTGAGAAATCCCTCTGTGGGACTGTTTCTCCTTCCATTAAATAAGGATTCTCCAATACCCCCTTGGAAGCCTTCCCTGACCCTTGCACAGCACAGCTGGAACGTACACCGTCTCGACAAGGCTTGTATCAACTTAGAAGAAATTTCAGTGGGCACCCAACTCATGGTGAGCTAACCTTGTCTGAGTGCTCATTGTGTCACCCTCTGAACCCCATGTGTTGTCTGCTACCTCTACCACGTTGAAAGCCCCTTGAGGGCAGGCTTTGTGTCTTTTCCCGGTACACTGCCTGCTCTAGTTTAGGCATTTGTGTATCTGCTGAATGAGGGAATATCTTCCTTCACAGACAAGTGAGATTCCCAAGGTCATGCATGCTGTTCACCCTTGCACTTTTAGTCCTGGAACATTGTAGGAGCTCAGTGTCTGTTGTATCACCAAATGAATGAATGAATTCTGCCTTGCATTAGGCTCCAGCCATCTTCTGGAATCTAAGCTATTTGAGGGTTATGTTAGGTGCCATGCATTTTTTTTTTTCATTCTCTGTAGCCCTGTCAATATGTTATGCACGTGCACATTTTTGCTAAGGGTGTGTACCGAAATAAAAATAATTATAATTGTATGCTTGAAACTGTTATTTAATAAAAAGGGCAAATTTTCCTCAGTAGATACCACTAGCACAATTTATTATTTACTAAAATGTTCTATACACTGATCATAACATAAAAACAGTCCTTGTTCTTTACAAATGAATAGAAGTCATCAAACACTCACTTGAAATGTGCTTCTTATATGAAATTAATTGCCAT
This sequence comes from Tamandua tetradactyla, assembly GCF_023851605.1. Lineage (NCBI taxonomy): Eukaryota > Metazoa > Chordata > Mammalia > Pilosa > Myrmecophagidae > Tamandua > Tamandua tetradactyla. The sequence goes on along the minus strand of NC_135348.1, from coordinate 19,810,386 downwards.
TCCTAGTAAGCCCTGGAAAAGTCTCTCTAGAAGAATAAGGCATCTCTATTTTTCATATATGACACCCAAATGTTTACAATGCAAACAAATCTGTCACTGGAGGCATGACCACAGCTGCGTTCTCTGAAACTTTTTTCTGGGGAAAGATTGATGATCCATCAAAGTTACTAACCTACTCAAATGCTTAACTGCCAACCTGTTCTTTCAGGGAATGCTCCTTTCACTCACTCTGGCACCTTCCTGCCAACACATGTGCACCATGTGTAAGAACTCCCTGCTCTGTGTGTCCACGTGTCCTCAGAGCTGGCATACTACACCCACTATTCAAGCAGAACTTTGCTCTATATTCAAAGGATCCTTATTTGTGTGACCCTTAGGAAAAAATGCTTTTCTTCCACAAGGTGACCAGAACTAGAGGCAGTTTGCATTGTGTAATTCTTTGTTTCCTTGAAGAAAATTCCACAAACATTTATGAACTGATTTCCCCTGATGAAGAAGCTGTAGGCTGCGTCAGGTCTGTGCGAGTGTGAATGTTAGAAGGGTCCCTCTAGACTCACAATGCATTTTTCAATGTTCAGTCTGGAATAGGAATATAAACAGAGCATTTCAGATGCTGTGGTTAGGCCACTTTTATGATCAAACATATTTTTGGTAATTTAAAATAAAAGATTTGGAATTTTAAACAATACCCAGAAGAATGTTCTCCTCTGGCCAAGATGGAGTAACATGGATTGGGTTTACCCTTCTACCTGAAACAACCGAAAACAGAAAAAAACACGTGAAAAATGGATTTCAAGACACTGGCTATCAGTTACTGAAGGGCAGCGATCTCTGAGAGATGAGGAGTAAACAAGGTGAGCCTGTGACTGCCCCAGCTTACTATCTTGAGGGAACTTCTAGGAAGAGTGTGGGGAGGGGAAATGAGGCAGAGCCAGTGACTTTTCTGATTGAATGAGACAGTGTGGACAAATGGGGAAATGACAGTGGCTAGAGTTTCCAAAACAGCATTCTGAAAAAGGAGAGGTGCACATAGTGAATCCCAGAGAATTTTTCCCTCCAGTACTGAGCAGAGTAATAGCGGGCATATGTGTGAAGAAACGACGTGGGGCCAGCGAATGAACCACCTGAAAGGATTTGAAGAACCAGTGCCCAGGGCTCCTATATGGCCGGGAACAAGCCTGATCACACCATCTATACTAGAAAAACTCTCAATTCACAGGACACTGTGGAGGGTAGGGAGAAAAGTTTTGCCTCAGTAGCGGGGAATAATTAGCCCCAAACTACATGGGCACTATTCCAGACTGGCCTAAAAATAATGAAAGAAAGACGATACAGAAGGATCAAACTGATTTTGTGTAATACAATCATCCCAGAAAAAAGCTCAAGAATAATTATAGGGGTGCAAAAATATCTAACACTCTACAGGGTGTTTGGATATCACATACCAGGTATCCAAACAAAGATTATTAGGCACACAAAGAAGCAGGAAAACAGCCTATACTGCAGAGAGCAAGCAATCAACTGAAGCCGGCCCAGAACAGGAAGAGATGTCAGAATAACAGACAAGGATGTTAAAATAATTATAATCAAAAAATTAAAGTGAGACATGGAAGATAACAAAAATATCTCAATTGACCTTCTAATTATGAAACTGCAGTATCCAAGATGAATAATATACTGGATGAGACTAACAGCATATTGGATAGAGTAGAAAAAAGAATGCTGAGCTTGAAGACATAGCAAAAGAAATGATAAAAGATGAAACAAAGAAAAAATTTAAAGTGAAAAAAACCATTACTGAGCTGTAGGGCAACTTCATATGGTGTCATATATGCATAATTAGTGCCCTCAAATGGGTGGGAAGGCAGAAAAAATATGTGAAGAAACAATGGCTGTAGATTTTCCAAATTTGATAAAAACTATAAGCTCACAGATCCAAGATTATCCCCTAAGCACAGGAACTACACCAAAAAGGCAACTATAGCAAAGTATATCATAATAAAATTGTTCAAAACCAGCAATAAAGAAAACAAAATATTACAAGGAGCTAGAAAAGACACCTCATTTACTGAAGAACAAAGATAGGATGGCAGGAGATTTCTTGTTGGAATTAATGCAAGGGAGAAGACATCTTTAAAGTACTTAAAAAATAAAAATGCCAACTTACAATTTCATATCCCGTGAAACTATCTTTCAAAAATGAGGGTGAAATAAGATGTTTTAGACATTAAAATAGCTGAAAGAATTCCTGGCTAGCAAACCTGCACTACAAGAAATGTTAAAGGAATTCCTTCAAGAAGAAGGAAAATGATGCCATTTGAGTAGCACTGGAAATGAGATGGATGAATGGCTATGTATGCATGCATGCATAATTTATTATAGATATTGTTACATTAAACACTATATATAATTTATCATGTATATTTACATAGAATTTAATGATATTATTTAAATCTTTAAAGAGATTAATGACTAAGCAAAAATAACAATGCACTGTGGAATTCTTAACATGTAATAGTATAAAGGCAGAAGGGGAGAAATACATACTTTAGTAAAATGTTATAAAGACCATTTCAAGGTGTACTGTTATAAATTGAAATAGTATGCTCTATATTACAATCTATACTATAAACTATATACTCTATAATACACTATGTACTGTAGATGCTAAAGCAACCCAAAAAAAGCAAGCAAAGAGTTAGAGTTAATAAACCAACAAGGAAGATAAAATCAAATCTTTAAAAATACTTCAAAAGAAGGAAGAAAAATAAGAATTGAGGATCAAAGAATAGATAGAAAATACATAGCAAGACTTAAATCGAACCATATCAATTATCACATTACATTTAAACTGCCTAAATAACCCGATTAAAAGGCAAAGATTGTCAGATTGGATAAAAAAGCAAGACCCAACTATATATTGCCTACAAGGATTTAACTTTAAGTATAAGGGACATGAATAGTTTACAAGTAAAAGTATGGCAAAAGGTATTCCATACTAGCACTAATCAAAAGAAAATAGGAATGGATATATTCATCTCAGACAAAGTAGACTTCAGAGCAAAGAATATCCCAGTTATAAAGAACATCATTTCTTAACAATAAAGGAGTCAGCTCATCAAGAGAAAAAACAATTGCAAACCAATATCTACCTAAAGGGAGTTGCATAATAAATGAAGCGAAAACTGATAGAGCTGCAAGGAGAAATACACAGACACATAAATACAGGAGGATACTTCAATATTTCTGTCTCAATATTTGATAGAGTAAGTAGACAGAAAAGATACAGGCAACACTATCAGCTACTTGACCTGATGGATCTTTATAGAATATCCTATTCTTTCCAAGTGCTGACAGAATAGATATTGAGATAGACCCATATTCTGGGTCATAAATCAAGTCTTAATAATTTAAAATTATTCAAGACAAATGAGGTATGGTCTTGGAATCATACCATGGAATTAAATTAGATATCAAAAACAAAGATATCTGGAAAATCTAGTTATTTAGAAACTACAGAATACCCTTCTAAATAATCAAAATGTAAAAGAGGAAATCAAAAGGGATATAAGAATGCAATGTGAAATTAAAGAAAAGGAAAACAATATATCAGTTACTGGGTGCTACGAAAGCAGTTCTTAGGGGGATATTTTTAGCATTAAATGTGTTTAACAGAAAAGAAGAAAAGTCTCAAATAAATGATCTCAGCTTCCACCTTAAGTAATAAGAAAAGGAAGAGCAATTCAAACCCAAAGCAAGCAGGGGCAAGAAAACAGTAATGATTGAGGTAGAAATCAATGAAATAGAATACAGGAAAGCAATTTTTGAAATCAAAAGCAAAGATTAATAAAATTGATAAACCTCTAGCTAGATAGATCAGGAAAAACAAATAGAAATACATAAATTTCTCAGTTTGAAGAATGACAAGTGATTTTGACAGTTACAAAGGTAATTAAGTGGAGAAAGGAAATATGAAGTCTTTTCAACAAATGATGCCAGAATAGTTGGATATCTTTTTGCAAAAAAATAAAACTTTACCCATACCTTATATGATATATAAAAATTAACTCGAAAAGGATCACAGAGCTAAAGGTAAAGCCTACAACTATAAAACTTCTGAAAGAAATCGCAGGAGAAAATCTCTATGATGCTGGCTTTTAGGCAAGATTTTCTTGGATACAACACCAAAAACATGATCCATAAAAGAAAAAGATGATCAGTTGTATTTATTAAAATTTAAAACTTCTACTCATCAAAAGACACTATGAAGAGAATGAAAAGACAAGCCACATTCTGGGGAAAATATCTGCAAACATAAATCTGATAAAGAACCTAGAATATATAAAAAATTATCAAAACTCAATCAGAAAGCAAACCATCCAATTTTTAAAAACGTGCAAAAGATTAGAACAGATACTTTATTAAAGAAGACACATGTATTTAAGTGCATGAAAAGATGTTCAACATCATTAGTCATTAGGGAAATGCAAATTACAACCCCACTGAGATACTGCCACGTAGCTATTAGAAAGGCTATAACTAAAAAACTAACCATACTAAGTATTGGTAAGGACATGGGAGAATGTGGATTCTCATACACTTCTACTGGGAATGTAAAATTGTACAACCACCTTGGGAAAAAGTCTGGTGGTTTCTTAAAAATATAAGAATACACCTATTATGTAACCCAGGCTTCTCAGTACTAGGTATTCAACCAAGGGAAAAAAATAGAATATGTCCACACAAAGAACTGTATACAAATCTTCAGTGCAGCTTTTTTTGTAATAGCCCCTGATGGGGATTGAGTCATGCCCCCCACAAAAGGCATGTTTATATACCAACTCCTTACCCTGTGGGTATGAACCCATTTACAAACAGGACCTCTGAAGATGTTATTTGTTAAGGTGTGCGCAAACTTAATCCAATATGGCTGAGGTCCTTATGAGCAAAGGAAACTGGACAAAGGAGAGGAAGCTACAGGGGAGCAGTCAAGAGCTGGGAGCTAACAGAACCCAGAAGAGAAAGAAAAAAAGTGCATGTGAACTGCCATGTAATGGAAAAGCCTAGGAACTGTAAAGGCTGCAGAACAGCCAGAAGATACCAATCCTGGGAAAAGCAAGCCGTCTAGCCTCTGAAACCACTAGCCAATAAATTCCTGTTGTTAAGCCAACCCATTGTATGGTATTTGTTTTGGCATCCAGGAAATAGCATGACAATCTTAAAATAATTATACTAAGGAAGCCAGACTCGCTCCCCCCCCTGCCCCAAATAGTACATACTGCACAATTCCATATATATGAAACTCAAGAAAAGGCAAATGAATCTATATTGACAGAAAGCAACAGAGATGGGGAACAAGAGATAGGTTAAAAGAAAGGGGCACGGGCGGGCCTCGGTGGCTTAGCAGGTAAGAATGCTTGCCTGCCAAGCTGGAGGACCTGGGTTCGATTCCCAGTGCCTGCCCATGTAAAAAAAGAAAGGGGCAAGAGGAAACTTTTGGGGTGATGGGTACATTTACTATCTTGATTGTGGTGATGGTTTCATGGCTGTATACATATATCAAATCTTATCAAATTGTGCACTTTAAACATGTTCAGTTTATGGCACATCAATTACACCTTGATTTAAAAAAACACCAAAACAGACAATAATTTCCCCTAGAGAATTTTTCAGAAAATCAGCATGTGTGATACAGCCATCCAACCATGATTCATTGAGTTTCTACCTTGTGCCAGACAACTGTATTAGCACTGGAAACAAACCAGCATTGGGGGTGGCGGGTCTGAGGGTTTCACTGCATTACTCTGCTTACGGTACATAGATTCTGAAAGTTTTAACTGCTCTCGTTGGTCCCATTACGTGCAAGTTAATTTGAATTGTGTCATCAGTTGTCACATGTTGTGGCTACAGTTGTATACTAGTTTTGATATTACACGTGTGCCTTCCCTTGTATTTGCACAAATATGAGAATTCATTTAAAAAGAACCAGAAAACCCCATTCTGGGCTCTACTGAGAAGGACTTTTGGCAAAATCAGCAGACAAAGCATATTTGCCACTGTCCTCATGTAGATGATCTGTCGTTTCAATACATAATGAGCGGGAAGACTTCTAGTTTTCTGTTTCCTTTTGTGTACATCTTGGAGAGACCTATTTGCTGTGCTTCCCAAGTCTTGTTTGCCATTATCTCTCATTCCTAAGATTTCCATTAAACCCTGCTCTTTAGGCCACTGATACCGATCAACTGCTGAATTCACCTTAAAAAATTTGACTCTTATGATACGCAAAGTTCAGAGAAAGGAAAGGTCAAAGTAATATGCATAGGGTTTTCAGTGTAAAATACTAGAAGGTGACACTTGTGTCAATCAACTCTGTCATTAGCATCACCTGGAGATAACATTCCACTGGCATAAATGAACATCTAAAGGATGAACCATTATTTCTATGGTTATACTATTATAATATTGATCAGTAGGCCAGGTAACATTTCTTATTAACAACAGGGAAATATTTGAAAAAGAACTTCCCATACAGATCATATTGGCTGAACTTGGTAGGCAATAAATCCTCCAAAAGAAAGTAAGGAAACCCCAGAAATATGGAAAGCCAAATTAGCAGGACTGCATACAACTTTCTTTGAGCCAGAATTGGAGAAAGTGCTTGCAAAGTAAAACAAGAAGCATATTTTAAATGACATAACAAAGCAAGTTATCCAAATCAATATTTAGTAGAAACTGCTAACAAGCACCTGGACTATATCCTAACTAATTAAATTACAAACAAGATCAGAATCTATTTTCTGTATTTACACAAGACAAGAAAGGTGACTCTATGAAAAATAACGAATATAGGATTCAAAATTTGGCAAAGATTGAGATGATTCAAGCTGGCCCTAAACCATTAATAATGTTTTTGAAAGATTGGGTTATTAGATTAACAGTTGTAGAAGATGGACACTATTTATATAATGTTAAAGCAAACATTTTTATTAACCAAACATTTCCTAAATTGCAAGCAAAAATGTGAAACTCAATCTGACACCTGTAGCAAATCTGAAGGCCTTCCCTGGTCAAGGGCACAGGGGTTTCACCACTCTGGCACGAATTCTGTAATCCTGCTTTGAAGGGAAAAAGCTACACCCTTTGTTCTAAATAAGACTTGTTCCTTCTTCAAACAATAACTGAAGAAAATCTGTGATTAGTTTTTTTAACTCTTGCTGCCTCTCACTGGATAACTTCACCCCTATTTTTCCCAAAGCCTGAGAAGGCTATCACCCCTCCAGCTTTGCTTGGTCAGCAGTGTGTGGTTGTTGACCCTTCAAATAACAGGCACCCAGGGGCTCCACTTACGTCATGCATGGAGTCCAGAAGCTTGGTCAGTTGGTAGAACCTCTGCCAGCTCTGCCCAGAATTGTTGGGACATTTAGTTACCATCTTCCTCAGTTCTTTGATATAATTTGTCCTCATTTCTTCAAATGCAGCCTGGCTTTTGAGGCCATCCTTTGGAACTGTGTTTAAAGAATACAGACAAGTAAATCCACAGAATGGAAAATAGATTTAGCATCTTAGCTGTTAAATCTCCTAGAATATTTTGAGGTCATTAGGCTCACTCACTCTTTTACTGAGTCTTAAATTATTGCATTTATGAATAAATATGGCATTTTCCCAATGGTACACCCTTGTATACACATATATGAAAGAATAATAATAACTACTATTTATTGGGTGTTTGTTATTATGGACTTAGTGTGTATCAGTTCACCTGATCCTGACATCAATCTTACCACATAACCATTATATTATTCTCATATATAGATGCAGAAATGGAAGACTAAAAAATAAATGGCAGTGAAATGGTATGAACTTAGGTCTGTTTCCAAAACCTGTCTCTTAACCACTAGGCTACATTGCCTTGTGGCCTGTCAACAAAGTGTATTGTGAATTCTAAAATGCCAATACCTCAGAGGTAAGATAATATATTTAGATTTTCCAGGAGAACTGGAAGAGCCACAGACAATCCAAGATGGGGTTAGAATTAGCGTGCAACATTTTCATATTCAAGAGAGTATCTTCAAATGTCAAAGACGCTCTTGGAAACTGGCTGTCCAAGGTTGAGGATACAAAGAAGCACTTTCTTTCCTCTTTGCTCTGGGATCATGAGACCTCCTGGTGCAAGTGTCACGCGGTCTCCCAGTGGCTCTGCATGCAAGGTACAACTGGAACTCTCAGAGAATATTCTAACTATGAGCCTCTTCATCTTTGATAAGGTAGAAAATGAAGGATTATGTTCCCTTCTTTCCTGTTATGTAGCGGCCAGTCTTTATATTTAAGATGAAATAATTCCAGTAAAAAAGAATGCATTAGAATTCAGGACTTGTCAACATATTCTGCACTCCTCGGGAGCTGCTGAGAGGACACAAGCTTTCCCAGGACCCATCTGAGTAGGTGTTGGACAGAGTGAAAGCTGCTATTGAAAAATCGACTTACAGGCTTGTTTTTTCACTGTAGCCAATAAATAGTAATGTTTATGCTTTAACTTTGAAGAATAAAATCACATAGACCTTTCTTTTTAGGAGATGAAGACCTAATGGAGATTCACCTTATGATATTAATATTCAGGATTTAAAACTTCTCTTACATTCACTTTTAAACTACATACCATAATTGTGAATCTGCCATAATGAGTGTGAATAATCATTTACTTGGGTCACCAGCAACTTTATAATGGCTAAATAGGTTTTTGAGTTTTGTGTGCAACACTAGAAGCCACAAATACCATGCTTCCGCATAAACCCTATTGTCCTGCATAAAGATATGGATTATCTTACAAATTAACTTCTAATATCCTGTTAATAATCATCTTCTTGGGTTTAACTGTTGAAGCTTTGATTTATAGTTTATCTAAGTCTGTTCTTGTGTGGAAAAAAACAGATCCATAATAACAACCGCGCAAATTTCTGAGATTGCCACAACAGTGGTTGTGGTTTCAAATATTTGACATTGAAATTAAGAAGTAATGCCATCTGTTATATAACATACAATTTTTTAATTTAAACTTTATTTAAAATTATTAAATTAAATTAAATTATTAAAACTAACCTTGTTTTAAAGGTATAAAAAGAAGGAGGAGTGATAGCTGGAATGTTAAAATTAAAAGTAGAGATTTACTTTCTACCAGAACTTTGCTAACTTAAAAGATCCTAAAAGAACTTGAAAGTTTGCAATAACAAACTCTACTGCTTACCCATAAGTATTTAAGTTATAAAACCTTACAAAATATACATTTAGTTTTTCTATAAAGTTATTTATATGGATGTTATTTTTTAGATAAAAAAATACCTAACATTAAATACAGTGAGTAAATATTAATATTTAATAAATATTTAATGTTTACTTAATGTTTAATTAATCTACTCCAATTAACCTGGCTTGTCTTCATCCAGAGATTTTCATATTTCTGAGAGTTGTGTTATCAAAAATTCTCAAGATCATGAAAAACTTGTCTCAAGTATTAATTTTGATATTTTACTGCTATAGCTGAAATACATTGCACCAACTTCCCACCCAGATTTTTTAAAATTTGAAACAAACCCACAAATAAAGGGAATCTAAGCAAAACCTCAAATTCTGGAGGTCTGCCCAGAGTTTCTGAATTTGCTTATTAAATGCAGCAGGGTTTCTGGAAATCATCCAAAATCTTTGGGCTAGAGAAGAGCAAACAGATAACTAGGGTAGAATTTCATCTGTTTTCCTCCATAAGCATAAAGAACATGAAAGAGTCTCTGTATCATTGCTAAAAAACTTTCTTGATACATTGAACACAGGTGTGCAATTTAGCATTCATATATAAGAAGAAAAATATTTATGCCTTCTAACTAGAATAGTAAAATACCTATTAAAGCCTGCAGTTCCTCTGATACATAAAATTCTTTATCTTTTCCTGCCTTTTTATTTTGTTTATCCTCCATCTAACAAAAATCTAAGTTGAAAATACTGAGGTACTTTGAAGCTAATAAATTAATTCAGGTAGCTTTAAGATGATATCAGAATTGATTACAAACTGAATGAGTACAGGGATGTAAAAGAATAAGACACCAATTTAGATTGAGTAGTCAAAATTTATAAAGAATTACTATCACAAGCATTTTCAGAAAAAAATGCCATTTAAATTCTGTCATCTATGTGCTATAAAAACAGTCGTTTTTAATATTTTTCTCACTAGTAATGGTTCATAACAGAGCTTAGAAAGGGGAATAAAATCACTTTCACTGAATTTAAAGATTGTATTTCCAATGTTATATTCCAAAAAGTATAAATTAATAACATCAGAAACCATGAGGAGAAAAAGCCAGGCTATCCTGACCCTGCAGATGAAAGGATGCAAACACAAGTGCTCCAGGAGACCAGGCTGGGTGAATAAGGAATGGTAGGTCTTATGGCAAAATGGAAAGAACATGCCTTGCCTTGGGCAATCAAATTCAATTAAAATAAAACAAAAGTCCCCGAAAAACCCTCAAACCCTGTGGCTAAACAAAATACAGCTATTACCTGTTGGCCCCACCTCCCTAACAGGGTTACTGGTTTGCCACCTCTAGTAGAGTCTAGTAGAGTCTATGAGTCTGCCTGTCTAGAACTGCCCAGCTCTACTGAAGGCATGTACATTCAGCCTGGGATCCTTTGTGCTCCATGTCCCCTGTGCCTGGGACAGTGGAAACAGTCCTGGATGGGAAGTACACGGTCCTAGATTTGAGTCCTAACTCATAGAGGATACTGAACAAAGAACACTTGTGTGCCTCGGATTTGCCAACTTTGAATGCTGACATGTAGTAAGGTTGTTTTAAGTATTAAATTAGATACTGTATAGGAAACTTCTCTGTAAATTGCGAGGTGTTAAACAGAGGCAAAGTAGGATTAATTCTCTATAGTTGCCCTGCATCCTATCTTCCTATTCTTAAACTCCACCTGATTTAGGCTCAGTCTTTCTCAGACCCAATCCTTTGTTGCAGACAACATCTCTTCTTACCCCTTCTGTCCTTCTTGCCTTGGCTAGTCATGTCACTTTTCTCCAAAGGATTCTACTGAAGACTGGTCTTTCTCCCAAGCCCCTGATTCACGCACCAAGGGAAAGGGTTGACATGCACTGGGAATGCTTTCCTGCTTCCTCCTTCTCCTTCCTTCCTTCTTTCACCCAACTACCTCTCCTTCTCTGAAGTCTACGCCACTTGTGTAGCACTCATGCTGTTTTTTGATATCCAGAAACATCTCTCAGGTTCTTCAGTGACCACAGCACTTGACTCAGAGTTTTCCTCTCCACATTTTCTCCTGCATTAATTCTTGACTGCACCCTCACCTTATGTGTGCTTCCTCAAATTCCTTCTCTATTTGAAAATCCCTGTGCTGTTGTCTGTGAAAGAAGTGCCCGACATCCCTGCCAAGGCTAATACTGTCCTCTCTTGTCTCCTCTGGAACCTGATGTCATAAACTGTCTCTCCTCTCACACTTGATTCCAGAAGCCTAAAAAAGCTTCTCGTCAATCCACAAGTCCCTGGCTATCTGGCACCTGCCCAATGCCTGATGGTCAATTCCAGTAGGCTTCTCTCAGCGTTCTCAACTTTCTTTGGAAACTATGCTGTTAGTCATACCCGTTTTGAAAACCTACAGTTTTTGGCTTCCATCACAGTTCTGTGTGAGGGTTCTGTCTCTGTCCTGTCAGCCTCTGCCATCCTCCTTTAATGTAGCTCAACTGCCTCTTTCCTCATCTTTCTGTGCTATGGCAACCCCACTCTCCATTTGAAGTTAGACTACAATTCTCTAAAATAAGCATTTTGATTTGTATCTCAATACCCAAACTTGTTTTCTAGTTCCAGTCACCAATTTTCCCCACATATTGGCTGCCTTTATGAAGATTTGGCATCTGAAAATTAACCCACCAAAAACAACTAATTTTATACTCCACAAAATCTGCTCCAATTCCTGACACTAACATTATTTCTATTAATAGCATTACCATCTTCCCAACCATTTCTTTGTGCTCCAAACCTGTGCCACTTCTAACCTACATCATCTTTATTTCCCATTCTAGGCAGTTGCCAAGCCCAACCCTGCATGATGCTTCAATCCACCTATTCCTGCCCATCACTCTCTGCAGCCCATTATTCCAACAGCCTCAGGACGTTTTTGTGCTTCCAGTTGGGCTAAGTTCCATCTCTGTCCTTGCCTCTCTCCTCCCCTTCCTCTCCTTTAATCCATACTGCTGCTAGACATAGCTTCATAAAGCCATAAAATACAGCTTTTGAACATGTCGCCCCACGGCTTCAAAGTTTTCAGTGTTGCGCTCCCCTGTGTACCCAATAAATTTCAGATTTGTTCAACTGGCGTTTAAGGCTCCTTGTGTTCTGGTCCTGTGTACATCCCAATTTTACTCCATACTATTCTCCAAACCAACATATATTAATGTACCTTACGAAATTAAATTAATACACAAATAAAACGAAAATTTGAAACTCAGCACACAAAACAACTTCTGAGTACTAAGTGCTATTTTCCTGGATATGCTTTCCCACATTTTCACATTGACTCACCCAATTACCTGCTAGGAGTGCTGTCTCACTCCTTACATCCAACCTATAAGCCTTGCAAAACTGTCCAAGATCCGGCTTCTCTGTGCATCCCCCTCCCCATCTCCGGAACTGAACATTCTCTTCCCCTTCTCTGAACCACCACCGTACCCCTAACTGCCTAACACGGAGGATGCCACTTTCCACACTGTTGGAATCTCTGAACTTGTCATATGGTATAAAACTGCCTGAGGGTAGGGACTGGGCCTTATTCACCCTTGAATTTCCACAATCGCCCAATCCTACCAGCACATACCAGATACTTAATAAATATTTAATGGGTAGATGGATAAAGGAACGGATATGCCCAAAGCTTCCTACTCTGCAAGTAACTTAGTTCATTGAAGGCCAAAGCCCTCCTCCCATCTCCCCAACTATCATTTTTGTACCAACTCAATGAAACTATAAATAGACTATTCTAGCAAAGGGAGATGATCTGATAGTACAGAAAAAGGACTAGAGTGGACGCCAGTTTACCTGTGCTTAGTAGCAGCAGAACTTTCATTATGGTGTATTCTTCAAAGGTCAGCTGTAGTCGAACAAACTGAAGGCTAATCTGGTGCATGCCTTGGCAGAGTTCATACATGGCAGACTGATGCATCTTCTCCCTGCAAAGGACAAGAGGAAAAGGTCTGAGAATACAAGGTTCATTATAAAACCCAGACTGGTGGCCCCAGGCACAGGGGTAGCTTAATAAGAGAGATGAGTCAGAGTTTTCCTTTTGGTTTCAGCACAGAGCAGATGTGCATTTTAAAGACAAGTTAGATGCCTCTCCTACTTGATGGTAAAGTGCTTCTACACCAACACTGCTGTGCCATTTACTGGTACCCTGTATGAAGGTGTCAGCAGTACGAAAGCAACCTTTTTCAGCGTGTGCCATTACTTTCATTTTATGTCAAGAGCAATACGAATTGACTGGGGCGGGTGCTGTAGTCAGATCATCTGCAAGGCAGAGAACTTGCTATGATATGATGGGGGGTGGGGGGAGTGAAGCTCAGTCTCCTGCTCCTTCTCAGCCAGAGCTACTGAGCACTTACTATTTTGAAAGGACTGGGCTACATGCTGTGAATATGGAGTGAAAATAACTTTAAAAAGTGGAAGGCGCTAGGTTCAGGATGATTCTTATTTCCATGTGGAATTCTAAAGCTCCCTCCTTATGGAGGTCATGAAACAGGTTTGTAACTATTTATAGCAGCACATTTAAAAAGGGAAATAAAACAAAATGTAAAACATGAGCACCCCAAATGGAATCTCTCTGATAAAGGGAGAAAAAGCAACGTGGGAGTTGGGGGTAATATCTACAAATGTTTCCACATAAACCCCGCACCCCCTCCCCATCCCCACCAGAAGAAAACAAAACCAAACCAAAAAACAACCCAAATGTTTCCACAAAAATCCACATTACGTAACAATGGAAATTATTATTTTTTCTTTCCTTGAGAAGGAAAGAAGGTATCACTTTGTTTCTAGATGTTTTTCTCAAAATAATAAATTTTTCAGGGGTCCCTAAGTAACTATTCATTATGGTGACCAGAATATAATAAATAAAAAAGACATTGTTGGGCGGGCCGCGGTGGCTCAGCGGGCAAAGTGCTTGCCTGCCATGCTGGAGGACCTCGGTTCGATTCCCGGCCCCAGCCCATGTAAAAAACAAACAAACAAACAAAATACAATAAAACAAGAAAATGTTTAAAGATGTTTCCCTTTCTTCCTCCCTTCCTTCCTTCCATCCTTCCTTCCTTCTCTCTGTCTTTCCTTCCCTTCCTCCCTCTCTCTTTAAAAAAAAAAAAAAAAAAAAAAAAAAAAGACATTGTTAGTGAAAAAAAGGAAGGCCAAATATATATTAGAAGGTCCTGATGGCTGATAAATTTTTCTAAGGGTGATAAAAAAGCAAGTTGGCGCCTGGGGGAAAAAAAAACTCTTATAAAACATTTTCTTGGGTTTCCCTTAATTGGCATAAATCACTCCATTTCAACTTCAAATGCCATATATAAGGAACGCTAAATGGGATACTTTTTGCTCTACATTATTATTTTATGTCTTTCGTCTTCTCTAATAAGCTGTAAGCTATTTTTAATTAAAGAAATACTTTAAACACACACACAGAGAATAGCAGAAGCCTACTGATCTACTCTCCAGAGTTAACAATGTTAACAAATGCTAACATTTTGCCGTATCTGCTCCGGATTTTTCTTTTAATTAAACGGGACAGGGTTAAGGCATTCTTTCTCTGTGCCTTATCCCATCCTTCTCCCTCGTTCAAGAAGGTAGAGTTCTGGCCATTCTCGTTTCTTCTCATATGTTTATATTTATTCCATGTGCGTATTGATAAAAAAATAGCATATAATATTGCTTTGTGTAATGTAAATTCAAAATTAAGACATGCAATTTATTTATAAATAAATAAAATTTATTTATATCTCAAAAGCACTATTAATGTATGTGCTGGTTTGAAAGGATGTAGGGTCCTAGAAAAGCCATGCTTTAATCAATATTCCATTTCCTAAAGGCAGAATAATCTCTATTCAATACTGTACGTTTGAAACTGTAATCAGATCATCTCCCTGGAGATGTGATTTAATCAAGAGTGGTTGTTAAACTGGATTAGGTGATGACATGTCTCCACCCATTTGGGTGGGTCTTGATAAGTTTCGGGAGTGGTATAAAAGAAGAAACATTTTGGAGAATGGGAGATTCAGAGAGAGCAGAGAATGCTGCAGCACCATGAAGCAGAGAGTCCATCAGCCAGCCCTTTGGAGATGAAGAAGGAAAACGCCTCCTGGGGAGCTTCACGAAACAGGGAGCCAGGAGAGAAAGGTAGCAGATGACACCGTGTTCGCCATGTGCCCTTCCAGCTGAGAGAGAAGCCCTGACTGTGTTCACCGTGTGTCTTCTCACTTGAGTGAGAAACCCTGAACTTCATCGGCCTTCTTGAACCAAGGTATCTTTCCCTGGATGGATGCCTTTGATCGGACATTTCTATAGACTTGCTTTAAATGGGACATTTTCTCGGCCTTAGATCTGTAAACTAGCAACTCATTAAATTCCCCTTTTTAAAAGCCATTCTGTTTCTGGTATATTGCATTCTGGCAGCTAGCAAACTAGAACAATGCAGTTTTGAGATAGAATGATTTTAATACAGGTAGAACTCTAAGTTGATTCATAACTGCTGCTAAGTTTCATTTTTTCGAATATATCAATATCTCCTTAACTATTCCACTACTGGTTGTTTCCCATTTATTAGTATTATAAATGACACTTGTAGTGAACAACCTTGTGCAATCCTCTAGGACACACAATGAAAGTGGAACTACTGAATCACAGATATTTGTTCAACTGCCTCCTCCCCGCCTACCGAGTGTGAAAATGTCCTTTGTTACACATCCCCATCAATACTTGGTATTTTCCAGTTTTAAATTTTTTGCCAATCTGATGGTAACTGAAAGGTTGCTTTTTATTTACACTGTTGCTTTTATTTACATTTCCATGATCACTGGGAAATGATCCCAGTTCAATCCATTCAAGTTGACTGTGGGTGATTGATTTGCCTCTTCATACCTTTACCCATTTTACCTTGAGCTTTTGTCTCTTCAAAACTAATACCCTCCCCATTCCTTTTTTTTTTTTTTTTTTTTTTGCCTTAATTTTTGTTTCACCAACTTTCTCTTTCTCTCTGTCTCCTTCTCTTCAGAATTTGCCTGGTATGTTTTCTTTTTAATCCCTTAGTTTCAAACTTCCCACCCATTTTTATTTCACGCATGTGTCTTGCATGATGCCAAATGCTGGATTAAAAAACCTGAGCGTCTCTGTATTTTGACAGCTCAGTATAATCTGTTTTTGCTTACTATGGTTACTGATAAATTTGGATTTTTTCCTGCCATTTTAATTTGATTTTCTTCAACTTTTTATTAGATTGATCACACTTTCTTTGTCCCCTCTACTGGTTTTATAAGATACCCATTCTAATTTTACACTTTTAATTATTCTTAAATTATGAACTTACATACTTGATTTAAAAACCTCGAGTTACTCATCTGCTTTTCCATGGAAAACAAGAATTTTAGAATACTTTCTCTTAGGTCTATTGCTTCCCATCTTCTATTTTATTGTCCTTTAGTATATAAGTTTCATATTGTTTTCAAATCACTACTGAAATCAGCACGTCTCAGACTCAGTCACTGTCCCTCACAAATGCTTCATCTCTTTTACTTTTTTTTTAATATCCTATATACCCAGAGTCACATCTCATTCTTTTTCCATGTGAGTAGCCTATTATTGCCAGCACCATTTGTTGAATTTTTGTTTATTATATTTTCCTTCTTTGCTTCTCTGTTTGTTTTTGGGAAGCACATGGGACAGGTATTGAACCTGGGTCTCCTGCATGGCAGGTGAGAATTCTACCTTGGAACTACCCTCACACCCCCTTCACGTCTTTTAGATTTACCAATACGTTTATCAATATCTATGTTCACCAATGCTTCTTGAATTTTACTCCTTACTTCTAGGTTCAATATCTTATTTGTTAAATACTATATTTTTTTCAGTAATTCTTTTAGCAGGGCTCAGTTGCTGAATGGTTAAGCTTCCCATCTCCATTTGCCCCTTATCTTTATATCACTTTCATTCTTGAACAATAGCTTAAAAAGTCATAGATATCTATATAGCTTGACACTTAATTTCCCTTAGAACATTAAGGGTAGTATTCTATTATTCCTGGGCCTTAATTATTGCTTTCAGAAATTTTCTGTTAGTCTAATTGTTAGTCTTCTATAGGTTACATGTGTTTGCTCTTTGGGGGCTTTGGAAATTTTTCTCTTTTTATTTGATGTCAGTAGTTTCATTATGATGTACATGGGTACAGAATAATCTTTATTTTTCCTGCTCAGGACTCAAGGTCTTCCTTCAATGTGAAGTTTCAGATCCTCAGTTCTGAACTGCAATTAGTAACTGTTTCCTCCCAAACCACACCTATCCCATTCCCCTTATTTTTCCTTTTTGAATTTCTACTTGCAGTATGCCAGCCATCCTCATTACATCCTTCATATATACCACACTGTCTTATTTCCTTTCTTTGTATCTCTGCGTTAATTCTAGGTGATTTCATTATATCTATTTTCCAATTAAATACTTTTCTCTTTGTTCATGCATAATCTATTGGGAGATGTCTAAGGTGATTTAATTTTATCAAAAAATTAAAAAATTAAAAAAGAGAACTTTTTATTCTAGAATCTTAGAAATGCTGCTTAGTACTTTTCCAAATATTTCTATCTATTATTTTCCATAAGGTACTTTTTACTTTATGGCTATCATATGTTTCTTCTCTATGTAGATATTTGCATTCAAATTTTGGGGATGCTAATATGCATTTCTAACATTTATTGTTTTGGCATATTTGCTTTCTGGGTGAATCCAATAGGCATTGGCTTGTGGGTCGGATCACTTAAGACATAAGCATTTCACGTATTCTGACTTAGAGTTTATGCTACTTTCTCACTTTAAATGCTTTCTGCAAGAATTGTGTAGTGTAAATCTATTCCACGCTCACTGTGATATGCTTGTGTTTCTTAGTTTTCCTGTTTCCTTGCCATGTCCTGGGCTAGTTGCTTGGCTGAGTTTTGTTATCTTTGTTAGCAGACAAGGCAGAGCCCTGGCTCTGTGCAGAGGGTTCTGGTTCAGGTTGCAGCCTTATGAGAACTTACATTCTAGTCTCTAATTCATGTTTGTATTTCAATACCCACCCCTACAGCATATATCCAAAGTCTATGGGCCAACAGTGGCCTCAGTTTCCACTTAAACCACTCTGGCTGTGAATTTCCTGCACCAGGTGTTTTGTTTCTTTTTCTTTAGTTTGGCTATATACATAAGCATCACCTCCCTCTTTTTAAATCCAGAATTTCTGCATATCTGGAGCAAGAAGATGGCTTTGTTTGGTTCTAGCATTCTGACTGTTATCTACAAGCTTCTTAAAGGTAGGATTCGTGTTTGATTGTCCTTTTTGAACAGTGAACAGAATATAATAGACACATATTCCAATACATGCTCAATAAATATTTCATGAATGCATGAAAAACAGAAGGAAGAAAAAAAGAAAAGGGAACAAGTAGGGACAACCAAATAAATGGAAAAACACACTGATTTCTGTAGGATGATGGTGAAAAGGAAAAGACCATACTGGTAATTTTTCATAAAGTGAGACTGCCAAAGGGCTACAAAATTTGACATGATATTTGTGATAGTCTCAAAAAGTTTCTCAAAAGGAGAGATTTAGATTGTAAAATACAGCAAAGCAGATTACGATTCAGGATATCCGTTGAGCAGAAAACAAGACAGATTTGATGCTGGGCAGTTCTGCAAGCGGACTCACAGGATTTCACTCCTCCACTAGCTGTGCGGCAGCAGGGGACGCATTACCCGGCTCTGCCTGCAGAGGGGGCTAGCCACGCACACCCCATCCACCCTGCGATTATGTCACCTCTGAGACTCAGGTTTATCACGTGCAATTCTGGGATAATAATAATTCCAGCCATGCAGGGCTCTAAGAACTAAGTGCGCTGAAGTTCCCAACAAATTACAGAGTACTGTACAAATGTCAGCTGTTTTATATTATAATGGGAGAGAATAATAATGCCTCTTATTGAGGGATCAAGGATTCTTTTGGCTAAAAACAAACCAAGAATCAATGAAGTTCATAAAATGAACTGCAGAAAAACTATTATATTATTATCATTTCTCCTTCTATAGGGTTGTAAATCAAGAGAAAAACCAGAGAATGCAGATACAGTCAGGAATGTGGAAGTGAGTTGCTACAGTAGAACATGAGAACTCAATGCTTTGGTGTCAGTGTTTCTGTTATCAGATGTGTTAACAAAACATCCACACACTGATTAAAGGTTACTTAAAGAGAGACCTCAGATTCTACTTGAAAACAGATTAGGACTTTAATGTGTGACAACATACCTAAAGAAAGCCTTTTTTTTTTTTTTTTGCCACTTCAGAATGCACAGCACCTCTTTAACTCTTTCTTGCCCACCATCATCCTCACAGTTCGATCATTTACAGAGTTCCTACCACAAGCCAGCGCTCAGTGTCTTCCTGCTAATTCTCCCAGTGCCTTGCTAGGACTTTTCTCGTGTTCAAGATAAGGAAATTTAGGTAAAATGATGCAGCCAGGGTCCATATCCACGTTTTTAACCTTTAAAGCCCATACCTTTTCCTCTCTGCTACAGTGCCTGCCCAACTAATAGTTTTTAGCTCTTTTTTCCCACTCACACAACTATACAGAGTATCTGGTACCTCAGATGTTTTGTTATTATAGTCATGCATTTGCTTATCCTTGGTTCCTCATTAGATGGTAAGATTCTGTTTCCAAATTCCATTGCTGTTTCCACTGCCTGAAATTGAAGTTTCTAAATGAACAGTATCACGGACTCAATACAGCTTACTGACTATCTAAAATATCAAGAAAATAGGCCATCTTGAAAACATCTTATATCACATCATTTTTGCACAATTAGATTAAATGTAGAGAAATGTACACCCAAAGAAGTTGAAACAAAGGCAATCTTTTCTGGCTTGATACTGGTATTAATTTTGCAATAGTATTTCACAGAAATACTCTTGCTACATGTTTTTATTCATTTTATTATTTTACTTCAGGTTGAATAGGATAATAGTACAAATATACTGACTACTTTGGGAAAGGTAAGAGAATTAGTATAATCTTCTAAAAATTAAAGGTAAATGTATGACCTAAAATCACCCATGAGCAATAGACTAATATAGAAAGGTGGTAGTTACTGAGGTAGGGCATGTACCTGTATTAAGGTGAATATCCAAGCTGAATACCTGAAAACTGCCAGTATACTTCTGGGCTTTGGGTACTAACATTCTTGCATGTGTCATCTGTTTTTAAGCATCGTATTTGAAGAAACAGAAAAAATTCTACTTTGGGGGGTATAGCTGCAATAACCAAATGGACACAGAGACATGGTTCCAATTCTAAGGACTTTATATTCAAATGTAGGAAAACTATAGTTCTAAAATGTTTTTAAAAAAACACTTCAATATTTTTATAAACTTTGTCATTTCCTCAAATTAGGAAAGCAATTTTATTTATAGCTGAAACTCAAGAAAAAACGTCACCTATCATCTCTTAGAACATCCGTGATACTGAACTATAGTCTTGATCATTTGGAAATAGTTTTAAGTATTGAGCTAAAAGTTCTAACTGCTCTCTAACAGATTCACTTGGAACAGAAGTGAATTATCAAAGTATTAGAAAAATATGTTTTTCCATTGTTTTTGAGAGAATATGGAAATGCGAACAGGGTTTATTCCCAATTAAATAACGAGATTTTTTGGTGACTTGGTAAAAGCCCCATTAAAAGCAGTGTCTGTAGGGCATATGCTATTGAATGATTTTTATGTTAGTTGCCTGATCTTAAGACCTAAACTATCTGAAGAACTTTTGCATCCATAGGACCCGTGTCCTCTTGCCTTCATTATATGTCAATAATTATCCTGTTTCACATTCGGAGACGAGCTCAGTGAACCTACTGGCCGCTGGCTGTCAGAAGGTGCACTGCTGCCTTGGTATTCAGGTAACAAGAAACCACTAAAAATCCTATTCAAAAAAACTTAACCGCTTGGTTGCCTGGAAGTCCATCTGGTGGCAGTTGATTTGGACTGAGGTAATTATGGCCTCAAACTAAAAATAATTCTGAAACCACATTAATACTTTATGATTATAGAATAGATATGTGATAAATTCAAATTATAAATCATTCCAGGATAAGGGCACCTGAAGAACTCTGGGAGTGCATTAGCCTGCACCCACAGGGATTACTTGTGTGGCAGCTGTCTCTGATAAGAATGCAAGAAGACTCTTTAATCTTCTGGCACGTGGGTCTGTGTAAGAAATTAAACTTCTTGTTTGCCTCCTCAAGGTTCCCATCAGCAACTTCCATTCTGAAGTCTGTACCTTTGGTCTTACAAAGAGTTCAGCTGAGCTCACCTCTGAAGTGGACAGGTTAAGGAGAATGCTTAATGGCCTCCTGTGTTTTTCCCTGGGTAAACCAGATGACCAGAAGGTCAAATAGGCAGGCCTCTAAAGCAGTGCATCTTACAGATTATTTAACATTATGCCTCCATTGAAAGCTTCCCTAAAAAACAGCCCTTTCTGGAATAACTCCACATCTTTATAAACCTGTTGCTCAGGCTGTCATCATTTTTTGTTATCATCATCATCCTCTGCCTAATTAAATGTATCATGTGATACATTTCTTTTGAACATACGGCCTGGAACAAGTTAGTTTCTTCATGAATGGATGATTTAAATTCTACTTAGATAAAAATCTCTGCAATCCATGATTTTACCTGCTTTATACTATGTTTGTAAGGATGGAAATTAAGAAGCATAATATTTGTGTTTATGCAACTTCTCCTAGGCTTCTAGCTTTTTATCTTTATCACTTAATACTAAAAACGTCTTTTCTCCTTTTTGCCTTTTGATTGATTTTTAGTTTTACTGTATCTGTGTTTTTTTGTTTTTTTTTGCATGGGTAGGCACCAGGAACCGAAGCCGGGTCTCCGGCATGGCAGGCAAGAACTCTGCTTGCTGAGCCACCATGGCCCTGTATCTGTGCTTTCATTGCAAACTGCACTAAATGCTTTTTGGAAGCAGCAGAGTAAATATTTTTTAATAAACCATCATTTGCAAATAGTCTCTCATAAACAGTTCTTCAAAGGTCTGCCTACTGTAGTTCTGGTAGTCTAAGGGAGAGGGGAAAACAGGACTACCATTCTCACTCCTCTCCTCTTTCAAAGAATTCACATATAATAAATTTAATCCTTTTACACTGGATGACTTTATAAGTGCCAAAGCACAGAGGTTCCCAACTCTTCCACACTGAGCCTATGAGAAATAAAATGTTATGATTTACTTCAGATTTTTTAGCAACACTGCACTAAACTGTACCGTTGTAAAAGGTGTTTTTCTTTTGGGTGTGCAAGATATCACTTTATTTATAAAGCATTAAAAAAAAGAAACCTTTAAACTATTTCACATTAGCTCTTGGATTAAACAATATGCAACTCTCATTACTTTGCAGGTCTGTGTTCTTCTACTGGAAAACAGTATACATTATTTTATGACTGATTTCTGTACGGTAAATCGGTTCATGATTATATAAGTGCTATTTCAATGTCTGCAAAAAATGAGAACAGGTTGATCGAACAAGTATCATGGACTTTTAGTTGCTTTCCTTATATAAGCAAAACAAAGAAATGGTCATTCAGGACTGAACTCTCTCAATTCCCTGGACTCTCCAGAGGTGGCCTTTTAATAGGCATGTTTGTTAACACGCTATTACTTAAATAAATTGCCTCTGGGAATATATGTTACATGTTAGAATGTTTAGAATGTGCAGCAGTAGAGACATCTCCCAACAGAGTTAAACTTGCTTTGATGAGGACACATACACCATCACAGCAGAGCTGAAAAGACCAGACATTACATCTGATACTGCAAACCACATTATTAAGTCTGAATAAATCTAGCATCTTGTTGTATGGTCAGTATAACAGATGGTCCCGGTCTCGGGCTTGTTATTTTCCTAAAAAAGTAGCATGCAGAAACAGTTAGTTTTTTTTAAACTTAATTAGAATAAAAATGACCCTAATTTTAGCATTCAAATTATTCTACTGAGCAGATTTATTTTTCATAGTTTTACTAGATTTTTCCCTAACTGACAAACAAGACACGTGTACAGCAAGACTGCGTTGCAAGTTGCAGTTCTGATGTCTGTTCATTTTTTCTAGAGTTTACATTACTTATTTACTCCACCACTTAGATCTAGGAACTGTTTGAGGATGTCTGCGGCTTGCTTCACTGGACTCACGTGCTGGAGAGACTGCTGTCCCTGTGGGCTCTACGACATTCAGCTTTTCTTCTTCTTATTATTATTAATTTCACAAGGTCAATTCTAGTAATAGTTAAAAGCTAATTCAGTGTTTTGTTTGCTACCTTAATTGATGTTCCAGAAGGGATATGTTTTCAATGGACTGCCCTTGGACTTAAGCATCATAGTTTCCGCTGACTTTAATGGGTGTTGCACACAGATCAAAATAACACATGAGAATCTAAAAATCTAGAAGAGGCCTGATTACATGGTGGCTAGAAATTTGGGAAAATACTGCAGTCCTAGAAATTTGGGAAAATTTTTTTTTTATATATATATATATAGCTTTTGTAAAATGTTTTTTTGTACCTCAGATTTTTTAACGTTTATGTAGGCTGCACAGTTTCTTTTGAGTACAAGGATACTTTTTTGTTGTTGTTGTACTGGCAAGAAAATGCAGCCGTAACCCACTATGAAAATTCAGATTTTAGAGAAAGTTAAAGTGGGGATATCTGTGATTTAATTACATTTCAAAAATGTTCTGGCTTAACCAAAAGTTTAATCTTAATATTCCTTGAGTCGTGAATTTTCTCAGCTTAGTGAAAATACCTGATTTCTAAGCAACTTTCCATGACTCTGTCATATCATGTGAGGCACAACTGTCTTTGAGATATGTGACTAAATAGCCCACCCTAAAATGTGGTGAGGAACACACAAAGTGCAGGAGATTTTAAAAGAGTAATAGTTCACTGTCTATTTTCAACACCCATTGCAGGTGCCTTCGGTCTAAGCAAATAACTGAATACTATTGGTGCCCTATTCCTGCTGGAAGCATTCCTTCTAGCAGGCACTACACAGATGGGTCTGATCAGTCATTGGGTGTTTTAAGACCTAGTAAACCAAATGTTTTGATTCTAGGTTTTGGTAGGGAGGTTTACATATGTCCTTGACTGAGGAGCAGCTCTAGTTCTTGACTGGACTAGATAAAGAGATTAACTTATTCCGAGAATTTTTTTGAAAGAAAGTACAGTATCACAGAAAACACGAGTCTAGGATTTTGAATCTAGCCAGTCAGGTCCCAGAGCCTACATTTAACCACTATAATAAGGTTAAATGACCACCAAGGTGGTTGGAGCCCTTTGCGCACTTAATAAATGTTAACCATATAAAGCTTTATTATTAGGAGATCTATAAACATCGAAAGGATATATATGAACAATACTCTATAGTGAAAGACCTGGTTCATTACCACGATTCATATATGTAGGCATTATAACACATGCAGACTATAATGCTAGAATATCTGGAAACCTAATGGAATGCAGGCCTCAGATGATTAAACAGAAGACAGAAAACCTTCAGAGAGCTATTAACTAGAGTAATTAACTCACATGGGGGACATTTTGGTTATAAACTTAAGGATACTGCTTAATTTCAATAAACTACTATCGTTTCCTCACTTGTAAAAGGGGCCTTAGAAAGGTAAGATTACTACTTGATAGTCCTGAATTTTAAGAATATGAACAAAATTAATTGGTGAATTTAGAAATATTAGTATACTATTATTAGGGTGGGGATGCAGAGCTTAAAAGCAACTGTGCTCACTTTACAGGATCACGGTTCCTTCTACTGCTTGGAAACCTTTCTTTGAAAGAAGAAAACAGCTAAACCTTCAGAGACTGTTATCAATGACACTATTAAATTCATTAATCAAATCTGATCATGGACAACATTTTAAGGTTCCATAATTCTAGGTGAAAGGTAGCTTCTTTGATTTGAATCATTCGAAACGTTGATAAGTCACCTGCCTGAATAAAAAAATGTTGATGTTCAACTCGATTAATTTATTAGAGATTAGCCACATGCCCCTTCTTATTACTGATTCTGAACATCTGTCACAAAGCAGATTTTGTTCAGGACATTATGAACAACTGCATCATTCATTACTGGGTGAAAGAAGCCTAATACCATAAGGCCACTACATTCCCATTAAAATGTCAACACTGCAACATGCGCTACACACGCACACAAAATGACATGACGCAACGCTTGTTTAATGTATAGCCTAAATGGTTCTTTAGCTTTTTAATCTGCTTGTATAAAGTTGATAGTCAAGATAGCAAGGGAGTATAGCTGACATTTTCTAACCTTCTCCTCCACTTTAAAATTCCGTGGCTGCCTTCTAATCAGAATGAGGTGGCCATATAGTCTCTCTCTGATGACCACAGCTTTTCTCAAATGAAAATGAATTATTCTTTGGGTTTTGTGCGCACTGCCTAGAAGCAAAGAGTGGTAATGCCAACACGCTCCCAAGTATTAACTCCCTGTGATCTCTTAAGGAGACAGGACCCCAGAGCCCAACCAAGTACTGGGCTCCTTGGGACCTTGTTAAGAGAGAGGCAAATGTAACTCAAGTCCCTCCCTCACTGTAATTTTCCACATAAAGGAGAGCGGGTGGGGTGGGGGTGGGAATGGCAACCAGTTGGCAGCAATGTTTACTGCAAGAAGGACAAGCAACAGCAGCCAGGAAAAGAAAAATCAAAGTCATTTCTACAAGTAACTTCTGGGACAGAAATTTCAGTGATTTTAATACCAAGACCAAGACTGGTTGAATTGCAAGAAAAAAATTTCCATTTAGGATCACCACCCCCAAAGAAAAGGGCACAAAAGATCATACTGAATAAATAGCAACTTGGCTTTGTCAGTTTTCTTCTACTGAAAACATCTACAGAAGTCTTAAGGCAGCAATTTTTTTTTATTGTGAAAAATAACATGTATTAAAAAAAGCAATAAATTTCAAAGCACACTGCAACAAATAGTTGCAGAACGGATTGCAGAGTTTGGTATGGGTTACAATGCCACAATTTTAGGATTTTACTTCTAGCTGCTCCAAAACACTAGAGACCAAGAGAAATATCTATATAATGATTCAGCAGTCATATTCATTTGTTAAATTCTATCTTTTCTCTTATAACTCTTATCTTCTCCTCTGATCTTTCTCCCACTCTTTAGGGGTATTTGGGTTATGCCCATTCTAACTTTTTCAGATTGGAAAAGGCTATTGATAACGATGGAACTAGATGATATTCTGGAGAGGCTGGCCCCTCCAGTCTATCTGACCTAGAAACCTATTTAGAGGTTGTAGGTTTCTGAAAAGTAATCATAGTGCATGGAACCCGTGGAATCTCAGATGGAGCCCTAGGTGTTCTTTACGGTTGGCAGGAATGGTTCTGGTTAGGGTTTGGCAAAATATGATAAGTAGCGATATCTAGCTGAAACTTGCATAAGAATAGCCTCCAGAATAGTCTCTCAACTCTATTTGAACTGTCCAGTCACTGATACCTTATTTGTTACAACTCTTTCCCTCCTTTGGGTCAGGCAGGCATTGTCAATTCCATGGTGCCAGGGCCGGGCCCATCCCTGGGAGTCACCTCCCATGTTGCCAGGGAGACTTTCAAAGCAGTGAATTTTAAAAGTAAGACAACAGGATATAATATATATATATATATATTTATATACAGAATATAATGTATATATATGTATATTAACAAATGCATTATTTGGTGAATAAGAGCTACTGAAGAACTGTGAAGCTCTAGGGAAAAGAGAATAAAGATGAAAGAGAGTGTGCAGGTTTGAAAATATTCTGCATTCCAGAAAAGTCATGTTTTAATCCTGATTCAATCTTATAGGAGTAGCCGTTTCTTTCGATCCTGATTCAATATTGTAGGGTAGAAACTTCTGATTAAATGATCTCCATGGCGATATGACATGCCCAATTCTGGGTGTGAACTTTTGATTAGAAGGAGATGGGATGCCACCAATTCCAGGTGGGTCTTGATTAGTTTACTGGAGTCCTTTAAAAAAGGAAGCATTTTGGAAAGAGAGCTTAGAACAGACACAGATGTTTGGCAATGCTTGGAGCCAGCATCTGATGCTCCAACCAGCAGATGTTGCCACGAGATGTTAAGCAAACCAGAACCTGAAGAGAGCCAAGGGAAGCCAAGAGATGAAAGCCAGCCCTGGAGAAGCAAAGGGAGGAGCCCCCACAGGGACAGAGGCTGAAAGCAATGGAGCCCAGGAACAAGGGACCAGCAGATGCCAGCCACGTGATGCCCCAGCTGACAGAGGGTTCCAGACGCACTGGCCTTTCTTGAATTAAAGGCCTTAGTTTGGATAGTTTCTTAGGTTTAGAAATATAAACTGCAACTTACTAAATTCCCTTTTAAAAAGCCATTTTGGGTATATTGCCTGCCGGCAACTTAAACCAATGCAGGGAAGAAAAGAGATAGGCAGAAAATGGAGGGAAAGAGGAGTAAAGGAGAAGCAGAAGTATGAGAAAAAAGAGAGGAAACAAAAGGGCCAGCCACAGAAGGAAGGCAGAAATGTAAGAATACAGTGGAGAAGGCAGAGCTAGAGAGGAAAAAAAGAGAGCAGTAAAGAAACTCCCCTCCATTCTGATCTGTAAGTTCACAGTTCTTCGTGTCCTGTGGTTTGAAAACTTAAACTCTGGTTTTTGGAAACTCATCTTCTTCCCTGCTCTGGCAGAGTAGTTTCTCCCGCTTAGATTGTACTATCCTCTCCTCCATGCTAGTCAAGTTCTGACCCTCACTTAGAGGCTCTCACAGCCTTCAAAGCTAATCAATTCTGCCAGGGAGCTTTCCTTGACCACTTTAGTCCAGAGCAATCACTCTCACTTTAAATTCCTGGCTCACCCATCTATAATATTTATTTGTCATCTGTGCTTCATCCTGTTAGGTAAGCCATTCATGTGCTTGTGTCTTAAAACTCCAACCACACTACGAAATTCTGGAGGATGGAAGCTGTGTCCTTCGCTTCTTTGGAGCTATGTCAACAGCTACTACAGTTCTTTACATACCGAAGGTATTCTCCAAAAACGTACTGACTGGCGCTATGCTATCCACGATTTATGATATTTTAGCTAAACAATAAAAATAAAGAGATTTTTAATCTCAGTTTAGGGGACATGAGTAGGCTATTCATTTATAATACTGTCCTCCTCATTTTTTTTAATTGACCTATTTCTAACCACAGGTACTCATAGTTAAAAAAATAAGTTCTCTTCTGGGTAAAGTAGAACTAGAGAAGCATGCACCATAGGAGTGGGAAGGGGTATTTGAGACCTTTCCACCTCCATCCTTCTGCAGATTATGGGAGCCATATGGGTTCATCCTGGACTTAATCTTGAGCTCCACCTCTCAATGGCTATATGATCTTGAATAATTTAGCAAACCTCTCTCTCTGTGCCAGAGGCAGCTGTGTAATTTATAAAATAGCATTACTTAAATTTACCCTGAAATATGAATGGGTATAAATGAGATTGTTACAAAAACATCAATAGTGAATGGCACATGGTAAGCTTGGTAAATATTTCGCCTCTAGGCTGAGACCCTTTAAGTGCAGAGACCATGTTCTATTTAGCTTTGATTCTCTGGTGTCTGAAATATAGATTATTGAGTCTTTTGTGAATGAGGAGACAGAGGTCTGGAAGTTGAGTGAGGTTTTCCCCAAGGTCATTGCTAGTTAGTAGTGAGCTCCTAGGTCTGGAGTTGGGTTCCACAGATCATCTGGCACAGTGGTTCTCAAAGTGTGGTCTGAGGACTCTTGGGCATTTCCCCAAGTCCCTTTCAAGGAATCTGCGAGGTCCTCCTTTTCCTGACTGCATATCTGAGTGAGGCTGAATTTTCTTTATATGCTTCAATGAAAATATGTCACAACAGATTGTAAGAAGTAGATATGAGATTGTAACTGTCTTCTTTTAATCCACAGTAAAGAAATTTCAAAAATTAAAACAATGTCACTCTTATTTCTAAATTTTTTCTTTGATTTTAGAAAAAATAATCATTTCTCATTAAAATGTGTCATTTCTGCTAACATAATGAGTTATTGTTATTTTTAAATGAATTGATAAATATTTTTAAAATTTTCTGTTTTAAGTCCTTGTATGTTAGATATTGTTATAACTCATGTAAATCAGAGTTCTTTGGGACACTCAGTAAATCTTTAATATAGAAAGGAGGTCCTGAGAACAAAAAGTTTGGGAACTACTGATCTGCTCCAATCTCCTCACTCTGCAGAAGGGAAATGAAGCCTTAGCCAAGCTAACTCACTTGACAACATCAAACTCATTCATGGCAAAGCAGGTGTTCAACAATTGACCTCTTACTTCCTGGTATGGTGTCAGAAAGGAAGAAAAGCATATTTAGAGAATTTATTAAAACTTCTAGCCCAAAATTGAGTTCTCAACTATTACCTACATGAAAAGAAAGGGAGGCACACATACTTGAAGAAATAATCCAAACTTTGAATCAAAGTTCCAGTTTGTCTAAGAATAGTTTATTTTCCATTTGTGTTCTTATATGATGGGCAAATGTCTCACTCATTATCAAGTATAACTCATAAAAATGGTAAGCGATTGGTTATTAAAGGTTCCAAATATATACACCATCTGGACGCAATTTTTGCTTCAGAGGTCTACAGTGTATGAAACTCCCTGATAAACCAGGTTCTACAGTCAATGTAGAAGCCAGGTGTAGCTGAAAAGGTCTGAGCTTTAGACCAAAAGGGACCTAGGTTCATCCTTAGATGAGAGATTATAAATTCCCACCACACAGAGTTGTAAGGATTAAACAGACAATGTACTAGAGCTGGTGCATAGTATGCTGCCTTTCTCAAGCTCTCAGCATCTGTTCCTAATCCTTCAGCGCCCCTCCCCTTCAGACTGCTAGATTATTAATTACATTAGGACTACAGCATCCATGTAAAGGGAAAGTGACACTGTGCTGGAAGGGCAAAAAGGGAAGTTAGGAGTTCATAGACTACTAATTCTATTGAGGTATTGTCTAGACTAGGGAGAAACAAATAGGTGATGGCCACATTAGACAGAGGCAGCCCCACCTGTCCGCATGTGTGCTGGGATGGGCACCTCTGCAGCGGGGCACTACTGATGGAGACACAGCATCTTTACTCCCGAGGCTGAGGGTCCAGATACGACCTTCATTCGTTCTTGTTCCCTTCCCTCCTCCACATCTTTCTTTCAGAACAGTCCCCATCCTAGGACCTGAAATACAAACACTTTGCATTCCAAGGCGCATGCAAGTGTTTCCCCTCCTTTGATCAGGGGGCAGTTCCATTAGAGTGACAATTTTTGTGCCTTGTGACTTGTGTTAAGGGAGGAAGGTTGAAGCCTTCCTTTGTTGCATCACTGACTGATCTGTTCCTTGTCACCTGTCCCAATACTGTGATTTGATCACTGCATCAAAATTAATTTTTCTCTGATTTTGAAATTTTCAAATAAAGAAACCAGGTAAAATCAACTCCAGCAACTTTAGTTTGTGTCGGATGGTATTTTTAGCTGAAGAGATTAAAGTCGTTTAGTGCTTTAACTGAAATAAAGAGTGATATGCTAGTATTAGTTACACTAAGCCTTATAAAGATAACATATGTTCTTAAACAGTTTCAAAATGGAACACAGCTCCCTCTAGTTAAGCAAATTAATGTGTAGATACATTTCCCGCATCATTACTGCTCCTTCTGATCCTGACATAGTTATTTATAGCTTAAAGAATTTATTCCATTTGCAGTCTTATATTTGTTTTGCTTTAAGTTCATACTATACTGCCAATTACCCAGCTTCATGAATGTCTCAGGAAATTTCTCAAGTACACTACAAAAGCACCACCCAAGAATTATTAACATATAGCAGTGCTCTTGAAGTAAAACTTTAAAAGAAGTCTACCAAAATGAATCCTTTGTATTAAGTACACATGCTAAGACCAGAAAGTTATAAAGTAAATCCACACCAAAAATACTGCTTTTGGCCATTGTGCTATAAGGAGTAATCACTACCAAACCCAAAATAGTTGTTGAGTACCAATTTTGTATGAAGTATTTTACTAGACATTATAGATCATTTTTAAAATTATATTCTCTGACCTCTAGAAATTTATGGTATATATGGAGATACACACACAGAGCACACAAATAGTAAAAAAAAAAAATTATAGCAAAGAAGTGCTGTATAGAGTTTAAAGGGAAGGGGGAAGTCACTTTTGGCTGTCATGGGTTGAGGTGGGGAGAAGAGAAGTAAGAGGGAGGTAAGAGGAGTATTGAGAGAGGAATCATCCTTTGTGCTGGGCTTGAGGAAGGGAGATGGAAAATGTTCGGAGTAAAGGTGCTGCAATGGAAAGACAGGACTGAGAGAAAAGAAAGGTTAATTTGGCCAGCGCAGAGTTTATATAGAGAAGCTGTGAGGAATTAATACTACAAACAGCTTTTAAAAATTATTTAACTTGTCAAGCACGTCCTGATCCCAGCACTGTTCCAGGCACTGGGGACACAGCGGTCCACCAGCCAGGCCAGGGTCCTGCCCTCCCAGCACACCCTGTGGGGGCAGGAGATTACCAAAGAGAAAACAGACTGGTGATGGTGGAGAGTCTGGGCAGGGGGTTCAGGTCTAGATCTGGTAGTCGGCAAAGGACTCTATGAAGGAGGAATATTTTGAGCTGAGACAAGGTGAGAAAGAGCATCCTCCTGCACAGAGGAAAGGCTAAGTGTGAAGACCTGAGTCAAGAACAAGTTTGGATCCACTGAAGTGCCCAAAGGAGTACGGCAAACAATGGGCTCCTGGAAACCCTCTGAAGGAATTTACTAACATTCCATCTTACTATTTTAAACATTTTCTTATTTTAATATACACAGATGATGGTATGTTATCTGAGCCATATTCCTTGGGAATGCAGTAGATGGGGTTTCCTCAAAATACGGCCTTCATTTCTTTCCAACCCTACCCAGATACTGCCAGAGATTGAGTTCCATGAGGGAAATTAGTGTATTCCTAATGCCTCCAATGGTGCTTGGTACCTTGAAGATGCTCAATCAATGTTTGAAAACAAATGAGTGGAGGAAGGAATGAAGGAATGACTGGGTTGAATCATTTATCATTTATCTCCTTTTCCCAAGACTGGTTCAAAATGAGGGGCAGGGGTTGAGAAAAGGAAGGGAAGAGGGCTCACTGAGTGAATTAGAAAAATCTATTTACAGTTCTAGTCTTAAATTAACATTACTCTTTCCACCGTTTTGATTATTTGCAGGTAAGGAAGGACAGTTCCTGTGTTTCGCAGTCTCAACTTAGGTGACTCTATTCATGTGAGCAGTAACTCAGAAGCAGCAGCCACAGCTAAATTACCCCTGGTGTTCAAGAACTTTCCTCTTCTTGCCTGCTTGTGTTACAACGGCTGGGAGTGGTTTCTTATCCCAACCTGAATTCTTAAAAATATGTTAGGGTAATAGAGGGGAAGAAATACTGTTTAAAAAGGAAGCGACAAAAAGGGAAAGTTTTGGTTTGGTTTTTGGCTTACCCAAACTGTCTTTCCTTTGTCCCCACTTGCACCTGAGCGACTATATCTTGTTCATGGCTGAAGGTATTTCCTCAGGCCCCATAGTTCCCTCTGCCCTGTCTCCCTCAGGTACTATGTCCTTCATATGCCACCTTCCATCAGAATTCCTGTCCCTGGTTCCTCCTTGGTTTCAGCCCTGCTGGAGCAAGCCCCCCAAGTGCAGGAGTCACCGCTAGTGGTTTATGACTGTTAACCAGGGGACAGGAGGGAGGGGCTTGGCACATGTGAACTCCCACCACAACTGGCCCCATCAGGAGAAGCGTCCGATCCCTCCTAACACAGCCTGTTCCCAAGCCAGGCTTCTACCAGAGCTGCAGGAGGAGGTGCAGAGGGACCCGGCGAGCGCACCAGTGCTGAGTGCCCAGGGAGAGCCCTCCACTGGGGACAGGGGGGCCACCTACCAGCACACCGATCTGCCAGTGAGCACTGGGAGAGGCAGCGGGCCCTAAAACATGAGACGAAATAACGACTGGACACTCTTTACTGGTGTTGCCATCAGGCATCCAGTGCTTCAGAGTGAGGACAAAGTGGGTTGGATTCACCTTTCCTCACCAATGATCTAATCTAACACTATCCCAGCCCCACTGGAAGATGCTTACATTCAGACAGCGCACACCTAGGGGCCCAGAAAGCCACAGAAAGACTTTTAAATTTACTCACACACATTCTCTCTCTCTCTCTGATCATGTCTCTGCAACAAAGAATAAAAGGCTCAGAACTACGAAGACAGTAAAAGGACACCCTAAAGACACCTTCACTGGGTTACTACTTTAGACAATATAAAAATGCTTTAAAATGTACTTTTAATTTCAAAGTATATGCTAGAACTTAAAATCAGGGTAACATTGACCTTTCATTTCAGAACGAAAGCAAAACAATTTGAAGAAATATCATTAGAGGCTTAAATGGGAGTTCTGAATTGACAAGAATTTGAATACGTGTAGTGATGTGTAGCAATATACAATAAGCTATTTCAAGGTAAAACTGATTAATCAATCATTAAATACGTATTTAAAAAGTTTTGAATTTGTAATATAAAAAATTCTGTGCTAATTTAAAGTATTAACTCATATCTCACCCTAATGTTTAATAAAGAACTGAAAAAATGTTTTCCTTAATTATTGCCTATTCCTAGTTATCTCCCATCTCCGAAAAAAAAAAAAAAAAAAACCTCATGCACAACTGAAGGATTATACCTTTGGTAACTTTCAGTAACTTTTAGATTGTTTCATAGTTGAAGACAAATATAAATGATCAATTATTAAAATTTTGCTCATATTTTTCAAGTATAGCAGTGCCTCTGTTAATGAAAACAATGCATCCCAACACCACACTTCTTTTCACGTAAATTTCATCCCCATAATTGGAAGTGACAGTTTAGAAAGCCCCTTCCTTTAAGGGATTATTTGGTTCATTTATTCAACAATTCCTTAATTCAGCATGTATTTATAGAATATCCTACTATGCCCCAGGCAGGCCAAGGGCTAGAAACTCAAAAATGACTAAGACACAGTCTGTGACTTCCAGGAGGTTCGTCCAGATGAAAGGAGAGAGAGATGCAGGAGCTTAAAAAAGAGCTGCCAATGCCGTGTGTGCACTGGTGTCAGCGAAGCCAGGGAGGCTCGCATGGGTGCATTCTACCCTCCACTGAGCAGCACACATTCCTTCATTCCACAAAGTGCCAGCCTGCTTCCTTCACGTTGGTGGAAGGGAATGGAACACAGGTAATGGCTCGGGGAAAAGTACAGGGGCATGTTCAGAAGACACAAATGTGAGAGGTATTTGCTCATCCATGGGTGAGGCATGTGAAAGATATTCCTCATCAATGGATGAGGAATATTTTGTGTTTTCTAGTTTTTGTCTCACTGGGATCACAATTAAGATTCAACATTGGGAAACAAAACGTTCTTGAAGCCCTCTTTTTCTTTGAGTTCTGTGACAACACTCTCCTGTTTTTCCTCCTTTAATTAGCCCCTCTATAAATGAATTCAAAATTTTTATCCTCAGCTTGCAACTCTCTTTAAGTTTCTGACCTGTAAAAAATTGCCTATTAATAGCTCCTTTTGAATATCGGTTTAAAGGCAACTCAAACTGGCCCCATGCTCTCCTCCTGCACATCCAAGCCTGACCTTCTTTCCTGGGAACATCCTGGACACCTACTTCTCCCTCACCTCCAATCCCTCCCAACATCTAATCCACCAGCCACTCCCATCCACTTCACCTTTTCATCATTATATTTCTCACCATGTCATAAACCACTCAACCACCTGTTGAGACTGAATCACACACCCCAATTTAGACATGTTATTAATCTTAATATGCATCCCTGTGGGTGAGAACCCATTATAAACAGGACCTCTTGAAGACGTTATTTTTAGTTAAGTGTGGCCCAAATGAATAAGGAGTCTTTTAATGTGGATTATTGGAGGCCTTATAAAGTGATAGCCACAGAAAGAATCCAGAAGCAGGAAATCAGTGGGAACCCAAAAGGGAAAGGAGAAGACATTTGCCAGGTGATGGGAAAGCCAAGGAACCCCCCCAAGGATTGCCAGGGGCCTGCACCAGAATGCTACAGTCTTCAGGAAGAAAGCAAGTCTTGTTGATATCTTGATTTTGGACTTTTCTAGCTTCAAAACCATGAGCCAATAAGTTCCCATTGTTTAAGGTAACCATTGTGTGATATCTGTGAGAGCAGCTCTGCAAACCTATAAGCTACCATTCTTGCCCAAGCTACTAACTTCCCCTACCTGGATTTCTGACTCAGTTTCCTGACTGGTATTTCCGCATCTTTTCTGACCCATTTCCAGACTATTCTCCATCTTACATTCAGAGGGAACTTTCCAAGAGAAAATCTGGAAATATTATCTCACTGTTTAGAACAGAATAGCTTTTCTACTGCTCTGAGGATAAATAACCTAGTATAAAGAACCAAACTCCTAAACTGGCCTCCAAAGCCTATGTGATCTGGTCTCCAGCTCTCTTCTAGCCTCCTAACATTTCCACTGTTTTCAGTGACCCAGCCATTGTCTTGCTCTCAGTTCTCTGAAGGAGATTCAATCCTTTCTGCCACTGGACCTTGCACATGCAGGTCGCTTAGCTTAGATCAACATTACTCTTCCTGTACCTACTCCACCTGGTTGACACCAGCTTAATTATTCCAAGGGAAACCTTTCCTGACTTGAGCAATCCTTCCCATTAAATGCTTCCAAAACATTCTTCAAGTTTTAACTTTTTATTGCAAGTTGCAAAAATAATACGGCCCCTAAGCAGAGAACGCCATCCATCCATCCTCTAGATACCCAGATCCATGACTTTAAATATTTTGCCACCTTTGCTTGCCATTTCTTTCTTTTTTCTTTCCTTCCCACCCTCCCTTGTTTTCTCTCCTCCCGTCCTTCTCTTTTCTTTCTTTCTTTCCTTCTTTCCTCTTTCCCTCCCTCTCTCCCTGCCTTACTTTCTCTTTTTCTTTCTCTCTCTTCATCTATATCCATCATCCATCCATCTTCCAAATATCTCACAGTAGGTTGCACATACACTCCCTGAATGTATAATGTTTAGATGTACATTTTTATAAACAGGATATTAAGTGCAGTTATCAAGTCCATTTGAAGGAAAACCTACAAAGTCTGGATTGGAGTTGAGGATAAATGTTTTAAGAACAGGAAACAACACTTTTGTTCGAATAATCATATAAAATCTTAATATTTAATTATTGATGGCATAAGAAGCAGTTTTCTTTTGCTGCTTCCACTTTCTCCAACAATATTTTCTAGAATATATGAACACGTATATGCTTAGGTGACCTTTTGTTTTTATATTATTTATTTATTTCCTGAACCACAGAATGACATTAATTGCCACAGTCTTCAAATATAGATGATTCCTAGTTTCACTTTTAAAAGGGGATTCTTTCAATTTTTCACTTTGTTTGGAAGTTGCATGTTCAGATGTTTACACAGAATTTAAAATTAAAAGATGTACTAAACAGGATTAAATTGGTCATTTTATCTTCTGTGAAAACATCAAATATAGATGCACTGGATGGCATTTACCAACACCTCCTTTTAAAAGAAGGGCCCTCCTTAATATTTTTTTCTTCTGGCTTACAGAATTTATTTTAAAACAGGCTACTTATTTAATGAAAATAATCTGCATATTGAGAAAAACAAGTAAATTAAAATATGTGTGTCATGTTTGGCTTCACTTTATACTTTTGGTGAAGATTTATATAGTATTAAAATTATTTCTGACAAACTACCAAGAGGGGTCACCTTGAAAACCAACAACTGATATCCAAATTTATCTTTGGAGTAAACTTGTCTTTGTGGCACACAATGTTTGGGTGGACTGGTATTCTTAGATAAATTACTATTTGAACTATTCAGGTACCTTGGCATTATGTGTCTGCTTTTATTCTTTTGTATTGTTTTCTTCCTGTTATCACCAACCTATCTCTCATCTGCCTCCTTCCTTACTCAATCCCCTATTTTCATATCTCTAGAGAGAGCCATCTGTTAGAATATGGCTATGGTTACTATCATAATTCAAATGTTCCTTTTTATTTTAAGTATTTCTTGACCCAACAATTATAAAGAAGTGTCACTGGATATAAACAAAAATGAAACATGCTAATGTGGGATGCAAACAGTAGTAAAATGTAAATTCAAAATAGGAAGGAATTCATGGCCAAGGAAAAATTCATT
The DNA here is from genome assembly GCF_023851605.1 of Tamandua tetradactyla. Taxonomy (NCBI): domain Eukaryota; kingdom Metazoa; phylum Chordata; class Mammalia; order Pilosa; family Myrmecophagidae; genus Tamandua; species Tamandua tetradactyla. The sequence continues at coordinate 19,772,752 of NC_135348.1, read as the reverse complement.
TCAATTCTTTCAATCTTTTAAAATGCATCATAAAACTAAAAATGTTTCACTACAGAATAACATTTTGGCTTCTTTCATGATTGCAAAGAAGGGTAATTAGGATTGTCATGAAAACACATTGAGCAGCTGTATATTGTTAACAAAAGAACCATTATACAGTCTCATAAAAACTGGCACTTTATATATTCACATTTCCTAGAAATTAGATAGTATAACCAACGGGTATAGATACCAAAAGAGACTGTTTTCTATTAATTGTGGCTGTGTATCAGTCAAGTTTCCAGAGCTAACTGGATCCCCTTTCTTTAGGACAATTCCCACATATTGATATATAGACTGATATATATATATATATATATATGCTGATACAAATATATCAGAAGGGTGCATTATGATTTTGTAAACACGTAAATCCTAAATTTGCAAACTACAGATTTTTTAATCTCAGAAGAATGCCAGTGTCAATAGCATCTTTCACAAACATGCACCTATTTAAAAATCATAAGAAAACATAACGAATAACCCTTCAGTTTATTTTATGACAGCTAATTAATAGGTACTTACTCATTAAAGACTAGATCTGGTGCAAAATAGAGAAATTGGCTGTTCGTATGTTTGTACGATCTCCAGCTCAAGGCAAATGAAGATAGACACATCCAAGAATACTGGATTAGGGTAATTTGGTCCTCAAGAGGCAAGTTTTTAAATCCTGAAGAACAGAACAATTAATCACAGAAATACACTTAGCATTTAAGAACATTCCAGGAAGACGCTTCTTAAGTTAACTCTGAGCAGCCACCTTTCTCTAAAAGACTCAAATTATTTGAACTATGCCTTTTAGAGCACCATCTGGCCTGGCCCTGCTTAGCATTTCATTTTAAATTAATCCCAAATTCTCAGTGAGGGTGAGTTGCTAGAGCAGACCAAAACAGGAGCGTTTGGTAGGAGTTTTAGTGTGGATGATGGTTAAAACTCTTGGCCACACTGAAAGAATGTGCATCAAGCTGTAAAACTTGCTTTATCCCCACCTGCAATTCTAATACCAGGTAATTCAGTAACTGTCAATATCTGAAATAAGTTGGAGGATTTTAATTTTCATGAATTTATAGTGGCTAAAAAATGTTATTCCTAGGGTGGTGTGATGGTGGCTCAGTGGCAGATTTCTTGCCTAGCATACCGGAGACCTGGGTTCAATTCCCAGTGCCTGCCCATGTTAAAAAAAAAAAAAAAAAAAGTTATCCCTTGTTTCCCGTAGTCTGGGATAACACCAGACTCTCACAAAGCTCTGGAGTAGAACAGCGTCCCTGGTGCCTCTCCTCCTGCATGCCACACACTTCTTTCCTGGGCCTCAAGCCAGTTTTTGGTTCTTCTTCTCACCCCTTTTATCCCTAATGGCTTCATGTTATTTTCCTGACTACAGAGTTTCGTCTGGGCAAGCTTCTCCTCCAAAGCATCAGCCATGGAGCCTTTCCCAGTCTCTATCTTATGGCTTCCGGCTGGCCACAGGTTAACTAAGAAACTGCTTTGGGTTAATGAACTGATGGACAATGTGACATCAGTTCTAAGTTATGTTTCTGTCCTTTAACAGGACTCTTATAAATAAAAACCTATAACTTAAAAAACAGTCAAAGTAGGAATTTCAGGGACAATTTAAAGGGTGTTGGGGGCAAGATGACATTTTTGAAAGAAGAATCTTTTGGGGTCTCTTGCCACTTCACAGGCCTTAGTCTACTTGGTCTATGCTAATATTAGATGGTTAAGAGCTGTTGCTACTGGACTCAGCTTGTGTTTTCACAAATAAAACATTATTTTTTCTTACTAATATTCTCAGGATGAAATTTTCTATTTCAATCATCAACATAAAAAATGTATACGTTACATTAACAATAAGAATCCTTAACTCTACATACTCAGAAGAAATAAGCCTAGCACCACCAGATTTTTCCTATAGTCTATCAACCTGATATTAGTTTGAACATTTGATAGTAGGATTTAAAGAAAGCTAACTCCAACTTTCTGTTAGAATACGGCTATGGTTAATAGCATAATTCAAATGTTCCTTTTTATTTTAAGTATTTCTTGACCCAACAATTATAAAGAAGTGTCATTGGATATGGTATGGTGAAGGGACTGCTGGATACGGTGAAGGCTGCCGCCCTGACCTGGTTAGTTCTGGATACAGACCATGAAAAGAGAGGCGCTCCTACCTGGAAGTACCTTTGCCCACTTCACGACTTGAATCATCTGTTTGCCTGCCAGGCGGTTTAGGGTGGAGAGCAGATTTTCGGCCGTATCTGGCTTTGAGTTGTCATAGCCTGCATACACAACTTCAGGCTCAATGTTTTCCAGGACCATAGCAGGGGAAGGCGTGAGCGCTCGTGAGATCGTGGAGAGCTGAGGAACCAGCGCTGTGTTGACCGAGGGCTCCTTTGCAGGGGCGATGTAGGTGGTCCCTTCCTCCGGGCTCTGGGGGGGTGGGGGTGGCGGCTGCTGCTGCTGTGGCTGTTCCTCATGAATCCCTTTTAACTTTCCCAACTTCTTTGACTTGCGAGCTGTGAAAACATAAATAGTCATAAATGAGAAGGGCAAATGAAAATTATGTCTGGAATGCCTTGAATGAACTCAATTATCACTGAACATTGACATTTACTGGTTAAAGCACTCTTTTCCTCAAGACTCCTTATTATACCTATAGGAACATTGTCTATTAGATATCTTTCTAAAATAAGATGTACAAAGCCAAATTACTATTATTTAGGGTATTAGGAGAACAAATCCCTCCCTCCCTTCATTCGTTCTACAAATCTTCACTGTGGATCTCCTACATGTAAGATACTGCATACGCTGTACAGAAGCCTAGTGAATCATCTTTAGTACAATCTAGACTTATTCTGTCTTCGACAAGTTTTCAGCCTACTGGGGAAGACAGGAAAGGTATCACAAAACTATTGCACAGCAGACAGAGGTAGGCACCATGATAAATATAGTAATAGTTAAAATTCACTGAATGCCTACTAAAACCAGGCACTGTTCTGAATGCTTATATAAATGAACTAATTTAAAATTTCATAAGCAGGTGCTATTATCTCACTTTATAATGAGGATACTGAGAGCAGAGAGATTAAGAAATTTATCCAAGATCATACAACAAATATATGTGAAATAGAGATTAAAAAAATTCAGAAGGATAAATTATTGTATATGCTAATAAATTACATATGGCACAACTAAATCTTATATAAACCTACCAGTTGACAACAATTCCTAGGACAGTCTGACTAAGTGTATTACCTTAGGGAAGTCTCTGTTCTATCTTTTTTTTTTTTATCAGTAAAGTGATCACATGCTCTGATTTCAGCACAATCCTGGTTTATATTTGTTTTCCCAACATCAAAATGCCTCGTTTTTGGAATAAATAGTATTTTCATCATAATTACAACTAAAAAATTAATATTAACTTTAATAGCAACTGCCTTTATTTCATGTTTCTCTCATGGGCTCTTAAAATAGACAAATGAAAAAAAAAAGGAAGATGGATGAGAGGATTTGGGGGTAGATGGCGGGGGGTAGATGAATAGATTGGTACATAATTGGGAAGATGAATGAATGATGGATAAATATAGAAGAAATATCAGAAGTACCAAATTGAGCTAAGGGCTGAGGTAATAACCTGCTTTTTATTTTTTTGTATGGGCAGGCACCAGGAAACGAACCTGGGTCTCAGGCATGGCAGGCAAGAACTCTGCCTGCTGAGCCACTGTGTCCTGCCCATAACTTGAACTTGCGTTTCATTAAGAAAGTTTTCAATTAAAAAAAAATTCCTGAAGAACCAGACATCTTCTGCTTAGACCTAATATATGTGAGGAATTCACAAAAATAAAAATTTAACAGAGTAGTCCTATACTATACCAATTAACTTGAGTTAAAAAATAACTATTGATGATCACAATTATGGCTATTAATACTTCGCACATTCATCACAGACAAACTTACTAATTCAGATAAAACACAAGCCACACCATTCAACAACAGCTATATCTGCTCCACATGCACTGAGTATTGAAACTGGGCTTAAAAGATGAATAGGACATAACTTGCAAAACAATTTTTAAAATTTATATCATTTCATTTATTTATAGAACATCCCTTTCAATAAAAGATGAGTTTTAAAGAAAAGCAGGTGTATTATATTCAGATCCACTGCTGGAAAGCTGTTGACAACGTAGTACCCAGTAGTTCTGCACATGCTTCTGATGAATAAATGAGTGAACAAACAAAAGAAGAAATAATCAGCAAACGATCTCAAACACTAGGCAAAACTAGGAAGGAAAAGAAAGAACCAAACACCTAGATAACACAAACGCCAGTCTATTGATGATTGTAAGAGCCTGAGAAAATCTTCAATAGGATGAATTGGTTATTTGGGAAATTAGATATCTGAGACTGCTTCTGTGTCAAATAAACTCTTCTCTAAGCCTCAACTGATCTGAAAAAATGGGTATAAAAATCCTTCCCTCTTCCCTCTCACAGAGGGAATAAATGGATACGCAAATGAAAATATACTGAAAATAATTACCAGAATCTGAAACAATATTTCAATGTTACCTCCACTCTTTTCCACTGTTTTATAAATATCAGAAATATTCTAGTTCATAAAAATGCTCTCATACTTTATAAGGCTACATCTGATAAGAACCATAGTTTGACTGACTAGAAGTCACTGAGTGATATTTTCAAATTTTATTAGAAGTGATACTTGCTTTCAAATTAATTATAAAATTCATATTTGTTTTAAGCCTTAGTTCTCCGATGCTTTGTTGATTTTCAAGACCAATTAAAGGTCATGCTATGAAATATTATGAAGAAGAAGGTTTAATATTTTCCTTAGCACTTATATACAAGGCAGTGGCTTGCAGCATAACCTACCTAGCTGATCATTATTACATTTTAGTACTTGACTTCATGCTGTGACTTGGGGAATTTATATGGGGCATTTAGAATTGAATAATAATTTAATTACTTAAAAAGTTCAAGGTAATATTTTCAGTGTTCAGATTCTTTAGCCAAGTGTATTCACCCAATATCTTTTCTAAGATGAGTTTAATTATATAATCAATTACACTTACATTACTCAAAGTGGCCTTTCTAAAATGTCTGAATATTGTATACACCTCTTCCAATACATGCTGGGCTCTGAAATTTAATCTCTTTAAAGTTGGGAATAATGGTTTACGTATGTATGTATTCCTATAACATTGTATCATTTTCCATGATGCTTATGAGTACTCAATAAATGCTCGTTGAATGAACTTATTTCCAAATTTCAATGTATGTTATGCTGGTATGAAACTGTTATGGACCCCAGAGATAAGCTTTGTTCTTCGAATCCTGATTCAATATTGTAGGGTGGGACCTTTTGATTAGGTTCTTTGCATGGAGATGTGACACACCCAATTGTGGGTGTGGCATTTTGATTAGATGGAGATGTGACTCCACCTATTCAAGGTGAGACTTCATTAGCTTACTGGAGTCCTTAAAAGAGCCAATACGGAAATATTTAGCAGAAAGCTTAGACTTAGTATTTCATGCTCACTATGACCCTAAGTTTGGTTCTATCATTATTTCCATCTTACAGATGAATTGAAGAACAGAGAGATGAAGAACCCTCTCCAAGGTTGCAGAGCAGAAATATCAGTGCTAGGATGGGAATCCATCCATCTGGCTCAGAGTTCAGGCTCTGAACCTGTATGCTCTCTGGCTTCTCTTCATCCCTTTCTATTTATCTAAACTGTATTACTGTTTTTTTAAAGCACATTTATTTAGATATATTCACCTACCATCCAAAACATACAGTCAATGGATTTTAGTCTAAACACTGAGTTGTGCATTCATCACCACAATCAATTTTAGAACTTTGCCTTACTCCAAAAAGAAAAATGTCACACCCCTCAGCAGTCACCTCAATCCCTCTATCCTGCCACAGCCCTCCATAACCACTAATCTAACTCTGTCTTTATAGATTTATTTATATTTACATTTTATATAAATGCAATCATACACTATGCATTACTTTGTATCTGGTTTCTTTCCCTTAGCATAATTTTTTATGATTTGTTTTTAAATTTGAGAAGTTGTAGGTTGATAGAAAATACAATGTTCCCATATATCCCTCTAATGAGTCAGTGTGGTACCTTTGTACAACTGATGAAAGAATATTAAAATATCACTGTTAACTACAGTCCATAGTTTATATTAGGTGTATTTCTCCCATATACCACCCTATTATTAAAACCTTGTAATGTGTCAAATGTTTGTTAAAATTCATGAAAGAACATTCTTATATTTTCACCACTAACCAAAGTTCCTCGTCCACAACAGGTTTCACTCTCATACAGTCTCATGCTTTATCTTCTAACTTGCCTTCTAGTAACATACACTACTTAAAACTTCCCTTTTCAATCACATTCACAAACATAATTCAGTAGTGCTAATTATACTCATAATAATGTGCCATCACCACTATCTATTTCCAAACATTTAAAATCAACCTAAACAGAAATTCTGTATCAACTTAAGCATCAACTCCAATCTTCTACCCCTATTGTATCCCCAGGTAACCTATATTCTAGATTCTAACTCTATGAGTTTGCTTATTATAATTAGTTCGTATCAGTGAGATTATGTAATTTCGTCCTTTTGTGTCTAGTTTATTTCATTCAACATGAGTCAAGGGTTGTCCATATTGTCATATACATCAAGACTTCCTTCCTTGTTACAGTTGAATTATATTCCATTGTGGGTATGGGTGTGTGTGTGTATGTGTGTGTGTGTGTGTGTGTGTATGTCCCACAGACATCTGGGTTGCTTTCATCTTTTGGCAACTGTGACTGATGCTGCTACGAACATCGGTGTGCAAATGTCTGTGTGAGTCTTTGGTTTCAGATCTTTTGGGATATACCTAGTATCAGGATTGCTGGATCATTTGGTAATCTATACCTAGCTTCCTGAGGAACCACCAAACTATCTTCTATAGTGATTGCACCATTTTACATTCCCACAAACAATGAATGAGTGCTCCTACTCTTCCACATCCTCTCCAACATTAGTATTTTTCTTTTTTTTTTTAATAGTAGCCATTTCAGAAGGTGTGAAGTGATATCACACTGTAGCTTTGATTTACATTTCCCTAACAGCTAATGATGTTGAGCATTTCATGCACTTTCTGGCAATTTGCAAACTCTCTTTGGAAAAATATCTATTGAAGTCTTTTATCTTTTTTTTGTCTTTTTATTGTTAAGTTGTAGGTTTCTTTATTTATTCTGGATTATTAAACCCTTATCAGATATGTGGTTTCCAAATATTTTCTCCCTTTCAGTAGGTTGCTTTTACTTTCTTGACAAAGTCCTTTGAAGTGCAACAGTTTGCAATTCTGAGTAAGTTCCATTTCTCTATTTTTTTCTCTCACTGCTTATGCTTTGGGTGTAAAGTCTAAGAAACCATTGCCAAACGTGAGATCTTGAAGATACTTCCCCACATTTTCTTCTAGGAGTTTTAAGGTCCCAGGTACATATATTTATGCCTTTGATACATTTTCAGTTAATTTTTATACCAAGTGTGAGATGGGGGTCCTCTTCCATGTTTTGAATATGGATATCCAGTTCTCCCAGTGCCATTTATTGAACAGACTATTCTGTCCCAACTGAGTGGACTTGGCAGCCTTATGAAATATTAATTGGCCATAAAGGTGACAGTCTATCTCTGAACTCTCAATTTGAATCCGCTGGTCAATATATTTATCTTTCTGCCAGTGCCATGCAATTTTGCCCACTGTAGCTTTGTAATATGCTCTAAAGTCAGGAAGGGTAAGTCATCCAAATTCAATCTCCTTTCTCAGGATAATTTTGGCTATTCAGGGACCTTTACCCTTCCAGATAAATTTGACAATAGCCTTTTCCTTTTTTGCTAAGTAGGTTGCTAGAATTTTGATTGGGATTGCGCTGAATCTGTAAATCAATTTGGGCAGAATAGATATCTTAATGATATTTAGTCTTCCAATCCCTGAACATGGAATGTCCTTCCATTTATTCAGGTCTTTGATTTCTTTTAGCAATGTGCTGCAGTTTTCTGTGTGTAAGTCCTTTATATCTTGGGTTAGATTTACTCCTGGATATTTGATTCTTTTTGTTGCTATTGTTAATGTAATTTTTAAATTTATTTTCTCCTCAGATTGCTCATTACTAAGGTATAGAAGGACCATTACTGACTTCTGCATGTGTCCTCGTATCCCATTTCTTTGCTGAACTCGTTCATGAGCTCTAGTAGCTCTGTTGTAGATTTTTCAAGATTTCCTACTTACGGTATCATGTCATCTGAAAAGAGTGAAAGTTTTACTTCTTCCTTTCTAGTTTGGATGCTGTTTTTCTTTCTCTTGCCAACTGCTCTAGCTAGAACTCGTAGCACTATGTTGAATAACAGTGGTGACAGTGGGCATCTTTGTTTTGTTCCACATCTTAAAGTGAAAACTCTCAGTCTTTCACCATTGAATATGATGAGCTGTGGGTTCTTCATACATGCCCTTCATCACGGTGAGGAAGTTTCCTTCTATTCTTATCTCTCACAGTACTTTTATCAAGAAAGTCCCAGGGGTGTGGACCTTCCTGGCAACATGGGACAGAAATCCTAAAGTGAGCTGGGACTCAGCATCAAGGGATTGAGAAAACCTTCTGGACCGAAAGGGGGAAGAGTGAAATGAGACAAAATAAAGGATCCATGGCTGAGAGATTCCAAACAGAGTCTAGAAGTTATCCTGGAGGTTATTCTTACACATTAAGTAGATATCACCTTGTTATTCAAGATGTAATGGAGAGGCTGGAAGGAACTGCCTGAAAATGTAGAGCTGTGTTCCAGTAGCCATGTTTCTTAAAGATGATTGTATAACGATATGGCTTTCGGAATGTGACTATGTGATTGTGAAAATCTTGTGCCTGATGCTTCTTTTTATCTACCTTATGGACAGATGAGTAAAAAATATGGATTAAAAATAAATAAATAACAGGGGGAACAAATGTTATAATAAATTCAGTAGATTGAAATTCTAGTGATCAACGAAAGGGAGGGATAAGGGATATGGTATGTATGAATTTTTTTTTCTGTTTTCTTTTTCTGAATTGATGCAAATGTTCTAAGAAATGATCAGGATGATGAATATACAACTATGTGATGAAAAAAGAAAAAAAAAAGAAAGGATGCTGTATTTTGTCAAATACTTTTTCCATTCAATTGAGATGTTCATGTGGTTTTCCCTTCTGATTTGTTAATGGGGTGTATTACATTAAGGATTCTCTTGTGTTAAGCCACCCTTGCATATCTGGGATAAAACCCACTAATTCATTTTGTTCAATTTTTTAATGTGCCATTGGTTTTGATTTGCAAGTATTTTGTTGAGGATTTTGCATATATAATCATTGCAGTAATTGTTCTATAATTTTTTTCTTGTAGTATCATTATCTGGATTTGGTATTAGAGTGATGTTGGTTTCACAGAACGAATTAGGTAGTGTTCCATCTTCTTCAATTTTTTTGAAAAGTTTGAGCAGGATTAGTATTAATTGTACTTTGAATGCTTGGTAGATTTTTCCTACAAGGCCATCTGGCCCTAGGTTTTTCTTTCTTGTAAGGTTTTCAATGACTGATTCAATCTTTTTTGTAATTGGTCCACTGAAATCTTTATTTCTTTTGGTCTGTGTAGGTTGTTTGCATGTATCTAGGAATTTGTTCATTTAATCTAGGTTGTCTAATTTGTTGGCATACAGTTGTCCACTGTATTCTCTTAAGATCCTTTTTACTAAGGAATTTACTTCTGTGGTCAGAAGTAATGACCACCTCTCACTTCTTATTTTATTTATTTGTCAATTCAATGATCCTTTCAAAGAATCAACTTTTGATTTTGTTAATTCTGTTGTTTCGTTATTCTCAATTTCATTTATTTCTCCTCAAATTTTTTTCTTCTTGTCTTGGGATTAGTTCGCTGTTCTTTTTCCTAGTTCTCCATGTCTTTGATTTTAGCTTTCTCTTCTTTTTTAATGTAACCATTTAGGGCTATAAATTTGCCCCTCAGCTTGTTTCTGCCACATCCCATAAGTATGATGTTGTATTCTTATTTTCGTCTCAAGATATTTATTAATTTCTCTTGTAATTTCTTCTTTCATCCACTGTGTTTAAGAGTGTGTTGTTTAACTTCCATATATTTGTGAATTTTCCAGTTTTCTGCCTGTTACTGATTTCCATCTTAATCCCATTACGGTCAGTGAAAACTCTTTGTATAATCTCAATCTTTTAAAATGTATGGAGACTTGTTTTGTAACCGAACATGTGGTGTATCCTGAGAATGATCTTTCTATGAGCACTTGAATGTATATCCTGCTGTTTCGGGGGCAGTGATCTGTATATGTCTTATAGGCCTAATTCATTTATCATATTATTCAAGCTGTCTGCTTCCTTATTGATCTTCTGTCTAGAAATTCCATTTGTTGTTGAGAGTGGCGTACTAAGATCTCCATTATTGTGGAGGTATCCATTGCTTCCTTTAATTTTGCCAGTGTTTGCCTCGTGTGTGGGAGTACCACTGCTTGGACCATAAATACTCATGATTATTTCTTCTCGTGGGTTGTCCTGTTTATTAACATATAATGCTTTTCTTTGTCTCTTACAATAGCTTTGCATTTAAAGTCTATTTTGTCCAATATTAGTATAACCACCTAACCTCTTTCTTGGTTACTGTTTTCAAGGAATATCTCTTTCCAGTCTTTCACTTTCAACCTATTTGTGTCCTTGTTTCTAGTCTCTTGGAGACAGCATGCAGCTGTATCATACTTTATCCATTCTGCCAATCTGTATTTTTTGATGGGGGAGTTTTAGCTCCACTAACATTCAGAATTATTACAGTAAAGGAGTACTTCAACCATTCTCTCCTTTGGTTTTTATATGTTGTATCTTATTTTTCTCTCCCTTTTAACCCTTTTAGTTACCTGAACTGATAATCTTCAGTTCTGCACTCTATTCAAAGCCTCTCTCTCCCCTGTCTTTCCCCGCCAGCCTGTAGAACTCCCTTTCATATTTCTTGTAGGGTTGGTCTCTCATTATGAGCTCTCTCAGCTTCTGGTTGTGAATATTTTAAACTCTCTCTCATTTTTGAAGGATAATTTTGCAGGCTGTGGTAGTTAGGTTCAAGGGTCAACTTGACCAGGTGATGGTGCCCAGTTTTCTGTTGCTGTGGACTATATTGTCAGCATGTGAAATTCCTCTATGGCTGAGGCATCTGTGGTAGGCTGGGGAGAGTGACTTCTGTAATGAGTGATGTTTAATTTAATTAGCTGGAGGCTTAAAAGAGAGGTCAGAGGAGAGCTCAGCAGCTCAGACACAGACGTTTGGAGATGCAGAAAGGAACTGCCCCAAGGAAAGCCACTGGAACCCAGAAGTCAGAAGGAAAGGCCAGCAAATGTCGCCTGTGCCTTCTTCCCATGTGACAGAAAAATCCAGATGAAAGCCAGCTGCTTTTCCTCTAAAGAACTGTACATTTGTAACTAAGTAGGTCTCCTTTCTAAAAGCCAGTCCTTTTTCTGGTGCATTGCATTCTGACAGACTAAAACACAGGTTAAAGAATTATTGGCTGGTGCTTTTTCTCTTTCAGTACCTTAAATACATCAAACCATTGCCCTCTTGCCTCCATGATTTATGATGAGAAATTGGAACTTAGACGTAATGGAGTTCCCTTGTATGTGATGGATTGCTTTTCTTTTGTGGCTTTCAAGATTCCCTCTTTATCTGTGGCATCTGACATTCTGCTTAGTACGCATCTTGGAGTTCTGAGATTTATTCTATTTGTAGTACATTGCACTTATTGCATACATATATTTATATCTGTCATAAGAGCTGGTAAATTTTTGGCCATTATTTCCTCAAATATTCTGTCCCTTCTCCATTCTCTTTTCCTTCTGGGACACCCTTCTGTATGTTTGTGCTCTTCGTGCTGTCATTCAAATCCCTGAGACCCTGCTCATGTTTTCCCATTCTTGTCTCTATTTGTTCTTCTGTGAGATTTCAGTTGTCCTGCCTTCTACTTCACTGATTCTTTCTCCTGTCTGTTCAAGTTTGCTGTTCTATGCTGTTAGGTATTTTTAATCTCTTCTTTTTTGCCTTTCATTCCCAAAAGTTCTGTTATGCTTGTTTTTATCCTTTCAAATTCTTTTTTATGTGCACATCACACAGTGACTTTCTAATATCCGTTATCTCGTTAGCCTTATTTCCCTTCATCTCCTTGAATTGATTAAAGACATTTGTTTGAACATCTTTGATTAGTTATTCCAATTCTGCATCTTCTCTACAGTTTTAATTTTTCCTTCGACTGGGCCATATCTTCCTGTTTCTCAGCATGGCTTGCAAATTTTTGCTAATGTCTAGCCATTTGATTATCTTGATGAGTTTATCCTGAACATCAGTTTCTGTCTCTTGCTTAGGGTTTAATTGCCGATTGACTTTGTGTCAAGGCTTTCCTTTGAAGCTTGGTTCAAATTATTGTAGATCTTTAGTACTGCTCATGTTTGGATGATCAGATATTTTTAGGTCTTCACTTGAATCTTGCACTGGATATGCAGTACAATTTTTAAGACAGCATTATTTGTGCAATTGTTTCTCCCCTAGAAGAAAGTTTCCTTTCCGCTCTTCCTTCTTCAGAAATCTTGATCTGTTCTGTTTGGTTTTGTCTCTACAGTTTTATTTATTTTATTCATTTATTTTTTATACTTTCTTTGTTGCTGTTAGCTTCTTTGACCTGGAGGACAAATTCTGGCAGGAGGGTCACCCTGGAAAGGATCTTCCCAAGTCAGTATTTCCCAGCCAAAGTAGGACCAGGGCTAAAGAGCCCTGGGGTGAGATCATGACACCAAAAGCCTTTTTTTACTAGTTCCCTAGAGTGTGCTTTCCTGGACTGTCCAGAAGATGGTGCCCCACATCTGCAAACTGCTCCCCCACATCTCTGAGGAGTCCCCATTCCCCATGTCTTTAAACCTCTGCTGCCTCCGTCCCTGTTGGGGCTCAGGTTGAAACTGTGGCTGTGGCTGTCCCTGTCTGGGGCCAGCTGAAAGAGCAGTTTGGAGCTGTGACCCAGTAATCTGAATCTGTCTATCAAAAGCCGTGATCAGTGCTTGGCTGAGACCTCACCTCTGTTCTTGGAGAACAGGACTTCCCATCCCTCTCGGTCTGCAGTAGCCAGCCAGGGACCAAACTCGGAGGCAGCCCACTTGAGAGGGGGGAATGAGTATGGCTAGCTGCTGTGGAGGAAGTTATTGTCCTTTACTACAGTTCAGTTCCTCAGTTACTTCCTCCTACCCTTCCCTGGGTGATGTACTGTGGTCGTCTGGCCTCCAGAGCCCCACAACAGTTGTTTCAGATAGCTCCTGCCTGTCCAGTAGCTGTTTTGGAGGAAGAATGATTCCTGGAGCTCCCTACTCTGTCATCTTTCCTAAAAGATCCCCCTAAGTTGTATTACTTTTATACTGTAAGATTAGCACAGGTTTGGAATCCAGGTGTACGATTAAGATGTTTGCCAATTACACAGGAATATCTTTTGGCTAAAGAGAGACTTGATGAGGATGGTCCCATTATCCAAAGCATCCATGAACATAAATTTCAGGTCTTACATTACTTATTTACTATGTTACTATATTAACATGGAGTTAATGGCCATTGGGTTTATGGATATCCTGCTCCCAGGATGATCTGAGACAATATGTTCCATTTTGCAACTGCAAGCAACAGTAGCCACATACACCTGGTTCTGGAGGTGGGGTGGTTGGCATTAATGTGACTGTAAAAATCTTCCACTTGAACCTGGAGGACTTTCATTTCCTTTCTCCTGACATTATAGTAACTGGTATGTGTTCACTGGCTGCCCTCAGGCCCCAGGCTCTTCATGACCAGCAGCATCTTGGCATCCACTTTCTACCAGTGCTGCTGGAGACAGCACTCTACAGACCTCTCCATGGGTTGTTCCCCCAGGAGCTCTGCCATGGGAAGGCTCTGCTCCCCGCCCTGACCAATGCATGGAACAAATCTGGAGCATCTTTTTAGAGCCCCATTATCATTTTTGAAAAATTTCCACTTGACCCTCACGATTCACAAATGCCTAAAATCATGACATAACAAGATTTCCTTTTTAGTTCGCTCTACCTCCTGAAGGTCATATGACCTACTACATCTCCTTTTGGCAAACGATGAATGGGTGAATGATGGGCTGGCTAGGAATGCTATCACTCCTGCACCCCACTGTCAGATGATGAGATGAACAGAGTGCTCACAGTACTTTCATCACCATCATTTTTAATTGTAGTCAACTAAAGATTAAGTCTTAGACATGGGTATAATCAGGACCGCTTCCCTCTCCCCCAGCAGAATAAAACAAAGGACTGTTATCTAAGGGAACATGGAAATTGTTTTCAATCGCAACATTTCACTGAAAAAAATTTAAAGTGAGATTTCTATCATTTTATAAGTGTTTTAAGTCATGTTTTGAAAAGTCGGGTCTAGGCAATAAACATTAGAGGGGATATCGAGATTATATTAAAATGTATACATCTCTTTTCACAGGCCAGATGTAACCACTGCTTTAAATACAATAACAGTACCACAACCCACTGTCCCCCACCCCTCCTCAACACCACTAATCTCATTTCTTTAAACAAACTCTCTCTCTCTCTCCCCCCCTCGCCCATCTGTGTGCTAGGTATGCTATTTCAGCCAAAGAAGCCTGACTGCTCTTTCTCATTTTCTTCACCCTCTTTATTTGCATGACTCCTGTGTGCCTTTCCGCTGCTAGAAAAAGCATGCTCTGAGAATGGGGGAGGGGGGCAACCAAATATTTTGCCATGAAAGCCAGGAGAGAAACCTCATCTTTCTAAAGGTTTAATTGGTTTACAGCAAAACCTCCCTAACTTGTACTAATAAGAGAAAGATCACCTAAATGTTCTCCTGGCAATATAACTAATAGAACTGGGGTAAGGGTCCAGACACAAGTTGCTTTCATGAATAAATAATTAGCTTAAAAATGGATTTTAAGGAAGTGGCATTTCAATTGTTTATAAATAATCCTTGAGAGGTTAAGAACTTGAAACATGGTGATTTTTAAAGAATCCTACACAGTCTCTGATTATATAATTAATTTAACAAATTAACAAGCCATAAATAAAATTATGGATTTTATTAGTATAGAAAATAAGCCAAGGCAAACTTAAACCTGATCTTAGAACACTTTAAAAAGCATTCCAAATTAGTA
This sequence comes from Tamandua tetradactyla, assembly GCF_023851605.1. Lineage (NCBI taxonomy): Eukaryota > Metazoa > Chordata > Mammalia > Pilosa > Myrmecophagidae > Tamandua > Tamandua tetradactyla. Next base: position 19,757,425 of record NC_135348.1, on the reverse strand, counting down.
GTTCTCCCTCTATTAAATTTCAACATGTCTTTATATCTTTATCCATAGATATTTTTATCTAGATTTAGATCTGACTTCACTGCAACTGTTGTAGAATATGGGTATCAATTACTTAGCAAATAACTAACATCCCTCTGTTGTGTAGAAAGTATCCTATTTCCGTGAATAAAAGAGAATGCAATGTTAGGAAGTTTGGAGCAATACAAAAGAATTAGGTATATAACACAGGAAATGGTAAGTGTTGGGTCCGTGGCAAAGACAATGGCAGGGGAGAAGTTGTTGTGTCTCTCTAGGGAGCTCACACTTCCCGGCACCACTCTGTGTTAATCCTCACATGCCCTGGTTTGCTTTTGGGGCAACTGTGATTACACTCGGACCCATGGAGACCAGGCCATTTTCTTAACCTGCCTAGAGGAGAGTCCCCCAGACCTCAGGAAGCCGGATTGTGCCAGAGGGACTCATGGAGGTCCGAGGGGCTCCGGATAGTGGTTCTCTGTCTTTACAGAGACACTATGACGATTCTGGAAGATGATTCTTCCATTGCACAAATAGCACATCCTCCTTGTTGGAGTCCGACAGGGACTCGGAAGAGGACAAAGCCATGCACTGGCTGTGAGGTACTTTTCTGATGCTAGACTAGATGAAATAAAAATTATATATATATATATATATACACACACACACACACATATGTAAGAATATGATTGTAAATGTGATTATTTTTTGTTTTTATATATTTGTATTTTCTGTAATTATATTCTTCTTTTCCTTGTCCATACTTGGTAAAATATTTTCATTCCTTTTTTTCTTTGAACGCCAGTCAGACTCAAGAATGTGTGTACATATGACTACCTGTGTGTGTGTGTGGTGGGGGGGTAAATCTTGGGCCAGAGTTTCAAAGGTGAGGCATGCTGGCCTTCAAGTCCGGCTATGCAGAGGACTGAGTCAAGCTAAACAAGAACCTTCGAGAAAGAGGAAACTCAGGGTCAGAGAGATGGCGCCTTGTTTAGCCTCTCCTCTCTGGGTGATGGAGAGAGCTTTCAAGCTTTCCTCTGCTGAAATCTTACCTAGTTTTGTATTAAAAGGCGAGACCACCATTGACTGAGTGGCAGGAGGCTGTGAATGTCATTCTAAGGCTCCCCATGGCAGCTATTGTACAGAACTGCAACTGGCACTAAAGCAGAGAGCTAGCCTGGGACTCACAGCCAGGGCAGGTGGACAATGTTCTTATTCCATGTAAAGATTCCTAACTGGGCCTGGCATTGCTGTGTTGTTGTATACCTTGAAGCATCAGAAAGGAACAACAAAATGACAAATCTACCACCCACAAAGTCCTGGGGGAAAAATGTTTATGAGAGAAAAAGCATGAACAGACTAGGGTTTGGCATATTCTAGAGCAGAAGTTGCAGCATGCAGGAAACCCAACAGCAGGTTTTGAAAACTTGAAAAGACACCTGCCAAACAATGGTGATAATCTGTTTTCTATTTTCATTGAGGTCAAGACAAGATATAAAGGGCTTAAAGGGCAGAAAAAGGGATTTAGATGAGATACTAGGAGAATTTCCTCCAAGTATTCTGGAATGTGTTATGAAGAGAGCCTGGAATGCACTTCGACCAAGAACATGTAATCTTTTCTGAAACTCTAAAGAAATAGGGAGGCAGATATCTGCTTGTCTAACGGCAGTTCTGCCCGAAGGTAGATGAACATGATCAAATGAATGATGGAGATCTGGGGGTCTTACAATTTAAGTAAATACGACCTGCCAACGTACATTCCAGCTTTCCATTTCCTGGTTCATATCTGCTTGAAAAACAAGAATAAATCCCTTATACTTGTAAATGTGGTGAGATAATAGAAATGCTTTCCCCAAGCATGCTCAAAGGGCGACTTCTGTGATCTTCTCAGAATGAATGCTTGATGAATGTCCAGTGCCAAAGGAAAATAAAAAAACACCTAAAAGCTGTCCGTGCTTCCTTCCTGACCTGGCACTCACATTTTCAAAAAAAAATTTCACCATCCTAAGGCATAGTACTCTTTGCTTAGTTCTGTGCTTAAAAAGGGTTCTTCAGTATCTCCTAATCCTGAGAGTCCATAATTCTGAGTAGGAAAATTATAATAGAAAATAGCTATCATTAAATGAGAATTTATATGCTATGTAGTAGGATAGCATCTCTCTTTTTTAAAAAAAAGTATCCCCTAATTCTTAAAAGCACCAAGGTGGTGGGTCCTAATATTACCAATATTGCACAGAGAGGTAGAGTGATTCGCACATGGTAACAAAGATGGTACTTCGAAGATGGGGTAAGAATTAGGAAAAAGTGATTTATTGTAATGACATGGAAAATAGAGTAGAAAACCCCCACCATATTTTCAGGTGACATCAAATCAGGATGTCCAGAGGTTGTGACATGGATCTGGAAACCAAATGACATTTCTAAATTATCTGCAAGTTTGCCCTTGGATCAACTGCATCTACGTGAGATTCGTGTTTTAGACAGAAGGCATATAAAGACTTGTATCCATGCACAAGATGTCTTCTTTTTTAATTCTCTAGACAGCATGGTCCACTCTGCAGTGCTCAGGGGCTGTCGCTGTTAGAGGTAACCCAGGTTTCCTGACTCTCCTCTTCCTTGCTGTGACACCTCAACTCTGATGGGAGGAGGAATCAAAGGAGGCAGAAGCCAAAACAGTCTGTTTCCTTACAAACAATTGAGTTTATTGGGGTACGAACTTATTATGTCTAATTAAAAATGAAGTTCCTAAGCTCTGGTGTAATCAGTAATTGAGCTCTTTGGGCAAAAGCATTTTAAAAATTAAAGTAGCATGTTTTAGAAAAGATATCATTTACATGCTTTGTAAATTCTTATTCTTTGGGAATAACTAGGCTTAAAACTGATAGATGTGTGTCTGAAAAACAAAACAAAAATAAATAAACCAAACAAGAAAACTTTCATCTAGTTTTATAATGCCCTTAAAATAAGAAACCCAACACTATAATAGCTTAGGCAACCCGGCAATCACCCCTCAGTTAAAAAGTTAATTCTTCAACAGCTGCAAGGACTGCCTTCTTGGCGTATGTTTGAGCAGAGAATTTATTACATGAAGCAAGATCTCATTGGGTATGCAAGGTAAATAGTCTCATTAAGAATGTTTTATGAAGAAACATTACCATTCCAACAAGGTCACGAGGGTGAGTAAGGTACGAAAAAGAAGCAAAGGCAGTGACCTGGAAATAGACTACAACACTCAGCTTAATTTACGGTGCCTTCCTAAGTTCTAGCACAACCCTCCATCGGCTCAGACTGATGAGAACTAGTCAGACGCCATAGTTCATGCTGGCTGGAAAACTTCAGGAAGGGCCCTGTGGATAGCTTCCCAAACTGGTAAATCTACTGGAGCAGGATCTATCTTGAGCAAACAGGACACAGAAAAATTACAGTTTATAAAACAGACACATTAGGGAGCTGTTAACCTTTCTTTTTTGGCATGGGGAGGCACTGGGAATCGAACCTGGGTCCCCGGCCTGGGCAGGTGAGAATTCTGCCTGCTGAGCCACCGTCTCACCACCCGCTGTTTACTTTTGGTAACGGTGTTCGTTTACAGAATATTCAGAAGATTCCTTAAATAAGATCTCAGACAGCATTTAAAATAAAAGTCATGAAAATATGTTTGCACGCTACTTTTCAGGCAGTTTCCTGCTTCTCCCCCTTGGCGTCTGCTGCTCCCTGACTATACCCAGTGCCTAACAGCCTGGAAGAAGCTGCGAATTCTAATACGAAAAAGGAAGTTGCCTAATTTCAATTTCAGAAGTTTTTTGTGATTAATATCATTGTAGACATAATTGAAATAAAAACTGTTTATAAGGTAGATGGAAGTACAGTTTTATATCCAATACCAATTTTCTTCAAAAGATCTCACCTTAGCTCAATGTTCTTTGTACAAAACATATTACAGCTACTTCATTGTTTTATTTTTTAAAGACTGTTACTTAACAGAGTATTTGGACACAAAATCACCTTAATTTTCATGCAATTATAAGTAACACTTTATATTATTTACATAAAAAGTAAATTAACTAGGTTTTAGTTGAGGCTGACAGTCCTTAAATTATACCTAAATAAGTGCAATGAATTTAAACTGCTTAGTAAGAAAAGTAACTGGTACCCAGACAACTGATCAGAAAATAATAATCCCATGAATTAATACAAATATTTTTCACAATTGGTATAACAAAAAATTCTGTTTCTGAGGTATTACTACTCTATTATCAAGAGCAAAGACAAAGAAACTAAGCAGAATTTAGAAAAATCATGTTAGACGCTAACACTAATAGAAAAAAGGGCGAGTACAATAACTACGCATTTATTAGTTACAGGATGCCACTCAATTTGAGAACAAAAAATTTAATCGGCCTGAAGACAAAGGAAACAACTGTCGATGTTTATAGCTTTTCTACATTTTAAATAAATATTACTCCACACTTCATTCTGCTGCCATTTATCAGAATGAGTCTAAATTAAGAATTAATAGTAGCCAATGATGCATGCACTTAAAAAAATACGTATTATTTTTCTAGGCTGGAATCTCTTCAGGATTCAAGCCGAAATAGTCTGGAAACTCCCAGATAAAGTTTAGCCAAACTAAATGGCCTTTCTTTGAATAAGGTGATTCTCTCGTTTTTGCCTCTCATGTTTTCATCCCAGCTTTTCTTTGCACACAAGGTTAGCAGTAAAACATTGCCAGGCACTTATGAGGAAGTTTTGCGTTGGTAGGTCCCGGCTCACAGCGAAGAGGGGACCATCTTATCGGCCTGGCGGGCGAACAGTGAAGCCAGGAAGAGGATAAACACACAGGCCTGCCCTGCCCAGTGCTGTTCATACTGCTAATGTCTATTTTTGCATTTTGGTATTCTGCTGCAGTGTCAATTCCAGAGCTTTGGTGACTCTCTCAAAATCTAATTCAGCACAGCAGACTGAACAAAAGCGCCTTTAAAAGAATATGCTTTCTATCTTCGTTTCAAAAGTATTCTTCATATTTATATCATTTAATATGCCAAAAGAAAAAAAAAAAAAAAGGTCCAGGAGAGAATTTAAGAAAGTTCTTAAAAAAGTAAGATGCTAACTTATTAAAAAGAAACTTCTTGGAGAGGCTTAACATTAAATCATGTCTCGTTTTCAGTGTTTCCTTATGAGCTGCATTTTTCTTTCACGTATGAGATTGGGCCACGGGCTCAGATGGAGATAAGTCAGCTCTTCTCCACTCAAAGCTGGGAAAGTGCTGCCCTGAGGACGTCTGCGGGAGACGTATATTTAAGTAGTTCAGGAAGGACAACTGGGCCATTGCTGAAAGGTTTTCTTTGGGACCGCAATGCACATTTAAATCACCGTGGCAGTAATTTTTAAAGTAACATCACATTTACAATGAGGAGATTAAACCAAGACAGTTATTTGTTTCTTCTTTCAAATTATTTGGCATTTCCCAGTTAGTCTTCTGCTCCTGTTTCAAAGATGGGCTTCCCTTCATTTAAAACAAAAGTCTGCAGGCGCGTCATGATTTAACACTCAATGCAGATCTGAAGACTGGATGGGGCCTTTGAGAGATGGATTGCACTGATGCTTGCTGGTGTTAGAACAAGTCCTCCCGGTGTCACAGGACAGCCCGAGGCTGTCACCCCAGAGTGGAACTATTGATTGGGAGCCAGTTCTTCTCTGCTTCCTTTGGGTTAAAGCCAATTTCATGCTATGATTTTCAAACAGACCATGCGGCTCGAAGTCACATACCATGTAAAACACAATTTTTAACCCTCATAATTGAATGGAGATGACACATGCCTAAAACTTTCCCTTTAGACAATGTTTATCTTTTAATGATTTTTGTTTGACTCACAGTTAGGACTTAGAAACGCTCTGTTAGATTAGAATATTCTCCTTTCCCACGTGTGATCATAGAGGATAAGACTCAGGAGACCAGGGCCAGCAAAACAATTTGCTTGATAATCGTTTGTAGGCTTCTGTCTTATCATGGCTTATTAAAATATCTGGTTAAGCATTTTACTGCATGGCTCAAAGAAGGCTTTAAGAACTGATCAATGAACGAAGGGAAAGAAAGAATAAATAAAGAAATGAATGCTTTGCTGAACCTCTATAACTTGATACGTTTCTTCCTGTAATGGCTGTAGCCACCGTTCCCTAACAGGGCAGTTAAAGGAAATATGGAGAGAGGATATTAGGTTTCACCCCAAACCCCAGTGCAGAGGCCTAGCGAGGCCCGTTAACCTACCTAGAAACTATCTACCCCAGCCAAGCTCAACCCAACCTTAAGGCTGGTAATGATGGCAGGTCAGGCATTCTCCACGTGTCAGCAAGAGAGCCTGGGCTGCCCTGTGCCCAGGAGGCTGAGGCTGGCTTCTCTGGCTGGGGCAGCCACCAAGCAGGTGGTCCTGCCACTTCTAACCAAGAGAGTCTACAGAGAGATGAGGATAAAAAGAAAGAGGATTTTTATCTCTTTTAGCTTTATAGATGAGACACACCTCAAGAGACAGAATCCATGAGAAAGGCAATCTGTATTTCTTAACATTAGGGTCTAATGACTGTTACTGAATTAGACACAGCAGCACAGGTTCCTTTCTGCGGGTGGAATGAAAGGAACTGTCCTTGCCTTTCATTTTAATCCATCCTTGTGGAAGGGGCATGGATGCAGAGAAAAGCTGAGATCTTTTGCCCAAAATTATAATAACCAATTCAAGGTTTTAGTACCCAATTCTGAGCACCCTGCCCAGGGATCATAGCATTCTAGAAGTGAGGAAACCTCACAAAACAGCTGGTCTGTGTAAATCATTGGAAATAAAGTTCCAGAAAGGTGAAATGCCTTGCCCAAGATTCCAGCTGGAAGAGGTGGAGCATGTCCTCAGCTCAGTGTGCTATTAGCAGGGTCAATAACAGTATTTCTATATAGGAAGGAAGGGCTTTAAGAAACGTGAAAACACATTTGTACATTAGCTCAAAAAAACCCTTTCATTTATATTATTTATGGTTGCTTGGAGGGTATCTGATGAAAACTATAAGGAAGAGTTAAAGACCTCTCCCTAAAGCCATCCAGCAATGTTAATATTAGTTTAATTTAACATAAACACAAAACCATCCAAATGGAGTTCCATATTTAAAAAAATAAGATTTTCAGGATTATCACGAAAGGTGATTAAATTTGGGTAATTAAATTATCCATGGCACTGGGTGGCAAGCCAAATGGCAGAAACACAGTATTTCTATGATTGTGAGTTGTCTTATTGCATAGCAGAACGTCTACCTTTCGGAAATTAAATATCAAAGGATATGCCTTGATAAATGACCCAGTAATTGCTATGTATAATTCTAATTGCAGATTTCAAGAAGACACTATAATTGCTGTAGACCTGACTATCAAAGCCCTGTGAAATTAATTCAGTACATTTTAACAAATGGAATATTAGAGTATGAATTGAAGCCATTGAAGGCAGGTACCTATAGTGGCAGAAGCAAGTAGTTTTCTAAAGGAATCTTAAGGTTCTAAATGAGATTAGAGAAAGAGAAAGAAATGGAATCCTGAAAGGAAGGAAGAGAAGGAGGGTAGGAGGAGAGGAAAGTAGAAAAAAGAAGGAAGGAGGGAGAGGAGAGAGAGAGAAGGGAGAGAGAAGGGAGGGGAAGAGAGAGAAACAGGGAGGGAGAGAGAAAGTCCGGCATAAAATGATGGTCTATACTAGGGTTTCTCAACAGTGGCACTACTGACATTTGGGGTATGAAAACTGCTTGGTGTGGGGGCTGTCTTGGGCATTGTAAGGGGATTAGCAACATCCTTGGCCTCTACATATTAGATGTCAGCAAAACACACCCCAGTTGTGACAATCAACAGTCCAGACATTGCCAAAGGTCTCCTGGGAAATAAAATCGTCCCTGATTGAGAACCCCTCCCTGGTCTGCTAAGAAAGTGATGAAAACAAGAATAGTGAGCTAGAAAGATAATTAAATCCCTCGAGTATATAAGAAACAATCAAATGAGAATTAAAGTTGGTGAAATAAGAAGCATACCAATTTATTATATTCCTGAAATTAGTGTCTTTGGTAGCATAAATCACAAACTGGAAAGTGAACTAACCATAATTTAAAAAATCACTGTTGCAAATTTGGCATATTTCATGCAAAACTTTGAATTTCTGGCAGCACTTCAAAAAAAAAAAGTCTTAAAATCTGGCAATACTTGTTCTCATTCCTCATGGCAACTCTTCTTAGATGGAGCATTACCCCATGATTTATAGGTAGGTGAATGTGATGCAAAATTCCTTAAATATGTTGTAGTATTGTAGAAGATTAGATCCTATTCATATATTCAAAACTTATATTTGATTTCCTAGAAACTCACATCTTATTACCAATACCACACTATCAAACAGCAAACATAATTTAGCACCGGAACACATACACAGCACCCACAGTTTAGAGAAGTACCCACAATGTAATATAATTATAACATCAGGTTTACAATTCATAAGGCATGGCCAAGTACCCCACCACACCCAAAGGATGTATGTACTGAATGACAAGTGCACATCCTGCTTATTTTACACTCATAAAAAAATGAGTAATGACTGATTTAAACATTCCTTCTCACGTTACAATTCAATCTGGGCCTTATACAAGAAGCTTCATTACTAACCACCCATTAAAAAGAATATTTGTTCCTGTGATGAAACAGGAGGTCCCCAAAACATAATCTTCCTTCAGCTGTGCTGTTGGCACTTACCATGGTCAGCTTTCCACTGACACCACCTGGGTCCACACCCTAGGTTTACAGCCTACTTCTCATCTTCAGAAGTCACACCTCTTTCCCTATTCCATGAATGGTAGTCCTGCACCTGGCCAATTTAAGTATATAATTAAACATGACTCCAATATGAAGGAATTTCCAGGTATAGCTTGCACAGAGTTACTTCACTAATGACCATTGTTTTATACTATTCAGTTATCTTGTCCCCCTTTTTCTCATGGACAAATGTCCCACAGGACCTCCTTGATGCCATTCCCCTTTCTCGGCTGGCAGGCTTCTGGATTCCCCAGAAGTTGGGCTGGGTGGATAGTCCATAGCATTGCTTATTTCCACTCTACTCAACTCACCACCCAGAGAGAGGCTGAGTGTTTCTACCACCTTGGTGAAGTTCTGGGGGCAGGAAGGGGCAAGTTCTTCTTGCACCTGAACTCAGCACATATCTCCCACTGTGACTTTAGGTTACAACTGCCTGGAAACCATGGGTCCATTGATTTAGTTGTTGATCCCTGGGATTTACTCTGCTAAACTCCTCAATGGAATCTTCATGCTAGCCTATCCATCTTGATTTTGCTTCACTTATTTGGTTTTCTTTTATTACCATTACTTCTTATTCTTTCTTTTTAACATTTACTTTGAGGGCTCATTCTTCCAACTCTTTTACTTTAGATTAACTCATCCTAAGGTCCATTGATGTAAAATATAATGTTTTACTACAAACAGATCAAGGCTAGAATTCCCACCTTCACAGGAATAACAGCTTTCCCACTATTCCATCTGCCCACGCTGGTAACAAAAGTTGAGGTTAATAAGCATAATCAAGAATTTCAGATACTGCTTGGAATTCCTTTCAGAAAGAAATGAATACATTTAAAACCTCTGCATAATACATTATCATTTAAGAAGTTGCCAAATCATACTGTATAAATAAAAATTGGGATAAAGACTCATGTGTTTAGTGGAAGCTATCACTTCCTGGTGTAGGGATGGGAAAAATAATATCCTATTACAACTTTGTTTAACCAGTATTCTTGGAATTGGCTTTTAAATGATGTCTTTTGTGCTTTTAACAACTATATAAGCATACTTAGAATTTTTGCTAAATTCACTGCAGTATTATACTAGCAAGGTTTAGCTGCATCTTCACTAATTAATTTGTTTGTTCATTCAGTAGGTATTTATTAAGTATCTACTTGTCTTAGGTGGTCTGGATATAAAGACAAAAGGACAATCCTGTCCCTGAAAAAGTTTGAGAACTATTTGGTGAGAAATACCTATACACAAATAATTATGTGAAGAGTGCCAAATATACATACATACACACATACATACATACATACATAAATACAGGTTTGGGAAGCAAAGAAGAGGCACTAATCAACTCTACTTAGAAAGTGATAAAATGCTTTATAGGAAAAGTCTTACTAAATTACATACTTAAAACTATGTAAAATGGGATAAAAGCTTTCCCCATGGTATAAAACTCTAATCTTTAGGGATATCCTTAAGAATGGAGATGAGGGCAGGCCACGGTGGCTCAGCAGGTAAGAATGCTTGCCTGCCAAGCCCGAGGACCCGGGTTCGATTCCCGGTGCCTGCCCATGTAAAATAATAATAATAATAATAATAAAAAGAATGGAGATGAGGAGTTTTTTGAGACAGGTCTGAGATGGGTAATAGAAACTTAATAGCATGGGGAGGAAAATGTAGGCCAATTGAGAATTGTGAAGACAAAGGCAAAAGTGGAAGGTTGAGATCAAGAAATCAGAGTGGGTTCACGGAGAGGAAGGGAGGTATCAGGGAATAGGGAGAGGGTGAGTACACACAGGGTCAAAATCTGGGAGGCATCCATAAATCATAATATGGCAACACGTTTTGCTAGATGCAGGTTATTAAATAGTATGGCCTCCACATCCTAATCCTCAAAACCTGTGAATATATTACCTTAACATGGTAAAAGATGTGATTACATTAAGGTTCTTAAAATAGGAGATTATCCTGGTTTGTCCAGGCAGCCCAATGTAATCACAGGGTCCTTATAAGGGAAAGAAGGAGGCAGAAACATCAAAAACAAAGATTGGTCATAGAAGCCAAGGTTAGAATAATGCAACTGCTGGCTGCGAAGATGAAAGCTGGTTGCGAAGGGGCCACGAGCCAAGGAATGCAGCCAGTCTCTAGGAGCTGGAAAAGACAGAGGAGGCTCTCCCTAGAGCCTCCTAATATCTTTATTTTAGCCAGTGAGACCCATTTTGCACTTTTAGATCTCCAGAACTGCGAAATAAAAAATGTGTTTTGTTTTAAGCCACTAAAGTTGTGGTAATTTGTTACAGCAGCAATAGGAAACTAAACACATAGGGATACAGGTGCCTCTTTCTTGGCTTTCCCATGTTGAGTGCAAATGAGAGTCCTTGTGACTGAAAAAGGTCCTTTCACTCAACCAGCAAAGCCAACTTAGCAGACACTGCCCAACAGCGCTCACCCAGAGAGTGTGGGCGGAAGGCGCTGCTGGCTGTGCAGGGGGTACAGTGGTAGGACAACCAGCCACTCAGGGTATTATTCCTAGGACTGGCTCACAGTTTCTCAAAGAACAGGGCTGGCGGTAGAGAGAGGAAAGGTACGTATGTGAGATTTGAAAACAAAGTAGCATTTATTTAGAACTTCAAATGAACTAAGAGGAGGCTTTGAATTTTGTTTATTAAAGAGGAAATAAGTCAAATATTTTAAGAAAACTGATCTATGGGATATGAAAAATTGCTTCGTAAAGAGACAGTGGTACTTAGAGTTCTCTCTTTAAAATTCTCCCTTTGTTTTGAATCTGTTTTCAACTCCAAAGTATTTCAACCGAACCGCTAATTGAATATTTAGAGGTCATATACACACTTTACTACACCCATAAAACCACTGGAAAACCAACAATAATGTCATCACTAATAGTATTTGATGAAGTTTCCTGAAGAACAAACAGTATAGAGGAGAACCAACCAGCCTGAGGGCTTGGAAGATACCGTGTACCTAGACATTTCCTTCTACACCTCACCAACTAAAAAACCTGAGAAAGAAGGCAGTCATGGGGGGCCCGGAGACACCGCAGGGAGGATGGTAGCATGTAATTGTTAAGTCCTTTTTCTCTGCTCCCCGCCTCTCCCCAGTGACTGCAGATGTATGCACATGTCCAGGGGATGAGGCAGGGACATATAAGCAGGAGTGAAGTGGCATCTCAAGGTGTGTTTCCTCTTTTATAGGAAACCACAAACCACAAACCACTCCAGAGGTTGTCGTTTTAATCCTCATCATCTCTGAGGGTAAGGACCCTACCCTTTTTAACAATCTACTCCAAATATGTGTGTCGCTTAAATGTACTACTTATCAAACATATTTGAAGTTACTGCATAGTAAAGTACAACAGTGGTAAAGTCAGTAGACTAAAAGCTAACATGTCCTTTTGTAAGGCTGTGTTAGAGTTGGCAAGGAAAATGCAAATACATTAACTTAAAATATCATTTTTAGGGCACACCTCCTCATGAAGACATACTTAGCACATGCTGATAAGTGATTTTCTTGAAAGGAAATCAAAGTAACACTTCTTTTTGGATGAAGAATTTGACTGAAAAAATTACTAAATGAATGAACATAATTTCGTAATTTAGCCTCTTAGTAGGGAAAAACTGTGAAATTGAGACTGAATATGTACATATAGAAGATTTCAAATATTTATTATTTAAATGAAGAGAATGTTGAAATTTTTAATTCCAGGGGAAAAAAACTGCATTTAATTATATGAAACAAAATGTAATATGCAATGTTTTACGCTAATTAAGAAAAATCACTTTTGTGAAAAGTTGCCTTCATCAAATAAGACAAACCTCTGGCATTTCTGAAGGTCACTAGCCACCCTATTGGGACTCAGGATATGAGAACAGGCTCTTGGCTTTCACTAGCAAAGACAATTTCCATGTTAGATTTCTACCTCTTTCTTCGAGGTTTGTTAAGGTTTCCCGAGTGAACAGCCATTTTATACCAGGAACAAAACTTTTATGATCTCAGAGGAGTTATATGGGCAACAAAGAGGAGGGCTGCCTCAGACATGTCATGTCAGTCCATTAACAAGGACAAGTCACTGCAATGTAGCATCTCATACATGAGACCCAGATCCAGATTTCAGCACACTAAAATGCACGTGCATGCTAAGGACCCCTCAAAAAGGAGAGATTCACCAATGCCAAGTGATAGTTGCACCCCTGAGATGTTCAAGCACTTCATCGTTTTTTTCCCTTACTTATGCAACGCTGTGTTGGAAGGGGGCAGTCTCTTGGCCATGCCCCCTGCTGGTGATGCGGGTACAACCTCTCTATCCCTGGTTTCTCAGCCCTAAGCCACAAAGTTTGCACAGTAGTTGTAGAGGCCCAAACATATTTGGTTGATATGAAATACAGGCGTTCACTAGGGAAGAAAAGGGATGTTATAGAGATGTACATACGTGAGAACAAGGGAAAATATAAAAAGAGCAGAGGAGAGAGCCAGAACGAGAACATGTAAATGAGAAGAGCCATGGATTCGGCTCCCTCAACAGAAAGGATCAAATGACGCTTCTGCATTTCCTTTGTACCAGCTCCTAGGTCTGGACTGGCAAGACCCTGAAGTCGGCAAGCACTGAAACAACACAATTCATTCAGCAGAACTGAGAACGATAATTACATGAACTAAACTAAATGAGAGGCAACTTTCAGCATCTTTTTTTTCCCCCCAGTATCTTTTTTGATTGGCAATAGTGGAACTATCTTCAGAAAAATTTCCTCAGGAATAAACATAAAAATCAGGTCCATAACCTTTAGGAAAACAGGATAATTTTTTAAATTTTCATTTCTATCTCAAAAGTGGCTGGGTAAATTTTTCTGATAATCTGAACATTCATAATTTTTGTAAAAAATTCAAACAATATCAACAAATATAAGGAAGAAAGTAAAAGACACATGAGATGTCACTTTCCTGAGAAAGTTATCACTAACATTTGGGCTCCTATTCATCCACTCATCTCTCTGGCCATACAGACATGCACACATCTGTATACTCACCAACATCACATGCAACACAGATGTGATATTTTACAGGCTGTTTTAAAAAAAAAATTGGTAAAAAATTTTAACAGCCTGGTATGTTTCTTTCATAATTCCTCAATGATCATAAAATCATATATATTTATATAAGTACACAATCTTATTCACATATATAAACAGGGAGACTTGTCATGTTCAAGAACAGGGTCATACAATATTCACTTCGCTGCATCTTAGCTTTCTTATTTAACGATACATGGTAAAAGAACTTTAAGAATAATGGCATCTCCTCTAACATTTCGTTTTAATCTCTGTGTATATTCTACAGTATGGATGTCCAATATGTTTTCAACCGTTCTCCTACTGACGGACACTTAGGTTGTGATTAATTTGTTCATAATAAAAAATTGCTGCAATTCATATTCTCATAAAATATTACTTTAAGTATATGTATTTTTATGTCTTTTTCCAAAAAAAGCCATGACAAGTTCATATCTCTACTCTCTGGAATTTCTGTCTAATGGGTTAGAGTTGATCTCACCATTATTTCAGTTTTCACCTCTAGACTACTGGGGATATTGTATGTCCTTGTTTATTTCATTGGTTATGTGGACTTCCACTTCTCTTAACTGCATATTCATGAGGGAGCAGTTAAAAGATGGATTCAGAATTTAGCCAGGCTAGGTAGGTTAGAAGCCTGGAAAATATCAAAATTGTCTTTTTCTCTAATGATGAGATAGAACTCAGCTATAAAACCATGTGTGCCTGGTGCCATTTTTAATGGCTGATTCTATTTTAGAGCAGTTGTAAGATTACAGAAAAATCATGTAGAAAGTAGAGAGTTCCCCAGATATCTCCCTAACATACATAGCTTTCCCTATTAACATTTTGCAATAGTGAGGTCCCTTTGTTATAGCTGATGAGCCAGTATTTTTATAAATATATTATTAACTATAAGTCAATAGTTTACATTATGGCTCCTTTTTTGTGCTATAGTGTCCTATCGGTTATTATTATTATTTTAATTCTGATAGCACATATACAACCTTAAACTTTCCATTTTAAGCTCTTGGAAGTATATGATTCAGTGGAGTCATTGTACAATGTTGTAAAATAATCACCACCATCCATTACCAAAACTCTTCCACAACCCCAAAGAGAAATTCTGTAACAATCAAGGATTAAGTCTTGATCTCCTACTCCCCTCCACCCCCATAACATGTATTCTAGTTTTTGAGTATATCAATTTGCACATTCTAATTATTCATTTTAGTGGAATCATACAGCATTTGTTTTTGCATCTGTTTTATTTCACTTAGCATAATGTTGTAAAGGGTCATTCATGTTGTAGCAAGTATCAGAATTTCATTCCTTTTTTTTTTCTTTATTGGATAAGTTGTGGATTTACAAAACCATCATGCATAAAATACAGAATTCTCATATACCCCCTTGCCACCAACACCTTCCATCAGCGTGGAATGTTTGTTACAAATGATGATAGCACATTTTAAAGATTGTATTTTCAATTAAAGCCCATGGTTTAACTTAGGATTCATTGTTTGGGTCATATACTTTCACGGTTTTGTTTTGTTTTGTTTTGTTTTAAATCTTATTCCATTACCGCATATACACTCTTAACATTTCCCCTTTTAATCACATTAAGATATATATTTCAGTGCTGTTAACTGCATTCACAATAGTGTGCTACCATCACCACCATCCATGATCAAAACACTTCCATCATTCCAAGTAAGAACCCTGTGTATTTTAAGCCTTAACTTCCCTTTTTAACTGGGTTGTCTTTCTGTTGTTAATTTAAAGGATTTCTTTACACGTGCCAGATTTCAAACTTTTATCAGATACATGGTTTCCAAATATTTTTCCCATTGTGGAGGTTGTTATTGTCCTTTCATAATAAAGTCCTTTGAGACACAAAAGTTTTTAATTTTGAAGAGGTCTCATTTATTTTATTTTGTTGCTCATGCTTTGGGTGTAAAGTCTAAGAACCACTGCCTAACAAAAGGTCCTGAAGATGATTCTGCTTTCTTTTATGAGTTTGATGGCTCTATCTTGGATATTCAGGTATTTGATTCATTTTCAGTTGATTTTTGTATATGATGTGAAATAGGGGTCCTCCTCCTCTCTCTCTCTCTCTCTTTTGTGCAAATGGAGACCCAGTTTTCCCAGCACCATTTGTTGAAAAGACTATTCTTTTCCAGTAGACTGAGCTACAATTGAGTGGGCTTTGTCAACCTTGTCAAAAATCAGACTGCCATAAATGAGAGGGTTGACTTCTCCCAATTTGATTCTATGGTCTATATGTCTGTCCTTGTACCAGTGTCAAGCTGTTTTGATTACTGAGGCTTTGTAATAAATTTAAGATTGGAAAGTGTGATTCTTCCAACTTCATTCTTCTTTAACAAGATATAACCTCATATAAATTTGATAGTTCTGTTTCTGCAAAGAAGGTTGTTGGAATTGTGATTGGGATTGCAACGAATCTATAAACTGCTTTGGGTAAGATCGACATGTTAACAATTATTTAGTCTTTCAATCTTTGAAAAAAGAAATGTTATTCTATTTATTTAGGTCTTCTTTGATTTTTTTTAGCATCATTTTGCAGTATTCTGTATAAAAGTCCTTTACATCCTTCATTAGATTTACTCCTAGATATCTGATCATTTTGTTATTGTGAAAGGAACTTTTTTCTTGATTTTTCCTTCCAATTGTTCTTTGCTTGTGTATATATATACTGATTTTGGGGTATCAATCTTGAATCCCTGCTTTGCTGAATTTGTTAGCTCTAGGAGCTTTGTGGGGATTTGTCAGGATTTCCTGCATAGAGCATCATATAATCTGCAAGATATATTGGTCTGTAGTTTTCTTTTCATGTGGTATCTTTATCTGGCTTTGGTATAAAGGTGATGTTACCCTCAAGTAATGAGTCAGGGAAAGTTTTGTCCTCTTCAATTTTTTGCAAGAGTTTCAGGAAAACTGGTGTTAAGTCTTCAGAAATGTCTGGTAGAATTACCCTGTAAAGCTATCTGTCCAGGGCTTTCTTTTTTGGGGGACGTTCAGATTATTGATTCAATCTTTTTGTTAGTAACGGTTTATTGAGATCTTCTATTTCTTCTTGAGTCAATGTTGGTAGTTTGTATGTTTCTAAGAATTTGTCTGTTTTATCTAATTTATTGCATACAGTTCTTCACAGTATCCTTTTATAGCCATTTCAGCATGGTCAGTTTCAGCATGACCATTTCAATTGTAATTTTAGTTTTTGTATCCTCTCTCTTTTTTTCTTTGTTAGTCTTGCTAAAGGTTTGTTAATGTTATTGATTTTTCCAAAGAACTGACTTTTGGCTTTGTTGATTCCTCTTTTTTTTTCTTTTACATTTATGTCTGCTCTAATCTTCGTTACTTCCTTCTTTCTACTTGCTGTAGACCTGATTTATTCTTCATTTTCTAGTTCCAATTTTGAGGTTACGTATCCTATTTGAAGTTTTCTTCTTTTTTAATGTTAGCATTTAGAACTATATATTTCCCTCTCAGCACTGCTTTCATACATCCCATAAGTTTGTATAGTTTCATTTTCATTTACCTCAAGATACTTCTTAATTTCACTTATTTCTTTAACCCAACGGTTAAGAATATACTGCTTAATTTACACATATTTGTGAATTTTCCATTTCTCCATCTGTTATTGATTTCCAGCTTCATTCCATTATGGCCGGAGATATACTTGGTATAATTTCAGTATTTTTGAATTTATTCAGACTTGTTTTGTGACCTAGCATATGATTCATCCTGGAGAACGATACATGTGCATGTGAGAAGGACGTGTAATTCCTGTTGGGTGAAGTGTTCAGTATATGGCTGTTAGATTTAGTTGGTTTGGTGCATCATTCAGCTGCTGTACTTCCTTACTGATCTGCTAACTAGATGTTCTATCCATTACTGAAAGTAATATATTAAAGTCTCCTATTATTCATGTAGAACTGTCAACTTCTCCTTTCAAATTTATCAGTTACTTGCTTCATATATTTTGGGGCTCCGCTTTTAGGTGCGTATTTATTTAAAATTGTTACATCTTCCTGTTGAATTGTACCCTTTATCAGTATGGAATAACCACCTTTGTCCTTTGTAACTGTTTTTGACTTATAGTCAATTTATATTAGCATAACCATTCCAGCTCTCTTTTAGTTACTACTTGCATGGTATAATTTTTGCCATCCTTCAATCTTGACCTACTTGTATCTTTGAATTTAAAGTGAATCTCTTGCAGATAGCATATATACTTGGGTCATAATTTTTTTTTATCCATTCTGCCAATCTTTGTCTTTTCATTCATCTCCTTGAGCATTTTAAAGCCCATTTTTGTAAACCTTCTGTTTAGATGCCCACGTTCTTGTATACTTTGTTGTTGTTTTCACATTTTCATCTACCTCATTTAGATGATTATTTCCTGTTTATTTTTGTCTTGTACTCTTTCTGTTGCATTCTGTATATTTTGAATGCTAACCACGGGATTTGTTCACTGAGAGGCCTGTTTGTTGGTTTTACAACCAGCTGGTAACAAGACAGAGTTTTTCTTCAGATTCGTCCCCCCTATCAGGAACGTCTCTCCAAGTCGAATGCAGGGTGTTCCATGTTTTTCTGGGCTTCTCGGTTTTGTCCTGGGCTTTTGTTTGTTAGCGGTTTTCGAGTTCTCCTGTTTACAGGAGCTTGGTCTTCCCCTCTGTTCCTAGCAGACAGACCTCTCTCTCCCAGGTGTGTGAAGCTGGAAAGCCTTTTTACTGGGCTGTCCACTGTTAATATTCCTTTTGTTGTCTCAAGCTGTCTTATCTTGGAGGAAAATTTTGGGGAAAGGGTACATCAAGAGGACTTTTCCAAGTCAGTCTTTCCTAGGCATATCAGGGCTAGAGACCCACGAAAGGGGCTCAGACTGGCTCCCAAGTGTCCTGCGAAGGGGATCAGGCAGGGTGCTGAGAGTTTCTCTGCAGGCTCTCCACAGCTGAGCTTTCCTGGCTGCACAGCAAATGCTGCCTTTCAATGAATTGTAGCCCACAGCCTGGAGAAAGCGCAGCATCTTTCAGACTTCACTGCCACCAGCCCTGTCTGGAGAGGGCTGAAACAATGACCTGGGGGTGGGGGTGGGGGTGAGACAAGGCTGCTCTGGCTCTGGCTCTCTGGGGCAGGTTGAAACAACGGGTGCCTTCAGAATGGGCCCCTAAGATCTTCATTTGTTAATCAAAAGCTGTGATCTGTGATTGGCAATGCCCATCCCAGGTCTTGGGTAAGGGTTTTTTAATGTCCCTTTTATCACCAGCTTAGCCAGGGGGTGGATCCCATGACAGGCTGCCACGAGAGGATGGGGCCGGTACCCACTGTGTGGAAAGAGCAATTAACTCTTTTTCTTACCATAATTTATCAGCCTCTTCCTGCTGTATTTCCCTGGGTGCTATGTAGTATTCATTTGGCCTCTGGAGTGTCTAAACATGTTTCACACAGTTCCTGCCTGTTTAATAGTTGTTTGGTGGAAGGACTGCGTCCTGGAACTTCCTACTCCCCTCATCTTCCCATAATCCTCTCCCAGAACTTTGTTACTTTGTTCTATGGATGGACATTTGGCTTGTTTTCACTTTTGGCAATTGGGAGTAATGCTATTACGAATATCAGCGGGAAAATATTTTTTCTACTCCATGCATTCAATTCTTTGGGGTATATAACTAGAAGTGGGATTGGGATTGCCAGGTTGTGTGGTAATTCTTCATTTGACTTTCTGAGGAAATTCAAACTTTTCCACAGCAGCTGCACCATTAAAAAAAAAATTTATTGTGAAATATAACATATATCCAAAAAAGTGATCAATTTCAAAGTACAGTTTAACCAGTAGTTCTACAGCAGGTACCATCTCAAGTATGGTATGGGTTACAGTTCCACAATTTTAGGTATTTTCTTCCTGTTTCTCTAAGACACTGGAGACTAACAAGAAATATCAACATAATGTTTCAGTAGTCACAAGCACTTGTTAAATCCTATCTTCTCTTACACCTCCTTCCTCTCATTTAATCCTTCTCTCCATCTTCAGAGATATTTTGGTAATGACCATTCAAACTTCTTCATGTTGAGAAGGGGTGTCAGCATTGTAGGGTATGGAGTGCAACTGGTTGTTCTTAAAGGGTCTAGTACCTCTGCATTTCAGGGCTTATCTTGCATAGGAACAATCTAGAGGTTTTAAATTTCTGAAAAATAAATTTACTGAGTGAAACATTGTAGAGTCTCAGAGCCCTGGATATTCTTTAGGGTTTTCAGGAATACCGTTGGTTAGAGCTTGACATACCATGGCAATTTGCTACAGCCTGCTCAAGTTTGCATAAGAATGACTTCCAGAATAGCGTTTCAACTCTATTTGAAATCTCTTGGCTACTGATACCTTATCTTGTTACATTTCTCTTCCACCCTTTGGTTAGGATGGCATTGCGGATCCCAGGGTGCCACCGCCAGGCTCATCATTACCAGGGAGAGACACACCCCTGGAAGTCATGTTCTCTGTAGGGTGGAGGGTAATGAGTTTACTTGCAGAGTTGGGTTCAGAGAGAGAGGCCATATCTGTACTGCCCCATTTTTAACAGCAGATTTTTAAACTCATATTTCCTATCTTTTCTGTGGCAATTAAAACGGTCATATATTCTTCCTTCTCACATCAATTTTGGTAATTTATATATTTCTTGGCTATTACCCATTTAATCTAAGTTTTCAAATTTGTTGTCATAGTGGTTGAGTCTTAACGAGAATTCGGAATTCATTGAGACTATTGTTTTATATTTCTTTTATTCTAATGTATGTATATTAATTTCCTTTACCATTTATAATCTTGAAGATTCTTACTGTCTCTGTTTTTCCTTACTCAGTTTCCAAAGGCTTTATCTATATTAATGTTATTATTTCAAAGAACTGTCAACTTTTGAAAATATTTTAACCTTTTTCCTATTGCTTCTTGATACTCTATAAATTAACTTCAGGTTTTATTATTCAAATTAAATTCTTAATTTTCATTTATTTTGTTGTTCTTATAATTTTTAACATTAGTACTGAGGTCTTTTATTTTTAGTACTTCTTGCTTAGTAATACATTTTTTAAAGACTAAACATTTAACTCTGTAATAGCTGTAACCTATATATTCTAGTGTTAAGTGCTTTGTTGTATGTTTCTATTTTGAGGGATGTTTTGAAATTTTCAAGTAAAGGACATTTGCTCATTTCAATTTAAAATTTCTTTAAGTCTTTACTTTTTTGAAAAATAGGATATCTAATTCTGAAATGCATATTCTAAAATCTCCCACTACAATTGTATTTTTTTATTCAAATTTTATCCTCACATTTCTAACAGTTTTGCTTTAATAGCAGCTCTGTTGTTTAATACATAAAGATTATAATTTTTGGAATCTTTGTGCCTTTTTCACTATTTTCATATCCTCTTTATTGTATCTGTAGCCTTTAGCCTTAAATTCCATACTGTATGATACTAATATTGCCATTCATGATTTTTAAAAAATTATATTTGTTTTCCTTGTAGTATTCCATTATTTTCAATCAAAATAAGTTTTTTTTTAAAAACTGAACTCATTGATCTCATCCAATAATTCAGTAAAAATATTTTCCCAAAGAATCTCAATTTTTTGTTGTTGTTGTTTCTTAGGTTTATTCTCTAAGATACAGTGCTTACAAGTCAAAAGTAGAAAAGCAAATATCACAAAAAAACAGTGATTCATTTATTAGTGTGAATACCCTCCTGAAAAGTTAGACAATCTGTTTTTCTTATTGGTATAGTTTTTTTGAGCTCACATTTGGGTTCAGATGTTTCTAATTAATGGTGATGATAATAATTACTTAGAGCCCACAAGCAAAAGAACGGTAATTCCACATTCAACATACATTATTCTGAAAGGGTGCTAAATGCAACCCAAATATATCCTCAAAATGCTGTGTTTGTCCTCCAAAAAACATCACTAAATAGAAAATACAACAAAAGGGTTTTTTTAAAAAAACAAACGACACAAAACTAAAGAGCTTTCTTGTCCTAAGGAACATGCTACCAATATTGGGGTATGGAACAGTGGTTTTTAGCACTTGGAAACGATGCACAACACATGGAGTGCTTTAAAAGTAAAGATGCCCACGCTCCATTCAAATTTACTGAATGAGAACCTTAGGTGAGGGAAAGGAGAGTGTGTTTAAAACAGACTTCACATATGCTTCTGATATGCAATGAGAACTCAGCACAACTCTCCAGCTGGATTGCTTAATTACGCAATCCTCTTGGCTTCCAGATTCCTCCATGTAATCTTTTGAATCTGCCTTATACTTTCTAATCTGATTAAACTTTAATGTATCTAAAAATCTAAGTATATACAGCATGGGAAAGAAGAAAAATCAGTGTTTTTACCCTGTGGGATTTAAGTTTCATGCTTTAAAAAAAAAACCACTAAACTAATTAACATATGTGGATGCTTCTTAGTAATTAACATTACCTTTCTTTCATTCTTTTACTTGTCTATTATTTTTTTCCTATTGTGACTTATTTTATGCCCTCATATGTAAATAGCAAATAGAAATAAAACTGTGTTCTAGTTTTCACTTTAAATTCAGTCAAATTGCAGAATTTCAATGGCTTGCTTTGAAAGACTGATAGATTAAGAAAACTATATGTAGAAAGAAAGCTTCAAGAAATTAAAATATTTTGATTGTTCCTAAAAACTTGTCTCTTGGTTTCTCTGGTGGATTAAGATCGGTTCTGAACAGTTTCTGGGGGAAAACTTGATGTGTTAAGGGGGTTCAAGAATTGAAGAGAGATGACAGGCCAGCTTTTGGAAAGCGGGTACAGTGGTCCCTGTCTCTGCATCAGACATTTCCTAGTGCCTGCTGTAAGAGAGATGAACACGGCAAGTATTCTGAGATTATCCAAAGCTGCCTCAGTCATCCTCAAATGAGAGAAATGACATCATTAAAAAACTCTACGGTGGCCAGAAATCCTTACACTAAAGCTGGGTTCAATTTTTTGGTAAAAGACCGAAGAGCTTATTTCCATAACCTTAATTCAGGGAGCACATCAAGTCAAGCATTTTTGTTCACTGACAGATGTTGAGACTGGAACCGAAGTGATGTGCAGTTAGGAACTGTGGGTTGAATGTATTCTGCAGGGTTTCCTGATGCCGAGGTCCTCCCTGGAGGATGCCCTACACGAGCACAGGGAGCTGCCACAGGGCCATTTGATGGAATTAGTGCACAAAGGAAACAACTGGTTGGACACAACCAAAATACCAAGAAACAGAGTCATATGAAGCTATCTTGAGATGCCAGAGATAAAAGTCAGACAGCTGCTGCCAACCACACTAACACAAAGGGAAAGAACTCTGGGGGTTTGGGTCCTAGTTACCAGTTTGTGTGCTCTTCAAGTTACCTTGCTACTAAATTTTCAAAGCTTACCTGTGGCCTCTAACAAATTTCTGCATTCCCAAAGATTAGTTCCTAGAAAGCAAGGCAAGAGCCTGTCTCCCCACCGCTACCCTCCCGTGCTGAGTGGGCCAGAGGCATGGAACAGGTGTGTGCTCAACAGCTCCATGGATGGACTCACCAGAAATGCTCTTTTTAAACACTATGATCCCCTCCTATACAAATTAATGTTAATATAAAATAATTATAGAGTAATAAAGTACTTATTTTCATCACTATTTAAAATACTTTACATTATGTTCTCGAAATAAATATTGTACAAAATACTGAAGGAGGAACACAGAACAATTGCATTTTAGCTTATTTTCATGCCCTAAATTAGCAACTATCTTTATACTGTTATTAACAGGTCTTTTCAAAATAATGAAGCAGCACATTCTGATGAAACCATTTTTATTAACTTTGCCAGTTTGGCTTTTAAGAACCTCTCTGTAAATGTAAACCATTATTTTTAAAACAGAAAATAATGTGCCCAATAAATATCTTGACTCTTACTCCATAGTTATACTCCCCACCTTATTACAAAGAACTTTCACTCTTTTTTGAAAAACACTGCAATAGATATATATTTTGCAACTTGACAATAAAATCAATAAAATCAATAAAAATACTTTAAAAACCTGTTAGAATTGGGCTAGACTAAAAAGGCATGTTATCTGTCCCAGAAAACTGTCACCTTAAGAGATACTACTGATATTAAATATCACACATAGTCATACCACTGAAGACTGAAGAACTATTAGAAAATTATTGGATGGCTTTCCTTACATTTTAGAGGCATGTTATGGTGAAGTTCATGTGCCAATTTGGCTAGATTATGGTGTCCAATTGTTTTGTCAAGCATACACTGGCCTGATTGTTACTATGAGGACAATTCATGGATTTAAATCATTAGTAAATCAATTGCCTTCAACAATGAGAGAAGTCTCATCCAACCTGCTGAAGGCCTTAGAGGAAGAACTGATGATTTCAGCAGTCAGAAGGAAGAATCTCCTTCTCTACTTAAGCCAGCCAACTTCTCCTGGGGAATGCATCAAAATCTTACATCAGAGTTCCCAGCTTGAGCACTGCCCAATAGAATTTGGACTTGCCCATTCTCATAGTCACCTGTGCCAATTCCTATAATAAATCTCACAAACCCTAATACAAGGTGAGAACTAGAGGGACTATTTGTCACATAAATAGCTTCCTCTTCTCTTTTTCAGATCACAATGTTTTGTTGTGAGGATGGAAAGAGGAGGATATTTATTCAGAAAACCTTTAAGAAGCAGATCATTATTCATGCGATTTTCAAATAAAAAAAGGATTGTTTTATTTCTCAGTGGATTGATTAATTAAAAATAAATTAATTCAATGATTATAACTGTGAGAAATCAGAGTCTGAGACAGACGATAGAAGTGAATCCTCAGAGAATGGGCAGGCACTTTGCCCTGAATAACTGATAGTCCCTTCAGAAGATAACAAGGGCAGGAAACCTATGACAGGTGGCTATAAGTGGCTGGGTCTCCCTCTCCCAATATCGCCATATCCCTCATGCTCTACTCATCGCTGATCCCCAGAGCCACATACCCAATCTTAGGGCCTGAGGTCAGTGCTGGCATTTAGGGACAGGGAACAGTTCATATATAGAGATGTCCACCTTACACTTTAATTGGTGATTTAAAAAAAGCTTAAGATTTGCTTTGTTCATGCTTTTTTTGCGGAGGGGTGGGGGGTATGGTACTTGTGATGTCAAAGTAGCCTATAAAAAAAAAAAAAAAAAAAATTCTGAGCTCTGACCGGGGCGGGAGCTGGAGGCAGCGCGTGGCCAAAGGGGGTC
Source organism: Tamandua tetradactyla (assembly GCF_023851605.1). Classification (NCBI taxonomy): domain Eukaryota; kingdom Metazoa; phylum Chordata; class Mammalia; order Pilosa; family Myrmecophagidae; genus Tamandua; species Tamandua tetradactyla. The sequence goes on along the minus strand of NC_135348.1, from coordinate 19,732,242 downwards.
CTGCGAGCCGAGGGACGTCGGCCCCTCTGGGCCGGGGCCGCGCAGGACCGCGAAAGGCCATGGCCAATCGGGCTCCGGACTAAGAAGAATCTTGGTTAATCATTAAAAGAAAATCGGCAAATACTATTTTTAAAGTTACCTCTTACTTTTGAGGATGTTGCCATTTATTTCACGGAACAAGAATGGCAGAATCTAGAGGTGTGGCAGAAGGAGCCTTACCAGCATGTAATGAGAACCAATTATCAGACTCCTGTTTCTCTAGAAACCTAAACTCTTCAGAGGATTCCTAGGCCAATAAATCCTGAAACCCAGAGGTGCCAGTCTCTCCAAGAACATCAGCCAGTTCCATCTTCCTATCCCATACTATCAACACCCCTTTTCGACATGAAAATATTAGACCAGGCATAGCTCAAATATCCCTAAAGATTGGGAGAAGGATCAAAGAGAAGGAGGAATTATAATAGAGAAATGATAGGATTCCCAAACCGGAACTAATATCCTGGATTGAACAAGGGAGAGATCCCTTCAGAAATTGGGAAGAAGCACAGACATCAGAAAACAAAATTTGTTCCTCTGCTTATAAGCATTTTGATCCAGTCATTGAGGGGCAGCTCTTTGGGGGAAGCCAAAAAGCTGTACATTCAGGAGAAATTAAATGTCATTTCCAATTAGACCCTCAGCAGGATATCCATCGGAAACAGAGGCACTTCCAAAACAATGACCGTGAAAAGAGATTCTGCCTGAAGAGCAAGCTGAAAGCCCAACCACGCAGATACATCAGAAAGAAGCGATTTTTTTGCAGTGAATGTGGCCAAGCCTTCGTCTACCCTTGTAAGCTCCGTGATCACATGAGAGTGCACAGTGGAGAAAAACCTTTCCAGTGCCCTGAGTGTAACAAGTGCTTCCGCCTGAAGGGCACTCTGAAGACTCACCAGCATATCCACTGCAAGGAGAGGGGGTTCTATTGTGGGGAGTGTGGCAAACGTTTCATTTTTATGTGTAAACTTGATGACCACATCAGAGTGCACAGAAAATCCTGTCGTGTTCCAAATGAGCCTGTTATTAGGAAAAGATTTAGCCAACCATATGCAATGGTAGAGGATGATTGGAGTTGAGGGAGAGTACAACATCTAAGGATGGAATAGAACTTATATTGCCTGAGAATTCAAAATGGCACCCACACTCATGGTAGACAGATTTTAGGAACAGGGGTCCGGTTTTGCGCGAGAATGTAATACTTGTTTGGACTCTGAGCAACCACAAAGGATTTATCCTTTAAAATAATAAATTATATTTCCTATCCATTGAGAAATATGCTCTTTCTACCAATTTAAGTGGTAACTTTCCCCAAAATACTAAGGCCAGCTCTGAAATCCCAGCTTGAATTAAGACAGAAAGAAATCTCTCCAGTATATTCTCAAAGTTGAAGAGATGAAGGTGGCTGTTAATTGACAGTTCTCCTTTTTTTTTGTTTTTCAGACTATCATGCTAAACTGTGGGTTTAAATTCAGTCATTTTCATTGCAGGTGCTAATATAATAGTGGAAGTGGTTTTGATTGATTTATTTTGAAACTGATAGCAATAAAATAATTTTTCTGAAAAAAAAAAAATTCTGAACTCCAAAATTAAATCTTCAGAAGTTCTACTCCAAATACATTAATTGCTATTATTTTGCTGTTTAATCTCCTTACTAAAAGCTGATTTTTTTTTTTTAGTTTTAAATGTATGGCTAACTTATAATAGGTAAATAAAAATCAGGGTGCTGGAAAAATTGATATGCTCCACAATTAACAGACATTCAGCAGACTATCATTGTTATGCATTTGTACTGGAGAAACATCTATTGCAACCTGATTGCCATACTTATAGCTCCTTTCTGAGAAAACGGGTTCAAAATGTTGCCTGCCAGAGGTCCTCATGCTTTGTACCACTGGGTCCCACAGCCTGGCCACACCAGCTTGGACAAGGTAACAGCTGGAGGCAAAAGCAGCAATTTGTCTTTCTCCTCTGAGAGGGCCTGGCTGGAGGACCCAACCCAATCAGCAGCTCCATTCTGGATTGTGACCAACTCATCAGACCAAACCCTTTCTTGGGAAGCTTGAATGCAGGACACTCAGAGAGAAACATAAGAGGTAGGTGACAATGAGGCTGAGAAATATAAAGAGAGTAAATAGCAAGTAGAAGCACGTGTAGTTCAAAGTCTTGAGAAAGCAAATGTGACAAGAAAGGGAGGAGAGACTACGTCTGGGTGGAAACAGCTCAAAGAAAGCAGGTAAGAAGAAAAAGAAAAGTGAAAGAGAAAAGTCTTATAAATTGAAAGCCTGGATGTCCTACATGCCATCCATAAAGTCTGAATGAGTATAACCTGAAAGAATATAACAACTGGTTATTAACAATACTAAAAAAAAATAACAATAATGAGAAATGCTATGAACAAATAATAACTATGGCAAATATCATCTACTAGAGAGTTAGAAAACAATTTTGTATTACAGAAAATATCAGTGAGTGTGTGAAACAGGAAAGCTTGTTGGAAGACCAGCCAAAAGAGAACTGTACATCTAACAAAGAGAAGGATGGTTTTGACTCTAAGTCTCTTAACCACCAAGGCCAAATGACAAGTTCTAGACCCAAACGTATGAATGAAATGCTAATAAGCTCTTGGGCCCTTTAACTGAGACAGGGACATTAATTTATCAGGACAGAGTACAAATGAGAAAGTTAAAACAAAGGAGAAATGGAAGTGACAAGGAACATTTGCAGACTCAAGAAGAATTTTTTTTCAACATCTTTGGGTTTTATTTTTAAAAATTCCCATGAACAGCAGCCTACTCAGGTAAGGTCACCAAGCAGTGAGTGTATGAATAAAATGTATATATTTCTGAGAGGGATGAACTGTTCAGTGGCTGTATTTCTTGTGTTCTAAGATGCTGTATTAGTCAGGGTTCTCAGGGTAACAGAACCAACAGGAGATACCTGTAAATATGAGATTTATAGCAGTGTTTCACACAACTGTAGAGATGGAAAATCCAGTATCTGAAGGGTAGGCCATGAGCTGGCAGCTTCGATGAAGGCCCTCAATGAAGACCCCAAGAGACGCTGGCTGACACAGAGAGATTCTTCTGAATTCTCCTTAAAAGCATTCAGGTGATTAGATTTAGCATCACTCATTGCAGAAGAAGCTCCTGTTAGCTAATGGCAGATGTGATCAGTCAAAGTGCTCACGATTTAAGTCCACGAAATGTTCTCACAGCAACAGTTAGGACAGTGCTTGCTTGACCAGGCAACTGGGCACCATCACCTGGTCAAGTTGACACATGAATCTGATCATCACATATGTCATCAGTCATAAAATAAGACAGCCATTTAGAGTTCTGAAGGAAATCGACAAAAATTAAATATATGCATTGATTGCAAATAACAATCACAATATTAAAATACGAAAGAAAAACTAATGTCTTCAAATTGAAGAAGTATAATATATTTTTAAAATTTTACCTACTTTGGGAACAGCCCTGAACTTTCCCCCATGAAATTTTGCAGGGTAAAAATATCAGTTATAAATTGTGCTCTCATCAGTTGTAGCAAATAAACCACGCTAATGCAAGGTGTTAATAATAGGGTGGTATAGAACCCTATATTTTATGCATGATTTTTCTGTAAACCTAAATCTTCTCTAATAAAACAAATCAGTTGTTTAATTCAACTGTTTCATTATTATGGAAATTAATATGGCTTAATTCAAAAAACATACTTTCATCATTCAGCTGTAAGTATTTCATGATCCAGCTGTAGAAAGGAAGTTTCTACAAAAAGGAACGTGCTACAACATGGGTAAAACCTGAAAACATTATGCTGAGTGAAATAAGCCAGTCACAAGAGAACAGCTATTAGTATGAATCACTTATATGAAGTATCTAGAATAAGGAAACTCTGAGACAGAAAGTAGATTAGAGGTAGCCAGGGGCCAGGGGGAGGGAAAACAGGGAACTGCTGCTTAAAGCTTTCTGGTTTCTTAGCAGTTTCTGATTGGGGTGATGAAAAGGTTTTGGCAACAAGTGGTGGTTATGGATGCACAGCATTGTAAATACCATTAATTCCACTTTTTATACTAAAAATGGATTAAAATGGCAAATTTTATATTATATATGTTCTAACAATAAAAACATACTTTTACTGATTTATAAATATAAGTCCCCGCATATTTTTTTGCTCAAAAGTTCTGCTGAGATTCTGATTGTGCACAAAAAGGAATGGAAAGAAAGATAGAAAAAAAGAACCATATCTCTTCATAAAACTCAAAACGCTTGGGCTTTCTGAATTTCTACAGACTGCTGCATATTCTGCTCCAAGAGACCTTTAAAAATACAAAAATCGTTTTTCTTACTGGATTTCAGGTATTAAACCTATTCTCTCACTAGCCTCGATCCTGCAATTTCTCTCAGCAGACCTGCACTATGTTTGCATTTTGCAGCGCTCCACCCATGCCAACTAGTTGCAGCAAGTTGCTGGCAGGTAAAGCCAATTTTCCTCAAGTTAAAAGATCACTCTCTGGGTTGATGGATCAGTTGTGATTCTATCATTCTTTGGTCTCCAGGTCCCTGTTTTCTGCCAACTTTTCCATTTCGGTTTTTAAAGTATTATACAGGAGGCTACTTATGTTTCATCTTTTGTCTTCCTACCTGTTCACAATCGCTGCTTTGGCCGTCTGTATGTCTAATTCTTTACCTCTCTTGTTTAGTAGCACTGATAGTCTTATGTTGTCCTTCCATTTAGTTTGAAATTATTGTCTGTTTTCATGAAATCTTATTATAAAACATGTTCATATTATTACTAAATTGGAAAAGGTAGAAGAAAAAATTGTTCATGGTCTTAGTCTTTTCATCTATGCAAATCTTTCACGTATATTCATAATCACAGTATAAGTAACCTAAATAAGATACTAATTTTCAATATTAGTTATTTTTCAGAAAGTATTCTATGTTGTTATGAAATTTCATGATTATAATTTTATTGGCAGATTAATATTGCATTATGTGGATACAATCTAATTTAAATATTTTCCTAGCTTTAGACCCTTAGATAAAAATACTTTCTGCTATTACATTGTGGCGCACATGTTTACAAATTTACCGAACTGATATTTTGGATCGTTTCTCTTGTATCTATTCCCAGAACCAGAATTACCTAGTCAATGAATATGAGCAATGTACCTAAGACACATGCTGTTAAAAACTCTTTTTCATTCTTACCGGTAATATATAAGAGTACCTGTTTCTTGGAACAATTCCCAGCACTAGGATTATATTTTCCTTCCTTTTCATCTGACCACCTTCTCTCTGGTCCCCCAAAACCAATCGTACTGTCTACTGCTGCTATTGCTTCCTGTGTCTAGGATCTTTCTCTCCTTTCACATAACGTAGTCCTTCACCAAGAGGGAAACATGATGGCCCTGATACAGGCACCTTTTAAGGCTCCTGCTTTAACTGAGTCAAAGTGGAATCTGGGATTAAGGAAAGCTGCAGATATGTGATGGAAGTAAGTTAGAACAAGAATTCAGAATGTTCTTTGGCTTGTGCAGTCTACATTTTAAAAACTACTGGAAGCAAGACTTTAATATTTGAGAGTCTTAATTAAAGGAGTATGTATGTTGGCCTATCTACTGAAAAAATGAAATAAGGGGGATAGTTTGGAAAGGAGGAAAGAAGACTGAATTAGTGTCCACGTGTTGGATTTCCAGGTTTCTATGATGATATGATTTTGGACTCTCAAGCTCCTCATCTGTATAATGGGAGGACTGGAACAGAGAAACCTGTGAGAGCCCCTCTATATACTAAGGTCAGCATATGGTTAGCAAGAACCACTCTGCAGGATTCATTCTCGATCTGAGGGCATGTTAGCTGTGATACGTTTTATATGTTTTAGGAGAAGCTCTAACTGACATGTTCAGATCACCCTCTTCAGATAATTAGTATATAAATGTGAAGTGATTATTTCCTTGGGAGAAGGTTATACAAAGCAGTAAGTTCATTATAAGAACTACGACTTTTTCAGATCTACTAGTAGGGGCTACAGCAAGAGTGACAGGCCCAGTTTAAGGTCAGCAAAATTGCTGTTTTCCTTATAATTTCTCTGTTGATAATCTTACATCATCCATTGTATTTTCCTTTGCAGGAAAGCTCAGCAGGATTTTAAAGAAAAGGAATAGGTGTGGCAGGAGAGAAGCAGTGGGTCTAGAAAAAAGGAAAGAAACATTTTATAGCTTAAATTTTCCTCCCTCTCTCCATACCTCCCCTACTACTTTCTAGTTAAGGCTAGTTTAGGGGACATGGTTAGGACTATATACTAATTGACAGGAAAATAATTATTCTGAATTATTTTGGATTCCTGGCATCTTTAGGAGGGATAGCTAATTTAGTTCAAAGTCAGGAGCACTCACTAACAGAAAAGGTCCTCTAAACATTATACTATATATTATATATATTGCCACTTGCATTACCTCCCAAGAGAGTTAGTGGGGAAGAGGGGTAGTTAAAAAGAGACTGGACAGTCTGCTTTGCTAACACAACAGAGGCAAGACTGGAATATGTATAAAAAGGCTTCAATTTAATTCACATTTCCAATTTATAAAAATTGTTTCTCATTAAAATAACTTCACATTATAGTTATTTTTAAGCATAGTAAAATCGTTAGGATTTCTTTTTTGCCCCAATTGAAACTAAAAGTGAAGCTTGAAAAGAAATTATAAAATAAAAATTTACAATGTACTTTGTTACAACTGGATAATTAGTAAAAGTTAATTATTTACTTAATGAGCCAGAATTGGTAAACCTGTAACTTGAATCTAAAGAAAACATTACTTTTATAAAAATTCATTCCGCTCTGCCCATTTTTCACACAATGACTTCAAGATTCAAAGTAAATTTTCTCTCTAGTAAACTTTTTACCAAAGATTATAAAGCCTACCCTGTATATACAAAACTAACAAAAAATTACGTGAATTTTGTATTATGTACTATGCCAAGTCTCACTTACGGGCAATTGTAGACGGAAGTAAAAACTTCATGTGCCACAGCTACCATTAAGATAACTCAGTCTATTTTAAAAATGCCAGTGACTGAACAGGGGACTGCTTACACAGGAGACTGATGCTGGGATCAGCTTTGGAGGAAGGAACATGGATTTGAGTTCTGGTCCTCCCAATCCCTTTAGGTTTTTTTATCATTCTGTGTTTACGCATTTTTAAAATGAGCATAGGCTTAAATAGGATGGTATTTATAAAGGGCTTAGCAGAGTGCTTAGGACACAGTAAGCCCTCAAAAATGCTAGCTATACATTCATTTATTCAGCAAGTAGTTGTTGAACACCTACTTCATATCAGGCAGTGTTCTAGTCACTGGGGATAAAGCAACGGACAAAACACAAGCAAAAAATTCCTTCCCGGATGGAATGTATATTCTAGTGGAAAATAACATTTAAAATTTAAATAGTAATATACTATTATTACTACACCAGTGGTTTTCAATAGGGGTATAATTTTGTGCCCCAGGGAATATTTTACAATGTCTGGAAATATTTTTGGTTGTCACATTTTGCAGGGGTGATGGTGTGTGTTTCTGGTGTCTACTGAGTAGAGACCAGAGATGCTGCTAAAACCCCATAACGCACAGAACAATCCCCTAAAACTAAGAATCATCTGGTCCAAAATGTCAATAGTTGGGAAACCCTGTTCTAAATGCCTTATGAATGAATTTAGTTAATCCTTAAAACAACACTATGTGGTAGGTAATAGTACTGTGGCTCATTGTATAGGAAACAAAGTAAAAACATATTATATAATAACACCATACATGTTATATACATACCTACAGCAAATATTATACATATTATTTGTAAATATCTACCACATAATGTTGCCAGAGATCTACAAATTAATCTACAAAGTATAGATACAAATTAATCTACAAATTATAGATACTCTAAAACATAAAAAATATTTTATTTTTCACATTGACAGTAAATTTTTTTCTTTTTTTTTTTTGCATGGGCAGGCACCAGGAAATGAACCCCAGACAGTAAATTTTTAAAAAGTGGATTTAAAGTTCACCTTAAAAATAATGGCTATGTCAATACACTTCACATGCTCCTAACGGTGCCATGTTGTGCCACATGTGAGACCTGAATTTTAGAACAAGGGAGCAGCGTGCTGTGCTTGTTCAAACATCTAAGGTCTAGCTTGATTCCTTATTGCACTGGCTGTGGCATCTTTCTACAAGTCTCTTAATTCCTCTGGGCACCGAGACTCTCCATCCCCAAAACATGGGACAGTCATGTCTTGTCCTGAGGATTCTGAGGGTCGCTGATAGGATAAAATGAGATCAGGTGTGAAAGTCCTAAGTAAATGGCAGTGGGTATTACCAACACCCCCACCATCACTGACAGGTATCTATAATCACTTTCTTCTCCTCAGCTTTGCAAGTAAAGATATTAGGGCACAGGGAAGTGGCAACTGACCTAAGTTCATAAGGCCAGTAAATGGCAGAACAGGGGCTCCTACAGGCAGTCTGGTTACAGGGCCTGCAACAGGCAACAGATGAGCTGGTAGATAAGCCATTTCGGACCTGCTCTCATGTTAGCATGTCTCAGCTGACTGTGGCTCACCCTCCTTTTGATTTCTACGAGCCCCTCTGCTATGCAGGCAGCGACGTCTGCTCCCTATTCCTGACCAACCGGCCAGTTGATTCACTCATCAAAGGAAAGAAGGATGAAGTTTCATTTTACTTATTTTTCAAATTGCTTTATTTTATATAGGTACTATGTATATGCACTACATGTATTCAATACAATACAAAATTTAAGGCAATTGGCACTCCTTCCTAATCCTGTTTCCCAACCACCTAACTCTTTCTACTGAGACGATCATTACCATTTTTCTATAAATCTCCAGAAATGTTTTATATAACTCACAGCATACAAAACATGCCATCTTTCAACCTGATTTTTTTACTGAATAATATCTCAGAAATCAGTTCATATCACTATATACAGAGCTCTTTTATATTAATGTGTGATGAGTAATCAAATCAATCTTTAATAGAACATTTAATGTATTTCTGATATTTCAAAATGCTCCAATCTTTACCTTATACACATATTTCAAACATTACAACAATATATTTAGGATAAATTCCTAGAAGTAGAATCGTTGAGTTAACAGGTATGTGCCTTGCAATGTTTTATGGAAATTGCTAAATTGCCCTCCATAAGGGTTTATACTGCATCTTCAATGCCTGAGATCACTAAGGAGTTTGGTTTTCTTTCTACACTTGCATTAAAAAAAAGTAAAAATATTTTATCTTTACCAATTATATCTCATGTTTAATCTATATTTCTCTAACTGCAATTAGACTGAAAATCTTTCCATGTGTTTCAAGAACCAATTTTATCTCTCTTTTCTGTGAATCTTCTGTTCATATCCTTCATCCATTTTTATAATGAGTTATTTCCTTTTTCTTATGGATTTAGAGGAGCTCTTTATCTATGATGGAAAAAACCCTGTCTATAAGTTGCAAGTCATTCCAGTAGTAGTTGATTTGTAATCACTGCTGATTTTCTCAATTTATTTTTTCATGGATTCTGAATTTTATTTCATACCTAGAGAGCTCTTTCTCACTCAGAAAATACTTTAAAAATTCATGTTTTCTTCTACGTATTTTTTTTTTTTCAAATTTAAATCTCTGAAATACCAGAAATTGCTCTGGTGTATAGTAAGAGTTGGGATTCAACTTTCTTGAATTCAAACTAAATACCCAGTTGTCACAATACTATCTACAGAATAATATATCATTTCCCCATGATCTGAAGTGCCACTTTTATCTTAAACAAAATTCCTATATTACATGGATCTATTTCTTGGCCTTCTAGACTATTCCATTGATCTGACAATTCACACACCAATACCACACAATTTACATTGCTGTAGCCGTAAAAATGTCTATTTGGTGGTGTTAGTTCCCTACTTTATTTGTATTTTTCAGAATTTTCCTAATAAAACTTAGAATCAACTGGTATTAGTATTAGGATTATATTTATAAATTAACTTAAGGAAAACTGATACCTTTAGAATGCTGAATCTTCCCATCCATGGATGTTGTATACCTTTGCACATGGTTCAAGTCTTTTCCCCTCCTCTTTTGGTGAGCCTCTGTAACATTTTAAAGTTTTTTTCATATAGGTCTTCCTTTATTCTTATAGGTTAATGTTATTACATATAGGTTTGGTTCTAAATAAAAAGGTTTAGCTACAGTTTGATATAAAACGTTACTCAGTCTTGTTTCTGTTTTAGTTAAGTACTGAGGTGCTTGAAACTTTAGCAAACTCTGGCTTGAAAAATTTCACTAGGACCAAAGCCACATCACATTCCTCTTTATAACTCCAGCTAAGAAATGAAAACAGAACCAATTTGACTTTTAAAACTGTTGCTCCTTGTGAACTCAATCTTACATTTCTGAGTACAAAGATCCTAGAGGTGCTGTAGTACACCTTAAAAACTTTTATTAAACAAAAAACACGTAACTTACCTCCTAAATTCATACCAGCTTGAAGACATTTTTGAAGTCTGCAAGCAGGGCAGTTCTTTCGCCGAATCTTGTCAATGATGCAATCATTTCTGCCAGCACATAAATAGTTGTGTTGCCCTGATTAAAATAATAAAAAAAACTGTTAAAATAAAGACTATTATAGAGCAAAGGAATTGTGGAAAAATGGCAGAGTAGGAGCTTCTGGAATCAGTTCTTCCACTAGAAAAACTATTGAATGGGCAGAAACAGTCTGAATCTACTATTTTGCAAGTCTGGAGCGTGGTAGAACATTGTCCAGCCTCCATGAAAGAGTAGGAGGAAGAGGTAAGATATGATAAATATCAGTGAAATGCTCTCCTTATGTAATGGCTACTGGCACCCAACTCCAACTCTTGAGGCAGCAGCAGTGAGGTCCAGTCCCAGGGGTAGCCCGATAGTGCCAGAGAGAGACCTAAAAGCCCACAAGTCCAAGATCTGGGAGTAGATCACTGATAACTGCTTTGGCTTAGCTTAGCTACCTCAGATTGCCAGGGGCCCAGCTCTGAGGGTGGCCATTGTTCCAACCTGTCCTAGACAAAGGGGTAGTGGACATTTAAAGAAAGTTTGATTTCTCAGAGCTGTAAAGTATAATTAAAGGACTTCATTGGTTGGGCAGGGACCGAGTCAAGAGAGAACAGCTTTGGGGAACTGTGAAAAGAAACTCCTGGTGCCTTTCCTGCACGCTCCCTCATCCACTCCTCAGGGAAGTGTGAAGTCCATTGGTGCGCCCTTGGTGGGAACCCTCTCGTCACTCCTGAGAAAGAATGACTTTGTGTCATGCCCACCTCCCAAAACTTGTCCTCCAGGTCAAGCAGCTTGAGATAAGAAGAGCAGTGTTTACATCTGCTTGGTTTTGTTAGCTCCTGATACTCAATAAAATTTATGTCATATCACCAGTTGCTTACAAATTCAAGAAAAAGCTGTCTCAGGAAATAAATCCCAGAATAAACAGTTTAAAATATTAAAATGTAAAGTGTGCCACACAAGATTACTAGACAAAGAAACAGGAAATGGCGGTGCATCCAAAAGAGAAGGCTAAAAATCCAGAAAACATCAACAACAAAAACCGGATTATGCACATAAAAGAGACTTTTAAAATATGATCTTCAGGGTGCTTAAGGAGATGAAGGAAATTACAGAAAACGAACTAAAGAATATCAGGAAAACAATGAAAGAACAATAAGAGAATTTCATAAAGGGGGAGAGATTTTTAAAAAGCAACCAAACAGAATTACTGGAATTGATGACCATAATAACTGAAATGAAAAAATGAAATAAAGAAGAAATAAGAAACAACAGAGAGAACAACAAATTCAAAAGTTGGTTCTTTGAAAAGATAAAATCGAAAAACCTTTAACTAGATGAACAAAGAAAAAAAGAAGAAAGCAGATACAAATAACTAAAATCAGAAATTAAAAGGGGGCCATTACTACCAATCCCAATGACACAGAAAGGACGATAAGAGGATACCATGAACAATAGCACACCCACAAATCAGATAATCTAGATGAAATGGACATATTCTCAGAATATACAAACTACCCACACTGATTCAAGAGGCCATAGATCTCAAACAAACCACTTACTAGCAAAGAGATTGAATCAGTAAACAAGAACCTCCCCAAAAAGAAAAGTTTAGGATCAGATGGCTTCACAGAGGAATTTTACCAAACATTCCCAGAAGACTTAACACCCATCCTGCTCAAACTATTCTAAAAAAATTGAAGAGGAGAGAACATTCCCTAATTCATTCTATGTGGTCAATATCACCCTCATACCAAAGTCAGACAGAGATATCACAGGAAAAGAAAACTACAAATTAATATTTCTTATAAATACAGTTGCAAAAATCTTAAACAAAATACTAGCAAAAGTTGAATACAATAGCACATTAAAAGAATTATACACCACGACAAAGTGGCATTTATCCCAGGTATGCAAAGGCAGTTCAACGTAAGAAAAGCAATTTAGTAATACAACACAGACAGAATGAAGAGGGGAAAATCTCATGATCATCTCAATAGACGCAGAAAAGGCATTTGCCAAATTCTTGCATCCCTTCTTGATAAACATTTTACAAAACTAGGTGTGGAGAGCCGCCTCCCGGGTTGGGCCTAGTGGTCGCGCTGCAGCCTGCTCTAGAGTTCCCCCCGCCCATCGAGTGAGTCAAGATGGCGCCCGCATCCTGTTTCCGCGTATGACGTACGCGCCCACCAACCCTATCTTCCAATCACCTCTGTATACGTGGCACTAACCTATTGGGTTTGGGCACAGTATATAAGAGGTTACCCGGACAGGGTGGGTGGAGACGACCCACAGGGAGCCGTACCTGACGGCCGCATAGAGGTTGTTCCCCCGCGGGGTATCTTGTCCCGCGCGGAACCTGTAACAGAGAATGCAAGCTTAACTCCAGTAAAAGTCTGTGCTCACAACTGCCGCGTGTTACGGATTCGTGTCTGCCATTCAAGTCGGTTTGTCTGCGTCTGTCTCTCTCTCCTCTGTCCCCTTCGCCGGCCGGGGACCAGAAGCTGAGCGAGACGGCGCCGGACAACTAGGGATAGAAGGAAACCTTATGAACATGATAAAGGGCATATATGAAAAGCCCGTAGCTAACATCCTACTGAATAGTGAAAGAATGGAAAAATTTCCCTTTAAGATTAGGAACAAGACAAGGATGCCTACTGTCACCGCTGTTATTCAACATTGTCCTGAAAGTTCTAGCCAGAGCAATTAGGCAAGAAAATGAAATAAAAGACACCCAAATTGGAAAGGAAGAAGTAAAATTTTCCTTATTGTAGATGACATGAGCCTATACACAGAAAATCCTGAAAAATACAAAACAAAACTTCTAGAGTTAATAAACGAATTCAGCAATGTGGCGGGGTACAAGATTAACACCCCAAAATTAGTGGTGTTTCTATACACTAGTAATGTCAGAAGATGACACCAGAAAAAAAAAAAACCCAATTGCAACAGAAATCAAAATAATCAAATATCTAGAAATATATCTAAATAATGATGTAAAGGACTTGTACACAGAAAACTACAATGTATTGCTAAAAGACATCAAAGAAGATCTAAATACTTGAAGGGATATTTAGCATTCATGGATTGAAAGACTAAATATCATTAAGATGTCAATTCTACCCAAAGCAATTTACACATTCAATGCAGTCCCAGTCAAAATTCCAACAATCACCTTCGCAGAAATGGAAAAATGAATAATAAAATATATTTGGAAGAGGGTGGGTCACAGTGGCTCACCAGCAGAGCTCTTGCCTGCCATGCCCAAGACCCAGGTTCGATTCCCGGTGCCTGCCCATGCAAAAAAAGAAAAAAAAAAAAAAAAAAAATATATATATATATATATATATATATATATATAAGAGTACAGCCCAGAATAGCCAAAGCCACCTTGAAAAAGAACAAATTGGAGACTCATCCTTCCCTATTCTAAAACTTAATATAAAGTCATAGTTACCAAAACAGCATGAAGCTAGCAGAAGGACACACACATAGGCTGCTGCAATTGAACTGAGAGTTTAGAAATCAATCCTCACATTTACGGCCATCTGATTTTTGACAAGCGGGAAAGACTATACAATTTGGAAAGAACAGTCTCTTAAAGAAATGATGTGGAGAAAACTGCATCTCTTTTGGCAAAAGAATGAGGATGGACCCCTACTTTACACCACATACAAACATCAATTCTACATGGATCAATGACATAAATATAAGAGGCAGGATTATAAAACTCCTAGAAGAAAACCCAGGGAATCATCTTCAGAACCTTGTCTTAGGCAATGGTTTCTGAGCCTTCATGTCCAAAGCACAAGCAACAAAAGAAAACACAGATAAAAATGGGACCTCATCAAAATGAAAACACTTTGTGCATAAAAGGAATTTATTGTGAAAGTAAAATGACCACGTACACAATGGGTGAAAATATTTGGACACCACATATCTGATAAGGATTTAATATCCAGAATATATAAAGAAATCCTTTAACTCAAAAAGATAAATGACCCATTTAAAAAATGGGCAAAAGTCTTGAATAGATATTTCTTCAAAGTAGATATACAAATAGCCAATAACCGCATGAAAACATGCTCAACATCATTAGCCATTAGGGAAATGAAAACCAAAACCACAATGAAATACCATTTCACACTCACTGGACTGGCTACTATTTAAAAACTCAGAAAATTACAAGTGTTGGAGAAGATGTGGAGAAAGAGGAACACTCATTCCTTGTTGGTAGGAATGTGAAATGGTGCAGCCACTGTGAAAGACAGTTTGGTATTTCCTCAGAAGGTTAAGTACAGAACTACCATATGACTCAGCAATCCTACATAACATATATCCCAAAGAATTGAAAGAAGGAACTTGAAGAGATGTTTGCAAATCAACGCTCATAGTGACATTATTCACAAATGCCAAAAGACAGAAGTAACTCATGTGTGCCATCAAATAAAGAATGGATAAAGTCAACTACAAGAGGACAAATATTGTATGATCTCACTGATGAAGTAATTAAAACAAGCAAACTCAGAGAGTCAGAATCTAGAGTACAGGATACCAGGTGATAGGGGTTAGGGAGTAGGGAATAGGGAGTTAAAGCTTAAATTGTATAGTTTCTATTTGGCATGATGTTAAATTTCTGGTAATGGGGTGATGGTAGCCCAACACTGTAAATATAATTAACAGTAGTGAATTATATATTTAAATGTGGTTAAGAGAGAAAATTTTTATGTTACTAGAATAAAATTTTTTCAAAAAAACCCATGGAACTGCACAATACTAACAGGTGAACCCTAAATTATATCATGGATTATAGTTAACAGTACAATTAATAAAATGCCCTTTCATCAATTGTAATGAATGTTCCACACCAATGCAAAGCACTAATAATAGAGTGGTATGCTGGAACCCTGTATTTTTAGCAAACCCACAACTCCTCTAATTAAAAATTTTTAATAGAAAATTATAAAATAAATACAATTATACCAATATAAAGTACTAACATGTATAATCAGACTATGAAACTTTTCTTTGCCCTGAAATCCCCTCTTCAATAAAAAGACAGGAAATATGATTTATGGATAGTACTGTAAATGGGATGATTAGCTCAATGTGCAGTTGAGACTTTAGATTCCAAATGATAAGACGAATACTTCATTTATTTCTAAATAGTTTCTCATATAAGCAGAGCCACGTTCCCCCATTGTTTGAATTTTTTGGTAACTGCATGAGCCCCTTCAAGGGATAGTACAAATTTCATTCAAACATTATAATAGCACTGATAGAACCAAAGGCCCCGCTGCAGCTGTTTAAGCTGCTATGCCTGCCCACCATTTTCACATGCGATTTCACTGGGAAGACTTTCAAATTATAAAACTAGAAATGTTTTACTATTTTGTCCAAATAAAAAAAATTCAAATGTGGGCACAGCATATGCTTAGAAGTGGTATCCATCAGCTAAATGTAAAATTGTAAGTTGGCTCTATTATTTGTTTATTTATTTAAAAAACACTTACTGAAAATCCAAAAGGTACTAGGCAGCATTAGAAGCACTTGAATACAGCAATGCACAACACAGACTACAGTTTCTGCTCTTGCTAACTTTCACTTTAGTGGGGAAAACAGACAGTAGGCAAAGTTAATTAGATAAAAGGTACAGAATGTTAGAATAAATGCTACGGAGGAAAAAGAACTAGGGGAGGAGCTTATAACATGGTGGAACTGGGGGAGGAGGTTTAATTTTACACAGAATGAATAAGGGAGGTCTTGCTGGAAAGGTGACTTTTCAATAAAGGTCTGAAGGAAATGACAGAGCTGTGTAGATATCTGGAAGAAAAAACATGCTAGGCAGAGGGAAAAGTAAGCGAGACTGGGGCAGAGGGTGGGTGGGGGTGCCTGGAACGTTCTAGGAAGAGCAGGGGCACCAGTGTGAAGGAGAGAGTAGGAGAGGAGGACATGAGCCAACAGGAGTCAGATAATTTAGGGCCTCGTAGGTCATGTTCAAGACTTACTTTGTCTTTTCCTCCAAGTGAGACAGGAACCCATGAGACTAGAGGGCTCTGAGCAGTGGAGTGGTTTACATTTATAGGATCCCTGTGGCTGAGCTGAGCACTGACTATGGTGGGCCAAGGACAGTAGGTGAAGCCCAGGGATAGGCGGTTATTTCTCAGTCTAGCAGAGAAACGGTGGTGGGTTGCATCAGTGTGGTAGCAGTGAGGGTGGTAGGTGGCCATAGTCTGGATATTTTTGAAGGTTATAGCTACCAGAGTTTTCTGAGACCAGATGTGGGATCTGAGAGAAAAAGGGGAGTTAAGGACGCATCAAGATTCTAGGGCTGAGCAACTGGGAAAATGGGACTGCCATCATTCCAGATGGGGAAGAGTGAAGGAACCGTGGTTTGCACAGACTACCCCAGCCCAGTCTCGGGCACGTGAGGTTTGAGATGCCCCACACAGATCTAGGTGGAGGTATCAGGTTGGAAGAGGTCTAGGCTTGAGATTCATCAGCTTATAGTTCTTACTTTAAGTCACAAGACTACGTGAAATCATACAGACAGTGGGCATAGACTGGAAAGAGAAGACGTGACTCTGAGGACAGACTGGGCATCATAAAAGCCAACCAAAGGAGTGAGTAAACAGAACAAGCTCGAAAGTGCTCCCTCCCTTCAGCCTGGAACCCACATGCTCCCTGGGTTGAGAATTCTTAAGTTATCTGGAATCGTAAGAAAACAGGCCTTAAAAAGAGAAAAAAAAATTTTTTTAAATACCTCCTCATCCTTCCTAATTTCTTCTCCTTCTGAGGAATATTTCCAATGGAAACCCTGTATTTATACAGCAAACAGGCCCCCCAAATAAGACCCCTATAATTTAAATGATGTTTTATTTGCCAGAATTTCTTTTAGGCCATATCATAGTTGACAACACGAGACTGGTGGGGCCAAAAAACCAGACAGAAACATAAGAGGGAAGTGTTATTTCAGTAGAAAAGAGGGGTTACCTTTATTAATTTTTTGACAAACTGTAGCAGTCAAAATTTCACTATTACAGATTTCTTTTATTTGCCCAAGTCATCTTTCCTTAAGCAGCTGTATTTTTAAAACCTAGCAACTATTTAAGCTGTTAACACTTAGTAAGAATGCACCCATCAGTTTTAACAACTCAGTCATACAGCAGGAAAGGCACAGGAGGAATGAGAAACTGGTTCGTGATTTCCTTCCTTTCCACTTGGAATGGTGTAACTGGTCTCTACCAACCAGCACTATAACAGCCACCAACTCACCTTCCACAGGTAGGATGGGAAAGTCCTAAGGGATTGTCACAGGGATGTCATAACTGTCTTCAGACGATTCTCTGTCATTTACGTTTTTAGTTGTGTAAATATTACTGTAATGATTTGAACTGTACCTACACAAATATGTAATATATGTTCTATTCCTTAATCATATTAAAAAACAAACAAAAAACAGCAACTGAAATAAAACTTTAAAAGACTTTTAATCATGTCCTTTTTAAACCAGGTGCTCTCTTTGGTGTCAGGTATCTAATCCTTTCTAATCAGAATAAGGAACATCCCAGACATTTTGGGGTAAATGGTTTTCTACTATAATGCTACATAGGCAGAGAACCAGAATGCTGGGGACCAGATAATGGAGGCCTTAAACAGCAAGCTAAAGAACTTTTATTTTATTTAGGCAGCAATGAGATGTCATTACGGATGCTTGCTTACAGAATGTCACGGTCAGAGCTATATTTTAGAAACACTGATCTGAAGGTGATATGCCAGGTAGGTAGAATGGAAAGACACTTAATAGTCAACTTGAAAGTTCTCAGACAAAGCCTCTGTGCAAGTTAGCAGCTGTCTATTACTCAGAATATATAGCCACAAGAATAATCCTATACTTGGAGAAAGATTTTGATGGTAAAGAAAACAAAGATGCATTTCTCATTCAAGTTACATATATTATGGGAGAGTTCTGATTCTGTAATGGCTCGAGTCAGACAAACCTTGAAGAGAGAACAAGTATAAACAGTCCCGCTAAAGGAAAAGAAGAAGACTTGAAGTTACTTGGAAGTGACTGAAAGCAGGTTAGAATCTGGAGAAACATTGACTCTTGAAAAAAGAATAATCCTAGGCAAGATTCATGTATAAATGGCTTTTCCCCTGAGGGTCTTGGAGACTTACAGTGCAGGGGTGCTAAAGATCGAGCAAAAAAAACCTTACTAACCAGACAGGCCAGAGAACATACTCTGGTACAGCTGGAAGAGCTAAAAATTGGAGATGGAAATCTTAGGAGGGATTCTAGGAAGGAGTCAAGGGAGGAGGTGTAGGAAGAACAAAATCTATATACTAACTCCTCAAATTTTTGGATGGCTCCTGAATTTAGCATGAGACTCTGAGAAGCCCAGATAAAACAACAACTTTAGGCTGAAAGAGCTGAGAAGATACTACATCTGCTACCCACCACAAGGAGACAGTTAAGACTTTGAATCCCAGTAAGTTAGATGGACTCAAAAGATACTTCAGGTTTTCCATTGAAATCTCAGAAGGTCCAAGCCTTAGAAGGAATATTGAAAGCAAATGTCTTAGGATTGAGGAATTTCCTCCACGGTTAAATGAAAAGACAAAATAGACCTACCTTAAAAATCAGTTAGAGAAGGTTCTACAAGTTCAAGGTGATATGTCAGTTAATTTAATTGATTATCAGTTTACAAATCAATATTTTTCAGAGAAATAAACAAAATGCAGGTTCTCCAGAATGTCCAGAACACAATAATAAGTAAAAATACATATTCAATTTCCAGCCCATGTGCTTCCCAAATAAAAAAACAAACAAGCAAACAAATGAAAAACCAACTAAACAACAACAACAAAAATTCAACAAATGGTGCTGCAATAAGGGGATAGTCACATGAAAATAGAATGAAATATGACCCCTGCCATACCGCAGACAAAACACACACACACAGAAAAATGTGCATTAGTGTCAAGAGAAAAGTCAGGCAGTAGAAACAGAACCACAAATGACCTAGATGTGTGAATTAAAAGATAAGGTTTCAAAACAGATAGTATCTTAGAATCTACAAGAAGAGATGAATATAAGGGGTAAAGAATGGGGAATAACCAGGAGAGATTTGAAAACTGTACAAAGAAAATAAACACGCAAACAAAACTAAAAGAAAATTTAAGAACTAAAAATAAAGTATTTAGAATAAAATACATATCTTAATAATATGTTGGGTACTAAACAAGAATGGATCAGCGAAGGAGAAGAAAGGTAAAATAGGAATCATCCAAAGTGAAGCCAAAGAGAAAAAAAATTTAAAAAGAAATGAAAAAGGCATCACTGGTTTGTAGGACAGTATCAAGTTGTTTAACACATACATAGTTGGAGTTCCAGAAGAAAAGGAGAGAACGGGTCCAAAATTATTTGAAATTTT
Organism: Tamandua tetradactyla; assembly: GCF_023851605.1. Lineage (NCBI taxonomy): Eukaryota > Metazoa > Chordata > Mammalia > Pilosa > Myrmecophagidae > Tamandua > Tamandua tetradactyla. Next base: position 19,712,165 of record NC_135348.1, on the reverse strand, counting down.
CAAAATTTGACTTAAAAAAACCTAAAAATCTAGAAAGTTCAGCAAATCCCCAAGAGATAAATATAAAGCAAACTACTCGGGCACCATAGTTCAACTGCTGAAAAAACAAAATTAAAGAAGAAAAGTGTAAGAAGACAAAAAAAAAAAAAATGCATTACATAAAGGTGTAAAAAGGTAAGAGGAATAGTTGATTCCTTATAAAAACAATGGAGGTCAGAAGTCAATGGATAACATCTTTAAAAACTGTCAACCTTGAATTACATAACCAATGAAAATATTTTCCAAAATGAAGGCGAAATGAAGACATTTTTGGAAAAACAAAAGCTAAGGGAACTTCTTGCTAGCAGAACCACATTACAAGAAATTTTTAGAAAGTTATTCAAGCTGAAAGGAAATGATATCAGATAGGATTCTGGATTTATAGAAAAGAGAGGAGGGAACTGGAAATGGTAAATTCATGGGAAAATTTAAAAGAAAATCTTCTTCTTTTTCTTAAATCCTTTAAACTCAAATGATCATGTGAAGCAAAAATAATAAAAATATATTATGGGATTATAATATACAGTGCAAGTAAAATATCTGACAACATTATCACAAAGGATGGGGGGCGGGCTATAAAGGAAATTCTGCTGCTGTTTCTTACATCCTTGAAGTAGTTCCATATAGTTTGGAGTAGGTTTGATAAGAGGACACACTGTAATTCCCAGCGTGGTGGTTCTTAAAGGGAGATCTCTGGATCAGCAGCAGCAGCAGCATCACTTAATAACTTAATGGAAATTTGGATTCTCAGGCCTTACTCCAGGCCTACTAATTCTGAAATTGCAGTGCTGGGGCCTAGAAACCTGTGTTTCCTACAGAACCCTGTGCATGATTCTGATGCACACTAGTGTTGAGAACTATTTTCCTGAAGCAACCACTAAAATAATAGTACTAAGTGGTGTAACTAAAGGGACAATGGCATACTAAACAAACATTCAACCTAAAAGAACAAGAAAAGGAAAAACAATGGAACAAATAACAGAGGGAACAAAAGGAAAACAAATACCAACATGAGAAATTTAAATCCAAGTACAGTGATAATTACATTGAGTATAAACGGTCTAAGTAGTTAATTAAAAGGCAAAGATGGTAGAGTGGATTAAGCAAATTAAGTTTGAATTAAGATGTATTTTAAAATGTAAAGGCCAAAAAGGTAGAAGGCTAAAGGATGGAAATAGATATACAATGCAAATTGTAAGCATAAGAAAGCTGATATGGCTGCTTCAATACCAAAGTAGATTTCAAGTGAAGGCATGTTACCAAAGATAAAGAATACTGTTTCATAATGGTCAAAATACATAACAATCCTAAATGTACATGCACCTAATAGCAGAGCTTCAAAAATATATCAAGCTGCAATTGAAGAAAGAAAAAGAAGATAAATTCAATATCACAGAGATTTAAAACCCCCTCTGTGTCAATTTGAAACTATTATGTTCCCATTCAAAACTATTATGTACACTAGAAAAGACATATCTTAATCCTGATCCAATCTTATGGGCCACATCTACTGTTTAGGGTTAAATTTTGGATTAGATTGTTTCCATGGAGATGTAACATACCCAACTGTAGGTGTGACCTTTTGATGTGACTCTGCATATTTAAGGTGGGTCTTAATTAGCATAATGGAGTCCTTTAAAAGGGGAAACATCTTGGAGAAACCACAGAGGCAGATGCAGATATTTGCAAATGCAGAAGCCCCAGGAGATGACAGGAGCTGTGAAAGCTGGCAGAAGCTAGACAGGAACAAGAGCTACCACAGACAGAGACGTTTGGAGATGCAGAAAGAAAATTCCCCTGGGGAAATCTGTTGAAACCAGAAGTCAAAGGACCAGCAGACACCAGCCACATGCCTTCCCAGTTGACAGAGGTGTTCTGGACGCCATTGGCCATTCTTGAGTCAAAGTATCTTTCTCTGAACCTGTTTTGTTGCTCAGTTGTGGCCTCTCTCTCTCAGCCAACATGACACGCAAACTCACTGTCCTCCCCCTCTCTATGTGGGACATGACTCCCAGGGGTGTGAACCTTCCTGGAAATGTGGGACAGAAATCCTAGAATGAGCTGGGACTCAGCATCAAGGGATTGAGAAAACTTTCTCAACCAAATGGGGGAAGAGAGAAATGAGACAAAATAAAGTGTCAATGGCTAAGAGATTTCAAACAGAGTCAAGAGGTTATCCTGAAGGTTATTCTCATGCATTATATAGATATCACTTTTATAGCTAAGGTGTAATGGAGAGGCTGGAGGGAACTGCCTGAAAATGTAGAGCTGTGTTCCAGTAGTCATGTTTCTTGAAGATGGTTGTATAATGATATAGTTTTTGCAATGTAACTGTGTGATTGTGAAAACCTTGTGTCTGATGCTCCTTTTATCTATGGTATGGACAGATGAGTAAAACATATGGATTAAAAATAAATAAATAATAGGAGAACAAATGTTAAAACAAATTTATTAGATTGAAAAAAACTATCTTTCTCTGGATGTCTTAGTTTGGACATTTTTATAACCTTAGAATTATAAACTTGTAACTTAATAAATACTCTTTATAAAAGGGGATTTATAAATATACCCATTTCTGTTACATTGCATTCCAGAAGCTTAAACAAACTACTCACCAAGTAACAGGACAATAACAGTATATGAAATCAGTAAGAATATAGAGGATTTCAGCAATATTATCAACCACCTGCACTTAATTAACATTTAAGTCATACAAATGCACAAGACACATATTCTTTTCAAGCACACATGGAACATTCACTAAGACCATTAAAACAAGCTATAAAACAAGTCTCAAATTGACTGAAAGGAATGAAATTATAGAGTATGTTTATCGACCATAAAGGAATGAAATTAGAAGTCGGTAACAGAAAGATGTCTAGAAAAGCCCACATATACTTGAAAATGAAGCAACACAGTTCTAAACAACTTATTGGTCAAAGAAGAAATTACAAGGGAAATTACTAAATGTTTCAAAATGAATGATCGTTAAAACAACACGCCAAAATTCGTGGACTTGAAACAGTCCTTAGAGAGAAATTTTTAGCTCATATGCTTATAAGCATATAAGAGAAGAATGGTTTAAAATCACTGATCTAAGACTGCCTTAAGAGGCTAGAAAAAAGAGAAAATAAACCCACAGTATATAGAAGTAAGGAAATAATAAAGACTATAAATTAATGACAAAAAAACAACATAGACAAAGAAAAATCAATGAAGCAAAAAGTTGATTCTTTGTAAAGAATAATGAAGTCAGTCTACTACCAATAGGCTGGAAATTCTGTTCCATGGCTTCTTACTCCAGGCTCCAGGTTCAATACCATTAGCCACCATGGTGAATGCCATCAGTCTCCTGGAAGAGGGTCTAAAGAGCATGACTCAGGAAATCTAGCTCCAGGATGGAAGAGACAATTCATGAGTCACTGCTCAGATCTAGTCCAATGACCCCGCCCAAGATACGCAATCTTATCTTGTGCCCACCTGGTGGAAAGCTAGAAATATATGGGAAAATCCCACTGAAGATGATGTCAGTGACTGGGAAAAGAGAACATAAAATTATGCCTCCATAAGAGTTTCTCTCAGAAGAATCTGCATCATTGCTTTTGAAAATTAATTTTAATAGATGAAGCTGAGGGCTACTTTCATAAACAGATTAATTTCAAAAACAATAATGAGAAGCTACTAGCATTGCATACATTTCCTTTTTGAAGAAAATAAACATCTATGGGCTATTTCAATAAAGAACATAATCTGGTCACCAACTCATCCTTATACTCAAAAATCTATAACCAATTTTACCAGTGTCAGTATACTAACATGCATCTATACCCAAGAATCTGTACAGAAAATTGGAAACTAAGTAAATTTTCAAAAGCTTTTAGAAGATATACAGATGTCCTAAAATTTTCAAACATTATAGTTCTTTTTCCTCAGAAAAATCCAGGGAAAGTTCTGTCTAGCTAACCGGTAGCAAGCACTGTCACACATATTCCATTCCAAAGAGAAAAACATGCATTTCCACAATATGGAGGGAAATAAAGAACTTAGATAAATGGAATGCGATTTGAAGATTCCAAAATGTTCCTTTAAAATGAAACTTTTTGAACAAAATATGCTGAGTATCTACAGGCGCTATGGAGAAATAATCTATATACTATTGGCGAAAGTAGAGATAATAGTAGAAAGAGCATACCACTTGGCCCATAGGTGACACTGAATACATACTGAAAGAATGAATGATTAGCGACAAACTAAAACACATATGCAACTACAAAAGAATCTGTTGGATGTAGATATACACCTAGGCCTTCTGGCTCCTAGGTAACTAGCTTACAAATGATTCATACATCTCTGTCCCATCCCCAGCACCTTACCTTTTAACCCACTCCCCCTTCCTCGTAACAATTAACTAAAAGAGACCTGCAGATTTACAAAGAAGGAGTAGAGGGTTCTGTGAAAGGCAGAAACAGCTTAAACCATGGTCAGAACCCCAGGCAGGGAAAGCATGTCTACTTGATGGTCCTCGTTCCTAAAAACCTCCCTCCAAACATCCTGTGTCAAGCCCCACTGAAGACGGTTATGGTGCTTTAAGCTGTAGCAATTAGAGTCATCTGGGTGGAAAACCATCTCGTTCTAAGAATGGAAATCTGTCCAGTAGGGCTCAGGGTGCTTTAGTCACTCATCCATCTGTGTGTACTAGTTCAAAGTACCTCTTGCCCAAGGTTGTGGCAGTTTTTGGAGGAAAAGCAGTTGTTTCAGAAAATAGGAAGCTTTCAAGGTTAGGATAAATTTGGATGGGGTAACCAGGAAGCTTAGGTCAGTCAGTACGTGTGTAATACAAATCCATGGACTTACAGGAAAATCACAAGTTCTTAAATCAAAGGGAAAGGCCTTATGAACTTAAAAAAAAAATTGAGCTAAAAAACAAACTAAATTAAGTAACTCAAAGGCAGCATATTTCTTCTAATCTTTTAAACTATGGCATTGTTTTTCACTATAATGCATTTCAATAACTGTCTAAAAGTCAATGTTATTATTTTAAAAGTTACCGAAACTGAATTAAAATTGTCTTTTAAATTGCTTTTTGGGGAGGGGGTGCATGTGTGCATGGTCCAGGAATTGAACCTGGGTCTCCCGCATGGAATCTTTTAAATTACTTTTAAAATCAAGGGTCAATGTTTTGTTATACTTGGGCTGGCCTCAAGTATTAGGTGACATGGGGGCTTTAAGACATCAGTAGGCAATTTTGGAAAAGGTAGAAAAATAAAGGGCATGAGGAGAAGACACAGGTGGTAAGGGCATAGGTTTTGTAACCAGACACATCAAAGCTCCAATCTTAACTCAGTCAACAAGGAAGATTCTCGGCCAAGTTGCTTCAGGTCTCTGAGACTAAGTTTCCTCATCTACAAAATGGTAAGAAAGAAATGCCTACTTCATAGGTTGTTATGTGGATTCAGACTAATATATATAAAACAATAAGCTCAAAGCCTGGCCTGAAGTAAGGACTCCAAAAATGGTGGCAGTTTCTGTTGTCGTAATTATCATCATCATTTATTTGGTTCATTCAGTCTTGGAAAAAAAAAAAAAAAAAAAAAAGTAGTATGCGATAATTCAAAGAACAAACACAGTCAACTTTTAATTAAATATAAATGAGAACAGAACTTCGTGTTGGAGCAAAATCTTACCAGTGAGTTAGAAAGGCTAACTGGATGAAAAGGGCCCATTTGAGAGAAGACAAATACTATTCAGCCCTGATCTCATCTTCAAGCCTCAGAAGCTCCCTGGATGTGAGATGGAGCACTCTACTCTGTGGTAAACATGGGACAGAAAGTCAGGACTCTCCAATCAGTCTGTAAGTCAGCTAGCAATTCTAGACAAGACCCAGGACTTCAAGAGTGATGCAAGATTCTGTACTATTTTATAAGAGGAGACTCAGTTGGACCATAATAGTTTTTGGCACTAAGTAGTCAGATAACTGTAGAAGCTATAAAGGAAAAACTTGACCGGACTACCACATGGAATATAATATTTCCCCCTTGTTCTTCTTAATTTTCTATCTTTGTAAAACTTTAGAAATAATTTCTTCCCCCAAATCGTCCACTCCCTTATTTGGTATCAGAAAAAAAGAAGAAGGATGGCACTGAACTCTGGGTAGATATAATTTAGAAATATATGTGAGGCTTGCCTTTGATCTGGCACTTGGCAATATAATAATTTATAAGAATGGAAAATTCAAATTAAAAAACCGAACTGGCATATCTGTAGTAGCAGATGTAAAAGGTATTTATTTGCCTTTGAATATGTTCTTCTAGGAGCAAGGCATTTACAACCGATGGTGATTTTTCACTGCAAAAATGGATGCTACTGAGCATTATTTGAATACATTGTCATGAAAAATTAAAAACAAAGAGTGATGTAAGATTCGGGAAGGTTATAACTCCCCTGCATTGTTGTTCTTGATAGCCTCTGTTTTCTAGTACTACTTAATACCCAAACTAAGTAAGAAGGCACACAAGCTTGGGGGCAGAAGGAAGGGTGAACCGGGGAGACTGAATTCCATCCTGCCAGGAGCGCTAAGGGAAAGGGGACCCCGCCCAGGCAGATGAGGGGGGGCTGTGGTAGCCCGACTGAGAGGCAGCAGGTTGAGGACCTCACAAAGAAGAAACAGATGCCTGGGGATTTAAAGTGTGTTTCCAGACAATGATTTAATCCAATTCTACAAACATTTTTAAAGCAGGATATAAAAAGGCAGAATACATTCCATTTTCCTCTAGAGGGTGGGTTGGGGCTGGGGAAATTGAAATGATGAAGATGAATTTTGTGATCTTGATGTGTAATGGATTAGAAGAAAGATGCTATTACATCTGAATGGGGGATAAGGAAGGCGCTATGGAAAAAAAAGCATTTGAGACAAACCTTAAAGAATGTTTCTGACTTGAAAATTGAGGGGTGGGGGTTAGGGAACAGCCTATACAGGCATCAAAAGCAAAAAACTAGCCCAGGAAAAAGCAGAGAGACAGTTCAGTGTACAGCGGGCAGTGAGTCTGGTCGGCTCTCATCCACAGGTCGAGTCCAGAGGAGCATAGCAAGTGGCATCTGAGCAATCTGCTAACCAGAGAATGTCTGGGGCTGCTGACCCCACGTGCACACCCAGGCCTGCTCCTTCCCTCTGGGTTGCGGACCCATGCCTCCACCTGTCCAGTGAACGATGCCACCTGAAGGTTTCCAACACTTCCAGCTCTAGAAGTACACAAATCAAATTTAAAGTCCCCACTCTTTCAGCCTCCTGTAATTCCTATCAAAGTTACAACCAGTTGTCCAAACTAGAAGCCTAGAAGTCATCCTCACTTCCCCTTGCTCCCCCAAACCTCTACGTTCAGTTGCTCACCAAGTTTCAATGTTTTTCTCTTTGAGATTTTTCTGAATCCTCATCATGTCCACCATTTTGTCCCCATATTTCAGACTCTCTAGGTTAAACTTCTGAATTATGGTGTTTGAATATCTGCTTAGACACATCCGTTGACCTTTTTGTTCATCATATGCCCATAAGTAGAAATTATGAAAGCACCTAAATTTCATGAGTAATTGTGAGGATTACTAAACCATAAAAAGCACTTAGAACAGTGGCTGGCACATAGTAAGGATTCAATGAATGTTCGTTGTTATCATTGTATTATTGCTATTATCATTATTATTTCAACAGACTTGTAACTGCTAAATCTATTTCCCCACTTCCAAATCAAGCAATTCTTAAAACTTTAATTTAAAACATGTTTTTAAAAATTAACTCTAACACAGACTTCAGTATATTAGAAAAGAAAAAGTAGAGTTACTCTGATTGAAATACATGTGTGGCAACTCAATAGTGGCCATGTGACCTCAACTTTGCACCCCTCAGTGGTTGAGAAGGAATTCCATTAGAAATTTAGGGTCCCTTAGAGCACACATTCAGTACCATGAGATTTCACAGAAATCCTTCTGAATGCCAAATATGAGTATCCAATCATTCTGTTTAGGGCTTCTAAGGCCCTTCACTATTAAACGTTTGAGTTTAAGCTCTCAAACATCATATTCCAAGTAATAATGAGCCACTGGGGAACAAGGAGGGGAGGTAGGCAGGTCAGAGCTCAACAATGTGCTTAGCACAACCTATTGCCATCTCCAGAAAAAGAAGTCAAGGCTTGGATCAGAGGCATTATTTTTTCTATTATTATTGGTATGAAGGACATTATGTCTTATGGCTTATTTTAACAAAATGAAAAAAAAAAAAAACTCATTAGACTGGTTTCTCTGTATATGCATATCTCTATTCACGTGTGTGCCTGTGCACTGATCCTAAATCACAAAACACCATACTCACAGATGTCCTAAAACTACATTTCCCCTGCCACCTGACCCTGGCTAATGTTCAGCCCAGTGCTGTGACAACCCTGTAACACAACTTTCTTGTTGCCTCCTTTTTTTTTCTTTTTCTTTTTGACCTTAGGAAGGAATGCTATTTCTTCCTTCCCCTGGTTCAGCTAACATCATATTCTGTGATATATACAGATACATAGATTCTCTCTCACTCCCTGTCAATGCTCTGCTCCTCTAACTTTTATCTGACTCTATCTGGAAAACTACAGTCCCTGTTTTATTCCACTTGGGAATTAAGCAATAACCACAGCTGATAATCAGGGCAGTACCTTTTATATCAAGTAAAATACTAATGTTTCCAGGTAAAATTATATATGTAAACAATCAGTTTCTAGAAGTCCTAAGACCATTGCTAACACCTGCAAATACCTTCAGAATCACAGAGAAGAAGGTACATGAACTAGGTCTTATGAGCAGGTATTTGTTGACTAGGCAGGGGTTTACAGTGAATTTAGGTCTAATGTAATGCCCAAAGTTCTAAATTAAGAAAAACAAAACAAAACAACCTAATCCTATCATCAAGTTTTAGGAGCAGAGCCCCTTAAAAATGGGGGAGTTGAAGATAGAAAGTAAGAATCCACTCAACATCAATATTTTTCCCCAGACTTGGCTGTCCTGCTTTGCATCTTCCAAAGAAGATCTGCCAGGGCCTCAGACTTTGCCTGTCCCTGGGGAATGCTCCTGCTCACCCTTGATGTCTCCATCCAGGTGGAAGGGGCTCCATGGATGCCATACCTCTGGCCTCTCTCCATCCCACTACTTACTGAATCCCTGATAAGTCTGAGAAGAGTAAATCAGGCTTTCATGGCTCAGCGCCAGCCTGGGGAGGCCTGTCCTGATATAGCTGCGCCTGTACCTGAGCTGAATGCTGGGGTCCAGGCAGGAAGCCCTTTTGGCTCTTACCACTAAGTTATATGCTTACACTTTATCACAAAAAGTTATTTTATCTTTCATCAGCCATTCCTTTGTTTTCATTTCTCAATTTGTGGAAAAATATTGTATACTTAACAGGTTCCTTAGTAATGAGGAGACAGACCAGTATCAGAATCCCTGAAAATCAGATCTCAGTAACGGACACAAAATAAAGAGTGTTTCCAAGCTTGGATTCTGCAAACTGGATTCTATGGTTTCCTCAGTCCCCTTTCCCCATTTGGCTCCTCATTTCCGAGTTCCCAAATTTAGAGCTTATTAAAATAAAGGCAGGGATCCTAGAGAATGTGGTCACTGTGGGAATCCAAGTATTGGGGTGCAAACCTCTTGATGAAAGGCAAGGCAAATTTAAAGTCTTTTCTGCTGTAGCTTTTGTTTTCCTTGTTAAAAATCTTCTTAAAGACATTTCACCACTGAATCCTGTTTATGTTTAAAACCTTATTTTATGCTTACTATATTACGTGAAATATAATTTTCTTTTTACACCTTGAACTTACAAGAAAGTAAAAGTGATAGCTACATAAAATAGTTTAATATTTATCACTATTTGATGTTTAGTCAAATAAGTTGTTTTACACCCAAGTCATTAGCAAATCTCAGGGTTTTGTTGTAGCTGTTTTTTAATCATGCTAAATGTGTATATGTTAGCAGGGGACCAAACTTCGTAAAAATACCTTTTTGCTTTAACTCTGACAGATAACTCGAAAATAACGTGTACACTTTAAATTTCTCTTTTTCAAAAGAATCGTTCATTTTCAGCATCAGAGAGGTAATTTCAGTAGATCCCTTTCAAATTGAACTTTTTGCTTAAATATCCTTTTCATTTTTAAAGGTCCATTTGTTGTCCTGCTGGGGTTTTTTTTTTTTTTTTCAAAAGCAGTTGACAACTGCCCAGCAACAGCAGCCTGTGTTTGCAGTGACTATTTTGGGCTACATCACATGTCACTTACATAACCTTGTTTAACTGCTCTTGAACTGGTTCGAACAACCTGGGAAACAGATTAGGGCAGTCCCAGCAAATTCCCGCATTGCAGATTCTGATGGGTGATTCCCCCCCCCACCCACCCATCCCCCAGTCTTCTAATGCTGCACGGTGAGTAAGACAGTATGCGACAAGAACTGGTTATTCATTGCTAGAGCCAACCAAAACATTTGATAATTAACTTCCTCTGCTCAGTTTAAACCAGTCCATTCTGCCCATAATAAACCAGTGAACAATGAACCCCTGCTGCTGAGGTTTATGAGTGAGCTTAGATTAACATGCTTTAAAATGTCAGAGGGGGAAATAAAAAAAAAAAAGCTAACTTGAAAGCAGGCATAGGTTACCTATGCCACCTCTAAACACAAAGCTTTTGAAGTTATGTTTTTAAAGATTCTAAGATTTTAATTTAGAATGCAGGTTGGGCTTATTCTTTCCCGCGGGGTTTCAAGAGTTCTTTCCTTGAGGGTAAGCACAGAATTCCCAGATAAACTTTCTCCTCAGTGTGAAAGGTGTTAGCTCTCCATTTAAAAAAAAATAACATAATTATCACGACTTGCATTTTAAACACTCTGCATATCTTAGTAAAGGACAATGAAAGAAAGCATTATATGACCAAAGCCAAGTTCTACTAAACAAGCTGTAACCTTGGGAAGCATTTATTATGGTGTGCAATAATCCAAGAAAAGTAAATCATCGACAAGGAACGCTTTGTCAGAAGGAGTGGCTTGTGTCTTACACATATTCAACATTAGGAGTTTAACATAGTTGTAATTTACTATGCAAAAACATTTGTTATCTAGATAAACTAAGGAGATATTCAGGGAAGTGGGTAGGGAACTAACATTTGTTGAATTCCTGTTATGTGACAGGTGCTTTATCTAATCATATCATTTAAACCTTACATAATCCTATGATATTGGTTATATTATTCCCATTTTATCAGTGGGGATGCAGAGAGAGGTTAAATATTTGGCTAGTTTAGCTGGAATTAATACTGGGAGCTCTCAGATTGCAGTGCTCACTCTTTCTACAGCTCCATATATACTAGGAGCATCCTTAAGATTCTGAGACCTAGAAGGCAAGTTAGAGCACAGATAGAATCTTTGTTGTGAAAAACAGGTTTAAGTTACCTTATAAAGTATAACTCACAGACAAAAACACTAGCCACTCTGATACTGGAAGTAGGAAGCTGTATGAATTTAGATGAAGCTACAGTTTCAAGCCTCAAATTAAATGAACAGAGGTTGCCTAATCCTCTAAACCCAAGACCTTGAAGCAAACACATGCACAGCCCTGCAAGAACTGAAAAATCATGTGTGCTGGGTTCTCAGTGATCAGATTTCATTCTGTTTTTATTCACCCAGCTAATCCCCCAACATCTCAAAAGCAGAAACGAGGCTGCCTAGAGAAAAGGGAAGTTCGGCCACACTGGTCTCAAATGACTTGTTAAGACTTGAAGGTCTCAACAGAGCTCCGGGGATCCTTATTTGCCATCTCAGGTACAGCTTGGTTTCCAAATACCCATAAACTTCTAGACCCATTGGCAATCCAGATCAGAGCTGATATTGATTACAGAGAACAAATGTATCAAAAACTTATACTGACAATCTAAATTTCTGCTAAAAAATAAACTGTTAAACCTTTCAATATGAGATTGTTTTGCATACTCACAAACATGCACACATACATTAAAATAGACCAGTTTTAGATAAACAATTATATAATGTATGCATATAGCACAAAATTTCAGCAGTTTTATGGAACATATGGAAAAAGTCTCTCTCCCCCTCCCATATACTCCAACCACCCAGTTCCCTCCCTCAGAGGCAACCACTGTTACCAATTTCTTCTGTATCCTTCCAGAGTTTTTCTAGGACATGTTTTTTAATCACTGTAAATATGTACTATGTGTTAAATGAGGCATTATTAATTCAATATGTCTGCTTGCTCCTTTATTAATTAAATTCAACAAATAATTATTGAGTGGGTTTTACATGCCAATTATTGTGATCTGCACTGGGGCAAAGAGATGAATGAGCCAAGCTCTGTCCTTGAGGGACTCATAGTCTGGCATGAGAGGCAGGCTTCTAAACAAAATTAAACCTTGGGGGTAAGAACAGCACATGACTAGAGTGCTATGGGAGCACCGAAGAGGAAGCAGCTATCTTCCTCTATGAAGATAGCTTCGTAGAAGAAATAACATCAGACCTGTATTTTGATGAATGTTTGTTGGATGGAAGGGGGGAAGTTCGAGGAGTTTTCTAACAAGGAGATAACATACTAAAAAATGAATTTTGTGAAAGGCATTATCTATTTAGGGATGGGTGAGCTTGATGTGGCTGGATCAGGAACCTTTAGGCACTGGGGAAGCCAATGCAGGTTTGATTTGTGTTTCAATAAGTTCATTCTTGCAGCTCAGTGGAAGATGTACTGGAGTCATGGCAAATAGACTGGCTTAGTCCAGATGAGCAATGACTCTTTCAGAGGAGGTTGGTCAGGAGATACAATTTCTAATTAAATAATCATCATCTTCATTACTCGAGCTCTACATTGGCTATTCTATATCTTAATTGCCTCAACATCTACTCAGTATCCAAGTGACAAAAGTTGAAGTCATCCTAAATTATTTCTTTCTGGTCCTCCAAACAAACATTCCATACCTTTCTTATTTTATAACTCAAAGTTGTTGATTTTTGCCTCTTAAGTCCCATCATTGTCACAAAGAAGAAGATAACGTATATGTTTGAGACAAAATGGCAGCCTTTGACTTATCTACTTAAGTTGTCAAAAAAGAGTAGACACTTCCTTCTTTCGGCTTCCCAACTTCTCAATTACCTTCTTACCCAATTAGTCCCAATATAAGTCCCAATATAAGTGACTCACAGTTTCAGTACATTTGGACTAACATTATTGTGCTTATGAGGAAAAAAGTGGTAAAGGAGGTAAAGCTTTTTAGAAGACTCTTCTACTACTAGGAGGAAATTATATATAGATGAGAGAGCGTGGAAGGTAGAAAAACTGTGGGAAACTGTGCCCACAGGTCTACCTTTTCTGTGAAACAAAAACCAGGCTGTCAGCTAAGAATGAGAAGGGCCAGGGTGGCTGAGGGACCAGCCCATAAGAAATGTAGGGCAGCTATGGGAATAAGACAAAACCTCTGTGAACTATCTACTCTGTTCCAAGCTACTGGACTTGCAAAGTCATGTCCTCTGCATAGTTAACGTTTATGATAACCTTATTGATAAGTGATATTATTCTCATGTCCTGGGCAAGAAAAGAGGTCCCACGGTTCCTCCTATGGCCAGTGGGGATGCTAGGATTTGCATCCATATCTGACAAAAGTCCATGCGCACCCAAGGCTTACCTGGCAAGTCACTGAGGAGCAATGCTGAAATCTTATGGATGAAAATACTGAGAGTTCTTGTTTTCTAAGATTCATTTGAACCTTGTACATTTGAACACTTGACAAAAGCGCTTATAACTAATGAATTCCTCCATCCAGAAAAGAACACAGTCCTTATTTTAGAGGTGAAACTCAGTACAAAAGAAGTCCCTAACATAGTTCATAATGTAGTAATGGGATTTGGAGTCAAATATACATGGGGTAAAGCTAGAGCCTGACACTTATCAGTTATATAAATGCTGAGCCAGACATTTCACTGTGTATTTTCTCATCCATAAGATCAGAGTTACAAAATTTATCTCACAGGGGATTAGTTTCCTAGAGGGGCTATAGCAAAGTACCATAAACTGGGTGGCTTAAAATGACAGGAATGTATTATTTGGTAGTTTTGAAGCCAGAAGTCTGAAATCAAGGTATTAGTAGGGCCATGCTTCTTCCAAAGCCTGTGGGAGAGGATCCTTCCTTGCTTCTTCCAGCTTTTGGAGACCCCAGGTATTCTGTGGCTTGTGACAACATAACTCCTAGCTCTGACTCCCTCTTCACATGGCCTTCTTCCCTCTGTGCCTGTTCAAAATACCTTCTTCTTTTAAGGACCCCAGTCATAAGAACCCACCCCGACCCAGTGCATCAGTATCTTAACTAATTTCATCTATAAATACCCTATTTCCAAATAAGGCCATTCTGAGGTTCCATTGGACATGAATTTTGTGGGGATAATATTCAACCTAGTACAGCACATTTATAAGGATTAAATGTAATAGTTTATACAAGATGCCTAATAGCATGCCTAGAACTAAAAAGGGGCTCAACAAACCTCTGTCATTTCCCAAGGTCATAAGTCTAGCCATTGGGAAGTTCTTTAGTACAACAGCTACGCATTGTTCCTGGAGCAGAACTCCTGGTTCCCATCTGGTTCCGTACTTACTGACTGTGAGACCTGGGGTTAGTTACCTCCTGAAGCTTCAGAATCCCTATCTTTAAATGGGGACAGTAACGGTAGCTCTCCCCTAGAGTCCCCTTCAGCCCTGCTTGCCCTATCCTGAATGTGGGCAGGAAGAATGTAAATCCCTCTATTCCAACCCTTGGAATCTGTGTGTTGTCACTTTTCTGCCAACTATGCTTGTGCCACGGTTTCCAATGCTGTTAACAGGGTTTCATCTCATTTTCTGGTGCCTCAATCCCTGTTGGATAGCCTTCACGGTACTCCAACTCTTATCAGGCCAAATTCCTAAATCCTGGGAGTTTCCATGCTCTGCCTTATGAACTGTATCTCCTCATGGCACCTGTGTCCATTCTTCAGTTACTGTCCCACCTTGTTGAGCAGGGTTTTTTTTTTAATCTCGGTTTGCCTATTTAAATTTCCAAAGACTATATTTCATTTCATGTAATTTCTTCTCTTACACAGAAGGAATAATACATATATAGAAAAATAATAACAGTTTATTTGCAATTATACTGTGTTTTCTTTTTATCTCAAAAGACAAGAGTTTATTATGAAGAACACAAAAAATTACTTTATTTGGCCATTAAAGAATATAAATATGCAAACTGAGGGCAGCCATTTGTAAATGGGGGAGATTCATTCATTTTAGTGGTCAATGTAACTGGAAACTACCAGCTGATTTTTCAGGTCATTAGGAGAATCTAAAGAAGCCTGAGATTGTTGGTGCTTCCAATCCTCACCTGCCTTTCCCTTTCCCTGCTCTTACAGGTGTCACAGCACCAGGCCCCATCCAACCACAGGTTCTGGATTGATCCTGCCTAAGGCTAAAAGTTTTGGGAATGTTCCAGCCCTTCCCTACTCCCACCTCCCAAATCATGAGGCCCACCTGATGTGTTTGCTTAGCGGTGCAATTCTGCATTTCACCCAACTTGCAGTCTGCCCTTGCTTGCCATGCAAGCCTAAGATTGCCTATGGAGCCCCAAGTTCCATGCCAGCAAGGTTCTTCTGTTTCCTGCCTTGTACTCTTTGGAGAAGGATCTGGATGGGTCAAGATTTCAGAAGATATTCTCACTTTGCTAATAGAGAATGGAGATGGACAGACATAGGCCTGCTTTGGTGTGCAGCTTAACTATGAAGCTTTAATATCCTCCACACTGGGATCTGGACCTAAGATGAATGAACTATAACTAGGTCATAAGCTTTCCCATGTAGCAGTTTTTCTTATGCATACTTCCTCTTGGGATTCCTAAAGGGCTGTCTGAAGTAGGAATGGGCCTTTGTCTTCGTCCCCGATCTTGACTGTCTTTCCTATGAGTCTGTTTTGTAATGCAGGTATTTCCTTATGAGTCTCATCCCTTACTCTTTTGGTTCACAATGAAGTTTAAGCTCCACAAACCATGGGGAAAATTCCAGAATGCTAATTGTCTACCTTGAGTCTTATTACTGTGCCCCGTCCACCTTCTGTATTACCTTTGAGGGTCAGTGCCAACCAACTGCTTGAACTGCAGCTACTTGAGACCTCATTCCCATTTGCTCTAAGATTTGTTATTGATAAAGTACCATGCCTTGAGAGTGAAAAAATCCTGAGATTTAACAAATGCAAAGCAACGATAATGTGTTTCTAAAGACATTTTGCATCCACAATATCAATAAATTATGACTTTAATATGTTAAACGTTTTCATATATAAGCCCTTTTGCAAGCTTCATAAATCACTAACTTGCTGACTCATCAAGCTATTTCTCAAGTTATTTCTAAGTCTCCTCCACTTGTAAAACAGAGAAGTAATCTCTATTGTCCACTATCTCCTGGCATCTGTGGTCCTGAGAAAAATGGAAAGGTCGAGGGAAGGATAATAAGTCATTATTAGAATGTAAAGGCTGTAAGTAGGGTGGTGAAGGCTTACAGGAGGCCTGGAAAAGCCAAACTAAGAGCAAACTGCTAAAGACAAGAGAGGGAGCTGTGATGATTGTTTGCCCTCCTCTCACATAAAAGTCCCCAAATTCCAAAATAGTTTTAAAAAAATTAAAGTTACTATGGTCTTTGCTAAAAATGGCCATCAGATAAGGGGAATTACTTTTTGAAAATTCTTCTAAGGAAAGTACTCCAGCAGATAAATAAAAACAGAAAGGTGACGTTGTGTGTATGGCTGTGTGTATGTATATGAAGTGTACGGTGAAGCGTACATATTTTTTAATAACTGCAACAGCACTGAAAGCTAAACAGTGATCACACTAGAACCTTTAAGTTAAAAAACAGAGGTGTCCCAAGTTAAAGCAACAAAATGCAAAAACAGAAGGCTCATTCCCTTCTTTTTCTCTGCCCACTACAGCTCTGGAGGTTTTTAAGGCTAGGATATTTGATTATGATTTCAATGTTGTACTTAAAAAAATTGACAAATGTACTGGGAACAAAGTCTAGAAGTAACAATTTAAGTCAAAGAAAAATTAGTAGAGATTATTATGCTTGATAAGCTCTGGCTTCACAGGAAGAATATTAAGAAAAGAAGTACTTGGTGGTTAACACCTTAGATCAAGTTACGTGAAATAATGTGCCTGTATGAAGCAGGATAGAGATAAACAAAATACAGCTTGTAGGCCAAAAATAGTCTAGTTTTTCCCAGCTCTGCATCCCATCTGTCAAAACAAGGCAGATAGCATTCATCAGATACTAGCAATTCATATATAGCTGGACTAATTCAATCATCATCTTCTGGTGGTTTTAGTTTTATTATCCGTAATAATAATCAACCAACAGTAACGGAATTTTTATAAATGTTTATGTAAGGGAAGGCTTTGGCCAGTATTATTAGCCAGCTTTTCTTCCCTTTTTGGAGACTAAGATCAGCATACTTTCATATGTCAGTCATGAAACCTTCTCTCATCTGGAAGAAATGTCTCCTCTCCCTGAAGCACCACTGCACTTTATCTGAACTTCAAGGATCCAGTTAACACCAGCTGAACACTATAATGAGTTAGCACTGCATTATGTTAATTAAGATTTGCACGAATACCGCATACCATATGCTATTATATTATTTTCATGATACATGGTTCTTATCGTCCCGGCAACTTCTTACTGGCCATGATCATGCTCTTTCCTACACAAAGGCAAGGTATTTGTGCACTATCTCTTCTTATCTATGTAAGAACACCTTCAAGGCAGAGACCACGTCTTATGCATCAGGAGAGCCTCCACGGTGCCTAGGCCTTGGTAAGCAGTCAACATCTGAGGCTCAAGCAGTTAGATCTTCACTAACTTAAAAATCAGGGAAGACGCAGCCCCAGCAATGCAGTTCTCTTCCTAATAAGAGACAAGCATCTGGGGTGGGATACCGCGTCCTGTCTCCTTCCAACTGATGCCACCAGCCCTGTGCTGTCAACCTGGAGTTTACTCCCAAGCTCCTCAATGGCCCAGAGGCTGGAAGAATAGTAGAAGTTCTTGTTTAAAACCATCCTCCGGAGGAGCTGTTTGCCACAGCATCGATGTATAGTAAGGCAAATACACACAGGTGGCCAGGAAAATATCTGAAAGTGACTGAGAAGTTTCACACGAAGGAAATGAAAATTTAAATAAAAGTACATTTTGAAACTATTTTTACAGTCTGCAATATTAAGGAAAAAACAGGTTGTCATTTAATCAAAGTTTTAATCCCATAAAGCATTTGTGGTAAGAACAAAAATATTTTCTAATTGCATGTTTACAGCCTCTGTCTACTAATAAGCACCGACTTTGTGACAAGCATTGTGTTTATTGAGGATACAAAGGTGCATAGGACAAGGTACCAATTCTCAAGGAGCTTACAGAACTACAGGCAGCTATCGGCTATAAAATGTGCTAAGCGCTCTAAAAAAGGAACAAAAGTGCTGAGATCACACTGGAGGGGGGAATTAGTAAGGAAAGAGAGAAAGTTAGGGAGTGGTGATCAGAGAGGTTTTACAAAAAGGTCATCTCTCGCCCGACCTTAAAGTTTAAATGCAATTTCTCCAGAATGAGAAGGGGGAGAGGAGTGCTGCTTTCTCTCAGACAAGAGCATACCACCCTACTTAGGGTCACAGCTGCCTCACCACAGCCCCAAGAGTACACGCAATGCCTTTTACATAAGACCCAGAACAGAGGCTTAAATAAGTAAACAGTAAAACTTGAATAAAGTCCTGGAATTTTCAGATCAGTATAATAAAAGTAACCTTAGTAAAGCTAACCAAACCCAAGAAATAAAGTAGAGAAACGGTGCTAAAATCCAAGGAGTGTCAAATCAAAGCTGTGAAGCTGGCCCCCAATATCGATGGAATTTTTATATGGAAGGTTGGGAGTTATTTGATAACTTACTGATAGATCACTTTTCCACTTTAATATTTACAGTTTTCTGAACTGAATGTATTTATCTCATTTGAAACTGAAGCTGAGCATTATTATTCCAAAGGACACAGTCCTCCACATATACTCAACCTTTACGTCAACACAATCTAACAGTTTAGGAAAAGACGACGCTATGTTTCAGACAGCCGTTCTGCCTAAAAACAACTCAGACTGAATTCTGATTACAGTTAAAATCATCAACAATAGGGCATGCAAGGTTCTTACAACTTTTGCAAACGTTGATCTTTGTAATTGGATTCTGGTCCATCCAGTAGAGCCATATAATGAATATTCCATGGGACTTAAATCTCAGGGACTGTCTGTAGAGTAAGTTTATACTTACACAGCTCCCTTGTTCTTGAACTCTAAAGAGGCAGGGGGGAGATGGTACAAATGGTCCCTCTTGAATTTTGAATGCTAGGCACCATCTTGAATTACTGAATTGAAAGTCTCGCTTCTTATAGATGAATACAGTTTTTCCCTTTTTTTTTGCTTTGAATTTCAGAAAATTACTTAATTTTAGAGCTGTCAGGAAACAGTTCATTTCCACCTAGGGCTAGGTTACAAAGGTAATGTAACTGACAGGAATCCCGGATTCCATACTAAATTCATCTAATCGCTATCTACATAACTTGGAGAAAGTTATTTCACTTTGTATGGGTCAGTTTCCTCAGAAGTACACTTGTAAATATATAATCTACTTTGCTAGATTATTGTGAGGGCAGGAAAAACATACTTAAGGTACCAAGTATAGTTCTTAGCAGAGTAGTACCTAAACAACCTTGCTATTAATATTAATTATAAAATTGGGCCTTAAACCAAGTCAGATCTCCTGATTACTGGTTCACCATGTGGTCTGTTTTTCTTTTACTTTGTTTTTGAGAAGAAAGAAAAGAAGGAGAGAGAGAAAGAAAAAGGAAGAAACAGAATAGGAGGAGGCTAGAGAGAGAAAATTACAGAGTGATGTAACAACCATGTACCCAGTTTCCACAATTTGGGTTGTGTTTTTCAGCCCTTAAAACAAGACAAAACCAAACCAAAGTAAAGGATTTTCCAAATTGCAGTCAAGGTCAAAATGCATACACTTTACTCTGTAACCTTTCAGCATTTCAGAAGAAAAACTGAAACCGTCTATAACTATAGGACTAGGGGAGAGAAGACTCTACTCCTGAGGGGCTACATGAACTGCATCTAGGAAAGGCAGGGCCTAATGAATTGCAATGAGGCTGGGGCCCTGAGATAATGAAACCAGTGAAGCAGCAAGAGTCTGCAAACCAAGGCTCAAGGAAAGAGCAGCTGCTACAGCTGCTACTCAGGGCTTGCCAATTGCTGGTATGTGGGAATGAAGGCGTGGTATTGCCAGATCTTCCACTGCTTCAAGAGAGGCTGGGCATCCAAATTTTGCATGAAATCTCCTGACTTCAAAATGTTAGCAACCAACTGAAATATGTATATATTTTAAATTGCACAGGCCAAAACAAAGACCTCAGCAGGCTGGATTTCAATGCAGGGAAATCGGTTTAACAACCTGAGAAGATCAGACTCCCCTGGGTGGAGTGTTGGTGTCGGAATTGCATGTACCCTTCAGCAAATGGAGGTTTGGGGTAAGGGCCCATTCTTGAATGAAGCCCCCTGGTCGGCAGGAATCTGGCTTTCTACTGCCTTCTATATTTAGATTCTTATTTTTATGCCTAAGAATTCAAAACAAATCCTGTCAATTGGCTTTAGGATAGATAATATAAACCCTGATCAGCTTATCAGAAGGGAAAGATAGGGCATCTGAAACACAGGCATGTCCAGAATGGGGTTACCCTTGTGTCCTTGGGATTCATTGGTATATACCTCTGGTATTTCACAGAGTATCGGGAAAAACATTCAAGTTGATATGCAGTTCTCTGGAAAACCATTCCAGTTCACTAAGCTGCAAATGTTATAAAATGCCCTTGAGGCATTTATCCATGAACTGCTATATGCTGGTGGTGACTGTACAGTAAGCCTACAGAAGCTGATTTGAGCCTTCCTCATGAGAAAGCAAGTGCCTATGGATAAACAATATGGAGAAGGTGGAAGTATTTATTAACCTGCACCATGACAACACTACACATGAACGATGATAAACATCTGTAATATCAGGATTAAAACAGTTATTGAATTTGTGCTTCCACAAACATATTGGCAAGTAACACTGGGCCATCAAAACAAAACAAAAAAATCACAGTAGATAGGCTTCTTCATTCTTTGGTCCATATAAGAGAGGGCACACTTAACGTGATAGGCTCTGGGCCAGGGGGGATCAGGGATTGAGAAACTTTCTGAAAAAGAGCCAAATTGTAAATATATCAGACTTTGCAATACAAATAGTACCTATTTCAATGACTCAATTCTGCCATACAGTGTGAGAGCAAGCACAGATGATTTGTAGATGAATAAGCATGGCTGTGAATTCCATGTATTTTTCATATATCACTAAATATTTTTTTATCCCCCTCCCCTACAGGCTGTTTCAAAACAATCAGTGGGCCAAATGTGGTCCCTAATCTAGAGTAATGGCCAAACGGGAGGAACTGTAATTCCTGGCCAATTATAAAACAAGACTGGGCTAAGCACTTTACCAGATTATTTCATTTAACTAGGACAACAATCCTATGCATTATTCTTATTATCTTCATTTTACATATGAGAACACTGAGGCTTGGAGCAGACAAATAGGTTGCCAAGTATACACAGAATAGTAAGAGAAGTAGTCAGGCCTTGAACCCAAGTAGATGGCTCTGGGCCCTATGTTACATTTTGAGAGCCACATCTGCACATGATGATTCTCAACTCTGGCTGGGCATCAAAACTTTACCAGAGATTTTTAAAAATATAGATACTTGGATCCCTCCAATTTACTAAACTGGAATAACTGAGCATGGGACCCAGACATCTCTATGTAATAAATTCAAAAATGTTTCCCACAAATATTTCTGGAGTAAACCTTTGCTTTGTGGTATAAAGTATTATCAGATATGATCCTACTGCATTAAGAGATTATATATCTTAAATGGAGATCACTCTGCTATTTGGACCTGTTACTTAATTCACCTTCACAACTTTAGGCAACCTCTATAAAGGCATCAAATTACAGATTGGGTCCACATGAAATTAAGCCCCAGATGGTGGCCAGAGTCTTATTACCAAAGCCCATATTTGCTGAAATCCGGAGTTGGGGATGAGCCAAAGTTGAACTAAAACTGGATGTTTAAACCATATCAAGAGCAAGGAGTGGCATGATGACTAGAAAAGGTGATACAAATCACGTAAGAAGTTTGAACAATGCATTTAAATAGAATGACGTAAATAAATCAACCTGTTCTGTGGTAAAGCATTTATTTGCATGAGTGCAACGGATACCCAGCAGTCAGGATCCCCTTTAAAGCTCTGGGGGGTATTTCAGTCTTGGGCACAGAGAACACTCACTGTATAAAGCTGCTATGAACTCTCTGGCTAGATCTAACCCAATGGAAACCCCTGGAGAAGGCAATCTGGAGACAGTAATCAGTCTGCCCAGAGAGCTTACTTCTCCCTCAGAACACAAGTACAAAAAGCTCCTGAGACACACACGGAAAAATCTCTTGCGCCCCACAGAGCTCATCCTGTCACTTCACACCTCAGAGATTTCCAACCAGGAACAGTGACAGTCAAATCTCCTTGAAGTTCTCAGAGTAACAGACCTAAAGCGGTAAAGATGCCCACTAGCACAAGAGGTCATTTGGAGCTCATCTGAATGCTGTAATTCTTCCTAGTTAAGTCTTCTCTGTCTAAATCCACTTTGCTACAGTAATTCTGCCTACCAATGGAGTTTCTACCTCCTTCCATTTTTTTTGCTTTTTGATGACCAATGCTGATACGCTTGCATTACATGTTTCTGATACAAAACGTGTATCTAGGGCCCTGTAACCCAGACTAAGTGTAAAGTTTCCCACCCCGTGGCTGGGCTTAAATGCTTGCTGCAGATAAAATATTCAAGAAGCCAAGAGCTATAAACGGAAAAAGACTACATGGAGAATAACTATATATTTAAACAGCAGACAGAATCTATGTGTAATGGACGGCCCCATTAATGAACATCTGTAGCCGCCAGCAAGATATTTCAACAATGGCATCTTTGAATATAAAGGAGAATGAAAAACTCTTAAAACCAGGGCAAATCTACTGCAGCTGCATGTCTTTATTTGCTGGGAGGTTTACCCAGATAAATACTTTTGTTGTCTTGTTTTAATTTTCTAAGGGTAACCATATAACTTCGGCAGAGTGGTACAAAAGAAAAAGTTACCAATATTTGATTTAAGTTCTTAAGACACTAAGAGCTCAGTTTCTGGAGCGTGTTAAAGCTGTGAATTGGTTATAAGATTAAGTACAAAAATGATACAAGAGTAAAAACGGTAGCTGCAATTAATAGCTGTTGCATAATGAAAAAAAGTGGAAAATCAGGAAGATTTGAGAATACAAGGGCATCTTTGGCAATACCAAGGGTAAATATGGTGGCTGCAATTAATAGCAGTTATATAATGAAAAAAAGTGGAAAAAACAGGAGGATTTGAGCATACAACTGCACCTTTGGCAAAAACTAAATAATATTTTAAGAGTGTAGTCCAAAGAGAATCCTTGAGCAAAAAACAATGTATTAATAGCTGAAAAGTTCATTGATAATACAAATGATGAATGATTATTTACAACCAAATGAAATATGTCTGTTCTAAAAGATTTTAAGACATAATCACATATCTTTTTGTAGGTAGAAAGAATTTCATACCTTCCTACTGGTTTTATTGTTTTGGTTAAATTTTGATGTATTTTCTCTGTTGTATTTTTCAAGCACAGAGTTTTTAAAAATATAGATTTTCCCCCCACCCAAGTTAGGTGTACAATTCAATGATTATTAGTCATTTTATAGAATTGTGCAACCATCACCACAATCCATTTCTAGGACATAACCATTACACCAAAAAGTTCCTTTGTCCACGTGCAGTCAGCCCCCTTACTGTCCCTGTGACCACTAATCTGCTTTCTGTCTCTTTAGGTTTGCCTTTTACTGACATTTCATATAAAAAGAATCAAATAATATGTAGTTTTTGCTTCTGGTTTCTTCCACTTAGCAAAATGCTTTTGAGATTCAAGTTTCAGCATGCACCAAGTAGTTCATTCCTTTTATTTGCTGAATAGTATTCCATTATGTAAAGATCCCACATTGTTTATTCAATCACCAACTGGTAGATATTTGAATTATCTCCATGTGTTTTGTTATTATGAATAACGCTGCTCTGATCATTTGCATGGGCATATATTTTCATTTCTCTTAGGTAAATACATATGAGTGAAATTACTGGATCTTATGGTGTTTAGGCATAACTTTTTAAGAAACTTCAAGCTGTTTTTCAAACTTTCTCTACCATTTTATATACCCTGGCAACGTACGGGAGCTCTAGTTTCTACACATCTTTGTCAACAAAGACACCTCTCTGTTTTGAACACAGCCACCCCAGTGTGTGCGATGTGGCATTTCATGGCTTTAATTTGCATTTCCTTAATGACTAATGATGTTGAGTATCTTTTCGTGGGATTATTAACCACTCATGTACCTTGGGCATATAGCTATTCAAATCCTAAAAGAAAGTCCTAAAAGAAAGAACTGTTGTGTCATTGAATTCCAAGCATTCTTTATATAACATGGATATAAGTTCCCAACTGGTGTTTTTAATTTTTTACCTGAACGCTAAAATTTAAACAAAACATTAATGTGATAATCTAGAAGAGAGGCTCTCAAAGTGTGATTCAAAGTCTCAGGAGCTGTTTTTTCTTTTCTTTTTTTTTTTTTTTTTGGCGGTGGGGGTGGGGAGGTGGTGTCCAAAAAGTCAAAACTATTTTCATAATTATACTAAGACATAAATATTTATCTTTTTAATTCTCATTATTTCATGAATGTATGATGAAGTTTTCTAGAGGCTACATGAAGTATCCACAACTATCTGAAAAGACTCTTAAAATACTTCTCTCTTTTCCAACTATATATCTGAGTGACGTTAGTTTTTTCCATAAACCTCAATCAAAACAACATGAGAAAAAATAAAACAAAACATGAGAATCCAGAAGTCTTCTATTAGGCAAGCTATTAAGGAGATTCGCAAAAAATATAAAATATGTATTTTTTGAGAAAATATAGTTACGTTTCATAAAACTGTGCATGCATGTTAACGTATAATGGTTTTCATTGTTTTTAAAAGTGAATTAAATATTTTTTAAATGTTTTAATTCAAGATTAAAAATATCAATGGATATAATGCACATAAATAAAAAGTTCAATAATTTTTTAGTGTAAAGGAATCCTGCAACCAAAAGATTTGAAAATGACTGAGGCAGAAAAACTATAAGCTAAGGCAATATGGGAGGAGACTTGTGATTCTAGAGGCTGATAAAAAGCATTTCCATATGCCAGAGACAAACAAATAATGCCTATGATAAAATGAAAACTTCCTCACAGGGTTCAGCTGGAAATGCAACAACCAAAAAAGTTGCAAAGATCTGCAAGGAGAGACTGAGTGGTGCCATGTGTAGGCTGCTCCTGGTAAGTCTGCTCCTCCACGGCCTGGTGTGGAGGGGAGGGGTATGAGCAGACGAAGTGCATTTTGTTGGTTGAGAAGGGTACACAGAACACAGGCTGATTAATTCCAGGTTTTAACATCTGCTTCTGTACTTCAAATTCAACAAACATTTTTAAAAGGCTGTGAGGCCTTTACCATTGCATGCTGGGGAGAAAAATGAAGAAGCTGGCAAGTGAGAAAATACGTACAAAGACTATCTGTACGTGAGGTGAAATTTCACATGGGAATACTGTTAAAAACCTGCCAACTTCGTGCATTATTGGGGTTTCAGGCTGCCTGTGGGATGATGTTCCCACTCCCCCCCAAATGTTACATAGTTCATCTACCTTCTGATTATTGTTTTTGAAGGATAGCGCCTGAGGGGTTTGAAAGGTAAATTATAAGCCTTTATTATTACTTGAATCCACTAATAATTTCCTCCTAAAAACTCGAACAAGATTTCCAAGTAGGATAGTAGCACTATAGAGTCACATGAAATAGATGTACAATTCATATGGCAATTCTTTCTTAATCACTGTGCTTTATTCTCAGTCATCCTGGAGTTTGAAGGTACGTATTAGTTTAATTATTGGTCATAATATGTCATGAAATATTATATATGGAAAAAAGAGTTGGTGATAAAAATTGTAAGGGGGAATTACAGAGGTAAACCATGTAAACTTCTTCAAAATAAATTGATAAATTTTTAAAAATCTTTCTTCTGTTTAATCAAGACTAGAAATGAACAAAACCTCCAATAACTGCAAGATTTAAGTGAAAGGTAAAACATATCTTTTACATTGTGTGGCAAGTTTTAGAAAAAGTAATAAAATCTTAGTATTCTAATAGGAAACCATAATAGCAACCTAATTTATACATTTGTGTGTATGGATTAAATGAGTTAATAGATGTAAAGAGCTAGAACCATGTCAGGCGCACAGTAAGCCATCATTAAGTGCCAGCTATTATTATGAATGTTACTGATACAAAAGAAAACTCATTGATATCAAATAGGATTCTAGAAAAGGTATTTAACATTGCATACATTGATTTATTAACTATTGAACGACTGGAAATTATCAGTAAACCCTGTTTTCACTACAACTGATAAGATTTAGGAAGTTAAAGCATAACAGAATCAACAAAATTTAAAATGCAGATTTTACACTGAGATTCCTTACTTAATTCTGATAATTTTTTAGCTGGCTATCTGAAATGTTTACTTGGAAGGGGCAGAAAAGGTAGAACTTTGCCATTTACTTCACTGCAATCCAATTCCACACGTGTTTATTGATCATATGCCCTGTGCCTATCAATTGTATAGATGTTACAGGAACACAAAGAAGTTGCAGACAACATTTTATGCCCCTGAGTACTCATGGAATAGAACAGATGTGACAAGACCCATATACATAAATGTGTATGCATTTATGAGAGGTGGGAGGAGGAGAAAAAAGGCAGGTAGATATCAGGGATAAAAATGTGTGGTAAAGATAATAAAGGCAAGGGAAAACAGCATAAATGATTAAAATTAGAATTATTTAGAAAAGCTTTAGAGAAATATTAAAAATCGGCTAGAAATGGAATAGCTAGAGAAAAAGCAGGTATTTTAGTTTCGGACACTTTTTTTCAATGTTAACCTCCATGCTTCCCTACAGTGACATTCTCTTTCAGTAATAAGGAACTACGCATTAAGCTTCAAATACTACTTATGTCTGCTTCAAATCTTTGCTCATTATTTCTCCTTAGTATCAAATGAATTCCTACATCTCTACTTATATAACTCTTATTATTCTCCAAGACTCAGCTTAAGACCCATAAAGAAACACTCATTTGGCACTCATTAAACACTACCATGTATTGTTAGTTCTGTGTTCACACATTTTAATTCTGCAACTAGACCATAAACTGCTTGAGTACATGGACTACATGTTATATAATTCTGTATATTCCCCACAGTGCCCAGCAGCCTTTCAATAAATATTTGGTAGTTGATTAAGGTGGAATCTGACTTAATAACAAAGTCACTGTTATTGAGCCAGGATAAGCTCTTTTTAAAGGAATACACGAAGAAATAAGCATTGGAGAAATAACAGCTGAGTAGTAGCATAGTTAGTTTAGGGATAGAGAACGGTCTGCCAAGTGACTGAGAATAAAATCCTGAATAGAAATTGGAAAAAACAGAAGGTGGAACAGAGATACTTTGAATGAAGAGTTAGTGGGACTTGGGAGACTGACTTGATTTTAAAGAACAAAGGTGAGAAATGAATCACAAATAACTATAAGGTTATAAACCCTAGTGCTGAAATGCTGGTGCTATTATTATTAATAGCAATAAGTGGGAAAGGACAGCCGTGTTTGCAGGAAGGCTTGGAAGTTAAATTTTCATCTTGTATTTCAGACATCTGCAAAATAAATGCATAGAAAATGAAGATTTAGCAAATGACTGAGTAATGGAACTGGGGAAAGGAAGATGGTGATTTGGGAGAAATGGATATCCATATACTGAGTGTCCCAAAGGGATTAAGTGAAAAAGGAAAAGACCAGACAGTCAAGAACTTCAAGTCAGACTGGAAGAATATGAATCAGAGAAAAGAACGTACCCTCAGAAAAGCAGAGGAAAAAGAGTGTATTAAGATCGACAGCAGGGAAGTCGTCTTAAAAGAAGTAGGCTATCTTATAGTAAATCAAATGAGCTGGAGAGCCAAGAGTTTTATAATTAAGGAAAAATGGAATTTTAAAGATTTTTTGAAAGAATATCTACATACATATACACATATGTGAGCAGGAGGAGAATTTATTATACTATTTTATAACCTGACATTCAAAGTTATTCTGTCTGTTTGGTATCTTCTGCCCTAACACACGGTAAAGCTCAAAGGAAGCGTTGGATAAACACTTGTCAAATAAACGTGAGAAATGTCTCTGGCCACGTTAAACAGTGAGGTAGCTTTACATTGTAGATTACAAAGACATGGAAAATGAGGCTCTTTCTCAACTTTACAGCGAATCCAGGTTTCCTATTTTATAGCTGGAGATCATTAAAAACGTTTTACTCTTTATGTATTTCAACACATTCAAACCTTTGAATGATCATGTGGCATTTGAGAAAATGTTTGGGCTTTGGAGTAGAACAGCGTGGCTTAGAATCCCAGCTCTGCTATTTATTTTAGAGCTGTGAAGCGTCTGGATGTAACACCTTCAATCTCCTCATTTAAACAATGGGAATAATGATATTTAACTTACAGGATCATCATGAGGAGTGAGAGATATTACATACGATAGGGCCTGACTAAAGAAAGAAATTAACAAATGTTATTCTCCCTTTTATTTCAGGAAAAGCCCTCAAGTTCTGGAAAAAAAAATGTTGAGAGGTGAGATTTCAGCATCTCATTTCTACTTTAATCAAATATTTTCTCTTTCTGCTGAAGCAAGAAGGCAAATCTTAGGATCAAAGAGGAATCTATTACCAGGAATTAAGTATTAAGAAATTATAACCCAAGCTAGGATGTCATGTATAAACTGGTGCCTTGTATCTTCATTGGAGTAGAGACATAAAGATACTGTTGATGACACACTATTTTTCTCTCTCAGTCCTGCGAGAGGACATCTGGAGCTATAAAATAAAACTAGAATCCCTCCTTCAACTTCAGGTAACATAGGATTCTAGAGAACACCGCCTCCAAATTCACAGGACTCTGGGTGAGGTACAGGAAGCACGCTGAGGCTTGATAACATGATAGGTGCTTTCTGCGAATGACAGGTATAACAACAGCCTATATATGCTGTGTGAGTTTACAGAAACGTTTATAGACCTACTTATCAGGAAATAGTTAATTTTGCAGTATAATCAATTATGAAACAACATAAAATTGTGCCTCAATAGAAAGATATAAAAGGATAAATTCCCTTAGCTGCAGAACTTTGTTGTCAAAAGTTTATACATAACAAGTTTATGAATTCTGTAGGAGTTTAATTTTTTCTCTGCTGAAACTGACACAAATATTCATTTAGAAAATATTCATTCCCATTATCTCCTAACAAATTACACATGACTTGTGAATACTAAAACTTGACTAATTTTGAAATAATTAGAGTTCTTTTGAAATGAAAATTTCAATATCTCTTCTATACCAGTAACAGATTTCCTCAGTTCCAGAAAAATGTTATTAGATAAAACACATGAAAAAAATTTTACTAACAAAACCGTGCTTCACGGGCGGGCCATGGTGGCTCAGCAGGCAGAGTTCTCACCTGCTATGCTGGAGACCCGGGTTCGATTCCCGGCGCCTGCCCATGCAAAAAAAAAAAAACAAACACAAATAAACATGCTTCAGAGGAAATTAAACAAACTCAAGGTACTTAACAGCAGACTCACCTAAATTATAATCCTAATGTTTTAAGAGTCTTAAATAAACTGAACCCAAACATCTGGGATGGGTTCATTGGGTCATTTTCCCCCTTTTGACAAGGACATTATGATTTACTATTAAAGATCCTAGTTTTATACAGAAGTTCACTGAGATAAGATTTTTCTTATCTCAGTAATCCATAATATAAAATATGTTAATAAAAATTAGATAAAATATAAGCCTTCATGGTCTCCTGGGATATATCCAATCAGAAAATAATACATAGTAAAATTTCCTTAATGCATCTATCACAAATTAAAGAAATATTTAAATTAGATTAGTTGTAGGATTACAGAAAAACCATGTAAACAATACAGTTTCTGAATACCCCATTCCATTAGTAACGCTTTGCATTCATATGGTACCTTTGTCATAACTGGGAAAGAATAATTATACTATTAATTATAGCCCACAGTTTACACCGAGGTATATTTTTTTCATTTGTTATAATTCATGGAAGAAC
This sequence comes from Tamandua tetradactyla, assembly GCF_023851605.1. Classification (NCBI taxonomy): domain Eukaryota; kingdom Metazoa; phylum Chordata; class Mammalia; order Pilosa; family Myrmecophagidae; genus Tamandua; species Tamandua tetradactyla. The sequence goes on along the minus strand of NC_135348.1, from coordinate 19,681,599 downwards.
ATTTAATAATTGTACTATTAATGACAGATACTCCGTTGTTTACAAAAGTGGTCACTGTGTTGTACAGTCCTATGCTTTATCTTTTAATTTTTATTATAAAACATATATACAACCTAAAATTTCCTCTTTCAACCACCTTCACGTACATAATTCAGGGCTGTTAATTATGTTCACAGTGTTGTGCTACCATCATCACCACCCATTTCCAAAACTTTGCAATCAACCTAAGTAGAAATTTTGTACAATTTAAGTATTTCCTCCCCATTCGTTACCCCCAACCCAGTCCCTGGAAACCTATATTCTAGATTCTAACTCTAAGAATTAGTTTATTCTAATTATTTCATATCAGTGAACTCATGCAATATTTGCCTTTTTGCATCTTGCTGATTTCACTCAACATAATGTCATCAAGATTAATCTACGTTGTCATATGACTCAAAACTTCATTGCTTTTTAATGCTGAATAATATTCCATTGAATGTATATAACACATTTCGTTTATCCATTCATTGGTTGATGGACACCTGGGTTGCTTCCATCTTTTGGCAACTATGAATAATGCTGCTACGAACATCGCTGTACAAATATCTCTGTTCGAGTCCCTGCTTTCAATTCTTTTGCATATATGCCTAAAAGAGGGATTGCTGGATCATATGGTAGTTCTATATTTGGCTTTCTGAGGACCTGCCAAACTGTATTCCAAAGCAGCTGCACAATTTTACATTTTTACCAGCAGTGAATGAGCATTCCTATTTCTCCACATCCTTTCCAACATTTGAGTTTTGGTTTTTTAACAGCAGACATTTTAATAGGTGTTAAATGTTATCTCATGATTTTGATTTGCATTTTCTGTAACAGCTATGATGTTGAGCTTTCACATGCATTTTAGTCATCTGTATAACCTCTTTGGAGAAATGTCTATTCAAGTCTTTTCCCCATTTAAAAAATTGGGCAGTTTGTCTTTTTATTGTTGAGTTGTAGGATATATTTATGTATTCTGGATATTAAACCCTTACTGGATACATGGTTTCCAAATACTGTCTCCCATTGAGTAGTTTGTGTTTTCACTTTTGTGATAAAGTACTTTGATGTGCAAAAGTTTTTAATTTTGATGAAGTCCCATTTATCTATTTTTTCTTTTATTGCTTGTGCTTTGGGTGTCAAGTCTAAGAAACCATCATCTAACACAAGATCCTGAAGAGGGCTGCCTATATTTTCTACTAGAAGTTTTATATTTCTGGTTCTTATATTTAGGTCTCTGATACATTTTGAGTAAATTTTTATACATGATGTGAGATAGGGGTCTTCCTTTATTCTTTTGCATATCGATATCCAGTTCCTTCAGCACCGTTTGTCGAAGAGACTATTCGGTCCCAATTGAATGGTCTTTGCTCTCCTATCAAAAATCAGTTGGTCATAAATGTGAGGGGTTATTTCTGAGTTCTTGATTTAATTACATTGGTTTATATGGCTGTCCTTATACCAGTACCATGGCATTTTATTTACTGTAGCTTTGTAATAAGCTTTAAAGTCAGGTGAGTCCTCCAACTTTGTACATTTTTTTCAAGATGGTCCTGGCTATTTGGGGTTCCTTATCTTCCAAAAAATTTTGACAATTGGTTTTTCCATTTCTGCAAAGTAGGCTGATGGAATTCTGATTGGGACTGTGCTGAATCTCTAAATCAATTTGGGTAGACTCACTGAGGGTTTGGCAACTTTAACTGATTTTTTCCAAAGAATCAACATTTGGTTTTGTTAGTTCTCTCAACTGTTTTTTTTTTTTTAATTCTATATTTCATTTATTTCTGCTCTGAACTTTGTTACTTCTTTTCTTCTGCTTGCTTTGGGATTAGCTTGCTATTATATTTCTAGTTTCTCCAGGGGTGCACTTAGGTCTTTGATTTTAGCTCTTATTTTTTAATGTAGATATTTAGGGCTATAAATCTCCCTCTTGCCATAGCCTTTACTGAATCCCAAGTTTTGATATGCTGTGCTTTTGTTTTCAATTGTTATCAATTTGTTGATTTGTTTTGCAATTTCTCTGTGTCTCACTGATTTTTTTTAGAGTATACTGTTTAACCTCTACACCACACATTTGTGAATTTTCCAGTTCTCTGCCTGTTATTGATTTGCAGTTTCATTTCATTACAGTTGGAGAAAATGCTGTGTATAATTTCAATCTTATTAAATTTACTGAGACTTGTTTTGTGACCGAACATGTAGTTTATCTTGGAGAATGATCTACGAACACTTGAGACGCAGCAGTATATCCTGCTGTTTTTGGTGCAATGTTCTGTATATGTCTGTTGGGTCTGGTTCATTTATATTATTCAAATTCTCTGTTTCCTTATTGATTTCTGTCTAGATGTTCTATCTATTGACATGAGTGATGTATACTTAAGTCTCTGACTATTATTGTAGAGGTGGCTATTTCTCCCTTCAGTTTAACCAGTGTTTACTTTACTTATTTTGGGGCACTGTGGCTAGGTACATAAATATTTAAGATTGTTATTTCTTCTTGTTAGAGCAAACCTTTTATTAATATACAGTGTCCTTTGTCTCATATAACAACTTCTGAGTTAAACTCTATTTTGTTTGATATTAATATAGCTATCCCAGTTCCTTTTTAGTTATGGTTTGCATGGAATATATTTTTCCATCCTTTTGCTTTCAATCTATTTGTATCTTTGGGTTTAAGGTGAGTCTCCTGTAAACAACATATAGTTGGAGCATACTTTCTTATCTCTCTGCCAATCTGTGCCTTTTGATTGTGGAATTTAATCCATTAACATTGAGTATTATTACTGTAAAGGCCGGATTCACCTCCACCCACTTTTCCTTTGATTTTTATATGCTATTATCTCTTTTTCATCTCTATTTTGCTCTATTGCAAACTTCTTTCTTCATAGTTGATCTTTTGTTATCAAAAGACTGGTCCCATTCTCATTTCTGTTTCTGCATAGTTTTAAAATACTTTCTTTGTGGTTACCCTGGGGTTTGTATTACCCAAACTACATCTATAAGCTACTGATCTGAAAAATACCAACTGAGCTTCAATAGCATATATGTTCTCTGCTCCAATATTCCTGTGTTTCCCCTCTTTACGTTGTTTTTGTCCCACATTGTCCCTTATCAAGAAACATGCTTTTTCTTCTCAACTATATTCTGATTCCTGTAGGAATTAAAGAGTAGAGAAGTATTTTGAAATCTCCAATCTGATCTTGGAGACTACATTTCTTTTTCTTCCATTCAGCGTGTGTGGAGTCCCCCTCCAGTTTCTATCAACCTCCAGAGTTCGAAGCAAGTGGGATTTGTCCTTTTGTTAACTGATTCTGAGCGGAGACTTTCCCAGGGCAATGATTTAGGATGCTATGGTTGATGACGCCACTCCGACTACAGACTATAACTGAAAGCTTTACAACATGAATATTAACACTTTAAAATTTTCCTAAGAGCTTATTTGATAGCAGACATCCTGCTCCTTTCTGGGCCTTTAGTTGAATTGAGATAAGATTTAATATACAATTCAATAAGTTTTGATAAATGTACACATTCTTCAATTCAAGAAAAATATTATTTTCATTAATCCAGAAAGTCCCCCTGTACTCTTTTCTAGCCAATCTTTCTCATTCCAGTTGGGCCAACAATGTTCTGACTTCAACTACTGTAGTTTGGTTTTACATTTTCTTGAACTTCACGTAAATGAAACCACACAATAACTTTTGTCTAACTTCTGTCACTCATTATAAAAACGTTTTTAAAATTCATCCACATTGTTGCATATGTTGGTAGTTCATTCTTTTTTCACTGCTGAGTAGTATTGTTATATTAATGTACATAGTTTACCCATATTATGAGTAAAGATGCTACTGACATTCATGCACATATTTGCATGGATATGTCTTCCCATTTTCTTGGATGAACACCTGAGAGTAGAACTCCTGGGTCACAGGGTAGGTATAATATTTAACTTTATAAGAAAATGAAAAAACCATTTTCAAAGCGATTCCACCATTTCTTTTTATAATTCCACCAGCAAAGTATGAGAATTCTGGCTAATACACATCCTTGTCAGGATTTGGTGCTGTCAGTCTTCATTTTTGTAGATGTGAAATAGTGTCTCACTAAAGTTTTAATGTTCATTTTGCATTTTTCTGATTGTTAATGATGTTGAGCATTTTTCCCCTGTGCTTATTGGTCATCTTCTTTGACCAATAATTTTTAATTTTGAAATAATTTCAGACATAAAAAAGTTATAAAAAAGTAATGAGCTCCTGCATTCCTTTTAGCTTTTCAAAATGTTAACATTATATATAACCAGAGTGTGTCTGTAGATGAACATATAATACTTGGAACGAATCTCCAGACCTTCGTATCTTTCATCAATTGTCCCGCTAATGTTATCCTGACCTGATCCAGTCTAGGGTCCTACACTGCATTTAGATGTCACATCTCCTTAGTCTTCTCCAATCTGGGACATTTTCTGAGTTTTTGTTGTTTATGACCATGATACTTTTGAAGAGTGCTGTCCAATATTTTATAGAATATTTCTTAGTTTGGATCGTCCGATACTGCCTCATGGTTAAATTTGGGCTATGCATTTTTGGCAAGAACATGACAAAAGTGATGATATATCCTTCTCAGTGCATTATACCAGGTGGCACATGATGCTACTATTTCTCATTACTGGGGATCATCTGGTTAAGGAGGTATCTGCCAGGTTTCTCCTATGTACTGCTATTATTTTTCTCTTTGATATTAATATACAACTTATGAAGAAGTATTTTGATACTATGCAGTTATCTTGATTCTCATACCTTTGGTCTCCAGTTACAACTGTGGTGCTTGTCTGGTGGTGTTTTTCTACATTCCCCATTTCTTTCACATTTGTTAATGGAAATCTACTGTAAATAAGAGCTTTCTCCTCTCCCCATTTATTTATTTATTCAGTACTGAATCATGGGTATTTGATTTATGCTATGGTTATAATCCACTACTATCATTTATTTTGTTATTTAAACTGTTCCAATTTGCCACTATGAGCTCCCTCAAATTGCCTTCTGTTCTTCTGACATGTTCTCATCATTTCTTGAGGCCCTTCTTACTTTTAGGTACAGCAAAATGTACCTTGTATTTTTCGCTGCCCCAGCCCTAAGTTAAGCCACTTCTCTGAAGATTCTGGTTCCTTTTATTGGAGAATCATATTTAGAAATCAAGATCTGGGCATTAGGAGTGCACATTAATAGGGGGATGCCATTTCTTCCGGGGCTTCTCAGCAGACACAGCAAAGAAATACATGCATGCATATGTAAACACGCAGAGCTTTATATTTGTTTCTATGCCTACATATCTATCTACATGTTAAAAACCATGATTTCATACTGATATTTCCTATCCTAATCAAATATCACAGGGTTCATTCCTTATTTGTATCTGATCTAATTTCTTGCTTATTTATTCTTCCTGTATTTTATTATACAAACATACAGATGTACGTACATTATTGTTGAGGACTGAATCATGTCCCCCACAAAAAGCATGTTCAGGGCCTAACCCCTGATCTTGTGGGTGTGAACTGACCTGTAAACAGGATCTTTGAAGATGCTATTCGTTAAGCTGTGCCCAACTGAACAAGGGTGGGCCATAATCCTGTATGGATGAAGTCCTCATATGCAAAGGAAACTGGATACAGAAAGGAAGCTACAGAAGCAGGCAGAAGTTGGAAGTTAAGTCAGAAAAGAAAGGAGAAGCTGCCACGAGGTGCATCACCATGTGACAACAAAGCCAAGGAACCCCAGAGACTGCCAGCCAGCCACAAGATACGGACCCTGGGAGAAAACAAGCTTTGTAGCCTCTAAAACCATGAGCCAATAAATTCTTGTTGTTAAGTCAACCCATTTCATGGTTTTCGTTTAGCAGCCGGGAAACCAAAAGTATCTTATATGTTCTTCTTTCTCACATGAATTGTACCATTACAGAGATATTATAGATACACTCTTGTACTTTCTTTTCACTTAACAATGTATCTTCCATTTCACTCCATGTCAAATTGAGAGATCGTCACTGTTTTATAAAGCTGCACAGCTCTCCACTGTGTGAATATACCAGTTTATTTAACCTCTTTCCTATGTGTGGAGGTGTAGGTTGTTGCCATTGTTTGGCAATTACAACAATGCTGCAATGAATTTTTTCTAGTTATCTTTTTTAATTGGGTGGTCTGTCTTTTAAAAAAATGTGTAAATATATATATATGTATATTTTTTTCCATATATGCAATACAGAGATATAAAAAATATAATATCCATCATATATTATATATTCCTATATATGATATCCATTTTTACATATCTATCCATTTGTCAGACGGCTATTTTAAATATCTTCTTCACTGGGACTTCTCTCTCTTTGCCTTTAATGGTGTCTATTGATGAGCAGGAGTTTTAAATTTGTTGAAGTCCAATTTACTCATGCATACAAAATTTGGAAAGATATTAAAGCAGAAGGCAGCTCAAAAAGAAAGAAGAGCTACTGAAATTTGAATAACTATTTTTTAAAAGTGGCTCACAAATGCAAAGCAGGGGACTACAGTTTAGGAGACCTCATATTCAAGGCTATATAATAACAATGTTCAGAGAAGTGAAAGAATCTTTCCACTATAGCCCGACTGCTGGCAGAAGAGAAAGGCAAGGAATATGATGCCAATATAAGAGCTGGGAGGCAAATAAGAGATGAACAACTATGGAGACTTAAGATAAACATTTTGTCCAGAGCAGAGAAGATGAGATAGAGGCTAGGAAGCCATGTCTTCAGCTTTCTGTTGAAAGGCCAATGTAATTGAGATTATACATCAGTGTATATGGTCAATTGCATGGCCAAGTGGCTAGAAAACATCCATATCCTGATTTTAAAGAAACAAATGATATATGGGAAATGGCTTTCCTGGCAGAAAGGGATGAGATAGGCTTAGAGAATATTGATATTATCAGCCCACAGATGATGCATATAATGACAGGCCACAGAAACTCAATATACAGGTCTCTCAGTCCCAACACTACTACAACAAAGCAAAAGGACACCAAAACGAAAATGACTAGGGGGACCTCCAGCCAAAGAAAGTTTACTTCTTCAGAGACTGCTGAAATCAAAGAGATATTGAACTGGATATTATTGTATCCAGTTATATTATCAGCTATTGCCCCCTTTCCACCCAGTGGATATACCTCAAGGAAGCTAACCCCACTTTCAAGTTGAGGAAACAGCTTGATTCTTACACAGTGGTTCCAATTCCCTTGTCAACAATTTTTCACAAGTGAGCAGGTGTGCTGGTTGGAAATGATGTATGTACTCTAGAAAAGCCATGTTTTATTCCTAACCCCATTTTGTAAACGCAACCATTTCTTCTAATCCCTATTCAGTATTGTATGTTTGAAACTGTAATGAGATCTTCTCCCTGGAGATGTGATTTAATCAAGAGTGGTGGTTAAACTGGATTAGGTAGAGGCATGTCTACACCCATTTGGGTGGGTCTTGATTAGTTTCTGAAGTCCTATAACATTCTAGAGAACGAGAGATTTGGAGAGAGTTGAGAATGCTGCAGCACCACAAAGCAGAGAGTCCACGAGTCAGTGATCTTTGGAGATGAAGAAGGAAAATGCCTCCGCCAGGAAAGAAAGCTAGCAGATGATGCCGTGTTTGCCACGTGCCCTTTCAGCTGAGAGAGAAGCCCTGACTGTGTCTGCCATGTGCCTTCTCACTTGAGAGAGAAACCTTGAACTTAATCGGCCTTTTTGAACCAAGGTGGCTTTCTCTGGGTGCCTTTGATTGGACATTTCCATAGACTTGTTTTAATTGGGACATTTTCTCAGCCTTAGAACTGTAAACTAGCAACTTATTAAATTCCCTTTTTAAAAAGCCATTCTGTTCCTGGTATATTGCATTCTGGCAGCTAGCAAACTAGAACAGCAGGTAATTCCAAGGCCCAGAGTTTACAGGGGACTTCTGGAAAGAAAAAGCCCTCATTTTTTATGAGAGAATTTTCTCTCTCTTGTACTCAAGTGAGAAAGTACTAGCTCTAGCCATTACTGGAAGCCAGACTTGGGGGAAATACCCACTTAGAGGAAGAGAACAGATCAGAAAAGTAAACTGGATCTTAAGAGTGCCCAGGTGGTTCAGTGGTAGAATGCTCACCTTCCATACGGGAGACTTAGGTTCGATTCCCAGACCATGCACCCCACCCCACCACCCCACCCCACCCCCCAAAAAGAGTAACCTGGATCTTGATACTGTTTCCCTGCATTAACCACCCATGATCCCCACAATCCCTCTGGAAGTGCAATTATGTGGGCCAGTCATATTTACATTGTTGAAGTCAGTCTGAGTTGGATTTTAAAAATTAATTGAAGCTCAAAGTATTGTAAGTGACAGAATATTCTACTTAACATTCAAAGTCTTTGCTTTAGCTAAACTAATTTCTTCCTGTGTTTCGTTTAAACATGCATGCACTATTTTAACCACGCAGTAGGACGAAATAGGATGCACAAATTCAAGTTTTACACACACACAAAAAGGGGAAATATAATTATGCTGTCTTATTCCTAAAATTCAACTCATCATGTGGTTTTCTAGTATCACATTACAGTTTGGCAACAAAGAAATGAGAAAGAGATGCTTAGCAAATTTTCAAAATGTACATATCAATTACTGAAAATAAGCTCTTCTATTATAAACTCAAAATGAATTCTAAAAATGTGAAATTCATAAATGTGCCTGGTAGTCATACAGACCAAAGAGAAGAGTGGTTTTTAATTCTTAGTCAGTACCATCTAAAGGAAGTCTTAGATCCCATTAATCAAGATGATTTTCCCAGCTTGGCAAGTATTCCAATTTTAGTGTCAGAGTAATCATTTCAAACAGTATTCTGTTAAAAGTACAATGCTCTAAACTGATGACTGTAAATAGCCTTTTAAAAGAGACATAAGCCTCTACTGTAAGTAAGGACCTAGACCCTAGGTCCAGATCACAACTAATGATTTTTCTACAATTAAGTAAGAAATTTTATATTCAGCTCTTTGGTTCTAAAAAACAAAAAGGCAAACAAGACTTGCCACAACTACTGACAAGATCTTGTATATTCACTGTGAGAATAAAATAACATCCTGCTATAAATAATTTGAAATAGCCCATATTACTGATTAATGATGGGAGTGACTATCACCCGTAAGCAATCCCCAAAAGGTATGTTACATTCTGCCATATGCAAGCTTGGTTTCTGTAAGATACAGCCTAGAGTCTTAACTTAAAACATTCTGCCTACCGAATGCAAGGTACCAACACGTTCAGTTTCTTCAAATTAGCTTTTAGAAGCTACGACAACACAATATATTATATGACTTTAAATTATATATGACAACACAATAATCAATGACTTTAAAAATTTAAACTAGTAAGAACACGAAAATATTTTCACAGGGTATTTGGCTAAACTATACTTTCTGTTTTAAGATATCATATCATAAAAGTATTTACAAAAGCTTTCCTACAGTCAATAATTCACATTTAAATTTACAATTCCAACCACTAATCTTCTATTTATAAACCATCTGGGACATAGGATTGTGGATTTTTCTTGGTTCCTGATTTGAACAAGTAATTGTAAAATGACATTCATAAGATGACACTCTTTTTTTTTTTTTTTTTTTTGCATGGGCAGACACTGGGAATCGAACCCGGGTCTCTGGTATGGCGGGCAAGAACTCTGCCACTGAGCCCCCGTTGCCCGCCCAACAGTCTTATTCTAACTCCTTATGACATTTAGGAAATTTTCAACAGCATTCTAGTGATACTAGCATTTTAAAAAGTGAAAATTATATTTCAGTTATTTTATAAACAGAACTTATCTCTTAAAGATACCTATACTTAAAATTTATGGGTAGCTGGGAATCTTTCAAAAATAATCCAGGAGGCAGAAAAGGGCATATGCTGCTAATTTCTGAAGCTGGGTGATGGATAGGCGAGGGTTCATTGTAATATTTTATTTATCTTGTGTATTTTATAAATTTTCACAATAAAATTAAAATTATTTATTAAATATAAGAAATAAAAAGTCAAATGGCTCAGCTACATTTTTTAAACCAGACACAACATGACCACAATGAAATCTGACTTTTTTTCACTTTCAGCTGCTTTGAGGCATAATTTACATCCGTATAATTCACCCACTATAAGTTCATAGTTTGACTTTCAGTAAGTTTATACAGTTGTACCACCATCAAACAATGATTTAATTTTAAACCAGGGGCAATTTTCTTTTTTGTTTGGTCGGGAAGGCAAAATTTTTATTTGCGGTTGTTGGGAAGCGTGGTTCTACTTAATTAATAGTTAGGACAACAGCTTAGCCATGCCTTAGAACTTCACCTATTCTTCTGTTCCTGAAATATTGGTAATAAAAAAAAAATCCGTCTTTACCAGCTACTAGATTTTCTGACTCTAAGCAGTCTTTTTTCTCCATCTTTACTGACATTTTCCTGCCAAGATATGAAGAAGAAACACACTTTATTTTTCCTTTTCCATATAACTTCTCCCTTGGCAGACTGCCAACAGCGGCAGGCAAATGTGAGATCTGAATCGACCCTTCTGTGTTTCCAGGGCTAGGCCAGGGCAGCGCCAGTGGGATGCCCCCCACCTCCCATCCCCTAGGGAGTACCTGAAAATAATTTTTCTTTCCCATTTCTGAGGAAACGGGAAGAAAATTGAATGCACTGAAGTAGGCCTGCATAAGATCGCACCCTCAGGTAAACCGATATTGTCGCTGCTTCAACACCATTTCTATCCAGGTTTAACAGCAGGGGGGGAAATATCACCCATCTGACGATGCTTTCTGATATTTGTTTCTCTATCACTATTTCTGTATTACTACAGTCTTAGCTCCAGGAATCAGCATTTGTGCGTTCACTTTCAAATTTCTAGGCTATTTGAAAGAGAAGTTGATTTTTCTCATGAAATGCTATGGTTTGACATGTGGGTGAAAAGATAACAACAGAATAATTTACTTTGCACACATACCGTTAATATATACAACTAAAGAATAATATCCCTTTACATTTAAAAAACACAAAACAAGCTCAAAAGACTTTTGCCTGAAGGATTAGGGATTCCATAAATATGAATCGTAACAATAATAATGGGTGTAATTCATGGCTTTGAGTTTTTAAAAAATAAATGCCTTTGGGGAAGTGCTACATACAGGTAGCTGGACAGTCACAGCCATAATTATCAATAGGTTATATAGAAAGAAACCATAAATTTATTATCCGCACACTTTTGAGAATGAAAGGAGATGCTATTAGAGATTATACCAAGAAAACAGGCATAAAGCAGGACTGTCCCTGGCATACTGTGATATATGGTCACTATAGTTATAAATAGGCTCAAAGAAAAACACTTAAGACTAATGGGATTTAACTAGAGTTTCCAAATACAAGGCAGTAATTAAGTTTCCAATAGTCATTCTTAAGCATCTACTTTTTTTCAGTGTCCATAAAAATAAAGTTTTATTTGAACACAGCCATGTCCATTAGCTTACACATTATCTATGCCTCCTTTTGCACTACAAAGCAGAGTCAAGTAGTCGCAACAGAAACCATTCAGCCCACAAAGCCATAAGTATGTACCATCTGGTTTTTTACAGAAAAAGTTTGCCAACTTTGGTCTATATGATCAGGGTTAGCGTAGGGTTTATTGTACAAGTACTGAATGAAGATATCAAGATAACCTATAAAATCCTTGTGCAGAGAAAGGCATGCAATATTAGGCATATCAGCATTTAAACATTACCAGGAAAATTAGCTAACATTAATTTCACAAATAATATCTTTTAAAATTCTCATTTTTTACTGAAAAGAAAGAACTAAAAATCACACATCTGCTCTTGGCTAAGCATTGGAACCTGTTTTCCCCTCACCCCCCTTTAGCCACTCTTTGCCATCCCTTTTGGGCCTGCTGACTTTTCCATGGCTGTAAATACATATGTGAAAATGTCAAGTGCTTTTCTGTTTGTTTTCACCTCTCACTCCGAAATACTTTCGGATTTACAGGACATTACAAAAATAATACAAACCCCATATATACAACTACAAAACAGTCTTACACCCCAGATTATGCAGACCTTCCTACTATAACATTTTGCCACATTTGTGGTATCATCTTATCTATTTACCCATCCATCTATCTATCTGTTTGAATGTCTATCAATCCATTTTTTGAACTCTTACGTGTAGGTTCTGTACAGCATGCTCCTTAAATATTTATTATGCATGCTACATTTCCTAAGAACAAGGATATTCACTCAAGTAACCCCTTAAGTACATTTACCCAGTTCAATAAATTGACGATTTATATAGAACTTACAGTTTATATTCCAATTTTTCATATGTCCCAATTATGTCCCTTTCAGCCTTTTCTCCTTTTTTGTTAGGTCCAGGCCAGGATCATGTATTGCATTTAGTTGTCATGATCTCTTTAGTTATTCTTTCTTTCTCTCTCATTTTTTTTTTTTAATTGTGGGATCATATATACAACATAAACTTTCCCATCTCAAACAGTCTCAAGCATACCATTCAATGGGATTAATCACATTCAAAACACTAATACTCTCATGCCTTCCATTACTAAAATGTTTCCATATCCCCCAAAAGGAAATCCTATATCCATTAGGCATTAACTTACCACCCCCCTTAACCCCTCATCCCATGGAACTTGCACTCTATTTTCTGTCTCTACAAGCTTACAAATTCTCTGATAAGGTCTTTACAGTTAACATGGGGCTTAAATTTACACTATAAATTTATAACAATCTTGTCTGCTTTGGTATCAACTTAACTTCAATAGTATACACAAACTGTGTTGCTATAACTCTTCTTTTCCCCACATTTAAAGTAGTTATTGTTACAAATTACATGTTTTATACATTATGGGTTCCAAACCAATGATGTATCCTTACACCTTGTGCATGTGTGTTTTGGATCTTGCAAGAAGTAAAAAGTGGAGTTACAAAACAAAAACAGAATAGTACTGATATTTAAATCTACCCACATCATTTCCTCACTGGAGATCTTTTTTTCTTCAAGCAGCTTTAATCTATGGTCTACTGTCTTTTTCGGTAAACCTACAGAACTCTCTTTAGCATCTCCTCTAGGGGTGGTCTAGTGATAACAAACTCTCTCAGTTTTTCTTTACCCGGGAAAGTCTTAAATTCTTCCTTATTTTTGAAAAACAATTTTTGCTAGATACTGAATTCTTGATAGGACTTTAAATATGTCATCCCAGTGTCTTCTTGCCTTCACGGTTTCCAATGACAAATGGCACTTAATTTTACTGAAACTTCCTTGTACACGACATGTTGCATCTCTCTTGAGGCTTTCAGAATTCTTTTATCTAAGGTATTCAATGGTTTGATTATAATATGGTGTGGCATGGGTCTATTTGGGTTTTGACATTTGTTGAGCATCTTGGATGTGTATATTCATGTCTTTCTTTAAATTCGGAAGTTTTCAGTCATTATTTCTTTGAATATTCTTTCTGCCCCTTTTGCTCTTTCTTCTCCTTCTGGGACTCCCACAACATGTACGTTGGTGTTAAACAGTTTCCCAGGCTCTGTTCACTTTTCTTCTTTCTTTTTTTCTTTTTGTTCCTCAAACTAGATAATATCAATTGTCTAAACAAGGAGTTTAGAGAATACTCCAGGACAAAGCATAGGGGCCTTCCTGATCTTTTCTGCACAAGCAAATTGCCTTGGGCATGTGCTGATCACAAATGTACCCAGTTCCTTAGCAAACAGTTTCCTCACCTCTCACCCCTATCCCCCATCCTGGGCACTGCACTGCATTGTCCTATCAAGTAAAAATCCCTTGCCCCTTGTATCCACTTGACTGTTCTCCCACATCATTTTATAGGAGATCTCTTCTACACAGAGAACAAGTTCTGGAGTAGTGAGTCCTTCTGACCACCCCCAGACAGCCTGGCCCAGCTATATAAGCTCACAGAAAATGCACATGAGTTACCTTGCTGCCTCTGTTACCAGGACCAATGAGAATCAGCTGGCATCACACCAAGCTGGTGAGGGGTAGAAGAGGAGCCAGTTATGGTACTATGAAATCCTACTGTTTTTAGGTAGACTTTTTATTGATTTGGTGCTCATGGTGTCATTGCAGCCCTTTAACAATTTTCTGGAGCTTTGAGAAAGATGTTTTTGCCAGTTTTGGCTGCTTGTCAAAGCTTCTGTGGAAGGAAGGGGCTCTGAAGTATCTCACTCTGATATCTTGATCAGGGCTTAAGTGTTGACTTTTGGAAAGCTTTAGGCAACAATACAGGAGAGGCTAAAAGGTATCCCTTTCATAATCCCATCCCTTGAACTTTATAATAAGCATCCTTATCTTTACATTTATAGCATAAGCCATGACTTTAAACAAATAATATTGAATACAATCAAATAGATTAATTTTATAAAATGAGAATTATGACAATCACTAAATTGCTAAAATCTGAAAAAAAAAAAACTCTAGACAAACTTTCATTACCAAGTCTATAATTTAATTGCTTAAGAAGCATCAACACCATTCCCTCTAAAAATGCCAGCAATTTTGAGACCCAAAGTGTGCACTTAATTAGAAAAAGAATGAACCAGGACGTGCCTTCCACAACTGTTTGTTACCCACATAGTCCTAGAATGTAACACTTCAATTTTCTTAAAGGCTCCCTCACACTAAAATAATGTCATAATTAAAATTCTCAGCAGTACTTAAAGTCCATGAACATTAAAGCCAAATCAAGCTAAAAAACTAAAAATAACTGGAATTTATAACCAAAAGGATTTCCCTCTTTGGTAAAGAGGGTATGATGAAACATAGTACAATTTTAAGAACTTATTAGTCCATCTAAATGAACTTACATCTTATAGCACTTCAATAATTTTAAGTTGGAGCAGTGCCCACAAAGTGAATAGGAAATATTTTGTGGCCTTTTATGCATTAGTCAAAGTGATTTATATGAAGAAATTAAATTATAGAATAAAATATATACCATTAAAATCAAATTAAGAATGCTAATGTATAAAGCTGGTAAATTTTATAGAATAATATATTACTTTTTTACTTAGTGTAATTTTCTTCAATAATTAGAGAAGTTATAGGTTTATATACAAGCCATGTGCAATATACAACATTCCCATATAACCCCCCACTGCACTGGTGTGGTACCTTTGCTACATTTCTCAACATTTATAATCAACCTAATTAGAAATTCTGCAGAAATTAAGCATCAGTTACCCATTCTCTAATCTTATTCTATCTCCAGGTATCCTATATTCTAGAATCTAACTCTGTGAGTTCGCTTAGATCATATAATATTTGTCTTTTTTTGTCTGACTTATTTCACTCAGCATAATGTCTTTTCTCGCCTAACTGCTCTAGCTAGAAATTCTAGCACAATGCTGAATAACAGTGGTGCTGGTAGGTATCCTTGTTTTGTTTGACATCCTAGAGGGAAAACTTTCAGTCTTTCATCATTGAGTACAATGTTAGTGGTCAGTTTTTTCATCTTTGTCCTTTATCATGTTGGGTAAGCTTTCTTCTGTTCCTATCTTTTGCAATGTTTTTATCAAAAAAAGGATCTTGGATTTTGTAAAAATGCTTTTTTTGCATCAGCTGAGATGACCATAATTTATTAATATAGTGTATTACATTAATAATAATCTTGTATTGAACCATCCTTGGATAACTTGGATAAAACCCACTTGATCATGGTGCATAATTCTTATTGGAGTTGATGTCCAAATATTTTGCTGAAGATTTAAAACTTTATATTCATTAACAAGTTGGTCTATAATTTTCTTTTTTTGTAGTATTTTTATCTGGCTTCAGTATTAGGGTGATACTGGCTTCATAGAATGAGATAGGTAGCACTTCCCCTTCTTCAACTTTATGAAGAGTTTGAGCAGGGTTGATATTAATTCTTGGAATGGCTGGTAGAACTCACCTATAAACTCATCTGCTCCTGGGATTTTCTTTGTTGGTAGGATTTTGATGACTGATTCAATCTGTGCTTGTAATTGGTCTATTGAGGTCTCATATTTCTTCTATAGTTAGTGTAGAAGATCCTTTCATCTAAGTTGTATAATTTGTTGGCATACAGCTATTCATAGTATCCTCTTATGACTCTATTTCTTCAAGCTCAGTAGTAACATACTCACTCTTATTTCTGATTTTATTTGCAATTTCTCTCTTTTTTTCTTTGTTAGACTAGCTAACATTCATAATCAATCTAATTATTGGTCTCAAATAACCAACTTTTGGTTTTGTTAACTCTACTGCTTTTTTATTCTCTATTTCATTTATTTCTACTCTAATCTCTGTTATTTCTTTCCTTCTGCTTACTTTGGGATTAGTTTGCTGTTCTTTCTCTAGTTCCACCAGGTGTACAATTAGGTCTTTGATTTTAGCTCTTGCTTCTTTTTTAAAATAGGCATTTAAGGCTATAAATTTTCCTCTCAGCACTGCCTTTGCTACATCCCATAAGTTTTGATACGTTGTTTTCTTGTTTCCATTCATCTTGAGATATTTACTAGTTTCTCTTACACTTTCTTCTTTTACCCACCGACTAAGAATGTTATTTAACCTCCATATGTTTTTGAATTTTCCATTTCTCCACATGCTATTGACTTCCAGATTCATCCCATTATGACCAGAGAAAGTACTTTCCATAATTTCAATCTTTTTAAGTTTTTTGAGACTTGTTTTGTGATTCCACATGTGGTTTATCCTGGAGAATGATCCATGAGTGCTAGGGAACAATGTATATCTTGCTGTTTTTGGTGCAATGTTAGGTATATTCCTGTTAATTCTAGTTAATTTATTATATAATTCAAGTTCATTGTTACTTTATTGAGCCTTATTTGTTTAGAGGTTCTATGTATTGGTGAGAGTAGTGGTATTGATGTCTTCAATTATTAATCTAGAGACATCTATTCTCCCTTCGTTTTGCCAGTGTTTGTGTCATGGATTTTGGGACATACTGGTTAAGTACATAAATATTTATGATTATTTCTTCTTGGTGGATTGCTCCTTTTATTAATATATAATGCCCCCATTTGTCTCTTAAAATTCTCATATAACAGTTTTGCATTTGAAATTTATTTTTCTAATATTAGTATAGCTACCACAGCTTTTTTCAGTTACTATTTGTGTGTAATATCTGTTAGTAGCCTATCACTTTCAACCTATTTTTTTTTTTGTATGCTATATGGCAGGGGTCACATTTCATTATTTTTCCACGTGAGTATCCCATTAGTGCAGCACCATTTGTTGAATTTTTTGTTTGCTTGTTTGGTTTTTTTTTTGTTTGTTTTGCTTGTTTATTTTTTGGGAAGTGCAAATACCAGGAATTGAATCCAGGTCTCCTGCATGGCAGGCAAGAATTCTGGCACTGAATTACCCTTGCACCCCTGCTTTCAACCTATTTTTGTCCTTGGATTTAAAGTGTCTTTTTTTTTTGGGTGCATGGTCCAGGAATCGAACCCGGGTCTCCCACATGAAAGGCAGGCATTCTAACCACTAAACTACCTGTGCACCCTTGATTATACTTTTTTTTTATCCATTCCATTAATCGGTGTCTTTTGATTAGAGAGTTTAATGCAAAAACATTCAATGTTATTGCTGTAAAGGCAGTACTTCAAGCATTTTATCCTTTGCTTTTCATATGTCATATCTTATTTTTGTCTTTGTACCCTTTGCCCTAACTGAAAATTATATACTATTCTCCAAGCCTCTCTTTTCCATTCTTCTCATTCCTGCCTGCAGAATTTCCTTCGGTATTTTCTTGCAGGACATGTCTCTTATTGACAAAAATCTCCCAGTTTCTGTTTATCTGTGAATATTTTAAACACTCCATTTTTTGGCATGGGCAGGCCCCAGGATCGAAGCCGGGTCTCTGGCATGGCTGGCAAGAATTCTGCCACTGAGCCACTGTTCCACCACCCACTCTCCTTCATTTTCAAAGCGCAGTTTGCCAGTTAAAGAATTCTTAGCTGGCAGTTTTCCTCTTTCATTACCTTAAATATATCATACCACTGCCTTCTTACCTCCATGGCTTCTAGTGAGAAATCAACACTTAGTCTTATTGTAGATCCCTTGTATGTGACTAATTGCTTTTTTCTCGCTGCTTTTGAGATTTTCTCTTTTTCTTTGGCATTTGACATTCTGATTAGTATGCATCTTGGGATAGTTCTATTAGGAATTATTCTTTTGGAGTACATCACATTTCTTGGACATGTATATTTATGTGTTTCATAAAAGTTTGGAAATTTTCAGATACTGCATCCTCAAGTGTTCTTTCTGCCTTTTTCCCCTTCTCTTCTCCTTCTGGGACACCCATGATATGCATGCTTGTGTGCCTCATGCTATCATTCAATTCCCTGAGAACCTGCTTGATTTTTTCCATTCTTTCTGTTTTTCTGTCTGTAAGATTTTGATTGTCCTGTCTTCTAGTTTGCTGATTCTTTCCTTCTGCCTGTTGAAATATGCTGTTGTATGCTTTTAATATATTTTTAATCTCTTCTATTATGCCTTTCATTCCCACAAATTCTGTTAATTTCCATATTTTCAAGTTCCTCTTTATTCTCACTCAGCGTCTTCTTAAGATCCTTTATTTCTTTTTTTTTTTTTTTTTGGCATGGGCAGGCTCCGGGGAATCAAACCCTGGTTTCCAGCTCGGCAGGTGAGAATTCTGCCACTGAGCCACCACTGCACCGCTCAAGGTCCTTTATCTTTTAAGTCATATTTTCATTCATCTCCTTGAATTGATTTAGGAAATTTCTTTGAACATCTTTGAGCTATTGTTCCAAATTCTGTATCTCCTCGGAAGTTTTAATTTGTTCCTTTGACTGGGCCTTATCTTCCTGTTTCCTAGTATGGCTTGCAATTTTTTTGCTGATATCTAGGTATCTGATTCTCTTGATGAATTTACTCCAAAGATCAGTTCCTTTCTCTTACCTATGGTGTTATTGTTAACAGGCTTTGTGTTAGGTTCATCTTTGACACTTGCTTCAACTTATTCTAGACCTTCAGAATTGCCTCTGTTTAACTGATTATGTTTTTCAGCTCTTTTTCATCTAATTCTTCCTCTGGGAATGCAGTGCAATATTTAAGATTGCACTTTCTGGGCAACTGTTTCACTCCCTGGTAAAAGCTTCCTTTCCTCTGTTCCTTCTCTGGGAATCCTGATCTGTTCTGTTTCGTGTTTTTTTTTTTTCCCTGTATATATATATATATATATATATATATATTAACTCTCCTTTCACTGCCTCTAGCTGTTTTCACCTGGAGGGCAAATCCTGGGAAAGAAGGTCACCCCAAAAGGGATATTACCAAGTTAGGGTTTTCCAGACTAAACAGGGCCGGGTACTCATGAATGGGGAGCAGAACAGGTCCAGGGGCCCTGGGGAGAGGGTCTATAATGTTTGTTTTGTGAAGCTAAAATGGTTTATAATAATAGGTGAGTAGTAGCAATGTGTATTTACTTCTCAAGAAACAAGCAATAAACATGCTAAAACTAATTCTGATTGAACTTCCAAAACTATTGGCATCATTACTTTAAAGACACAGATACTAAGATAGCGACTTAAATATTGGTTCTGACAATTAATTGTATTTATATGTGATGAATACAAGGAAAACTTTAGAAATATCCTGAGAATTCCAAATGAAAAAAACTCACTATAACTTTTCTAGTAGTATTTAGAGCAAACCATCTGAGGATACCATCAAATATACTTTCCTTTTCTCAACTCATCAATGCTATTAATACTAATATTGTGTTACATTTTTATTTAAAAGTGGAAAGTCTATTTGCAAAAACATCTACTTTCAGTCATCCTCACTGGGTATGTCTGGTACATAAGTCTAGAAGAGAAAGAAGTTCTGCACAGACAGTTAAGAAGCACTTGGCAGGAAAGACCATGCAGTCACCAAGAAAGGATGCTCAAAATTTAGTTTTAATATTTGTTTCCCCAAAGCCAAAATAAAGCTTTCCCTCAGCTGAATTTTACTATTAGATTGATCCTATGAACCAGAAACGACGTGAGTTCCTTAATGTCATCTCTAAGAATGTGAGAAACTTGAGCAAACTGCTATGACTAACACCAGCAACAAAAAGTCTTTTTGCCAAACAGAGAAGTCAGAGAAACCAATACAGACATGGAGTTCAAATACACTATCAAAAATATAAGAACAATTTTAAAATAGTAATATAGATGTCTTTACAAGTGCATCAAAATACCATCAAATGTTAAATTACAGTACACTAGAGAGGCCCAACTGAAAAGATAACAAGTTTCCTTTTCTCTTCTATATTTAAAAATTTTAAATATTGCATTCTTTTGTATCTGATATAAGATAGGCATTTAATAACGGTCCAACATCAACATACGACTTTAAGCAGTCTCTAGATCCTTCTAAGGCTTCCAATTGACCTTAGGAAAAAATAAAATCCAATCTCCTCACCGTGATCCTTGAGGCTCTACAGGATCTATTAACCCTCCCCCCGCTGCTCCAAGCCCTAACTCTAACTCTAAGGGCCCCTTATTCTCTCTATAGGGCTGGCTCCTTTCCTGCACCCCTCCAGGCTCTCTCCTGCTAGGGGTCTTTGTATGGTGCCCAGAGCACATCCTGAGTTCTTTTTCACACTTCAAATCTCAGTTACCTTTCCACTCCACACTTTCTACAGTAATGACTCCCTTTTACCCAAGTTACTCTCTCATCACTCTCTCTCTTTTCATGTGTGTATTATGCTCTGAAACATTTATCTATGTGCTTATTTAGAAATTGTCCTTCTTCCCCACGAGAGTGTATTCTCTATGAAGGTGGGAGCACTCTATCCCAAGTGCTTACCACGGATGCTGGATAAATATTTTATGATTAAATTAGTGAATGAGTTATATTCAAATACAGACCTTCATTATTAACTACTAGGGTATATCATGGCTTGAGGAATTAGCTTTCATCATAAAAAATATCTCTTAGAAGCTTTCTCTCCACTGAACTGTGAGCTCTATGTAGAAAGGGTCCAAAGCACATATGATTTTCTATTCCCGTGGGCCTTGAATTTACTGGATGAGTAGAGCAAATGTCACCACATTAAATGACTCTCCTACAGTTCCCTGCTACGCTTAAGGAGTACAAAGTTTCTCTGTCTTCCTTGTTATTTATCTTTTCTAAAATTTTACAGAAAACAGTATCTTACATAAGCAAGAGAAAAATTACATATTAAAAAGCTGGTTAACCGATACAAATTCATCATCAATTCAACTATGTAAGATCAGAAACTTAAAAGTATGACCACAAGGAAAGGAAAATAGTTCTTACATATCAAGAAGCTAAGATATATTAAAATGAGTGAACTGCTATCATGAGCTATATTAAAGTGAGTGAATTGCTATAACAAACGCTTCAAAAATATTTACAGCCTGAGTGTTTTGCTGGGGAAGTGCAGGGGCTGGGTGTCCCCAGCAGTCAAACAGGATAATAGGCTGCTCCCTGGAAGGCAGAGATCAGCAGCCCAGGCACCCGCCCCGCCCTCTGCACTTCTCTCTATGGGAGCCTGCGTGGCCTAACTCATTGTCTGAGCCTCGTTATCCACGTCTGTGATAAGAGGTATGAAATGAAGAATCATTCATTTAAATCCTCATTTAAGAAACAGATTCTTCTACATAGGATTTCTTTAAATAAAGCTACACCTCAGTAGCTCAAAAACAGAGTTCGTGATTAGCTTCCCTGCTGCCCTAAATACATCAGAGAAACTCTATGACACATTCATAAATTGAAAACATGAAGTCGTTCTTATTTCTTTCAACTCTATAGAACATTTAGAACACCCAAAATGCAAATTGCCTGTTGAATTAACAGTTTGCCAAGTCAGAGTTTGGTGCCACTTTATTGAAGAAAAGCTCTATATTATTACTGCCATAATTTCTGCAGCTGAAAAGGTTCCTGTGGTTAGGTCATTTACAATGGGCACTATGTACAAAGTTATTTAAATGGATTCTTTTGAGGGATAGTCTTTCATGTAAGAGAACGAGTTTATATCAAAGTAAATTCAGGTTAATTATGTACCAACAGGTCAGTGGCATGCATAGGTAGAGCTGGCAGTTGGCCCCTGACAATCTGTTACTCCACAGGCAGTACATGTAATCAGTCCCACCTTGAAACGTTTACTCTCGTGACTTAAAATACCAGTGATATTAAAAGTCATCATCAGCACACAGCACCCTCTTAATCTTAGTATACATATTCACTTTTGAAGGGTCACTTATAGATTTTGGGATAAGAGGGATGTGCACCTCAGGTCTTTACAGGAAAAACACTAAAGTTAAAATAAAATGGATAAGGTAAGTCAATTATGATTTAAATTGACTTTTCTTCCAAGGTACATTTCCTTTCTTCAACTCTCTCCAATGTTCACACTCAGAGCTTTAGCTACTGGGTCAGACAATGGCACTGGCATTTGGGTCAGATTTAGGTTTGAAAAACTTTGTCATTTATTAGCTGTGATTTATTAGACTTCGCCTATCACTTAACCGCAAGTAGTTATTGGTATGAACACGTACAAAAATAAACAACATTTTTTAAATCGAGGTGAGTTTCACTGTGTATTTCTTCTCTGGAATGAACCTACAGTGTCTTAATTTATGTGATTCTAGTGCTTCCTGAGGACCTGACCTTGAAATGAGTAGGGTCCCATCAAATTTTTATTTATTAATGCAGTCTCTTCTCTTTCTTCTGAAAGCGTCTAAAAAGATTTCCCATATTAGGGTACATGGCCAGAAACTTGGTAAAATTTATTTCCAATTTAGAATTTAAATTATTCTTTTTAGAAAAATTACAGTTTAGGACTTTAATCTCTGCCTATACCTAATAGTATGCGGTGACTATCTCCTACAAAACAGTATTATAGCTTTTAATGGCATGAATCACTCTATTTGATAATAAAACAGATCTATTTTAACAACTGGAAAAGTTGCATGCCCCCAAGTCTATATCAAATTTCACTGGTTCTTTGTACTCTCCCCAGGATCCAAGGCAGCCCCTTAATCGTTTCAAATACACATTTTATATTTAGTGTATGTATGCATAAAGGATGCTGAAATCTGACATATACAATTATTGTTCCCTGACATTTTATATTATATTCCATTTGAAATAACTACTTAGAGCTTTCTTTGCATATTGTGTGGCATACAACTAGCCTGTCAAGTTATAAGAGCCCTTTGAACATTTATTAATGTCCACAATTTACCAAGTACTTCACATAAATCATCTCCAATCCCTGAAACACCATCAGCTTGGTATTACCTGATCTTCATTTTACAGATCGGAAATAGAAAGAGAGCGATCACTTGTCCAAGCTCCCAGGACCAGTGATGCAACAGGGTGAAGTAAAACAAGGGAGAGCTTCAAGCCAGAGGGTACTGCATGCAATTTTTAAGGTATGTCCTTCACAGTAAGACTTTGGGCAAATTTCTCATCCAAAAATGGGGATATTACTCACATCCTAGAGAAACTCAGAATAAAAAACCACAGAGTGCCCAGTTTGGGGTCTGGCTCACAAAGGCATATGATAAGTGTTCACAATGATGATACCAGAAACAGTGACACGAGGTTTTGAAAACAGACACTAAAGGCTATGATGCTGGCTATAACACAGTACATGTAAAGTGAATCTGGGAAATAAAATGGTATCATCAAGTCTCAGCATAAATTAAAATTACAAATATGCATATGTCAAAAAAAAAGAAACAAAAACCTTAAACATTAAATTTTAATGAACCATATTTGGAAATACTGTCTTCGATGGAAATTTTGTATGAAGAAATGGAATTATGATCAATTTTATATACCACAGTAGAATTATTTTCTTATGTGATCTTAATAGAACCTTCTTTTAATTTAATTTTTTATTACAGAAGTAGGTGTAGAGAAAATCATGCAGAAAATATAAAGTTCCTGTATACCTTCCCCCATATCAGCCCCTCATTAGTGTAGCATTTGTTATAACTGATGAAAGAATATTATAATAATTGTAGTACTATATACTTAATAGTTATATTATACTATATAGACTAACTATATAGTCTATAGTTTACATTAAGATCGACTATTTGTGTTATATAGTCCCACATGGATTTTTTAAAAGTTCTTATTAAAGTAAACCTAGAATTTCCCCTTTTCAGTACAAATGTATTATTCAGTGCTATTAATTACATTCACAGTGTTGTGCTACTGCCACTACCATCCATTATCAAAACTTTTCCATGACCCTAAGATAGAAGTTCTGTACAATTTAAGCAGCAACTCTCCATATCCCACTTCTACCCTGACCCATGGTAACCTATATTTTAGTTTCTATCAATTTGCTTATTTTAATAAATTCTTAAGCAGTGGGAAGAATATTTACCCTATGATTTATCTTGTATTATAAAATAAATCATTGCCTGGAATCAATTTCCCATTGATTTCTTAATTAGCTATTCAATAAAAATGACTGAGTACCTGTAATTTAGAAACCTGAGTATAAGAAAATTGTTAGTGTCACCTGTCAGATAATAAGAGATAAAGCAGGAAGCCCTTTACCTGATTCTATATGCAGCAATTTCCACTTTAAAAGATGATGATGAGATCACAGGTACATACCTCTCTGTGTAATGACCAACTGTATTATCACAAAATTTTAACATAGCTATCATAGGTTTTCAAATTTCTGTTGTTTTAAGAAAAAATTATTTAAGATATAACTATTTACAAGTTGAAAAGTGTTTACTAATATCTCAAATCTTAAACATAGTTCAGTAATTGTAAAAAAAAAACTATTTAATACAGAGCTAATTACTTCATTATTATTATTTTTTAGGTGCATGGTCCTGGAATCGAACTCAATCTCCTGCATGGAAGGTGAGCATTCTACACTGAAACACCCGGGCACCTCAGAGCTAATTACTTTAAAATTCTTTATTGAAGGTATTACAAGTATTTGAAATCTATTCTTTTGGCCCAGGTAAGAACAAGGCTCTTCAAATAAATTCTAATCAGATATGTTAAGAGGAAATTTAACTTAAAAATCTTAAAAGCAAAGTTGTTTAAAAATTTTTGGAACTAAAGCCGCTGAATTTCTATATTTCTGTAAGTATTTCTATAAGCATTTCTCCACATATTCTCCTTTTAAAAATAGTAATTTTATTTAGGATTTCTTATCAGTGGCTATTAATACTTTGTTTTTCTTATTCTCCTTCTTTTTAAGGTATTATTGATAATTATATAGAAAAGAAAGAAAAAAGAAGAGCACACTTAGTCCTTAGATAATAGTATGTTATGTTTAAGACAACACAGAAAGCCTATTTCATTTCCTACACAAAACAAGGATACATACCTTTTTACTATATTCTGACATGCACCCTCACTAGAGGAAATATAATTTGTTCTGCTTTTTCATGTATTTGCTTAAAAAATGCATTAATTTTCTGGTTTCACAAAGGATGTGTTAATAGCTTAAAAGAAGTTAATTTTTGTTCGCACCCTCTCCCTGTGGATCACTACCATAAATTAAAATCTAATCTAATACAGAAAATATCTATTGGTACCTGAAAATTCTTACTTTCTGCCTAGAAAACCAGCTCAACAGTGAGAAACTTTGTAAAAAGGGAAATTTGGGGGGGGTTTCCTTCTATTTTTCCACAATTCGTACTGCTTCACTGAAAAAGACAAAGCCAGTTCCTAAGGCTCGATATGATTGTTTTGCTTTACAGATAATTTTCAAGATACAGTCGATTTTAAATAGGTACACTAATTAGACGGACACGACGTGGTATCTGGAAACCTTGTGCCTTTTTCTGAATGGGAATGAACATGGCTGACACTTGGTACCTAGAACGTAGGCACTCAACTGGTATCTTTTGACCTGAATGACTGCTTGCGCCCAGTTCTGCATCACAGGCACGTGCAGGCTATTTTCCTTTCCATTTTCAATGACTGCTTTATTCCAAATCAGCTGTGGCCTCTTTAGTCGTCTTCCTAGCACCTGCCCCTGGCGATTCTCAAAATTCTGAACTTGGTTTTTCACATTTCAGTGAGGCTTTACCTTAGCCACTTTTACAGTACTGTTCTGTGAGATGCTGGGTTAAATTAGCAAAGATCAGGCATTTCAATTTTTGAGGGACGCAACATAAGCATTTTGGATTTTATTTATCACCCATTTTTAGCAATTCAGGCCCTTCAAATAAATCATAATCACATGTGTTAGAAGTACATTTACTTTAAAAATTTAAAGGGGGCAGTTGTTTGAAAGAATTGCAGGTCTAATATCTAATAATGACATTTCTACAATCATTTCTCTATTTGCTCTCCTTTTAAAAACAGTGATTTTATTTAAGATTTTGAATTAATAGCCATAAGTCTCTTTTCATACCTCTTCATTTTTCTGCATGCAATTTCAGGTTATATTGAAGACTAAAAATAAATATTACTTACGTAATCCTAGCAATATCAAATTGCTGAGCCTAGTTCTACTGGGACAATGCTATGGTGCATACCAAATGAAAAACAACCTGGACTAATTTTGCACTGGTTTTCCAATAAAATGGTTCAACAAGAGTGGGAGGACCAGAGAATGCAATGTGTTTTACAAATCTTGGTACAGTTAATTGAAAAAAAAGAGAAAGAAGTAAAAAGTAGTAGTGATTTTCCAAATTAAAGTACAGAAAGAGTGAAAATTGTCTTTGTTCTTTGTCTGAGCCTATGTACAGGCAGATTAAATTTAAATCCTGATCTTAACTACAAAGGATTCCCTGCTGTGGGCTTTTAGTGCAACACTCACTTATTAATAGAGATCTATCGAAATCAACCACAAAGAGGTAAAAATTCCAAGTTTTTCCTAAATATAAGCTGTCTATTATTTTTTTGTTTCTTCTCCTTCAAATCAGATCAAACATTTAACATGCACATAAAGGAGTCAAAGTTTAAATATTTCACATTTTTAAATTACTTCCTAAGAAGGGAAAGTCTTTTTTTGTAAATGAAATGTTAGAAAAAAATAATCCTTTATTGTTTCTAGTGCAGATTAAACATACATATACCAATTTTAATCTTCCTAGCTATGATCAATGGGCAGTGCAGATACTGTTAAGATTTATTTTATTTTGTTTAAAGAAGAAGAAACAGAGGTTGTTATCTGCTCAAAGACCCAGAGTGGGTTGTATCAATCCAGACTAAAGCCCTAGGCTGTTTGACTCCAAGGTCAGCTCTCTTTCTGCCTGCAATATCCCTCTACATAAAAAATGACTTTGAATCTATGTAGGTGATGCCTCATTATATATCTTCTTTCTGGAGAGTTCTCATAATAAGGGCTCAATTGTTGAGGATTATTCAGTACCTTTTCACTTAAAAATTACTAAGTGGTCAGGATGGCTTCTAGAAGGGTGGAATCAATCTTCAATCTCAAGTCCTGGCTCTCCATTCAAAATCGGAGAAGGAAATCAAATATGAAAAGGGATCAGGAGTGAGGAAGAGGGATCTGATCTTTTCTTTTCCTTCCCAGATTCCATGTTTGAATCCCACTGAACCAAATAAACAGACAAGAATTTAATAAGCCTGCATTGTATCTACAGTGCTGTACACAATATGGTTTATGTCAATTTTCCTGAAAACCTCACACCATCTATTGCTCAGCTAATGTGCTATCAGTGAACTTTTCAAACTTCTCGTTATTGCTTTTGCTGTCCTTCTGGATTTATAGTCTTTAATCTTTTGCTTTATTTCATGGTTTCACCATTGGACAAGTAAACAAATGTTTTTATAAAGATGCATTAGGTAAAGCAAATGTTACTGATTTAATGGAGGCTTTAATTTTCTATCCGTAGGGAAAATTACATTTCTCACTCTTCCTTGGGAATGTTTTTTGTTATATGAGATAGAATTCACTGTTAATAAACAACTCAGCATGTAGAGAAAGGTGAAACTTTTATAAAAGTAATGTCATATAGTAAACAAATTCCACAAACAGCATTTATTAAAGAGCCTAAACATGGGGCCAACCCCAGGACAAAATGGAAACAAACAATCTACACTGCTTTCCCGAGCGTGGTGAGATTCATTCCTTGGTGTCAATCTGCTCTTCTCTAGATGTGTGTTTGGTCTCTGGTACTGGAAGGTTGTGTGCGTGCACCTGTGTGCCAGAGCACGTGTTAGTGACAGAGAGAGCACGTGAGCATGCGCACAGACAGTTTTATAAGAGTTTCAGGTGAGTCTAATATCTTCCTTCCAACAGTCAAGGTTTTCTCCCCTCTCCTAGCCCCAGAAGGGCAATCCTTGGGTAAGGTGGGGTGAAGCTCTGGAAAGCGTGTGTGTGTGTATTCTTTACATATCTTTTTATGTCTTAAAAAATCATTATCAGCCTCTGCCTCTTTCCCATCTGAGAGGTCAAGGTGGGCAGTGAAGATAGACTGCAAAGAATAAGGCTCAAAGAAGGAGGAGAAAAAAAAACAACTACAATACATATGGATGTTTTTAGAGAGCAAAATATTACATGAAAAACAAATTTTGGAGGGTTTAAAGATGAACATTTTCATTTGCTACAGTATTTTTCTGCCTGCTCAATCATTTCACTTCATACTGCTGTCATAAGCTGCAAAAATCATCATTTCGAACCTCTGATACCAGGAGCAACAACAGCACCAGTTCCCACAGCGATCACGGCCAAGCTCGTCTGCTGCACTGGCCCTGGCCCCAACACCTTCCTCGGGCTTTCAAGTTCTAAGTATAACTTCCCACACACCGCACCAACTAGCCATGGCTGCCTCTGACAGCTGCGTCCTTAAAACTGAGCTGATCTACAGTCAAACCGCGTCACATCTCTGTAGTTTATTTCAAAACTTTCAAGAAAACGTCTCTGGGAAAAGAATGAATTTTTTTTTCAGAATTTTGTCTCTCTACTTTTCTTTTCCTCTACCTGGACTGCCTTCTCCCTTTGTAAGAATTAATATCCAGTCATCGCCACAACCTTGATAGCTTTAACTATCAAGCTCCATTCTTTAAGCATTTCCTTTCTAAGTTTGTGCCAGCGATCCCCATTCCTTCCCAGAACTAATCCATCATCAAGTCCTTCCTTCCACCATACTTCTCATAGCAAATCTTCCCCTCAGATCTCAGCAATTTCAACAGAGGCTAGGCCCTTTTTACTTTCCATCATCTGCAATACCATCCCCTGTTTTCTCTTCCTTTAGGTGGTACCCTCCACCATGTCACCGAGGGACAAAGCTGCCTATGCCAGTGCTTTACTTACTTCCACTGTAAAGAGCTTCATAAAAATACTTGCTGAATTTACAGGAAGGGCTGAGATCCCTCATTCCAATATTAAGGCCGCACATAATGAGACCATAGTACCTCTATTAAGTTTACTCTTCCCTATCTCCCAGGTATGCATGGGCCAGGCTTTCACGAACTGACCCTGCTCAAGAGGGTGCAAACAGGCTTGAGGCGCCACCTTCCCAGTATACGCCCCATCCCCAGTCCCTTCCGAGTCTCTGCCGCCTAAATGTCTACCCATCCTTCACAGGCTCGATTTTGGTATTTGATTGCAATCAGTTCAGTACTTTCGTTTCAGTGTCAAATCATTCTCAAGGTTATCAAATCACACAAGTTGTGTGACTCTAATTACACAACAGCACAAGTTCTGTGTGAGCAGATTTGTGTCCTACCACTCTTGTGAGCCTCTTGACGTTAAAGCCCATACCAAAGAGTTGAAGAGTTAACAGCTTTCGGCATAGAGGTGCTGAGCCTATTAGGCTTCATCTAATTTTTATCACACACAGGAAATGAAACAAGGGAAGATGGAAAATTTAAATAAAGCTTTAGATTAATGTCAATATGTTAAAGAGGTACCTCAGCATGGTAATCATGACTTCCTTAAAAACGTAAAGTTCATTCCTTAAGAAAAAACAGAGACTACCCAATTCCTTTTCCCTTAGGGCAACAGGAATTTAAATTAGAGTTTCAACTTCGAATGGCTGGGAATTAGTTCTTTAGAGTTCCGCAGGATAACTCCAGCATTATAATGTGCTCTTCAGAGGTATTCTAAAGCTAGAGATGAATAAAACTATTTTTAATGGGTAAAAATGGTTAGGATCGGATATAACCGTGTTTAAGAGGTGTCTAACTCACGTGTTAAATGCACAGTCAAAATGACTGGGATTACGTGCGTTCAAATTCCAGCTCTGCCAAGTCCTTCTCTCTGTGTGATGTTGGACAAGTTGATTAACTATTATAACCTCAACTGACTGATTTCTAATATAAGAATATTAGTCTTATTTCATAGGATTATGATGATGATTAAAATGGAATAGAGGCTAAAGTTCTGAGCACAATGAGCCCAAAATAAGTGCTTAATAAATACGTGTATTATTAGCACTGCTTTTAAACTCTAAGGGCTCACGCCATTAAACCCTGTTAAAAATAGTCAGTGTTTCCCTGTCATAACAATTGTTTAAAGAGTTCACATTCAAAGTCTAGTTCACAACTCACAAAACCTTCTGCTTATGGAGGCTGTTATGAGGAATAAATGAAATAAAACACAAAAAATTTGGAACAGTGCCTGATCCCTGGGAAGTGCACAATAAATGGTAACTTGTTGTCAGGAGCAGGTGGCTGACGGAATAAAGCATTGTTCAACGCTGCCCCTTAAACATAAATACATCTATTCTATTAGCATCAATGGGAGAAGTTCTTAAATCTAAGCATACCATTCACATGAAAACAGCAGACAAATTAAAACATAAGTAGCTCATGAGAATTTTCTTCAAACAGGCAATCCCCTACACTAGTTATTCAGGAATATCACAGTCAGGTGCTCCGCATTTTCTTCCAGTTTGGCTGATAGAAGTCTAAGAGCCAAACTCCTGGTCAGGCTGCACAGAGACCTCCGGACAAAAATTCTGTACATCACCCTCATTTTGCGCTCTAATTTCTTCCTTCCTGCTCTCACCTTCTTTTTGCCCCTGTTTTTCTCTTTACTTACTTTAAATTTCATTTCAACTCACTAAGTCTGTGAACCATCTTGGATTTTTCTGGAACAAGATGGGTTGTAAATAAACACAGGGGATAACTGAAAATCACTTACTGTGCTGCTGATTTATTCTAACCAAAATTTACCACATAAAGTGTGGCATGCTTTGAATTTTAAGCTATAAGAAGCTCTCTTTTTGGATAATACTAATTTACCTTTGGCTCACATGTCCCTATTTCAAACTGTTTCTTCAATGTGTTTTCCATTTCAGAGAAACAAATACAGGCCATGGTGATTAGAAACAATAGTGAATACCATACATATATTTAAACAGTTATCAACCAATCAATCAACACACATTGCATGAATAACTGCTATATGTTTGGTATTGCCTAGCACTGGTTAACAAATCATATTCCCTTAATATTATGCTTGGTTTGGGGTCCTGGACTGGCGAAGGTCCAGTAATAATCAAAGCGTAATGATGAATAAAAAACCAAAACCAGGACTGAAAATTCCACAGATTCAATAATGTTGCAAGTTCAGCAAAACCTTGAATAACCGAAACCAAGCAACTAGGATTTGTTTCTGCATGTTAACATGGAGAAGGGAGGAACCTGGATTTCTGAT
Source organism: Tamandua tetradactyla (assembly GCF_023851605.1). Classification (NCBI taxonomy): domain Eukaryota; kingdom Metazoa; phylum Chordata; class Mammalia; order Pilosa; family Myrmecophagidae; genus Tamandua; species Tamandua tetradactyla. The sequence continues at coordinate 19,649,877 of NC_135348.1, read as the reverse complement.
CCCTAAGGTTCTGAGTTTTTCTGTTCTCTGTCTATCTAAATACCCATTTCTTGGGCAATTGAATCTACTACTTTCATGGACGGTGATTCCAAAATCTTTACTTTCAGTCTTGCGTTGTTCCCCTTAGAATCGATCACACATAAGTTGGATACATTGGAAGAACCCATACGCATCTCAAACCAATTACCCTAAACCAAACCTCATCCCAAATTCCTTTACCCTGGCACAATTTTTCTTCATAGCACCTATAAACTTCTCATATACTATACATATAACTAAGTACTATGTTTAATCTATCCGCACTCCTCATATGAATGTAAGCTACACTAGGGAAGAAATTCTTGTCTAATTTGTTCCCTGACACACTCAAGACGTACCTAGGATACGTGTAGAGTGGTGCCTGGAATTTAGCAGGTGTTGATAAATGTCTGTTGAATGAATTAACCTTTCCTTCCAGGCACCCAAACCTGCTCCGACCTCAGCACCTAATTTCAGCAGGTAGAATCATTCTAAATCCTTGCTTCTTTACCCCCATTTTATCAGCCTCTCAGAGCTGCCAATGTATATCCCACAGTCTTGGTACTTGTCATCTGCTGTCCAAGTTCTAGCCCTGGTCATCACTTGCTGGAGCAATGAAACAAGCCACCAGAACTACCCTTCTTTATATAAGTATACTTCACTGCAGCGAGAATGGTAGATTATAAAGGCAATCTACTTGAATCTGCCTGAAAATATATGGAGGTTCCATTTTTTTGCTTGAGGATAAATTCAGGTTTCTCTTAAAGTCCAGGACTTGGTTCCAATCTGCTCATTTGGCCTGACTTTCTAACATATCACACGACAAATTTTAAGCATTGGAAGCACCAAACTGCTTGTGGTTTCCTGCGCAGGCCCCCAGTATTGCCAATTCTAACCTTTTGAGATTCAGTTTGGGGGTCGATTCTTTAGGAAGCCTTCCCTGGCCTTCCAGGTTGGTCTGAATGCCATGGCTCAGTGTGCTCCTATAGCGGCTAACTACAAGGTAGTAAAAAAAAAAACCTGGGTAACCACTTGGCATTAACATGAAAGTCTCATGCCTACAAAAGGAAGAAAAGAGTTTTCATAAAAATCACAGTTATAATGCAAGGTTAGGTATTTATTTAAGCCCTTGCAGTAAATAATTAGAATCAGGTCAGGTTACCTGGTTCCTAATTTCTGGGAAAGGAAACAGACACTACAACTTAGTCTTTAAAGTGTTTCATGAGAAAACTGCATAAGCTAGACAGTCCCTGGTTTCCTCCCTCTGCTGCAGCATGTGCCATGGCAGTGACAATGGACGTGGATATTCATTAGCCTCCTGACCACAGAACACTGAAGGCTATATCTTCCATCATCAACTAAAGACATCTAATAATATAAATTAAATTATTTCCTTGTTTTATCATTTCCTTAATTTAAAAATTCATTAAATTATGTTGTCAGCTATAAGGGGATAGCTATATTTAGATTATTATAGAATGTTACCCTGATTTAGCCTGTGCCCAGTCAATTAAGGCTCTCCATTTTTCAGCACAATTGTATTGTGGATCCCTGCTCCCCCCAACTCTGTCCCAAACACCCTCCTGCTTGCTCACGCTCTCACTTGCTCTTAGCCTCCTGCCCGTAACCTCTGACACACAGCACTGAACGAGATAACTCAAGTATGCTGCACAGATGAGGCATGCTTTCCTTTAGGCATGTTCAGCACATTCATTAATTTTAGAAGGGCAAAGACAATTAACTATTAACTATTACATTTCCTTAAAAACATGCCCCTTACAGAATAATCTATAAATTAGAACTTTTTTTTTTACCTATATGCTGGTGAACTACATGTGAAAGGAACAAGGGACAAATAATTTCACAGGCTTAGCTGTCTTAAAATATATGAGGAACCCGAGATTAATCCACAATTATATCTTTTAAAGCAATTTCATTTCAGGAAATAGATTTGTAAGCCTCTCTATTACTTAGAGGGAAATGTCAGACTATGGAAACTGATATCACATGGTTTCGCTGACCTTGGTGTCGCTGAGACAATAGGGACTCTTTTGCCTCACAGGTCTGCTTACAAAAATATAAATCCAGTTGACTTCTTGTAATAATGAATTCTCTCGTTTACAGCCTAATGACTATTCAGTGATTTGCAGGACTTGTGCATTCAGTATCCAAAAAAGGGAAATCGGTTCATAGGTCAGTGTACTGAATCTAGTGAACTGTTCATTCAGGGATCCCAATGTAAAATACACAAATGGGATGACGCTAACAGCAATTTACAGTTGGAATGGGATTGAGATAGTCAAAACTAATACAGACTAGAATTAGAAGCGACTGATTAGAAATTAAATCTAAAAATAAAATTATAAACTTCCATTTGTAATGGAAATGATAACATGGCTCTTACCTGACATTACTGGCACATACTATATTCTGGATAAAAGCTCTATGTGTTTTATATTAAGATTTAAAGAATAAAAACTATATGTAGTGTATATACGCACAATTAAACAAAACATAGAGAATGCAACATACACCTTTTAACAATGATTTACAGATTCCATACTGAGCAACAATGCTGTCATTCTACCAAGCTGCAGAGTGGCGTGTTCTAGAGCACAAAGCCTTAAGCCAGTATTTTCAAAGCTCAGACAGCTGTGTCTTTCCTTCCATCTCCTTTTAAGTGATCACCTTCAGTTCCATCCTCAATGCTATTAGCTCCTGTTAGTTTTAACCAACTCCCTTACCTTAAGCTTCCTATACTCAGTACTACTAGGCGCCCAAGGTTATTAAGGGAAGCCAGGAAATCAAACTTAGTAAATAGCAAAACATAAAAACATAAACTCACACATATGTATATGGATATCACATGCATAGATTCACACAGTAAGAATACCATGTGATGTCACTCTCAAAGTTTAAACTACTTCCTTCATTAGATCCCAAAGGCATGAACAGAAAGGCATGTAGGGTAGATTTATGGTGAACTCCAGAATAGATATGGCAACATGGGGACAACACAACATGGGATCTGGAGTCAAAAGACTTTAATCTGGTTCAATCACTATAGCCTTATGATCCTGGTTAGATTGCTCGACTGAGTCTCATCGTAATGCCTTCATCTTTAGAAGGGGACTAAAGATAGCACTCTTAAACTGTGATTTTGTGAAATGCATGCCTCAAATCATAGTATTGATATACTAATATATATACCAACATACTAATTATCAGTATTAAGTATAATACTTAAAGTTTTATAATAACAATCCCTTATTAAATAAAAAAGCTCTGAACAAACTTGGCCAAATTTCTCTCATATTCATTCATTCTCTCTCTCTCTCTCTGACACACACACACACACACTCCTCACTCCCACATACATGAAGGTGCTTGAGCTTTGTACTCTCTTAATTTCTTCTCTGCTCAGGGGATTTGTTGCTTACTTACATTTAGCAAATATTTTTAAGTGTCCAAAAATTGGTGTCCTGTTCTAGAGTCTGGGGACAAATAGTAAACAAATGCTAGGTTCTTATACTCATGAAATTTACTGTCTAAGTTTACGGCCTTGTTTCATGCAGTTGAAACTGCTAAAAGTCTAATTCCCAAAGAAAAAGAGGGAACAGCTATATTAATAATAACCTTTAAAGGTTCTCATCAATTTTCATTATCCATTGATATAGCTTTGCAATGAAGGAAAAACGTATAAAGACATTCAGTCTTTTCAATATTTATTTATATTTCATTTGTACAAGTTTTCCCTCACAGGTACTTCCGTAGAAATTACTAAATTCAATAAAAACAAAACAAAAACTTAGAAAAGCAGAGCCTGTAAATAGCAGAAATGTAAGTTTTGACATGAATGCTGACCCTTAGGAAGGGCCAGTCAACATGTAGACCCCTGCTATCTACTCCATCCGAAATGCCCTTTTCCACACATCACCTTATTTTTACACATTGCCTTACTTTGTTCACTAATCAGTGAGCCTAGGAAGACCAGGTTCTTATATTAGCAGGTACAAAGTAGAGTTAGGAAAGTACCAAAGTTAAACCTCATTTCCTTGAAAACTTTTCTACATAGCCAATCACATACTTATGGAAAGAGAAAGAGAGAGACTAAAAGGTCTTAAAAAAATAAACTCACTTTGGCAGTATACGCAATTATTTTTCCCAGAATTCAGCCTTCGTTCTCATAACTGAGCCCATTTCCAAAATGGGAACAGCACACCCCATTCCAGGTGCAGGCGGTTCAGTCCACCGCCTTCAGCTAGGACCTGCCTAGCAGATCACTGCAGGCCCAGCCACAGGGAGTGGCTCAGAGGTGGGCCTGGGAGCCAAACTAACGAGATTCGACTCAGGTGTTATAGGAACCACTGGCACCAGAAAATCTCTTTTGAATGGAGGCCTACAGCTGCTGACTGCCATCTTGCCACCATGAGAGAACATGCTGAAAATGGAGCCAGAGAAAGTCAAGCGAAAAGACTGAGTTCCAATGACTGGGGGTAAGACTCTGGCTTGCCTGAAACCAGGCCCATGGAAGGATTCTGCAGTCAGGTGGGCTAATGCAGTTCTACTTGTGCTTAGGCTAGCTTGTGTTGAGTTTTCAGTCACCTGTAGCCAAGAGTCCACATACCGGGAAAGAAATACCGAAGGCTTATTGTCAATTCAACGCTTGGTTTAGGGATTGTTAAACAACTAGTAGTACAAATAATATTAAATTATGTAATACCAATTAAATAATGTAATATCACTGCATATTTAATGCTGATATTACATAGTTAATAATGTAATACTAACTATGTAATATCAATTTAATCAGATAATTAACTTAATCCTAGAAGTCATGAAATTATTACTTGGTCAGCTTTTTCATGCCCGAACTAGGATGCTACTTTGTGCTCTGCAGCAAAACAAAGATGAAACATTCGAGTCATTTATGTTCAATCTCTAAAATACCAATTCATCCCTCAGAAAACTTCCCTGAGAAATACACCTTAAAGAGTCTTAAAAAGCTGAGCCCCTTACTGAAAATGTGTTAATTACACAATACATAGCAAAATTTCTACATTTTCAACCTAGTATTCAACATGCATAAAATTCTCTGGCCTAAGACTCATGTTAATTATTAGCTTATAACTTGGGGACGGGGAAGTAAAAACATAGTATAAGACTATTTCTCCTTAAGAAGTACAATTGCTTCGACAGAAGCAAAAGCTAGCCTAACTATACAAAATGAATCTCAGTCAGAATTTTCACTTAAAGTATGCTTTTGGAAACCTTCAATAGGAATAAAGGTAGGACTCAAATGGGTACCTGGAGTCTGAAATTACTGTTAAATGAGATTATTCTATACGAAACACAAGTTAAATAACAGGTTTTATCCTGATATTAATGTTTCAATTTGCCACAAATACATATATTTACAGAGAAACACAGGAGTACCAGATAGAAATATTCTAAGTCTGAGCCTAGTAAAAATACTACCCCAGATCATGCATATTAAATTTATAGCATAGGTCATTTTTCTAAGTATCACTGAACGACAAACTGAAACAAACAAGGAAAAAAAACCTTCCTGAGTTGCTGATCTTGACTCACAATTTCAAATTTCGCTCATTAATTATTGCTCAGTGGAAAATTTCCACGTGTTTGTAGATAAGGTAGTATTACTATTTATCACTCGCAGATTACATAAAAAAATATGCTATAGAGTTAACCAAGCAAGCAAACTACACAAACTAGGAAAAGATGTGTAAAAGGAACACCCACATGAACATTTACCTTCCACTGCTCTTTTGAAGAAAACTTTGCAGCTGCCACAGGTTACTACCCCGTAATGGCATCCTGAAGCCTCATCTCCACACACCAAACATATTTTGGAAGGTCTTGAGGATCCAGTAGAGACACTTCGTAAAGCAGAGCTGGGAAAAGAAATAAAGATTTAAATAAGTAACTGCAATGGCACATCTGATATGTTGCACGGCTTAGTTCAAAGTCTCTCAATCTTGATGCCATAAATGAATTCAGTAAGTATGCACTGGCCACATATTATGACTGTAACAAAATGAAGGTAAAATTCTATTAGGGGAAAAATGCTATCAAGAATTCTCTCTAGAGAAGCCTCTTCCCAGGACTGGGAAATAATAAATAATCACATATGAGCTTTTATCCTCCTTTTCCTGTTTTTGAGAATGTCACACACAAAAATTATTTGTATTCCAGCTGGGCAGCAAAGAGAAGGATCTTGAGCCAAGTCATCATGGAAGTATTTGCTGTCCTTTTGTTCTGGCATCAAAGACCTGTTACAATACTTCTCAACACTGCACCCAGACTCAGATTTTATATCTCAAATTAAATGAAAATCTTTCCTTTCTAAAACCATCATCCGCCAGTTAAAAGAAACAAAACAAAACTCTTTCCTCTACCTCCAGCAATTTCATCCCTCCAAGCTCCTGCATTTTTTCACGTTATCGTATACAGGTACATTCAAGTTATTTCAATTTTCTGAGTAATTTGAGAGAACATGATCAATGTAAAAAAAAAAGCCATATCTGCTAAATAACTCAGATATCTTTCTTGGTAAGAAAATGACAGGTTCTGGGCAACAGTATACAGGGACAAAGGTAATCTTTTAATCAATAGGCTGTTTTAACACGTCTTAAGGGAAATCTTCTCAAGATATCTATTACTATGGTGCATTATGAGCAACACTTTAAATTATAATAAGGAGTCAGAGTTCAGTGACAGTTCAGATGAGTACTGAGTCGACAAAGAGGTTGATTTCTTCATGCGCAGTCTGCATGCATTTACTGAATTTCTACCCAAGGTCTTGTGCAAGTTGCTAAGGAAATAAATATTAAAAATCTAGTCTTCCCCCTCAACATTAGTGGGAACACAATTGAGGGTGGTGAGGGCTAAGGTGCAGTGTAATATGGAGGTACATTGTTGGTTCCGCTCTCGATACTGGGACAGCTGGGAATTTTGAAGCATGCCTATGTGATATCCATTCAAAAAATACAAGGAGGGGCAGAGGCAGCAAGTGGCAATGGCTCTCAGAGAAAAACAAGTTGGACGTGGAAGCTTTGGCTAGATTTGTCATATGTCACTGCTGTCACCTTGCTGTTAAGGCTTTTGCCTCAATGTGAAACTGTAGGCATGTGGACAAAAGACTGAAAGGAAATATGCTAAAAGGCTAAAATGGTTATGGTACAGTAATAATGTCCCTGTTTTTCAAATTCACTAAGATATAACATCGCATCAATAATTTTTAAATATTATTCTAAATGTTTAACTACCCTGTCACCAAACACGAAGGAAGAAACTATTTAACTGCTCAGAGCACTGCAGCATGACTGACTTTCTAGAAAATGACTTCTTAAATCAGGGACTGAAACAATGTTCTCTAAAGTTGGTTCTCCTTCTGAGTAAAATGCTCTTTATTATTTTTACTAGTGTCCTTTGACTTCTTTATGGCATTCAAAACATTCCTTTTCAGCACCAGTAACTTCTTCAACATATTAGCCAGTAAAACTCAATCCACGCTGTGATTTCTCTTACGCTTACAGGGAAGCACCATGATTGTCAACATTAAAATATCACTTGAAATCATCATTAAAATGTAATTGCTTTTTCACAACTACAAGCATACATGGGATTTGTAGGTTACATTTAGCTGGGATTGGGCTTGGTCCCAATGTGTAAGGGCCCCTTAAGTTTTAGCCTTTGGAACCTTCTTTTTTCTATTCAAGTTCACTTCTTTGTTGATCTCATTCAGTCTCTCTGCTTAGACATTCTCATTTCAGTTAATGGCAAATCTTTCTGTGGTAGTTAGATTCAGCTGTCAACTTGGCCAGGTGAAGGCACCTAGTTCTGTTGCTGTGGACATGAGCCAATGGTACATGAACCTCATCTGTTGCTAATTACATCTGCAGTCGCCTAGGAGGCATGCCTGCTGCAATGAATGAGTTTTGACTTAATTGGCTGGTGCTTAAATAAGAGACTCAATGTAGCACAGCCTAAGCAGCTCGGCATTCCTCATCTCAGCACTTGCAGCTCACCCCAGCCCTTTGGAGATGCAGAAAGAAGTCACCCCGGGGAAAGTTGTTGGAACCCAGGGGCCTGGAGAGAAGGCCAGCAGAGACCATCCTGTGCCTTCCCACGTAATAAAGAACCTCATTGGAAAGTTAGCTGCCTTTCCTCTGAAGAACTAACAAAATAAATCCCCTTTTATTAAAAGCCAATCCGTTTCTGGTATGTTGCATTCCAGCAGCTAGCAAACTAGAACACTTTCCTTCTAGTTGTTCAGGCTAAGAAACTTGGACTCATCTTGGACTCTTCACTTTCACCCTATCTGATCTGTTAAATTCTATTCACTTTACCTTCAGAGTATATTCAAATTCTGATCACTTCCCACAACTTTCTTTGGTATCCCCTAGTCCAAGCTATCAACATTTCTTACCTAGGTTCTTGCATAAGCCTCCTAACTCATCTTCCCATTTGCCCCTTTCCCCTTATACGCGCCCCCCACTACCCCCAGTCAGAATGATCTTTTTTCGTTCATTTCCTCAAACCCTCAAATGACTTGTCCTCGCATGCAGATAAAAAAGCCAAAGCCGCCCATATGAGAGCACAGGTCCTCAACCTGGCCCCCGATACTTCTCTAACCTCTGCCTTGTCGCATCAGTAGCCCTCGAACCCATCAGTAATGCTTCCACCTCAGGGCTGTGCTGGCTGTCCCCTCTCCCTGGAATGCTCTCCACCAAGATATCTTCATACTCCCCTCATCTCCTTCAGGTCTTTATGTAAATGTTATTTATTCAGTGAGGCCTTTCCTGACCATCCAATTGAAAGAGCAACACCTCTTCCCTAGAATTCCCCACGCCCCTTGTCTGGGTTTTCTTCAGAGCATGTACCACCATTCACCACGCTGTCTACTTTACCTCTTCGGTGTGGTTTGGTCTCATTCACACTAGAACATAAGCTCAGCATGGGCTGGGATTTGCACCTGCCATTCTCTGCTGTGTGCCCAGGGCTTGGAGTAATCCCTGGTCCCTAGACAGCCAACCAGCACTTGAATAAAGAAGTGATTGTAGTTACTGGCATTAACTCAAAAGATACCATCACACAAAACCTATCACCCCATCAACTCTAATGCCCTACTGCAGTTCTTGCAGAAAGGAATATGACTTGTTTACAACTTTCTTGAGAGTGAAATGTAGCTGAACTAAATTAAGAGAAGTTGGATAGAGAGTCAGCATAAAAAAGATAGACTGTGAAATCCAGATTTTAAAATAAATTTGTTTAATTACATAATTAAAACAGATGAGAACTATTTTTCCCTTGTGTTCACTAAGGTCTCTCAACGACAAAACAGGAAATTTGCCTCTACATGCCTTCAGGCAGCTCTTGGCTTGTTTAGTTTCTACAACACCATATTGAAGGCATTCTCTTGCTCCCTCTACTAATGCCTCCTCTATTTTTCAGGCTCCTTTTCAACTTCTTGATCACTAGCATCGACTGTCTTCAGAGCTATACCTTTGGCCATCTTTTTTCTTCTTTCTTCATTCTGTCCCTTAATGACCTCATCCACTTTGCCAGGCTCAAACACTGTCTCTTGGTGAATGACTTCCCAAATCTTTATATCCAGTTCCAGCCTTTCTCCCATGCTCAAATTTCCTATTTTCTACTTCTCTATGACCCCTTTGCCTTGTTCAAAGGCAAAACATGCTCAAATCAATATTTATCCTCTTTTCCCTCAGATTTTAGTGTTTTGAAAAGGTATTGCCATCGGCTAGTTACCTGAATTTAAGCCTTCTCCTCACCCTTCATACCTCCTCCTCAACTATCAAGTCTCACCAGTCACCAAATCTCTTTCAGCCAAGCTTTGAAAACTCTCAACTCAGTTCTCTTCACCCCACTGTTGGTAATCAGGCCCTAAGTACATTCTAAAGGTTCAGGCTTCTTCCCTGACTGATACCTCTTCCCCCTCCAATCCATTCTACAGCAGGCGGCAAATGCATTTTCCTGATAGAGAGAGTAATACATTACATTCCAGCTCAGAAACCTTCAATTGACCCTGCTGAACACCACAATAAACGGAAAACCTTGGTAGGACATTTAAAGTCCCTCTTCCCTTCTCTGCAGGGTCCTCTCACACTACCGAGCCTTACGTTCACCCCACTCCCTTTACGTGCTCTGTAAACTACATTTTATACAACTTAGCACTTCCTCATTCCCAGTCACAGTAACGGAGACACTGTCCATTAAATGCTTCTGATGTTCTTGCAGCTGGAAGTACCACTCTCCCTTTTCTAACTCCCTTGGCATTTTGCTAACTCTTCTCTTTCAGCAGTCATCACTTTTGCCCTTGCGTTAGTGATCTGCACATTTATCCTAATATCCTGAGGGCAAAACCCTTGCCCTACATGTCTCTGTATTCTCAGCTACCATTAGTACAGTGCAGGTGGTATTCACCGAACGAATGAAATCACACTCCTAATCTCATTACATAACCAACATAAATTTACAAAAGGCCAATCTTATAAAGGCAAATGAATAAAGCCAAGGTTTAGACTCAACTCCCACATCACTCATTTAGCTTTGCACAGAGGAAAAAAAACAAAACAAAACTTAGAGACCCAGAATATTCTTAAAAGCTCAGCCAGCTGTATTATAAACATATGCATTATTTACACAAGAGACAGGCCACAAAGTGTGCATGGATGAGGAAAATGCCATTCTTTCCTATCATATGGTTAGCTTTAAAACTGAGAGATGTACTTGACAGGAAGGTTATATTTGTTTGATTTTAAGAAATACATTTGTTCATTTAACAAAAAAAGAAGGGGCAGATCTTTAACTCACTTCTAGATACCAAGTGTTATCAAGATACAAAGCATATATGCTGGTTTCGTATGTAAAATTGATTTTTAAAGTGCTATTTACTAAGCAACTACATAGCATTTGAGCCTCAAACTACAGGGTCAAAAATGAAAGGGTCAGTGAACTTCCGAGAAGAGGACAGAATAGGATAGGCTGAGTGCAGTCCTGCTCGGTGGAACAACTAGTGAAATGACAGAACAACAACCAGGACAGCAGTTCCAGGCTGCAAAATGACCAGAGAGGCTCTTCCACATTATACAGGGAGGTCCTGGATGAAAAAGTAGAGAATTTGGGACACAGAGACTGGGGTGAAGGTACCTGGCTGTGACTCCTCCTGGGGCAAGTAGTGGTGCTCAGGGAGAAGTGGGTTCCAAAGGTGTGGAGCACTGCTGCACTCCTCCTGCCAACCTCTGCAGCAAGCTTGGGGCACTTCTTTTGGGAGGAGAAGGAAAGGCAGAGTGGAGCCAGTCTGAGAAATGGCTGGCAAAAGAGACTTGCTGGGTCTATTGAATTTATTCTATTCGGGTTTCTTTGATTTGAATGTTATGTCCTTCATAACGGTTGGGGAAAAATAAATGCTAGAAATACACAATGCAGATTTGAGGGGGCAAAAGAAAGAATAAGTGAACTAGAGGAAAAGACAACTGAATTCTCTCACAAAAGAGCAAATGGCAAAAAAAGATGGAAAAATTGGAGTCAGATTGCAGGGAAATGATGGACAGCGCAAAGTGCACAAACAAAAGAATCATCAGTGTCCCAGAAGGAGAAGAAAAGAGTAAAAGGCTAGGAAGATGGTTGAAGACATAATGGGGGAAAACTTCATTAAAATCATTAAAATTGATGGATCCCTGGCTAGGCTGACAAGAAAAGAAAGAGAAAGGATGCAAATAAACAAAATCAGGAATGAGAGGAGGGTCATTACCAAGGACCCTGGAGAAATGAAATAAAACATAAGTGGAAACTTTGAACAACTATACACCAACAAAATAGACAACTTAGAGGAAATGGACAAATTGCTAAAAACACATAAGAAACCTAGACTGAATGAGAACAGAAGATCTCAAAAAACCAATCACAAGTAAAAAGATTCAATCAGTCATCAAAAATCTCCCAAAAAGGAATGTTCAGGGCCAGATGGCTTCACAGAGATTTTACCAAACAAGAATAAGAAAGGAAGAAGTAAAACTTTCATTATTTATAGATGACATGATATAATACTTAGAAAATCCTTAGAAATCTATGAAAAAGCTTCTTGAGGTAGTAAAACAATTCAACAAACTGGTAGGATACAAGATTAATGTGCAAAAATCAGTCATGTTTCTATACATAAGCAATGACATAACTGAGGAGAAAATTAAGGAAAAAATTCCATTCAAAATAGCAACTAAAAGAATCAAGTATCTAGAAATAAACTTAACCAGGGATGTAAAGGGCCTGTATACAGAAAACTACAAAACATTGCTTAAAGAAATCAAGGAAGATCTAAATGGGTAGCAAGACATTCCTTTCTCATGGATCAGAAAGTTAAATGTAGTTAAGATGTCACTTCTAGCCAAATTGATCTACAGATTCAACTCAATACCAATCAAAATTCCAACAATTTACTTTGAGGACTTGGAAAGCTACCTATCAAATTCATTTGGAAGGGAAAGAGACCTCCAATAACCAAAAGTACCCAAAAAACAGAATGAAGTGGGAAGACTAACACTTCCTGATTTTAAAGCTTATTATAAAGCTGCAATAGTCAAAACAGCATGGTACTGGCATAAAGAAAGAAGCACTGACCAATGGAAATGAATTGAGAATGTGGAGATAGACTACATCTATGGTAAGCTGATCTTCGACAAGGCCCCCAAACCCACTGAACTGGGACAAAATAAGTCTTTTCGATAAATGGACATGGGAGAATTGGATATTAACAGTCAAAAGAATGAAAAAGGACCCCTACCCTACAACCTATACAAAAATTAACTCAAAGTAGATCAAAGACCTAAATGTAAGAGCCAGTACCAAAAACTTCTAGAAGAAAACATAGGGAAACATCTTCAAGACCTAGTAATACAGGTAGCTTCTTAAACTTTATATTGAAGCACGAGCAATGAAAGAAAAAATAGATAAATGGGAACTCCTCAAAATCAAATGCTTCTGTGCCTCAAAGAACTTTGTTTAAAAGGTGAAGAGGCAGCAATCCAATGGGAGAAAATATTTGGAAACTACATATTGGATAAGTATTTGATATCCAGTATATATAAAGAAATCATACAACTCATTAACAAAAGGACAACCAACCCAATTATAAAATGGGCACAGGATATGAACATGACATTTTTCTGGACAGCAAATACAAATGACTAAAAAAATACATAAAGATATGTCCACCTTCATTAGCTATAAGGGAAATGTAAATCAAAAATACAACAAAATACCAACTCAATAAAAACCTATAAGAATGGCTGCTATTAAACAAATAGGAAACGATAAATGTTGGAGAAGATGTAGGGAAACTGGAACACTGAGACATTGCTGGTGAGAATGTATAATGGCACAGCTGCCAGCTATGGAAGTCAGTTTGGTGGTTTCTCGGAAACTAAATACTGAGTTGCCATATGACCCAGCAATACCAACACTTGGTATATCCCCAGAAGAACTGAAAGCAAGGACACGAATGAACATTTGTACACCAATGTTCACAATGGCAATTATTCACAACTGCCAAAAGATGGAAACAATTCAAGTGCCCATCAATAGTTGAGTGGATAAAAAGAATGAGGTATATGCATAGAATGGTATATTATGAGGCAATAAAATGAAATGAGGTGCTAAAGCCTATGACAACATGGATAAACCTTTAAGATACAAATGCTGAGTGAAGTAAGCCCGACACAAAAGGACAGATACTGGATGATTTTGCTAATATGACCCTGGCAAGGGTAAACAGAGTCTTATAATGTACAATATAAGGTAACTTAGATACACCAAAGTTAGAGATAGGTGAACTATTACCTAATGAAGTTGAACTTAAATGTAAGTTAATGGATAAAAGTATTCATAGTTCATTAGTGTTTTTATAAGTAATTCTGCCATGTTGAAGGTGAATATGATTGAAAGGGGTTGTATAGAGCCATGTCTCTCACCGATTAATACTATAAATACAAATAAGTTCTTGGATGAACAACTTTAAAGGTGTGAATCTTGTATAAAGAGTCAATAGTAGATGGGCATAGGAAAACTACTACTGCATGCTGTGGTCTTCGTTTAACAGAAAGATATCACGAAAATCATAGTAACACTAGGGGTAAATAACTGGGGGGTGGGGTTGGGACAAGAGTTAAGGGAAGTTTTAGAATTTCTCTCTGGTGAGGGTGTGTTTATCTGCTATTTATCTCTTTGGAGCAATGAAAATTGTTAAAATAGAGAGTGATGATTATAGAACTAAGTGAGGATACTAATGAGACATGGATTGTTTCTTTTGTTCATTATTCATGATGTACAATGGATGGAGGTGGCTGAAGGGTACAATGACTGAGAAGCAAAAACGTGAACTGTGGTGTATACATATGATGGAATACTGTGTGGCTACAGAAAGGAACGAAGGTGTGAGGCATGCAATAAGATACATAAACCTTGAGGACATTATGTTGAGCAAAATAAGCCAGAAACAAAAGGACAAATATTGTATGGTCTCTTTTAGAAAATACTTATAAGAAAATCTGGGCCTAGACTGCAGGCTCTTATAGAAGTCACATTTATTTCTGAGCTTCAAGTGTTATTTCTAGATTCTGAGATGCTGTGCTTTATGTGTATAACCTGATATTTCTCTTTGCAGACCCTGTGTGACACATAAGACTCAGAGTCGGAGATCTGAAGCTCTGAAAGTCAGCACTGCTACATGCAAACACCGCCAAAAGTGACTGAAAAAGAGATCAGGCTTCAATTAGATATAAGAATGAAGACGAACTGGTTGGGACTAAGGTAAATCAGAATACAGAACTTCACCAACTGAGCTAGACCAAAGGAAGAAAGCTTAATTTTGTTCAAAACCTAAATTTTCCGTAGCACACAATTTAACTTAACCTGTCCAGACAGTTCATTTAAACAACCCAAACATATGGAACCCAGAAATAGGAAAGAGGGCTTGTAATTCCATATACCTTAATATAACAAATATATCCCAGAGTATGTTGAGCAGATAATTAAAAAGTATTAGCAAACTCCCTTGAAGGACTGGAGAAAAATTATGGAACTTTTCCACTTGGGAAACCCCTGACACTCTTCTCTTAAACACTAGGGACTCCCAAGTTAATAGGCCAAGCCCTTGATCTTGAGGCTTGCTCTTATGAAACTTATTTCTGTGGTGGAGGAGCTAAGCTTACCTATAGTTATGCCTAGCAGTTCCTTCCAGAGAACCTCTTTTGTTGCTCAGATGTGGCATCTCTCCCTTTCTCTTAACCCAACTCTACAAGTAAAATCATTACACTGTCCCTTCCAGGGGACATGATGTCCAGGGGTGTGAGTCTCCCTGGCAATGTGGGACATGACTCCCAGGGACGAGCCTGACTCTGGCACGATAGGATTGACAACACCTTCCTGACTGAAAGGGGGAGAAGAAATGTGACAAAACAAGGTATCAGTGGCTAAGGGAGGTCAATTAGAAGTTGAGAGGCTATTCTGGAGGCCACTCTTATGCAAGCTTCAGCTAGATATTGCTAATTGTCCTGGTTTGCCTAATCTCCACCAACATCATTCCTGTTAACCCTAAAGAATACCCAGGGCTCTATCTGAGATCCTACAAAATTACACACTGAGTTTATTTTTCAGAAAACCTAAAACCTTCAGATGGTTCCTAGACCAGATGTGCTGGTTTGACTTTCCCGGGAAAGTCATGTCTTTTAATCTTCATTCAGTATTGCTGAGTGGGAGTTTTTTGATTATCCATGGAAATATGACCCACCCAATTGTGAGTGTTAACTTTAGATGAGATCATTTTCCATGGAGATGTGTCTCCACCCATTCAAGGTAGGGTTGCTTACTGGAGCCCTTTAAGAAAGAGCCACAGAGCCTGCACAGCCAGAGACCTTTGGAGACGAAGAAGTAAAATGCCCCAGGGTAGTGTCATGAAACAAGAATCCTGGAGGGAAAGCTAGCAGATACCACCATGTTCACTACATACCTTTCCAGTTGAGAGAGAAACCCTGAACATTATTGGCCTTTTTGAACCAACGTATCTTTCCGTGAATCCCTTAATTTGGACATTTTCATGGACTTAGAACATTTAAACTTGCAACCTAACAAATTCACCCTTCTAAAAGCCATTTTATTTCTGGATTATCACATTCCGGCAGCTAGCAAACTAAAACGCCAGATAAGTCCTGAAACCCAGAGGTGCCAGTCTCTCCAAGAACATCATACAGTTCCATCCTCCTATCCAATACTGTCAGCACCTCTTTTCAGCATGAGTCAAGTTAGTATGGGCATAACCCAAATATACCTAAAGATTGGGAGAAGGATCAAAGGAGAAGGAGGAAGAGGAGTTTGGATTTAACAAATGAGTATGATTGCTGAACCATTATATTTATATTTCTTGTAGTCTCCAGTATCTTAGAGCAGCTAGAAGGAAAAACCTAAAATAGTGGAACTGTAAGCCATACCGAACTTTGAAATCTGTCCTATAACTGCTTGTTATGATGTACTTTGAAATTTATGGGTTTTTTGTATATATGTTATATCTCACAATAAAAAATGTTAAAAAAACAAGGAGAGGGCAAAGGCAGGAAATCAGGCTCCTTCAGGAGGTCTAAGTTCTAGTTCTGTCTCAGCCATTAACCTGGTTAAACTTAAGCAAAACCCCCTTTGTTCTTCTGGCCATTATTCTCTCAATAAAATAAAATGATTGAATAAATGATAGCTAAGAGCACATTACTAATTTTTTTTTAATACAGATGGGTTAAAAAAAGATAATTGATATAGCCTTTGATGATCAAATTTTATCTAGATTAAATTTAAAGCTCAAATTAAGGACAATTTAGAATAATTCATAGTAACTGACCATTGTTTGATCTGGATCAAGAATTTAAAATATATATATATATACCTGTAAACCTGTTATACTTTCTATATTGGCTAATTATGTGGCACTTATAAATCTTTTTTCTCTTTGCATCACTAGGATTTTTTCTACCCTGATTTTTGTTAAAATTTCTATATACCGGTATGAGTAAAATGATATTCTACTCACTCGCCCCTCCCAAAAAATAGTTTTATGCTGAAGAGTTTGGAAAACTATAAAAACTGTTGATTTTTGACTCGGTAATCAAAGGAATACTGTTCATAGAAAGAAGTTTATCATCAAAAGGTGAATGTAATTCATAGGATTTTATTCAAATGGCAAAATATCAAAAGTAAAAATTGAATTGACATTATGATGGTAAACTGCAACTATTTTCACTATAAAATATAAAATATAAAAAAATACATAAAAAATATTTTTAAATTCTAATGACCCAAGTATGAAATTGAAAAATTTAGTTCAAGGTTCATGCTGATTTTAGTGAGCAACTGGAAGAGGATAGATTAGCTGATCACCAAAAGTACTTATTGGGCTATTTCCCTAAAATAAAATGTGTGTAAAATAAAATAAAATGAAATGTGTAGGGAGAAGCAATAAGAAGCTGTGAAAGAAAAGATGATTTTTACTGATCAAAAAATGATTGAACACAGAAACTTTTATCAATCAGCCAGAACTGGTAGAAACATCTTTTTCTCAAAGCTCCAGGAAAAGGGTAAATTATTTACAGTTACAGGATGAGGGCTAAATTTAAAAAAAAGTCAACATAATAGTGGCAGGATCTCATTGCACAGTGGCTGTCCCTCCCCAGTCCCTCCCTGGCTGAGCACAGGTCCCTGGTCCTGGTTCAGGAGGGAGCAGAACAACCCTCATGCACATACTGGGAGCTCGTATGTTTGGATCAGTCTCTTCGGTGGTGGCCTAAAGGACTGAACCAGGTCTCACTCAAAGTTTGCCATCCAGAACTTGACCTGCATGTAGAAAGCAGCTCACAGAGCAGTTCTACAGAATGCTGTGGCAGAGCAGTCAAAATTGTGGCTGCCACACGCAAAGGATTTCTGGTTATAGGACAAACTGTGCAGTTTCCAGAACCTGAGGAAATTGTTTCCTAGGGAAGAGAAGACATTTGTATCCATGTAAACAGGGATACTCCTTGGGCTACATATGCATGCCCAAGACAACATGCACCCACAGAAAACATCAGGAAAGTCCCTACATGCTGGCCTTGAGGCATTTTCTAAGCTCACTCTTGGTACTCAAGGAAAGCTCCAACACTAGCTGGAAGCAAGCTTAAGGAACAGACACTAAAGAGCCTAAATTCCAATAGTAACACCTTAAAATATAAAAATACCGAAATTCAACAAAATATTTCAAAACATTCAAATAAAAATGCAGCCATGGTGTAGGCAAAGGAGAAGGGTAAAGCATCAGAAACCACCAATAAGGAGGATCAAAGTTGGAATATCCCAAAGACTTTCCAAAAAGTGGTCACAAATATGCTCGAAGGGCTAAAGAAAAACATGGACAAAATAATAAAGGAAATGAGGAAAAGAATAGACGAACACAAAGAATATCAAAAGATGGAAACTATGAAAAGACACCAAACACAGCTCAAATAACAGAATTTAAAAATTCCCTAGAGGGGTTCAACAGCAGATTAGAACTGGCAGAAGAAAGAATCAGTGAACTTGAAGTTAAGACAATTGAAATCCCTCAGTCAAAAGAGCAGAAGGGAATGAAGAAAAGTGAATAGCCAGAAAAAAGTCTTACTGACTTTCTGAGAAACTATAATATACCATGTAATTCCAAGAAGTAACACTAACTTTCCCAACTTTACAACAATTACATAACAAAATAGTGATTGACTGCAATTCAGTGACAAATCCTTTATTTAAAAAAGCCTTTGTTTCATATCTTAAACAGTATGAATTTTAAAAATCTTTTTTAATCATTTAATAAGATATATGTTTCTATAACTACTGTCAGCTGTTAAAAAGTTTTTCTTCAGGGCAGGCCACAGTGGCTCAGCAGGTAGGAATGCCTGCCTGTGATGCCAGAGGACCCGGGTTCGATTCCCAGTGCCTGCCCATGTTGAAAAAAAAAAGTTTTTCTTCATGTGTAATTCAAGCATTCATTCAGTTATTTATAAGGGAGTGAGAATTTGGAGAAATATTCAGAGACTATATTATTGAACATCCTTATATACTTATCTGAATATGCTGATGAGTTTAAAACATTCACTAATTAAGCAATTTGTTCAAAGTTTACTTACATTAGGCCCCTCTCTTCTAGGCACTTAGATGAACAAGAAGGAACATAACCCTGTGCTCTTGGAGTTTTTATTGTAGTGGAGAAAGACAAAAAATATATAACTAATAAATAACTTTAGATAGTGATAAGTACAATAAAGAAAACGTAATGTTATGAAGAAAAGGCTGAGATTTAATGGGAGGTGGGATACAGAACTTTTCACATAGGGGTAGTCTGAAAAGGCCTCTTTAGCAGTAGACAGTCAAGGGATGATGCCAAACAAAAAGAAGACCTAGTGCAAAGGTCCTGAGACAGGGAAGAAGGGATGCGTTCCATAGAGAACCAGGTAATGGGGTTGAAATGCAGCTAACAAAGAGGAAGGCAATGAGGGCTGGGGTGGTAGGATGTGAGGTCTGATAAGAATTTGGTCCAGACTGCATGGGTCTTGAACGCTATGAATATGAATTATGAATTAGAATATTATTCTAAGTTCCATCAGGAGGAGTGATGTGAGCACTGGAAGGTTTTCAGGAGAAGAGTAACATGACCTCACTCACATTTTAAAATATTCCTCTGGTGGTTCTGTAGGCAGTGGGTGGTGCTGGATTCCAGGAGACCAGCCACAGGGAAGGGGAGGGGGGGTCTGCCGTTGTTTCAGCAGGAGCAGGATGACAGGAGTAAAGGGGATGAGAAGTGGGGGATCAAGGAAATAAAGTACATGGTACTTGTAGTCAAATCGGATGATGGCATTATTAACTGAGATGTCAGACTAGGAAAGAGCAGACAGGGAGTGGGGTGAGTTCGTTTTAGAACAATACACACATCTGGTATAACCCTATACTGTAGCCACATCAGATCATTAGGATAAACAATTACTGAGATTCAAATATATTTTCTTTTATGTAAAGAATATAAATATAAGAAATAAAACAAAATGGAGACTACTCAACATAAAAACAAACCTGGCATATTTCACAAATTTAAATCAACCTTTAATAACTGGATTACTGGAATCTTTATTCTCACCCCCACATAAAATACACCAAACTCTTTGCTGACTCCTTCCTTTTGTTTTGAAAAGTTTACATTTGAGTCATAATATTTAAGCTGAAGGACTGCATTCTAATTTTCCTATTATTTATGGGAAATATTTTAGAGTGATTTTTGTAGCACATTTTTCTTTTATGGCAAACAAGTCATTAGTGTTTGGGGGTGATTCATTACTAAATAAGGGTCATCCTCTGAAGTTGTGATTCATAATGCACTACAGATAGGATTTAAGGAATCAGTAGACATCTTGCAATCTCAGCTGTTTAAATAAAGTTATTGCTTAAACTTACCTAATACTGAGAAAATTCAAAGACATAAATTTGGCTAAGAAAGTAAATATAAAGCACAAAAATGATGATTAGTCTTTTCTAATGTACTTTTCTCTTTTCTGTTGTTTGTTTCCACAACAGTTTATGCCACAATAATATTTATCAGATCATTGATAATAATAATCTGTCCTGCTCTCAAGGAGTTTATTATCTAATAAAGTAGGGAAGACCTGAAAATTAATAAATATAAAAAGTCACTATGTGATGAGAGTCACCCATGGCTTTAAAAAAAAAATCACATTACAAAGAGAGTCCAGTAACGGCAACTAGATTGAAGGGAAACCTCACAGAAGAGAGGAATAAGGTAAAAATGGAGTTGGGCCAGGGAAAATGATGAAAAGTTTTGACAACAGCAAAACACCCTGGGATCCAGAACTCAACCAGCTGCACTCTAGAAGCAAGCATGGAAAGGCACCCAAGTCAGGGAACATCTCTAACACTAAATTCAGTAGTTAGGGATGAATCCAGGACAACACATTGAATCGTCTGGTAGACAAGTGAAAATGTGGCATGGAAAATTAAGAAAGATGGGTACAAAAATTTACCGGGTTAGAGGACACAATTAAAGTGGTGATTATGATTTGTAATGTGTACGATACAGGTGATAAAAGGAAAGGAGGCTTTATGACCTGGAGGAAAACTGTGGCCCATGGGACAGGGCAAGCAGGGAAAGCACACTGAACTATAAAAAGGTTTAAAGTTAGCTTAAAATATGTTCTTTTTAGAGAGCTAGGACTCTAGATTTTATCCATAGAACAATGAATGAGTTCACTCAAGGAAAGGTTGAAATAAGGAAAAAAGAAGCCCACAGGAGGTCAACTACAGAAAACCAACATTTCTGTTCAGGCAGGGAAAGAAGAACTTGCCAACTCACCTGAAGAAGAAAACCTCTTTCTTGATCTTTGGATTTTGGCTAACACATCTGAGGAAGGAAAGCTAGAGAAGCAGGATGCCAAAGCAGTGAAAAGTCCTCGAGTCAATAGAAGAGGCAATCAATGACTGAGTGGTCAAAGCATCAAATACCATGAAAAGTCAAGACTTAAGGTTGACCACTGGATGTGGTAAATGTTCATGCTGGTGACCTTAGCAACAATATTGTTTTATGCACATTCAGGGAAGTTGTCTTTGTCATAAAAGCATACCTGATAGTACAATAAACTTCAGATATGCAGGGCCTCTAAAAGCTCTGAAATGAATTCATCTCCAGAAACATTTATTGACCATCTATACACCATCAGCTGTTGCCAACACAATGACCAATTATATGTAACTAAAAACATGCCTCCATATTTTATTTGCTTGTGCAATTGCTGGCATGTGTAAGTGTATTTATATACTTGTTTAGAATCCCTTGGAAAGGAGTCACGAATTTATCAGATAAGTACTTTTTAAAGTATGCTTAAGGAGATTATCACTAAGTGCTTGCTTACATATTTTGAAGTACGGACTTTGTTTTTGAAACATACTATATTAAAAATAATTTAACTTTTTCCCTTCAACAGCAACTACCCTTAGATTAAGCTATAGATTTAGATGCTGATGTAGATGGCATGAGGCATGAGTCCTAATGTGCACTGAACCTAGCTGGGGACCTTGAACCTGAGTTATTTTGAAGACTCTAATTTCAGCATGTTTTTTCATTTATCACATTTTCAAAAGTGGATGTAAAACATGCTGCACATCATGACCTTTCTGAGCAATAGAATACGGCTTCTAATATAAATTTAATTAAGGAATCAAAGATTCAAACAGCTTTTTCCCAAGTGGTGTTCTTACAGTCTTGAAATAATCATCTTCACTGCTGCTGGTACTGACGTTTGCTCTGTCACCTCAATTTTAACCATTACTGCTGCTACTCATTACTAGTACAGGGGGCCATAGGGATCTTTATGTCAACTCACTCTCTTCCTTCTACTCCCCTTTATACTAGTTTAAAAATTGTTCCTATGCAGTATGAATTGATATCTTTTATTTCTTTAGAAATTCTAAAATTAACGATAGTTAATGACAGTGGCGTGGAACCTGTGCTGGCGTGACACCCGCCACATTTACTTCAACTCGACTGGATATCAGATTTTGACCAGCATTACCACCTCTCAAGATACTAAGAGTAGCATTTTAAGATGACATCAAATTTCCTAAAGAATACTTACATAACGGTATTTAAAAAACATTCATTCTTTAACATTTCAGTTTCTGAAAAGTCGATGAGGTATCACTTGAGAGTTGGGAAGAAAATGAAAACACAATACTCACAGGTAATAAACTTACTGTGAAATTAAAAATATAACACTTTCAGGTTTGCTTAATGCTCTCAAATATCTTTCAGTAAAGATATACAGGATCTATCAGGAAAAATCTTTCCCGTCCACACATTAGCATTTTTTTTTTTTTTTTTTTTTTGGCACGGGCAGGCACTGGGAATTGAACCCGGGTCTCCAGCCTGGCAGGGAAGAACTCTGCCACTGCGCTACCATTGCCTGCAAAGCTTTCAATATGGAAAAAATGTGTCCATCTTCAAAGCAGTATAATGAATCTTTCCAGTCGCCAAGGGTTTTCTTTATGGGAGCTGACAATATAACCACACAGAAAATGCAACACTCTCCTTATTCTGCTAACAGGCAGGATGACTTGTATCTGGTGCCCGTTGGCAGGCAGTACCAAAAAGAAGGGCTTGAAAGTCCTGCACCGTACTACCCAGGGGTAGACTGGCCTCACTGGCCATCTCTGAAGATAAAATGCACACATGCGGTCACACACACACCTTTACACATTCGCTCTGAAGATGAAACAAACATGCAAAAATCATCTGCAAGGTCATGATTTGCAGCTCTTCAGATATTTTTCATTAAGGACACCCTCAGGACAAGTGGCAGAAGCTTTAAGTAAGTGCATCCAGAGGGCACTGGTCCGCAGATCTAGATGAGTAAGCTGGAAGAGAGAAATTCAGAGCTTCTTTTTCTACCTTATCCCCAATATCCTTCAGGATTGATGAATCAATGCTGTACTACTCCATCAACAATTTTCCTCACCCATCTTTAAGTTCCGTACAGAGTTCACTATCCACATTCTCCATCTTATAACATTGGTAGAATTAAACTATATGAAATTGCTATTTCTCAACTGTTTTTGACCTGCAAAATCAAGCATTTTATATGTTTCAATTTCATACATTTCTGGCCTCTGGCTTCATTCATAAACCCAGGATATGCTGAAGAACAGTGTTCTGATTCAGCAAAATTAGTATTTATCATTATATGTGCAATAGAACTCGAATAAGCAGGTCTGCCTTAGGCCTTTGAAAATAACACATAAAAGTACTGAGGTGAAGTTATATATTGCTTATTTTCAGCCTCAGAGAGCCGAGTCCCCTTTTATTACAACATTCTCCACCAATTTTGACCATTTTTATTTTATTGTTGTTATTTGTTATTATTATTCCTATATACTTTTTCATTCTTTTCTAAACAACTTTGCTACTTTCACTTTCAAGTGAAAATGCCAGCTTTTTAAAAAAATGATTTTAGTAAACCAATCCATATGCTTACATCCTGCCTTGGCTTCAAGAGAACAATGACAGCATGTTGAGTATTTTCTTTGAGTCTTTGTTTTGTTAGGGTTTGAAGTTTGGGATTGTTTCTTTAATTTCCTCCCACCAAAAATATCTGAAGCCTCAAGGTCCAGGAAAGGCTATTCTTTGGCTAGCTAAGCTTTTATGCACACACAGGTGCTCACAATTATCACTCTACTGCACCTTACCTTACTTTTAAGAAAAGTCAATAAAATATATTTATCTGCCTAATAATCGGCTTCTTCCCCCTTCTCTTGAACTCCATCTCTTCCATTCTCTGCCTCCACCTCTGCTGTTACTCCTCCTGTTCCCCTCACATATATATTTTGGTTTTGAGAAAGAAATACTAGTATTATCTGAGATGTAAGTATATTTAGTTCTTATTAGGACAGGCACTAAAATTATTTAAATATTTAATTGAAATGAAAAGGGCCATCTAGATATTTGCCAGGCTTTGGAGTGGAAGAAGGACACATTTGTTTTCTAGCTAGTTTACTTGCACCTCTTCTTCACCTTATCTCTGTCACTATTTCAGTATCAAAGGAATATGGATGGTTACCTTCAAGTATCTCTTCAAAACTGTAGGTGTGTTATGAGCAAAGAAGCAGGTGCTGAAACAACTGTTTTCATTTACGCAACACAATTATCGAGCACCTAACGTGTGCCAGGCACTGTTCTAAATCTGACACACAGCAGCCAAAAAACCACTACAATCCCTGTCTTCTGGAGTTCAAATTCTAATGCTGGGATGGGGACGGTGGGAAAGATGCTGCAGACAAATCTCTACTGGAAAGGAAAGGAATATGAACACATTTGATGACTTCTGTTTTTAATATTACTTTCCTCACTCTTAGAAAAATACATCAAAACTTCTTAAAATAGTCTTTGCTCAAAATAAGAAAAACCAAAATGAAAGTGCTAAATTCAGTTAACTCAATTGAACATCTACTTCTTGTAAAGGAGATGAGAATCACAGAGAACAAAGAAAGTACTCCCAAGAGTACTAAATCAGGATTTAAATACCTTTACCACTTAGGCCTATTGAGTATGTGGATGTATGTATGCATGTGAAAATATTCTTGTAATTTATTTAAGTAAATAAGCTAGTAAATATTTTGGTGAGATATGGTCGTCTTTCAAATATAAAGGAATTCATATTTTTATACTGTTTTTAATGCTTAATTATTTTCCAATGTTAAGGAAATCCGTACTTAAAACAGACAATTGTTAACTTTCACCAAAATGACTTTTTTCTTTGCCCTAACATCCTCAACAGCAATTTAGAAACTTTTTCTCAAAAGTTTTTGAAATTATGTAAGGCTTTTGCCTTTGGAAGAGATCTGAGAGAAGATGAAACAAGTTTTTAAGACAGGGCAAATGGCACAGATATCAAAGTAAATACGACACTGCTTAGTGTTCAGATGTAGTTCTACCGGAGTTTGTAGGAAAAAAATAAAGAAAAAGATTTCAGTCTATTTAGGAATAGTGATGAAAGATGAAGTAGTAGTTACAGAGGGTGTTCTTTGATTGTAACTACAACAAGGCAAGGAGCAGAGTATCCCTTAAAGCTACCTTGCTTCAGTAACGTCTTCCTGGCATGTACCGCGGCCAGATTAAAAAAAAAAAAAAAAAAAAAAAAAGCAGGACAGTCATCTGATAATACTCTAGTAACCCACCACACCAAAGATATCTGGGTGGCTGGCCCTTCTTTCATTTTATTATATGGAAGCATCCAAAATAAGATTTACTAAACCTTCTATTTTATTTCACCGCCTTGGAAATACTACTAGATGTTCTGACTTAAAGGACACTCTATGCATCCTCTATGCAAAATTTACCATCAGCATTCACTTGTAGTAAAACTTTTGAAATCTAATCGAAACTCTTTTTAATATTTGAAACAATTTATATAACATATGCACTGTTTGAAAAAAAGTGATTGAAATAAAAAAATTTCAAATAGGGAACCTGATACAAAATATGTATACATACATGTAGGGACCTAGGCAGATTTTACCATGCTTTAAAGATTATGATCACAATATAACTGAAAAAATATATTACACAATTCAGTCAAAATAATGTTCAGGAATCAGGATGGCAGCTTGGCCTCTTTTATTTCTGATACAGTAAAACTTACCAAAACTACTACCTGATAATAAAATTTGAAGCAGCCACAAAAGAGGGAGTCAGCCCCGCGGTGCTGTGCTGTTTTCCCAGCACAGGGAATTTCAAGGACAGGAGAAAACTTAAAAGAGTAAACACAGATCCTTGAGGAGAAACCCAGGGCTAGGATAAGAAGGTGGTCTGGAGTAGAAAGAGAAGAAACAGAGCAGAGAAGGCATGTCAGGTCAAGACCAGGCAACTAACTGCAACCAGTGAGGACAGAGAAACCAGAAGTTATGATGAAGGAAAGGTTCCAAGTGAGAAAGGTCATCAGAAATCAGGCAACAGAAAAAGAGACAGTGTAGTGGGCACAGGTTCAAGTTAAAGTTCCAAAGTGAGACATACAGTAACTGGTCCAGCGAAGGTCCAGCTGGGGACAGAGAGAGAGAACAAAGTGTCAGAGCAGACAAGCACCGGCGTCTAGGGGAGCCTGTCTCACACTGGGAGCCCTCCTGGACCTTCCCATGGAGACAGGCTCTCAGCCCAGGTCATGCTTAACGTGGTGCTTAAAGAGATGCCAGGATTAAACAGGTACTAGAAAACAGATTCATGGGGGAAACGTTAATGCAGATGCGAAAAGAAAGGACGAAAATAAATCTTTTTAAACCAGGTAACCAGAAGCAGCATAAAGTTTCCAAATATGGAAAAATTTTTAAGGGAACTTGTGTTAAGAACAGATGCTGTTCAGAGAGAAAAATGGCAAACAATTATTGGAGTCCTAGAAAGGTAGACAGATAAAATCACAAGTCAGAAAAGTTATCTAAAAATGGTATGTATTTCCAAAGAAGGAACAGTAAAACAAAGGTACAAATAAACTTGAGATGGAGAGAAAATAATATGAAGTACACATCTAAGCTCACCGTACATCTTTTAGGCAGAAAAGATTTTCTATAATTGAAATAATTATGGCCACACTAAATGGAAAAATCAGTAGAAACCTCCTTCTGACAAGGGTTGGGAGGACTTACTACCTCAGACATGTGAGTGAATTTTTCTGATAGATGTAAGAAACTGAAGGTAGGAAAAGGATCTGTTAGGATGGAAAAAATGATTTTTCACTGCACATGTGTAGAGTAAGAAAATAATTTGTTGCACTTTTCTAAAATAAGCTAAAAAATATATATTTTAACTTTTTGTCCAAAATATAAATTAAAAATCAAAGAGCTTACAAGGAACTCAATGTATTATACAGTAGATTAAGCTTACCTTATATTGAAAACATGAAATATAATTAAGAAAGTAATATTTCAATATTACTTAGTCATATAATCATATATAACTTAGTATATAACTGTCATATAACAGGAAAACTTCTGGAGATTCATTGTCAACAGTTATCAAGCAATTCTGAGCAAATCTCTAATTGAGTTTACAATTTCTCAAATAGAGGGAATATTTCAACATAGGTATATTTAAATACATACCTAATGTATAATAAACATAAACTGGGATAATAAAAACATGGTGATTTGGTTCATAAATGTTCATATTATTATTATTATTCAGAAACCTCTGTTTTCCTTTAAACTGACATTAAAATCATTCTAAAATAGACAGAGCACAGTGAACGCCAATGTAAAATTTCAACTCAGTCGGGATCTTAAAATTCTTCTTGTGAACATTTTGGGGAAGCCTTAATATGTTTTGACCCAGAATATTTGCTGGAAGGACGGGGAGGGCACATTCAATGGTGGAACACCACTGAAGTGAGATGCTATTTTGTTTTTTTCCTACTAAATACTGAACCCTGCATACAAATTAGTATTTGCAGGTTCTGACTATTTGGATATATTTAATTGTGTTCTATTGGAGCCTTATTTAAACACTCACAACTTTGATATGGTCTTATGGTTTGTGTTTTGTAAATCTTGAAGTCAACCCAGAAAATACACATGAAAGACCAAAGATAGGAGAGATTACTCATTCTTATTACTCAGAGGCATAAAATTAAAGACCCAGTATGAGAAGTAATCAAGTAATGGTATTACAGTAATACAGGGACAAGGATTTCCTCTTCCAAGTTGTACGTACAATCCTACGAAGACTTACCCAAAATCCAGATAAAATACTAGCATCTGGTAACACCAGCCGCAAAATATTTGTTCAGCTAGTAGAAATGGATGTGAACAGATGAGGACGGACAATCTCCCTTCCCCAAATTATTAACCGGCTATTCCCAGGAAACAAATATCAAGTCATTCAGAAGTACACCACAATGTCTTATCGTATAATAAACATAAACTGTGATAATCAAAACATGGTGATTTGGTTCATAAATGTTCATATTATTATTATTATTATTCAGAAACCTCTTTTTTTCCTTTAAACTGATGTTAAAATCATTCTAAAACATACAGAGCACAGTGAACTCCAATGTAAAATTTTCAACTCAGTCGGGATCTTAAAATTCTTCTGGTGAACATTTTGTGGAAGCCTTAATCTGTTTTGACCCCAGAATATTTAGTATTTGCAGGTTCTGACCAATTTGGATATATTTAATTGTGTTTTATTGGAGCCTTATTTAATTACTCACAACAAATAACCCCAGAATATTTGCTCAAAGGAGGGGGAGGGCACATTCAGTGGCGGAACACCACCAAGTGAGATGCTATTTTGTTTTGAAGTTTGTTCAAGAAAAAAACTAGAGTAGCACTTCACGGAAGTTTAAAGAGAGGCAATAATTTTACTATTTTCTTTGACAATGAAATTATTTATTGCTAATTGATAACATCAGTATCACAACCTAGTGATATAATTTCTCCTTAATAAAGTGTTTCAAGAATATTGACAGCCGCCTTTTACTCTAGTTAAAATTTCAGACCCCATTTGTTGGCATATTATTTTAAGCAAGGTTAACACTCAACGTTAACTTACTGTATTTAGTGACTTAATAACACTTGGCATTTATTTTGCTTGATTTTTAGAAGCAAATTTTTAATTGACAAAAGGAACCAAGATATTTATAAATAATATCATCCTGTACTGTTTTAAGAAAATCAAACATTTCAGGAAATCAGATAAACAGTTATAACTTGCACATTGGCATCAATTTTTTTTTTTCCTTCCCCTGTCAATATTGATATAAAATCCATCAAAATAAAAGATTTTAAATCAATGAAAGCCTAAAATTTCCGCTCTACAAAAAATTCAGGTTTGCTACTTTGTCAACTGAAGCAAGATAATGAATACCCAAAGAGAACTGTTAACTACCTTTGAACCGTCACAGGATAAAAAAATAATACACCCTCAAATTCACACACTATAAGGCATCTTCATATGCACACACTTTACATGATTCTAAATACTGTGTTAAATTATTAAGTCTCTAAGAAATTAATCTACATTCGAATTATGTTTCCTTTCCTTTGAGTTGTAAAGTTCAAGTGAATAACAGGAAATAAAAACGTTTGACAAATGGTGCCCAAATTTAAAATAATCCACACCTCAGGAAGGCGGCTCCAGCCACCCTCACCCCGCCCTGCGGCTCTTGCCAGAAGCCCTGCTCGCTCTGCTGCAGCAGCCGTTGCACCTCCAGCTCCAGCTCCGAAAGCCAACTGCAAGGGCCGAGACTGGGGAAGGTACTCACACCTCCAGCCCCACACGAGAGCAGCGCTCACACCTTCCGTCACAAGATGAATTACCTTCCGGGAGCTCAAGCATGTTCTCTAAGGAAGGCGGGACCACATTCCTACCAACCCAAGATGCAACTCTATGCAATCAATAGCATTATTTCTTTAAGGAAATTCATTTAAACATTTCAAAAGACTTCCAAACTCAATTTTTGAAATACAGCCTTTTTGTAAGTTGGGACTGCATTCAGATTTGCTAATGTAAAACTTTCAGGGGACCTGGTCTGATACAAATGACAATTTGGAAAGACTACATTTGAACAAATACCATAAATACAAAATTTTTAAAGGTTTTGGATGATGCCTCCTTCTTTTCCCTACCTCATTCCATGGGTCACCCTTAGGAAAGCTCAATTTTTCTTGCAACTTTGTCAAAAAATGCTCCCCCCCCAAGAAACTTTCTCTGATGAGAAATGCACTGAATTGTTAAACTTAAAACATACATAGACACGTACGTATGTAGCAATTTCAGACTACTAAGAGACAAAGTGTATTCGTTGACTAAAACGGTACTACACTCTTGTTTTTCGTTTGTTTTTTGTTTTTTTTTTTTCAACATCTTGGCTTTGAAACCAATCTAGAAATTTGACCTCAAGTACTGTCAAATGGAAAAAAATCAAGAGTGATTTTTTTGCTTGTGAAATAGCTAAATTTTAACCCTAACATATTAGCAGAAATTTTTCAGAAGTTGTTATTCACAAAATAATAAATGATTAAATCCAACCTAAACTTGACTGAGAAAAGAAGACCAAATGAACACAACTTTTAATTCCTTCTTCTTCCTCTTATTGGAAGTGCTGTAATTTTCAAGAATATGCATTCTATGCCAGGCTTATGGAAAGAGGAAACAACAGACTCTAAAACTTTATGACTAACAATTCAGAAATAAAAATGAGCAAAGTGAAACCCTAAGTCTTTCAGTTCAGAATATCAAACAGAAGTGGTTCATATTCTTTACAATAAAGGATGTATGCTAACAAATTTATATATAAACATAAATGTACCTATTATCCTTGAAATAGAACAAATTAAGATTTTAACATTCATCAATTCAAGCACTACAAGCATTCCTTAACACACGTAGCAAAGTAGCAATTTTAGCAGGCTTCAAACCAACAACAATATTTTATTTTTACCCTAAAATAATCTGTGTACACTTGGAAAAATGTAAACTTAATAGCAGTAGATAAACTTAGACAAACAGAATTTGACTGAGTCCTTATGGGAGAATAAAGCTATTTTACAACAACTGATAAAGATTCTAAAGTATAATATAGTCTTAGTTTTTCTGAAGTGCATTTTTTGCCTGCTACTCACTGAATTAAGGCAATCCGACTTCCCTGGGGCAATAAAGATTACTTGTTCTGAAATTTTTCAGTTTTATAGTTACTTGTTTGGCTAGGATGGTTAATTTGGGAAGAAAATTTGGGGCAATACCATAAGGAATGTCAATTATAGCAAAGAAAAATCCAGTGAACTTAGAAATAACAAGAATGGAACAGGGTTTCATCCTGCCTAATCTATCAGGTAATAGAATTAATTCCATTTTAGAGAATATATACATATACATATGTGGTATTTTCTCTGGTTAACCCATATTAAGATAAGAGAAAGATAAATATGTGAATTTTCCTTCTGAGGGTTAAAATGTGTTTGAGAGAAGAGGAAGAGGTTGGGTGGGGAAAGCAATGAGCAGAAAAAGAAACTCCAGGAGTCCCAGGCTGCCTCTGCTCTCTGGACCAAGCTGCAGCCACATGTGGAGGCCTATTTCACTGAGACTCCCCCCCCCCCCCAACAATATCTGTCACTTTCTTCATCCCCAGTGACTCAGCTGTACTCATTCTGGTTCCCCCAACTCTCTGTCATTCAAGCTGTCACGGCCTGAACTGTACCTCTGCTTTTCTTGTTACAACTACAACCCCAAAAGGAAAGGAGAGCCGTAGCTCAAGCATGACGCTGCCCACTTATCCCCATGGGAAATAAGGGCGCAAAAGATGAGACAAAACGTGTTTTATTTTCCTCCAGGAAACTAGTGCCTGCAGTTATATGCAAATGGAGAGATAACAGCTTGAACTGTAGTTAATTATATTTAATCGAAACAAAAGTTTCAACTCATTCATTTTGAGCATGTGCAATGTATTATTTATAATGATTTCTGTGTCCTTTCTTAATAGAAAACAAAAAGAGCACTGTAAGTACATCTACATACTTTCAGTCATAACCAAATATATATATATGTTTCTCCTTAATAAAAGAATGAGTAAAATCCAATTTCAAAACACTCAAATTTTCAGTATGTAAAGCGTCAAAAACCAGTGTGTGATTTCTAAGCTATGTCCTGTACTTTGCATTTCCTCAACTTAAGTTCCAATCTTTGTCCTGGGTTCTCTCTACTGCTTCTTTCTTACGAGAAGATCAATATCAACATTTTCTGAATTTTTGTGTTGAACACTTATCCCACCTCTTAATTCAATCCAACAAAAATCTAACAAGGATCTGTTACTGGCAGGACATCATGCTAAATACTTTGGGAGACAGAAAGATGATTCCCGTCCATTCAAGGAAATAATAATCAGGGAGGCACAAATACATGTAAAGATAAACATAGATAACACTCATAAATACAATGAAATATATAGGAATGGTGTCATGGAAAAAATGAGAAGAAATTAATTCACTTCAGAGGCAGTAACAGTCAAAGGGGTAAGATTTTTAACACATAAGTTTGTATTAATTGTTCTTACTAGCTCATGTACATTATTTGTTTACTACATGATAGACAGACAATAATTTAAAATAGGCTGGAACATTTCATGCAGCAGGAGAATTAAAAGGGATCTGTTCAAGACAAACACTATGGGCAAGCATAATGTACCTTACAGGATGAACACGTCAATTGGGATAAAAGGAGAAAAGTCAGATAGGATATTCCTAAAACAATCATTCACTGAGCAAGTTGTATTGGTAAAATTCAGAGAGCATAATAAACCTGCTGGGATGGATCCAGGGGACAAAGAGGAAAGTATGTGGGAGTATTGTGTGTGGGGATAAACAAAGGGACAGAAAAGCCAGGGAAGTGCCTAAAACTCACTTGGCAAGAATAGTTTAAGGAATATCAAGAGTGGTGATAAGGGGAGGAAAAGAAAAGGCAAGAAGAGGCAGAAGTCAATGACAAGACAAAGCAAGGAAGGGATATAAAACAGACATAAGGGAAACACAGCATTGATAGAAAGAGGAAGAGTTACAGAACTGAGAAGAGAAAAAGCATAGTCTAGCAGGATGAGAGCTAAAAGACTGCAGGGAATATATAGAATAAAAAACAACCAAGAGGTGAGAAGCAAAATTAGAGGGAAAAGGAAAGAAAAATAGAGCTGAGAAAATTGTATATGGCAAGACACGAGAAAAAATATTTTCAGATACGTTATGTGGTATAAGAGCAAACATGCAACACTTCAAAGAAATAAAAAATCAGACTGAGGACATTTAAAGCTTAGAAGCAGGAAGATAACTTTCAGAAAAGTAAACAAAATCTAAAACAACCATGCTTCAATTTATGGTTAGACAAGCTAATTTTAGCAAATGCACATAAGCTGAAACGACCAGAAAACATAAACATATCTTATATAGGTCTGTCTTCTACATAAATTTTACTATAAAATTGAAGAAATTTCTCAAAAAAATTAAACTTCAATAAATGATGCCAAGTTCATAATCTTAAAGATTATAAATAGTGCTCCCCTCATGCCAAGGGCTATTTTTGTAAAAAATTCACCAACAAGAAAAATGCGAGAGCAATACTGGCCCAGAGACTCTCTGTGACTGCTGTTGCAACCATTTTACGAATCCTAAGAGACTGTTAAATTCTAAAACTATTAACAACCTCAGATTCAAATACTTGTTTTCTTAATTGAACTGCATTCAGAGCCTTATCTACTGTTTCTAACTCAAGTAGCAAAAGGTACTTTGTCTTCTCTCAGCTTTCAGAATAGAGTAAATAATGCTAAAAATTATGCATTATATACAATAAAATAGACTAATTATAGTTTTGTAACTCAATTCTTGGTTAATCCTCAACTGCTGCATGGACAACAAAGAACTTAGTTCATTAATTCATATCTAATTATATCAATTTCTGGTAAATTATTATTCAACTTTTAACAGTAGTAATGATATAAATTTAAAAGGATTTCATCCAATCTCAGGATAAGAGTTTCTTAGAAGATACAGTATGACTTTGGATAAATTCAGTCAATATTCTAGGTATTGCTTCAGAAAAGTTTTTAGTTTTTAGCTACCAACATTTTATCTCCAAACCATATGTAACTTTTCTAAACGCCCCAAACTCTAAAGATCAAGCTAGAACCAGGTGAGATATTAAATACATACTTCGTAATACTGGGGTGAAAAAAACAAGAGATGATTTGCTTCAGCTTCTTCATTTTATAGACAACAAATAAAAACAAACCAAAAAGATAAAGCAATTTTCCCAAAGTTCTGAACAATCTGAGGAAGAGAGCAGAACCTACAATGCAGGTTTTATGCTTCTTGGAATTCAACTTTTTTTCACTGCAGTACACCATCCAGTTTTGGCCCAATCCGAATTTTACTTTTGCTTTAATTGTTTAAAAACGTTCTTCCTAAGTTTGGCCAGGACATAACTTCACTGCCTGGATCAACCACAGCCAATTATAATGTGAAGGATAATTATTTTCTATTTCTCTAAGGCAAGGCAAATGGCATGTGGGGATGGGGGATGGGGGATGGGGGATGGGGGATGGGAAGAGGGAGCCAATTAATGTCACTGAGCTCCTTATCACAGGCTGGGAACTATGTTTTACATATATTATTTATTTAACCCTCTGTTGGTACGTATTACATCCATTTTATAGAGTAAAAAAAAACAGAAAATTTAATCAACTTGCTCAATATTACACAATAAAAGGAGCCCAAATTTCTACCTAGCACTGTCTTTGAAGCCCACTTCCCACGGCTGTTCCACTTAGGGAGAAAAAGTCAGCAAAAGTCAGCAAGAATACTTAACAAAATTTTAGACATGATCACTCTAGTGCCAACAATTATGACAAAGTGATATCTGGCTGAAGCTAAAGTAATATATATAATTCATATCAAATTGACTTTCAAAGTCTAAAAAGTAGAGAGTTATATAAAGTCACCTACATGAACCTCTTCATGTCATATACAAGAGGCCGAGGAAGTTTCCCCACCCATCTCCACCCACGCAGGCAATTGCTCCTTCCAAGGTGTTCCCATGCCAATTAAATTTATTTCAGGAGATATATTTCCGACCTTTTACCACATTCCTTGTACCACAGGAGAGATAAGGCTATAAAAGATGAACGGTGCAACGTGATAGTGAAGGAACAGGGCATGAAAGGAGCACTGAGGAGGGCTTGCTCTGGATTAACCTCTATTAAGAGCTAGTACTCTGGGTTTTTATCTGCATACATAAGCATCCCCCAAAAGCCTATGGACGCACAGCTTGTAGAGTAGAGGGCTGGTCTTAATAATCTTTGTGCCGAACAAAAGGTCTGAAATACATTAATACTAAATACATGTTTGCTGACAAATGCACAAATGAGTGAACAAAAGGACAAATGAATGTGTCTGAGTTTTTGTAGACAGTTCATGGAAGAAGCAAATGGAGGTACTGATTTCACATTCAATAAAATCAGTAATCATTACTTTCACATAGAGGAATAATAGCTACGTTTGTTTTTGTTTTGTTTTTTAATAGCAAATTGGTGAGTAAGTGCACTTAGGTTATTTTCCATAAGGATTCCTGATACGTCTATCTCACTATTAATAATCTCATTACTAGCGTTTTCTTACCAGCAAGGGAGATAAAAGTTTCCTTAACTTTCTATCTTGTGAGCCAAGCTTTATACTGACAAACAGAGCTCCAGTTAGTGCTTTTAGCCATCAGATGGCACACCGGCCCCACGGTACTGTTATCTCCCGTCACTGACCAAACCTTGGCACCTTCAAGGGGAAGAGGAAAGGAAATCCACATGTGCTGAACCTAAAAGCACTGAGGGGCTAGTCTTTCCATATATTTAAAAAATCGATTCCTACAAACAGTTCTTCCTGATATATATTATGCTCCCATTTTATAGATGAGAAACTCAGGCAAAAGAAAGCTAATTGTAACTACCCCTGTGGTTACAGAACTGGGATTGGTTGGGGCAGATCTGAAGCTAGGTTTGCCTGAATCTGAAGCCAATTCTCTCTCTACCTCTCTAGATTATATGGTTTATTTCCAGAGCCCAGATCTCTCCACATGAGCTGTAGCAGCTCTTGAGGATTCTACTCAAGAGCAAAGACATCAAGGAAAAAAGGACCAAAAAGGAATTATGCCATACCAAAACAGTGAACTAAGGGTAATGAAAGAGATCAGGCTGTTTTCTGCCCCAAGAAGAAATTCCACCCCTTCCTTTGGCCTAGGAAGTTATTTACCCTTTTGCATCCTTTATCATGAGAATGTATGCATTAAAAAACGCTCAGGGTTTTCTAGTCAGTAACATATCATGGAAGACAAAGGAAAACTGGCGGTTATCCAAAGAATGACTCTGGAACTTGTGCAGATTCCACTGGCACCAACAAAAGAAGAGACAAGCCTTCTTTACAGAAAAGGTCAAAGAGAAAGCATATACATACTTTATCTCGTACAGTCATAAAAACAAAAACAAAACAAAACAAAAATCTACCTACTTAGCACATACTACAGTTGTTATACTGTTCCGTAAATGCAAAGATATGACAAGGTAACTTGAATCACAGTCGAATACATTGTCATTTACAAGTCTGATGCTTTCTTGTATGATGTCTATCAATGTTCTATTTCATTCATGTGGCATGTGTAAAATACATATATCTTTCATAGAATTTATCCTAAAGGGAAATATTAGTATGTTAGTTTCATTCAAAGAATAATTTTACATGTTAAACAGATGATAAAAACAAAATTTTATATATCATTTGTTTTACAATTTACATATGATTAAGAAAGTTGGGAAGCAATATGCTAAAAAGAAACAACTAGGAAAATTTTGCTTTATCTAAAGTGATATTGCAGAACAATCCTCTATGTGTGTGACATGAATAATTCTGTTTAAATTTCTGCCAGAGGTGTCAAACTTTATAAACGACCACAATGAACAAGAATAAAAGTATCCTGGGACAAGCCAAACTGCTAAAATAGTATAAATTTATAGAGCCAGTTGTTTACAATAACAGAATAATCAAAGGAAACACTCAAAACCCAGCTACTGTGATTGACTTTTAAGTTAGTTTCTGCTTTCTCCTGGAACACTTTCATTTAACTGTTCATGAATGCATAGGTCAGTAAACATCAGGCTGTGCCGTGCAGAGGAAAATGATCTGATCATATGAATCAACCGTTTAGACTCTACAGCAACAGGAATCCTCTCTGATTCACTTCTATCAAAACAGCACGAATCTTCACAGTGACAATGCGGCCACTGCAGAAGTAGATTCAGTCAAATCTGTGCTTCCATTGAACAAAATGAAACAATCATTCTTGACTCATCCATTAGAATCCAGACGAAGGAGAGATGTACCTCCTTCTTGAATAAACTCAACCAACAAGCACAGATCAGTTCAAACAGGACAAAGAAATCACCTGGGATGGAACATGGTGTCAAAGAAATCTATATCTAATCAGATGAGCATTTTAATAAATTCAACCACTTATTTTATAGATGCCAACATAAATATATCAGCTTAATTCAGTAAGAGTAAAAGTATAATAACAGAATCCTGCCCATCTTTATTTGATAATAACAAACAAAGGGGGCGGGCCACGGTGGCTCAGCAGGTAAGAGTGCTTGCCTGCCAGGCCCGAGGACCCGGGTTCGGTTCCCGGTGCCTGCCCATGTAAAAAAAATAAATAAATAAACAAAGGGAGGCACGATTCATTTCTGAGAGGGAAAGTCCTTAGAGAGTCAAGTGCTCTCAACACTCCTGCCTCCCCACATTCTTATTCTGCATCTGTACTTCCTGTTCCGCTTGTGGCAGAATACTAATTTCAACTAATTTAAATGAAAGCTTCATATAATGTAACCATCGCATATTATTTAAACAAAAACTAGAAAGAAGGAGCAAGTAAGACATGGCCCCCAAATCCCCTCCACCCCAGCTTTCTACATTTAATAGACTTATTAGCTATGCATGATAACCATTTTTTTTTCTCTAACGTTTGGAATTCTGATCAGAGCCCTTACTACTGTTTCTAACTTTGTACCCTCTTTTGCAAGCTTTCACAAGCCTCTTATTAAAGCACTGGGAGGCTTCCTATCTGATGCTCTGCCAGACGCTGTCCTTTCGGACACAATGCGCTCAGGTTATTAGCTTGATGTGCATCATTCAGCAAGCTGTCTTGCAATTTCACTGATCATCATCTAGTAAGGCTGAATTGCTGC
This sequence comes from Tamandua tetradactyla, assembly GCF_023851605.1. NCBI lineage: Eukaryota > Metazoa > Chordata > Mammalia > Pilosa > Myrmecophagidae > Tamandua > Tamandua tetradactyla. Next base: position 19,611,466 of record NC_135348.1, on the reverse strand, counting down.
CTTGCCCATGGCTTTTAGATTTATATAATTAACCAAAATTAGCTTGATGTTTAAAACACAATACCAGCCTACTCATTTATTTTTGGAAGAACACTTTAGGGAACACAATGAGTGGGCTGATTTGGAATTTGCAACTTAAACTGTCAAAGTTTTCCTATAAAATTACTATACTTAAAAAAAATCAAATTTCTATTAAGGCAAATGCCATTAAATGAAAACTATGTGATTAAAAAGAATCAGGTACCACATTAGTTTCATCTTAATTTCATGTTACTTTCAACAGAGTTCTAGTATAAAAAGTATTTTAAGTAGTTCCTTGGCGTGTATAGTAAATATTATTTTGCTGTGCAACTCCTGTAAAAGTGTATGACAGTTTCTAGTTACACAGCTCTATAAAAATATAGTATGTGCAAAATGAAGTATTAAATCTATCATTTAGAAGCTCTTAATGTCAAACTAAAAAAATTGAAAAGATATCACCTAACCTCACACATGTAAACATGTTTACAATGTATACATGCTAAACATAGTACATAGTATAATGATTCCTTGGGATACAACTTGAATTTGTCTAATACCCTTGATTACACCGTATCAAACTTACCTTTATAATGACCTACGAATATTAATTGACTACATTTTTCCTAAGTACATTGAAAAACCGAAAACCAAAATGAATTTCTTAAATTGAAATAGTAGAAGAGCTGAAACTAAATCCAGTTCTCCTTACTTTTGGCTATTTCTAGATCCACTGTAGGCCCTGTACAATGAATATGAGTTTTAAACTTTGTCAGACTTGGTTTGGATAATTTTAGGCAAATTCAAACATCAACTTGATTTCCTTATGTGCAATACCTACATCATTAGGATTAACTAATACACCAACATCTTAATTATGTGAATAGCACAAATTATACCTGATAAAAAATAGGTGCTCCAGAAATGTTAGTCTACTCATAATTCGTTCATCTCTAGATGCATTCAGCTAATTGAGCGTGCCTTAGTGGCAAGCACTGTAAGTAAATGGACAAAGTCTCTGCCCACTTGAAGCTGTTACTGTAGTAGGAATAATCAGGAAGAGACTAGCTTGTGGCATAAATGGTGAATGGCCCAAGAGCCAACTTGTTCTCACCCTTCAATCCAGCAAATGGTCACTGGGCATCAAACAACTGCTCTGGAGTATACAAAAGCTTTTAGGATTTTAATCCTGCCCAGCTGCTTTACTTTTTCTTTCTTTTTCACTCGGTCTGCTCCTTTCTTTTCTTTCTATCCTGTCTTCCCATCTCAGCCATCTATGGTTTAAAATACCGTACTTCAAATTGTGCCACACACAGGGGATCAGCCATAAAGGTAGAAAGCATGGTGGCTTGGAGAGAAGGCTGTTCTCAGCCCTGCCTAAATCAGAGGAGTAATTTCTGTTTTGTATGCTCTATACCTTCTCCTTAATACCGTGGGCTTCCAGATTCTGGCATGAGTAAATAGCTTTAATAAAAAGGAATATTTGGGGGAAAATCACTGATTTCAAAAATCATAAAACAGCAAGAGATGAAGCTGGGGTAGGGGACTGAAGTATGTTAAGAGAGCCTTAAGAGAAGTAAAAATCAAATTCAATACACAGATTTTGACTGGATTCTGGTTTGAACAAGCCAGCTACAAAAAGACATTTTTGAGACAAACAAGGGAAATTTGAATAAGAATGGGATATGCAATTATTTTCTATTTCGTTAGGCATTACTATGGCGGTATATTGTATGGCATATTATGCTTTTTAAAAAGAGCTAAGTACTGAAATATGAGTCAGGATAAAAAGTCATGGTGTCCACAATTCAACATTCCATAATTATAGTAAAAACTAAATGATATAATTATGACAAAAAAGTCAATAACTGTTAAATCTAGGCTATGAGTGTTCATTATACATGTCTTTCCACCTTCGGTAGATCTGATATTTTTCATAAAATCATGAAGTTTAAAAATACAGTATACTCAATGCCTATTGGGTTTATAGGCCTTAATATGCTTTAGAATTCTTTCAGTTGCACAAGTTAAAACTATACACGGGTAGTTAGTTATGTGCTGAAAAATTAGATCATCCAAACATAGTGTTTAATAAGTATAGTGGGGTGTGTGTGTGAGGGTGGTTCAGTGGTAGAATTCTCGTCTGCCATGCGAGAGACCTGGGTTCAAGTCCTGGTCTAGCACTTCCCAAAAAACAAACAAACAAGCAGAACAAACAAATAAAAAATTCAACAAATGATGCTTCAATAATGGAATTCTCACATGGAAAAATAATGAAATGTGACCCCCTTCATACAGCATACAAAAAAAAAGTATAGTAAGGGGATTCAGTAACTGCCATGAGGAAAACAGTTTACAAACTACAGATAATTATTACTGAATAAAGAGACTCTATCCATGCTTTGATATTTTTCTATTATACAGACAAGTTTAACGACAAGTATATACAAAATATGTAAGTGTATATATATATATATATATTTTAGATATATATATATCTATTTAAAATCTTCCTGTGTGGCTGGCAGATTTCGGAGACAGCTCCAAGAATCCCCACCTCCTGGCTTTCACAGCCTTGGTAATTCTCCTTCCCTGAGTGTAGGCTGAGCCTCGAGGCTCACCTCTCACAAACAGAGCACAGCAGACAGGAAGGGATGCTACTTTGGAAACAGAATTACAGAAGGCTGTAACCCGTAGTCCCCAGTTCTCGCTCTGGTGAAGCAGGCTGCCATTCTGAGTTGCTGCTCCATGGAGAGGTCGGTAAGGAATAAAAGCTCTGTTGAGAGTCTGCAGAGAACCGATTCCTGCCAGCAAGCACACGGCAGTGTTTGGAAGATCTTTTCTCTTCTGGGTTTTGAGATGACTGCAGCCTTAAGAAACCTTAAAGCAGAGGACCGAGATGCTCTTGGATTCCCAATTTACAGAAAACGTAAAGCAACAAATGTTTTATTTTAAGTCACTATGTTCTGGGACAGTTTGACATGCAGTAACAGAGAACTAATACACCAGGTCAAATAGTCATCACCATTCACCATTTGGATCCAGTGAAAAACAACCTTATTTAAAATTTTCATATGAATTTAAATAAGTATGGTAAACCCCAATTTTTATTCCATATTTTCCGAGTTCCACAGGTACACACACACACACGTATGAACACACGCATGTATGTGCATGTACATGTATATGTGCATATGGTCAATGTCCTTTTAATGTAGCTAATTAACTGTCATGCAAGAACCTAGAAAATCTTCATCTTTGTAAACACATATTTCAGATTTCACATACCTCTATTACATACTACTTTATCAGTACCTCTGGTACTTGAATTGTCAAAATGCAGTACTTCTAAAAAATTTTATACTTTGAAAAATTCTTACTTAAAAGGAATGACCCACATTATTCAAAGGCCAAAAAATATGCTCTTTTCCCATCTTGGTTTCACTTCTTTTCCCTGCTAATTATACACTTATAACTAGATTTTGACTTAGAAATTTTTTCTAACAATTCCAAGAAGTTCTTTACCACTGAAACCTTTATGCCAAGGATTTATAGTTTGCTATGTAAGGAAAAGTTGAAAGATGACATACCAAATCAGACCTTTTGATATACTATTTTCCAAAAAGGTCTCTGGGTTTATGTTTTAGAAGTTGAAATCTATCTTACAGGACTGCTTTGTGCAATGTTTTTAAAAATGCCTTGGTTTTATTGATCTTGCTGTTTTGGATTTGACAAAGCATTTATATCTTTTCCTGTTACTATCAATATTTCAGTATGTTTCTGAACATTAGTCAATGAAATCCAATTCTTCTCTACAAGAGTTCCTTTTACTTAGTTCCCATAGCATTTACTTATAATGAAGAGGCAGGCACTGCTTGCCTTCTGCTTTCTTTGAACTTTCTACTATACTATAAGTGGTGTTCGTAATTTTTTCTTTAATTTCTTTACATTTTTTTCAAGGCAGTCTAAAACACCAAGTTTCCCATTGAGCAAATACTACAGAAACATTATCTTCTTTAGTTTACTTTGTAGTATTTATTTCTAGTAATGTATTTACATTTTTATATAGAACTGCATATTTTCAGTATATTTTCTTTTTATACTCTATACTTATTACCAAAGTTTTCCTTTTTATCTTTATTACACTTTACAAAAGGCTCTGCTTACTACTAAAATCTTTGGATATAATTAACAACAGAAAGAACAGACAATTGTATTCGTATAAAATCACCCTGAAAGTCTCTGTAAGCAATTGATTTTCTGATTTTAGATTTACCACTCATGGTTTCTTAACTGAAATGCTGTCTGGCATGTATTAAATGTCCAGTATTTGTTGCTCTATATAAATAATCATATGCTAAGAATAAAAATATAAAATGTATGCTAATATTGCTAAAGTCCTTATCATATACATTTTCAATAGGCAACTAAAGAGAGAAGTTTCTAATATTTTAGACATTTTCCTACACTGATTTATAAAGCTGGAATGTAAAGACTTACACAGAAAACATGTTCTGGCTTTCCAAGCTCCTGTCTGACTTTATTACAGCCCAAAGTAATCCATTCTAGGTTGGCATCAGGGTATGAGATTTCTCTTAGACTGTGGTTTAAATGAAGGTGAGATAACAGAATATAGAGACTTTTAATAAGATCTTTTAAAAAGTCAAATGCTGAGTTCTTGATTGTCACCGAACTATAGCTCCCAAAGGTCTTTGGGCAACTGAAGCTATTGCTGGAAACAAGGCAATAGAACCAGCCATAAATCTGATATGATAGGTTAAGTCTACATGAAAATAGGATTTGATAGATAACCTTACAGAATGTATGTATATTGCGTATTCTTTTAAAAAAGTGATTCAAAGTACATTTACTGCCTTCTAGAGATCAAAGGTATGATAGGTAAAACAGATACAGAGATGATATCGCCTAATAGCTATATAGAACACTAACATATATTAATTTAGAGCTTTGGAAAGAATGTTCAATATGAAACAAAGTTAACCATTTTAACTTCACAGTGTGAAGGTCTTGAAAAATTTCAAAATAAGAATATCTGAACTCATGGCAAACATCTTTCTCTTCAGAATTAAAATGAGGAAAGTCTTTCACCTCTTTCCAACCACTACAAAATAATAAATACCCATATATAATATCTGAACACTGACCATAGAGAAGATCAACCATAGGGAAGTGATAAATCTTTCTCCTCAAAAGAAGCTGAGTCACTACATCACCATTCATTTAGAAGATCACACGCCTTACTTGGGCACATGCAGGGAGACGATTTTGGTATGGCAGTTCTCAGACCACACTTGGCATCACAATCAACAAAAGGCATCTAATCATAGTGTGCTGTGAACATACTGGACATCCAGAGGCCAAGGGTGGTCAGGGATGCTAGATAATGGCTCAGATGTGCTTTTTCCTTCCCCAATCCATTACCGACCACAGATATCGCAACATCAGCACCTACTCACCTAAAATGTCAACACATTATGTTATTTCCTTACATAATCCCTACACATATTTTCTTTATAATCACAATTGAGATTGCTTTTCATTATGAGAATCTGCATTCTATAAGAGTACTTTTTGTGCTTGTCTTAAACCATTGAGGGTCTGGCCTATGCATTTAATAAATTTCAGAGGGGAATGAAAAGAGGAAGAGCTGAACCCTGGCATAGGACTTGCTCACTGCCTCTGACAGTGGAAAAAGTCAGTTTGGTGACCTACTTGCTAGATACCATTATTTCAGATTTCCCCGAGGTAATCATTACAAAATTCCTCCTTGAAACAAAATTTGCCACCCACTAAAGAAATACTCACACATGGCCCTGGCTTGTTGGTGCCCCTGATCTGGTGGTCTCGGCACCAAAGAAAAATTCTCTTCATGGGAAAAGGGCCAATTTTATCTGCAAAGTTGTGAAGGTTCTATATGGTACTAGAAGTCCCTCTTTTCCATACCCATTCCTGAGAGCAGGGAGTTAGGCCAGCCAGATGTCACACTAGGTTCGTGCATACTCTGTAAAAGGCTAATCCTATGAAACTCTCAGTAGTTATAAGTTTTTACTCTATGGAAAAATGAAGCAGGGCCAAACTTCAGATCCCACTTGGCAATGTGTGACACTGAATTAAATATGTACTGTCTCAGAGCCACTATTTTCACATCTGTAAAATAGGACAGTATTAGTACCTGCTTTTATAGTAGTTTTGAAGATTAGCAGTCCCAGATACATGGTCAATATTAATTTGGACAAGTCCTACATGGTAGTTCCACCCTTTATTTATAATACATTGTAGGTGATATCATCTAAATTATGCATGTAACTATTTCAGCTACAGTTTTTCAGTATAATGAAATCTTGTGTATTATTTTCCATTACAGTATTCAAATTGTCTAGAAATATTTTGACCTCAAAAACGATACTTTACCCTGTGTTCTACTATAATTTAAAATAAGTAACTGAACTAATATAATAAAAATAACTATGATTTAAAAGTTACTTACATACTTTTACGCTCTGCAGCTACATACACAAAACAATTCCTTATTAAAAAAAAATTAATGCAAGTTCCTAATTCCCATATTAAAAGAAAAAAATCAAGGCCTAAGCTAAGATATATAGTACAGGAAATGGTTAACAAACTATAATTTTTTTAAAAGTGCTATAGGAATTCTGGTCCACCACAACAGCAGATCAGGATGCTCCAGGGTTCCACCATTCCCCAACAGAAACTTCAAACAACTATAACAACTGGCAGAATCATCTTCTACTGAGCTCCAGAAAACAGCGAGTTGTAATAACAGGACAAGAGCTGAATCCAGAAGAGATGGTTTACAAGCAACAGAAACTCATGTAGACCTTGCTGGACTTTCCCAACCCCTCCCTCGCAAGGAGTAAGTCTCTGACCATGTTCTAGAGAAAGGAGAGTATGCTCTTACTGAGGTGGCAATAAGTTGGTACCACTCTATCTGGTGGCAACCTGAAGGACGTAACTAGCATACTTTTCTTTGGCTGAAGTGGCTGGCTGAAGATAACGCAGATGAGAAAAAATAAAATTAAAGCCACCTAGGGTAAAGGATTACTTGTTTTAAGACATAACAGAATACCAAGAATGGGGGGAAAGTCTATTTCAAACAGATTAAAGTGGGTACTGTGAACCCTGTAAATAGGGGAATTTATAAAACATAAATGCATGACCAGGAGAGGGTACATGCTCAGAAAAGGGGGGAACCCAAACCTTTGCCTCAGGGTAATCTTAGTAGGCGGGCTATACTTTCAAGGAGATAAGCAGTCAACACAGACCCAATTTTCAAAGACTGTGAAAGGCATTTTTTATGTTGGACAGTTTGTTTTTGATAGCTCCGAACACTCAAGAACACGGTCATACCACTAGCAGGATAAAAATTTAAGCAACAGACAACTCAAAGAATAAATACCAGAGTGAGTACTTTAAAATATTAAAGTGCCTATGTGCAACAAAAGCTTACAAGACAAACAGGAAATGATGGTTCATCCAAAGGACCAGAATAAAACTAAGAAGCCTTCAGTGAAGAACACCAGACCTTGGATATACTAGAAATAGACTTAACAAAAAATGATCTTCAATGTGCTGAAAAAGATAAAGGAAAAAACAATGGGCAAAGAACTGAAGGGTAACAATAAAATAGTAAGTGAAAAAATTAGAATCTCAATAAAGACATAGAAAGTATACAAAGGAGCCAAACAGACACATGGGAGTTGAAGATAACAGTAACTTAAATTTATACGTTTCTTAGAGGATTTCAAGAAGAGCGGTGCTGGCAGAAGAAAGAATCAGTGATCCTAAAGATAATACAACTGAAATTATTCAGGGTGAGGAGAAGGAAAAGAAATGACACTATCAAGGGTACTGATATAGCACATTATGAGAGATCCAGAAGAAGCAATAGAAAGGTACAGAGGAATAATACAAAAAATGACACAGAATGCCCAAATTAAGTGAAAGGCATGCATATACACGTAAAGCCATATTCGAATGCCAATAAACCTCAAATATGGCAAACTCAGACTCATACCCAGCCATACTATAATCAGAGCGTTGAATGCCAAGGACAAGGAGATAGTTCCAAAAACTACAAAAGAAAAGCAACATTTCATGGGTAAAGGAGCCCCAATAAGTTCCAACATCTCATCAGAAATAACAGAGGCAAGAAGGCATTGGAATGAAATATTTAAAGCACTAGAAGAAAAAAAATGCCAACCAAGAATTTTATATCTGGCAGGACTATCTTTCAAAAATGAGGGATATTAAGACAGTCTCTGATAAACAAAAGCTGAGGGTTAATCACCACTAGACCTGACTTATAAGCAATATAAAAGGGAGTTCTTCAGAATGAAAGAAAAGAACATAAAACATTAGACTGAGGCATTTAAATTAAAGACCTCTGATAAAGGTAAGCATATGGGAAATTATAAATGCCAATACTGTTGTATTAGCTTGTTTAATATATCAATCTACTTTTCACTTCTCATAGGTTTTAAAATGCAAATGCATAAAAATAACAATATATTTAAGGTTTTAAATCCACAGAGTATAAAGATACAGTATGTAACAAGTAAGACAGTAAGGTAGGAGAGCAAAGGTATAGGAACAGTTTGTCATATTTTTCTGAAATTAAGTTGGTTCAAAATCAGAAGATTATTGTTAGAGATTTAGGATATTAAATTTAAGCCTCATTGTAACCAAAAAGAAAATAACTAAAAGTAAATACACAGAAAGAAATGAAAGTACACACAAAAGAATTCACTACAAAGAACAAAAAAATATGAAAGTAATGGAATATCTGAGCAACAAAAAGGAGTAAGACTTACAAAGAGCAAACAGTAAAATTGGTGGAAGAAGCCCTACATTACCAACAATTAACTTAAACATAAGTGGATTAAACTCTCAAATCAAAAGGCAGATTGGCAGAATGATAAAAAAGCATGACCCAACTATTTAGTGTTTATAAGAGAGATACTATTTGCTATGTAACTGTACTTCTTACTTCCTACAGGTACTAAAATACAAGCACATAAAAAGTAGTGATAAATTTCAGTTTTTAAAATACAGAGTAAAAAGATACATGATAAGAAGTACCAAAAAAAAAATGGTGGGGGGACAGGAGGATATTGGAAAAGTATATGCTCATGCTACTGAAGTTAAGTTGCTATCAAACTAAAATGATTGTCCTATATGTAGGATGTTAAACTTTAATCCCGTGGTAACCACAAGGAAAATAGATGAAAAATGTTTCTAGATAGAAGGGAGAAAATACTGAATATAATACAACACAAAAAAAGCAAATAAATATAAAAGTAGGCTTTAACAGAAGTAAGGGGAAAACAAAAGTATAAGACTTACAAAGGCTAAATATAGCAAAATGGCAGAAGGAAGTTCTGTAAAGTAGTAACTTTAAATGTAAATGGACTCAACTCTCCAATCAAAAGACAGAGATTGGCAGAATGGATAAAAAAGCATATCCCAACTATACGCTGTCTGCAAGAGACTCACCTTAAATTCCAAGATAAAAGTTGGTTGAAAGGGAAAGGATGGAAAAAATATATACCGTGAAATTTAGCAACCATAAGAGAGCTGAGATCACTATACTAATATCAGATAAAATAGACCATAGGTCAAAAAGGTTACGAGGGACAAAATAGTCATTATATACTGACAGAGGGGTTCAATTCAAAAGGATCTAACAATTATAAAAATATATATATGTATATATGTATTATGTGCATACACAAACACACACACACATCTAACAGCAAAACCCTAAAATATATGAAGCAAATTGTGATACGTTTAAAGGAAGAAATGAACAGTTCTACATTACCCTCAATAACAGGTAGAACAGCTGATCAGAAAAGCAATAAGGAAATACAAGACTTGAATGTATTTAGATGTCAGCTAGATTTAACAGACATATATGGAACATTTCACTAAACAGAAAAAAACATACATTCTTCTCATGAGCACGTGGCTCATTCTCGAGGACAGACCATATCTTGGGTCATAAAACAAGTCTTAATGAATTAAAAAATATTGAAGTGCTGTGATGTTTATTCTCTGACCATGACAGCATTAAATTAGAAATAACATGGAGAAATGGAAAATTCACAAATATGTGGAAATTAAACAGCATATTATTAAAGAACCATTGGGTTCAAGAGGAAGTCAGAATCCAAATTAGGAAATAATTGTGGGTGAATTAAAATGAAAATATAACATACCAAACAAAACTTGTGGGATGCTGAAAAGGCAGTGCTGAGAGGAGAGGTTATATCTCTAATTCCTTACATTACAAAAGAAGAAAGACTTCAAATCAGAGACCAATCTCAATACTGGAAGAACTAGAGAAAAGCAGAGCAAACTAAACCCAAGGCAAGCAGAAGGAAGGAAATAATCAAGATTATACAGAGATAAAATAGAAAAAAAAAAAACCAAAAAATAGAATCTACAAAACCAAAATTGGTTCATTGGAAAGATCAATAAAATTGACATACCTTTAGGTAAATTTGCAAATAAAAAAAGAGAGAGGATACAAATAACTAAAATTAGAAATGAAAGGAGGGCATTACTACCAACTCTGCTGAAATAAAAAAGGACAACAAAAGGCTAGTATGAACAACTGTACGCCAATAAATTAGATAACTTACATGAAGTGGGAAAATTATTACAAACACACAAACTATCTAGACTGACTCAAGAAGAAATAGAAGATTTCAACAAACCAATTACTAGTAAAGAGATTGAATCAGCAATCAAAAATCTCCCAACAAAGAAAAGCCCAGGTACAGATGTTTTCATAGGGTAATTTCACCAAATGTTCCAAAAAGAATTAACTCCAATTCTGCTAAAAGTGTTACAAAAAAAATTCATACTATAAGGCCAACATCACCTCTATACGAAAGTCAGACAAAGATATCCACAAGGAAAGAAAACCACAGCCCAGTATCTCTTATGAATATAGATGCAAAAATCCTGGACAAAATATTAACAAACTGTATCTAACGACATATTAAAAGAATTATACACCATGACCAAGTGGGATTTATCCCTGATGCGCAAGGTTGGTTTAATATGAGAAAATCAATTAATGTAATATACCACATTAACAGGAGAAAGGAATGAAAACATATATGATCATATCAATTAAGTCAGAAAAGGCATGTAACGACATCCAGTACTGTTTCTTGATAAAAACACTTAGGATACTAGGAATAAATGGAAACTTCCTCAACATGATAAAGAGCGTATGTGTAAAGCCTACAGCTACCATCATAATTCATGGTGAAAAATGAAAAACTAAAAGCTTTCCCTCTAAGATCAGGAACATGAAAGATACCCACAAGATATAATAACTGTCACCACTGTTATTCAACATTGTTCTGGAAGTTCTTGACAGAGTAAGTAGGAAGAAACAGAAATAAAAGGCATTCAAATTGGAAAGGAAGAAGTACAGTTTTCCCTATTTGGAGATGACATGATCCTATACAAACAGAAAATGCTGAAAAATCTACAACAAAGCTCCTAGAGCTAATAAATAAATTCAGTAAAGTGGGAGGGTACAAGATCAACACCACAAAATCAGCAGTGTTTCTATACGAAAGCAACGAACAAAGAAGAAATTAAGAAAACAATGTCATTCACAAGAGCAACTAAAATATTCAAATATCTAGGAATAAATCTCGCTGAGGACATAAAGGATATGTACACAGAACACTACAAAATGATGCTAAAAAGAAATCAAAGAAGCCTAAATAGAAGGACTTTCCATGTTCATATATTGAAGAACAAATAATGTGTCAATCCTCCTGTTCTAGTTTGCTAGCTGCCAGAATGCAATATACCAGAAACAGAATGGCTTTTAAAAAGGGAAATTTAATAAGTTACTAGTTTACAGTTCTAAGGCCAAGAAAATGTCCCGATTAGAACAAGTCAGTAGAAAGTCCAACCAAAGGCATCCAGGGAAAGATACCTTGGTTCAAGAAGGCCGATGAAGTTCAGGGTCTTTCTCTCAAGTGAGAAGGCACATGGGGAACACAGTCACAGTTTCTCTCTCGGCTGGAAGGGCACAAGGCGAGCACAGCGTCATCTGCTAGCTTTCTCTCCTGGCTTCCTGTTTCATGAAGCTCCCCTGGAGGCATTTTCCTTCTTCATCTCCAAAGGTCATTGGACTCTCTGCTTCGTGGTTCTACAGCATTCTGGTATGGCTTTCTCATGGCTCTGTCACTCTTCTCTGCTCTCTCTGAATCTCCCCCTTTCTCTAAAATATTTCCTCTTGTATAAGATTCCAGTAAACTAATCAAGACCCACCCAAATGGAGAGAGACACATCTCCACCTAATCCAGTTTAACAACCACTCTTGATTGAGTCACATCTCCAGGGAGATAATCCAATTAAAGTTTCAAACACACAGTACTGAATAGGGATTAGAAGAAATGGCTGCCTTTACACCTAGCAAAAGTAATTTACAGATAAAATGCAATCCCAATGAATATTTCAACACCCTTAGCAGAAACAGAAAAGTTAATCATCAAATTCATATGGAAAGGACCTGAATAGATAAAGTCTTTTTGAGAAAGAATGAACTTGCAGAACTCACACTTCCTGATTTAAAAATTTACTACAATTCCACTGTAATCAAACCAGCATGACACTGGCACTAGGATAGACATATAGACCACTGGAATCAAATTGAGAGCTCAGAAATCAACCCTTCTATTTATGGCCAACTGATTTTTGACAAGGGAGCAAGTACTATTGAAATAGGAAAGAAAAGTCTCTTCAACAAACAGTGTTTGGAAAATTGGATCTACATTTCCAAAAAATATAAACTATTTTTTTTTATACAAAAAAATCAACTTAAAATGGATCAAACATCTAAAGATACAAAGCTAAAACTATCAAACCCTTAGGAGAAAATACAGGGAAGCATCTTCAGGATCTTGTTTTAGCTGACGGTTTCTTAAACTTTACAACCAAGTACAAGCAAATCAATAACAAACAGATAAATGGGATCTCATCAAAAATTTTTTTAAAAGCTTACGCATCAAAGGGCTTTGTTGGGTGGGCAATGGTGGCTCAGTGGCAGAATTCTCTTCTGCCATGCCGGAGACCCGGGTTTGATTTCCAGAGCCTGCCCATGCCACCAAAAAAAAAAAAAAAAAAGGACTTGATCACAAAAGTAAAACAACAACAACTTGCACAATAGGATATAATATTTGGGAATTACATATCCAATGAAGGTTTAATATCCAGTATATATATAAAAAAAATTCTTCAACTTTACTATAAAAAGACAGAAAACACAATTTAAAAATGAGCCCAAGACTTTACAGACATCTTTACAAAGTAGATACACACAAGGCCATAAAGCACATGAAAAAACATTCAAAACCATCAACCATAAGCCATCATTACCCAAATTAAAATCACGTGATACCATTTCACACTCATTAGAATGGCTGCTATTAAAAAAAGGAAAGTAAGTAATGAAGAGGATGTAGAGAAATAGGAACAGCCATTCATTGCTGATGGCAATGTAAAATGATGCAGTTGATGTGGAACAGGCTGGCGGATCCTTAGAAAGTTAAGTACAGAAATATCATATGCCCTGTCAATCCCATTATCGATACGTATCCAAAAGTACTGAAAGCAGAAAGCCAAACAGATATTTGCATATCGCTGTTCATAGCAGTATTATTCAGAATTGTCAAAAGATGGAAACAACTCAAGTGTCCTTCCACCAATGAATGGCTAAATAATATGCGATATATACAGACAATGGAATATTATTCAGCCATAAAAAGGAATGCAGTCCCGATACCTGTGGCAACACGGATGTACCTTGAAGACATCATGTTGAGTCAAAGATGCCAGACACAAAAGAATAAGTTTGTATGTCTTCACTTTTTTTATTTTAAACGATTAGAATAAACAGACTCATAGAGTCAGAATCTGGAATATAAGTTACTAGGGGGCAGAATGAGAATAGGGAACAGGAAGTTAAGGCCTAAAATGCACAGGTTTCCTATCTGGAATGATGGAATGTTTTAGTAATGGATGGTGGTAATAGTGGCACAACATTGTGAACACAATTCACAGCACTGAAATATATATATCAGAATAGGCTTAAAAGAAAAATATGTTACATTGTATATACAGTACCAGAATAAAAGTTTTTTAAAAGTCCATAAACAGCATGTGAGAAAAAAAGTCCATGGAACTACATTACACAAACAGTGAATCCCAAATTAAACCATAGACTTTAGCTGTTAGTACGATTATAAAAATGTACTACCATCAACTGTAACAAATTTTCCAAGCCAATGCAAGGAGCTGGTGGTGGGCTGATGTATGGGAACCCTATATTTTATGAACAATTGTTCTGTAAACCCACAACTTCTCTAAAAGAAAAAAAATGAAGACATTTTTTCCAAAGACATACAAATGGCCAATAAGTACATGAAAAAAAAGCTTAACATCATTAGCCATCAGGGAAATACAAACCAAAGCCAAAATGAGAAACCATTTCACATCCATTAGAAGGACTACTTACAAAAAATGAAAATAACTGTTATTGGCAATGTGGAGAAACAGGAATACTGTATATTGTTGGCAGGAAAGTAAAATGGGGTAGCAACCATGGAAAACATTTGGACAGTTCCTCATAAAGCTAACTATAGAATTACCATATGACCCAGCAATCCCAATTCCATGTATATAACCAAAAGAACTGACAGCAGGAACATGAACGGATATTTGCATACCCATGTTCACAACAATATAATCGCAGTAGCAAAAAAGGTGGAAGCAACAGAAGTGTCCATCAGCAGATGAATGGATAAACAAAATGTGGTGTATCATTCAGTGGAATGTTAGACCATAAAAAGGAATGAAGTTCTGATATATGCAACAGCATGGATGAACACTGAAGACATTATGCAGAGTGTAAATAACCATGCACAAAAGGACAAATACTGTATAATTTCATTTATATGAAATAATTTTAAAATGTTAACTAAGAGTCAGAAAGGAGAATGAAGAACACTGGGGACAGGTAGGGATGGTCAATCAGGAGTTTTTTGGTGCTGAGTTTCTGTTTGATGTGATGGAAAGAATTGGTAATGGGTGGTGAAGATAGTAGCACACAGCAATGTAAATGTCATTACCACCACCGAATTCTCTATTTGAATGTGGCTAAAAGCAGAAGTATCAGGTTGTATGTATTTTATCTGTATATATAAAAAATAAACCATGAAACTGTGCAATACAAAATGAACCCTAAGGTAAACTACAGATTACAGTTAATAGCATAATTATCATAATATTGTTTCAACGCTTGTAACAAAGAACCACACTAATGCAAAATGTTAACAGGGAAAGCTTGAATGTGAGATGGCTTCTGCAGGAACTCTGTACTATCCGTGTGCTTTCTCTGTAACATACAACTGTTGAAAGACTAAATTTTAAAATATTGTTTAAAAGCTCTGTTTATCAGTGTTTGGACAATTCTCAACAATTTTAATTATTTCTTTTTCATGGCATTTACAGATAAGTTACCTTTCAAGATTATTCCTATACTCAGGGTAAGTTACAAAATAAAAAATGGTCTCCCTCTATTCAAACAATCCTAATTTTTGTATTTGAATAATGCCTAAAAAAAAAAGAAGAAGAAATCTAAAAGCCATAAGTAGAAAATTTAAGATTGAAAGCTAGTAAAGAGAGTAATTGTTCAAACATTTGAAAGCAAGCTATTAATAATTAAGTGAATAAGGAGGTGTGTTACAAAGTAGTTGTACTAATTTGGGGAACCACTGTTAGAATCTGAACAGATACTGACTGGTATCCCATATGATGAAGTCCCCTGCAAAAAATCTTCTAATTGTAATATACATTTTGATGTGAATAATCTAAATTTTAATCTAATAATATAGTATCTGTACTTTTCATTCTAGCTCAAAAATCCTTTTAGAGTTCCTTGGAAATGTAAAAATACGTTGCTTTGTAACACAGTTAATCAAATGGCAATGAAATGAGCATTCTCATATTATTGCTTAAATAATGAAAAATATTAAATATTAAAAAATCTATTTAAATATATCTACACAACTATTAAACTCTAAAATATAAAAGAAGGAGTATCCTTAAATTTTACCTGATTTTAGACCTTCCAAAAAATTCAAGTTTCTCTTTAAAACAAGATACAGTTTAAGATCATGTTTCCTGGAACCCAATTAATTTTTTAGATATACTGACATAAAAGGAGAAGAAAATTCTGTAGAAAAATTTAGAAAACTGAGTGAATTGAGAAGTACTTTAAATTCCCTTGTATAAAATCCATATCCACTTCTCTGCTGGAGAACTTGCACAATCACGTCCCATCTATTACACCCATTGCCCACAATCCCCACGCAATTTATGGGGATTTGCATCTTATTTTCTGGAGCCTAAATTCACACTTTGGTTTTTCTAGTCTTTGGGTCTTTTTCTTTTATTTATGTCATTCTCTACAGGTAGAATCCCTTCTCCTGCCATCTCTGCCCATAGAAACATCCTGCCCAGGCTTTAATGACCAAGTCCAAATGCTAGTCCCTTCACACAGCCTTCTCAGCTCTTCCAAGATGGATGGGGTCTTTCTTTCCCCAAATCTCACTGTCTACACTATCTTGCATTCGTTTACTCTGCTCTATGAGAATGTAAATGCAATAAGAATAGGGATTAGATCCACTTATCTTCATCATCCCCATTTCACACTGGAGGCACTTGTACAAAGCATCAAGAGATTCACCCTAAGGGAAGTCAACAGCAGCAGCTCTGCTGCCCTCTTCCCTATGCAGGACCCCTCTCACCTCCATACTCTTCAGGTGTTAGAAAAAAGTTTTACTTTTTAGTTTGGAATCAACCCATTTTCCTAAGAAATCTATGGCAAACACAGAAAATGCAGGGCAATTCTGTTCAAGTTGACACTTCAAAGTAGAGAGAGCCTTAATAAGGAATGAGAATAAAAATTAAAAAATTAAAAAGAGTGGAGTTTGGTCACTAAGACAAGATCTCTTATCCTTTTGAAGGATGAAAAGCTGTATTTTTACTTATCAATTTACTTATCTGGGTTCCAGCATCACTTAAGAGGCTACCATATTTCTGGGAATTGACTCAAAAGAGCATTATTCAGTTATTCCTTAAGGTCTACAAAAGAAACAAGTACTATTTTATTTTATCCCATTATATTCATAGTAAAGGAGAACACTAATAAGAATCTTTGTTTTTGTTCTTCAAACTAAGTCATTATATCTTTCATAATCACATAATCATTGAAACTAAATGACCTCATTCTTAAGAAAACGGAACTGTTTAACAATTCATTGTCTTTATGACTAATATCTGCTCAGTAATGATCTGACCAATTAGAAAAGGCCATGTGCCTGTAACATAAATGAACGTCAGAGAATGCTTTCTAACATCATAAACAGAAGAGTGTCTGACTCAGCTGACCGTTTCATTCAATGCACACAAACAAACTGACCAGTAGAATGAATGATTTTATGAGTGTTATTATTTAGCGTAAGTCCAAGCCTATGCTAAATAAATTCCCTTTATGCTTAACACTCCAAATATCAGAAATTTAGGTGAAAATAGAGGAAATGGTTACAGACATGCTTTCACTTTCTAGCAAACAAATCAGAAAGACATTTTCATTGTTTTACCATAGAACAAGAGACCGTATCACACCTGGCTATATCTACTGTAGACTTGCATTATCTAATACAGTAGCCACTAGCCACAATTAAAGCAAATGAAATTTAAAAATCAATTGCTCAGTTGCATTAGCCACATTTCAAGTGTGAAAGAGCCACAGGTTGCTAGTGGCTACCAGGTGGATGGCATAGAATGACCATTTCCACCAACTTAATGTTCTTTTGGACAGTACTGTCAGACAACCACAAAAAAATCATTTACAAATGCATGAATCGTCAAATTAATGAGTTAAGTAATGAACAAACATGAAAATATAAGATTCCACATTAAATGTGAAGTAAGCTCATAACTGCCTAATTATCTTTTATACAAGAAAATGTTTGTCAAATTTCTCAACTCAAATGCATTAACAAAATATCTACACAAGTTTGAAGAAAGCCCGATACTTTCTAATTTCCTTTAAAATACCAAAAAATTGATATGACTTAGAATAATTCATATCATTCAAATTAGCCTAAGAATTCTTTAAAATACCCTTATATATTAAAAAATAATATATACACTACCATCAGTATGGTTAAATTAAAGAAAAACGGATATCAAATATTAGAAAGGATGAAAAGAAACAGGAACCCTCATATATTCTTAGCAGAATGTAAATAATATGACAGAGCCATCAGAGTACCTTCTGCAGTAGTATCATTCCTTATTACTCTCTCATCATTCACTGTTAATTAGCACTTAGGCTGATCAAAGTTGAAACAAGGCACAAAAATTCTAGTTACCCTATTTCATAGAGATTACAAATGTCATTGCAAATATTTTATGTCTCAAATAGCATAAAGCTATCATCTTTATAATTTTTTCTTAATGAAAAAGCAATCTGTAGGTAGTTTCTACGTAATTTACCAGTTCTTACCGTTCTTAAGTGGTCAGTGAAATGAAAATAATGAAAAAATAAAAAGTATTTTTGGTATAATTGGAATAATTATAAAACTTTGGTACATATACATTGAAAGGGGGAATATTAAATCACTTGTTAATTTCTGCTATAAACCAAATATCCTTTTGGATACAGAAAAGAAAGGAGGGAAAGAAGGAAGGGAGGGAGTGGAGGGAGGGTGGAAGAATTGAGGAAGGAAGGGATAGAGAAAAGAAAGGAAGAAAACGCTCCTTTATTTCACTCAACATAAAATCTATTCTTTTATTGCCAGTGAGAAAAGAATGAAGCAATAGTCAAAAGAGCCTTGCAGAAGTTGTAAGGAGCAGGTATCCAAGGACAGCCAGAGTCCCAAGGAGGAGCTTCTGTGTCCCACTTGCAGAGCTCCTGATTCGAGGTCTGCGTGCTCAGTAAGGTAAGGTGCAAAGGGCTGTGTCAGAGAATTAACAGTCTACTTGTTTATCTTGGTGTGTATATTATTTTCTTTTTTAAGAAAGAAATGCAATTTCCCAAACACTGGAGATGATTAATCTCCAAAATGAAGACAACGGTATGTTTCCGGGGAACTTGGGGAGACTCTTCATCTGTACTTGGGCACATAAAAGTACCTAAATTGAGCAAAATAGCACACTGCATGGGCATGAACATGTGTTGGGACTTGCAGGTATTAAAGCAAATAATTTGGGGATGCAGAATTGAAGACCTGTTGCTATTATTGCAGCAGGTGAAAACATTCTCAGGAATCTATGCATAAAAATGCACAGAAAATGTGTCCTGGATATTCTGGCTGCTTTTATTTTACACACCAAATAAGAGCTGCTCTCAGAGTTCTCAAAAAAGAAAGACTTGTAGGAACTAGAGTGTGACTGAGGTGATTCCGAGGCTAGACTAACGAGATGTACAGACGTTTATTCTATTTCAAAATGAAACAGACTGCTTGCAGAGGTGGGTCAGTGGTAGAATACTCCCCTTTCATGCCGGAGACCCGGGTTTGATTCCCCGGCCATGCAACCCCCAACCCCCCACAGAAAAATGAAATAGACCATCAACAAGCAACTGGCCAAATGCTACTACTTTACACATTTATATGTACAGCACTTTGCACTTTAATATGTTTTACAAACAGAGCTGTTTAACTGTTGTGCATCAAGCATTATTTTAAGTAATCTTACATTTAAAAAAAGGGGGCAGGGGATAAATAAAGTAACTGCCCAAGAAAAGAAGAGGTAGAACAAGGGTTTAGATGCAGGTTTTTCTAGATTGCAACGAAATGCTTTTTCTTCTCACAAGCACTCCATAAGTTACGTGGTGGTGTGTGTTGGGCACTAGGGAAGGAAAAAGACTTCTTTCACTGACATTTAAAACAGACACCTGGGGGCACTTTAACTTTTCTGCCTACCAGATTTGTAATTAGAAATACAAAATGTCATAGGTATCCAGAAGCTTGGATCACAAAAGAAAATTCTGAGAATCATTACCGATTTGCATTTTGCAGCCCTCAATGTTTTAGGCTGAAAATGTTCAAACTCAGAAAAGTTGAATAAAGAATAAATGCAGGTATAGCTTCTGCCTAGATTAACCAACAATTAGCATTTTTCCACATTTAACTCTTTCTTTATAAACAGGATAGGTTTTTTTTTCTTCTGCTGAAACATTTGAAAGTACAAGTAGATACCAAATTTCACACCATATACATCAATATGCATATTCTAAAATTAAGGATATTCTCCTATGTAAACATAATAGTTACTGTACCTAAAAATAGTACTAGTACAATATTGAATATACAGTCAATATTAGAAACTTCCCAACTGTCCCCAAGAGAACTTGTTTACTTTGTTTGTTTTGGTAAAATTCAATGAAGATCCACCCATTCCATTTGGAAAAATCCCACTTTTTTTGGGGGGGGGGTTCTGTATGCAACACTGATTTCCTTTCCTTTCCTTTTTTCTTTTTCAAAGAACAAGACTCTTCTTTTCTTTTTTCTTATATGGAGCCATATCCTGGATTTTCTTGCTTCTACATGTTTACATTTAGGATTAATAGTTTTGGCAAGAATACTGCAGAGGTGATGCTGTGCATTTTTTCTTGTTATCACATCAGGAGGCATTAGCAATTATAAACTGACAAATTTTAATAGCAAAATCTTACCTCCCCATCTATCTCTGACTTTCTTCTAATTATTCACTAAATACAAGATACTTTTAAGAAGACTGCATTTAAATCTACAATACATAGAAATAATAGGCCATGATACCACGCCTGAAATCTTCCAAGTTTTAAAGTAAAAGCACACTAATGACTGAATTGTCCATAGTGGAGTGAATAGCAAAATACCTCACCTCAAAGGACCTATTTCCAAGCACTGGGGGACCTGGGGAAGGAACAGGAATGAGCTCAGCCTACCAGCCTCCTCCTCTCACTAGGAAGAAGGGATCTCGGGTTACTGTCCCTCTTCAGTTTTCTCTATGCATATTCCTCACTTTCTTTTGGTTTGCTTCCTTGTTGAGAGGAATGAAAAACAGAGAAGCTGAAGAACAAGTTTTAGAATACCTGGGGAAACAAACTACTTAGATGGAACCTACTGAAAAAGAGAATTCTCTCAAGTCTACACTGGGCGTTAAAACCCAACCATCCCTTGCTTAAGTAAGACTTAAAAGGTATTTTTAGAAATTGAGGACCTGACTATTTTATATTATGGAGAAAGTAAAATGAATTTCTAAAGTTCACTCTTCCTTTCTCTATAAGTCATGCTCTAAAATTCAGAACAAATGCAGAGAGGATGCGAATCAAAGTAGAAAATTAAGTGGCTGTTTAATGAAATTTGGGGGCATACGATCTTTGTGAACTCAAGAAAACATGATTTTAATCAACTTTAAGATATACACCGGGGATCTGCTGATCTAGATTTTTTTTTGCCATCATTTTCAATATAGCATCTCTGCATACCTTTTACTTTTAAAACTTGAAAAATGAATTTGAAATTTAAGTGCCCCATGCAGATACTAGTCAGTGGTGCCCTCTGTGTCCATTTTCCCTGCTGCTGTGAGCGGTTTTACAGACGGTGACAGAGGCACGCAGACATTCTCCTTTCAGGAGAGCTTCTCTTGCTGCTAGATTTTAATTTGTTAAGGTATGTTAATGAAATACTTGAACTTGAAATTCATGAGGGAGTGTGTTTATTTTAATATTGAAATAACTTACCAAAGATATAATCAGGGCTGGGAATATACCATAGTTTTAAAAAATAATAATTTCTTAGATAGTCGGACAGAAAAAGCAAAAGCAGGAAAAAGAACAAGTTTGATAATACCAATTCATTTCTAAAGAGATAAAACTCTGAGAGAAGTAAACAGAGTAATATACAGAGAGCATCACTTATAAATTGAATGATTATACTAAACAAATTGTGTCCCACTTGTACAAAATTCTTGCACCGCTTTTTAATACTCATAACATTCTCAGTTATGTACATTTTACAGCTATTAAACTTCCTTGAAATCAGGAACTCTGATTTCCTTGAAATTTTAGGATTAGTATTCACTGTCCTAATCCACCATTATCTCCCCTCACTGACCTCAATGAATTTTTAAATATGCAAATTTGTCATTCCTGTATCAAATGACAAGCCTGTCATCTCTATTCTTCCATCATATTCTGAAGTTTAAATCTAAACTACTATTAGTGGACAATTTATTTTACTGCCTGGGTAAATCATAAATATTTATTTTTATAACAAACATATTCTGAAATGCTATAATATAAAACAATCAAGCTTGGATTCCCCTGTGGGAACACAATAGAGGTAATTTACAATAATGTTTTTCAATCTTTCAGATATGAACTAAGATAGTATTAAATGTTTAATTCCCCAAATCAAGGAAGTGCCTATTAATAAAGGAATTTTCTTTTTTCCAGTAAATTCTAACAGATGGCATTTAAATGCATAGCATAGAATTAAATACATAGTTTCACCCTATAAATATGCTGTAAAACATTAAAAATAGATTATAGCACATATGCCTGATAGGGAAAATGAAATTATAAAGGAAGATTGAAGTGGATAAACTCACAGTTAAGAGATAAAACTTATTTATAACTTAATAGAGTTAATGGATTAAATAAGACAGCTTTATAAATAACACTTAAGACTATTCTTTAATTAACATCTTAATATCCCAATATAAATTGAGAGGAAAGGTTTTTTTCTTTAACATAAATGTTTTTGTGACAGTTAAGGGTTTCTTAACATGAGTTTTTATTTTCTATTTCTACCTCACCTTTAAGGAGCTAAGCTATAATTAAAAACTAGTAGAATTGTTGTATTACCATTATATAGGGTAAAAAAAAATCAGAAAGATAAAACTTGGCAAAGAGAAAGGCAAAACTGTCTCTGAAGGTCATCTTCCTACTTAAGTTGGCTTTTTCTGTTGAACTCTCCACTGAATCATTCATTTTTGACAATGATTTCACATCTAACATACTATAGAAGTTAAAAATGTGTAACTGCCTACTACAGAGTGAAAATGAAAAAGTTGAAGATATCAGTTATTCAATTAATATCAGGTATTCTATATTATATTTATATTGTACTTCACAATTTTCAAAGTAATTATACAATGTATTAGATTTACAGGTTCTTATTTGGATTATATGAGATTGGTAGGCTATATTCCACAAATGAAATGACTCAGAATGTGAGAGATGTGTGGATGACACAAAGTAACCGCTAAAATGCATTTGATATCAAAATCATAAGAAATTGTACTTTATGAATGTCCTTAAACACAAAGCACAAAGCCAAACACAAGCAGCTCTTCACTTCAGGATCTGGTTTGCATATTTAATTGATATAAGTAATCGTCTAGAAAAAATACATTCCCTTAGTAACTGCTACTGAAACTACTTTGGGGTTGAAGCCCAACTTAACTGGAAAAAGCTTAGAACAAACTTCTTAGGGGTGCCCCAGTAAAATCCCCGAAGAGTGTAAAGGTGGAAAAAAGATGGCAGTGAACATGCCATCTAACGAAGGAAAACATTTGTTGTTGTTTGTTACTTATTGTTATAATAACTAGTGTGACACTAAGAGCTAGTGTGAAGCTAATCTCCGCATCGTAGAGGAAAAAAGAGCATTTGAAGATCCTCTAAAAAAGCCTAGGAGGGGGACACAGAGAAGCGAGAGAGTGAGACCTGTAGGGAAGGAATGGGATAAGAGAGGAAAACAAAAGGTAGCAGGGCATGTTTAACAGTAGATTTTTGAGTTGTTAGCTACAAGGTTTTTGAGATAACACCGTCTTTCTTTAACCTCCCTCTAAAAAATATTAAGAACATTTATATTGTTTGCATTCTATAGTAGGACTCAAAGACATGACAAATTCTGTGCAGAGATGAACCTGAGGACATCAAGTTAGCACATTCCCCAAGGAAATAAACAGATGAGGCTCAGGAGAAGAAAAGGAAGAGTGGCCAGTACCTGGGATCACAGCCAGGACGCAACAGTCACAGCATTTATGCTTGGGGATAAGACACCATCAGTCTGTTTTTTTTTGTAGAACACCACAAATATAAATGTATTCGAACAACATTAGCAACAACCGTATTAAAATTTATGCATTTATGCAATTTGGGAGAAAATTTCAAAAGAATAATTTCACAAATGTTTTCAGTGATAGAAATATGGCTGCAATTTTTTTGCTGATGTTAATTTCAAATATCCTAATCAATGTATTTTCTTAGTTGAAATCCACCATCCATCAAGCTGATATATTTACTCAAAAGGAAACATGACACTCGCCATCAGAAAAAAGGAAGACTACTCCCCCTTACAGTCATTATATGCAGGAAAAAAATTAAGTAGAAAACAAAAGCTCTATGTTTAAAACCAAAGTTATCTAATTAATAAACATTTATTGAATAATTACTCTATAGATATGAACAAAACACAATTCTACCCTTAAAAAGACTCACAATTTTAAAGCCCCTCAATCTATTGGGAAGAAATACACAATTAAATGATTTACGGATTTTATGATCAGGAACAGACTTCAGGAATCTTCATATCAATCCCTTCATTTAACAGATAAGGACACTAAGACCTTGGAAGATATGGAATTGTTAAAGTTCACTTGGGAAAAAGCAGCAATGTGGTACTCGAATTTAAATCATTTGACTCCTTAATTATACAACTGACAGAACATGTTAAATGGACATCAGCTTGATAAACAAAATATGCTTAAGACAATGCCTGACACATCAAAGGCATATCGTGTATGGTGAATGAGTGATGAATGAACAAATAAATAAAAATACAAAGATCTTCCAGGATGGCGGACAGAATTGGAAAAGCAATTGCAAGGTTTATAAGCGCAACATTTTCACTACTAAGAACTGTAAATCACCATGATACAATTAGTTCATCACAATGATTAAAATTATTTTTTACAAGGAACAGTAACAGAAAAATTTTTAGCTAACTCCTAAGATATTTACATACATAAACTTATGCTACAATTTAGATTATTTCATGCTTATTCATTTTTTGATTGTTTGAAATATTTTTAATAATCGCATGATACTCCACTTATAGATTACTAAACTATTTAACCATTTCCCTAATACAAAACTTGTTTCTTTTTTTAACATGTTTTATTGTGAAAAATAACATATATACAAAAAATCAATGCATTTCAAAGTACATTTTAACAAGTAGTCACAAGTCCAAAGTCTGGTATGGGTTACAGTTCTACGATTTCAGGTGTTTCCTTCTAGCTACTCTAAGACACTGAAGACTAAAAAGAAGTATCAATATAATAATTCAGTAGTCATACTTATTTTGTGAATCCTAACTTCTCTGATACCACTCTGCCTTCTCCTTTGATCCTCCTCCCACTCTTTAGGGATATTTGGGTAAGGGCCATTCTAACTTTTCCATGTTGAAAGGGGTATTGGCATCATGGGGTATGGGGATGCAAGTGGTTGATGCTCTTGGAGAGACTGGTAACTCCAGGTTTCAGGGCTTATCTGGCCTAGGAACCATCTGGAGGTTATAGGTTTCTGAAAAATAAACTGAATGAGTGAAACTTTTATAGATTCTCGGTCTATAAATATCCAGTCCCTGGGTATTCTTTAGGGTTTACAGGAATACTGTTTTCTGGGGGCTTGGCACACAGTGGCAGTTGGCAATATCTAGCTGAGGCTTGCATAAATGTAACCTCCAGAATAGCCACTCGACTCTATGTGAAATCTCTTAGCCACTGAAGCTTTATTTTATTAAATTTCTTTCCCCCGCTTTTGGTCAGGTAGGCATGGTCACTCCCATGGTACCAGGGCCAGACTCATCTCTGGGAGTCATGTCACATTGCCAGGGAGACTTACACCCCTAGATGTCATGTCCCATGAGCAGGTAAGGGTAATGATTTTCCTTGCTGAGTTGGGCTTAGAGGGAGAGGCCACATATGAGTAACAAAAGAGGTTCTCTGACAGTATCTCTTAGGCATTATTACAGGTAGGCTTAGCTTTTCTACTCATAAGAGTAAGCCTCAAGATCAAAGCCTTGACTTACTAATTTGGGAGTCCCTAATATTTGAGAGAGTATCGGGGATTTCCTAGGTGGGAAAGTTTAATAGTTTCTTATTTTTTCTTCAGTCCCTCAAGGGACTTTGCCAATACCTTTAAATTTTCTGCTCAACATACTCTGGAATGTGTCCAGGTATCACATTAAGCTATACAGAATTGCAAGGCCTCGTTCCCAATTCTAGGCTCCATGTGTTTAGGTTAAGTGAACTGGCCAGACAGGTTAAATTAGATCATGTGCTACAGAAAATCTAAGTTTAGGACAAAATAAACCTCTCTCCCTTTGGTCTCATACAGTAGGTGAAGCTCTAAAATACAGAAAATATTATCTTTTACTCTGTATTCTGATTTTCATTGTCCAAACCAAATTGGTTTCATCCGTATTTCTAATTAAAACCTGATTTCTTTCTTGGCTTCTTTAACAGTTGCTCTATGTAGGAATGCCGGCTTTCAGAGTTGAGAACTCCAGCTCTGAGTCTTAGGTGTCACACAGGTACCAAAAGTATTAAGAAAATACCACATTTTACACATAGCACAGCATCTCAGAATCTAGAAATAACATTTCAAGCTCAAGAATAAATGTGACTGCTGTAAGAGCTTATAATCTAGGCCCCAAGTTTATTATAAGTATTTTCTAAAAGAGACCATACAATATTTGTCCTGTTTCTGGCTTACTTTGCTCAACATAATGTCTTCATAGTTGATTCACCTTGTTGCATGCCTCACTACTTTGTTCCTTTCTGTAGTTGTATAATATTCCATCATATCTATATACCAACAGCTCACCCTTCTGCTTCTCAGTCAGTGTATCCTTTAGTTACCTCCATCCATTGGGTATCATGAATAGCGGTGCCATAAACATCAGTGTGCAAATGTCCATTTGAGTTCCTGCTTTCAGTTCTTTCAAGCATATTCCCAGTAACAGGGATTGCCAAAACCATATGATGACTGTGTATTCAGCCTTCCACAAAATGTGGCACTGCCACATTTTGCTACCTTACCAACAATGAATAGGTAGGTATACTTCTCTCTCCACATTTTCTCTAGCACTTGAATCACTCTGTTTATTCATTTGGAATCTGCAGATCATGTTGAGCTATATTTATATAGCATACATTCTATCCAAAATAATCAATGTTTCACAGTTTCCTTGCTCAGTTGTACAATCATCATTCTCAATTTTAGATAATTTTCATTTCTCCAAAGAGAAAAATAAAAGATACACATACTCTTCTAGTTTACTAAAGATGCCGGAAAGCAAAACACCAGACACAGAGTGACTTTCAAAAGGGAGAATTTATTAAGTTGCAAATTTACAGTTCTGAGGCCATGAAAATGTCCAAACTAAGGCATCCAGCAAAGACATCTTGGTTCAAAAAGGCCGATGACATTTGGCGTTTCTCTCTCAGCTGGAAAGGCATCTGACGTCCGTAAACTCCTCTCCAGACTTCTTCAGTGGCTTCCCTGGGGGTGTTTTCTTTACGCATCTTCAAAGGTCTCCGGCTGTGTCGGCTCACTGGTTCTAAAGCTTTTTCCAAAATGGCTCCCTCTTAAGGGCTCCAGTAAGCAAGCCCATTTTGAATGGGTGGGTCACATCTCCATGGAAACAACCAAAGAGATCCGACCCAGCAATACTGAACGAGGATTAAAGGACACATAATAGCTTTAAACTGGCACCCACACCCACACCAAAGAGAATATCCAGAACTCCTTTAACTCTTATCTTCACTGCCCAATTATTTACCCCTAGTATTGGTGTGGTATCAGTAATATATTCCTGTTAAATATAAACAATATCACTCAATAAGTAGTTTTTCCCAAATACTCTTCTATTAACTCTTCAAACAAGTGTCATACTTTTGAAGTAGTTCATACAAGTACTTATTCATATTTTTAGCAATAATCAATTAAAGACATGGCTCTAAACAACCTCTTTCAGTCATATTCACCTTCAATATGGCACTATTACTCATAAACCCTCTGTGATGGTTAGGTTCTGGTATCAGTTCAGCCAAATGATTACGGCCAGTTGTCTGGTCAGATGAGCACTAGCCTGACCATTCCTGCAAGGATATTTCATGGCTAGTTGATAAATTACAAGGATGGCATATTAAATCATCAGTCAGTTGACTGCATCTGTGGCCAATTACATCTGTGACCAACTAAGGCACCCTGTCCCCCCCACCACCCCGCAACAAAATAATACAATCAGTTGAAAGCTTTTAAGGAGGAAGGAAGACTCCTTCATTGCTTCTTCAGCCAGTGAGCCTCTCCTGTGCAGTATGTCCACACCTTTCATTGGAGCTGCCAGCTTCAGAGCCTGCCCTACAGATTTGGGGCTCTTCCAGTCCCACGGATGCGTGAGATACCTTTATACATTTCATATTTACAGATCTCTCCTGTTCATTCTGTTTCTCTAGAGAACCCTGACTAACATGGTCTCTAATGAACTATCATCACCTCCATCCATTCCCATACTTTCAAGTTCAATCTTGTTAACTAGTCTGTATATATCAGGTAATTGTTCCCCTTTCTCTAGCTCCTGTCTACTCGAAGTCCTGTATTTTCTATATATTAAGATTCTGAGTTTATACCTTTCAGGGGGTTCATATTATTGGAATCATACAGTATCTATCCTTTTTGTCCGCCTTATTTCTTTCAGCATTATGTCCTCATGGTTCTTTCATGTTGTTATATGCTTGAGGACCTCATTTCTTCTTACTGCTGCATAATATGCATCCATTGTATGCATATATAATATTTTGCTTATCCACTCACCTGTTGATGGACACTTGGGTTGTTTCCACCTTTTGGCAATAGCGAATAAGGCCTCTATGAATATCAGTGTGCAAAGGTTTGTTCAAGACACTGCTTTCAGCTCTTTTGGGTATATGCCAAAGTAGTGGTATTGCCAAGTCATAGGGCAACTCAATATATGGTTTTCTGGGGGAACCACCAAACTGTCTTCCACACAGGGTGTACCATTATAGATTCCCACCAGCAGTGTATAAGAGTTCCGATTTCTCCATATCCTCTCCAACATTTGTAGTTTCCTGTTTGTTCAATGGTAGCCATTCTTATAGGTGTGAGGCGATCTCTCACTGCAGTTTTGATTTGCATTTCCCTTATAGCTAATGAAGATGAACATCTTTTTAGCCATTTGTCTTACGTTTTTGGAAAAATGTCTGTTCATATCTTTTGCCCATTTTATAACTGAGTTGTTTGTAATTTTGTTGTATGACTTATTTATATATACTGGATCTCAAACTCTCATCTTGCATTGAAAATCTTTGCATGTCTTGAATAAATCCCACCTGGTCCTGGTGTATAATTCTTTTAACATGCCACTGGATTCGATTTGCAAGTATTTTGCTGAATTTTTTGCATTGATATTCATTAGGATGACTAGTTTGTATTGTAATCTTCCTTTCCTGTAGTATTTTTTATGTTTTTGGTATTAGAGTGATGTAAGCGTCATAAAATGAATTAGGTAGTGTTCCTTTCTCCTCATTTTTTTGGAAGAGTTTGAGTAGGATTGGTGTTAGTTCTCTCTGGAATGTTTGGTAAAATTCTTCTGTGAACCCAACTGGCCCTAGGCTTTCCTTTGGAGGAAGAGTTTTGATGACAGATTGAATCTCTTTAGTTGTGGTTTGTTGAGGTCTTCTGTTTCTTCTTGAGTCAGTGTAGGTTATTTGTGTGTTTCTGGGAATTTCTCCATTTCATCTAAGTTGGCTAGTTTGTTGGCATATAGTTGTTCAGAGTATCTTCTTTTACTTCTTTTCATTTCTTCAGGGTCCATTCTTGATTTTATTTATTTTTATCTTCTCTTTTTTTGTCAGCCTCGCTAAGGGTCCATTCGTTTATAGATTTTCTCAAAGAACCAACTTCTTGTTTTATTGATTCTCTTTTTTGTTGTTGTTTTCTTCAATTCATTTATTTCTGCTTTAATCTTTGTTATTTTTCTTCTACTAATTGTTTTGGGGTTAGTTTGCTGTTCTTTTTCTAGTCCCTCCAGGTGAGTACTTAAATATTCGATTTTTGCTCTGTCTTCCTTTTTAATACAGCCATTTAGGGCAATAAACTTTCCTCTCAGTACTGCCTTTCCACATACAAAAGTTCTATATGTTGCATTCTCATTTTCATTAGTCTCCAAATTTATTGATTTCTCTTGCAATTTTTTCTTTGACCCACTAAGAGAGAATGTTATTTACTCTTCATATTTTTGTGGAAGTTCTGGTTTTTTGGTGGTTATTGACTTCCAGCTTCATTCCATTATGGTCAGAGAAAGTACTTTGAATAATTTAAAGCTTTTAAAATTTATTAAGACCTGTTTTGTGCCCCAACACATGATCTATCCTGGAGAATGTTTCATGAGGACTAGAGATGACTGTATATCATGGTGTCTGGGGTACAACGATCTATATATGTCTGTTAGGTCTAATTTATTTATCACATTGTTTAAGTTCTCTATTTCTTTATTGATCCTTTGTTTGGTTGTTCTATCTATAAAAGGGAGTAGAGTATTGAAGTCTCCCACTATTATTTTGAAACATCTATGGCTCCCTTCAGTTTTGCAAATGTTTGTCTCATGTACTTTGGAACTCCTTGGTTGGGAGCATAAACGTTTATGATTGTTATTTCTTCTTGTTGAACTGTCCCTTTTATTAATAAATAGTGTCCTATCTTGTCTCTTATGACATCTTCACATTTAAAGTCTATTTTGTCTGACATTAGTCAGACATTAGTATAGCTACTCCTGCTTTCTTTTGGTTACAGCTTGCGTAGAATATCTTTTTCCATCCTTTCTCTCAATCTATTTGTATCCTTGGTTCTAAGTCTCTTGTAAGCACCATAAAGATGGGTCATATTTTTTAATCCATTCTGCCAATTTTTATCTTCTAATTGGAAAGTTTAGTCCATTAACATTCAAAAGTTATTACTGTAAATGCAATTCTTTTTTTTTTACATGGGTGGGTACCAGGAACTGAACCCAGATCTCCGGCATGGCAGGCGAGAACTCTGCCACTGAGTACTGTGGCCTGTAAATGCAGTTCTTGATTCTACCATCTTATTCTTTGGTTTTTATTCGTCAAATCTATATATTTTTTTCCTCTCTTCCTTTTTATCCTTTAAATCACCTTTATAACACTCTTTAATACTGTGCCCTCCTCCAGACCTCTTTCTCCTGATTTTTTTATTTTCCAGATGATAGAACTCCCTTTAGTATTTTTTACAGAGCTGGTTTCTTATTGACTAGTTTTCTCAGCATTTGTTTGTCTGTGAAAACTTTATTCTCTCTGTCTCTTTTGAAGGATAACTTTGCTGGATAAAGATGTATTGATTGGAAATTTTTCTCTTTCAGAACTTTAAGTATCATTCCACTAACTTCTTGCCTCTATGGTGCCTGTTGAATAGTCTGAACTTAATCTTATGTGGCTTCTCTCATATATGTTGAATTGCTTTTCTTTTACTGCTTTCAGGATTCTCTAGTTTTTCTTCAGCATTTGAGAGTCAGATTAGTATGTATTTTGGAGGGTGTCTATTAGAATATATTTTATTTGGAGTTCACTGGGCTTCTCTGATTTGCAAATGTATGCCTTCTGTAAGTGTTGGGAAGTTTTTCCCAATTATGTCCTCAAACAGTCTTCCTTGCCCTTTACTCTGTTCTTCTTCTTTCAGTACAGCAATGATTCCTATATTTGCATGCTTCATGTTGGCGATCATTCCCCTGAGATCCAATTCAACCTTTTCCATCTTTTCTGCCATTTGTTCTTTTGTGCGATCAAACTCAGCTGTCCTCTGGTTTGCTTATTCTTTCTTCTGTCTCTTCAAATCTGCTGTTGTGTGTCTCTAGTACATATATATATGTTCTTTTCTCAAAGTGGGAGGTTTATTTATTTTCATTACATTTAACTTTTAATTTAAGATACTTGTAGATTCATATGCTGTTGAGAATGTAGAGAGGTCTCATCTCCCCTTTACTCAGTTTCCCCCAATGGTAACATCTTGCAAAACGATAGTATATCAATCCTGACAATGATACAATCAAAATTGAGAACAATTCTACCACCACAAAGGTACCTTGTGTTGCCCAGCGTAACTGTGCCCAATTCCCTCTAGCCCGCAACCCCTCCCTAATTCCTGGCCACCACAAATTATTCTCCACTTCTATAATTTTATTATTTCAAGAATCTTATGTAAATGGAGTAATACAGTATGTAACCTTTTGGAATTGGCTTTTGTCTCTCAATATAATCCCCTAGAGATCCATTCAAGTTTTTGTGTATCTTAATAATTTGTTCATCCCTTCCTTCCTTCCTTCCTTTCCCTTCTCCTTCCCTCTTTTCTCCTCTCATGCACAAATTTTTGTGTGAATATAAATTTTCATTTCTTTCTGGGATAAATGCCCAGGAGTGCAATTGTTGAGTCATATGACAGTTGCATGTTTAGTTTTTTTAATAAATTGCCAAACCAGTTTCCAGAGTAGCTGCACCATTTTACATTTTCACCAGTAGTTTATAAGTGATACAGTTTCTCTGCATCCTTGTCTGCATTTGGCATTGTCACTATTTTAGCCATTCTGATAGATGTGTAGTGATACCTTACTGTGGTTTTAATCTGCCTTTCCTTAATGGTTAATAATGTTGACCATATTTTCATGCGCCCTCTGTATATGCTATTTTGTGAAATGCCTCCTCATGTCTTTTGCCCACTTTTTAATTGGATTGTTCGTTTGTTTGTACTGTTGAGCCTTGAAAATTTTTTATATTGTAAACAGTAGGCCTTTGTTGCATGAATCGTTTGCAAATAGTTTCTCCCACTGTGGGCTTGTCTTTCATCCCCTTAACAGGGTCTTTCACAAAGCATGAGTTTCTTTTTTTGTTTTTTTTTTTTTTACTTTTAATAAAGTCCAATTTTTCAGTTTTTCTTTATATCGTTCATTTTGGGGGGGGGGGGGCGGTCAACCAAGAACTCCCTGCCTAGTCCTAGATCCCAAAGATCTTTTGTTGTTTTTTTTTTCCTAAAATGTCCTCTAGTTTTACATTTTGCCTTTAAGTTTGTGATCCAGGTTATTTATTCATTTATTTTTTTGTAATATATGAGGTTTTTATCCAGATTCATTTTCTCCCCCTCCTTATGTCCAATTTCTGTAGCACCATTTGTTGAAAGAGCTATCCTTCCTCTTTTGAATTGCTTTTGCACCTTTGTAAAAAATCTCCTGGGCATATTTGTGTGGGTCTATTTCCGGGTTTTCTATCTTCTATTGATCTATGTGTCTATCCCTCTGCCAATACACACTGCTTTGATTACTGTAGCTATACAGGAAGTGTTAATAATGGGTAGAGTGATTCCTCTCACTTTATTCTTCTTTTTAAAGATTGTTCTAGATATTGTAGGGTCCATGCCTTTCTGCACAAATTTCAGAATGTGTGTCTATGTCAACAAAAAATTTTCTGGGATTTTGATAGGATCACATTAAACGTGTATATAAGCTTGGGGTGAACTGACATCTTTTCAATGTGGAGTTTTCCACTCTATGGACACAGTTTGTCCCTCTGTAATCATTTATATCTTCTTTGATTTTTTCACCAGTGTTTTACAGTTTTATGCAAATAAGTCCTCTATATGTTTTGTTAGAGTTACACATATTTCATTTCTTTAGTGATCGTAAATGCTACTGTATTTTAGAGTTATAAATACATATTTTAGTTTTTGAGTGATTGTAAATGCTACTGTGTTTTTAATTTCAGTGTCCATGTGCTCATTGCTAATATATAGACACATGGTTGATTTTGTTTGCATCTATATATCCCATATTCTGCCACCTTGCTGAACTCATTTGTTAGTTCTAGGAGTTTCTGTACATTTCTTGGGATTTTCCACACAGATAACTATGTCATGTAATATTTAAGCTAGTTTTATTTCTTTTTTATTTCCCCCAATCTGTATGACTTTTATATCCATTTCTCATTTATTGTGATGGGCACAATTTTAGTACCATGTTGTGTAAAAATGGTATAAATGAACATCCTTGCTTTCTTCCTGATCTGTCACCATTAAGTATAATGCTACCTAGAGTTTTCTGGTAGAAGTTCTTTATCAAGTTGAGGGAGTCCCCTCTATTTCTAGTTTTGAGATTTTTTTTTATTATTATAAGTAGGTGTCGAATTTTTTCAAATACTTTTGCTGCCTCAATTGATATGATGATATGGTTTTTCTTCTTTAGCCTGTTATTATGGTACATTACATTAGACTAATTTCTGAACCAGCCTTGCATCCTTGGAATAAACCTCACTTGGTCATGGTGTATAATTCTTTTTACATATGGCTTACATTTATTTGCTAAAATATTGCTAAGGGTTTTGTGTCTTTATTAATGAGATATACAGTTTTCTTGTTTTGTACTGTCTTTGTCTGGTTTTGGTATCAGGGTAATACAAGTTTAATGCAATTAATTGAGACATATTTCCTCCTCTTTGGTTTTCTGAAAGAGGTTATATAGAACTGGCTATAGTGCTTCCTTAAATACGTGCTACATTATTCAAAGAAATAATCTGAGCCTGGAAATTTCTTTGGGGGAGGTCT
The DNA here is from genome assembly GCF_023851605.1 of Tamandua tetradactyla. NCBI lineage: Eukaryota > Metazoa > Chordata > Mammalia > Pilosa > Myrmecophagidae > Tamandua > Tamandua tetradactyla. The sequence continues at coordinate 19,576,617 of NC_135348.1, read as the reverse complement.
GAAAGTATGAATTGAATTTCTTTAATAGCTATAAAGTATCTGTTTCATATTGGGAGAGTTGTTGTGGTCTGTGCTTTTTGAAAAATAAATTGTTCCATTTCATCTAAGTTGTCAGATTCATGTGTGTGGAATTGTTTGCAATATTCTTTTCTCCTTTGGATGTCTGCCAAGTCTATTTTTTATATCCTCTGTTTAATTCCTTATGTTGGTAATTCATGTCTTTTCTTTTTTCATTTGTCCATTTTGCTAGAGGTTGGCGTGGAAATCCAGGCTTCCCACGTGGTCTCCACAGGCACTGCAAGCACAGGTCAGGCATGGAACTCCCAGCTCCCTACCTGGCCTTCTCTGACATCACCCCAGCAAGAAGGGGCCTCCTCACAACCACAGGACGGTGGAGGTCTCACGACCATTCAGCCTTTGCTAGTGTTGGTAGGGGGAGGTCCCAGCACGCCCGGTGGTACTCAGCTGGAGCAGAGTTATATTGGCTAAAGGTGTTCTGTCTTACTAGACTGTCTCTATTATTCGTCTCTTCAACTCTAAGACTTGGTGCCTCACAGGTGGCTCCCTCAATGGTAAATAATTGAGTCCTCAAAAGTTTCCTTGGACTGTTTCCCAAGTCTTCACCCCCATCTCTCACTTCCTCTTTCATCTACCTCTGGGAGTAGAGGGGTGGGCAGTATTTCCACGCCCTGAGATTCATAAGTCCTTGAATTCTTTAGTTCTAGGTCTCTCAGGAGAGTAGGTGGAAATAACATTCTGTTCATGGACTAATTGTGTTTCCAATAATCTTGCGTCTTGTGAGAAGGCTATTCACGCACCACCCAGGGTGGTAGCGACAGTTCCCGGCCATCGCGCTGCCCCTTCAGGCCAGCGGCAGGGAAGCCAGAGCCGAGAGGGACGGTACTGCGACCATCCCACCGCTTCCCAGAGGCAGGAGCCGAGACTCTAGTATAGTTTTAATTCAATCTACAGTGCCCCTCATCTATAAGATCTGTTATTTTTCTCTATTTATCCTTTCAAATTCTTCTTTATGCTCTTCTAGTGTCTTCTTGATTTCCTTTATGTCTGTAGCCATCCTACTGAATTTATTTAGGAAATTTGTATGACCATCTTTAATTATTGTCACAAATTCTGTGTCTCCTTCAATGTTTTAGTTTTTGGTCATTTGGCTGGACACATAGTTTCTTGCATCTTCATGCGCTCTGTGATTTTCTCCTGTCTTTGAGACACTTGATTATCGTGATAAAATTATTTTGAAAGTTGATTTCCCTCGTTCATCTAAGATTTTGCAGTTGCTTGGGTGCGTGTTCGATGTTTCCTTTGACACCTGATTTTCCAGTAACCTCTCACCAAGCAAAGGCCAGGACAGGATGTGCAACTAACTCTAACTGGAGATCTGGCAAAAACCTGGGAGAAATGCAGTTTGTCAGACTGCACTTTCCGTGTCTTCCCAGCAGGTAGTGCGCTTGGCCCACCTTGCTCTGACTCAATCAGCCACTGAGCCGGGACCCAACCAGGTGCAAGTCCAGTCCGGGCCGCAGGTCTCCATCTGTGCTGAAAGCCGCGAACCCCAGGGCTGGGGGGTGGGCAGTGTGCATCTCAGAGGAGAATCCACTTGTGGGCCCAATGGGTCTGGTGGTCCCAGGGTCCCTAGTGGAATGCCCTTGGGCTGTGGGACTGAGTATTTCAACTACCCCTGCCCACAGCCAGCCCGGGAGTGCCTGGTGACACAGCAAGGCTTGCTCCTGTGTCACCGCCTCTCCTCCTGTGCACACCTTGACAGCACTGGGCCTCCATGGCTAGAGGTTAAGAACAGTGACCCAGGAAGTTTCTTTCACTGGCCAACTGTCAGATCAGATCAGCTCTGCATCTACCCCCTACTCCTGAGGGGAGGGCCCCCAGTCTCGGCCCAAACCAGGTGCCTGCAGCAGCCTGCCTCAGGATTGGGGGAAGGCACTGTGCCCCGGTAGCAGGATCTCTGCACGTAGTTAAACCAAGTCTGCTGGCTTCGGGGTTCCCCAGAGGAGATCCTGGCTACAGAGCTGAGAGGGAAGATCTCTCAAGCTGATACGAAGGCAGGAGTGCACAATGCAGGCCATTTCAGGTTCATAATTTCTCTGCTTTTTCATACAAGTGCTCCCTATATAATGTAGGAGTCCCTCTTTGGTCACTTGTACCCTGGAACCACTGTCTTGGTCATTTTTCTGTCACTTCTCTAGTTGCTTCATGGAGCAGGGCTGAACTCAGCCTATTCTATTCCGCCCTCTTCCTGAAAGTTCCCCATTCATTTTAATCACTCTCCTTTCAAATACCCTCAAAACCCTTGCATCTTTTTTGTAATCTAATGTTCATGTCACACATGCCTAGCAAAATTCCAACCCAATCCTGATGAAACCCAATGATCTACCTACTCCACTCCTGCACCCATGCAGCTGGACTTATCTAGATAAAACTCATTTTAAATTCTTGAACAAACACAAATGAACCTCAAACACCTCCCAGATATTGCCCACTCATCACAATGCATTTCCTTAGTCTTTTCACCCTCGCCTAGAGATATCTTCATTTTTAACCGAGAAATCAAAGACAATTGGCAGATCCCTCTCATTAATGTCCATGAGCACATCTCCCCAGCAGCACCTAGGCCCATATATTCTGCCTTCCTTCCTCTTTCTATGGATGATTTAATGAGGCTCCTAGCTAACGGCAACCATTACCTTGGTGTATCAGATCCCCACATCCTCATGCCTGCTCAGGAACAATGCTCTCAGTCAATTTTTTCTTTTGGTTTCTTTCCATTAACAAACAAGCATGTGATTATTAGTTTTAAAGAAATTAAAAAGAAAGAAAAACACTTTGACCCCATTTCTCAACTAGCTGCCACTGAATTTCTTTGTTCTTCACAGCAAAGCTATGGAGAGAATTCTCTATGCTCCCTGTCTCCAATTTCTCTCCTTCCATACTCTCAAGAACCCACTCTCAGCAGGTGGTCAGCCAAACCAAAACCGTTCTTGTCACAGTCACCAAAGACCTTCACATTCTAAATTCAAAGGCCAATTCTGTAATTGCCTTTTCTGACATATAGCCTGCAGTATCTGACACATTTGATTACTGTTTACCTGTAGCTTTCCTTCTATCTCAGAGGTTATACTTCTCAGTGTCCTTTGTCAATGATTCCTTATCTCCCCAACATACTGGATTGCTCTCAAGTCTTTTCTCCAAACCCTTGGTAATCTCAACCATCTTTATTCTTACTGCTCCCAAATTTACATCTCCAAACCAAATCTTTTCCTTGATTCTTACATCCAACTGCCACTCAACATATTAAAAGTTTTAACAGGCACCTCAAAATTAACATACCCCGAGACAGCTCTCCAAACTGGCAACTGTCTTTTCCATCTCAGTAAATGATAACTCCTTTTTTCTAGCCTTGGAGTCATCTTTGACCTTTTCTCTCTCATACCTCAATCCAATCCATTACCAAATTCAATTAGCCCTACTTTCAAAATATGGCCAGAATCTGGACATCATCCCATCACTACCACTGTGGTACAGGTAATCACTAAATGAAAAGTATTCCAGCAGGTTTCTAAGCCTCTGCCCTTGTCTCCTAGAATCTAATCTTCACCTAGCAGAGTGAACACAACTGAGTCAGAGGTCATTTATTCATTCAAAAGTTTCCAATGGCTTGTCTCTTTGATTAACAGCCAAAATCCTGACAATGGCCTACAAGGGCCCACATGATAAGGGCCAATGTATCACTGAACTATTGCTTATTACACTATACCCTCACTTAGTCTGCACCAGCCACACTAGGCTCCTTGATGACTCTGAAATGTGCTAAGCCACTCTAAAAAGCCTAGGGCTTTTGCATCTGTTGTTCACTCTGCCTGGAATGCTCTTTCCCCAGATGAGTGCATAACTGTCTCCTTCACCTCCTTCAAAAGGTTGCTCAAATGTCAACTTCTCAGTGAGGACTTTATTGACCGTCCTTTCTAAAGTGACACACGCGCACATTGCATGTGCATGCCCATGCAGGAAACCGCTTCCTCTGCTTTTTTAATATAACAACTTATCACCATTTAACATACCATGTGCTTTATTGTTTTATTTGATTTGCCCTGTAGTAGTATACCAAAGACAGTTTGTACTAGTTCATGAAAGCCAGTTGTTAAATTTTCAAGAATTCTGCCAATGGGTTGTTAAATTACAGCCACTATGAAAAACTGCATTATATAAACTTACAATTAAATTAATTTTATAAAAAAGCAAAGGTAATCAACACTCAAAACGCCTAACTTCCTAATATTTTATTACATGTTAGTCCATGCCTTTTATGCTTTTTAAATCTATTCTAGTAATATGGTAGAATTATTGGTTTACTACTTACTTAGCACCTCTTCCCAACTGAGCATTCAGTGACATCATACTGGAAGATCGAAATCAGCCATAGTGGGAGTATTTACCCCACAGAAATCAGCAAACCCTAAAAATAATGGCCTTTCTCCCCCAGAAAGCACTTTGTTACACATTTAGCATTAATAGAGCAGTACTGATTGTCTCAGTCTACTAGAATATAGGTTGCATAAAGGCATGGATATTGGATCTGTACTGTTTAATGCCATATCCAGCACCTAGCACAGTGCTTGGCACATAGTAAGCACCAAAAGACTGAAAGAATGGATGAAGTAATATATGAATGAATTTCTCAGAAAGTCACTTGCAAAGGTATAATGAGAATAAAGAAACTACAAGACTACAATGCATTCTCATTTTTAGTTTTATTGGTTTTAATGGTACTCTATTAAGTTACACCGCCATATTAATTAAAGTAAATGTCTCATAAAATGAAGATGATTCAACTTAGCTACAGCTAGAGATGGTCCAAACAACTAATCATAATTTCTAAATTGTTATATTCTTGCTTCAGAGCTACATTTATCATTGCATTTTAGCAAACATATAAAAAGGTTTTTTGAAAAGCATATGTCTTCAGTTAAAGATGAGAAGTACAACTAATTATTACTGAACTAAAACAAAACAAAGTTTCATTCTTAGAATAATTTGCCTTTGAACTAAGCTTAGACATCAGAGGCACCATTAACCTATAATTAATCAAATTTACACATTTCAAAGGAAAGAAATAGTAAATGACCCTCTTAATTACTTGTTTAAATGACCCAGAACTTTTTATTACCAACTTCAGGGGAAGAAGCCATACCCAAACGAGTTAAAACATGATGGATAACTGACCAAAGAAAAGGAATACTTCAATATTTAGACAGTCCTAAGGCTCGAGTCCAATAATGTGTATCTTGTGGGTATTAAACAGATTCATTTCAATCTATTTTAAAAGACATAAAACATGACTACTTTTAATATAATTAAATCCTGAAACCTTCAAATTTTAAGTCAGTCCATTTCACTCAATGAAAGTTTAAATGTGTATATATATATTTATATATACATAATTTTTGCATGGACAGACACTGGGAATTGAACCGGGTCTCTGGCATGACAGGTGAGAAATCTGCCACTAAATCATCATAGCACCGCCTTAAAAATATTTTTAAAGCATAAATTGTTATATTTGTGAGAAAATGTATCTAGAGGACGGCAATTAACATACATTGGTATAGTCCCTACTAGATCCTACCCGGACCAAAAAAATTCTTTCAATTAACATTTTGTAAACTAAAGAGAATAAATATTGTCACTGTAAATAAGCAAAACATTAAAATCTTTTCAAATCTGAGGACAACCCTCAACCTGCGAGGTAGATATTACTGGTCTCGCTTATTAAAAATACAAAGAAAATTGATTTCAGTATTTTACTTAAGACTGCACAGTCTGTGACGTGGAAGAATAGGCCCCAGGTTTTGACTCTGAGTTCTTTGCACTATACTACACTGAGTTTCCAAGCGTTCTTCAGATGTCATTTTTTAAACTTTACTCTATTTTGTGGTTTAAGTGTACCTTCGTGGCCTGGCTTTCCACTCTCTGTATATATTGTCTTGCAAAGATGATAAAACACCATGTGGTAAAGCAACTCAACTGCTAAGCTGAACATTAAAATCTAAGATCCCTCAATATTTAAGTAGCTAGACGGCAAACCTTTATCGCTAGCACAAACTTGCAGGTTTCATGAAAATGACTAATTTAACCTGTGTGTTACATTTTTTCTAGGAGGAGGGAAGGGATTGGGAAGGGTCTCATTTGTGGAAGCTGCAAAACTTCCAACTTCCATTTGAAAGAGAAAGTAAACTTTATTATTAGTGCAAGAGCATACAATTACAATTGCAAATGTTTGCAACTCCAAACAAACTCTACTAAGAGGAACTAAGGATGGATTCAGTTAATAAAGGATGCCATAGGATTATATGAGAAAAAGGATCTTAAAAAAAATAAGACAACACAGTTTATGATGGAGAGGAAAGAGAAAAGGAAGTGACCCATGAGGGAGATAAAGCATCCATCTTTCCACGCTTTGCCAGAAATCAGTAGCTTTAGATGCAGATATACTATTCTTAGCACAGTTTTAACTTGGCCATTTTTAAGTTCTGTGAAAAAAACATCATTTTTCCAGATATATAACAATGTTTAAAATATGACACTTCTTAATATTCAAGAGTTTTATGCAGTACCAGTCAGGGAAAAAGTGTTGGACATAGTTTTATAGATGTTTCCCCATTAAATAAGCTATTTGGTATAAAATTGTATTATACATTTATATTTTATAATTTATGTAGTAATGAAAATTGAATACCTGAAGACCTCCATTTAATAAAATACTAAAACATTACCTGCACCATTTATTCGTATTTTAAACATGGTTCTGATGTAACTAATAATCACCTGCAAATAGTTTTTATCATTTCCTGGCCTGCAAATAGTTTTATAATTTCCTGAAAAGGCTAGCACCAGTTGGAAATGTCTAATGTCTACCTTGGTTTTGAATTAAAAACTAAATATATTAATCCCTAATGATCCAGAAGATTTTAAAAGTAAAACCCAAAGCCTCCCAATACAACTTATTTATCACAATTGCAAATTCTATTTCTATTTCTGATATCTAAATACATTACCATATAATGTTCTCATAACTAAGAAAACATACATCCAAATATTTACACAAGTATTTTTATTTACAACAGTAAGTAATTTGAGCGCTCTATACCATGAGTATAATGTAAATGGTCTATGTAAAAATCCTAACACTGAAAACAGTGTTCTGCAAATAATACACAATAAATGCCAATTCCCAACTTCTAATAATGCTGAACACTCTTGGTTATGTATAATCCAGACATTACAAGTTTTAAATAACCACTTGGACAGTATCAAAGATGTTATGCAAATTGTTTTTAAAAAGCAGCGTTTGCAGGATTCATGGGACTAGAATAGTTTGGACTAGCACTCCAGTTCCTCCTACATCAGAATTCACCATCCAGTCACTTTGATATGACAATTACAGAGTCCAAGAGGGTCTTCCCAAGGTTGGCCGTGTCCAGTTCTTCGTTACTCAGACATTCATTCCATGGCAAACCACAGCCACTCTTGGTGGTTTGAGGCTGATGCTGTGCCCAAGACCATCTGTCATACAAAGTCATCTGCAGCACTACCATCCAGCTACTGTGCTTAGTTGTGTCAGTATTTCCAACTGCTCAACACCTAAACACAACTCTGGGAAAACTAAAATAAACTCTGCTGCAATATTCTGAATCCCCTGCTATCTAACTAATAAGTAACACTGCTTCACAATGAAGCTTTCACTTTTCAAGATCCTACAACACGTTCTGAATATTTTCCTTGATGTAGCCTCTAAGAATACTTTGCTTTCATATGACTCTGAATATTAGTGGGTTTTTAAAAAACTCTTCAATTAACTAAAGTACTTCATTTAGCAAACATTCTAAAGAAATGCAAATATTTGAGAACAGAATAAAATATTGCTTAGCCTAACTTGCATTACCTATCTCAGTTTAAAACTTCAGTACTCTTTCAGAAAACTGACTTACAATTTTTCCTCCAACTGAAGAAAAATTACAAAATCCACTATTAGGGACGTTATATGGATTGATTACCACAATACATCTTAAAGTTTCATAACGTTGTCATGTATGTTTTAATCTAATTCTATCACAATAAATACATACCTAAAATTTATGAGAAAATTGTGAAACAGGACCTCTAAATAGTGATGGTAATGTAAACTGTATTATACTTCTGAAAACAGTGTTAAGGTAGATTCCAAAACTATTTCCCAAATTCTTACTCTTTGGCCTTACTATCCCCCTTCTAGGAATTCATCTGAAAGAAAGAGTCAGAATTCAGACAAAGATTTATGCACAAACATGCACATAACAGGAGTTATATGGGAGGGGGGAAGGGAACGCGCTAATCTTAATGGGTCAAAAAGAGAAAAGTCACACATATTATAAACATGATATATAATATGTAACTTTTAAGGCACTAAAGATATGTTTATATTGAAAATATTAATGATATTCTATTGAAAAGAGTTGAACACTTACAATGTGACCTTATTGCATACATACATACATAGAAAAGACTGGAGGGAAATATAAAAAAAAATTTCATAGTGGTATCTCTGGTGGGACTGAATAATTTTAGTTCACTTATGCTTTAGTTATATATATCTTTATAGATGTGGTGATTATGCATAATACTTAGAAAATAAAATATTTTTATGGAGCATATACATATTACTCTTATTTCTACGTTATCATTTAAAAGGTAAAAATAATTACAAGTAACCTTAGATTACTTACTTTCTTGGAAGTCATACCCCATGCAGCTTCAGTTAGCAATACACAAATGTCATTAAGTGTCAATTCTGGAATTTGAGAGAAAAATAACATCCTACACATTTTTACAAAGGGGATGGGGTGGAGAAATTGGCATAAATTTAACACAGAAACTGCTACTTAGAATTTGGGGAGATAAAAATATATAGGTAGGGCCACGGTGGCTCAGCAGGCAAGAATGCTTGCCTGCCATGCCCGAGGACCTGGGTTCGATTCCCAGTGCCTGCCCATGTAAAAAAAAAAAAAAAAAAAAAAATATATATATATATATATATATATAGGTATATGTGAAGTGTCCCTTTTCAATTGTTTTAAAAAAATTTTTATAATTGGCCAAAATTATGCTCAGAGTTACATAGGATTTTGGTCTATTGATGGATGTGATACCATATACCTACATACTTCTCTTTATTCTAGGAAAACATACATTTTATTTTCTAACACTCTACTTAATATTTAAATGTTCTCTATTAGTATATTCAAAAGGAAAATAATATTCTAAAATTAATACTTGAGAATTTATGAGGTGAAGTCACTAGATATTTAAAATATATACTGGAAAGATTCACATGAAAGAGTTATTTGAGGGGGGGAAAGACTACTTTTAAATTTTGCACTTACAGAAATTAAGACAACAGGATTTTATTAGCTTTTTTCATAATTACAGTACCCTAACTAAATATAATTAAACCTGGTTGTTTATAACCGGTTTAATTTTGAGCAACTCATAAGAAGGTTAGAAGCTTCATAAAAGGAAATACAACTGGCATGGTTATAATGAAGATGGAGAGAGGGAATATGAGGATTGGAGGATGAAAAACATAGAAACAAATTTAAAAAATGATCTCTAATAGAATGGTATTTAGCCTCAATTTTCCTTGAAACTTACATCATGAATCATTTAGGCAGCCTTTAAAATACACGTATAGGGCAGGCCACGGTGGCTCAGCAGGCAGAGTTCTCACCTGCCATGCCCGAGACCCAGGTTCGATCCCCAGTGCCTGCCCATGCAAAAAAAAAAAAAAAGAAAAGAAAAGAAAAATACATGTATAAATGAAGGGTAAGTGTAGTGTTATAGCTACAGAAAAAGTTTTTTTTAAAAAAGGAATGAAGGGCAGCATGATGGTGGCTCAGCAGGCAAAATTCTCGCCTGCCATGCAGGAGACCTAGGTTCAATTCCTGTGCCTGCCCATGCCAAAAAAAAAAAAAAAGGAATAAAATTACCTTTACCTCATTTTTAAAAGTCTTAAATCCCAGGGTTTTTCTAAACATTATATAATTTTCAAATGTATGCACCTGTTTCTGTGTTAGATTCAGTTGTCAACTTGGCCAGGTGAGCATACCTAATTTTGTTGCTGCGGACATAAGCCAACGGTACGTGAACCTCATCTGTTGCCAATTACATCTGCAGTTGGCTAGGAGGCGTGTCTGCTGCAATGAGTGACGTTTGACTTAATTGGCTGGTGCTTAAATGAGAGAACCCAATGTAGCACAGCCAAGCAGCTCGGCATTCCTCATCTCAGCACTTGCAGCTGAGCCCAGGCCTTTGGAGATGCAGAAAGAAGTCACCCAGGGGAAAAAAGTTGTTGGAACCCAGGGGCCTGGAGAGAAGACCAGCAGAGACCGTCCTGTGCCTTCCACGTAAGAAAGAACCTCAGGGGAAAGTTAGCTGCCTTTCCTCTGAAGAACCAACAAAATAAATCCCCTTTTATTAAAAGCCAATCCGTCTCTGGTGTGTTGCATTCCGGCAGCTAGCAAACTAGAACAGTTTCTATTTCACAAATTTCTCCCACCTCCAACCTTTACAAGGTTCTAACAAGAATAAATCTAAACCCCAGTGCAAAAGGACAACCAACCCGAGAGGCCACCATTTACCACCATCACATTTTCTTCTTTTATGCTCCAACATTAACCAGAGGGAAAAAAAATGATTTTGAGCAAGATCAGCCACCTTTAATTGGATAAAGTATCCTACCTGCCGGACTACTGCAGAGGCTTTTTATCATCATTACCACCAGAGGCCAGCAAATTAAAAACATGGCGATATGTCTCTGACAAAAGTCAAATTGTCACTTTAAAAATCGCATGGGCATCAGAAAGCAAATCAATATCATATTTCAGGGAGATCCATGGATAGCAGATCATTTGTATAAACATAAAATTACCAAGATACATTCTCTAGCACAACCATCAGCTCTGCTGCAGTGAATAAGCAGAGTTTACGTGTGTGCGTGTGCATGCGTGCATGTGTGCACGCATGCACGTGTGGCGAAGGGTACGATAATGAAAGAAAAGATTCATCACACAAAGCTCTCACAGCTCTGACACCAAACAACTCTGTAACCTTCAGCGAGACATCTCAGACCTTGGTATCCTTATCTGCAAAACCTTATGATGCCCCCAAATTAGCAAAGGTGAAGGAAAAATAGGCAGATTAACTACAGTTGCAAGGCAGCTACTGTATGTGTGTTACCTTCTTTCTATATCACTAGTGACATTGCCCCTATTGTTTCTGCCTCCTTTCCAACAGCAAAGGTGTTACAACACACAGGTATTACACTGCAGATCAGTGAGAAACAGAAAAAAAGACTCACGGCTAATATGAAGGAATGGCATGTAACATGTAGAACTCCGCATGAAATCTGAAATAGCAGAAGTGGATGTTTCACACGTGACTGTTATCAATTAAGTGTGACTGTCAATATTATAGCCTAAGGGTAAGATCAACACAGATCTAAACAATGGAAAATCTATTCATTCACCAGGAAGAGAAAACCTAGACTTTTACTACTGCTGTTAAGAAAGCTAGCAGGTGGCAAAAGTTTTTCCCAACTATTGAGTCAATGAAATCACATGCCTCCCTTTACTTCTATAATCAGAGCAAGTGACTGATTATCCTTTAATATTCAAAGGTAAATCCTTAGAGTAGTAAATAGTATCTACGCTCCTGTTTTAGTTCGTCTGTTAAGTAGGATACATACCTACATTCATGAGTGAACACTTGCTAACTTGGCTGCATTTACCAAGATTCTGTAAGATTTAGTTTTATTTTATTCTTTCAGTGAACCACATCATTACCAACAAGCTTGTGGATAAATAAGTTTGATTTTTTAAAAATATACTTAATGTTTAGCTTGCGTTCAGTTTAGACACGAACTCCACCAAGCAGAATCCCACCCAGGCTGTCCGAAGTACTACAGATATTAAGTTTTAAAAAACGTATTTACATTAAGTACCTTGATAAGCTTTATGTAAAAGTCCAAGTTTGCCTATGTTTGTATTCAAAATAAAATAGTTCTTTAGAGAAATGAAGTGAGAGAAGGTGACACAACTAGAGGTAGTTCAAGGCAAGTGGTTTTTATTATCTTTATTTTTATTAGTCTAGCATGTGAGCTGTCCATCTTTGAAAAATTCGAGATACTCAGCTTTTTTTCTTTAGAGTTTGAGAACTTTCAACACCAACTGTTGATATAACGTACAGATTTCAACAATGCATTAAGGACATAGATGCCAGAGTAAACCCTTATGACCACCAGGTTTCACCATCACTAACAGTGTTTTGCTGTCACAGGGGCAACTCACACCACCACGCTGGAAATTCCATAATCTAATGCTTATGACTAAATATGTGTGTGTCTATGTGTGTGTGTGTACATCTTTTTTCCTAAAAGAAAGTCTGCTTTGTAAATTAATAGACTAACAGAAATGATCAGAAAAGTTCAATAACACTAACACCATCAAAATTCTATTTATAAAATACAACTTGAATGTATCTAAAATGAAATTTTAAATACTTCTTTACAGAGGTGTCATCTAAGAAAAGTCTATAGTTAAACAATAATTTTCCATGTCAAATCAATCTGGACCTAGATTTTCAGCTCTCTATAAGGAGAAGCTATGAAATATGAAAACATTAAAATTAAATTGGAAAAAGGCATAAGTATGGTTAGGACAAAAATCTTCAATAATCAGTGTAGCGCAATAGAAATGGAAATAAAAATTTCTTATTTCCTTAATCCTAAGTCACAATCAACAGTAAGATATAGCACTTAATTATCAGGAAAAAGAAACCTATATTACATGGTCTAGCTGACTGGAGGAAACATCTCAATTTACGAAACTTTAAAAGCTAAAGGGAAGTAAATGAATATTTTAAAGTTAAGAATATACAGCTAACTTAGTTGAGGATAAGTGCAACGTTAAATGCAAGTTCAACCTTGTACCAGAGCCTCAATCTAAAAAAAAAAAAAAAAAAACACAAAATCCTAATTAAGGACAACCCTATCTATTCTTCAAACTCACTATAGTAGAGCAGACCTTAGTGCACTATGGGTTCCTGACAGCAATTACTGAGGCAAAAATATGTTTAAACTCTGGAGCACCTCCGAACGTACTACAATGATGGCTCTCCCCCATAATCAATCATTAGCCAGTAACATCCACACACTGGAGCTCCAAAAGTCCTTCCTGCAATGACAGGGCGACAGCTTCCTCATGATTTTACTGAAGGAGATGAGAGCAGCAAAAGTGATGAGACAGGAATTGACAAGCTCAATTAACGGGAAGGGTTAAGTGTGCTCAAATTGCTACAGAACTCAAATAAAATTTGCTTGTTCTTTTCGGCATTTGAGATAATAGCATTTTACCAAATAGGATGAAATTTATTGGTCTCATTTCTCAGCACAGGCTTAACTTGCAAGACTTTATTCTCTGTGTTTCCTTTATACCTGTTCTCGCGTATACACTCTTGCCTGCATGCAGAGCCAGAAAGAAACATGGGAACCCACAGGTTAATCGCAATCCTATCAGGTCCCTGAAGCCTCTTTCTTCTTGTGGGGGATTTTGATCTTCACATTCTTCCTTCTTGCCTTAATACCTTGCCACGGCTTGTCCATTTCCAGAGGTAACAGCGGCATGCAGCAGCTATGGGGATTTATTTCAACATGGCTCTGCCACTTGAATCTAGGGCTGCATTTGCTGTAAAAATGACTAGAATGATGAGAAAAGTGGTGGCAGCAGCTAAGGGAGGAATGGATCCTTCTATTTCCTCTGCGCCTGCAGCAGTAGAAGCCCCCCCAGTGGGGGGGGGGGGGTAAGAAGCTACAGATGGAGGGTTCTGTGTCCCATTGTGAAAGGAAAGGAGAAGAAAGAAAAGGAGACAGGATTGTATGGAGAGCAAGGTGTATGTATTATCTAAGGAGAAGAGAAGCACTCAGGTGGCACAAAAGTGACCTGCTTCCCGCCTGCACACTTAGTAAATTGTTTTTCGCAAGGTGGGCATAATAGTTCCCAAAGGGAGAAAAGATGGAAAGCCAAAGCCCTGCCTTTGTAGTAGGTCCCAGCATCTTCCTTTGTTTTTGTCAAGGAAACAGAAATGATGACCAACTCTGGACAGTGTAAAGAAATGAGGGTAGGCAAAAATAAAAATAAAACCAAAAACTGACTTCTCCTGGAGATACTGCTATAACAGTAGCCAAGCCACTGGTTGTCACTTCTCAATTTTCAGGTGTTATCCACCCAGCCAATCAAGATTCTTAAATTGATATTCTTAATCTGGACAGTGAAAGGACATCTTTAATACAGAATTATATCCAATTCTCAATTACCCATGGTAAGAAGAAACTAACCACAGCCTCATCACCACCGAAGAGCCTGGTCCTGGGCTGGCTTGAAGAATTGATCCAAGGCATCACAGCCAATAACCGACAAGGTACAAATTCTAACCTGGGATTTTCTGATTCCAAATGAATTCTTAGTTGATTCAAAACCTTACTTTAGCACATAGTTTCAACCAGTCTCTGGCCACACTTGTGCCAGATCTATTGATGACAAAATTAGTTTTTGTTTTCTTCTTTCATTGTCTACACTTGCTCTTAACTTTATAGAAGAATAAAAAATAAAATGGTGTGATGAAGGACCAGAGGTCAAATCGCAAATGCTTTCGGGGAGCCTGGCAGGTCATAGAAATGAGGACACTGGGCCTGGGTGAGAGACACCAGGACCTGCACGGAGGGGCACTAGACCCAGGGCCTCAAGATTCAAGGGCACAGGTGTAGAGAGCCTTCCTATTTGAACTTTTAACTGCGGTGTATCTGTCTCCATTTCTTCCTTTTTTAAAAAAAGGCTTCCTTCTCATCTCTTATGTTTCCCACACTGATGTAATATGATTCACTCTTAGAAAACAGTGTACTGCAGAAAGTGAATATGCATTTTTTTTCAATCCACTTAAGCTCCTAACTCCTGGTTTTACATGAATCTTGTAAAACGGAATACCTTCATTCTCAAAGTCACTCAAAGAACAATGAGGATCTCTCATTCCCAGTGTTTATAGATTCTTGCTTTTGGTGTCTTCATGATGGTTTATGAGCATTAGAAGAAAATTAGGAGAAGTTAGGGTTCAAAGGAACTTTCTAAGTCTGTTACTAAATCCAGAAATCATAGGGATAAAGAAAGGTTGATACTTATTGCTATTTTACAAAAGAAGCACTTTAAAACCTTAAGACAATTTAAAAAATTGAAAAAAAGTATAAATGGCAGCATACATAACTGATAATTAAATTCCAAGCTCTTTCAAATCAGACTGAGCAAGAAATTCAAAAGTTTAAAAAATAAATAAATAAAGGATGTGATGATGGTTGCACAACTAAAAACCACTGAATCGTAGACTTTAAAGGGTACATTTTTAGACATGTGAACTTCATCTCAAAAAAGCTTTCATCAAAAAAGAATAAATGAAGAAATATGTTCCTTCATGAAAGGAGATAATCATGGCAATAAAAACTGCAAATAAAATAATCCTAAATTTTGCCAAAGACTGTAATATTTGTAATGCCCACTGCCACTGGCAAAGCAAATTGATTTAATCTTTTAGGAGGCTATTTTAACAAAATGTTTTAAAATTCAAAGCATGCATAACCTTTGACGCAGAACTCTGCTGGAAATCTTTTAAAAAAATACTTAGGTGGTATCTATATGAATACACAGACAGTCCCGTTTTTAAATTTTGGAAGAATATATATTGGTTAGCAGTAGTTATGTCTGACAGGTGGTTTTTGATTTGCATAAAAAATGTCCCATCTCAAAAATGACTTTCAGACTGTACTTAATATGCTAATGTATGTGGCAAATCATCTTAATCAAAACAGCATGTATCCATAGAAAGACATGTATAGATGTAATGCTGATATCTGACAGGGTCCCAAAAGGCATGCAGTGCAGGAGAATGTGATAAAGAACCATGAGTGATTATCTTCATAAAATATCAATTTTATTCAATTTTAAGGAACTTTAAAAAATGTTTTCCAAAGTTTTTCTTTTTACATAAAAGTACAAGTAAAATCCATAAAACTTACTTTTCCATATGTATTAATTTTTAAGTTTTCATTAAAAAAAAAAACTCAGAGTAGAAAAACTCTACATGCTATCAATAACCAGAAAAGTTGGTATTTCTGCATCACCAATGGATATTGAATATCCAGTCTCCTCTTTTTAATAAATGAACACTGACTCTGAACTGGCTAGATGCTGCCCCCTTTAAGGACTATATTTCCCAATTTCCTTTGCAACTATGTGTGGTCATAAAGGTCGAGCTAATGAGATATAAATAACTTTCTCATGGAACATCCAAAAAGTCTCCTAAAAATTTCCCTAGTGATAGGAGAACGAAAAGTTGGAAAGACCATAAGTCTCTGGTGACTATGTAGCGCCACCATAAAAGTCCCACAATGCCACCGCCTAGCCTCTTTTTCATGACAGAAAGCCTATTTAAACCACTATTTGTGTGTGTGTGTGCGCGCGCGTATATGTGTGCATTACAGCTGTTTCAAATTGAACCAGACAGGTTTTTGTTACAAGGACAGACTGCTCAGAACCCTTCAGGGCTTGTCCTAGGAAGCCCACCAGCTAGATCGGTTTGAAAAATGTGTTTGTCTGGATACAAACCAGTGCGTTGCTGCTACTTTTGATTACACACTTTAAAAACTGAAATAATTTTGAATCGCTTTTCAACTAAGAATGCAGCTTGGTAATTAGAAAACAGAAAGTGTGAAGCTAAAACACACAAAGCAAAAAGACAGACTGGCAACAACCAGAAGTCATGAAGTGCCATAACTGACTTGAATACAAAGATCACGTAAGCCTTCAGGAAAATCATGAAGAATACAGAAACATTTATACCTAAAATGAGAGACATTTTGGTTAGGGAAAGCATAAAACATATAAAAATTTGCTTAAAGCATCCTTTAAAATCAGTTACAGATATGACCTGGATGAAGGAACACATATAGCAGGAAATTTGGTATTGACGTAAACAAATTATTTTCTAGAAGGAGCAACCAACCAACCTAAAAAAGGGAAAAAAAAGTAGACTTACCTATCAAATGGATTATTTTTTACATGTTCTTGAGCTGATAAGGGATCAAGATTGTTCTGATTCTTTGCCATATAGCTGGATGAATGCAAGTGGGTATTAACAATTGTACTGTTT
Source organism: Tamandua tetradactyla (assembly GCF_023851605.1). Taxonomy (NCBI): domain Eukaryota; kingdom Metazoa; phylum Chordata; class Mammalia; order Pilosa; family Myrmecophagidae; genus Tamandua; species Tamandua tetradactyla. Next base: position 19,559,304 of record NC_135348.1, on the reverse strand, counting down.
ACTACTGATCTTTGTTTTTGTAGCATTGATTTATATGTCATGAGATATGTTAATCTGCAAAGTGTTTGGTAAGAATTTTTTAAAAAATTAAATAAGAGCACTTCATTGGTGTTGACCAGGGGAAAATGTGTGGACATGCACACGGATGCAGCCACGTCTAAAACAGGCAAAACTGCGGGAATGTCACCCACCTGATTATACCACAGCCACTGAGTCATCCATTGAGAGCATCATCTCCTCTTAAGCATACCAGTGAGTTTGGTTAAATTGGGAAAATGTATTAAAAGTAAGCATCAGTATCGTTTGAATACTTATCACCATAGAAAATATGAAAAAGGGAATGACTTTAAAAGTTTGCTCTACTCAGTACACAACTGTACCCTGGGGGAATGTTCAAATCAGTCTTCAAATTCATGGATAAAGAACACTTTGGCTATGAGTCTAAAAAGTGATCAAGACTTTTTCATAGCCAATAATGCTAATTCTGAGAATTTACCCTAAGGAAATCATAAATAGAGAAAAAAGTTTATGCGCAAATGTGCTCACAACAGTTTATTTATAACCCTGAAAACATAATGAACAACAGATATGTGAGAAAGGGAAATGTTTAACAAACTATAGGATACCCTAGGTAATACCATGCCACTGTGGTAGAATAATGTTTGAGAGTACTGATTTACATTTTGCATCACCTTCTCCACTCCCTCCCTCCCTCCCCCAGCAGCCAGGCCTTATATATCCTTCCTTGACTCAGGTGATGACAGGTTAGATAGCCAGAGGTAGATGTTACTTACAGGCAAAGACTTTCTGACATGTTCTGGAAGCCTATGCTCCTAAAGGGGATTAGATCAAGTGCTCCCACGGATGGGGGAGGGAAGAGAGAAACATGCCTTTGAAAGCAGAGGGACACCGAGAGCCAAAAAGACAACTCTCCAAGTCAAGAATAGGATAGAGGAGGTGGCCTGCCAGGAGAAAGGCTATTAGGTGGGTCTAAGTGGGCAGGGCTCCAGGGGTTACAGCCCAACCTGGGCTGAAGAGGGCACTGAAACAGCAGAGCCATCAAACTCTGAAGCATCAAAACTGGCTTGGTTCCTCAAAAAACTGAATATAGAATTGCCATACGACCCAGCAATACCATTGCTAGGTATCTACTCAGAGGACATAAGGGCAAAGACACAAATGGACATTTGCACACCAATGTTTATAGCAACATTATTTACAATTGCAAAGAGATGGAAACAGCCAAAATGTCCGTCAACAGACGAGTGGCTAAACAAACTGTGGTATATACATACGATGGAATATTATGAAGCTTTAAGACAGAATAAAGTTATGAAGTACGTAACAACATGCATGGACCTTGAGAACATTATGCTGAGTGAGACTAGCCAAAAACTAAAGGACAAATACTGTATGGTCCCACTGATGTGAACCGACATTCGAGAATAAACTTGGAATATGTCATTGGTAACAGAGACCATCAGGAGTTAGAAACAGGGTAAGATAATGGGTAATTGGAGGTGAAGGGATACAGACTGTGCAACAGGACTAGACACAAAAACTCAAATTGGACAGCACAATACTACCTAATTGTAATGTAATTATGTTAAAACACTGAATGAAGCTGCATCTGAGCTATAGTTTTTTGTTTGTTTGTTTTTTATATATATATTTTTTATTTTTCATTTTTATTTTTTTCTCTATATTATCATTTTATTTCTTTTTCTGTTGTCTCGCTATTTCTTTTTCTAAATCGATGCAAATGTACTAAGAAATGATGATCATACATCTATGTGATGATATTAAGAATTACTGATTGCATATGTAGAATGGAATGATTTCTAAATGTTGTGTTAGTTAATTTTTTAAAAATTAATAATAATAAAAAAAAAAACTGGCTTGGATAATGGGCCTATCAGCAGTAAGAGCAGGAGGACTCCTAACTGGAGGCCCCTCGCAATGCGATGGAAGACATGTCCTGCCCCCACCCCCCACACAAACTCACACTACGGGGCCTTTGCACGGCCTTGGGAGGAAGACGCCATGCTTGAGAAACCCAATGGCCCTCTCCTTGACCCAAGAGAGTAGAGTTTCTTAGATTTGAAAAAAAACAAAGTATAAATCTCATGCACACCCAAATTTGTGAATCAAGAATCACGCACACCACCTACCCATTATCATGGTATGAATATATTATAGTTATGTCAGGAAGTGTTTATAATTTTAGGGAGGAAAGGGCAAAACATAAATATATGAATAAAATGATAACATATATATTGTTATTTTAAAGCACACAGGAAAAAAGCCTGTGAGGAAATATATCTGAATGCCAGGAGCTGCTGTTTTCTCTTTCTAAGCAGCTTGGGAAGAGGGGACATTGTTTCCTTCTTTTTTAAATATATATTATATAGTAATATTCCTTTCAGAATGAAAACAAAATTCAAAATGAACACATGTAATTAGACTATCCCTTTCTAAATAAGGATCAAACATAAATTGCATTTTGACTCCCATGGTCTACAGATTATTTCTGCCATTTCTGACATCTACAACATTTCCTGTTGATATAGAAGTTATACTTGAGTGGTTGGTTTATTGGGTATTAAGTAATACTACAAATTATAAAGCACTAGAAGGAAAGGGTCTTTTTTTGAGGTCTTTTTTAAAGTTTCAAATATATTTAACTACTCTAAACATAATTTATGTTTTTTTTTCTCCCATAAGAAATCTATTTCGTCCGAAAAATCTTCGGTTTTGGTATTGGGTAAACACTTAGGTTTGACTACTATTTCTTTTAACAACTGAAAGGAAAAATCATTTTTAAAATGTCCCCTCAGACAAGCAGGAATATGTGGCACATTTCAAAAACAAAGCAAATATATTGGGCAAAGATAATCAGTACTTTCATTAACTACTTATAATGCAATGAATTCAGTATACAAAACAGGAGTTTACTTTTCGGGGGAGGGAGGGGACACAGAAGGGAGGCTGTCTTTCCTTTTAATTTTGGAAAAGTAGCACAGTATGGTAGTTACCGCTTATAAAGACAGATATTCTGAAACTGTTGTATCTTGGATTTCTTTTTCAGCTTTGTGACCAGGTATAAGACATCTAAACTTTCCATAACTTGTAGTGTTTTTTCTTAGTTATTGCTGCAGTTATTTTTTAATTTTCCATCTATAGCATGGGAATAATGAGAGATCTGGCCTCATGGAGACACTGTGAGGATTAAACAAATTACTATATGTAAAGTACACTGGCACAGAGCAAACACCGGAATGTGATTTTGCTACTACTGTTATCATTAGGAACAGGGTTAGTTCTCAAAAAGGAAGTCTCTTCTTCATTAACGAATTGGAAAACTATAATGTAATTCACAAAAGCCACTTTCCCTTTAGAAATTCCAGTTGTTTCCTATAGTGTAAATAACTATCTTAAAAGAAAATATACTCAATTATAAATGTGTTCCTCTTTACTGGACTTAAAATATTTAATATTTAATCAAAAAAGAAAAGTGAAATGACACATTAAGCAGATCCAGTAATCCTTAAATTAATAAATCTAGTATACCAAAATTATTAAGTTCAGAAAATGCATTTGTAGACTAATAATACAAGCATAATATCCGAGAGGAAACTGTAATTTGATTTTACAGTTTTTTTAAAAAAAATTTATGGTAAAATAGAATCAAATTTGCCATTTTAACCATTTTCTAATATATAACTCAATGGCATTATTTACATTTAAAATATTATGTTACCATACTAGTATTTCTAAAACTCATTAACATCCCAAATAGATATTATTTAATGGGTGTATTATCTATACCCATTAACAATAATTCCCCCTTTCTCTCTTCTCCCTACTCCTGGTAACCTCCCAATCTGCTTCCTATTTCTATGAATTTGCTTATTAGAAATTCCATATAAGTGGAATTATACAGTATTTGCCCTTTGGTGTCTGGCTTATTCCACTTAGAATATTGTTTAAAAGGTCTGTCCATATTGTAGCAGGTAGCAAAACTTCATACCTTTTTAAGACTGAATAATATTCCGTTTTATATTTAAACCTCATTTTGCTTATCCATTCATCTGTTTATATACACTTCCTCACCTTTTGGCTACTGCAAATAATAATGCTAAGAATACTGGTGTACAAGTATCTGTTTGAGTACCTTTGGGTATATACATAAGAGTGGAATTAAAGGCTCAAATGACAGTCATATGTTTAACTGTTTGAAGAACTTCCAAATAGTTTTCCACAGAGGCTGCGTCATTTTATATTCCCACCTACAATGCATGAGAGTTTAATTTCTCCTCATCCTTGCCAACACTTTTTATTTTCTATTTTTTTATAGTCATGCTAATAGTTGGTTTTGATTTGCATTTGGCCATTTGTAGGTCATCTTCGGAGAAATGTCAATTCAAGTCCTTTGCCCACTTTGAATAGAATTGTTTGACTTTTTGTCTGAATTGTAGCAGCTCTTCATATATTCTGGATATCAAACTCTTATAAGATACATGATTTGCAAATATTTTCTACCATGCTGTGGGTTGTCTTTTCAATCTCCTCTTAGTACCTTTTTGTGTGTTGGTAGTACCTTTTGATGTAAAAATGTTATTTTTAAAAAAGGTAAATTATAATATTTTTATTTTTTAAATACAGATGAATTTTTTATCTATGCACTTTGCTAGTGGTGCAAAAGCTTTCTCATGGTTTATATAGGATTGGCTTATTTATGTAAATCAGGGGTCAAAACAAATACTTATGAGGATGGGCAGGCAAAATAATGGAGGAAAGTTGGCTGGGTGTAGCCCACTGATAAATGGCAACCAATACTTGGTCTCAGTACAAATGAGCAACAGGGAGTGGTGGCAGATGCAGTGAGATGGAGACAGAAGCCCCAACAAGGAGGGTAGCTGCTCTGGAAAGGAGGAATTCAAAGACAGTAGTGCCAGATAGTCTAATTTTCCTTCCAAGAAGAATCAGAACTAACTTGAGTTTAAGTATTGGGGCTAATTTAATTAAAAACAAAAAATGAAGGGGTCAAATGAAATACATCTTTTGGCCAAATTTGGCATTGGTGTCAGTTTGTGACCCATGATGTAAGTATCCCTGAACATCTAAAAACTTTTCAGGGTGTCTGAGGTTGAGATGCCATATAAAAAATAATAACTTGCATTATATATGTACATACCCATTTCAATATATCCACTTAATTATTCTGAAAGTCAAGAAAAGTACCTGAGAAGTGGATACTTCACATATTTGTAATCATATCTCCAAACCCTGCCTATGAATAGCAGTCAAAAGCCAACTGAGAAGCAAAATGGCTTCTGGGCTGAAAACGCTGTTGTCACAAATTCATGTGCCTAATTTACAGCAGCCTCTGATGCACAATTCTAAACTTTCTTACTGAGGTTTTGCAATCAGACTGGGGGAGGAATAAAGTTGCAGGAGATATTCCCACCAATAACAATTAGACTGGATGGTTAAAAAGCAGATGACAGGAAAACTCTGAGCCTGACAGCCCTAAGTAGTCAAGCATTGGTACCTGAGATCTCTGGTGAAGGTAACGGTACCCAATATGAACAGAGCTCAGAGTATTGCCAGATATTTACCAAAGGACCTGGTGGCTTGTTTAAAGAGCACATTTAGCTCCAACTAGAAGTACAATTAATACACAGCACACATGCACACACAAACATTATGGCTATGGGATATAAGGACCAAGGTACATGAGTGTGTAACAGTCAGTTTTACATTTTAGAAAGATATCTGCTAAATTCAACTAACATTTTTAGGAAGTCTGTTATTAGAAAGGCCTTGGGCCATTCTAAATACTCAATACCAATTACTTTAACAGTTGATGTTTCATTACAGGTTAAACTACATTTCTAAAGTGCCTTACAACTCTGAAATCAGTCTGCGCTTTTCCCCTAAAGCTCAAGCTATCCAGAAAAGTGAAAGCTTACAGTTGATCACTTATAGTTCCTTTTGGGCTTTGAACACTGATAGTTCCTAAAGGGGAAGATAAGATTGTTGTACTAAGAATGCTAACTGTAGATAATAGGCTAATTTAGAAAACAAACTCTCTGATGCTTTTTTGCTTCAAGCTTTAACTATCAGTGAATAAATCACAACAATTCTGGTCTAATATGCAGTTACTTAAAGTCTGAACAGGTTACTATGATCAAAACATTTCTGTAGATAGACTAGATCTTTTCTTTTTTTTTTTTGCATGGGCAGGCACCGGGAATCGAACCCAGGCCTCCAGCATGGCAGGCGAGAACTCTGCCTGCTGAGCCACCGTGGCCCGGCCTGGATTAGATTTTAATATTTCCTCTGTCATCATTCATCACACATTCTGATGAAAACTGGAGGTGCTATCTTTCACTGTGTAGTCAACAGTGGCAAGGAAGTAAAGCAGCAATTTACCTTCATCTCAATGCACGACAAAGTACGGTAGAAATCAGACATACTCGGCTTTGTTGCACTGAACTTCTATTGAATTATGATTTAAGAACTGATGTACCTTTATTTATTCGTTTGTATTTATCTGTGGTTATTTATTTGTATATATAAGATATACAATTATATGTATCTATATATGATATATGATTGAATGTACAAGATATACAATTTCCAAAACAGGAGAAAAATAATCTACTGAAAATTTTAAGTGAAACATTGGTAGGTGACTTTGTAAGCAAACTATTTCTGTCTTCACTAAGCAATTTCATATAGGGTTCTGCTGCATTTTTTTAACTCTTTTTTTTTTCACCCCAAAGATTTTACTCCAAAGATTTAAACACTAAGGTGAGGAAAGTCTACATTTCCTGTACAATTTACAACTCCAAATCTGGCTTTTAGAGGCATAAGAGCAAAGGTTATAGTCTATATTAAATGAAAATTTTCCTAAGGCATCAGCTTTATGACATATGTGAGCAGCCATCATGAGCAATAAAGAAAAGTGCAGCTCAAATTGGGAAACAGGCATTTTAAGTGAAACAAAGAACATACAGCTGAGAAAGTGAGAGAGGAGAAAGGCTTATAAGGAAATCCCTTACATCATTTCTTTACTATCATGGCTACCTAAAAGCACCATCTAGAGAGAGACTGAATGTTTTAAAGTACAGCAGAAACTTTTTCATTAGGGCCCTCCATGCATGTATTGTGATGCATATCAAATGGCACAAAGTAAAACAACTCTGAGAATACACCTGTATTTCAGATCTGATGAGGCCCTGGTTTGCTGATCCATAATAAGCCCCTTACGAGCTAAGCCATGCTTTCACCATAATCCTTTTCCACATATCTGAACCTGCTGTGGGATTTTTTTAAACTGCTATTAGCAGTGTCTAAAACTTCTAATCCCCTGCTATGCCTTTATTATTAACACATACAATTATACTGCAGCATTAAAGAACTGTGAAAAACTTTATTTCTAAATCTCACCCATTTTTAAAGAGCAACAGTAGGATTGTCACAGAAACACTATTTCCGTCATTTTGTCTGTATCTTTACTGTAAATTACTTTAACTATAAAGTTAATTGACATCTCTTACAGGATAAAGGAAATTTCAAAGCGCCTGGAATGAATCCATTACTAAAGCAACTATATGAGATATAAACTAATCTTTCTTCAATTCATTAATGGCAAGGGCAGATATTCAGCCTATTTCTGGAAAGAAAAATACAAAGCATTCTGAAGGGTAATATGGTAGATAGAAAAAGAACGGAGTTCATTTGACTCCATGGTAATTTTTTAATCAAATATCATGACAGCTTTTCTCAATTTAGGAAAACCATGATTAGGTAAATCAAACTCTAAAGTCTTCAAAGCAAAGGTATGCAACACCAACCCACCTACCCACCGATCCCCACCCCTGCCTCTATCAACATGTCCAGGACTCTGTCACTCCAAGGTACTCTATCACTTACTACGTAATTTCTTATCCTCCACAACTTTCCTTCCATTTCCCCAATGCTTATTATCTTATCTCAAGTTCAGCAATTGTGCCTTAGTTCCTACAAATGAGAAATAAAATTCCCCTCAAAGCTATTCTCCCCAAAAAGCTCTCCTCCCCCCAAAAAATCACTTTCATGATATACGAGAAAAATAAACATCAGATTAGGGAGAAAAAGTTACTAACTGACATGTACCCATGCGCATACAAACACACTTCTAAAAAAGAGCAAAGGAAAGAAACAACATAGTAAGTACTAGTTTTTTCCTTTTAACCCCGAGTTCTGTACATTCAGTATTCTGGGGTTAAATGATGAATGTTTCATGGAAAGACAGGTTGCAGAGTGACAACTAGTTCAACCTCCAAATCTTTACAAGGCTGGCTGCATTACTGTTTGTTGAGCCTCAAAGATGATAAGCAGGACTAAAGTTGTTGACAAATCCTGATATAGCTCTAAATTAATTGCTGAATGCCAACTAAGGCATAAGCTATATCTCAGAAAGGATGATAGGCCCACATTTAATCAAAACTATGCAAAGAATAGTTCTATCTAAAGTTTATTCTTTTTTTTTCAAGGATTGACTTGATTCCAACAAGGAAAAGTTTCTACCTAGTTCTTCTCTTAAAGTAACAGAAATGGCTACAGGCTTATATCTTTAGAAATATTAATAACTACAGTGTTTTTAAACTTCCTGAGAACATTCAAATGTATTCCTTCTATTCAGTTCCATTAAATATTACTAAAATTATATATAATACTGTGAAATAATGGAATTAGAACCACAAAGCTAATAACTCAAGAAACGCAAACAATGTAACATGTTAGTAAGTAGGGCTGCAAAAAGCAGACATCAGGATTGGAGCTCAAACTCCACTGGGAGCTACATAAACCCCAAGTTACTTAACTTCTGTAATTTACAAACTGGAGATATCATTACAATTCTTAAAACAAAAATAGGGAACATACATAAAGCACCTAGCATGATGTTTGGCACCCAGTTGGCCTTCAATGAATGTTAGGAGCTAATAGCAGAAGCAGGAATACTGAGCAGATACCCAGGATTTAAGTCTGCATATGTCCACCTCCGAAAGCCATGTTTTTACCCAATGATTCTCAGTTACTAGTCTGAGGTCAACATCGCTACGATTGCTCAACATGCTTAAGATTATTAAGAGGCTTTTGAAATTCTGAAAACTAGATTATTAAAACCAAATTCTCTTGAGGGAAAACTTGGCTAATAAGCATGATCAAGATTTGCATCTCTGCTGGATTTGAATATGACTCCAAGGGTGCAAAGGAGAGTGATTAACCCATCAAACAATCTGGTTCCTTTTAACATTATTCCAAGTCCGTATAGGATTAGCAATTCTGCCTGTTTACTTTCCCTTGATTAGCAAAAGATTAAAGACAAATTCAAGTCAGTTTTCAAACCTACAAAATTAAAGGTTAAGAAAACTTGTTATTTTCAAAGTATGCACCAATGAAAGCTTTTCTTTTTCATTTTAATTGTCGTTTCTAAAACTTTTAGACATTCAGCAAAGTAATCTTAATGTGCTTTGCTCTGTTCTTTGCTTCAAATACTGTAAATGGCTGGATTCCAGACAGAGCAGTTATCCTCAAATGCCTTCCAATGAGGCCTGCCAGATTCTGTGGTTCAGAAGTAATTTAAAAGCAGAAATGTGTAGCAAATGAGACCTAATGGAAAACTCTAAACGCTTTAGAGTTAGAGAGATCACTTTTCAGAGAGAAGCAGAAAATACATACATATGTATAAATGCATATGAACGCATATACACACAAAGCCATATAAACAAAACAAAAAATGAATTAGCATGTGTTTTATTTCTCTTCACTGGAGACACTAATGGGCAAGAGTAAAAAATACATACACTGTTGTGGTTTTCAAAGGAATATGAAATTCATGATACAACTATTAACCAAATTCAACAATGACACAAGTGAAAATAGAGTATTTAAGATAATACCACCTTTTTCCGATGGGGTTTTGTTCTTGTTTTGGTATAATGCTTTAAAGTTTAAAACCAGTTTCTTATATAAGACATATTTTCAATATAATAAAACTTTTAATAATTACTCATTCAACAGAAGAAATGCTCATTTCGTTAAGTGAGAGGACCACCACTAGGTATTCAAGCAGAGGCTAAGAAGTTCCAAAGGTGATTCATGAATTTGGGTAAAGCCTTGGAACCTCTACTATTCCTGGATTTGTTTGTCCCTCTATCCATCCATCCTTCCAAATATTCATGAAGTGTGACTTAAGTACCAGGTCTCTACTACACACTACATGTATAGCAGAGCAAAGGATGAACTCAGGTCCTACCTTGCTGAAACTTATGCTCCAGTAAGGAAGACAAAATGTAAGGATTTACAAACATGATTTAAGCTATGGAGAAGGCCAGGAGACGCACCTAGATCAGGGGCAGTGAGACGCTGCTTCCCTACCCAAATCATTCCAGGAATAAACTGGCGTTTGCTATATAAGAGGAGAGGAGAGAGTGCTCCTGGCAGAGGAGTGAAAGAGTCAGGAAGTCCAGAACAGAGTGAAAAGAAGGTGAAAACTGTAAAAGAAGGCAGGGAAGTGAAGTTGATGGTCCCTGAATGGCATGCTTAGGTTTTATCCTGAGGGCACTGAAAACTGCTGACAGATTAACCCGTGCAGAGACTATTAGGAAGATGCAGGTAGAGTACGCAGGCAATGTCCCATTGTGCAAAGAGTGCATAGTGTTGCATTCTGTTAAGAACAGAGGCAGGAAACCAGATATAAGTTTATCACCATAGACTACTGTTCTAGTTTGCTAGCTACCGGAATGCAATATACCAGAAACGGAATGGCTATTAAAAAAGGGAATTAAATAAGTTGCTAGTTTACAGTTCTAAGGCTGAGAAAATGTCCCAATTAAAGCAAGTCTATAGGAATGTCCAATCAAAGGCATCCAGGGAAAGATACCTTGGTTCAAGGAGGCCAATGAAGTTCAGGGTTTCTCACTCAAGTGAGAAGGCACATGGCAGACACAGTCACAGTTTCTCTCTTGGCTGGAAGGGCACATGGTGAACATGGAATCATCTGCTAGCTTTCTCTCCTGGCTTCTGGTTTCATGAAGCTCCCCAGGAGGCGTTTTCCTTCTTCATTTCTAAAGGTTTCTGGCTCGTGGACTCTCTGCTTTGCGGAGCAGGACAATTTCTTTTCTCCAAGATGTTTCCTCTTTTATAGGACTTCAGAAACTTATCAAGACCCACCCAAATGGGTGGAGACACATCTCCCCTAATTCAGCTTAACAACCACTCTTGATTGGGAGACATCTCCAGGGAGATGATTTGATTACAGATTCAGACCTATAGTATTGAATAGGGATTATTCTGCCATTTTACAAAATGGGATTTTGATTGAAACATGGCTTTTCTAGGGTCCATACATTCTTTCAAACCAGCACAACTAGATTGCAAACGATGATAACATGGAATGGGATATTGGCAATGATGATAGAGAGTGAACAGATCCCCAAAATATCTGGGAGTCATACATGATAGGACTGGATGTGTGGGTGAGGGAGACAGCAGTCTCAAAGACAATACGCAAGATTCCAGGGTGGGCAACCTGGAGGTGTTGACATCCTCATATTCTAAAATTATAAATTTTTATGGTTAAGTTCCCCTTAAGTCTTCAATTCATCATCAATAAAATTAGTCATTGCACTTCGAAGATATGGTGGTCTCACTACATGTACCAGATGTAAATACATTAATTGTGGATAAATTATTTAGTGTATATAATAAGAAAGAAAGGCCGATGAAGTTCAGGATTTCTCTCTCAACTGGAAAGTAACACGGTGCACATGGCGACGTTTGCTAGCTTTCTCTCCAGGCTTGTTTCCTGATGCTCCCCCAAGGGCACATTCCTTCTTCATCTCCAAAGGTGCATGTGCTCTCATGAGTGATTCTCATGGGTCTCTCCAAAATGCTTTCTCTTTTAAAAGATTCCAGTAAACTAATCAAGACTCACCTGGAATGGGTGGAGTCATATCTTCCTAAAAGGTTAATAACCACCATTTGGTGAGTCACATCTCCATGGGAATAATCAAAATGCTCCCAGTCAGCAATACTGAATGAGGATTAAAGGACACAGCTTTTCTGGGGTCTACCCCAGATTCAAACCGGCACACTGTCCTCTTGAGCTTACAACCTAGTGGCACAAAAAACCAGATACCACTGTTTCATAGTAATAATAACCATCACAGGAGCAGCAGGGATTTATAATGCTTCCGACTCCCAAACACTGCATTATATAAAGACCTGTACATGTATCATCTCATTTGATGCTCAAAACAGACTCATGAGTTGGGCTACTCTTGTGAGACCTATTTTACAGATGAAAAACCTCAAAGCAAAGAAAAACTAAGAAACATATACCAGGCTACACAGTTTGAAATAAGTGTCTTAGTCGGGATAACAGATTCTCCCAGCACCATGTACCTCTCCTCTACATTATTTCTCACCGTTGGTGTTTCCAAAGAGAAAAGGAAAGGGCATGGAACAGTCCTGCCCCCATCCCCACCTCACCCCCAAGCAGGAATTTCAGAGAGAACTAAGCATGCAAAGCTCAGCCTCTATCTCCTCAGAGCAGTCTGTCCTCAAACCACTCTCTGCTCAGGTAAATCTAAATCATTTGGCTAGAGATCTAAATTACATTCCCTGACTAGCTATGTCGCCAATAAAGCTGGTATTATAACATGCGTCTGAGTCTAGGGCCAACTGTTTTTGTTTTCCCAGAGTGGCACCTACCATGGGGGTAATTTACACCATTTGGTTTATGTCTAATTCTCCCATTGTTGCGTAAACTGCATGAAGGCAGGAATTGTATCTGTTTCAAAATCCCCAGCATCTAGAAAAACACCTGATGCTCAGAATATATTAGTTAAATCAGTGAAAGAGAACTTTTCTTTCTCAATTATTGTCCCAAATTCCTTTTGTTACCAGAGAAATGTCTTATTCTTTCCTGCCTTCTTGTATAGCTCAGAACAGATGTACTTTTACCTTCCCTGGGTCATCATTATGGACTCTAATTGTTCTACTTGGTTACACATGTAGTGATGCCACCAGGGGCGAATAAGGTTTATCTGATTGTTTCCCTGGATAACAAATAGCTTCCTAATTGCCATGCTAGCTAAGTGCTTCCGACTATCTGTAAAGGTTTCCATGTCCTATCCTACACTTTCAGTAGGTTTGTCTTTATCTCACAATTTGCAACTTCTACTATACAATGATCCAAGAAACCTGATGATTATTATATTGGCCTGATCAAAAGGGCATGGTGTTAGTGCACTGATTTTTCCATCTATCTGAACTGCTTGATTGACTTTTCCTCCTCCTTCCTTCTGACTTTTCAACCGTTTTCAAGCCTGAAGGTTAACTTAAGTATTACTCAATTTTTGCTACAGTCAAAGCAGTTATTACCCAGCAGCGGGTTAGTAACTGTAGAAAGAAAACAAAAAGGCTGAACACGTACAAAGTTAATTTACACAGTTGCTTCACACAAGAAGCAAGAACTTCAAAAGGCCTTGAAATGCCTTACCATTACCCTGAAACCAACATGGATAAAACAATGGTACAGAAAACCTTTTGGTACAGAAAATTCCAGCACATACTGTGTAAAAAAGTATTAAAATTTTTAGTATTAAAAAGCTCTCTCCCACAAGAGTTCTTCCTTTTTTAAAATTCTCAAAGTCTGCTGTTTAATTCACACTTGCTTAAGTCAATTACATGCATATTTTATTTTTCAAACAAGAGTGAGTGATTAGCAAAAAAACCCCAACTCATTTGAAAGAAGCCCTCCATTTAACTGATCACTTTATTTGGGTGTCTATATTTTTCCTGGTTTCAATATCTCTCTCTTGTACTATAACCTGAGTCTGAGATAAGCAACTTTTCAGGGACAGCTCCGTGATTCTGCCTGTTGAAAATACTGTTAAAGCCAGATAGAAAACAAGCCTAAGGAATAGAAATTGTTCTCAAAGAAGGACACATGATGAATGTCTACCATCTTCTTTAGAGTAACCCCATAAAGGTTCCTACAAAAAGCTCCTACAAAAAGCATTCCCTCATAGATGCTTCCTGGCCTGTGAGTCCAGTAAATCTTCCTAATGAGAATCATCAGCCTTCGGAGAAGGCTGTGTTGGCTGCTTGAGAAAGGAGTTCATAATGACCACTTTCCTAAGTGTTTATAACACATTCGATTTTGTTGTTGATGTTAATATACGACGAGTAATATTCTAGTTAATTTCATAATTTTCATTTCCCATTACACAATTTTTTAGTATTTGCTCAATTTCTTTGAGTCCCCAGAAAAATGTAAAAGAAGGGTTTATAGTATATATTGTTGGTATCGAAGGATACCACATTATACTGCTCCCAAGGTAATGTTATGAGGCACTGGGAAAACATTTGGAGGAAAAAGAAAAGATAAACATAAAACTAAGGAAATATGCAAGCAAGGGTCCTATTACACCAGTGGCAAAATAAACCAAGAGATTCCAAATTAAAATACCATTTCTTTCCTGAAAGACAAGAGCCTTATTATAAATAAAACCACAATGTTTACTTATTGCTTAGAATGTGAGCTAGGCTGTGCTAGATGCTTCATGTTCATTATCTCCTTTAGCCTCACTAACTCTCTAGGGCAAGGAATCAGGCATTATCTCCATTGTATAGATGAGAATATTGAGATTGGAAAAGATTAAATTGCCCAAGATGCACAATTACAAAGTACAGAAGAAAATCTGTTTAAATCCAAAGTCAGTGCATACTGACCTTTTTGAAACAATTATCTATCCTGACTTTCCATTACTATATAAAGGACCTTCCAAGACATTTCAGGTGGTGGGATTGAGACTAACTGGAATATTATTCATAACATGAGATTTTTAAGTGACATTTATTTGCATAGAATACACCAACAACATACCCTTTACCTGACTTTTCATTTTATATTAATCACTGGTTAGTTCTAATATACTAATGGAAAAACCTCAAAGGTTCAAAAACATCTTTAAAATGTTGAGGTTTTTTTTTTCATGTCTTTAATTCCATTTCCAAATACAGGCCACGATAGCTATTCAGTCAGACTACTGGACGAGTCTCTCAAATGATCTCCTCAAATCCTTTTTCACACAGTCACAACAGTAAGACATCTAAAACACAAATTTAACATGCTACTCTGCTTAAAAGACAACAATGGCTCCCATTGTCTGCAAACACTGGCATGGGGTATCGAGTCCTTAGTGGTTGGTACCTGATTCACCTGTATTAAAAGGCTGTGAGCTCAATGGCAAACAAAATTACTAATTCAATAAATGTTTACTGAAAAGAATTAAATAGACTTAAACATGACGCAAAATATTCTTCTATTCTTCTTATCTTCTTATTCATGTTTTATTCCTTTTCCCCATCTTTCAAGAAAGAAACTAGACTGCATATATCTCTGAATGCCATAGTACCTAATGTGCTGGATAAAATAACGATGCTTGTTTTAAAAACTGATTATAAAAATTAAATCCTTACCAAGTTCATGTTTTGGTATTTGAATTCCTTTAGTTGACTCTTTAAAAGTGTTGCACATGAAATCCAAATCTTCTGTTTTTACATCAATTTCATGTTTTAAGCTAACTTTTGTTTTCTACAATATGTAACCAAATACAGCTTTCTAAAATATGTAACTAAACATACTTTACTAAAAAATCTAAAAATATTAGATGATCTATTATCACCCTTCTTGGTGACTTAAGATGTTTTATCAAGATTTTACTGTTTTATAGGAAAGAATTTCATGTTAGGCCAACCCATGTACTGTAAATAAAGAACTATACTCTATATGAGTGATATTTTATTGCATATCAAATGGGTTCTACATTTAAATAAATGGCATCTTTCATTTCGGACTGGGAATTTCTTCCACTGTCCCTTAAAAACAGTTTTTTTTTTCACAGCTTTAAAAAATACTACACAAATCACAAAAGTGTGTTTTCTAAAAATATGTAACTTTTGCCTTTTTCTTCTTTCTGAACACCTATTCACCTTTCAGTGACCTCACTTCACCTCTCAGTAGAGGTCCCACCCTCTACCCTTCTCAGCAGTGGGGTGGCAGAGCACTGACTCCTGGACCCACAGCTTAATAAAAACCTTGGGGAGACTGTTAAACATCTGAGAGCAGGGACAGCATCTCGTTTGCTTTGTATCCCCAGCGTCTCCCCAGGGCAGCGTGCAGGCATTCAACAAATGCTTTTTGTATAAATGAGTGAATAAAAGAACAAATAAATGAACAAACGGTGACAGACCGAGTCCACGTTTTCTCAATAATACAAGGGTGATAAATGCCCACCCTAAAAGATGGCATTAGATACTGTTGGTGATATTACTGCCCATGGAAAGTAGTCTCAAAATTCAGTTCCCACCATTTCTTATAGCTATGAGTTTAATTTTTTTGACATATACTTAAAACATATTCTGTTCTTAAGCCGTGGTTGACCTATTATGCCAAAGATGCGTTTCCTCAATATACCAAATTCAAGATACTGAAAGAGTGGTTGAATGTGTGGCTGAAAAAGAAAAGAACTTTGGAATCATATTCTTAAAGAACCAGTGGAAATATATGTTATTTAATTGTGCTGACTTGGAAGAGATGTTGGAGGCAAGAGGGCTGACAGAGAAGTCAGATATGCGTCATTTAAGCAAAAAAGGATGCATTTTGCCATATTATTTTTTGGATTTTTCTGTTAGGTTTTTGAAGTTATCTGGAGAGAAGGTAATTATGGGGTGCAACTCTATTTTTTTTTGTTTTTGGTCACTCAGAATATTTGTTTCCCTTTTCTATGTTAATTAAAATAATAAATCTTAACTCTACATAGAACTATAACAATATATAAACAGGTCGATCGAGCCAAAGAGATGTCTGCAACCCTTGGAAATTCTTCTCGGCCAGGGGTTGCAAAATACATGGTGACTCACTGTGGGCTGCTGTTAGATGAAATTGAAAGATGCCTATGCCAACATCACTCTTTGTATTTTCCCCTGGTGACACCAGCAGACCATTGGAAAAGGATGAGAAATTATGTACATTTGGTCATTGATCCCTATTTCTCTTATTCCTAAAAGCAATCATTTTCAAGATTTAACAGCAACACACTTCCTTCACAATGAAACCTAGTAAGAGCAAATTACAGATTCTTCATATTTTTAAATCATATTTTACCAAATACTTCGAAAATGCTAAACAACCATATTATTCTGATTTTTTTAAGTGCAGAGATACAAATAACTATAACATTAAACTCACCATGAAAACCCTTGAAATATGATTTTAAAATGCAGAATGGCGAACAAGTTACTTACATTTTCTGAAATATAAAACAGAAAGTCAAACAATGAATGAATAAACATTAGGGAGGACAAAAAAGTTGACAAAGTAGGTCTTAACATTTAAAAACTGCTTAAAATCGTTTGTGTAGGTTACAAAAGAGTGGAAGTAAAAACTGGAATTCCAAGTTTTCTATAATGAATGTGATTTACTTTTGTAGAGAGAAAAAGTATTTATACTTTTAAGAAAAATGTATATTGATCATATAATTAGATTAACATATGAAAAGACCATCATGATACTCAAAACAACAGACTCGACATAGATGAGTAATATTAGATGATCTATTATCACCCTTCTTGGTGACTTAAGATGTTTTATCAAGATTTTACTGTTTTATAGGAAAGAATTTCATGTTAGGCCAATCCATGTATTGTAAATAAAGAACAATACTCTATATGAGTGATATTTTATTGCATATCAAATGGGTTCTACATTTAAATAAATGGCATCTTTCACTTTGGACTAGGAATTTCTTCCACTGTCCCTTAAAAACAGTTTTTTTTTCACAGCTTTAAAAAATACTACACAAATCACAAGTCTCAGATATTATGTATCTGGACATGTAGAAAATATTTTAAACATACATAACCTTGGAAAACAGCCATTCATCCAATGAAGAGAAAAACTGAGAGAAAAAATAATTGAAATACATTGACTGAAGGATTGCATTGCATATGATTAACTGCATTACTCTGTGGGATAAATAATTGTAAAGGTACATATATTTTTTTCCCGTGTCTGTGCTAGGTATTTCAAAATAACAAGTTTCTGATACAAACAGTGATAGGAAGCTAATAATTACAATAAAATACAGACGTTTCAATGTCATTGGCATACAAAGTATCTCCAAAAAAAACACATTTCATGAAATTTTTTTATGAAAACAAAACTCTAGCACAACCAAATATGAATAAAGTTTCTTATTAATCAAGGATATCTTCATAGTAGAGGTATAAAGTTAAACAAATTTTTGTTGTAGCTAGGAGACACATCTACTCCAAATTAACAATGGAAATTAAGAAGTGAGGAGATGATTTAATGCTGAGTTTTAGCCATTTAAAAATACATAAATACATATAATTATCATGTAACTAATATCACTAAATTATTCCAAAGAAGAGGAACAATAATATAACAATTATTGATGGAATTGAGCAAAATTAAACTACCACTTATTTAAATAATATTCAAATGCTTAAAATGAGTCTTTCTTATTGTCAGAAATTCTCTAGTAAAAGTTTTATAGTAAGGATTCTTCTCCTGTTTCCATACCCCCTCCTCCAGTTTATCAGTAGGATATAGGTAATAGAATCCATACAAAACTATTCAAGGTAGGCATCGTAGTTTACCAGAGTTGTTATCACAAACACCACACAACGGCTTGGCTTGCACAGCAGGAATTTATTGGTTTGTGCTTTTGAGGCTAGGAGAAGTCCAAAGCCTAGATGCTGACACAGCGTGCTCTTCCCCAAAGCCTGCTGCGTGGTGCTGCCTGCAGGGGTACTGGGGGTTCCCAGACTTTCCCATCTCATGGCAATGTTCTCTTCTTTCTTTTCCAGGTTCCCACTGACTTCTGGATTTACCCTGTGGACTTTCTGTACGGGCTCCAAAAATCCAGATTAAGGCCCCAAACTCATTCAGTTGGGCCACACCTTAACTAAAAGAACATTTTCAAGAGGTCCTATTTACAATGAGGTCACACTCACAGGAATGTAGGTTAATATTAAGAACATGTCTATGTTGGAGTATATAAATAAATTAACAACTATGAACACTGTTTTTACATTAAGATAAACTGAAGAAGGCAAGCCCACTTATTCTGTTGAAAATGTACCGAGGCTTTTCAATATCATGACTGTCACCATCCTCTGTAGTTAGAAGATCAAAATTACTTTACATAGGCATATCTGTCAATATAATTTCACTGTACTTTTTAGTCACTAGACTATAAGTATATTTTTATATGGTAGATAAAATATGGAAGTCTCCCCGAAATCATAATTTTACCAGAGTTAAACAAATATGATGCCTACACCCATTCCCCCAAATATAAAACTTTTTTAGGGTACCTAGATTTTTTTTAATTTTATAGAAAAATCCAGGAAAATGCCAATATGAGAAGCTTTTGTGTTAAATGCAAACGAGCCTCTATAAAAATCTCATTTTATTTACATTAATTATTTTGATGTTACGTTATATTTATGTTGATTCTTCTCCGTTTATCAATCTACATTACATATTTTTCAGTTTAGTGATCATTTAAAAAAGAAAACCCAATAGGCCACTTTAGTTCTTGTCATGTTACGTTATAAGCAAGGCAAAGTCTATGCAGTTGAGAAGGGGGTCAAAGAAGGAATAAATACATGGTTTTTGCTTCTCAATTTATAGGGTATTGTTACAAGAGAAACAAACAAATATTTTTAAGTTATGAAAACACACTGAAAGTGTCCTCTTTCAAAAAGACTATATTATTCAACTGTGTTCCAAATATAAGGTAAACCACTTATTAAAATGTCATGCCTCAATTCTTTAATTGCTAAATTTAAATTATATAAAACTGTTTAATCATTGAAGTTCTAAAAGTAGTAGATCCTAGAAACTCAAGAAAAAAATTGCTTCAATTTATAGCTGTGCTTATAACTAATCCATTAAAGCACTTGGCTAATATAAAATTTAATTTGCAATTTCCTTTTTAAAACACAATAACAGCATACCAATAAGAGTATTTCCATAAACCAAGTTTGGTCTTAAAAAATGAATGCAACTACAAAACCACAAAGTAGATAATATAAAATAAGCTACCCTACAAAAAAAAAAAAAAAAAGACAGACTGCAAGTTAAAAAATACCCCAAAATGATGAATGTGTGATCTACTTACTAGGTCATAAGAGATACTCTTTTTCTAAGCATCATTCTTTTGGATCATCTTATCAGAAAAGAGCTACATTAGAGGGAAAACTCACACTTGAATGAACTGACAAATGACTTGCTTCGACTGTATACAGAATTTTGGTCCAACTTCTTCACTCAGTTCTCTCTTTATTAATTTTCGTTCCTGGATCATTCAACTTGGATATCATCCCAAAAGATCATAAGCCAGTCCCTCTAGAACAACTGCACCTAACTTTTGACCATATGTTTAGTTTATCTACCTTGCCCTTACTATTCATGCAAAAACAAACAGCTTATAATCTGAACGCTTTATAACCCTGGATGAAATTTTTAGAATGTATTGGACAACCTGGTTCTGATATTTTCCTGACAGAAGTCAGGCTTTTTATGACCCATAATTCTCACAACCACTTGGGTTATACACAGGGTCTGCACCTCCCCCAGGTACTTGTATTACCTCTAGTTACCTCTTGTTTCACCACTCAATTGGCAGATGTATCCATAATACTGTATCCATAATAACAAAAGAATACTAATAAACTTGATACGTACCAAAACAAATTAGTCATCACTGCATCTTTCACTGCTGTTCAAGAATAAGAGTTCAAATATATATATATATATATAGGAGGGAGGACATCTTTTATGACCTGGTAAGGGAAAATCTAAGAGTTGGCTCCCACTTTTTCATAATTGAGGGTTCTTGGACCCCTCTTTGAGAAACAGATGAAAGTTGTATACCCTTCTCCATCCCACACGTACACAGAAACAAAATGTTACATATAATTTCAAGAGGATCACAGAAGCCCCTAAATTAATTTATAAACTTTAAGAATGGCAATGCCATATTGGGGGGCTCCATACACAAAAACAATCTCTTTTTCCCCCAACAAAAGTCAGACTTAGATTATCCTGTATAATTAATTATGGGGGCTGGAGCCACGTGAGAGCTCAGGCTGAGAAAATAAGGAAGGTAAGAACGAGGAACTGCATGACAGGGGTGTAGGAGGGCCCCTGGGATCTGCTTTTTCACTTCTCAGCAGGAAGAAAAGTGAAAAAATGAAGCAGAATGGAGTTCTTAATGATAGTGGCTGTGGAGAAATGGGATTTTCTAAGACTGCCTATTCAAATACAAAAATATAGAAAAGATACCATAAGCCATTTAGTAAAATCTCAGCAATACAAAGGCATCTTTCATTTCCCCCCTTTCAGCCTTTACTATCAATGTACTTATTTAGCATAAAGCACGCAGAGAAGACCTTTAGAAAAACAAAACTAATTATACAATTATACAATAATAATTTATAGAAACATACATACATACACATAAGTATACAGTGCATATGTTCTCTTCCTACATAACAGTGTGCAGTTTATTCTTTAAACAAAACTAAAACTAGGCTTTAACTGAAACTTGATCATAGTAACACAGTCCAAGATCCACATTCATTGTAACTGCGGTAAGTAGGCTCATTAATTTCTCATTCTATGCTCTGGATATTAGAAGTTCCTACTGTGAATTTAAGGTGCTCGTTGTAAAAGCCAACGACTCAGCCAAAAGCATCACAAAAACTGTTAGAATTATATTTTCTTTGGTTAAAAAAAGGAAAACAACATTTTCCCCTAATGAACTGTTTTCTTTTTCTTTTCACTTTATGAGCATCTGGCATTACTATTAAAGATTAGTCATCCCTGTTAGATTGGGATATATCTGGATCACAAACAGAACCATATATTTGAATCATTGTTAGAATTCCCCTCCTCGTGTCAATGCTCCACCAACCCTGATGCCTTCATTGGACACTGCGGTCCAATAAAGTATTTCTGCGGAACCCCAATATGATTAAATCACAAATACGAGCAAACAGTAAAAATCAAATATATATAAATATGAAGGTAACTATACACACGTACAAATATATATATTAGTATACACACATACATATATATAAAGAAGATGGTATCACTAATAGAAATAGAAATAAAAGAGAAATCTAGGACAGATTTAAAACCACCACCTACTAAGCCACGTTTCCACTGAAATAGTCCCACCTTTACCAGTTTGCAGAAGTTTCCATTTCCTTGGTTTAAGCTCCCAACTTCTCAAGCTTATTCAGAAGAAACTTACTTCACTGCAAGAAAAGCGGTTACTTCTTCCTTTGCTACACTGCCTAAAGCTGGTTTCAGCCAGTCCTAGCTGCAAGGGCATGTGCAGTGAGGAAAAGCCCTGACCTAAAGTCACCCTTGCTCGATTATAACGGTAAAAATTACACCCAACGATCATGCTAAGCAACCATTTTTGAACATGCCACACACAAAGTAACATGATTTAGAACTGCGCATGCTCCACTTTAGCCTACCTCTTAACCCACATCATCTCACCCTATCCTTAGCCACTCTCTAAGGCCATAGTTCACTAAATGGTATAAAATTCCCAGATCCTATCTGCTCTGAAAGACAGATGTGAGGTTTACCTACTCTCTCCTCATTTAGCTGCTTGCAATACTCTTTTTCCAAAATCCTGGCATCACAGCATTGATTGCTGTGTACCTCAGGCAATGAGCTTGCTTTGCGTGATAACAATTTGGCGACCCAGATGGGACTGTTATCTCAGACATTCCTGTCTGAGGCTCCATGGCCCCTATGGGATACAGATTTCAAGTCACTGACCCTGCATAACCACCAAGACCAGTTTGGTCTAGAAGCTCAACAAACAAGACTCTTTTCCATTCAGACCAGCAGCATTAGGGCATAGTTTCATTTCAAGGTGTAACAGTTCCAGGTACAGACATCTTCTGGGTGTCACAGAACCTACTTTTTTGAAAAATCTGCTCATTTATTCTGTTTTTCTGTTTGTTTGCTGTTGATTAAGACTGTGCACCTTATTCCAGCCTGATTACTGGGTGCAGGTCCCAGGCTTATAAGGGTTAGCCACTGAAGTGCTCAGGTTCTGGTTCTGAAGTTGTGATTCTCATTTTAGCAGCCCTTTCTGGTATGGTCTTTGTCTAACAAGCCTGTCTAAATGTGTGGTTCTTTGCATACTTTGTCTTAGCACACTGCAAGTTACTACTGTGGAAAACGTTAACAGTATAAACCACTACAGCTCCATAAAATGTATTAAATTGGTCTGTATTTAGTTATGAATCAATGAAAAGGATGGTATTTTTCTGTAACAATGCATGGACTCAGCATAACTTAGAATCTGGAGAAAACTGGCTAGAAAATTGGGCCCTTAATTATAACACTACATTGCAACTGGAATTATTTTGTAAGAGGCAAGAGAAATCGGATGAAATTCTGCTTGTTCAATCCTTCATGATCCTATGCCAAAATACGCATTTTCAAAAAAGATGTAACATCATGATTTGAACAGAGAAAAATCTTACCAGGCCCCAGTTCAGTGAAAAGTGAAATTGGGAAATCAGAGAAACATCAGATCCGAGCAAAACATGTCCTCTCTGATTCTCGCCACAAAGAGTACCTGTCCCCAGGACACTTAGAGCTTCCCTTGTTCCTGTTTCTGTTTGCTAAAGCAACTGAATGTAATACATCAGATATTGGATTTTACAAAGGAGATCAGGTTATAAATTTACAGCTCTAAGGCCATGAAAACGTCCTAATTAAGGCATTCAGAGAAAGATACCTGGATTCTAAAGAAAGGCCGATGGCATCCAGAGCTCCTCTGTCACATGGGAAGACACATGGTGATGTCTGCTGGATTTCTTTCCTGGCTTCTGGTTTCAAACAGCTCTCTCAGCTCTCATGAGTCCTTCTTGCTTCTTCCCGGGGCATTTTCTTTCTTAGCTTCTTCAGCTCTCACTCATAAAGGGCTCCAGGGAAGGATTAAGGCCCACCCTGAATTGGGTGGGTCACATCTCCATGGAAACAACTTAAGCAAAATGTCCCACCCATAACAGGCCTGCACCCACAAGAATGGATTAGAAGAATATGGCTTTTCTGGAGTGCATAACAGCTCCAAACCAGCACAGCGTCCATGCGCCTTTCGCCAGGGAACAGGAGGACAATGGTGTCTCCTCCCCTCAGAGTGAGTGTTCATCTGGTCCTCCTTAACTGCCTGGTCAGGAAGATACCGTCTTCCCCACCTCACAGCTATGAGGGCACTCAATTCAGTCAGGGGACCATCCAGTGCTGGAAATTCCTACTAAGACAAGTTCCAGTTGTACTAGATGACCAAGGAAACCCCAGAAGATTACTTATTTATATTCCTTCTCCATCTCTGAGCCATATAACTGGAAAAATATGACTTCACAATGGGACAAACCTAAGATAAAGGAGCATCTCCTTGTCTTCTTTGGCTACTCATAATCCTGCATGAGCAGATATTTAAGCTCTCTTAAATGTACTTCTCACTCTGAGGAATGTAGAACGGTTCCTGAAAAAGCCCAGCAGGAAGCTGATAGGCTGTATGACTAACAATGTAACAGCCTAGCACATGTCCCCAGAGTTCTGGCTGGTCCTATGACAACCACATTGGAACCCAAATGAGCAGGGGGACCAAGCTAAAGTAGATCACTACATAGGGCACATAATAACAGAAGGCAGAAAAGTAGTTCAAAACCAAAAAGCCTGAGAAGAGTTCAGGAGGTCCAATGGAGACCAAAAGAAAATCCTTCGGTCTTTCCTGAAAGGATCCTTGAGGCATATAAACAATACACCAATCCAGACCCTGAGCATCTGAACAACATGAGATTAATTAATATGATTATCAGCCAAAGTGCTCCAGACTTAAGAAAATGCAGAAAAAGGATTAGGAATGCTGATGTTTCAATTAGTTGAGATTGCTTTTAAGGTCTTTAACAACAAGACCAACTTCAGGAAAAGCAGATAAAGTGCCAAACTGCTTTTCTGGGAGCAGCTATCTGCCAGTTTAGCCAGATCAAGACATATTAGACCAGCTAAGGAAGATCAATGAAAGGGAAGACCCCCCAGGGTGCCCACCAACTAACCCAAATTATACCTACTCTCTGGGACCACAAAGATGTGCCTACTGCAGGGAGGAGGGCCACTGGAAGTGAGAACACCAGAGTTGCCCACAGAGAGGGGAGGCCTGGACATCTCACATCACTTACCAAATGTCTCAGGTTGCATGGGATGACAGTGACCAAGAAGGACGGGGCCCAGGGGTACCTTCCAACTTTAGAAACCACATCACCATTCCCCATCAGGAGCCCTGGTGTCTGTATTAGTGGGAAAGAAGCTCACAGACTTCTGAATTGACATGGGAGCTGCATACTGTTTTGAAACAAAAGCAGGGAAGTCTCTTACCAAGAATGGTGTCAATTTTGGGTTGTCTAGAGCCTCAAATAAATGGTAGCAATTATTGGGATGTCTGGAGGGTTTTCTACAACTCCTTGAAAGCCAAGTAGGAAATACCAATTTGAAGCCACAGTTTTCTCTATATACCTGAACGTTGTACATGGATGAAACTTATTAACCAAATTAAATGACCCAACAACCTTCTCAGGACAAATATCAACCATTGAAGTTCCCCCTGACCAGGCTTGCACCCTTCAGACTGCTCTGCTACACCTAGGAGAAGGAGTCCTAGCTAAGATTCTTGAAGATATTCTTTTGCATGGACTGATGGGATGCTGGGAAGAGCCAGAGCAATTCAGGTAAAACTGTGACCTGATGTGAAAATTCCTAACCTAAAACAATATCCCTTAAAGAAAGGGGCCCAAGAAAGCATAGAACCATTAACAGATTATTTTCTCAAATATCAGTTAATTTGACCTTATCAATGCTGATCTCCATACAACATGCCCATCCTACCTGTCCTAAAACTAGTTATTAAAAATGAGTATTGGTTTGTGCAGGATTGGAGAACAATCAATCAAATAGTGGGGGACATGCATCCGGTAATGCTAAACCCATATACAAACAGCTAACCATCAGAGATCTTTGCTGGTTTGATGTACTAGATTTAAAAGATATTTTCTATTGTGTACCCCTGAGACCTGAGTCCCAGGAACTATTTGCTTCTGAAATGGAAGATCCCCAGGCTTATGTAAAGCAGCAATATTGATAGACTATACTTTCCCAAGGTTTTAAAAATGCCCCTACTTTATTTGCAGAAACCTTAACAAAAGGTTTAAGACAACTGCAACTCCAGGATGGAATACTTTACAATATGTAGATTGTATGTTAATTGCCAGCAGACCAGAGAAAGCATCCAAGCACAGTACTATTTAACTCATAATTTTCTACCAGATGGGTGATATAAGGTTTAAGAAGAAGGTTCAGATATCACAGCCTACTGTGAAATAGTTAGGATTTTGAGTTATCAAAGGGACAGAGAAACCTGGTGCCTGACCAAAAAGAAGCTTTAGCCAGAGTAGCTGAACTAACCACCAGAGACAGCTGTGAGGATTTTCAGTAGGTTTCTAACACATTTGGATACCAGGTTTTGGCTTTTGGTTACACCTCTCTATGAAGCTTTGAAAGGTGGAGATAAAGAACCACTGAATTGGACTATAGAATGCCAACATGCATTCTGTAAAATAAAAGAAAAACTTTTAACAGCTCCAGACATCAAAAGCCTTTTGATAGGTTTGTGGGTGAACATCAAGGATTAGTTTAGGGGTGCTAACCCAGAACTTCAGTAACACCTGAAGACCAGGTATCTGTTTCTCAAAACAGTTACATGAGGTAACACAGTTGACCAGTCTGCCACCAGACAGTGGCAGCCACTTATGACTTTACTGCAAGGAGCAGAGAAATTCACCTGAGGACAGCCTAGGGTTGTATACATTCCTCAGTGTGTATACTGAGGATATACAGATCACCCTTCTTGGAAGAGAAAGAGGGCCACTGGCTGACTTCTGGGAGGCTGGGCAACTACCCAGCTATTTTGCTAGATAATACACATGTAAAACAAAAAGTCGTCTCTTCTCTGAATCCTGCTACACGGCTCTCCACTACCCAAGGAGAAGATGTTCATGACTGTATACAAATAATTGAGGAAGTAGATTCCAGCCGACCTGATCTCACTGATCAAACCCTAGAGGACCCAGTCCTGGAGATGTCCACCCATGGAAGCAGTTTCATGGATCAAGGATACCAGAGAGCTGAGTATACAGTAGTAACCCTGCAAGAGACACCTGAGGCTGAGGCCTTTCTCCAAGTATGTAGGCATAGCAAACAGAACTGATAGCCCTTACCAGGGCCTTACATTTAGGAAACAAAAAAAGGGCGAGTATATGCACAGACACCAAATATGCCTTTTTAGTAGTTCATGCACATGAGGCTATTGGGAAGGAGAGAGGGCTACTAACTTCTGGGACAAAGAAAATAAAACATGCTAACCTGATTACAGCTCTACTAGATGCCATTATGTCAACATAGGAGGTCACAATTAGCCACTGCCCTGGACCCCAAAGGAGTGAGGAATTGATAGCAAGTGGCAACAGTTTAGCAGATGGTGCAGCAAAAAAGGCAGCCAAATTTCAATGGCCCACAACCTTGGCAGCTCTCATACCAAGCACTGACTTAATGCCATTCACATCAAAATATTCCCCAAACGACATACTGAGAACTGAGGAATAGGGATTTCCTCCCAAACTGCAACACCCCTCCCAACCACTGTATGACCCCAAGACACCAGGGGAAACAATCAAAGCCACTCCTGAGGCCTGCACTTCTAATATGGAGGAAGTAATATTAATTCCCAAAACATTTAATGAAAAGAATTATTACTCATCTGCAGAAGGGTCCTCATCACAGGAGACACCATGTACCAGTGGCAATGAAAATACATTGTTGGCCTTAACATGAGAAAAAAACATGCAATGTCTTATCTCTGCTAAAAATTACCTTAAGACACGTTCCCCACCACCCATGAAAGGGGGTCCAAGCACAAGGAGTGGGATCAGGGGAGGACTGGCGTACAGACTTTATTATTATGCCCAAAGCCCAAGGGAATTACAAAACCACTCTATCTTTGTGGACACTTTCTCAGGGATGGAGGCATTCCCCTGCAGAACCAAGAGGGCATCTGAAGTGACTAAGGAATTACAAAGAGAAACTATTTCCTGGTTTTGAGTGTCACATTCAATCCAAAGTGATATGAGAAGTACCTTTACTGCCAGAGTAACTCAAAAGTGTCAGATGCCTTAGGCATTCACTGGAAGCTACATGCATCTTGGAGACCACAGTCCAAAAGAGAAAAAGAAAAGATGACACATACTCTAAGAGAACTATGGCCAAAATCTGTCAAAAAAACAACCTACCCTGGGATAAGGTTCTACCACTTCCCCTGCTTAGGATAAGAGTAGCCTCTAGATGAAGGCTCAGTTTGAACCCTCATGAAATAGCGCCTGGGAATCCCTTCCTTAAAACCACTTGTAACAACAGCCTAAATAATGAACATGTAATTGACAAACACAAAAGATGTCCAATCCTTAGGAGCCACTCTCTGCAATACACCAGTGTGCTCCCGACCAGCTCCTATTCCCACTGATGTTCCCCTACATTGTACAGAGCCAGGAGATAGGGTGCTTCTTCAAAAATGAAATACACAGCGTCCAGATAGCCAACTGAGGGTCCAGTGGGATGGGCCCTATCAGGTCCTTCTTGTTACCCACACTTCCATTAAATTGCGAGGAATCTGGTCTTGGATTTGTCACTTCAGAGTGAAAGTTATCCCGACCCAAGAAGGCAATTCTCCACTCTCTCTTCAGAAGACTGAAGCTGTTGACACTGAAGCAAGATCCCATCCAATAGAAAGCTCCCCTTTTCTCCTGGTTATTATACCTGTGAATCTATAGAGGCTTGAAGTTACTTATTAGAAGAGCCAAAGATAAGTGATGATTAATGAAGACTACACTGCTTGGCCATGCACTCTCCTTTTTCTTATTCATTGGATTCTCTTCATTTTTTTTTTTTTTTTATGCACTAATGTCTGCTTGCCTCTTGCCTAGTGTTT
Organism: Tamandua tetradactyla; assembly: GCF_023851605.1. Taxonomy (NCBI): domain Eukaryota; kingdom Metazoa; phylum Chordata; class Mammalia; order Pilosa; family Myrmecophagidae; genus Tamandua; species Tamandua tetradactyla. The sequence continues at coordinate 19,530,067 of NC_135348.1, read as the reverse complement.
GGAATTATTTTCTTTATAGCCAGAAAGAATTACATTATCAGGGATAAATACAGCATATTTCCTTTTGGGTATGCTATTTAAGATTGAAGTTATACTTTAAAAAGAATGGTTTTCTTTACTTTAAATCTCGTGATTCTGTCCACCTACAACATTCCTTGCCTCATGGAAAAGGAGAATTGGAAGGAAAAGTTTGTTATAAAATCATCACAGGCTTTAGCTTGGGGAGGACAGTTGCACAACTGCTAGATATGCCACCCGAAACTCTATACAAAATTCAGCTATTACATTGCTATTCTTATGACCAATTTTCTCCAAGTTCCTGAGTTAGCCTCACCAGAATCTTAAGGTTAAACTTCCCATAGAAAGAGAATTGTTCACCTTCAGCTCCTTCCATTGCTGCGACCTTATCCCCTATCATAACCATTCCTTGAAAAGTAATAGGGGATATGGAACTCTACTCCTAAGTTCCTTCCAGCCACCCCATCTTCTATATGACATGAAGCTAACACATTCTGGGCCTAGGCAGACAACTATAATTAAGTAACATGCAGTCATTTAGTGACTGGAGTTCCAAATAATATAGCAATCTGCAGGGATTAACAAAGGGAGCTATACCTGTAGAAAGGTAAGTTTATATCTAATGTATCATCAAAAGGTCTGAAAACAAGCAAAACTGGTAATTAGTACATAAGCAGCCAAGAACATGGGATGATTAGGTGAAAACCTCTCCTGCAAGTTGCCCTCTTTAAGTGAACCTTATAAAGTAGGCCCTTTATCAGACCTCTGTCATGACCGTAACCAAACTTTAGATAGTCCTAAAATATTTCAGCAAATATAAGCCTTACTTTGGGAAAACTTCTTGGGAAATTCTTTGTGTCGAAAATGGCTATGTATTTATCTGTGGAAGCCCTATAAGCCAATTACATTTTAAAGGTTTTGAAGGAGGCATCTTATACACTCAGGTGAGAATGTTTAATATGTAAATAATGTCTGGATAAAAAGCCAATGTACTCTAAAGTACTTAAAGCCTGATATTTCAATAACCACAGCTAGATTAGGAGTATCCATAAGGCTATTAGCCCCTTGGGGTGGGTCTGCTTACCAAGAAACAGCTTTATACAATTTAACTACAACGATTGAGGAATTTGCTAACTCCCCTACTACTGTACTCTGGGACCATTTGAGTCTCTATGAACTCTTTGGCAAATGCCATGGACAATCAGACAGTTATACACTATCTTTTAGTAGAACAATGAGGAATACGCACTATAGCACATACCTCCTGTTGTATTTATGTAAATGCCTCCAGCCAGATTGAGTTACATACGCAAAATCTGTACAACCCAGTTACCTGGCTATACTAATATTAATAATTCATGAGCACAAAACTTTGTGGAAATCAATTAAAAGCTACTTACCTAAGTTCTCTTTGCTCTGACCCACTGTAAGCCTAACAATAATACTAATAGTGCTTCTCATGTTCGGATCTTCAGTTATAAATCTTGTCAAATTTGTATCCCACAGACTGCAGTCCAATGGACGCTTCTACTCCACTGCCATCCACTGAGACGAGGGGTACCAGCCTCTGCCAGAGCTACCAGCCGAAGTCTGGGGACAGGCATCCCAGAACCACCTCCTCAGCCCACTATCTGAGAATACCACTAACTACGTGTTATCATTTTCCATTCCTCGAATCCCAACTTTGCGCCAAGTTAGCAGGAAACAGCTAGAGTGGCCACGGCTCCTCACTCCTCAAGACTGAGGAATGTAACAACAAAAGGCAGAAGTGAAGCCACCACCTCTTAATCCACTTTTCTACTAAAACAGCCCCTCCCTTACCAGTTTTTAGACTTTCCATTTTATTTAAGTCCCCACCTCCTCATGTTTATTCAGAAGAAGCTTGCTTCACCAGCAAGAAAGCTCTTTCCTTTCCCTTTGCAGCAACTGGTAAAGCCAATTCTAGCTAGTCCTAGACATTAGGGCATGTGCAGCCAGAAGTCTTGACCTAAAATCACTTTGCCTAATTATAATAGTAAAAATCACATCCACCAATCATGCTAAATCACCATTTTAACATGTAATGCATAAAGCAGCACAATTTAGAACAATGCGTGCTCCACTTTAGCCTACCCCTTTACTCAAGCCATCTTACCCTATTCTTAGCTATTCCCAAAGCCCAACTTCCTCAAACAATATAAAACTCCCAGATCCCTTCTGCTCAAGGTGACAGAGCTGAGGTTTAACTCTGGTATTCTGGCTTAACTGTTTGCAATAATCTCTTTCTTTGCTCAAAATCCTGGTTCCATGGCATTAAATTCTGTGCTCATCAGGCACCACTTTCAGCAGTAACAGATTTTCATTAAAAAACTGGGCTTGTGAAATTAGTAGAGCCATTGAGAGGAAATGCTCATTAGAAACTCAACATATAAAACAAAAATATACTCTCAGTCAACTGTCTTGATGAGAAGAGTAAGCAATCACGAAGTTGCAGAAAGAAGAAAGACATCTTTCTTCTCTACCTCTGGAAAGAGGGAGAACTGAGAGACGAGAGGTAGTTACAGGGAAGCAGAGCATTTCCCATTTTTATTCTCGCTGTGCTCCAACTGGTAACCGACTGAGCCTCTTGCAATAACATCACGTATGCTCCATCAGAGGTTGTGTCATCTGCAGAACAGTGATCTTCTATGGAACACAAACTATGCAGGCGGCAAGAATCCTAGACGATATAGACAGATTTAGGGGTAAAAGAAGAAAAGAGAGAGCAAAGGAAGATTATTCTGCTGTCATATTCAAAGACTAAAGTAGAGTTTAGTAAAGCGATCAAGGATGGAGAGAGAGAGAGCAATCAGAGGCTTGATTAGGGATTGCTTTTCAGGGAGGCCTCCGAGACTGCTCTTTCCCCACTAACGTGTAAGCTCCAAGAGGGTAGGGATTTTTGTCTCATTTTTTTCACTGCTGTATGCCAAGGACCTAGAGCAGTGTCTGATACATTGTAGGGGAAAATGGAAGCAGAGGTCACCGATAGAATAAAGATAAAATATCACCTCTCTCCTCTCAGGGCGAGACAAATGTCAAAAGGCAACAAGGCATTAAATGAGTTCACTCTTAGGTATATGTCATATTCTAAATCAGAGTCTGGTAAACTATGGCCTGTGGGCAGGCTGCCCATTTTTATAAATAAAGTTTTCTGGAGCACAACCACACTCATTCATTTACGTACTGTCTATGGATGCTTTCACACTATAACAGCAGCGTTGAGTAGCTACGACACAGTTTGTGGGGTCCACAATGCCTCAACTATTTATTATCTGATGCTTTACAGGGAAAGTTTGCCAATCCCTGATATAAATGAAGAATTCAGACTAAAAATTAACACTACAACAGGGGAAAAAAAAAAACTAAAGCATAGCTAGGTCACTAAATACATGTTCTTATTACATAGACTTTGAGGACAATTTCTCAGATTCTGGAACATTCAAATTCACATAGAAATTGAGCATATAAAAGAGAATCTTTCAAAACTCTTTAAGTGCTATGTACCAGGCATTTTAACAGGGGCTTTCACGTAAGTTTTCATCTTAATTATATAATGTTAACAACAATTAAAGCACAATATCAAACATGGACTGACAAGAAATAGTAAATGGCAAGTTATATTTCAGAACCATGAAATATGGGCTCCATGCCATGTAGTATATGACACTGGCCACAGGTGTCAAACACACACACACACACACACACACACACACACACACCCTCCCACCACAGGCCTCTTTGGCATGCTGCCCAAGTCTCCTTCTGGTATCAACACCCTGGATTACAATGATGTAGTACTGTCTGGTTCCCACACTAGATGGTAAACTCCTTGAAGGCAGATACCATAAACCAATTATGTTCTACTCCCAGCAAGCCATAATTAATCTCTGCTGAATATATAAATGGAGCATTTGTTTACAGATGACTGCCTCACAGAAGTTGGAATTAAAAAGGAAAATAGAACACAAATCAAGAATAAATTTTCAATGAAAAAGTTTTTAAAATCTCTAAATTGACAGCTCACATCAGTTACCCCGGATCAATCTAGACATGAGAATTAAACTACTATGAATGAAAAAAATCTCTGGATTGTGTTATCCGGACTGTGTTATTTTTCTTTCTTAAATGTAATAGAAGTCAACATTCTCCCAGTGACTTAGTAATTATTGTGAACATCAGCTATCACACAGCAGCCATTACACAGGACTCTGGAAGTAGTTATTGCTAGATCACGAGCCAGTGGTTGAGAGAGCTGGACTGACACGGCCTCAGCCACAGCTCTGCAAGCTGATGCCTCTAAGATTGTTCTTTTTCATTTTCCTCAAGCACACTGTGATTAATGGAAAATCCTGGGTTCTGGTTTTAAACTCAGTTCTGACACCTTATCACCTGAATCTCAGACAAGTTAAATCTCTCTGGTCTGCCATCTCGTCAACTGTTAAATCGGGGTGAATGTCACCCCCCTGTGGACTGCTGTACAAGTAGAGCGGACAGTAAGTACTTCCAGGGGCCCGCCGTCTGCTTCTAGTCTTACAAGGTTACTAAAGTACAGATGACCGTATTTTATGAATGAAAAACGGTGCATACATGAGTCAACCAAAGAAATATTTAAAATATGGATTTCCTTGAAAATTCAGAAAGCCAATCACACCCCTGGATTGCAGACTGTTTCCGTTATTCCATTTTATTTAATGTCTGTCTGAGCCTTTTCCTCTTCATTGATTATTCTATTATTTCTAGTCATTTACAGAATTTTATATATTCAATCCTACTTTCATCAGCTCAAAAGTTATAGGGTACCAAGCATTGTGTTCTGAGACTTTAGCAGCAGAGAAACTGAACAGAGTTCTATTGTTATGGAATTAAAAAAAAGGCTCTTGAGAGAGAGCTATTTAACCAAAAAATTACCCAAACAAACAATTAGATATTGTGATGACAGTGACTGCGGTGTGACTTCTGAGGAATGCATGAGAGTGCATCATATCATAGGGCAAGCTACTGGCAGATGGTGAATGGAGCACGGAGGAGGCCAGACCAGGGGCCCAGTGGGCTATATGCCGAGTCAGAGGGCTGAGGAGGGCACCTGGGCCCTGCACCTAGGCCAACAGGCCCTCTGGTGCCTGCATCTTTCTATGTCTCCTTCCACAGCTTTTTACTTTCTTCATAATTTTCCTTTCTGTACACTAAGAAGTGAAATATGTTAAAAAAAAAAAAATAGCCAGACTTTGAATGAGAAGACCCAGCCCTGAGTCTCCTCTGTAAAGGTAGCACAGTTGTTTCACCTTTCTGGAGCCCCACGTGTAAAACAGGAGGGACACCTGTCCTAGCCACCGAGCACACCTGAGCGAGGACTAAGTGAAATGATACACGTCAAAGCTCTCGGTGACTAGAAAGGGCTATTTAGCATTGTAATCAGTTATTTTTCCTACTCTATTTTCCTTTTTCCAGACTGTTCTGGAAACACTGTTGGTTTTCTCTGTAAAGAATATTGGTTTTCTCTGCAAAGAAAGTTCTGTTTTCCTTCTAGATAGAAGCCTGACCTATCACCACACACATCAACTTCTGTTTAGTCACTCACTCACTCAACAGACTTTCAATGAATATTTGTCATGTATCAGACAAAGTCATTAGCATTAGGGAATAGGATTTTTAAAATGGAAATATGGCAGTAACTCATAACAAATGAAGTTGAGATTTTTCATATATATCTATATCAGCTCTTACTTAAAATTTTAAAGGGAGAAAAATACTCTTCTGCCAAAACTGTTGTGATCTCTATCTCAAACATCAATGAAAAAATGGATTATGCATTAGAGAGAGAAAATTCTAGAGAAAATATCACCTTCCAAAATGAATGGCTGTATTAGTTAGGGTTCTCTAGAGAAATAGACTCAACAGGAAACACTCGCAAATATAAAATTTATAAGTGTCTCATGTAACCATGGGAACGTAGTCCAGAATCTATAGAGCAGACTGTGAAGTCGATTTCGATAGAGGGTCTGGACAAACTCCACAGGAGAGGCTTGCTGGCCGAAGCAGGAAGAAAGCCTGTCTCTTCTGAATCCTCCTTAAAAAGCCCACAGTGATTAGATTAAGCCTCACTCATTGCAGAAGACACTCCTCTTGGTGACTACAAATGGAATCAGCTGTGGATGTAGCTGACGTGATCACAATTTAATTCTATAAAATGTCCTCATCACAACAGACAGGCCAGCACTTGCCCAACCAAACAGGTACCACCACTTGGCCAAGTTGACACATGAAATTGACCATGACAGTCCACCCCTTTTCAACTTGGCAGCTATACTCATCACCTTAAACCATACCTAATTTCCAAATAAAAAACAATAAACTCACATTTTTTCTTTCACCTAACAAAACTCAACTGTCCTGCATATAACTGGAAACACATTAAATCTCTCTAGAATAGGGTACAAGTCCTTGGGTAATATTCATTCTAAAACTTGATATCTTACAACTTAAATAATATAACAGGAATAAAACAGCATTACAGTCCTTGTTTCTGTAACTGATCATGTGGTCATAGTTCATACTTATCACTACCTTCTTCCACTACCCATTCCATGTTCCCTTTACCCTCAGCAAGCATTTCAGCTGGCCACATGGTTCTTTGCCTGGTCAGGTGACCCAAACTTTCATTTCTGAAGTTTCAGAGCCACTGGTAGTTCGGATTGGATTATTGCAGTTTTCCATTGATTTTAATCACAGGGCATGGTAGTACTAAAAGACACCCTAGGGGATCTCCTATATTCCAAGAAAACTCTTCTTTACCTCCATTGTGTAGTTACAGTCCTATTTCCCCCTGATAATCAGGGTCAATCACACTAGCCAATAATGTAATCCCCTTCTTGGCTTGTTGATCCAGGGGCACGAGTAGCTCAAAGTGACCAGGTGGCAGTCTTAGATTCCAATTCAATGGAACCACTGTTGTTTCTCCTGGTGGAAGCACTCCCCCTTTTGGAACTAAAACCTGTAGACCAGCAGAGCTCAGGGTAGCAGGGACAGGAAGCAAAAATTTTCCTAGTTGATCACTAGGGATAATAGTGAGAGGTACCACTCTCATTTCCACCATTTGGTTTCTGGACCCATAGATTCTGGCTATGGGAGAAACAGCACCATATAGCAGATGCTGATTCAGAACATATACAGCTTCCTGGAGAACATTACCCCAGCCCTTCAAGGTAATGCCACCTAGCTGACATCATAACTGAGTTTTCAAAAGGCCATTCCACCATTCTATCAATCCAGCAACTTCTGGATGATGGGGAACATGGTAACACTAGAACAAAAATTTAGTAGACTGCCCATCTATTGTATTTCTAGGTAACTCATGATTTACTAACCAATGCCACAAATCTCTGCGAGTCACATAATTCTGACTCCTGCTTTGAGTTTGCCGTCTATTATAATAGCTACGTCTACCCTGTCTTTGGCGATTAAGTGCTGCCACCTGGCTTCTGTCAAGTTGGGATCCAGTCATCCCCATTGTGTTTAAGGATTCCAGCTCAGTGACAGCAGTTTCTACAGTAATATCTGACCTAGAGAGAAGCGCAACTACAGAGCTCTTCAGGGATGATGGTGCTAGTCTCACTAATTTATTTCTCATTGTTCTGGTAAAAGGTACATCCTCCAGACATTCCTGGGGTATAAGAGCAGGCTTTGCATGATAAATCCACTCTAACATTCCAATCTCTCTAAGCCTCTGGATCCCCTCATCTACATTATACCAGGACAGTGCTGGTATTTCAACCTCAGGGATTGTCGGCCACCTTTTGATCCATGTTTCAAACAACCATCCAAACAAACTGTTAATACCTTTTCTAACCCCTCAACTATAATATTGAATGCAGAATCTCTGCTTAGTGGGGCCATATCAATAAATTCAGCCATATCAATAGAATTCCTCCCACCATTATCCCACACCTTTAAAATCCATTGGCACACATATTTCCCTGATTTCTGTCTCTGTAAATTAGAAAACTCACACAGTTCTTTTGGAGTATACCATACCTCTTCATGTGTGATACTTTGTGCCTAACCTTTAGGGGCCTGTTGGGACTTTAGTCTAGATATAGGTCTGGAAGAAATGAGGGGTGGTGGGAGTGGGTCATGAAATGAATTAGAAATATCTTCCAAGCCATTTACTTCAGGGCATTCACTTGCAGTGTCATCTGGTGAAACAGGATTAATCACTCTAAGGCTAATGCCTTCAGGAGGAGATTGGGTAGTCAACTTCTCAAGGAAGGCTGGAGGTAGGGCAGCTATGTCCTCAGGGCAGACTATTACAGGGTTAATTAGAGAAGACTCAGCATGACCTAGGATTTCAACCTCACCCCCAACAACATTATCAATCCATACGTCACCATCCCATTTTTCAAGTTTCCACTCCTTTCTAATCAGTGCCCTTAACTTTAACAGCAGACACCATGTAACACTGAGATTTCAGTTTACACTGTAAATTTACTACTCTAACAATAAGATTCTGAGTCTAATTTTCAGAGATCTCAAGTCTATGGCCACAGGAAGTAAGATTTTCCTTCAGTATACTCATAGAAACTTCTACATATGTCAGGCGGCGTTTAAGCTTCTCATTTGAAGACTTAAGCCCATTCCTTTCACTCCTTGATGTATCCAGTGTATCTAACAACACCCAGTCAACATCTCTAAACCTCTTATGTCTACAAAACTCCATAAAGTTGTCAAAAACTTTATCCCCCAGAGCCTGGCTTCATACAAGCGAAACATTAGGAGAATCAAATGGTGCTATTTTGACTATCTCTTTTGCCAACTCACTCCATGGATTGGGAGTATCATTCTGATTATGGGAATCAGAGTCCTTAGTGCCTTTGAGTCCAGTCAGAGTTAAAAACCATTCATAAAAACCCATTTTTAAGATTCTGCTTCTTAAGAACCATTCCTAGTACCAAGTTGTAGTAGTTAGGGTTCTCAGGAGAAACAGAATCAACAGGAAACACTCGCAAACATAAAATGTATAAAAGTGTCTCACATAACTGTGGGAATACAAAGTTCAAAATCAGCAGGGCAGGTTGTGAAGCTGACAATTCCAATGGAGGGTCTGGACGAACTCCACAGGAGAGGATCGCCAGTCAAAGCAGGAAGAGAGCCTGTCTCTCAGATTGAGTATCACTCATTGCAGAAGGCACTCCCCTTGGCTGATTACAAATGGAATCAGCTGTGGATGCAGCTGACATGATCACGATTTAATTCTATGAAATGTCCTCATCGCAACAGACAGGCCAGAACTTGTCCAACCAGACAAACAGGTACCACCACTTGGCCAAGTTGACACATGAACCTGACCATGACAATGCCCAAATAATTTTACTCTGCAATTTTATTCCAATAACAATGGATTCAGTACTGAATTTGAATTTAAGTTTTGCAATTTAGAGTAATGCAACCCTTTAGTAAGTTACCTAACCAATTTCAGTTTGCTCATCTGTTACACAGCATACTATTTACGAGCTACATAAATGAAACTTCTGTAAAACCTCAAATACAACGCTCAACATATTTATTCTTCCCTCTCTCCAATTCTTGTACTTCTCAACTAATAATGCTCGATAAATAAAGGGGCTTTGCCGTGCTGTTACACTTTACAGCGGTGGAAATCAAACATGCACTTTTCGCCCATGCTTTGCCTGACTGAAACATTACTTTGGGGTGCACTGAAACCCATCAGTTTGGATTAGAGGACCAGAGAACTCAGGAATCCGTTTTTTTAAAAATATTTAGGGAAAAGTAATCCTCTTTGCTTCCATGAATGGTAATGTTTTTGCAGCTATATCAAAATTGGCATGTTCCCACAACAGTTCACTATAAAGTGCAGTAACACTGAGTCACCCTCTGAAAGTGTAGAATAAAAGAAAAATATATATTAGATATCTCATTTATAGTCTTAATAATAATTACCAAATATGTGCCATAACTTTACAAAAACGTTCTCAAAACAATTCCATTTAATAACATCTTCTTTAGGCATAATAAAAATTTTCAACTCCATTTGTCTTGTTTAATCGTTACAGTAATTCCCTAAGTCGATGGGTATCATTTCATACGGCACAGATGTGCTGTAGGGCATAACTGCTGAAGATTACACAGCGAGGTACTAACAAAACCAACTCTAGAACATTCATTTCTTCAATCCCCCTACCCAGGAATTATTAAGAAACAGTTTCTTAACCTTTTTGTGCCATGGACACTTTTGTCAGTTTGGTGAAGTGTATGGATCCCTTCTCAGAATGATGTTTCTTTTTAATGCATAACTAGATTGCAAAGAAATCACTTAGCTTGACAGTTATCAAAATATTTTAAAATGTGATATAATATTGTACTGTTTTATGAAAGTATTATTAAATAACAAGATCTAGTAGTAGGGCTAATTACCACTGTGCTTGTAAAGAAGTGATGAGCTTAAATTTTTTGAGGTATCAGTAGCAACTGCAATGTAATATGAACATATCTGTGATTTCTAGCAATGGCAAAGTCACATGGTCTGCTAATACTACTGAAGTTTATTGTCTACATTTATAATTAAAGGCAATGTTAAATTTCCATTGGAGATTAGTGAAATTAAAATATAATTTCTCTCTCCATCCAAGCTCATGAACTCTGGGAAATTCTAGCCATGGGCCCCATAGGACCCCTGCCAACTCTCCCAAGAAAGTTTACCAATTCATAAGATAGTCACAGCAGGTTTTAAAGTATTTCAATATAAGCAAAAGTTGACCTTCATTTCAATGTAAAGGCCTAAAAAACAAAAACAAAAGAAGCCTAGAAAATTCTATTCAAAGTGTTTAGTTATTCATTTCCACTATATATTCTACATCTTTACACAAATCTTCAAAAACATTTCAGTAAAAACAGAATTTTTAAAATAAACCTATTCTGCTGAAAACATCTAATGTATAAATTTATTTTTGTTTCCAAATCAAAGAAAATGATAACACAGTAGGTGTCTCCACATGCAAGGATATTCAAAATTATGAGGTAGGATATATTTGTTCCCATACCTTTCCCCAGGCCCTTCTTTGCACTCTTTTCTCCACTGTTTGCATCTTTTTCAAGACTCTTGTATACTCATTGCTTGCTCCCCACCTTCAGCAGAATCCCGTACAGTTTTACCTAACACCATGCATCCCATGTAGGGAGGCCTCCAAGTAGCCCCAAATGTATTCCTTACAGATGCAGAGATGACAATTAATGAACCCCAAATAAGAAGGCATTGTTTGACCATAATGCGTTTAATAATGAGCAGGATACTTGATATCAGAAGGTTCTTGGTAAATCTTTAAGGGACAACTAATACACACCTTGGCAAGTGCTTTCTTCTCCTGAAGATAAGGCTGAGGCCTTACTGAAACGTCTCTGTACTTCATTTGCAATACACATCTACTCCAGACAGTAGGTGCTTAAGGGAGATTTAGTAATTCTTTTGTCAATTATGTTATTGAAGCATAAAGGGATTTCTAAAGTAATTTCAGCTACTTACTTTTTTTTGTATACACATTTGTTAGAAACATTAAGATATTCGAGAAGATACACGGGAAGAGAAAAATTACTGGCTCAAAGATTCATTTATAAATTTCAAGACACAAGTACTAATTGGGGAAAGAACACCTAAAATGATAAATTAAAACCAAAGTGGTGTGTCTATTCTTTCCCATCAATTCACAAGCCCTCTCACATATGAAACAAAGAAAGATAAGCTCTTTATTTACTCTTTTTTCCATATTCTCAAACTGCACTCCTGAACATGAAAAGTTAAAACTAAAAAAAAAAAAAAGAACTCTACAAGAGCCATAATAGAATATCAAATCAGCAAACAGTAAAAAGACCTTGTATCAGTTACATTTTGATTGTGTTACTAAAACAATAACTAGAGGTAAAATTATAATGGCAATTTTGATAATACTATCTTATGAAAATACTCCCCTATTATGATTTATGTAGAGTTACTTATTATTATTATTTTGGTATTTTGTAGAGTTACTTATTTTTATGGGGCTATACTAACACTGACACACACTCTTCTTTTTAAATTTATTTATTAATTGAAAAATTAAGAAACCAAATAAAACATCAACATATATAATCAGTAATTCACAATATCATCACTTAGTTGCATATTCATCATTTCTTAGAACATTTGCACTAATTCAGAAAAAGAAATAAAAAGACAATAGTAAAAGAAATAAAATGAACAGAGGAAAGAAAAAAAAAAAAAAGAGATTATGCCTACCATACCGCTCACCCCTCGCTTTCATTGATCACTAGCATTTAAACTAAATTTATTTTAGCATTTGTTCCCCCTATTATTTATTTTTATTCCATATGTTCTACTCCTTTGTTGACAAGGTAGATAAAAGGAGCATCAGACACAAGGTTTTCACAATCACACAGTAACATGAAAGCTGGACACACACTCTTTTAAGAAGTACAAAATAGCTCTCGTAAAACTCAGAAAGAGGTATGTCCTTAGAACCTATTCCAAATATTCACGGTCTGAGCTCAGTTACCACCAGGACTGCGCATTTACGGTAGGAGCTGTTATCACGTGAAAAAATGCAAGAGGGCGGGCCGCGGTGGCTCAGCGGGCAAGAATGCTTGCCTGCCATGCCGGAGGACCCCGGTTCGATTCCCGGCCCCAGCCCATGTAAAAAAAACAAACAAACAAACAAAATATAATAAAACAAGAAAATGTTTAAAGATGTTTCCCTTTCTTCCTTCCTTCCATCCTTCCTTCCTTCTCTCTGTCTTTCCTTCCCTTCCTCCCTCTCTCTTTAAAAAAAAAAAAAAAAAAAAAAAAAAAAAAATGCAAGAAAGTTCTAGTATCTTGACACTTGAGAGTCAGTGTTCAAAATATCAAGCTCGATACTAAAACGGATTTTTAGAGAGGCTGTATACCTTACTACAGCCCAAATTTAATTGGCTTTACTGAATGGGATTGTGTGAGCTGACACAGCAACCCAAATACTATAAATAAACTTTCAATATAGTATTTATGATTGTTGCTGGTCAATATCATGTCACATAAACACAATTATAATGTTAAATCAACACAGCCATCATTCAAATGAAAACTGTAAAATACTAAAAAGCTTAAAGACACTCTCAAGTAATCTGAAAAAAAATCTGTCTTCACTGTTAAAATTAAACTTTGACTTAATACGAAAAATGTTAACGTGCCAAAGAATTCTAGCTAAGCACTCATGTATAAACACAGATATTAGCCTGAAATTTAAGACAGGCTGCTGGATTGAATGATGAGATCATCAGTTTGAGTTCTTCAGTTCATTAGTTTAACCACAATCCCAACCTAATATTCATAAAGTTACAAAGGCAAATATAATATACCTCCTAAATTTAGAAAGCCATGCAGATTTTTCATTATTCACATCAGGAAGGATTTATGCTCAGCATTACCTTAGTGACAATGGAGAACCAGAACAGTCCTTGAGGAAGAAGTCAATTATTCTTAAAAAAAAAATTTTTAAGGCCTCCTTTTATCTTATATTCAATGCAAAACTCGAAAATGATACATCTCTTGCTTAACAAAAGTCCCCATATTACCAATATGCTCCACCTAGAAATGCACCCAAACAACACCCACGTATTTCCTCATACACCTGCCCTCTTGCTACATCTCCTCTGCCATGTGCCCAAACCATGTGCCCTGAACTGTTCCCCTCCCTAAATCCCCACCAGCCAGCCATCACCAAGAACCGCCGAATCCACCTAAGAGCCTCTCGGATCCATCGCGTCTCTCAATGCCCTAGCCACACCATGCCAGTCAGCCCTTTCCCTTCCTCCACACTCCCAAGGCACCACTGTCCCACAAACTAGAACCACTCCTGCTGAAACTCTTGCTGAGTCTCCAACCTCTAAAGCCTTTTTGCACATGTCACATTTAGCTTAAATGTCACCAACCGTGGGAGGAGGAAGAGTTCAAACAACAACAGTAACTTGGTTCTTTGGGTGGGACAGACTTTAAGACTAAGAAAGTGTGTACAGTTCAATAGCCGACTCCTCAAAAAAGAATCAAAGTAAGGGAACAGAATCCATGAACAGGCAGTTTAAATGTTAGGGTGGAATTTTAGCCCCCTCCCCATCTCTGCTATTGTTATTACAGCCTCATTATTAAATAATAAATAAGCAATAGTGCATAGTTAACAATTAACATGGTACTTTCACATATTCAATCATATATTTAATTCTCCTCTGGTCCTAGTTAGACCAAGCACCATAGCAGTACTTTGATGTAGTACTTCCAGACGTTATTTCAGCATACACTAGGCCAGTGAAGACTGCATTGCTATGTAACCTGGGTCTGGAAAGGAGAGAGTAAAAAAAAGGATAGAACAATATAAAAGGCAGACATGAATATTTAGTAGATATTTATAAGGAGATCCCATATTAGTGGTTAATCTAAATTCACAAGTTTTCCGCTCTGCAAATTTCCCATTCTATTTTGTCCAGCATGTTTTGCTTTGTTTTGTTTTAAAGACACAGCCCTTTGGAGACAGAACTTGTTCATACTCCACTGGGAATAATTTCCCTGGTACTTGCTAACTTTCCTTCTTGGTCTTTCCTGAACTTGTTGCATTCAGTTCCTTTCCAGTTCTAATAGTCTCCTGCTTTTGTTATCACTAACTGCATTCTGTAAATTGTACTAGGATTCTTGTAGAGTAATGGGGGGCTGGTAACACTTGGCAAGTACCTGTTAGTAGTAGAAACACTATCTTCCTCAATCTAGTTTATATAAAAAGAACGCAGAATGGGTTACAAGGGCACATAACTTTATTGTGATTCTATACATAGTATTTCATTAGTGATTTTTACGTGATTTTAAAATAACATGGCTTATTGAAAAAACAGTAACACTAATTGCTTGAATTAGAACAAATAAACAAATAAATAAATTAGAGGGTGCACAGGTGGCCCAGTGGTAGAATGCTGCCTTCCATGCGGGAGATCCGGGTTCGATTTTCGAACCATGCACCCACCCCCCGAAAAAAAAATTAGAACACAATTTCACATTGATGCATATAAGCCACCTCCTATTCACTTAATTTGCATTTCCCCTATACATTTTATGACTATCATATTTGCCTATAGAAATGTAAATATACCAAATGGTAGCATTATCCAAAACACACACTTCACTTTGATGCATGAAAAACTAGAATTGAACTAAAGAAATCAACTGACAGAATTTAACTGATAAATCTGAAAATGGACATTTAAATACTTCTTCAGCACTTCTAAAATAATCATCACTTTCACCATTCCTCTTAAATCCTCATGGTTTCTTTTAATTGTAAAGCATTATCTGCCATTTCTCTATAGAAAAGTGGTTTGTATCCACTCTGTTGTCACTAATTAAATCCTTATTCAGAGAAACCTATCTTCCCCTTAGCAGGATCTTAATGAAGAAAGCAAGACAAAAACACAATAGCTTTGCAGAATGAAAGGTGGTGGAGGTGATACACAATGCAAAAAGCAACAAAACGTGCTACTGTGGCTGCTTAGCTATGCTGGCTGTCACTGCCCCTCCAGATGGCACCCAGAAGGGGAGCTCAGGGGCACTCAGGGTTTGGAACCTAGCACCACCTTTTTAGAAGGAGTAACTTTCTAAATCAGTAACAACATGCTTTCTTGTATACCGAGATGTTGCTGCTGGCCCATCCACAGGAAGGCATGTGCTTTGAAGTGTTTTTCTAGCAGTGGTGATGAATGTTAAGATTTGTCCTATGGGGATAGATGGCCAGTGACAGGTGCAAGACAACTGCCCAGAGTCAGCCATGTGATCTGACCACAGAACAAAGCAGAGTTCTTACTCCTCACGGGAGGAAACCTATACCTTCAGCCTCTGGAATCCATATCTGCCTTAGTCAACAGGCTAAGGAAGGTAAAAGGCAACACAAGATTTCAGAAGGTAATTACTCTACCTATTGGCTGCCTACTTTCCTCTGATCAACATCTGCAACAACTTCGTTGTAACTCAGTTTGCAATAACTGAACAATACAAAGTACTAAGCAATGAAAAGGTTACAATTCAATTTTATTTAGCTTAAGTTTTTCCTGTGAATATAATTATGAAAGTGGTCTGTTTAGAAGAAATATATAATTAGCCTTCTTACCTAAGTTTCTTTCAAATACTGTATGTGTGTGTCACTATTTCTACACATGAAAGAAACAGTTGTACATTGATTTGTGTAAAATTACAGAGAATGCTGTCAAAAGCAAGTGATTGAAGGAGGAGTTTCTCTAACTATGCAGCTTAAAAGAAATTAAAATGGATAAATGTGGGATACACTGAAATTTAGGTATGTGGGGAAAAAATGAAGATGCTATCACAGTTTGGTTTACTTTAAAATAAAGCAGAAGAATCAGTTTTACCAATAAGTATTCATTTAGAGAGTAAGTTATAAATGTTAATTTCCCTTCATTGCTTTTAATTCTTATAATCATGTGGCAGAAAGGATAGCTGGTAAAAATTTTCTCTGAACCTGTCTGCGGAGAGATTTAGATAAATGCCCAAGGTCTTCTTGGTACTTTGTAATTTCACAACTCTGTACATATACAGAGAAACAGGGGCCCAGAGACACTATTTCACCACAGAATTAATCAGTATCTCTCATAGAAAGTAAAAATTTTTAGATGTAACAACTTTGTGTAGGGAAGGCTAGACAAACAGTTCCTTTAAATGTAGTCTCTAGCTAACCAGAGGAAAAAAAAAAAGTAGTGAATGACGTTGAAAATACAAAGAAGTTAGGATGGATACCATATTTACACTGTATATTTTCCTTAATATACTGCTAAAATGGAAGGATTAATTTCATCTTCACTAACCTGAGAGAGAGGCTGATACAGACGTTTCAGAGAGAGAGCAGGCCAAGGTTAGAAAAGCTAAACAAGGTCATTACTTGAGGTCATAAACTAGGGAATGAGAGCTCAAGATTATGGGGATAAGAGAAGGACATAACTTTTCAACTTCTCCCAATCAAAATTGTTATTTTTGAGCCCTTGACTTTTCATTCATTCATTCCTGAAAGTGCACAATATCACAAACTCAGTATCACTGGACCCTACTCAGAAAATAAGAAGGGATGAATGTCATTTCACATATAAAAACTCAAACTCACAATTTTAGTAGAAAATATCTAAAACTAGAAGTGAAATATACCTGCAGGACATTTTAGCAAATAAAGACTAGTCTTTTAACTTATTTAAATGACGATCTATTCTTTGATAAGAAGTCATGACATTAAAATTTACCCTGTCTTTTTTCTTAAAAAATGTTATTTCTTAAATCTATGGATAAATAAACCAAATAAAGCAAATAAGATGTCTTATTTTCTCTGAAAATCTGTCAGTGAATTAGTGACAATGGCAGGAATAGAATTCTAACAACTATATGCTGATCTCTTATTTTCTAAAATATGTTACATTTCCTAATATACATGTCCCATTAATCTTCCCTTCAAACAAAGGCACAGCCATTGAACTACTTTTCAGTAAGTCTACTTAAATCCTTGAAGATGATGTGACTAGTGATCTAAGCAACCCCCAAAACAGAACAGATGAGCCAAATATTAAAGATGCTGTTAAAATAAAAAATATTTGACTTGTTATGAGAAAAACATTTCCTATCGGCTGTCAGAAACACAATGTATCTATAAGCAATCTAATTCAAAGTAGTTTATATTAAATAATATATTATGAAATATTATTTAAAATAGTTTGTTAAAAATTGGAAGGCATATGAAAGGAAAAAGTGGATAACTATTTTCATTCTTCAAAGGCATTAACACTTTAAGTTAGGCATTCACTGGATCGATTCCAAAGAAAAGTTATAAATTATAACATAATTTTAAGGGATAATAACCAAGATTAAATGTGCCAATTCTTGCACTGATTTCTGAGAATGCTTCAGATAGCTGTCACCCCTTTAAAGAACTTTTCCATCTTAATTCGTTCTCAAACAAGGAGCACAACACTCTCCAGTTATTAAAGGAATTTCTATACCACTTGTAATAGAAGGACTTTTCAGCAATATTGGTTTTATATGTATGTACTTGCTTTATGACTTGGAAAAAGTATCCCAAGAAGGTGGATATCTTCTGCAAAACATAAGAATAAAACAGCACTTTGTGTAAGCTGAGTTAATTTCTAATGGAATTAAGCATTATTTCTTCCTACATAAAGCATTACTACACTTTGACTTCCTCCTGAAACAACTACATTTGTTTTTTTCTCTCCAAGGGGAGTTAACTTCCATTGACCTCCCACCCCTCCTTCAAATCCATCTTCTTATGAAGGCATGCACAATCTTACCAATTGAAACCCATCATCCCATCTACTTTATCACCTTTCACTCACTTGGTTGACACCTAACTTATCTCATGCCTTATATTCTCATTATACAGGTAGGTATCTGTTTACGCTGGCACAGTGCCTTAAATTCCCAACAAAGGTTTGCCAACTTGAACTGAAAGACATTTTAAAAATATTAAAATCAAAATTAACTATAGTCACATACCCGATCTACTTTAAACTCAACTAATACAATATTCCCATTTTAGAGATAAGGAAACAAAAACTCAGAGCATCTCAATGAATTAGCCTAGGATCAAAACTTGTGGGCAACAGGACCAGGGTTCAAACCCAGATTATGGGTTCAAAGTCTTGCCAGTCCAATGCTCTGCAAGTGCCTCTTAAGGTATGAAACAGTATCCCATCGCCCATAAAGAATGTTTACAAGGCACTGGAATATCTTCAAAAATACCAAATACTGTACTCTGTAAGCCATTTTTACTCATGTTCTCTGTAGGACTGACACAAAATGACAAAAGCCAATAAAGATCAGCGGAAACCAAGGAGACAAGAAAAATTTCTTCAAATTAAGTAATATTACAAAATTATACACCTAGATTCTGTAAATGTCAATTATATATTCTCTACATTGGAATATTATGTTCACAGATTAGAGCGTATATAAAAGGGCCAAAAATCACAGAATTTTGTCTAGGCTTTCCAATTTGGAAGTAACTCTTAGATCATCTAGTTCTACTCATTATTTTATAGATGAGGCAAGTGGGCCCAGAGTGATTCCCCAAAATCACACTGCTAGTTCATGAAAGGGTAAGAACCTAACTCCTAACTCCCGGCTCAAAGCTCTGGTGGAATTATACACAAAATACATAGAAGAACTGAACCTAAGAATTACTAGTTATATAGTGTCAATGTATATGCTTCTATTTATTTGACTTCCTTTCCAAGGGGAGTCAAGTCTGATGAACATATTAAACCCCCCAGCGTTATTGCACTCTTCCTCCTGCCTGGGGTTCTCTCCTGGCTCTTTCTTCCTTATTCTCCCACTGCTAAAATCCTACCCAATCTTACCAGTTATGGAGTTCTGATACGTAGAAGAACCTCACAGTTCTCAGACCTTAGTCTGATAACCTAAATTTTTAGATGATAAAACTGAGCACAAACGGCTAACACAGTTTGTCTGAATTTTAAATTATTCTCAATCAGTCTAATGAAAATGCCCCCTCAAAAAAAAAAAAAAAAAGAAAGAAAGAAAAAACAATTAAAAATATATTAAGGTAGAAAGAAAGCTCATCACAGTAACTGGCAGAAGATCACTGCAAAAGTAGGTCCCTATCTTTTGTTCAGATCTATGATTTCTTACATCTCCTACATATCCTAAAAAAGGATGACATAAAAGTTAACTGATTATAGATATAATACATTCTACCTTTAATTGTATCTGAAGACAAGACAAATATAGTCTATTTACATACTAGTGAAATTTTCTTTTTCGAAGAACCAGACTAAGCAGCAAAATGAAGAAGTAAATATGTTGACATGTGTCTATTGTGTAAAATAATTTTCACGTCAATGAGGCAGGCAACAATAGTACACACAATCTCAGCTTGGCTTTTTGAAAAAATAATCACACTATTCATTTAATAGCTAGTTAGGGCGAAAAGAAATTTCTCTGTGTAAAATTAATATAAGTAAAACTGCAAAATTTTAAAATTTTGACAAGATGTTATTAACACTGCGACTTTTTGCTGCTTTCTGGCATCTCTCTTTTAATGGCATAACAAATAATCGTTTCAAAAATATAAAATTTCCAGGCCTTTCCTTATATTAAAATTTCCAAAGGGACACACCCTCCAGCTGAAAAGCAGAATTTCACACCCTTTACTTCCTTGTATTTCTCTTCAATTCAAATTCCAATAGAAGGGGAGGCAACTTAGTAATGCCAAAAGTAAAGCAGACACATTGAAATTGAAATCCCACACCAAAAATATTTTAGGGCAACAAAAAGTGAAAATGGGGTCACATCTCTGAAATTAACAAAAGAGTAGGAAAACACCAATACAGAATCAATTTTAAAAGCAGCATGGAATTTAAGAAGTGCTGTTCTGAGTTCAACACTATTCATATGTTTCTACTCAAACTTTCATTTGTTATGAGACAACAGCATTCTATTAAAATTTAAAAGTATTACAGTTGTTATACTTATTTCCTTGGAAATCCACCCAAAGCTAAATTAGGAGTAACTCAGGGAAAAAAAAATGAACTGTGTGGGCATTTTTTCCCTACCAAAACAACTGCTTTTCTATCTGTACAATAGATGAAGCTCTTCAAAGTAGAAAGAGAAAGTAAATAAAAGGAAGAACTGTAATTCTTGAGCCCGTGCCAGTTTACAGTATTTTAAAAAAAGAATCTGCGCCACAGCTTGGCAGTCGTCCATATTTACAGTAAGCTATCTACTGTTTTGCCCAAGAGAAGGAACAAAGGGCTCAGTGTAGTGCTGCTGGTTTTGTGTGTTTCAAATATTGTAGAAAGAAGGAATGTAGCCCTAAATGCAACAGAACTGCTTTTTACAGTTCTCTCTCCTCAATGATTCAAAATATGGTCAAACAAGTCCACAAGGGTAAAAGAGAGTTTACATCTCTAAGAGTTCAGCTTAAACTTTAAATGACCATTTATTTTACTTGCAAAAGTGAAACCTCTATTAATTTACTTGGAGCTTTTAAAAATTCAAATATCTGATTCAAAAGTGCAAAAGCACATGATGTTTAGCAATGTTTAAGTAGTTCTGTCTTCCGAGAATGCTAAACCTGAAACAGACTGTAACTACAATTTTCATGGTGAAATTTAAAATATATTCCTCACATTACTACAAAAATTTTAGCAAATAAATAACTATGGAAACATTAGGAATATTGTATTATGGATTTAATTACCATTTTAATTTTGAACATTTCTAGTTTGTTTCCAGAAGTAAGTAACGTTTTAAAGTTATAGTTTTATGACCAACATACCGAAATTGATGACAACAAAGTCTTTCTTCCCTCAAAGTTGTACTTCTTTCAAAACTATGGCCAAATATCATGTAAATTAACATTCAGTATATGGAAATTTCTATTTCTTTATAAATACCTGGGGTTGCAGATTTGCTTAAATCAAAAAATTACCTTAAATATCAAGGTACAGAACAAGATATCCCTGATTTAACTATTAGTTTCTCATTAACATTTTGTTCTAGTGGTGGAAGAAAGAAAGGAAAGATAAATAAATAAAATACGTAAGACTACTGGTGATAATTGCTAAAGAGAATATAATAAATAAGGAATGAAAGAACATGAACTGCAGGGTAGGAAGGAGAACTGGAGATTTTGGGGTAAAAGGTCAAAAGGTCTCTGTGAAGGTGAATTTAGAATCAAAACCCTGAAGGGCATGAGGGAACTGTCCCTGTCTGTTCCAGGGAAGAAGCACATGGGCCGTTCTGACCAGCAAACGGTGGGGTTTCTTAAGGAATGAGTAAGTATTCTCAATTGTTATGAAGCTCTTACAAAGGGAGGGGCCGCAGCAGACAGAGCCTTATTTAAAGACAGATGCTGTCAGCAAAATAAGAAGAAGGAGCTGGCTCAGGGACAGAAGGAGCACCAGCAGCTTGAAAGAGTGTAAAAAAAAAAAAGACAAAAGGTAAGGAAAGGGTAGATGGATAGGGGAGAAAAAGCAAACTAACAGAGGACTGAGAAATGGCTTTGAGGTAGTGCCATAAAAATCAACAACAATTATTATAATGGCTGTACATTTGACCTTTGTAAAGAGCGTTTATAAACTCCTACAGCCTGGAAGAGGTACCTCATGAGAATGTGAGCAACTCAATAAGGAATCACCAAACAGCATCAGATATTTCTACAGCAGGGTAGTTTATCAAGATCTAGCTTTGTTCTGTTTTCGTGTTTTATTTGCTTGGTTTTTCCTTGCCTTGCACAGATGGACAGAAGGTACTCTTCTCGGATACGGGTCGTAGGGTCACCCAGGAAAATGGCTAGATCTGAGCCAAGAATGGGTATACAGCTCACATAAAGACTAGGCAAGCATGGCCATCTTAGTGCCACTTCAACGGGTTACAGAGATTGGGCAACAGACATACCAGATATTTGAGGAGGTGGGGATGGAGTATAGAAGGACAATCAGAGGGACGTGCAATTCTGCGAATAACCACTGGGTCCTTCACGTGGGCCAGGGAAGTAATTAGAAGATAAAGTACAGGAACTAATAAAATTCAGTTTTTAAAGAAAAAAAAAATCAATTTCTCTCCCATCTGGTTGCTGAGGGAGCTCTTCAGAAAGAATAAAGTAATAAGAAAATAACAAAAAGAAAACATTTCATACCACTCAGACTTGCAAAAAAATGTACCCATTAATACCAGTGTGGGGAAAAACGTGAAACAACGAGGACTCTCATACGCTACCATAGGACTATAAATTGGTACAATCACTTACCGAAGGATTTAGCAACAACTAGAAAGAAAATGATGATATGCATACCCCATGCCTTAACAATTTTATTTACAGGAATATACCCAAGAGAAACTGTGGTATCTTTGTACAAAGAAATGCACAGAAATATTCACTACAGTATGACTGGAAATAGAGACAAGTAATGAAGAATTTCACTGACAAGAGAAAGAAGAAACAAATTGCATTCGTACAATAGAATAGAATACAGCAATGAAAATGAGTTCACTAAATCAATCTGTACCAGCAAAAACAAAAAAAATAAAAAATAAAAAGCCCAGGAAACATAGCATATTGTAAAAGAATACACACAATATGATACATTACATGAAGCATCAAACCATACTATGATATTTATAAAATAATAAGTAAAATCATCCATCTAATGGAAAAAAGGATTGGGAATGAAAACTTACCTCATAATTTTATTATGCACTTAAATTTAACTGTAGAAAATCTGGAAATCACTTTCTGAGTATAAATATTATTATTTTAAAATAACTTATGTTTAAAGATCCAATTTGAACAATACAAATTTATACCAGAAATTCTCAAATTGAGAGGTTCATTAATGAATCTAGGCAGGAATTAACTCTTCTTTCCCCTCTCCACTAGAAAGGGAGTAAACGATTCAAAACGGGGTGTCCAAATGGGCAGAGCAAAACTGCACAGCTTAGTAGCAGCATTACAGTAAGTTCACCACTCTCCCCAAAATCACACTGCCAACGAGCCACTCTCACTGCCTTGGGAAATAGTATTATGGGAAAAAAACTAGCAAAGACACCAGGAGGAGATTTTCTAAGGTGAAATTTCAAATGGGTCTAGGAAACCATCACTCTGTACAAACTACTGAAGCTCCTATTCAGACACAAGAGTTGGCAAGAGATAATGGGCTAATTTTAGAAACAACAAAATTTCATACTATTTCCCCATATTATCTACTAAATAAGCAATGCTAATTATCTAATGATGCCATTGATACAGGACAAGATGAAACGCCGTGAAGGCTTCCAACAATACTTTTAAAATTGATGTATAAAGCTGACAGGTAAAGGAGGCAGCAGAACATTACATGGGCCAATGCGCTTGCTTTTCCTCACCGGTGCCAACTCAAGTCTGTATTTCAGTGCGGATCTATATTAATGCTAACTAATCCTGTACTCACCCAGTTTGGAAATTTAATATTAAAGATTAGATGAAAAAGTTCATCAAAATAGATTCAAATTATTTTTTGTTATTCAAAAAAGCACAGGGCGGTGCAAAGGTGGTTCAGTGGCAGAGTTCTCGCCTGCCGGAGTGGGAAAATGTGATACGTTCAAAAAAAAGATAATGAAAGAGGATAAAAAGCATAGAGGAAAGTTTAAATGTAGTGATCTAGGGTAACTGCAGGGACAGTGATACTATACATGTACACAGACTTCTTTTGTTTTATACTGAGATATAACATATACCACACAATTCATGCTTTCAAAGTGGTTGTTAAAATATTTACAAAGTTTTGTAACCATCCCCTCTAACTCCCAGAAGAAATCCCATAATGGTTAATAGTCACTTGGCAACCACTAATCTACCTTTTGTCTCTATGGATTTATTTGCATATTCTGGATTTCCATATAAATGGAAACATACAACATGTAGCCTTTCGTGTCTGGTACTTGGCATATTGTTTTCAAGGTTCACCCATGTAGAATACTTTATTCTTTTCTACGGCTCAATAATATTTCACTATCCTCATTTTGTTTATCTACTTATCAGGTGATGTACATTTGGGTTGTTTCTACTTTGTGGTTTTTATGAATAACACTGCTGTGACTATTAATGCACAGGTATTTGCATGAACATATATATTCCATTCCTTTGGAATTGCTAGGTCTTAATGGTAAATCTATGTTTAACCATTTGACAAACTGCACTACTTTACATTCCCACCAGCAATGTATGAGTTCTGATTTCCCACATCCTTGCCAAGACTTGTTTTGTCTGTCTTTTTTGATTACAGCCATCTTAGTGGGTGTGAGGTGGTACCTCACTGAGGTTTTGATTTGCATTTCCCTAATGACTAATGATGTTGAACAACTTTTCATTGCACAGACTTTTAGCATTGTAGAACTACTTAAACTATAAGGAAAAACTAACACGCTAATAAGTATTATAACAATAATGAATAATAATGAATGAATTTTTAAGTTTTTGTGCATTTTTTTCTTACATAAATTTAACCTCACTAACAGATTTAAATATAGGGTATTTACTTTACAAATCAGAAAACTATTAGAATAATTAAAACATAAATCTTCAAAAATTGCATACACTAATAAAATTTTATACATTTGCATACTTATAATACAAATGCACCCCACACACACACACACACTGTCCTTCTTTACCAAAAATGGCTAATCAAAGGGACATTAGGATAGATATAAAGTTTGGATAAAGCAGTTCAATATCTTATGGCATAGTAAATGGTGATCGAGCATTAATATGATTCAACTACCATTTACAATATTATTTCTCTAAAGAATATGCTGAGTCTAAATAATCATTAATAATTTCATTCCTTGTTAAAGTCTTTAAACTTAATTTTGTGACTTTTCTATTCGCTAAACCAAAATAAAACATTCCCTTAAATTATATTCAGAAATATTTCATTATTAATTTACTGCTAGAAAATATGCTTTCCTGTGATTGCCCACACTCATGACATATAAGATCTCTATATAAGAACAGTTAGTGTATGAGTGATGCTTAAAATATCGAAAATTCAATCTAAATGTTCCTGTTTTTTTTAAACATAAAAAAAGGAATTACAATTAGAGTACTGTTCATAGCAACAGTTAACTCACTCAGAATATAATCGTTCTTTAACTTAGCCAGGCTAAGTTCATTTTATCATTTAGTAAATGATACCATAACTTTTCCACCAAAAGTACCAAACCCACTAGTGACCCTTCATAACATTTTTGTGTGTTTTATGTATTCTAGTCTAATCACCAACCTCCAATACACTTTGTGCTTCTAGCCTCTATTCTTTTGATTCAGGGAAGTCTTCCAGTTTGAAATTTTTTGAAATTTTCCAGGTCATTCTCTGTTTCCCTCACTACCACCATCCATCCATATCCAATTCAAATCCCATATCTTATATAAAGCTTCCCCTGATTATTCCCCTCCACTGAAGTGATATCTTGCCAACATCATACAAGCAATTAAATTCACAGAAGCTTTATTTTGAAGAATCAATGACTCCCAAGTTTCCAGTTGGGTTCACTGCATAGAACGTCATAATCCCTTTGAGATAAACCTTTCTGATGTTACGAATCAAGTTAAGGAGAACAATATGCAAATTAATGCTCTGTTCTTTGTTTACGGGCTCAAAAGTAGCTGCCATCTTTTCTAAGATTCCTAAATGAGTTATTATTTCATGCAACATTTATTCCATGTTCTCCCAAGCATTTATACCCTAAATTAGATACGAAAGAAAAAATATATATATAGTCTATATTCTTAATACTCTTACTATGTAATAGCTGACTCCACACCAGCTTATTACTTTTAATCTTACAAGACCCTATACTATATCACTGCACAGAGAAAACAGACTCAGAATTTAAGTGCCTTGCCCAACTCACTAAACCAGCCAGGAGACCACCAAAACCAAAACATAGACCTGTCCAACCCCAAAACCACCTGCATATTATGCTATTTTAATTCGTAACATCATTTTTCTAAAATATATGTTATAAATGGCAGTGATCAATTTAATAGATTTTTCCAACATAACCTGTTTATAGGCTACTAATTTCCTAATGCTAACTAAGACATCTGTTTTGGGAAAAAGAATAAAGGTACTACAAGCGAAATTAAAAGAAGTAAATAGGATCTTAGAAATAAAGTAGAAATGCACACAAAGCAATGAAATAACACTATGCCTTATCTCCAACAATATAAAAATCTGCTCCCCCATTAAAAACTGTAAATGGTTAAAGACTCAATGTATTTCTTCAGAGACACTATTTTTAAATCCAGTTTGTAACCACAAGACAAAAATAATTTACCGAAAATGTAAACAAGACTGATAAATTGAACAATGAGTAAAAACATTCAGAATTGTAACAAGTTAAAACAATCACAACTTCATTATTTTTAATAGTCACAACTTCATTATTTTCAACATTAACATGTAAGGTAGCATGAAGCACTGTCATGTGTGGGTTTCATTATGTTGTATAAAACGTGGCTATAATAGGAAATAAAGCAATAATTTTGAATTATTTTGCTTCCTGAGCACAGAAAACCAGGAATTACATATTAATACTGGAGATAAATGTGACTGTTTTAAGAAGTGTTTTTAAGTCTAGAAAACTAAGTGTTTTTGCGTGTTCCAGTTTGCAGTAATTTAGAAATCTACTGGATCTTTGTTTACTTCAGAATGATTTCAGACTTCTATCCTTGGTCAACAATTACAGGTTTTTCTGAAAGCTGAACATACCTGAAATTAAACATGGTAGCTTTGTGGTAATTTTAGGAAGCTTTGTAAGTGCTAAACAACAGATGTCTGACTAGGGATTTACTATACCAAACTGCAAACTAACTCTTAAGTTTACAACTTTAACACCACAATCTAAGAACACAGTTTGATATCACAGGGTCTATAAAGACCTACCTTTTAAAGGTGAATGGTAGCAATAAGGAAATATATATTTAGTAAAATGACCCACTTTTTTTGTTGTTTTCTAAGAACCAAGGTTCTCTGGCAATTTCTGGAAGGGAAAAACAATACATTCTATGAAAGGCCAAATTTGGCACTATTGTTCTATATATTCAAAATGAAATTCAAATGATCATATGAAAAAGAATACATGCTTCCAATTTCCAAAAATATAAAATAAATATCTTTCTACAAGTAATAGGAACTAATATTTTTCACATCAAAATGTGAATACCTGGTGGTAATTTTATTTCTCATTATATATAGTATAAATATATTTATTAAAAGCAACTAGACTGCTTTTGGTCAGTAAAAAAGTATCATGAAAATTAGTTTACTACTTTATTTTTTTAGATATTACCGAGAGAAACATAAAGACATTCCATGTAGTACAATCAACTGAATAAGAGTTTCTAAAAAAATTCAAATTGCAAATCTAAATTCACTAAAATCACACATATCAGCAACATGTGGTTTTTTAACTTAATGTTCATCTTAAATTTAGTGTAATTCCAACAAATTAGAAGCTATATTTGCTCAATGTAATCCATAAACTGAATGATACAGGACTTTCTTGTTCTGTTTGGTGAAAATCTACAGAATTTCCCCATGCTTGCATCCATTCTACAGCCAATTCTAATATCTGTTCTTCGTAAATCGTAATATGACCAGAGAACCATGAATTAATTTAATAAAATTTTTCACTGTGCACAACTGCATTTCACTGTTTCTTTTCAAAATCAATTTTAAAAATAACAGCAGCCAGGCATATGGGAAATCATTCTCCAATTATAGGTCCTATAATAACTGCAAAAGAAGATTAAATAGCACCAAAGGCTACGAAACCAGGCTGAAATCTGTAGATGTCTGATTCAATGGAGAATCGATCTGGCATTTTCCTGAGGGTAGAAAGTAGGTCCTACATCCTCCCACGTCTGTATTATCCAATTCAAATGGAAGATCAAGCATTCCTCTAGTGTTCAGTGGGTCACCAGGGGGTAGCAGCTCTGTAGGTATGTAAGTAAGACATGGACTCAGGGTTCTGTTTCCTGACCACAGAGATCCTTCTATATGTCGGAAAGCAACACTGAGAATGCCACAGACAGGATCTGAGAAATAGGCTATCACCTAAATCAAAGAACAAATTCTTAGGAAAACAGACTTCTCACGTCACCATTATATAACAGAAGAAAACTCTATGCATCACGCAGCCTGTGCTAAAATGCTTAGTGATCTCATTCTTACCATAACAAATTATCTGCCAGAAAAAAATCTTCAAGGTCAACCCTAGCAACAATTAAAAGATAATGAAAAACATTCATCCCTAAGGCAGAGTCAGAGTGTTTTTGGTTGAAGCAATGCGCTGTATATTTTATTAGCTATAACTTGTTTAATTATTCATTGTGACCCTTCTTGTATTCCATATAGAAACCTCAGCTTGCTCAGATTTCTATCTGTAACCTCTTTTTTTTTTTTTTTACTTTTATTCAAGGGCAAATGCCTTTAAAAGACCAAAATCTCTACTCACCATTTTCAACTGAACACAAAGATACCTTTGCTTAGAGGAAAATAAAAATTAAAGCCAGAAAGAGAGCGAGAGACTATTCATCATCTTAACTCAGGCAGATTTCCAATACGACTGGAGGTCCTCCTGGCTCTCAGCTCCACGTGCCCCTCCCATTCCACCTGCCTTCTCCACGCTGTGCTGTTCTCCGTGAACAGGACCCTCTCTGGTCTCTGAGGTTGCCTGAGTGAGGGCAAAGCATTGCTAGGACACTTTCCATAAACCTCCACATGGCTTCCCATCCTCACTCAGGATCATCTGAGTGATGCCACCACTATTTGAGTGCCTTTCTGGTATATTTTGCTCCAAAAGAAACAGATGGTACAATCGATGACAACAGCTATCTCAGATACACAGGGATGTCTACAAGGCTCTCGGCTTGAGAAGCCAGAGATATGTTGGAACCCTGGGCAGCTCTACAGTGGATTGCAGCACAGAGGGAGGAATGCTGTTGGTATATGCAAGACTGAACCCCATCCCTAGAACCCCCCACTCCACCCCCAGGAGAAGTGCTACCGTAACACCAGTGCCAAAGAACACTTACAAATAAGCTCCCCTCATTCAGGTGAGACGGAGGACCTACCTGCCCGCTCTCCACAGCTCTGAACCATCAGAGTCCAGAGAGAGAAATCCAAGTTTAACACCAAAATTAGTAGTCCCCTCTCTTTGTGATAAATCCAAGCCACAAATGGGTCACAAAGAAGTGACGTTCCTGAAAAAGTGCATCCCTTAGCTTCCATATATATATATATATATATATATATATATATATATATATATATAGAGAGAGAGAGAGAGAGAGAGAGAGAGAGAGAGAGAGAGAGAGAGGCAACTAAAGCCTTAACAAGTAACCTGACTGCAATTTTTCATAAAAATGATCACAAATACTATGCTTAATTGACTTCACATGTGGTGAATTTAAAATAGAGCCAGCTTTGGAATTAAACAGTGTAAATTGTAAGCAACAGGCTCAGATAATCAAAAAATATTTTACCTTGAAGGGCTCACAGTGATTAATTCAACTCCTTTAAAGATGAAGGGAGGAAACCCTTATACCAAGAAGATTGAAGCCATTTGTTGAGTCAGATGTCAGAAACTGGCAGACCCACAGCCAGACCCCATACCCGCTAACTCCCAGTCTGTAGCATTTTCTATTACACAACAGAGTGCTGCAGTTCAAGAACTTCCTGTGGTGAATTACAAAAGAAGAGATTATATAATGTTAACTTGTTTTACTCTATTGTTCCTAAGCATAGACAAAGCTTTGTTTTGCTCCTAAAGCGATGACAAAAAAATGTAGTTCCCTCATACATGACCTCTTTTCCTGGATTTCATCTGGTCCTCTCTGCCTTGGCAATCTCGGGCACATACGCGCTGTGCTGCTCATCCTTTCATTGGCCCAGTCCACTTTACTCTCGTTTTTTCTTACTGACACAACCCCTATTTGTGCAAAGCAACAGTTCCAAGCTAAGAAACTACACATCCCAATTTCTTCTGCAGCTGTGGCTTGCAAAGGGATCTAGTTCTGGCCAATGAAACAAAATCAGAAGTCATTAGGTAGAGTTCCCAAGAAAATCCTTTAAAGGGAGCAGATTTGATCGGTCCATATGCCTCGCTCTCTTTGCTTTTGCCTTCTTCCTTCACAGACGGACCCTTGAGGAACAGCAGCCACCTTGCCACCATGAGGCAACAAGCATGAGGAGAAAACTGCATAACAATGAGGATGGCAGAGCAAAAATCAGAAAGAACCTCAGATACAGATGAGATTGTGAAACCACCATACCTGCCCCATGCGGTCTTCTCACAGACTTGAGAAAAACAGACCCCATTAATTAAGCAACTGAGGCTTGAGTTTTCTGGCTGAACTTACTCCCAACTGATATATTGGGTCTCAACGAATGCCAAGAACAAGAAAAAGAAAATTACAATTGTATAATTTCAATTGTACATTTCAATTTTTTATGGTAGCCACTTACTGACTGAATTCTAACTTATTTGAAGTATCACGTAGCAACACTGCTCTAGGGCTGGATGAACGAAAGGAACCAGTAGGAATGAACGGCGCTGAATGGCACTTTTAGCAGCTGGGAGAAGACCCTCAAGATGCGAAAGCAGAGGTTCCCTGGCTCCTTACAGATCAGCCAATCTCATTCAGAGGATTCTGGGTGGCACAGATCCATACCAAGTGGGCTGGAAAGGGACATGTGCACTCAAACACATCACCTTTGCAGGTTACCCTACAGAACGCTTGCTTTACAGGGAAGGCTTTGCCTGGCTAATAGATCAAAACTAAATTGTTCTGTACGTCATTTTTTAAAGACATATGTTATACATCATTTGATTCAGTGTTCCATTTGGAAGACTTTCACTTCAGTTTTCCACTTGTATCTGCCAAAGCATTACATGCAACTCTTCCGAATAGTAAAGAAAACCCTCTCTCAGCCATACCCAATCTCTGAAGCAATCCCACTTGCAATTAACAGCAGTGAGCAGTCTGGCCAGACCTTGCAGAGTCGAGTTCCAGGTAAAAAAAAAAAAAAAAAAAACTCGCTGCAGAGAGAACTGCATCTACATTTATATAAAAGAAAGATGGCAGGAGTTTTGCCATGAATCTGTATCTACATGAACATAGATATGAACTCAGACATAAAATTCAACAAACAAGAGTTTCAAATGTAAATGAACTATTTTCAGGATATTAATTTGGTAACCTTACCTGTCTCTTTTCTTTTTGATATATTTTTAAAATACAGTGTTTTTAAAATTATTTTATAATTCTTCTTATTCTTTCAACTTCATTCTCCGCTTATGTCTAGTATTTCTGAGACCTAATATGGGGTTTTCTTCTCTTTGTAATTACATAAAAAAGGTCATCCCCTCATTTAGAGAATGAGCCAATTTAACTTTTGATATGATTATTTGTACCTAAAAGAATTTTAAAACTTAAGACTACAATAATAGTATTTTGGACTGATGGAAATATATCTTGCATTTGCCATGTACTCCCAAGGTGATTACATTGAGACAATCAAGTCTTACATGTACAATATTTTGTTTAAATATAAAAGAGGCATTTTATCAGTTACTAACTATAATAGAGCATTAAGGACAGAAATACTAAAGGCATAAAAGGATACTGCTGAGAATAAACAGCTATGGTCACAAGTACTTCGTATTAGAACCTGAGTTTAAAATTTTTTAATTCTTAAAGAATACAATTAAATTCTTGAAAATATTTCACAAGTAACACTATCCCCTCAATTTTAAGTCATTGCCTTTTATATATACATACTGAAGAACATGTAAAGCAGTAGCACCTATCAGTTGTGAATATATAGGAATGTGGTAAAAATACAAGGCTGGACTAGAAAAGGACACAAAGAAGAATGGTAACATTTGAGAAAGGAAGGAAGGAAATATGACCAGGAGCCCTTCAACTACATATGCAGCATTCCATTCCTTCAAAAAAAAAAAAAATCTGTAGTAAATATACGAAATACTGACAATTAAATCTGAATGTTTGTTAGTTTCTTCTATTCTTTTCTAGACTTTTCTCTGTGGAAAACAAATCCTAAGAAGTAATTATAACATTCTTGGGTGGAAAAAAAATGTCCAAATAGTATCTGGGGTTAGGTAAGAAGGATCAGACGATAGCAAGAATTCTAGTCTTTTGAGAGAGTGGCAGGAAGGGTATTTAAAAGGGCCGAAGAGTAGTTCCAGAATCACCTGAAAAGAGGACAAGGTAGGATTACCTAGGGAGACAGCACACTACAGGTACTGTGTGAATGGAAAACACAAGTATCTATTCAAGTAGATACTGTTTACTCAGTGCTGTGTGACCCCAGAATTCAGTATTGTATATATCACCTTACTATAAACTAAATAGGTATAAGACACCCGATGTGTTGTTTAAAATGAATGTTTAATCTAAATACAGGAGAAACCAATAAAATAATGTTAGGATCAACAAACTTGAATTAAGATATTGACAACAACAACAAAAATTGTTAAAAAAATACATGCTTACCTATAAAAGTAAAAAATTATGCCTGCTCATAATATGACTTTCAAGAGTAAAGTCAGAAATTTACTTTCTTTGGTATACCACAGTAATTTGCTATAAAGCTTTATGAAACAGCTAAAATAATGTTACAGCCAGAAACCAATTGTTGCTAAAAAGCATTCAGTTAAAATGGAAAATACAGAGAAATAAAACACTGTAATTGTCTCTCAACCCACATTGTATATTATGTTGCTAAATTACATATTATTATATTTTCTGCACTTTAATATGCTTTCCCATAGAGGAATTGATAACATAAGGTAATGATTCTCTGCTTTTATTTCTGAAGATCTAAATAACACCCCCCACACATCTATAAACCAAACAGGGCCTCAGCTTCTTATTGGATCCAAAAGCTTATACAATCTACTTCACACACACACACACACACACACACAAGTAACAATGCATGAAACAGTTAACCCAAATGGTTTTCTGGTTTTTTCTTTTTGATTCACAACTGTGAGTTAAAATGAGCTGTAATAATATATAAGAAAAAAATAAAGGTTCTTCATTTTTGAAAACCTTTTAATAGCGTATTGTATAACTTCTACAAATATTGTTTTTGGCCTTGGTAACATTTTACTTCACCTTGTCCATCCACGGAATAGTTGATATAAGTAAGCAAAGACCTCTGTTCCCCAAAGACATCAAATCTATTCCTGACCCAAATTTAGCCAGATGTTGACAAACCACATATTAATATGTAATATGAATAGCACTTAAATAGTCGAGGGTCTCCTTCACGAAAGACTTTAAAAATGTTTATATAATAAACCACTGAAATTCATAAACTAATTTTTAAAACCTTTGAGGAACTATAAGAAATTTACATATTTAAAGACAGTGAATAATTTTCTAAAGGCAAAATGAGTAAGTATTACCAGGTGTTTGGTTTAAACAGAGAGTACTACACCTGAAATTTGGGTTAATACTTCAAGGGCCTGAAAAAAGAATCTGGTCAGTAAACATACTGAATGTACACTAGCTTCGAAAACACACTTACGAATCTGACAGCACCAACAAGATGCACTTACCAAATACTAACAGAAATTTTAACCAGAAGATGTAGATCTTGCATAGAAATTTTAAAGAGCTCATGTCCTGACCCTTCTCAGGTCATATTATCAATTCAGATTTTATATAAATACCTGAAGTATAAAACGGGAAAGATAATGTGCCTATTCCCTTTCAAAGTTCAGACTTGAATGAATTCACTATGGGGAATGAATATGTTTCTGAAATGTTGGCTATAAGCAAGATAAAGTGTGTTTTTCCTGTTGACTTCTAAAACAAGGAAAGGCCGTCTGATGCCACTGACAAGGCGCTGTAAATCCTCTCCTTGAGTTGTTTCCCACTCCCCTTATGCTCACCAAGGGCAGGCATGTTGTACTGGTGCCTCAAAGTATGTGGTCTGCTAACTAGTCTACAAATGTTCAAGACACAGATTGAGGAGACTGGGCTGACAAAATTGAGAAGGCAGGCCAAGGAAAACAAAGGCTGGCCTCAAAACATGGATTTAAAATGGAAAGAATCTTGAATAAGACTCAACCATATCTAAAAATATATAATTCTGATCATTATAAAGTAAAAGTATTTTACTAAAATAAAATCCTGCAACAGAAGCTGCTTCTTAGACACATGGAAGAGGAAGGCACATTCTATGAGTTTTCTGATCCCTTTAATGCCATTTAAGGTATTTCCTTAATTTCAAGGTAAATTTTGCCATCGGTAGTCAGCAGTTGCTAATATTCACATTCCTCTCACATCTTTATAAAGATAACTTTCAACAGGTGCAAGTAAAAGGATCTTTACTAAAATTTACTGTTTCTAAGTGAGTTTCTTATAGGTGGAATATACATGAAGCTGTAATAAATGCTTACTTTATTTTCCTGAAATAGGAAGAAGGTAGAGTTTCAGGAAACAAAATTAAATTTCCCAGCAATTCACAAATTTATTTTCCTAAGTGTCATCACATACTCTCTTCACAGAGAAGCTATGAAGAGAAATGAATTAACTATGAAAGCACATGCCATTTTTTAATTGAGAAAGAAGTAAATTAAAAGCACAGTCATTCACACTAAAACATGGGAACATCATCTTAAATCAGTGGTTCTTGATGCATATACATTAAAATCACTTGCAAAGCTTTGTGAAAATGCATACACCCAGGCTTTGCTTCCCAACGAATCTTATTCAAAAGGTCTGAGAATCGAGTCTGGGAATCTGAAATTTTAATATTAATGAGAGCATGATTCTGAGGCACAGGCCTGGTTTATGACGCTCTATGACAGGCTGGAATGCCTTGGGGGTTGGGTAGGCAGTCTGTTGAGCTCAACCCACTCGGGGCATCACCAGGCTTTCCATTTTGTTAAATGGAAGACAGAAACTAGGATCCAGTCTAAGGTAAAAATCTCGATATTTAAATATTGGGTTAATATTTTAAGACATGTCAATGACCACACTAGGACCCTGGCAGTCAGTTTGTGAGCCCAGGTTTAGAAAATCAACAGTATTGAATAATTTTTGCTATCAAACTGGGGTACTCTGAAGGTATGTAATAGTGGGGTGGTAGTTTGAAAAAGCATGACCACAATATTCTGCAGCTCTTTCCATTTTCCCACCTCTGGGATCTTGGCTGGCCTTGTGACCAGTAGAACATACCGAAGTAAAACTGTGTGTTGCTGGCCTTCAAGGGACCTTGTGACTTTCACCTTTGCCTGCTTTGTGAGCTTCGGCTGCCATGTAATGCCCCCTAGCTAGATGATCAAATATTGAAAAGACAGAAGGGCCAAGGTGATTCCCAGCACAGTACCCACACGAGAGAGGCCATGAGATGAATAGAGTTGCAACAGTGGGCCCACCTCATGCTAGAAGAACCACCCAGCTAAATCTACAGAAAACTGCAGAACCATGAGCAGATTGTTGTTTAAACTATGAAAATCAGAAAGGTTTATCAAGAAGCAACAGACAACCAGTGCAGAAACTGGCACCAGGAAGTGGACTGCTGCTGTAATAAAAACTCAAGACTGGTGGCATCAATTGTGGAACTAGGTGAGGAGAGAAGTGGGGCAAATGATGAAGGGATGGTTAAAGGTTAGAGAAACAACAGCCTGTGTTCTGCTGTGGTGGGACAAATGTTTACACCTGCAACCACTTAAAGACAGAAAATGTACCTGATGAACTTGTGTATCTGCTAAGAAGACCTCCAGAGAGAATGCCTAAAGTCTCAGTTGGTTTCTTTTAACTACCAATCATAAAGATGCAGAATAAAATTCTCATCCTTAGTCTCCCCAGCCAGTAAAAAGTTTTCAAAGTAGCAGACAGCCACATTGGGGGGGGGGGGGGGGGAAGGGGGGGGAAACTTGGGAGGAGAAAACACCAAACAAGATATTTTTAGACAGAGGCTCAATATTTTCTACTAATTATTTAAAACATTGCTTTGCATTGAAATAACTATGGGTATATATTATAGAACCAAACTGGCATTAATTTTTAGGATAAAATTTAAGACTTAAGATGAATTTTTATTCTTGTGGCTGGTGGTAGGGTCTATACTCCTAACCCCTCTGTGATAGGCTTGTATACTCTTCTACCATTGTGGGTACTTGAAGGCAGAGCAGCAGGGAGATAAGACACCCAGGTGAATCCCTAACATCATAAGTTTTAGAAAATTGTCATCAATTAAGGTTCCAATAAGGTGGGAGCATGGAAATAAAGAGTCATGGAATTGCAATCCTGCCACAAGAATTATCCCAACCTTCGGAGATTCATTGCTCTAAAGGAAAGGACTGAAGCAAATGGCAGAAAAATTAAGAAAATCAGACTTCCATGATTAAAAGATGATACCAAATCTATATGCTAAAAAAAAGCACACATGGAGTGGTGATGGACTGTTGACTCTGGACATTACACATGAGGCCCAGTAGATGGAATGGGTGAAAGATGCACTGACTGAGAAGTAGACTGGTGAACGATGGGGTACACATATGATTGAACACAGTGCTGCTACAAAGAGGAATGAAGCTGTAACGCATGCAATGATGCGCATGAATCGTGGGATATTTGATGAGGTAAAATAAGCCATAAACCAAAGAGCAAATATTATATGATCTCATTCAGAAAATACCTAGATTGTAAGCTCTTATAGCAGTGACATTCAGTTCAGAGTGGTAATTGTTATTTCTGGGTTTTGAGGGCTGCTTTATTTATGTATAACCTGGTATTTAGAGATAAGAATGAAGCTGACCAGGTCAGGATTAAGGTAAATCAGAACACAAGGGTGAGGAAGACTTTGCCTGTATTTTAGAACTTCACCTACTCTTTGAAACTAAAGGAATAAAGGTTTATTATGTTCAGAACCTAAATTTTCTGCAGCACATATTCTAACTCAACCTGTCTGGAAAGATCATTTAAAGAATCTAAACACAGGGAGCCCAGAATAAGAAATAGAGCATTTAATTCTATATACTTAAGGCAATGACTGGATATATTCCACAGAGTATTTTAAGCAGATAATCAAAAAGTATCAGCAAAGTCCCTTGAGAGATAGAAGAAAAATTATGGAACTATTAAACTTTACCACCAGGGAACCCCAGACACTGTGCCACACATTAGGGACACCCAAATCAACAGTCCAAGCTCTGATCTTGAGACTTGGACTCGTGAAGCTTATGTATGTAGCAGAGAAGCTTAGCCTACCTATAGGTATGCCTAAGAGTCACATCTGGAGGACCTCTTTTGTTGCTCAGATGTGGCCTCTCTTTCTCTAAACCTAACTCTGCAAGTGAAACTATTGCTCTCCCCACTACATGGGACATATATCCAGGGATGAAAGTTTTTCTGGCTGCATGGGAGATGACTCTCAGGGATGAGCCTGACCTGGTACTGTGGGATCAACAATGCCATCCTGACCAAAAGGGGGGAAAGAAGTGTAATTAATGAAGTATCAGTGACACAGAGAGTTCAAATACAGTCAAGAGGCTACACTGGAGGTCACTTTTACACATGCATCAGTTAGACATTGCTACTATCATAACTTGCTAAACCCCAACCAAAACCACTCCAGCTAATTCTAAAGAACACCTAGGGCATTATATAAGATTCTACAAAGGTTCCATGCACTAGGGTAACTTTGCAAAACCTACAACTTCCAGATGGGTCCCTGGACCAGATAAGTTCTGAAATACAGAGAAGCCAGCCTTTCCAGAACATCAACTAGGTCTATCCCCCTATCCCATATTATCGGCAGCCCCTTCCAACATGAAAAAATTAGAATGGGCATAGCCCAAATATTCCTAAAGAGTGGGAGAAAGATCAAAGGTGACGACGGAATTATATAGAGAAGGTCGGGTTTAACAAATGAGTATGAGTGCTGAATCATAATACTGATATTTCTTTTAGTGTCCAGTTATCTTAGAGCAGCTAGAAATAAAAACCTAAAATTGTGACATTGTAATACATACCAAACTCTGCAATCTATTCTACAACTAACCATTGCAATGTCCTTTGAAATTAACCACTTTTATGTATATATGTTATATAAAGAGAAGGGGAGTATAACAAAGAAGATAAGATAAAAAAAATCAGTATGACTGCCGAATCATTATATTGATATTTCTTTTGGTCTCCAGTATCTTGGAGCAGCTAGAAGAAAAAACAAAAAATCGTGGAACTGTAACCATACCAAACTTTAAAATCTGTTCTGTAAGTACTTGTCAAAATGTACTTGGAAATGTATTGCTTTTTTGTATATATGTTATATTTCACAATAAAAAAAGTTAAAAAACAAAACACTCATGAACAAGTAGTCACTCAGGCTCTTACTTAAAAGCCTATTTGTTCTCACTGCACATGCTCAATTTAACCATACTCAATTAAATTTTCCAAACTCATGACAGAGGGAAGAAGGTATTTAAGATGAGCTACATAAGTTATACAAGATTGGAACCCAAAAGTAGGTAGCAGCAACAGCAGTTTAAGGTCATTATTATGATGGCAAAGTACATTAAATATATCAGTTGATCCTAAGGGCATCACATTTTGGCATAAAACATTTCATTCATTCACCTAAAATGATTGGCCATGTGGCATGCAAATGTCAGGGATTGAAAATGTTAATCCTGTCCTCAGTGTACTAACAGAGGCAGTAGGTACACTAGGCATATGGCTTTCTACTCGCTTACAAAAGCAACTAAGCCCCCAAGGAGCTTAAAATGAGCCACAGATTGATCATTCATCAAGGAAAGGTTTTGCTTCGCACAATCTATTTAAGAAGGCAGGAAAACAGGCAATTTATTTTAGGCAGATTTCTATTCCAAATGTCTAAAACAAAACAGTCTTGAATTTTAAGCAAACTCTCAGCTATCTGGAACAATCCCAACGTCAAAAGTTGCACTGAACATATTATATGCAATATTTCATGATACATCATATAAATATAAAGCAGCACATAAAATAAATCACATATATAAACAGAGACTAAAACTTCATATGTTAGTACTTATGAGTAATAAAATCTAAATTGGTTATATTTTCCCTGGGGCAAAGTTCCTTCATTTTATCCATCAAAACTTCAGGGCTATT
This sequence comes from Tamandua tetradactyla, assembly GCF_023851605.1. Lineage (NCBI taxonomy): Eukaryota > Metazoa > Chordata > Mammalia > Pilosa > Myrmecophagidae > Tamandua > Tamandua tetradactyla. Next base: position 19,490,234 of record NC_135348.1, on the reverse strand, counting down.
TGAGAAAATTTATATCCAACTGTTCTGTATACATCTAAATTGCTCTCCGCATTGTATAACTATGCACCTCTCAGTAACAAAGATTTTAGAAAAGTTATTGAAGCTTAACTTGATTGGATTTTTAATTGCAAAATAAAATTATTTTCCTTCCATAGTCAATCAAATAAGTTGGAGGAAACAGTTTCATTAAATTATGAAAACAAGTACAAATTTCATAGTATGGATTTGATGAGTTTTATATTTTTGAACCTTAAATGATAATACAGGGAGAAAAATGTATAAGTCCCTGGAAACAGGTTCCAATAAAACTACCTCCTTAGAAAACACTGAAGCACTAAAAGATACTTTTAATCCATTTAGAAATCTCAGAACAGCCCGTTTTAATGTACTCCATAAAGTAAAATTTATTACGGATTAGTTGAAAATGTAATATACTCTGAAGTATAAACTTTGAATAATTCTAAAACAATTTTGAATCTTTTCATTAAGTTTCCAAACTTTTCCTTGTAAAGTTAATACATTACAAAAAGGAATGTGGTTATCTCCAGTACCCACTTCCGTATATAGAAGAAAATTCAATTACAGAAGTTGACATTATGCTCATTTCTCCGTTTTAAAAGTCTAAGGGTCCTTCTTTGTGATGGACTTGATGAAGGCTTTAAATATTAAATATAAACTGTTACGAATGTTTTCTAGAAGTTCCAATATCAAAATTTGTCCCTTCCAGCCCCAGTGTGGGGAACGTGGGCTGGCAGGACCAGCTGACCCCACCCCACACCCCCTCCTTTTCCTGGATGCGTGACTGACCATCCTGACCAGCAGGTAGGGCCCGGTTTCCAAAGGAGAAGGGCAGCTCCCCTCCAGAACCCAGGCCTCCCTCATTCAGCGCCAGGCATGCCATCAACCATAGTTATAGGTTTTCATTGTGAATCTACTTCAGGCAACTCTGGGAGATGGAACTAGGAAAGCTTTCTGAGCCAGAGATCTGAATTCTAATCCCGACTCTATTACTAAAGAACGTGGCCAATCAGATGATATTTGTGCAGTAAACAGTGCCCTTCTCTCTGCTAGAAATGCCACCAAAATGCATTATCGCACCTTTAACGACAACAAAAATCCTGTCTTTCGTTTAAGTACTACACATTTTACAGCACCATCATAACTCACCGACAATCCTAATAGGAAAACCTCCCATCCCTTCTTAACCCCCTAAGTAACTTATTTAAGGATAGTACAATGCTTAATTTTTCTAACTGAAGGAATTCTTGTACATGTGAATTCCATCTACACTAATTCACGTCCATCTACACTAATTTGAGAGTGGGGGCGTCATGGTATAAACAGCTGAGCTCTCCCGGAGGGACAGTACCACTTAAAATTCCTTTTATTAAATAAACCACTGTATCTGGGGTGATGATCACAAAAGCTAGAAAATCAACTCAATTATCTCAAGAATACATGTCAACCTAGGAAGTTTTTACTCTAGATAAGCTTTTGTAAATTAAATAAGTATTAAAAACTGACAGTCCTCGATTCTTTTGGCCATGCACCATTAAAGTAGATATATAAAATACCACCTCTGTGAAGCCAGTAGGATGTTCATACACTTTCTTTTGTGTTCGTACATTTTGTTTGTACTGTATTACATTTCTACGACTGTATCTTGAATTTGTACAATATTACCTCAGCTCACATTATTCAATCCTTGTAACAATGGAAACCAAGGTATAAGTATCCCAAACACATAAATGAGAAAAACAGGTCCAGAAGAAATAATTTTCCCATGTCCAGACAGTTATTAAGGAGTGGTGAAAGATACAGGGTTCAGACACTGACTCATTCATTCAACAGTTATTCACTGGAATGTTTTAACGGGCATAAATATATCTATGTATATGAAAGACAATCAGGCAACCCCTGCCTCCTGGAGCTTACATTCTAGTAGAGAGACCAATAAGATTTTATATCCACAGGATAACTGTCAATTGTGAAAGACCCATGAAAGAAATACACAGATCAGTAGGATGTTTGTGTGAGAGGGGGAGAGGGGGAGCAGAAGGGGAAGGGGGGGGAGGGGAGGGGGAGAGAGTGGAGGGAGGGGGAGAGAGTGGAGGGAGGGGAGAGAGTGGAGGGAGGGGAGAGAGTGGAGGGAGGGGAGAGAGTGGAGGGAGGGGAGAGAGTGGAGGGAGGGGAGAGAGTGGAGGGAGGGGGAGAGAGTGGAGGGAGGGGAGAGAGTGGAGGGAGGGGAGAGAGTGGAGGGAGGGGAGAGAGGGGGAAGGGGTCGGGGAGGGACACAGGAGAGAGAAGGAAAGAACATTCTAGAAAAACTGACACAGGAGAGAGAAGGAAAGAACATTCTAGAAAAATAGAGCAAGTGTATATTTAGGCTGGTACAGATAAGGTTCTTTATAAACCATCTCCTGATCATCTATCCAGGCACATTTCTTGCCACTCTGCCCAACATAAACTATGCCTCAACCATCCATTCAGTCATTTGAAATACCTTCCTCTCTTGCCTCCAGCCTTTGTGCCTACCTGTATTTAGAATACATATAAGATTATACTATTCTAATATATGTATTAAACATTCTCCATACTTGAATGATTTCACTGATTATGTTGAAACTACAACATAATATTCCACTGAATACCATGCCTTAATTTACTGTAAGTCACTTATATTTAATATCTAACACTGTTTCAAATTTTTCAAAATTATAGACAATGATGAAACAAACATCTTCATTATGGAGTGCTTATCCATATTGGATGGAAAGGTTATTCATCTCAACTTTTCAAGATGAAATAATGAGAAAAAACAAAATAATTTAAAGATTGGCATAGAAAATCACAATTATCAAGGTTAGCCTATAATATTCCATAATTTTTGGCTTACGTGCCTTTCAAAAACACTGTTCCCCATCACTAGGACTGATAAATAGGGACACATACTGCCCAAAGTCACTGATTATAGAATAAGGTTAGATTTATCAACATTTTGAGGCATTCTTCCATGACTTTTATTCCTCATTGATAATCCTAATATTCAAAGCCCATAGGCAATCAATTTAGGAATGAGAGCTAACACATATTAGGTAAGAGCTATCAATATGGCACAGCTTACCATGTGGCTATCTAACATAATAGGCTTTTCCACTTTAATGTCTTACCAAAATATCCACCGCAATTAACAACTTCTTTCAATTTAGCCAAATTTCCAAGGAATATTTGCATTTTAAACCATACTATTTGAACAATTTTCTTTATCATTCATCATGAATTAACCTCTTTATAAATTTCAAGAAATTCCTTATACCCCAGTAATCTGGGATTTGATTTTAAAAGCTCAGGTCCACTTTTTTCATGTTCACGAGGCAAATATCAAAAACTCTAATACTTCAAGGCCCAATCTAGTAACATAAATCTGTAAAATAGGGGGTTAGTTTCAAAATGCAAATAGACTATATTCTGGATTGCCTACTGCTTTCAGGAATTTCCACAAAAACTTCCTGTCCTAGGAAGTAAGCATTTGCTCTATCTAAAAACTAACAATATCATGAAGCCAGTCTTAATTTTTTTGTTCTATCAAACCATCTGTAAACTAAGTGACATACTCCTGTATTTTATGTATTTAAATGTGAATGTCTACAATCACATTCATTATTTACCAAGTATTTATTGAGCTCCTACTAATAGCATCTAAGGTAGTGAGTATTTACGAGGTGCCAGGCACTGGCCAGATGTTTTACATATTATTTCATTTAATTCTCACAACAACTTCATGATGTAGGCATTATACCTGTCAGGGTGGCAATACACTGGTGAGACTAACTGCATGCCTAACATGTGAGCCTACTAGTTGAAAAGATGTAGCAGATGCTGTGAAGGAGACATGGAGCTTAATATCTGTTGGGGAAGTACAGGAGAGACTGCTAGGATAATACTCATTTTCCTTTCGAAGTAGAGCCTCTTGGTACTAGAGGTGGTGACCTGATATGGTTTTAGCCTATGGGACGTAAGTAGAAGGCTGCTACCGATATCAGGAAAGTTTTTCTTTCTTCCAACAGGCATTATCCTGTTCTCCACCACTCCCCTCCTCCTCATTCCTAATGCTTGTGACCAAGAAGAAAAGGCCAAGAAGATTACACAGACATCAGAACCCATGCTCTTGGGCTTCTAGATCAATGCCAGCAGCCATGTATCAGTGAGTTTCTCCTTATTCCTGAACCAAAAAATCCTAAATCATTTAAGCCACTCTCTTTCAAGTCTTTGTCACTTACAGTCTGAGGTTAGGACCTTAGAATAGGTCCAAACGGTGTTTGTCAACTGCAAATACCTTAAAGAACTAAATTAGCAGAAGTGGATACAAAATATGTGGAGCATGATTCTAAGTGTGAAACTACCTAGGTTATAAGTTCCAAGATGAGATAATGGTGTTAAGCTCCGTGCAATTTTTCAATCTCAGTCCAGTGGAAGCGTCAGTGTTCTATATACAGCAATGTGCCTCACAGACGAAGGTAGATATAACTTAATAATGAATTTCCAGATTAAATTATTTTTCGTCAACAATTCTGTACTAGAACTAATTAGAGGTAGGGGAAGGAGGAAAAGTCAATCAAGGTAGTAACAAAGCCATTCAATATTTAATAAGGGAAACACTGTCAGTAACTATATATGTATTGTAATAGATAATAGATGAACATGAACTATCTGACCAGGATGTCATTTATTATATTTAAATTAATCAGCTCATATTTACTGAGTTGTAGATTTTGCGGTAGACATAAAAGTGAAATAAAGTATCTGAGAGTGAAGCACCATGGAGATTGATTTAGAGACCCTATTGCTGTTGGGATCCCTTTTAATAAAACTTGCTAAATTTGTAGGAAGAAAGTATCTTCAAAATGCATGTCATTTTTAAGTATGTACACATCATTAAATATAGGTCCTTGAGGTCAGAGAGCTATGCATTCATCACAATATCCCAAGTATTTACCTGGCAAATGATAGACATTCAATAAATACTTACAACATGAAGAATGCCTCAAATTTCTTTAAAAGTTTTAAGTTTAAAATGCAATAGAAAATAAACAGTTTTAAAAGCCTTTCTGCCTTACATGAAAATAAGTTCAAACTTTATTATGAAATTTAAAATGGCAGGTTATAGACAAATAGGTAAACGGTAAATGCGCAGAAAAATCTCTGGAAAGATATTCATCAAATAGTGCCTATCTTTGGTGTTTTTTTTAGATGGGCACCGGGAACTGAACCCGGGTCCTCTGGCATGGCAGGCAAGAATTCTTGCCTGCTGAGCCACCGTGGCCCACCCCCTATCTTTGGTTTTGAGGGGTTTTTTTTTGGGGGGGAGGGTGCGACAATAGCTCTTTACTCTATAGGCATGTATTCTACAATAAAATACTTGACATGATTTTTAAGACTGAGGAGTCTAAAAATGAAAATATGAATATTAATAAAATAGCTTAATTTGAAAAACTGAAACCCAAGAAAAATCTGCAATATAAAATTCTCACATTTTCACTCTCAAATTATAAAGCTTAATTTGTATGGTTCAATAAATTATTATATTTGACATGCAAATCACATACTGATGCTGAAGACAAAAATTTTAGAAGTTCTCTCTGTTCCACCAGCTCTTCATTTTTCATACTTTATGGTCTGCTTTTCATTTACTGGGTAATACATATCTTTATTACAGACTAAATCCCTTCTAGCTCCAAAAGGAAATGTTCCATTAAAAGTATTCAAGTGTTGAAAGGACGGTGATCATGCTCAAAGAAAAATGGAAGTTTATGGAGATATTTATTTTCTAATGACAAGTGGGAAACATATCTACTTCTAGCAGGTTTCAAAACCTGGCCTCTCTATATAGTATTACTCAACATTATATATGAACATACTTGACAAATTCCTCTCATGCTTCCGAAAATACATTTTTAAAAAGAGTTCGATATTGAAAAATGAGGTCATGAAATTATTAGGACAAACTTTTTACTGCACTAGATTTGGTCACAATAATATGTCAATTTAAATATACTACATAATACAGAGAGGAAAATAAGTAGTGTAGAAACACAGAACACAAAATTACGTGAACTATATTATACTTCTTGATGCATAGTTTATATATTTATATTTTATATTTTAAATGAAGATATAGTTTCTGAAGTTTTTTCAAATGCCAAAAATTTTCAAGTTCTCTTTTATGTACTCTGTATTTTAGATGTACCAGGGGAACTATTTTCATATAGAAGATTAGTGACAGGAAAAAATAAAGGCACTGGAATTTTAAAAATATGTCAATTCTCACATTCCATTGCACATTTTACATATTTATTCCATTTACTCTTTTTGATGAGGCTATCCTCATTTATCAGATGTGGAATGCAAGGGTGAGGGAAGTTATGTATTTAGTTCAGGCTCAGAAAACTGGGTCAGATTTAGAACTTCTAATGCATTACATTTGGAGGTATTTTCTAAAGTAAAAATTCAAATCCTGTTTGTCTTTATTTTATTTTATAGATCAGGCTTGAAGCCTAGCACACTTGCATGAAATAACTGAAAACTCCAGCTTATAAAAATATGTATTTCAAAACAGATAAACTGTTCACTTGTTACTTACATTAGATAATATTTCTCTTCAGTACAGATTTCATTTCAGTGAAAAACTCTTTTAAATAAACTTCGAATATAACTTATATGGAACCAAAGCTCACAGAAGAGGAATAGCAACACATTTATTTATTAAATGGGGTAAACAAATTTAATACTCAAAATGTTATTGACATTGGCCAAAGACCAATATTCTAAGGCCCCTAGAGCCTCCGTTATTGGAGGGGGAAAAAAGTAAGAATTTATACACAAAAATGCAAACAGAAAATATTTCAGATCTCCTGCCATAAGCATAAGTATAATGCTACTGTAATATTCTATTAATTTCAAGCAATTGCTTTCTAAAACTCATTATATAGCACTCATTTAGAAATTCAAATTCAAAGTAATATTTGTGGATGCTGATGAATTTTTTGGAATTAAAATGATGAAGTGATTTTGAAGCATAATATCAAAGTACAAGAAAATATAATAAAAAGGGGGAGTGCTTAGGGGCAAACATGCAACAATGATGAAAGTCTATGTAACGTTGTTCATTTATTTTCACAATTTATTTGTAATATCTACTTCTCAGAATGTTACCTGAAGGGAAAGATTATAATCACATTTAACTGATTAAAAATAATCAGATATAAAAGTATATATTTAGCAAAATCTTCTAAGGTTATAAACGAAAATGTACATGGGGAATTAAATAGTTCAAATTCATGTACTGGATCTCTGGCAATTTTTTTCAGCATGCAAAGTCATCTGGCTATTAAATTTCAAATATGTTATGTTTGTGAAGATTAATTTCTAATGAGATAGTGTTTTAGAAATTGTCTCCTTCTTGCATAACACTCAAAACCCAAAATAAGCTTGATTTGTTTAAAGAAAATCCATTGCATGAAAATAACAAATCACATCAAGGACTCACTCAGTTAATTTGACATGGAATGTGCCTTCGCACGGAACAATATACTAGAAAGACTACACGAGGGAGTGTTAGATATAACTATCACTCTTCTCTTTGCAACTCTCAACAGTGAAAACAACTTGCGATTCTCTCATCAACTACACATACATCCATGCACACGCGTGCACACACAAACACCCCTTTTTTCACACATTCCTACTCTGGGACTAGGACAGGGTTAGTAGGTTCAAGACATACCTGTAAAACCACCAGAACCCCATCATGTCTTCTTATTTGCACATTCAGAGCAAAGGGACAAAGGTTTCACTTATTCCAGGTAAGGAATTCCACTTTTGGAAGTTATCAAGTTTAACAAAAATCTACTGCAACAAGATGCTAACTAGTTCTAAAACCAGTCATGCTAGATTTTACCTACACTAAAAGGAATTAACCTACTTCCAGCACATTACACTGTTTTGCACTGATAAAAAACATGAGAGCCCTGTAGAATCCTAAAGCACTTTACAATGCAAGGTCTCACACTACACTCAAAAGGCAGACAGCGGGCCACCTGTGTGTTCTGCCCACATGACTGATGTCACAGCGCTCCCTGGCCCTGCCACGGTTCTCCAACTCCCAGGCTTTCAAAATTTTGAATCCTAATCTCAGTAAGAAGGTAAGAGTGAACAACAGAGAGTCAGCATTATGCTCATAAGGAATGCATTCAAGAAGTAAAAAGTGAAATAGTAGTAATAACAATAATAATGTACATGTTTTGATAGAAAAGTATGAAAAGCAACTAGAATATATGGAAGGGGACCCCAAATAGCAGGTACAACACAGCTGTGGGGCAAAGGAGCTGTGGGTACAAAGAGCCACCCTGGGCAGAGAGAACTGCTCACAGATACTTTGGGAATGCTGGGAAAAACTCAGCACAACTGGACTTGATTTACATGAGAGAAGGTGAGAGATGAGACAAAGAACTAGTCAGGGCCAGACTGGGTCTTGAACTAGTTTATCCTAAAGGCAATGGGAAAACTATCACAAAGGTTTAACTAAGGATCCTGATTGACAGGATCCAATATATTTCTATTTAGGATTTTTCAAATCCTAAACTCTAAACATGCTAAAATAAAATTATTAATTATTATATAAAAGATTTAAGAAAAAAAATTTTTTAATTGCATAACCATCAGTATTAAAAGTCTGACAGTCACCAGCTTCAGGGTGACATGAGTTTATGTTGAATAGTAATTGGACATACATCTGTTAGCCTGAGAATACCAAGTAATAAATATATTATTTATTATATATAATTATATATAATATATAGCCAGTATATACTATATCTAAATATTACATTTTCTTAGACTGACAGACCTAAGTCCAATAGTTTTAAGTACATATAATTATGTTTCAGACTTAACTATATAATGGCATCCATTTGCATAAAGTTACCATTTACCTAAGTACTAGGCATTGTGTCAAAAGCTCTGTGTGTATTATCTCACCTAATCTTCACAGCTACCCAATGAATGAAGTAGGTTATCGTAAATGGGAAAACTGGTTTAACGAAATGAATAATTTCCTCAAGGTCACAATGCTAACAACTGTCTAGAGTCAAAATTCAATTCAAAGTCAGTGTGATTCCACCTGCTACACAATAACTGGTGTAACAGATGCCTGTTGGAAAAATGGCATCTACATTACATGAGAAATATGGCCTAGGAACAAAAAAAAAAGCTGTTACATATAGCTTACTTGATCATATTCTATTCAACTAAAGAAAGTTTTAGAATCAGAGTCCCTGGTTGTAAACTGCTTATAAGGTCGTAAAAATGTATCCCTTTATACACAATTTCCCATATTAAAATTATTTTATCATGCCTCCCAAACATATAATTAGTTTTGATTGAATGGTTTACTTTGGTGAAATTTTATTGATCCACTCATTAAACAGCTTATTCTTCAAATAAAACAGTGTTAAGTCTGCATAAATTACCACTGACAGACAGGATTTCACTAGACTTTTAAGCATGCCAAGTATCTTTTTTCATAGTTCTAGAATATGATTTGCAAGCATATGCACATAATGAATCTAAATGAATGTAAATCACTCAAATCTATCAGAGGCCCCACTTCATTAGTAATACATCGTTCTGGAAAAATTAGCTCACCATCTCATTTTTACATTGGTTAGCAGCTATTTTAACTATTTTAGTCTTATTGAATCCTGTAAAAGATCAGCATCCTTGTCCCATCACTGTTTTCTCCTAGAACGGTGCTCAATCTCAAATTCTAACATTAGTACTAGTGTATTTTCTTCTAACTGTTTATATTATTAAGCGGAAATAAGGAGAATCCCAACAACTTGGTGCAGGCCCATGGTTATTTCTTCCCAGAAGCTAAAAACAACATTTATATTAACTGCAAAGAGTGCACTTAAGAAAAGAAAATTAGAAAAGTCCCCCTGCTATTGTGCTGCAGCAGGAGGCAACACAATATGCGGCCAAAGTAACAGTCTTAGTCAAAGAAAAAATTCCTTTATTAGCTGTCACATATGAACCAGTGGAGGCCCAATACCTACAAGGAAAGGTTTAAAAAGGTTTAGTCTAAACGTGAAAAAGGAAGGTTACACATCACAAATGGGTCAAACGAGGCCTCAGTGGCATGTATGAATCAGAGCAAAGGTTAACATGCCAAGCTTCTATCCATCAAGGCTGTGGCTTCCCATGTGAAAGACACTGCATGAGTATTAAAGCACATGATCAAAATTATTAATTCTATTAATCACTGTCAGTTATGCAATAACAACATAAATTAGATTTCCTTCCTCTATTTTAAAGTTACGAAGTAGGAAGTTTCTGAAAACTTAGAGATCTGATCTGTAGGATTTTCAACCGAGTTTTATACTCCTAGAATAGAGAGACCATGCTATGTCTCATTATATTCCATAGCTCCTAACTCAGTGATTTGTACTCCGTTGAAACAATCCAATCATTACCCATAAAACATTTACAAGTCAAGGAAGAATATTTTCTTATAAAATGCTATATAGTCTTCTTGCTTATAAACAGGCAACAGTTTAAATGCCTTAATTCTTGGTTTATAAAAATAATAGGTTAAGGGTACATGGGTGGTTCGGTGGTAGAATTCTTCGATTTCCAGACCACGTACACACATACTCCCTCCCCCCCCAAAATAATAATAGGTTAACTGTAGAAAATTTAGAAAAAAATTATTAAAGAAATAAATTAAATTATCCATAATATCACCACCCTGAATAATAAATTAAAATGTTGGCGTATTTCATTTATAAATCTATGTCATCTGTTTCATCTACAACGTACCTATGAATGTACGTTTTTTGCATATCTGGATATATGAAAACTGTTGAGATGATATATATATTGTTTTATAGTATTCTAAGAAATGGCATTTTCCTATGGCATTCAAAGTTCTTAGACAATGTTTAAAATAGGTACATTGTCCCCCAAAATACAAATGTGCCAAACCCTATTCATTGGGCTATTTGCTAGATCTTGCTAACAGTACAATGATTTGTTTTTAAATGTCCACATTTCTCATTCCCTAATTATAATTTCCTAGAAGTGGGGATACTGGATCAAAGGGTAAAGAGACAAGGCTCTTCACACATTGCCAAACTGCTTTCCAGAAGGGGAATCCCAGGTTTTACTCCCATTAAAAGCACACATATATCTCTCTCTAAAACAAACATAACCTAATAAAAAATTTTTGTCAATATGGAAAGTGAGCAATAGATTCTTACTGTCTTAATTTAAATATCTTTGAAATTGAGATAAAACATCTTTTCATATGTTTTCACTATTTCTCTCTCCCCTTCTTTTCTCTTCAAAAAAAAAAAAGAATCCCTTTTCTTTATCCAATTGAGCCAGGAACTATTGAAATATAGAATTTCAATATCCATGTGTTGCCAACATCACGGGTAGCCATACTTCACAAGTCTTTATCCATCAGATTTAGGCCGTAACTGTCTTTCTACAATTCTCTCTTTGTAAAAACATATTAAACCTAAATTTCATCATTTCTGATGGATCTTTAGTCCAGTTGCAGTTATTATTTTTAAACACCATTTTTTACTTTTGAAAGTGTTAGTTACCTAAAAATTGCTTGCTATAAGTCAAAATGTCAATTTCTAGGTTACTAGTTTGAAAATTGAGACTATTATTTAATAAAACTTTTAAAACTGAAAGTATATTGTAGATTAAAACCGAAATGTATTTATATTTACATTAAAGCTCATGTAACAAGATCTGGTTGTCTGAATGATTCCTTTAATTAGCATATCGTAAATAAATTCCTGGTAAAATGTCCAGGAAGTTAGTTAATTAACTTAGTCTCAAATTCTGTTCTTACCAGTGATTTTCCTCAGGATTTTGAGCAAAATTTATTTCATTTATTTCTATTTAAAATTTGCCTATACATAATAGAGCGCTTGAGAATTTCTCTATAATCTCATGACATGCATGTTCTGAGTTAAAATGATATAAAGTTCTTTTAACCGTCTTATTTAAAAAAAAAAAAAAAGAAACCTTCTACCTAAAATCCAAAAATTTCCATTACATATGATGTTTTCTATAAAAACTATTAACCACAAGTCACACCAAGATTGCTTTTAAAGAGCTATCTCCTTTTTAATATAAAAGAAAAAAGGAAACCCTTTAAAATTAACCCTCGTTTATTCATTTTCAAATTTCAAATGATAATCTTATCAAAGTTTTTATAAAATATGCTAAATCTCCCATTCTCAAGTTCAAATTGAATGCTCTCCGTACTACGTTCATCTCAAACGAGTTGGCTGCTTCTCACCCATACTATTCCAAATCAGGTTACCTGCCTTTCAAAGCAGGATGGAACAATAGTTAAAATGAGGCAATGGATAGAGAGGAAACAAGAAACTAGACCATTATTCCCAAAATAAATCCAGATCCTCTCAAATCCTCAATTCACAACATATCCACCTTTAATTGAGCAATAACAGTAGTTTATGAGCACCAAACTGGTAACAACTTAATTCAGGGAACTGTTAATACCATGTTCTAGTTTAATTGCAGAGGTCTACATCAACGTTTAAGATACAGAAATAAAATTAAAATACAAGCCAGTCTCTTGTGACCTAACTACATGGTTGGGGATGTCTTAAGATAACTCAAAGAAGCTGAGCTACTCAAGAAGAGCTTATTTTTCTCACCTACCTGTGAATTAACTGGAACAATAACCAAGAGGGGGAAAAAGGCCACTATAAACAGTGAGTGCCTGTAATCTAGGCACCCAGATTTCTCTCTTACATAAAACAACTGAGGTTGTACTTTTATAATTTATGTAACCACAGAGCACAATAGTGTCAACACTTTGTACAGAAATAGGAACGAAGTGTGCTTCACAAACTCCTGCCAGAGTTTACAGATACACAACACACACAGCACCCCAAAACACAAGCCAACCAAACCAAACCACAAGAGCAAACCTCAGATAATCTCTAGTACTTCAACACTCAACTCAATGTCCCCTTAAATTATTGGGGTGTCTTAAATGCAGTTTCTTGCTATGCCCCCAATACATATATTTCATGATCATACAGTCACAAACTAGAATGCAGGTTAGTAGGGGCAGGGGAGGGATTCAAAAGGGTTGCTAAAGCTTAATTTCTGTTGGGGTTGATGGAAAAGATGTAGTTAAGGATGATGATAATAGCTGCACAACACAGTCAATGTAATTCACATTGAGGAATTACATATTTGAATGTGGTTAAAGGCGGATATTTTAGGTTGTAGATATGTTACCAAAAATGAATTTTTCTTAAGTGGCAGTACTTACTGCCTTTCCTTTTGGTTGGTGGCATCAGGCCTCCTCTGTTTTTCAAAGGAACAAACACAGAATCAAAGAAACTATTCAGGTCTAGATTCCAAAATATTTTTGTTTGGGGGCATAGCAATTTGTAGTAAAAATCCTCATGTCTGTGACTTTTTTTTTTTTTTTTTGATATTTGGGGGAAAAAACTTCAACTACAGAAAAGTAGAAGCAAGAATCAAGCATATAACAAAACACTCATATACCATAAATTTTAAAAATATTAACATTTTACCAAACCCATTTCCGATCATTTTCAAATCCATAGCTAATACCGTATGGACAAAGTTAATATCACCTGTGCCTCTAGATTTCCTCCTTCCAAGGAGCACTAATTACATTTTGGTTGGTATCTTTGCTCCATATTTTCACACTTCCATTATATACACATATGCAAATGAAGAGATATTTAATATGCTTCAAAATCTTTACATGGATGGTATCACATGGTATATATTGTTTCACCACATGCATTTTTTTTTTTTAAGTTCAACATAATGCTATTGAAATCTATCTTCTCACCTTCTAAATAGTGTAGTGGTACTTATTCATGTTGTCAATATCACATCATAAGACATGTATGTAAAGGACCATTTATATATACATTCAAGAGCTTTCTAAATTAACTACTAAGCAAGCTGACACTGATGGCTACCAGCATAAATATTCTCTTTTCTCTTGCTTTGCTTCCCCTACAGAGGAACCACACGCCTCTTCTTCTCACTCCTACCCTATCTGTTCCCAAATAAAGAATATGAAACTTCACTCACCAAGATACAAAGTCATCAATTTACAAAGCTTAGCCCTGCTCCTTCTAACTAGGAAGACAGCATCAGTAAGAAAAAGGGGCTTCAGAATGGGCAAGAGCCGGGTTGCAATTCTAGTCTAGTATTTATTAACTGTATGATCTTGGACAATCTACTCAGGCTCTCAAAAATGCCAGTTTTCTCATCAGCAAAGCAGGAGCCAACACGCCTTTTCCTGGGGCTACCACAGATACTATGTGCAGAAAGCAACTGCGGCTGGCGGGCGGTGGACACTGAGGCCAGGTGGACTGCTGCTGGTAGCCAAGGCTGCTCCTTTGGGACCAGAGACAGGTCCGAATACTGTGTGCTATACAGACACTAACGAGCTGTTTTCTTTCTCCTTTGGGGAAAAGAGTGGGTAGAACAATGCCATTTTATTGTTAGGGAAACAAGTGAATTCCTTACACAGATACTTATTTTCTAAGTGTGGTTCAAGTTAGTTAAATTTCAGAAGACTGGAATCTTTACAATACATAAATGAAATAAGAGAGAGTATCAAGCTCAGATTCTAACTAGTTTCTTGGCTAAGCAGTCACAGTTTGGGGATTCCTATTCAGCTATTCAATGGTAAAATGTAAGTGGCCTCTCTATTGGTAATACAATGTGAAGAAGAGAGAGAGAGAAGTACAGGAAGACTGAAAAAAAATCCCTTCCATTTTTAGGAATCAGAAACAGGTTTCTTGTTTGAGAGCTTTATGATGGCAACACCAATTCTATTCTCAAGAGCTCAACTGCTAGGCTAGCACCTTTTAGATTTATGAACACTCTTTCATTTACTTAAATTAAAACAAAAAACAAAAAAAAAAACCGTTGGGCAATGGTGGCTCAGTGGCAGAGTTCTCAACTGTCATGCCGGAGACTAGGGTTCGCTTCCAGGTGCCTGCCCATGTACAAAAATAAAATAAAAACTGTTGTTAATTTTTGTATTTTACTCTGTGACTGAACCTCTGCCTCTGACCCAGACCACGTCATTGTGAATACATATGCCTCATTTAGATATCATCCCCGAAGGATTATTAAATGGCCTTATCAGGCTTCAGGGGACAAATCATGTTGGGAGTAGAAAGCACAAAGATACATCATTTGAACTTTTCCAGTCTGCGTAGCCTTATATTTCCAAAAGATATTTAAGATAATAATCTAAACCTAAACTGAACAAATGTGATCATACAACTAGAAATATCTTGTTTCATCTTCTGACACCAGCATATTATTTTTACAAATAATATGAAACTCAAAACTGAATTGCAAACACAACTCTGACTTATGTATTTTAATCTCATGTTTACTGAAAGCTTTGAAATAGCTACGTAGCATTCACCCTCGGCAAGTCATTACATAACTGTTTTCTGTTCTTAGTCCCTTAAACATCATAGGAAAATTATCCCTTTTGTTGTGAAGATTGTTTTAGAGGATGGTAGTATCAATGGATCATCTCCTAAAGTAACTACATTTCCGAAAAATAAATTATTTTATCAACTACAACATGCAAAGCTTTGAGACTTAAACATAAATACTGTGGGAAGAATATATTAGAAAATACTTTATGACCTAAAGGTAGGAAAGGATTTCTTAGACAAGGTACATAAAGCACAGACCATAAGAAAAAACCTGAAATTTGGCTGCACCAAAATTTAAAGCATCTGTATGAAAAATGATACCATAAACATGGACAAAGAGAGACCACAAATTGGGAGAAGAGGTTTTGAACTCACATAATCAAAGGTTTAATATACAGATTAGTAACTTTTAAAATTCAATAAATAGAAGATAATACAAAAGAAATATGGGCAAATAAGATACGAATATCAATTTACAGAAGAGGAAGCCCAGTCTGATAAACCTGTATTATTTATGCCCAACCTCACATTTAATGGGGGGATTCAAATTTAGACTGCAAATGAAGTATTATTCCCAACCCATATTACAAAGTGTCAGCCAGGATGTGTGGAAATCAGTACCTCTACATACTGGTGTTAAGAATAAAAATTGGTGGGCGGGCCACGGTGGCTCAGCAGGTCAGAGTGCTTGCCTGCCATGCCCGAGGACCCAGGTTCGATTCCCGGTGCCTGCCCATGTAAAAAATAAATAAATAAATAAATAATAAAAAATAAAAATTGGTACAAATATAGTGGGGGGAGGGGGGTTTGAAGCATTATGGCAGCACCTGAAAACTTCAATTTACATTCTTCATTGATTATATACTATTCTCCCCCTGATTCTACATCCTACAGAAATTTCTGCACATGTATACAAGGAGACATTTAGAAAAGTGTTTTTTGCAACACTATTTTTATTAAAAATAAAACTGGAAACCACCTAAACGTTAATTAATAGGGAACCGGATAAACGATAAAATACTATGAAGCAATTAAGGTCGATGATGAACAAAATGCATCATCACAGACAGAGCTCAAAACTTCTAAGATGTTTGCAAGGGTAAGATTCCTTTTCTGTAAAGCTGTTAAATATAACCATATATATATACATATGTAGGATAAAAATACAGGCATCACATTTTTGACAAAGACTGTCTCTGCAAAGACAGGCAGAGGAAAGTGCAGAACTGATACAAATAGGACTCGAACTTCATCTGTAATACTGTGTCTCTAATTTAAAGAGAGATTAGAAACAAATGAGAATTCAGTATTTATTAACTCTGCATGACAGAACATATGGATATATTATTGTCTTTACTCTTTAGTAATTTAATTTTAAAATATAAAAAAAAAAACAAAACAAGAAGAGAATAAGGCATCATGGGAAAGTTCCTAACCCCTGTGTAGAAGCATTGCCCTCAACTAATTCAGCTTCCTGGGAGATAATGTATGTCTACCTTTACTTTTACATATCTCAAATTCCATTCTGAACTTTATGCCCATGAAAAATACACTGAAAAATTACCACCGATAGATCAAGCTTACATACCTTTAAGGTCTTTCAGAAGCTAATCTGTCATATATACTGATGTTAAACATGAGAGCTTCTGAAAGGAAATTAATGTATAAATTATTTTCCCTTTAATTTGCCTTAGGAAAAATTCCGTTTTTACTTCAAAGAAATGTTACTTAGCAAAAACAGTTGAATAAATCATAAGTGTAAATCTAGAAAAGTCATCAGAGCCTCAATGAACATAATATTCAGTCAGCAAGTGAATTACAAACCATGAAATTAATATCAGTGACTTCTAATACTGTAACTATGCATGATACCCACAAAGTGTAATCTTCACAATATTTTATGACTGATTAGCCTAAAAAGCATCTATTGGGCTCATGAAATTTCCAGTGATTCACCTAATAGCAATTAATAAACAAAATCCTTCCTATTTATTCACTTAACTTTTCTTCATATCATTAAGTTAAAGGTCCATTATGGGCAAGACAAAAAAATAAAGGGAAAAAGCAAAGAACTGTCAATCTAATCTAAGACCCTGAGCAACCATTCCTACAGGATCTTAAGAATTGAAGGGATTAGATTTCCCTGATAAAACCAGGACCCCATGGGGAGACAGGAGGAAAGACCTTTACGATAGGGGAGAAATAAATATGAAGATAATGGATTTTCTTATGTACTATTTTTATTCTGCCCTAATAGCTCTTAAGTTACTTTATTAGCTTGGAAAACCAACTATACTATGAAAAAACTGTTTATTTCATCGTTTGTTTATTCAGATAATTATAAACCTAACAGTATAATTTATTCCCAAGCACTTTTAATAGCTATTACAGCAAATGATCCTACAACCTTAAAGAATGTAGAAGCAGGGGTAAACCTGAGTGTAAGAAAAGGGGCACAGCATTCTGATGGGTCAGCGCGGGGCCCGTGCCCTCTTTCTCTGCAGACTTCTCCCCGCAGCCACCCAGGTCTTCGAGGGCGAGTCAGGAAAGCAGGACAAACATCCATCAGGCCTGGGATCCTAGCTGAACGAAACTTTCATCAAAGAAACACTCCTGACGTCTCAGTGAACATGGCAGTGCCACCTGGAGGCTAAGAGCATCTTTTCTTATAGTTGAGACAGTGGGTACTCCACAGTGAAATCATTACCGGCACCCTTTTAATACTTTGTGCTATAGAAATATATACATTCTCATTGTCAAAAACTTGGTGGATACAAGAAAGAAAAATGAGCAAACGAGTGATCCTATCAGTCAGATAGAGCCACTGCTGATTTTGAGGCATTTTCTTCCACCGAAAATGAAATATACACAGACATGCACACAAATATGTCTATACATGTACATGACTGTGTACAAGCAAATTCTGAATATACAGCTACATATATTTAATAAGGAACTATAGTCTAATGATGTCCTATGTTATTACAATTTTCCGTAGAAATGGTCACATATATTATAGAATTTTTAAAATTCACCATAATTTGACTAATCCTCAAGACAGATTACATTTAAAGTAATCTGTCTAACATCGCACAGCTTATAAGTGGTAAAGGTGAGACTTAAAGCCACCTGGCTTGAATGTCCTTACTCTGAATCACATTACACAACTTCTCATGGTACATGCTATCAAATTACTCAAATCTCTTTATACTTCCTACTGACAGCCATCTCTGCCCCCACCCTAGAGTGACGGTCTCAATGCACCAAACCCAACAGTTGTTCTCCTCTTTGAAAATCCAACACACAAAAAAATGGTATCTATTTGTTGTTCTCATTTCTATTTCTCTATTTGTTAGTGCATCCACACAGTTTAAACACTCCACCTGTATCTGTTTTTCTATGAACTGTTGTTCATGTCTTTTACCTGTTTTTCCCCTTTCCCTACTGGAAGTCTTGATGGTCATCTTATCAATTTGTATTAGCTCTTAGTATAGATATACTAACCCAATCGCCATATCCCATCTTTTTACTTTGTTTGACATAAAGGAAGTTCAGATTTTTATATAATAAAATGTGTTGAGTTTGTGTGTGTGTGTGTGTGTTTTCTTTTACTACTCTTCTTATAATGTCTTTCTATATCCAGCAGTCATATATATGTTCAACCAAGTGTTTTTCTCGATTGAGGTTCATTTCCAGCCATCTGGAAATTATCTGTTTCATGGTTTGGCATTAAATCTTAAGTACAGAACTTTACAGATTTGATACTATAGATGGTTTTATATAATATGTTTTTAACTTCATGTAATTTTTAGACCAGAAAGCAACATATGCTGACTTATTATAACAGAATTACTCAATTTGAGAAAAAGTCACAATCTAAGACATTATTATTCTAGTTAGAGCCACATCAAACCATCTCACACATGAAAATTATTCTTAACTTTAAAAACCCACACAGGAAAAGTTCTTACAGGTCTTCTTTGAACAATAATTCTAGAGCAGTGTTTAACAATAATATAACAACGGTCAGCAAATTTTTCATAGCTGACCTAAATCCCTAAAAGTGCTTCTACTTCTGTTGTGTTGCCTAAAGAAGATAACTACAAATTTTGCCATCCTGTTTAATGGGTTCTTATGTTTGATAACATTATCATATTTAGTGATTTTATTAGGGCGGGAAGAGAGGAGGTACAAACTTACTGACTTCTCCGGCTTTTCTCTAAACCAGAGGATCCTACAACCTGAGCACTACAATACAGTTGTGAACTGTGTGCCAAGTAATTTGTTAACAACGATAACATTGATGCTTTGGTATGATTTCCTTTAAAATACAAAGAACAGGCTCAAGATTCTTCATCATAAAGCCCCTCACTCATTTGCACTCTAATTTTTCACAAGTCAAAGAAGTGGTGGAAGTTAAAAGCATCACAATATAATATTGTGCAGCCTATTTTATCTGTTACAGACCATAATAAGCAATTCTTGCTGAGTAACATTTTTATGCCGAGTATTAACTTTATGAGTACCACAAAAAACTAAAAAGCTTAGGTGCTCTTTTCTTTGCAGTCTATACACACACACCCAATAGTGTTTTTAAATCCAATCTGCCATGGACTGTGTGATACATAATGAATACTGATCTTCATTTACATTGCTCTTAAAAAGGGTTGAGACTCACTAATCTAATGTCAGTATAGTCTCAATTTTTGTAACTCAGAGAAGAAATGAATTCTCAATTAAGGATTTCATGAGGGCACAAAAAACTAGGATTTCCTCTTTCCAAAATAACGCTAGTTTCGTGATTAAATTTATTAAAACTACTTTGCTAATTATTTTGCTAATGGAATCCCCTAGGTCATATCTTCACATGAGCAAATCACCCATTGAAGTTCCTATTTTTTTGTATTCCTCTATTTCAATTCTAATTAAAACTAATAATAAAATCAACAATAGCATTAAGAATTTACATTTTTAACTGCACAATCACTATGGATTAGAACTCAGATTAGCTCAGATAAATCTCCCAAGAACCATGGGGGATTAGAGCCATTATTGTAACTATTTTACAGTTGTGAAAACTAATTCTTTAAGAGGTTAGGTAGTGGGTCCCACAACAAACAAGTGGAAGAACGATCCCAACACTGGCTTTTCAACCTACCACCATTTATTTCTTACATTTTCTCCAAATTACCAAGATTACACTGACTTCTCAGTATAATCTCCCTAGGTAATACTCTTTTCCTATCAACATCTGCAATTATTGATCCTCACATCCTTTAAAGATAAACTATAGCTCTAGCTTGTTAACACAGGCCACCTAGTTTTCTCTATTTCATGGCCCCACCATGTCCAAACACCACCTTGCAAATATATTTACTACATATTATAAGATGATGTGAATGCAAGCATACCCAACGTCACTGCTGAACAAATCATTCAAATTGCATTCTCAACTGTAAATGTTCTATTGGTAGTTGAAAAAATAAAACTAAAGGAAGATGACCACAGTCAGCCATGACCAAGAGGAGTGGTTCTTACCCTGGAGTAAATAAAATTCATGGCATGCTTGGTGGAGACGAACATGACTTTTCTGAAACCGTTAGAAAAATTATATTCATCTAAGTATATATGTATACATTTCTGGTGAGCAAGAATAAATTAATTTTGAAAGATGTTAGTAATCCCTCCCACACCCAGGAAAAGATAATTTTTACCCACAACACTGGCAGAGGCTCTCAATCAATACACCAAGGAAATAGTATCGAAGGCACTTTTTTAGGTCTTCCCAGTGGGCAATGATAACCTGGCTGAGTAGTCTAGGGCCATGCTTTTTAATGGGTCCAACTGAATGCATCTTTGAGAGTTTTATTAAAGCTAACTTGCCTGTGGTATCAGAGAACGAGATGAATCTGCACTACTCTGTTCTTGGGACACCATCTTGGTTGCTATTAAATTTTCTCATTATTAAAATAGTTAAAAATATACGCCATGGAAAAGACTATCCGATCCTTTCTCCCCTTAAAAAAGATAATTGCTTTGGCCCTTTCCAACCATCAGTCCTCTACCCTACACAAGTTCTCAATACTGGTAGACAGGTCACTTCAATAACAGTAAAACCTGATTAATGCTAAGGCTGAGGGGATCAAGTAATGTGGTTAACCTTTCTAGTTAGATAAGGAATAACTAATAACTGGCCACATGATCAATTTTGAAACTATTAATATAAAGTACAATTTTTTTGTTTGCTCAGAACTCTTTGGGGAACAATCTTCTTGCATTCTTAAACCCATAGGGATGGGTGAGACCAAGCACCACCTCCACGCACACATAAACAAACACACACCATTCCTAGTCCAGGTCAGACTTCAACCCCAGCAGGGCCAATCAAAATCCGTCAAGAGAAAGGCTGCTGCTTCCTTCTGAGATTTAATAACTTTAACGAAAATGTAAACCCAGGGCTGATGCTGGCCATGGCCCCTGAAAATAAAGCTCAGGAGAGAAAAAAGGCTACAATACTTGGAGAAGCAAAGAATGTATAATAACGTTATTTGAAACTCTGGACCTAGCCGGGCCTGCAGTTTTCCTGTTTTGTGAGCCAAGAGATTCCATTTTGTTTAAACTGTAAGAGTTGGGTTCCTGTGTTGCTTGCAAACCAAAACACCTGATTAATTGCATTAAATTCACTTATGACTACCACATAATTTTGTTAATGAAATTAATATTTAATTTCTAAGTATCACCTCGCCATGTTCTCAAAAACATTGTTTGGAACCTCTAGAAAAGCACCTCCATTATCTACCTTGTAGTGAGATACTGGCTATGTCTATAGGTTTGGTGTTCCTGAAGGTCAAGAAATTTCTCATTCTTTGCCCTGACCACACACCAGGACTGTGCTTTCCACAGAATCGGTGTTTAATAAGTTCCTGTGGAATGAACATCAGTACTGAACACAGTATATCTATAGCACTGGACTTATTAGAAAATGCAGAAGATTCAAAGATAATTATGATATGATCCCTGCTTAGAGGGGCTTAAACACTGGACTTTCAATGTACCTTGGTGTCTTTTATTCTGTGCCAAATCTAGTCAATGCAAAGCGCCCCCTTTTAAAGTTAAGAAACTAAAACATCAAAAGCATCACAACACACTAAATACAGTATGCTGAGAAGACCTTTATCATTCTTAAATTGCCTCAATGCTCTGAAATAATTCTGAGTGAGCATGTTTGATATAAATTATATCTCTGGAAAAGACGGTATTATCTCTGACATGGTCATGCAAACGTAGACACTTTTCCCCCATTAAATAAATAAAACATTGGTATTGTTTCTTTAATGTGTTTTATGTTTATTTTCCTTATATCCTTTGAAGTACTAGATTTGCTTATTCCTGCTAAAGTAGAATCGGCAAGAATTAAAATTTTTTAAAGGTCATACCATCACTGTTATGAAATCACTGAGGCTAGGCCATGTTCACAGATTGCTATTTTCCATTTTCACATATTAGCAAAAAAAAAAAAAACATCCTGTAAAAAGTGCAGAGTTTATGCAATTATACTCTCATCAAAAGTGCTTTACTTTTCAAATTAACATTAGCTCAATAATAGGGGTATCTGTTGATGGACATCTGGGAACCACCCATGGAGCTAAATGTTTTAAAAGGCATATAAATGTAAGAGTTATCAGCTTTAGATTTTCACAATAAAAGGTTGCTGTGCCTATAATTTCTCCTTCCCCTTTCCCAACTCCCATGCATCTGTCGATTTCTTCAGTTCCCTAAAAAACAGTACTGGGAAGGGGGAAAAAAAGTGCTATTTTCACCTGAATCATAGCAACCAAGTCCAAAATACAGAGTAATGTCAACAAAATTATCATATTTCTACCACATAAAGAAAGCTCAAAATGCTTCCAGTGGTCCCTAAAGAATACCTCACATGTTTTCTTACTTCAATTGGGTCTGAAAATGACAGAGAAACAGAAAAAAATACTTTGTATAGCATGACCATAAATTCTTCATTCATGCCTCCAATTTTCTAAGAACAATAGCCTCTCTGAATATAATTACCATTAAAAAAATAAAGCGAGAAACCATATTGAAGCAAACTAAAGTATACCTGCCCCCATTCTATCTGTACATTCCCAAACTTTGCATGTGCAATCTTTTTGCAAACTTACCAGAAAAATATTTTTAAATCAATAAAAACTCCAAACTTGAGGGCACAAAAAAGCACATTTCCACTGTGGGAAAGAACATTATCTCTAACTTATGGATTCAGATATCTGTTCCTGGAGGACCCAATAAACGGACTTCCTAAGAAACTGAGATTTTGCTCTTTCAGAACCTTACATGCATATGAGAATTACATAAATCACTATCCCTATTTTATATAATCTTTTACCATTTGCTTTCCAACCTTGCCAAACCAGGAATTGACTCTTCCTGTTTCTTTTTCCTCAGGACAAAAGGAAACTGTAGTCTAAAAAAGAAGTATTCTATTTTGGTATCAAAATTATCAAGTTTTATCTTTATCCAAATAACAAAACTATTTAGCTTCTTTTATTTTACATGAGAGTCATAATTCTGCTTGAATTTTCTCCTTATTCCTATAAGCCTCTAGATTTTTCTTTCCAATACTCTTTGGCAATACTTTTTTTTTTTTTTTTTGGTGCTGTTAACACACATGGTTTAGTGGCATAAGGAAAAAGAACAGGTTTGTGATCAGAAAATGTAGCATTCAGTTAAACTGCCTCCAGTATCTGTTCCTTTCCTGCTGTACTTACCACTCAGGCCCTTATATCCTCAGCCTGAATTAGTAAAATGATAGTCTCTGATCTGTTGTGGTGTCTCAATCACCATTTCTTATTTTCCTTACTGGATTAATTTTGTTACTCTTTTATGTCATTTCAGGTTTAAAAATGTGCTATATAAAAAGTGTCAAATATCTCATTCTAGCATTCACAGATTTTTATAAACTTGTTTTCCCTAACTACCATTAAATCCTGACAAGCAGGCTTCATTTATCCTTAACGCCTGCTATTACTTATTCCTGTATTACGCTCTCCACTCCTCACTAAATACTACCAATCTTCAAATGTCAACCGAACTCTCCCTTCCTATAGGAAATTTTCCTCAACGATTCCAGCCCGCATAGAATTCTTCCTTTTCTAATCTTTTGTGACAGTTCTTTCTTATCTGCATCATACAACCAAACACATAATTAAGGAACAAAAAAAGACTACATAAACTCCTGTGAGTCATCTCCCCACCTAGAAGAGAATATGGTGAGGAAAGTACCAGCTTCATATTCACTTGATTTGTTCACCCACAATAGGAACACCATAGGTACTGAATAATTCGAAATTTCCTATTATACTTCCCTCTGTCAATACAGAAGTTTAGACAGGTCTTCTATCAAAAAAAAAAACCTACCTTAAAATACACTGATAATAGAGCCCCAAAATAAAAATATCTAATAAAAATGGGCAAAAGAGTTAATGCCACTGCAAAGAAGATGACATATGGATGGCAATGAGCACATGAGAAGATACTAGTTATTAGGGAAGCGCTCACTTAAACCACAGTTATCTATCACAACAAGCCTTTAAGATTGTCTAAAATAACAAAGATTGACTATACTAAGTGCTGCCAAGGAGATGCAATAAAAATGGAACTCTTAGATACTGCTGGGGTCCGGGGGGAGGGTGGGAATGTAAAATGGTACAACCACTTTGGAAAACTGTTTGACAGCTTCTTAAAATTAAACATACACCCACCATATGATGCAGCCATTCTACTTACTCCAAGGTAGTTAACTGAAGAAAAATGCAAGGGGTATGGCCATACAGAGATTTTTATGTGAATATTCATAGCAGTTTTATTTGTAATAACCAAAACTGGAGACAACCCAAGTATTCATCAACATGTGAACTGATAAACCAACCATGGCTACAACCACACAACGGAATACTAGTAGGCAATAAAAGGAAATGAACTACTGATACATCCAATTGTGTGAATTTCAAATGCATTATGCTAAAGTGAAAGAATTCAGAATCTAAGGACTACATAAAGTATGATTTCATTTATATGACAATCTAGAAAAGATAAAACTAGAGGGATAGGGAACATGTAAGTGGCCACTAGAGGTTAAGGATGAGCACTGACTACAAAAAAGTAACACGAGGGAAAGTGGGGCAGTAATAGAACTATTCTGTATTTCAGCTGTTACATGACAATGTACTTGTCAAAACTCTAGGACTGTCTACCAAAAAAATTACACTTTACTATTTGTAAGTTAAAAATAAATAAGTAGCTTGACAATAAAGACTAAGAATATAAGTCAGCAATTAGTTTGGAATACTCCAGCACCAACTACTTTATTATGTTGAGATTATGTTGAGATTAAAAACGAACAGTTTTTGTCAATAAATGATTTTGTGACGATCCTAAAAACATGCTGAAAGAGGTTACTACAGTTTCTAGCTAAACTGAGACTATCTCTGGCATTTAAAAATAATTTTATTAATCTTACGAAATTCCTAATATCTAATGACTATACTTAACTCCCTGGTACAAGCCTCTCTGTCTAACCAGTTTATTCAATCAATATTAACTGAATATTAACAACGTACCTGGCAATGTTTAAGATATGGAAAATGCAATGGTGAGCTGGACAGATAAGGTTCCTACTCTCAGGAGGAATACCTTCTAATTAGGGGAAGAGAAGTCAACAGAGATAATTTCTGATGGAAATGTGCTATGAAGATAACAAAAGACAGCGATGTGTTATCAAGGAGGGCAGGGCACCACCTTAAATAGGATGGTCAGGGAAGTCCTCTCTGGAGGGTGACCAACTGAGCCAACATGAGTGTCAAGAAAGAAGCAGGAAACCAAAATCTGGAAGTAGAACACATTTGGCAGAGGAAACACAGGAAGAAGGGACTTAGTTCATCTGAGCAACAGAAAGGTCAGCATGGGGAATGAGCAAGGATGAAACATTTTAAAAACGATTTAAACATTTTAAATTGGCAATTTCATACCTTACAGGCCCTAAGTTATTTTACTTAAGACTGTTACAATGAGAAGCCACCAGATGGCTTTTAACAACCACATGATCTGAGTTATATTTTTAAAAGATACCACTGATTTTTTTTTTTTAACTAGGAAATCCAGCTTTCTTCTTCTGTATCTCAAACACGTTTTCTTCACTCCCCTTAGCTATACGACCTGCAAATCACATATGCTCTCCGAGCCTCAGTTTCCATATCTATAAAATAGTGACAACAGCTGCCAGCAACTGTTCAAACACATTGGTTTAATCCGGCAGTGAAATTCCTGACTCAGACCAACTGCGGTCTCATTTCCATTCTCACCCTTCCAGGACACAGTCACCATCAATTATTTTCCCTCCCTCTCATGTTTTCAACTCAGTCTCAGCAAAGTTCATTCCTTTTTCATTATCTTACCTGTTAAACATGATTGTTCCTCTGAGCCTGCTATTTCTTTGCACAACCATCTCTTCCCTCTATCCCTTTCTCTTCATCACCAAAATAGACGCTTCCAGAGTGTGTGCCACCCTATGATCATCAGTCACTTGGTCCTTCAATATACTCAATGAGATGAAGGAATATACAGAGAAAGAAATAAAGGATATCAAGAAAGCAATGAATGAATGAGAATCTCAATAAAGAGAAATTTTAAAAAGGGATGAAACAGAACTGCTGGAGTTGAAGACAAAATAACAGAAATAAAAATTCCCAGGAGAGTTTCAATAGCTGATTGGAGCTGGAAGAAAAAAGAATCTATGAACTGAAAGGCAAGAAAAATGAAATGAGTCAGCCTGAGAAGCAGAAAAAAACAGAATCATAAAAAGCAAAAGCAGTTCAAGAGATGGCATAGCATTATATAAACTGGGGTGCAGTGGGGGCCCCAAAAGGGAGAAGAAAGAGAAAAGGGGGATGTATTAATTTGCTAAATACTGCCAGAATGCGATGTACCAGCAATGGAATGGCTTTTAAAAAGGGAATTTTGTAAGTTACAGGCTTACAGTTGTAAGTTACAGGTTTATAGTTCTAAGGTCATAAAAATGTTCAAACTAAGTCATCCAGAGAGAAATACTTTGACTCAAGAAAAGCCGATCTGGGAGGGTCTATGGCTTTTGCCTGCCAACCCTCTGGCTCTGATTTCAAACAGCGTCCCTGGGGGTGTTTTCTTTCTGTATCTCCAAAGGTCTGTGTGGGCCCTATATGTCCAAACAACCATTTCTCCAAAATCTGCTCTTTCTGTCAGCACTCCAAGCATCTCCAAATATCTGTATCTCTGTTGGCTCTGTAGCAACGGGCATCTCCTAGGGCTTCTACATTTCCAAACTTCTGTGTCTGAGACTTGATCTGAGGTTTCTCAAAAATGTTTCCCCTTTTAAAGGACTCCAGTAAACTAATCAAGACCCACCTTGAATGAACCCAGTCACATCTCTATCTAATGACAAGGTCACACCCACAACTGGGCGGGTCACATCTCCACAAAAGTAATCTAATCAAAGTCTCCACCCCACAATATTGAATCAGGAAAGAAACACGGATGCCCCCACAAGACTGGATCGAGAAAAAGGACATGGCTTTTCTGGGGCACATGACAGCTTCAAAATGGCACAGGGAAGAAAGAATAGTTAATGAAATAAGGACAGAAAACTTCCCAAACTTAGCAAAAGACATAATTATATACATACAAGAAGCCCAGAAAAAAACTAAACAGAAAAAACCTGAAGAAAAGCATGCCTTGTCACATAGTAATCAAAGAAACTGTTGAATGCAAAGGACAAGAGAAAATTCTGAAAGTTGCATGAGGAAAGCAATGTGTTTGTACAAGGGAGTCCCCAAAAGACTAAGCACTGATTTCTCATCCGAAACCTGATGGCAAGAAAGCCAGAGGTTAAAATATTTAAAGTGCTGGAAGTACAAAACTGACAACCAAGAATTTTATATTTGATGAGATTTTCTTTCAGAAATGGGGGGGGGGGGGGATTAAAGCATTCACAGATAACAAAAGCTGAGGAAGTCCATCACCATTAGACCCGCCCTACAAGCGATGCTCAAGAACGTTCTTTAGACTGAAAGGAAAGGATACTACAGAGTGGTTCATGGCAGCATAAAAAAATAAAGACTTCAATAAAGGTAACCATTTGGGTAGTTACAAATGACAGTATTTTTATAATATATATTTTGATACATAAATATACTTTTTACTTCCTACAAGTGCTAAAATAATAATGCATAAAAAGTAGTGATAAACCTATGGTTTTGGACTCACAATGTACAAAGATATGATTTGTGAGAAGTACAAAAGAGGTGGGATGATGGAGGGCCACAGAACAGTACATGCAACTAAAGTCAAGTTGGTATCAAATAATATGACAATTATAAATACAGGATGTTAAATTTTAACTCCATGATAACCACAAGGAAAACAGATGAAAAATACACCCAAAAAGAAATGAGAAGGGACTCAATGTGGGATAGTATAAAAAAATCAAATTAATATGAAAGTAGGCAGTAATGGAAGAATTAACAGGCAAAAAAATGATTGAAGATTTACAAACACACAATAGCAAAATGGCAGCTGAAAGATCTGCATTATTAGCAGTAAATTTCATGTAAATAGACTAAACTCTTGAGTCAAACGGCAAAAATTGGTAGAATGAATAAAAATTGCCCAGACATCCTTGAAGATCGAGAGAACGATCAAATGACAGGAGGGGTTATAATTGAGAAATAAAGATTTAACAAATGATGGTGACTACTGACTCATTATATACATATTTCTTTCTTAGTTTTTAGTACATTGGAATAGCCAGAAGGAAATACCTGAAATTGTTGAGCTGTAATCCATTAGCCTTGATCTCTACTGATGACCGTATAACTATATAGCTTTTATTTGTGACCATGTGATTTGTAAAAACCTTGGGACTGACATACTCTTTATCCAGTGTATGGGTAGGTAATAAGATAAAGACAACACAAAACTAAAATAATAATAATAAGCTGGGAATATAGGGGAAAATATCCCTATGTAAACTATGGACAATATCTTTGATCAATTGTAACAAATATAACTACTGTTAGTAGAATTTTAAAAAAATGCTATCATCAATTTTAACAAATTTTCCTCACCAATGCAAGTGGTGATGGGGAGGCATGTGGGAATCCTGTATTTTATGCATGGTTGTTTTATAAACCCATAACTTCTCTAATAAAAATTGTTAAAAAAATAATGACCCAAAATAATTCTATCTACAAAAGACTCACCTTAAACTCAAAGACATAAATAGGTTGGAAATGAACAGATGGAAGAAATATCTCATGCAAGTAGATACATACACAAAAGAAACTATACTATTATCAGATAAAACAGATTTTAAGTCAAAAATTGTTAAGGGACAAACATTGTCATTATAGCCTAATAAATGGGTACACTCAACAAGAAGACGTAACAAAATAAATATATATTCACCTAACAGCAGAGTCAAAGCAATTAAGCAAGAAAGAGAAATAAAAGACATCCAAAATGGAAAGGAATAAGTGAAACTTTCCCTATTTCCAGAAGATATCCTACATACAGAAAATCCTAGAAAATCCACAACAAAGCATCTAGAGCTAAAAAATGAATTCAGCAACATGGCAGGGTACAAAATCAACAACCTAGTAATTACACTAGTAATTACCAATCAGAAGAAAACATCTGAAAAAATTCCAATTGCA